>NC_132916.1:96109980-98509980 GCF_047675955.1 Chlorocebus sabaeus | reverse complement strand
CTTTATGCTTTCATAGCCCCTCCACTTATACCTGTTCTGATTCTCAAATCAATATGTTTATCTAGACCTCTCCTCTAAGCCTCATATTCCAGCTCTTTTCTGTTTATCTTCACCTAAAAAGGGATTTGAGTATCTCAAACTCAACATGGTTACAACTGCACTGATCATAAATTACCCACAAACCTTCCCTAGTTTTATTATCTATTGCAATTAATGTTTAAATGGTCATCTACATGAAAAACTGTGGAGGCATCCTTCACTTCTTCTTTTCTTTCATAATCCTCATTCAATCACCGCATCCAGCTTATTTTACCTGACCATTATTTATCTGCTCAGTCCTTTCCTCTCAGTCCACATTATCATCCCCTCTGGATCAAACCCTCACTACCTGAAGAGAAGAAGTTATTGACTGCTTAAACTGCCTTTCAGTGTCATCCCTAACCCTGTATCCCAGTGAATTTTCAGAATGAGCTCTCTGAAAATAATCTGACTTTATAATTTCCATATTTAAATTCCTTCAGCTGATTTTCAACTTCTCAGGAATACCACCTAATATCCCTACCAGACAGTCATCTTTCATCTACTGAATAATTCAGTTGACTGAAGCAATGATCTTTAAAATCTTATGTTGCATCTAGTTCTAGATCCTTAAGGAATCGCCGTACTGTTTTCCATAATGGTTGAACTAGTTTACAATCCCACCAACAGTGTAAAAGTGTTCCTATTTCTCCACATCCTCTCCAGCACCTGTTGTTTCCTGACTTTTTAATGATGGCCATTCTAACTGGTGTGAGATGGTATCTCATTGTGGTTTTGATTTGCATTTCTCTGATGGCCAGTGATGATGAGCATTTTTTCATGTGTCTGTTGGCTGTATGAATGTCTTCTTTTAAGAAATGTCTGTTCATATCCTTTGCCCACTTTTTAATCGGGTTGTTTGTTTTTTTCTTGTAAATTTGTTTGAGTTCTTTGTAGGTTCTGGATATTAGCCCTTTGTCAGATGAGTAGATTGCAAAAATTTTCTCCCATTCTGTAGGTTGCCTGTTCACTCTGATGGTAGTTTCTTTTGCTGTGCAGAAGCTCTTTAGTTTGATGAGATCCCATTTGTCAATTTTGGCTTTTGCTGCTGTTGCTTTTGGTGTTTTAGACATGAAGTCTTTGCCCATGCCTATGTCGTGAATGGTACTACCTAGGTTTTCCTCTAGGGTTTTTATGGTATTAGGTCTAACATTTAAGTCTCTAATCCATCTTGAATTAATTTTCGTACCATATGACCCAGCCATCCCATTACTGGGTATATACCCAAAGGATTATAAATCATGCTGCTATAAAGACACATGCACACGTATGTTTATTGCGGCACTATTCACAATAGCAAAGACTTGGAATCAACCCAAATGTCCATCAGTGACAGACTGGATTAAGAAAATGTGGCACATATACACCATGGAATACTATGCAACCATAAAAAAGGATGAGTTTGTGTCCTTTGTAGGGACATGGATGCAGCTGGAAACCATCATTCTTAGCAAACTATCACAAGAACAGAAAACCAAACACTGCATGTTCTCACTCATAGGTGGGAACTGAACAATGAGATCACTTGGACTCGGGAAGGGGAACATCACACACCGGGGCCTATCATGGGGAGGGGGGAGGGGGGAGAGATTGCATTGGGAGTTATACCTGATGTAAATGACGAGTTGATGGGTGCAGCACAGCAACAAGGCACAAGTACACATATGTAACAAACTTGCACGTTATGCACATGTACCCTAGAACTTAAAGTATAATAATTTTAAAAAAAAAAGACCCAGACCTCAAAGTTATACAGTGTTACATTTTCCCAATAAAACAATTAAATAAAAAATTATAATTTTATGGATAAAAATAAATAAATAAATAAATAAAAAGAAAATAGGAAAAAAAATCTTATGTTGCACAACTCTATTTGCAAATGTTTTAAATACATCTTCATAAGTATATAATTGCTTCATAGCATATAATTGCTATGTTATACATATCTTAAAATATTTTCCAAAACATAAATAAGAACATAAACATGCCACTATTTTTTTTTCTGACAGTGGTCTCGTAGATCACATTGTATACTCCTGAGGAGTTTGTAGACCCAATTTGGTGATCACTATACTAAATAGTGTTGTCAGCAAATTGAAGGTCACAGCTTTGATAGTTTTTACCGCCATTTAATATCTTTTTATATATTGCAGACTATGTTCTTCCTCTCAGTCAGGCATGTTAAAAATGCGCAATTGAATCAGAGTACCTTGAGATTTAAAAGGACTTCAATTGTCCTACTGTATTACTTTCAAGAAGTAGTATAGAAAAAAAATATGGAAAGATCAGTATAAATTTATCCCTACAGCCACCAAACCAGACAATACATAGTGTCTCGGAAATGCATGTATCATCTTAAAACATGATTCATCACCCTATGGCCCAAAACGGACTTTGAGCCTTTATGTCTTCCTTCAAAAACCCTCCCTTTTAGCTAGCTTTTTAAGTTACCATTTTCAAGCACATCATAAGCTTATTGCTGGCTTCAAACTTTCCCTTGAACCAATTCCCCTACCTGCACATCTCTCATGTCCCTTTTCTGACTAGATGAACATTGATATATGATGGTGATTCTCATTCCTCCCTAATTACTTTTGGATAAACTCTTTTACACAGTCCTCTCTTCTGATTTCAGTATTGTATGTCCAGTCTCTGACAGTCTCTCTTTGTCTTAGCCAGCGTGGACTGCCATACAAAATACCCTAGACTAGGTGGATTAAACAACAGAAATTAACTTTCTCACAGGTCTGGAGTCAGACCAAGATCAAGATGTCAGCATGTTTGGATTCTGGTGAGGGCTCTGTTCTTGGCTTACAGGTTGCTGCTTTCTTGCTGGTTCCTCACATGGCAGAGAGAGAGACAGACTGAGCAAGTCCTCTTCTGTCTCTCCTATATATGCAATTATTTCTTAAAGGCCTCATCCTAAATACCATTACATTTGGGGTTAGGGCTACAACATATACCACTGTATCCCTGGTCTTCCAAAATCCATGTCCTTATTACATGCAAAATGCATTCATTCTATAGCTCTAATAATATTAACATGTCCCAGCATGAACTCTACAGTCTAAAGTGCAAAGTCTCATCAAAACATCATCTAAATCAGAAACGGATGAGACTCAAGGAATGATTCATCCTAAGGCAAAATTCCTCTCATGTTGTGAACTTGTGAAACCAGACAACTTATGTCTGGCTTCCAAAATACAATGGTGGGGCAGACATAAGATAGAAATTTTCATTTTAAAAGAAATAAATTGAAATAAAGAAAGTGTGATGGGTCCCAAGCAAATCCAAAATTTAGCAAAGCAATTGTCATTATAGATCTTAAGGCTCAAGAATCAACCTCTTTGGCTTAATGTCCTGCCATCCAGTTCCATAAGAGTGGCAGAATCATCCCAGGTTGAGGCCATCTGGCTGCTGAAACTTAGCCAGTGGCCCTGATATCTGAATCTCATTCAGGGTCATTTTTCTGTCTTCTTTAAGAAGAGGACCTATTGTGGGGAGGGGACAGGGAGAGGGATAGCATTAGGAGATATACCTAATGTAAATGACGAGTTAATGGGTGCAGCACACCAACATGGCACATGTATACATATGTAACAAACCTGCACATTGTGCACATGTACCCTAGAACTTAAAGTATAAAAAAAAAAAAAAGGGAAAAGAAAAAAAAGAAGATACATTTGCAGCCAAATACCTCTATCATCTTGTCCTGTCAAATTTGAGAAGTCTGATAGTGTTCCTTCCTTTTGTCCCATCTTCATCCTCTCCAGTTTGAACTGGCAGTGTTTCTACTTTCATAATCCTATTAACTCAATTAATAGTCTAGCCATACCCATGGTGTTCTCGTTAGAACACTGTTTTCTAATTTTTTGAATATGAATAGGCTACGAATTATCCAAATCTCCAAGTTCAGGTTTCTTTTTTCTTTTTAACAAATCCTTCAATTTGACTTTTTCCTTGTACATTTTAACACAGTCAAGAGGATACAAGCTGCTTCTTCAGTAACATTGTTTAGAAATCTCCTCAGCTAAATATCCCGTTTTATTACGCACAAGTTCAACTTTCCACAAAACACTAGAGCACAGTTCAGCCAAGTTATTTGCCACTGTATAAGAATTTCCTTTTCTCCGATGTTCAGTAATATATTCTTCACTTTCATCTGAGACTCACCAAAATCACTCTTAACATCCATATTTCTGTGTGCCTCAAAACTTTTTCATCCTTTATCCATCACCTATTTCTAAAGCCACTTCCTTACGTTTAGGCAACTCTTACAGCAGCACCCCACTTCTTGGTACCAAAAGAACTGCATTAGAGTTCTCCAGAGAAACAGAATCAAAAGGAGATTCAGAAAACCTATATCTGTATCTATTCAATCTATATTTAATCTACATTTATCAACCTATCTATAAAGAAAAAGAGATTTACTGATTTATTACAAGAAACTGGCTTATGTGATTTTGGAGGCTGAGACATCTCATGATCTGCAGCTGGCAAACTGGAGATCCAGGAAAGCCAATATGTTGTTCCAATCATAGTCCAAAAGCTAGGAAGACCAGTGTTCCTACTCAAGCAGTCAGGCAGAAGTTCCTCCTTACTCGGACTTTTGGTTCTACTTGTGTTTCTAATTGACTAGATGAAGTCAACTCCCATTAGAAAGAACAATCTGCTTTATACTCACTCTACCTAATCAAATATTACTATCATCCAGAAACACCCTCAGAGAGACACTCAAAATAATCTCTGACCAAATGTCTGGACATTCTGTGGCCCAGTTAATTTGATACATAAAATTAATCATCACATACCTGATGCTCCAAGTAGTCAGGACAAAACTGAACTCAACTGCACAGCTTGGAAGGTTATAGTTCTACTGAAGGCTGATGAGAAAATCTAGAGCATGAATATGATGAGTCCTTCCCAGTTCACTCGACTACAACATCTTTCCCACAGCATTTTAATATTGACCAGCTCTTTCAATTCTAATCTCTCTTATAGATTGTCACTCGCAGCCTCATGATTCAAAAGTTCATCTTTGGCTTTTCCCTCACTGTTACTGTGGTAGGCCAAGAAACTAGCATCTGGCTTGGTCCATGTCACCCCTTCCTTAGCAAAATGTCTGCCTGTTAAGCTCTGGCTGCTGGTGAGTATGCTGTGGTACTGGCTTATGTAAGCACTCTCTAGATGGCCTCGTCTGCTGCTATACTATGAATGTTTGTGCCCTCTCAAAATTTATATTTGAAGTTGTAACTTCCAAGGTGATGGTATTAAGAGGTGGGGTTCAGAAGGTGATTAGATCATGAGGACTTCAAACTCATGAATGGAATTTATGCCCTATAAAAGGGGCCTAAGGGAGATTGTTGACCTCGTCCTCCATGCCAGGACACAGCAAGAAAGCATTGTTCTGTGAATCAGGAAGTGGGAACTCGCTGGATCTGTTGGTGCTTTGATCTTGTACTTCACAGACTCCACAACTGTGAGAAATAAATTTCTGCTTCTGCTTTTTATGAGCTACTCAGTTTATGCTATTTTATTATAGCATCCCTAAAAGAATATGACACCTACCACCTGCAAGAAGGGTTGAACAGCATTGCACTGAATAAAGATAGGGCTATTTTATTGATCTGTTACTTTTACTCCCAGCATTATAAACAGTATCATATACTTATGCATTTCCCTATCAGTTATATTAAAGTGGTGATTTTACTTCCCAAGTGTTTTTTCATGACACACATTATTTGCCACCTCATTTATTCATGAATTGAATTCAGTCTTCTAATATCTGGGAAGCCCTGTCTAAAATAGCACCTTGATTTTGTCACTATTTCCAATATCTCATTGTCAGTTTTGAGTGATGAGAAATTCTATTTTATCAATGAATTGAGAATCAGTCTCTCTGGGATATATTCAAGCTAACCAATCTCAAGGGGCTAATGCATAAAATTGAAATTAAAATGTATTCATTTATATAAAAAAACTCTTCCAAATAGACTGAATATCTACATTTAATGGTTAGCTTATTCTTTCCCTGTGGAACAGCTACATGGATAGTCAAATTTAAATCTGAAGGTTGTTTGATAAGTATGATATCAGAACACCAGGAAATAGGCAATCTAGCAGTGTCCTTGGTAAAAATAATTAGAGGTTTTCTCTTCTACTCTGTTTATATATGCCCCTTGGATGGCAAATATTCATATTTTTGAGGGAGAGTATTCTTTTTCATGAATAATAATATGGCAGAATGACCAATTTAGCCCCAATTTAGCCTCCCAGAAATGTGTTATATTTTAAATAGTGTACATCTTCTTTTGCTCACACATTTTATATAGTTTAATACAATAAACTAGACTAAAATATTTTTTAGTTAATTGAATTAGACCTCTACTTACAACACCTCATTTAATCTAATATTGAAATGTTGCTAGAAGGAGGGACAAGGCATTTTAAAGAATAATGGTGAAAACCACAGTAAAACAAAAATCTCCTAACTGTCCATGGTTTGCAGATGGAGTTATATACAATTTAATTTTTTAAATAATTTTATTTTTAATTTTTATGGATACGTAGTAAGTATATATATTTATTGGGTATGGAAGATACTTTGATACAGGTATAAAATATGTAATAATCACATGAAGGCAAATGGGCTCTTCATCGCTTCAAGCATTTATCATTTATTTGTGTTATGAACATTCCAATTATACTCTTAGTTATTTAAAAATGTACAATAAATTAATGATGATTGCAGTCACCCTGCTGTGCTATCAAATAATAGATCTTACTTTTTCTATCTAGCTATATTTCTATATGCAGTAATGATCCCCATTACCCCTGCACTCCACTACCTTTCCAACCTTCTGGTAACCATCATTCCACTCTCTGTCTCCATGAGTTCAATTGTTTTTACTTTTAGCTCCCACAAATAAATGAGAATGTGCCAAGTTTGTTTTTCTGTGCCTGGCTTATCTCATTTAACATAATGTCATCCTCCAGTTCCATCTATGTTGTAACAAATGACAGGATCTCATTCTTTCTGTATGGTTGATTAGTTCTCCATTGTGCCTATGTACCACATTTTCTTTATGCATTTGTCTGTTGATAACATGTAAGTTTTTCCAAATCTTAGCCATTGTGAATAGTGCTTCAATAAACATGGGAATGTAGATATCCTTTCAGTATACTGATTTCCTTCCTTTGGGTATATTCCCAGCAGTGGGATTGTGGGATCATATGATAACTCTATTTTTAGCTGTTAGAGCAACGTCCACACTGTTCTTCTTAGTGGTTGTAATAGTTGTAATTCCCTCCAACAATGTAGGAGGATTCCCTTTTCTCCACATCCCCACCAGCATTCATTTTTATCTTTCTTTTAGATAAAAGCCATTTTTACTAGGGTGAAATGATTCTTCATTGTAGTTTTGATTTGAATTTCTCTGATCATCATTGCTGTTGAACATCTTTTAATACATCTGTTTGCCATTTGTATGCCTTGTTATTAGAAATATATATTCAAATATTTGCCCTTTTTAAAATCAGGTTATTAGACTTTTTCTTATAGAGTTGTTTGAACTCCTTATATATTCTGGTTATTACTTTCTTGTCAGATGGCTAGTTGTCAAATATTTTCTCCCATTTTGTGAGGTTGTTTCTTCACTTTCTTGTTTCCTTTGCTGTGTGAAAGCATTTTCACTTGATATGATTCCATTTGTCCATTTTTGCTTTAGTTGCCTTTGCTTGTGGAGAATTACTCAAGAAATCTGTGCCCAAAGTAATGTCCTGGAGAGTTTATCAGTGTGTTCTTTTAGTAGTTTCACAGCATGAGGTTTTAGAGATAAGTCTTCAATCAGTTTGAATTTGATTTTTGTATATGGTGAGAGATAGGGATCTAGTTTCTTTCTTCTGTGTATGGATATCCAGTTTTTCCAGCACTATTTACTGAAGAGACTGTCCTTTCCCTAATACATGTTATTGGCACCGTTGTTGAAAATGAGTTCACTGTAGATACATGGATTTGGATTTGTTTTTGGATTTTCTACTCTGTTCCATTGGTCTCTGTGTCTGTTTTTATGCCAGCACCATGATGTTCTGTAGTATAACTGGAAGTCAGGTAATGTGATTACTCCAGTTTTGTTCCTTTTGCTCAGGATGGCTTTGGATATTCTGGGTCTTTTGTAATTCCACTTGAATTTTAGGATTTTTTTTCTATGTCTGTGAAAAATGTCATTGATATTTGATAGGGATTGCATTGAATCTGTAGATTACTTTGGGTAATGTAAACATTTTACCAGTGTTGATTCTTCCAATCCACACAGAATAGTTTTCCATTTTTCTGTGTCTGCTTCAATTTCTGGTATCAATTTTATACTTTTCATCGTAAATAACTTTCCCTCCTTTGATTTAGTTTATCGCTAGGTATGTGTTTTTTTAATTTTGTAAATAGAATTACTTTCTTAATTCCTTTTTGGGTTGTTTGTTGTTGGAATATAAAAATGCTACTGATTTTTGTATGTTGATTTTGTATCCTGCATTTTTATTGAATTCGTTTACCAGTCCTAACAGTTTTTTGGTGGAGTCTTTAGATTTTTCAGCAGTAACATTTTTGTGTGTATATTTCTATCCCAAATCAATTTATTACTATGAATTTATACTTTTCTGTATTTCTTTTTTAAAAGGGCAGTTAATGGATGTTGTAGAAAAGCAAAGTTCCATTTCACCTTTATTTTTTAAATAAAGGCATAAAATCATTGTCCTGTGATTAACATCTTTTAGTTTCAACTTTTAGTTTTCTTAAAATTTTTGATACAAGATACTTAATTGCAACATAGTTGAGACATTAGCATGACACCAAGAAGTGTATTTGTTTATTTTTTCACTTGTTTATTTACATTAAGTAAGTTCATAAAATGAAGTTTCAGTGAGCTGAAGGAAATTAATATGTATATTAGGGTAGGAAAGAGAATGCCCCATTTCCTTTTTATGGGTCTAAAATGTACATTCTTTGTACATTATTCACTCTAAAAATAAGCATTTTGTTTATCTGTTTGAAGCAAGTTTTTATTGCTATGCTTAACTTATATGTGCATCATTACCTTAGAAGAGTATAAATTATAACTAACAATGAAAACGAATTTATAGCACCTATGCCCAGCCTATGGCAAGAGATAATAACTATGGGACTCTTCATATAGAACCCAAACCCTAACCACACAGCAGTAGAATGGTGGTAATTTGGACTAAAAAGTAATTTCGACAGAGTGTAGTGGCTCACACCTGTAATTCTACAAATTTGGGAGGTCGAGGCAGGCAGATCACGAGGTCCAGAGTTCAAGATCAGCCTGGCCAACATGGTGAAACCCTGTCTCTACTAAAAATACAAAAATTAGCTTGGAGTGGTGGTGAAAGGCTGTAATCCCAGCTACCCAGGAGGCTGAGGCAGGAGAATTGCTTGAACCCGGGAGGCAGAGGCTGCAGTGAATCAAGATCGTACCACTGTGCTCCAGCCTGGGCAACAGAGTGAGACTCCGTCCCCCCCCACCCACCCAAATAATAATAATAAGAAGAAGAAGAAGAAGAATTTCAAGCTAATGCTCTATGTGACAGCTATAATTGTAAACATTAAAATAGTTGGTAATCAAGACAATTATATGACTTGTCTTTGATTTGTAGCCCTAGACTTGCCATATTTGTAAGATGAACAAAAAATAGGTACAAGGGAAATATAACATTTTTTTGGTCTAATTTAGTTTATGAGAAATGGGAAAGAACTCACTTTTCCTTAATAGCAAGATGCTGGGCTCAATCTTCGTTGTTCTTTGTCTTTAAAGAAATAGCCACATGAAGACCTAATACAATGATAAGAACAAGGAATAAAAAAGATATGAGTAATGGATAGGATTCCTAACAATTCCAATTTCCTTTCACTGTCTCCCTCTTTTTCTCTCTGCACTAGCCATCTGAGTAAGTGAGTTGCTACATTTAATCATCACAGTTTGGGACAAATGGTGGTTGTGCTGTCATTTTTTTTTTTTTTTTTTTTTTTTTTTGAGATGGAGTCTTGCTCTGTCGCCCGGGCTGGAGTACAGTGACCGGATCTCGGCTCACTGCAAGCTCCGCCTCCCGGGTTTACGCCATTCTCCTGCCTCAGCCTCCCGAGTAGCGGGGACTACAGGCGCCCGCCACCTCGCCCGGCTAGTTTTTTGTGTTTTTAGTAGAGACGGGGTTTCACCGTGTTAGCCAGGATGGTCTCGATCTCCTGACCTCGTGATCCGCCCGTCTTGGCCTCCCAAAGTGCTGGGATTACAGGCTTGAGCCACCGCGCCCGGCCTGTGCTGTCATTTTTTAAACCTTGAACACATGAGTCATTTAAAAATGAAAGGAGAATCTGAATACTTGGAATTTAGGCAGCTGGGAGATGGATGAAACTAAGCAAACAGGCAAGGTGAAGCATGTAGTTTAACTCATTGACTGAGATCATTTTGACTTTCTATATTGGAAGTGTGTAGATAAGCCCTATATCCATTCAGAAAGATAATGCTGACTTGGACTCAACTAAAACAACTGACAAGGAAATGAAACACTCATCAAACATGGCTTTAGTTAGCATATCCTCTTTACCATAGTGCATTTAGTTCCCGACATTACTGGAAGACATTGATTTTTAAAAATAAACAATTAGAATTCATTTTATCCTACTGGCCCCTGTCAGCAAAATTGATCAAGCTATTATCTAGTGCAATCTATTCCAAACTAAATTATTAAAAAAGAAAAGAAAAAAATCCCTAACCACACATTTTCAGAATATATTAGGAAAATATATTCCTCCATGATTTTTCACATATTGCATTTCCTTCTGTATTATAAATGCAACCAGCAGTTCAGTTTTCACTGGTTGGTTTGTGGTTTATGGGCACTAATGCCCCTTATGGCATGTAACAATTTAGAGGCTGGAAGGCCTAATTGAAAAGCCTCCTTCATGTTTCTGCTGAAGTAACAGTAAAATACTAGGTAACTAAAAACTGAGTCACCATAGAAATATACATTTAGAAAAGAGGAGGAAACAAGAGAGAGAATGGAGAAATAAGATCATGAGGGCCGTGGTACTGAGCCCACAGGCTTTTAAACAGAGAGAAATGATATTCTTTAAGAGCTAAATTTGTGAAAAATGATACAACCTAGTATTTATCCTACTTCTTTTATTTAAATTAAATATAAGGATAGCAAAAGACAGGCTATCTAGCTTATTTTTTAATTTTGTTCTGTTTTGGTCCAAATATGACAAATTCCTGCTGTTCTAAGCAGTGTATTATAGATTCTCCAATTTAATTAGCAAGCACACAGCAGACACCTGGAAAAAAAGATAGAAGAATAATCTTTTGCAGTAGCCAACTATTTCTCACTTCAGAGCATTAAAAAAAAAAAATACCCCCCAACTAATCCACTAGTCCTCATGGCCATTGTGTATCGACCATATGGAGCACTGACCCAGCACTATAGCCCCAGTCTCCTCAAGCCTTCAAACTTCCAAAGCTGGGGATATTACTTTCAGTGCAATCGCCCAAAACCTAAGTAGAAATCAGTCATGATAGTTATATTACTTCAAACTAGTTGTCATGATGATGGCCCCAAAAAGCCTTGCTTAAGTCAGCAGTTCTCAAAGAGCTTCAGCATCACTTTGGAACTTGTTAGAAATGCAAATGCCTATATCCCATCCCAAACCTACTAAATCAGAAACTCTAAGTTTTGACAAACCTCCAGGTGATTCTGATGCAGGCTCAAATGTGGGAACTACTGATGTACATTTAGAGGTTGATGATAAATGGCTATTTAATATGAAAGACAATTGACTTTGAAAACAGTTTCAAAAGAAAAGTTTTAAAAATAAAAATGAACAAATTGAGGACTATATTAGAGATTAGGTCCAGAGTACAAATGGTAAAGAGAGGTCATCAGAGGATTAAGTGAAGAAAGAAATGAGATAGCAATGGAGGTGACCCAAGACTGTTTGGAAAAAAAGGGAAAAATGAGATTAAAATGAGTATTGATTTTCCTTTCTTCCTTGTTAAATCTTGGATGTTTTCTGCCATGTGCGAACCTTAGGTAGAGAGTCTATTTATGGCCTATGAATATGCCACAGTTGAAGACCAGAAATGACACTTGAGCTGAGACATATTCGAGAGTTTGCCTGTCTGCCTCTAAGACTTTGTCTGTGGGCCGGGCGCGGTGGCTCACGCCTGTAATCCCTGCACTTTGGGAGGCCGAGGGGGACGGATCACGAGGTCAGGAGATCGAGACCATCCTGGCTAACACAGTGAAACCCCGTTTCTACTAAAATACAAAAAATTAGCCGGGCGCAGTGGCGGGCGCCTGTAGTCCCAGCTACTCGGGAGGCTGAGGCAGGAGAATGGCGTGAACCCGGGAGGCGGAGCTTGCAGTGAGCCGAGATCGAGCCACTGCACTCCAGCCTGGGTGACAGAGTGAAGACTCTGCCTCAAAAAAAAAAAAAAAAAAGACTTTGTCTGTGTTCGTTGGCAGGGCTCGATAGTCCTGGAAGTATGTGTTCACTCTTAATATATGGGTCAAGACCTTGAAGACATTTTCAGAAGAAATAAATGCATGTCTTTAATTGAGAGGCAAGTGCATCTCATGGGTTTGCATGCCAGGCCAGGATGAATTGAGTATTCCTGGTTGCAGGTGAGGTGAAAGGGCTTTTAAACACAGGGGCTTCCCAGGAATAGTCATTGCCTATAAGCAAGCCACCTACAGAGTGTTTAGAAAATGTGTTAGATAGAATTTTATCTTAATTAAACATTTAAACAAGAATCCAGGGCAAGTGCGTCCCTAGTATATATGGTATTTATGGAAGAATTTGAGAAGAAGAATGCATCAACTTGACAAAATTATCTGAAAATCAGTACTTGAAGGAAATTTGCATAAAATATATACTTACACAGGTTACTACTAAATATGAAAATAAAAACAGAGAGAGACTACCTTGACACATACAGTATATATTTGGGCATAGGTGCTTTGGTATGTTTGCTGCAAACTTACTCAATTTCTTTACCTTCTTCTCCACAAATTGTCTACCTTTCAGAATCTTTTTCTACCAGATGATGAAGTTAATCACATATTTCTTCTTTCAAAGATATTAGGCAGGTTTCCATTCAGCCAAAATTTCTAACCAAATATTTAAACATGCAAAACATAATTGAATAGTAAAATAATACAACTTCCTATAAAACAAGATGAATAAAATACTTATAATATTTACTATGAATCAAATACTTTCAAAATCCCCTGTATTGGTGGATATCGATACTACCAGATTTTACAAATGAGAAAATTAGAGCTCATGAGGTTAAGCCACTTGCCAAAGACAACAAACAGAAGCCTAAATTATCAAAGCAGCGTTAGAACTCAAAATAGCATGAAACAAAGGCATACTCTATAATCCTTCGAAAAGAGGGATATCAATGTGTATAATAATCATTAGGCAGAAATAATTAAATGTTTTGTGTAGCTATTTTTATTGATTACTTATTGTTGTTAATCCTCTAAGTCAGTGCTTTCCGAGAAAAATATAATGTGAATTACATATGTAATTGTAAATTTCTCTACTAGCCACATTAAATACATAAAAATAAACAAGCGATATTTTAAAAATGTATTTTAGCCAGTTGCAGTGGTGCACTCCTGTAATCTCAGCTACTGGGAGGGTGAAAAAGGAGGATCACTTGAGGCCAAGAGTTCAAGACCAGCGTGGGCAACGTAACCAGACCCCTATCTCAAAAAAAAAGTATTTTATTTAACATACTATATAGGAAATATTATCATTTCAATATGCAATCAATATAAAAAGTATTCATAATATATTTTACATTCTTTTTTATACATTGTGTCTTGGAATCAGTGTGCATTTAACACATAATACATCTCAATTTGAACTAGCCACCTAAGTTAGTGATTACCATATTAGACATTTCAGCTCTTTGTGTTTTTTGAACACCAGGATCTATATAATATGGAGTTATGTTCTCAGATGAGCTGATAATAAGACCATGGTTTTTGTTCTCATGGCTCCTTCACTATTCTTGGAAGTAAAATAACCTGGTGTGTTTGTTAAGCACTCTCCCCACCCACCAGAAATAATAATAATAATAATAATAATAATAATAATAATAATAAACCACTGTTTAGTGATTTCTTTTCTAAAGGTTTTCCTTTTTCCAGCAAAAGAGATGACTCCTCCATAAATAAGGATATTCTTATTAAGAAAAAAGGGGGGAAAGAACAACAAAATAAAACAGGAAAATAAAATAATTTAAAAAACTTATCTGATAGATTTTCAATGCCCAGAAGGTGAAATGTTGCAGGTTTAAGAAAAACATACAGGAAGATTATGCTAGAATTGATACTCAGTTAATGAATTGTGAAGACTTCCTTAGTAGAGAAAATTGAAGAAATGATGGTATTAAAAGACTTCCTAGAGTCCTGACCAGAGGGTTTCTAGTAGTGGTTAATTGCTAAGCTCCAGAGGAGAGTAAAGCAGGCAGCTCAAATGGCTGCTAGAAAGACAGGCGGTTGGCATCTTGCCTTTTAGGAAAAATGTGAAGTTGGCCCAAAAAAAAAAAAAAAAAAAAAAAGCTATCTTGAAAAAACAATGAGTTTTCCCTTGGAATTTTGTGGTGTAGAGCATCACTCTCTCAGATATAAAGGTCAGAACTTTCATCTCCGATAATAGGGTCAGGACCGAGACCTGCATCAAGAGACTATTGACTCTCTCCATCAACGTATTAGTGGTTTTTGTGGTCTGATATCCAACCCAAACCCCATTCCCAGATGGATCTGAACATTTCTGTAAGAAGTTAGCCTCAAGTCATTAATTAAATCATACAGTGGAGATTTATTGAGAGTCTAATGGGAGTTAGGCACTACTAGGACATGAGGGGTCTCAACTGAATTTAGATATGTAAAAAGTCTGAGAGAAAGACAATGGTAACTGTCTTTTCTGACCCTTAAGGGCATAATGGCATCCTCAAAGGCCTTAGAAAGGAAGTGAAGTAGGAGTAGAATCTTGAAGCATAAAGGGAAGCATAAAACATTGGTAGAGTGGGGCAATCCTGGCATAGGAGGAAGCTTCTTACCTGAATTCCCAACCAGTATCACTTATCAATAGGATAACTATGCCTCCTGGTTTGCCTAGGAAAATCCAAGTTTGCCTGTATCCTAAAGAAATTATCAACTATATCTTTTATTCCCACGGTGCTGTTCTCTAGGCTCCTTTGAGTAGTAAACTTTATGGTCACTCTATTTATCAAATATCAGATGCCTCGTTGAATGATAAACTCATTTTTGTAAAACTGTAAGTAAGGACATAATCATCAACTGCTTCCTGATAAATGTCACCTGATCAAATGCATATACAAAGGAAATTTTTAGATGTTCATATATATGGCAGATGAAGTAACCTAGAAGTGGTTATGTGCACATGTGTGTGCATTTACAAGTCATGTGTACATGTGTACATATATTATGTCATGTGGCATTAAGTATAATTTTTAAAAAGAATAAAAAACAGACTAGAGAGTGACAGTTAGCAAATAAGCACTATTTTATAGATGGGGGTCAGAAAGTCTTTCTTAAAAAGAACAATTTAACAACAACAACAACAAAACCCTGGAAGATATAAGTAAGCAAGCCAAAAGGATCTATAGTGGGGAAGTGCTCCAGATAGGGGAAACAGCAAGTACAAAGTCTCCAAGATGAGAGAAATCTTGGCATGTATGATGAATAGCAAGGTGGCCAGAGTGGCTGGAGATGAGAAAATGAGTGGAAGAATGATCACTGATGAAGCCAGAGAGATAGTAAGCAACAAAGTCCTGGTGGACTTTATATGACATGGAGAGTAAATTTGGGTTTAGTTTTGAAAACTCTAGGAATGCACAGGAAGAATTTTGAGCAGTAGACTGATAGGATCTGGCTTGGATTTTAGAGGAATTATTCTAGTTGCTGTATGGAAAATGGACTGAAAGTGGAAGGGGGATGGGGATAGTTAGAAGGCCTGAGTATTTTTATGACCGTTTATTCACTTGTTACTGCAGCATAGAAACGTATTTCATTATTTTCTTTGATGGCTTTACTTAATTTCAATATTCTCTTCATTTAAAAGAGTGTTTTCTTATTTTAGCACAATTTATTTCATCTCTCCAGGGACACCAACTGACAATAAGACTTTCCCTTTTCATATTCTAGGGTCATCGAGCCTGATCATAAGCCCTACCTTCTCCTCATGCTAAAGAATTAAAAGGCATTAGATTGTAAATTTCAAAAAATAAAAAATAAAAATAAAATGGATCATTGTCTCTTATAAAGTCCCTTCATTCTTCTCTGAAATTATCCTCTCTTCTTCAAATTTCTTCCCTTGAGATTCCAGTATCCCTCACTTTCTACATATCTCTGCATCCAGACAAAACATGTGTACTTATTCTCCAGAGACTACCCACATTCTAGATCTATCCCTTTTTTCACTTTCCCAACACAGAATGTTATCTCCTTTGTGGCCTGTCAAGAATGCTGAATGGTTTGTGATAGCATCCTGCTTATAAGCTAATGAGTCAGCCTGCTTCAGTTTCATGGATGCTGGTAGAAAATGTGAAACACTTGTTCAGAGACAAAAGCCTTCATTATTCATAGCACAGCAAGCAGCATGAGTTTACTGGTTATATTCATTCCTTTTGGCACTCGAGTCACAGGGAAATGATGTGTAGAAATCTAGATGGATGTTCCACACAGTGGGTTTTTGTTGAGGAATCTCAAGCTTAGGAAAAAGTCTTTTATAATGGGATGCAAGAAACCTACCTAAACTTTGCTTTGGTGAAAGACATTAATTTATTATACTAGGCAGAAAGCAATTTTTTGCTCTGGGAAAAGACACCATTTCTATCTTCCAAGGTAGTTTGCAATGGAAAAATCCTTGAAAAGATGATCCAGAACAAAGGGCAGTCAGTGACTTTACTGTCAAGACATGCAGAACCATAAGAGACTCCTAGACAATTATTTCCCAACATGGTCTCCTGAAGAGCCCAGCTAGATGAATGCAGTTAGTACGATGGCCAGTGCTATGATGATAATAGATAATTGATATTTATTAGCTAATGCCAGGGATACCTACATTTTAACAAGTGATTCCTAGACCTCTATCAGAAAAGATTACAGTGAAACTGATCTCAAGTTCTGGGAATTCTAACCCTATTAACAGATTACCTAGTAATAATGATGTAGACAAAGTGGCTTTATTCAACATACTTTTATTCCAAATAAGTAAAGGGTCACCATGTCAGTTAATAATTACCAATAAATTTCTGTTAGAAAGCTCATTATATGAAAATATCCCATTGATATCCAGGAAGCAAAGTAGCTTTCCTAGTGTTACTCATTTTACATGAATAATTATTAATTATTGAGACAATTAACTGGTGTATAATTAAAGACCAGGTTTTCCATAATTGTAAATATTGCTGTGCATGTTTTTGTTGAAAATCATGTGTCAATATATATTTATTTGCAAATGGGCAAGTGTTGGCTCTGGCTGCTTATCTGCTGCAGTATGATTTATTTTATCAATGTTTACAAATTATTCATGCATAAGAAAAATATTTTTTTCTAGTTTATCAGTAAACACCTCATGCCCAAATAGTGGTTGTTTTAAAGAAAATCAAATCTCAGGATAAAGAATTTTATGCTCTTTAAAAAAACTTATTGACATAAATAATACTATTTACAAGCAAGTTGATGTAAGTTCAGAGATATCATCATTATAGTGTAATCTTATACAAGCAGTACAGTTCAGCAACTAATTATCAAAGAAATTGAAAGGAGTCTTCTAGGAGTCCACTTATGGAGACTGGATAATATTAACATATTCTCTAAATACTGACTTACCAAAGAAAGCAAAATTTGAAAATAGTCTCTTATTTAATGCATCATCTCCCAAAAAATTATTGTTAATTAATATTTTTTCTTATTTCTCTCATACTTCTATCATATTACATAAACTCTTTAAAGAGCCTGAATAACCAAGGCAATCCTAAGCAAAAAGACCACAGCTGGAGATATTATGTTACCTGACTTCAAACTGTACTACCAGGCTATAGTAACCAAAACAGCATGTTACTGGTACAAAAACAGAGACACAGACCAACAGAACAGATTAGAGAACCCACAAATAAAGCCACACAAAATCATTTGCTCTTTGACAAAACTAACAATAACAAGCAATAGGAAAAGGACCCTTATTCAATAAATAGTGCTGAGATAAAAGGCTAGCAATATGCAAAAGAGTAAAACTGGACGCCTTCCTTACACTGTATGTAGAAATCAACTCAAGATGGATTAAAGACTTAAATGTAAAACCTAAAAGTATAAAAACTCTGGAAGAAAACTTAAGAACTACCATTCTGGACATAAGACATAGAAAAAAATTCACAATGGAGATGCCAGAAGCAATTGCAACAAAAGCAAAAGTTGACAAATGGAACCTAATCAAACTAAAGAGCTTCTATCCAGCAAAACAAACTGTCAATAGAGTAAACAGACAACCTACAGAATGGTAGAAGATATTTGCAAACTATGCATTTGACAACGGTCTAATATCCAGAATATGTAAGGAACTTAAATTTATAAGCAAAGAACATGCCACCCTATTAAAAATTGGGCAGAGGGGCATAAACAAACACTCCTCAAAAGAAGACATACATGCTGCCAGCAAGCATATAAAAACTGCTCAACATCACTGATTATTAGAGAGATGCAAATCAAAACCACAATGAGATACCATCTCACATCAGTCAGAATGGCTATTATGAAAATATCAAAAAATATCAGATGCTGACAAGGTTGCAGCGAAAAAGGAATGCTTACACATTGTTGGTGGGAGTGCAAATTAGTTCAGCCATTGCAAAAAACAGTGTAGCAATTCCTTAAAGATCTTGAAGCAGAAATACCAGTCCATTCAGCAATCCCATTACTGGGTATATACCCAAAGGGATATAAATTAGTCTACCATAAAGACATATGCACGTTTATATTCATTGAAGTATTATTCACAGTAGCAAAGACATAGAATCAACCTAAATTCTCATCAATGATAGGCTAGATACAGAAAATATGGTACTTACGGTACATATACACCATGAAATGCTATGCAGTCATAAAAAAAGAATGAGATCATGTCCTTTCTAGGGACATGGTTGGAGGTGGAGGCCACTCTCCTAAGCAAATTAATGCAGCAACAGAAAACCAAATACTGTATGTTCTCACTTATAAGTGGGAGCTAAACAATAAGAATGCATGAACACAAAGTCAGAAACAACAGACACTGGAGTCTACTTAGGGCAGTGGGTTGGAGGAAGGCAAGGATCAGAAAAGGTACTTAGCGAATACTATACTTATTGCCTGAGTTAAAAAATGATCTCTACACCAAAGCCCTGTGAACACACAGTTTACCTATATAAGAAAACTTCGCATGTACCCCCAAACCTAAAATAAAAGTGTTTTTGTTTGTTTGTTTTTGTTTTCTTGAGATGGAGTTTTGCTCTTGTTGCCCAGACTGGAGTGCAATGATGCAATCTCGGCTCGCTGCAAGGTCTGCCTCCCGGGTTCAAGTGATTCTCCTGTCTCAGCCTCCTGAGTAGCTGGGATTACAATTGCCTGCCACTATGCCTGGCTAATTTTTGGTATTTTTAATAAGACGGGGTTTCACCATGTTGACCAGGGTGGTCTCAAACTCCTGACCTCAGGTGATCTGCCTGCCTCAGCCTCCCAAAGTGCTGGGATTACAGGCATGAGCCACTATGCCTGGCCTAGAATAAAAGTTAAAAAAAAAAAAACACTAAAAACGAATATACACCTTGAGACACTAAGGGCAAAGAAAAAAATTAAATATTGATATGGTTTGGCTCTATGTCCCCACGCAAATCTCATATTGTAGCTCCCATAATTCCCACATGTTGTGGGACAGACCCAGTGGTAGATTACTGAATAATGCAGTAGGTTGTTCCTGTGCTGTTCTCATGATAGCAAATAAATCTCATGAGATGTGACAGTGTTATAAGGGGGACTATCCCAGCACAAGCTCTCTTTGCCTGCCACCATCCACATAAAATGTGACTTGCTTCTCCTTGTTTTCCACCATGACTGTGAGGCCTCCCCAACCACATGGAACTGTGAATCCAATTAAAACTCTTTCTTTTGTAAATTGCCCAGTCTCTGGTATGTCTTTATCAGCAGTGTGAAACAGACCAATACAGTAAATTGGTACCAATAGAGTGGGGCATTGCTGAAAAGATACCCAAAAATGTGGAAGCAACTTTAGAACTGGGTAACAGGCAGAGGTTGGAAGAGTTTGGAAGGCTCAGAAGAAGACAGACAGATGTGGGAAAGTTTTGAATTTCCTAGAGACTTGTTGAATGGCTTTGACAAAATTGCTGATAGTGATATGAACAATAAGATCCAGTCTGAAGTGGTCTCAGATGGAGATGAGGAACTTGTTAACTGGAGTAAAGGTGACTTGTTATGTTTCAGCAAATAAACAGGTGGCATTTTGCCTCTGCCCCAGATATTTGTGGAACTTTGAACTTAAGATAGATGATTTAGGGTCCCTGGCAGAAGAAATTCCAAAGCAGCAAAGCACTCAAGAGCTTACTTGGGAACTGCTAAAGGCATTCAGTTTCAAAAGGGAAACAGAGCATAAAAGTTTGTAAAATTTGCAGCCTGACAATGTGATAGCAAAGAAAATCCCATTTTCTGAGGACAAATTCAAGCTGGCTGCAGAAATTTGCATGAGTAGTGAGGAGATGAATGTTATTCCCCAAGACAATGGGGAAAATGTCTGCAGGGCATGGCAGAGGTCTTCCAGGCAGTCTCTCCAATCACAGGCCTGGAGACCTAGGAGGAAAAAATGGTTTTGTGGACTGGGCCCAGGGTCCCCATGCTATGTGCATCCTGGGCACTTGGTGCCCTGTGTCCCAGCTGCTCCACCTGTGACTAAAAGAGGCCAACGTACAGGTTGGGCTGTTGCTTCAGAGGGTGGAAGCACTAAGCCTTGACAGCTTCCATATGGTGTTGAGCCTGTGGGTGCACAGAAATCAAGGATTGAGGTTTGGGAACCTCTGCCTAGATTTCAGAAGATTTATGGAAATGCCTGGATGCTAATGCAGAAGTTTGATACAGGGTCGGGGCCCTCATGAAAAATCTCTTCCTGGGCAGTGTGGAAGGGAAATGTGGGCTTGGAGCCCCCACACAGAGCTGTGAGAAGAGGGTCACTGTCATTCAGAGCCCAGAATGGTAGATCCACCAACAGCTTGCACTATGTGCCTAGAAAAGCTGCAGACACTCAATGCCAACCCATGAAAGCAGCCAGGATGGAGGCTGTACCTTGCAAAACCACAAGAACGGAGCTTCCCAAGACCATGGGAACCCACCTCTCACATAAGCGTGACCTGGATGTGAGACATGGAGTCAAAGGAGATCATTTTGGAACTTTAAGATTTGACTGCCCTGCTGGATTCTGGAATTGCATGGTGTCTGTAGCCCCTTCATTTTGGCCAATTTCTCATATTTGGAATGGCTGTATTTACCTAATGCCTGTACTCACATTGTACCTAGGAAGTAACTAACTTGCATTTGATTTTATGGGCTCATAGGCAGAAGGGACTTGCATTATCTCAGATGAGACTTTGGACTTGGACTTTTGTGTTAATGCTGAAGTGAGTTGAGACTTTGGGGGACTGTTGGGAAGGAATGATTGGTTTTGAAATGTGAAGATATGAGGTTTGGGAGGGGCCAGGAGCAGAATGATAGGGTTTGCTTCTGTGTCCCCACCCAAATCGTATCTTGTAACTCCCATAATTCCTACATGCTGTGGGATGGACCTGGTGGGAGACGACTGAATTATGGTTATGGGGGCCTGCCAACATCCACGTAAGATGTGACTTGCTCCTCCTTGTCTTCCACCATGATTGTGAGGCCTTCCCAGCCATGTGGAACTGTAAGCCCAATTAAACATCTTTCTTTTATAAGTTGCCTAGTCTCAGGTATGTCTTTATTAGCAGCATGGAAACAGACTAATTCAATATCATATTATATATTTTACTGCACCCACACACTTATCAAGTGTTACATATGGTGAATAAATATTTTATGAATTATTTTAATCTCTCAAGCAAACTTTGGCCTGAAAATTGAAGTTTGTTTCTCTAAGTAATGCAGCTAATTTGTTTTAGAGCTTAGACACAAATCTTTGCTTGTCTAGATGACTGAGCTTAATCAAGTAAACTTTACCCTAACTTACAAAGAAAGAGAAAAGGGCAAGACTTATATTGTAGTAAATGTTATGGGGTTTGTTTGCTAATACCTTATTTTCAAATTTCTGGCTTTCTCTTATTTTATTGACAGAAAAAAGTGTTGGCATGCATTTGCATTAAGATATAAAAGATAAGAGATATTTTTTTTTTCCTTTTTGACTTCATTGGAATTCAGAGCAAAGCATGGCACTTCAAATTAAGGACTACCATCTTTTACTGAGATTATTTGGATACTCTGCATCCAGCTCTTAAAATACACAATTTAAAAATAATTAAGACAACATTAACAGAGATTAGAAATAACTATCTACATTGGGGCAGTTTCTATGTAGAAATGCCCTTACATCTAATTCCATGTCAATGAAGATAGATAAATACATAATTGAGTACTGTTGTACCTGCAAATCCAGAAAGTTCACATGGATCTTTAATGGTTGGCAGAGTTAGAGGACTTGTATTTTTACTGTAAAGGGGTAGAAGCCATTAGCCCCATGCCCAAAATAACTTGTTTTGTCATCAACAAAACAAAACCATACAGATTTTGTCATCCTAAAGTCATGTGAAGATAATAATACCAATAGATAAATGTTGAAGGAAGTCAATATAATAGCTCACTCCTCCTTTAACACAGGATTGGAAATGAACAATAAAATTATTCCAGCCAGAGAGAAAATTAAAATCTCTGTTAGGCAAACCCCAGAGGTTCTTTCAACTGGGACTTCTTATATCACTTCAGTTGAACTGCAAGAATTCAGGCATGTGATAGGAAATCCTCTTTCTTGGTTATTTCTTGAGAATAGAAGCAGAGAGAATACACAATATTTTTAGAAGACAAAGCTCAAAAATAACTTTTCTTCTTGGTAAGAGAAAGGAAAGAGAGAGACACTGAAAGAGAATGTGCTTCTGTCATTAACACATTAAACTAATTGAGTTAAAAAGAGTTGATGCTCACTATGAGTCTGTGGTAGGGGAAGGGGTAGCATTCAAAGATGTGGGGTGTGATAATCATACTCCTCATTTCACAATATGTTATTATAGTCAGTCCATACAGTCCCTCTACTGCTTTATTTTATTTCAGTTTCCCACCCTGTTTGCAAATCCATATTCCCATTTCCCTCTATAGCTATAAGAACCCATCTGTTAGCTTGATAATTACTTAAATATGCATATGTCTTCATCAAATAAGTGCACTGTTTTGTTTTAAATGGTATTATGCTATAAGTTGCCTTCTGTTTCTCCTTTCACTCCACACTAGAGATCTAGTCATGTTACCATATACACATTTAGAGTGTCCATGTGTTGATTGTAGCTGCTATAGAGAACACTACAGTATGCAGTGGCTGCATTTTATTTATCCTTCCCTCAAAGTATACCTAGTTTGCTTCCAGCTCTGTACTACCCAGAACATAACAAGAATAATTGTCCTTGTTTATGTTTCTTACAATCTGTTTGTGAACTAATTGGTTTATATATTCAGGAGTGCTACCTATAGTGACAGTGAAGATACACATTCTTAATTCTGTTAAATACTGCCAGATTTTTTTAAAATCAATTTTCAAAAAACATTAGACTTACACCAGCACATAGTGCCATAATTTTGGCTTGAGAATTTTTACCCCAAAACTTATTGTCAATAATTGTTATTATTGTTTTTCTAATTTTTGTGATTCAGATGAATATGCATGCTATTTCAATTTGAATTTCTCAAATTTGTTACTGAGTTTTAGCATCTCCATACACTTGTTATATATGTGAGTTTCCTCATCTACTCATCTATGAATTGCCTGTTAAAATCTTCTTATCTTTTAGCCATTTTTTAACTGGGTATTCTGCCGTATATTCCTTGGTTTTGAAATATTTCACTTTACAGTAAATATATAAATTCCTTTTGTGGTTTAAAGAACTGTAAATATCTTTTCCTAAACAGTTATCTATTATCTATTAATTTTGTTCATGTAGTCCTTCATTGACCTCAGAGCTTTTATCTTAATATCAACAAATCAATCAAGTTTTTTGACATATGATCTATGCTTTTTGGACCTTTTAAAAAAATCTACCCACCTTTAAGTAACAAAAATATTCTCATAAATGTTGTTTTGTTAGCCTTGTACTTTTGTTTTTTACAGTTTTTTACTTATGGTATAAGCGAAGTATCTTGCTTTGAATTTTTCCATATTTGAGACAGCTTCCCAGCCCTACCTCATTTTTTGTTGTACTGGTTTTATCAGCAATCGATTTTCTGTATTTACGTGGTTCTTTTTCTGATATCAGTATTCTGCTCTACTGCTCTATTTTTCTATTCCTGAACTAGTTCCATCTGTGTTATTATCATAAATTTTAAGTAGATTTTTAAAATATGGTTGGGCAAGTTCTTATTCAGCTTTTCTTTTTTAAAATTGTTTTGCCTATTTGTTATTCACTAATTTGCACATAAATTGTAGAATATGCTTGTCCGATATTATTTAGTTCTGAAATCATCTAGTTGGAATTTTTATTCTAATTGCATAACAGTTTGGGGAGAGAGTGAAAGTCTCTGTACTAAAGTGAATTCAACAATGATTAGGCCAGGCACAGTGGCTCACACCTGTAATCCCAGCACTTTGGGAGGCTGAGGTGGGTGGATCACTTGAGGTCAGGAATTTGAGACCAGCCTGACCAACATGGTGAAACCCCACCAGTACTGAAAATACAAAAAAAAAAAAAAAAAAAAAAAAAATCCAGATGTGGTGGTGCACGTCTGTAATCCCAGCTACTTGGGAGGCTGAGGCAGGAGAATTGCTTGAACCCGGGAGGCAGAGGTTGCAGTGAGCTGAGATCGCACCATTGTACTCCAGCCTGGGCAACAAGAGCGAAACTCCATCTCAAAACAAACAAACAAACAGACAACAACAGCAAAAACAGTGTTATAGTATATCTCTCCAATTATTGTGATTTTACATTCTTTAATAAAATTTTTCAAAATTATTATAAATTCTCTCTTGCTTTTACTATGTTTACTATTAATTTACCACTTGCCTAGAGGAATACTATAACCAAACCACATTAAAGTCCTACATTAGAATGAACCATCTAATTGTTTCCTCTAAGACACATTAATACCTATGTTGGCCTATGTATTAGTCAGTTTTCATGCTGTTGATAAAGACATACTCAAGGCTGAGTAATTTGCAAAGAAAAAGAGATTTAATGGACTCACAGTTCCAAGTGACTGGGGAGGCTTCCCAATCATGGCAGAAGGCCATGAGAACAGTATGGGGGAAACTGCCCCCATGATTCAATTATCTCCCACTGGCTGCCTCCCACAACACACAGGAATTATGGAAGCTACAATTCAAGATGAGGTTTGAGTGGGGACACAGCTAAACCATATCAGCCTATAATACATAATTTTCAGAAAACATTTAATATATTTGTATTATAATACTTAGTATATTTGCTTTATATTCGTGAGGGAAGTATTAAAGTGATAAAATTAGAAAAGTAATGTTTTGGAAAAAAGGTTTTGCAAGGGAATCCAGGCTTTAGAAATTGATCTCCAAATTGAAAAAAAAGAAATAAATAAGATTAAAGAAAAATCTATATTACAAAAGTTATCCTACAGTTAGTCAATTTATGGTGGAAAATGAACTATTTTCTTCAGATATGTATTATATTTGCAAAGGT
This sequence comes from Chlorocebus sabaeus, assembly GCF_047675955.1. NCBI lineage: Eukaryota > Metazoa > Chordata > Mammalia > Primates > Cercopithecidae > Chlorocebus > Chlorocebus sabaeus. The sequence continues at coordinate 98,483,875 of NC_132916.1, read as the reverse complement.
TATTCTATATCTTAGACATAGGCACTATGAAAGTCAGGAATGCTAGTGGATTTTTAGGAAGTCAATTGGTAACTTATAGAAAAGTCTCAAAGCTAATTTATTTGGAAGTCCAGAAGTATACAGGGTTACTATGTATTTTTTGTTTATCTCAGTTTTAAAGGTGCCATTTTCACTCTATGATTGTGGTTTGTGATGTGCACACTATCTTATAGAGGCAAGACAAGGTGTCAGATTTGGTTCCATATTGAACACCACAAAGAATACAGATTGTTTTAAACAAGTCATTCTTGATTAAAGATTTTTCTTGAATCTGACGGTTTTTTAAAAAGTTTCTGTTCTTGTGATAGTTTGCTAAGAATGATGGTTTCCAGCTGCATCCATGTCCCTACAAAGGACACAAACTCATCCTTTTTTATGGCTGCATAGTATTCCATGGTGTATATGTGCCACATTTTCTTAATCCAATCTGTCACTGATGGACATTTGGGTTGATTCCAAGTCTTTGCTATTGTGAATAGTGCTGCAATAAACATACGTGTGCATGTGTCCTTATAGCAGCATAATTTATAATCCTTTGGGTATATACCCAGTAATGGGATGGCTGGGTCATATGGTACATCTAGTTCTAGATCCTTGAGGAATCGCCATACTGTTTTCCATAATGGTTGAACTAGTTTACAATCCCACCAACAGTGTAAAAGTGTTCCTATTTCTCCACATCCTCTCCAGCACCTGTTGTTTCCTGACTTTTGAATGATCGCCATTCTAACTGGTGTGAGATGGTATCTCATTGTGGTTTTGATTTGCATTTCTCTGATGGCCAGTGATGATGGGACATGGATGCAGCTGGAAACCATCATTCTTAGCAAACTATCACAAGAACAGAAAACCAAACACCGCATGTTCTCACTCGTAGGTGGGAACTGAACAATGAGATCACTTGGACTCGGGAAGGGGAACATCACACACCGGGGCCTATCATGGGGAGGGGGGAGCGGGGAGGGATTGCATTGGGAGTTATACCTGATGTAAATGACGAGTTGATGGGTGCAGCACACCAACATGGCACAAGTATACATATGTAGCAAACCTGCACGTTGTGCACATGTACCCTACAACTTGAAGTTTAATAATAATAAATAAATTTAAAAAAAAAAAAAAGTTTCTAAAGTAGCAACAGTTTTACTTTTTCTTATAAAATGATACATTTTTCAGAGGTCTTCTTATTGTGAAATAAATTACTTCTTTTAAGCTAGGTGGATCTCTTCACCTAAATTGACCTTCCCACACCCCACAACAACATTCTTAGAAATCTTGCAGACTTTCAAACTAAATGTCACTCTCAGGAGGACAATAAAACCATGCTCGTAGGATATAAACTATTTGTTAATTTGTTCAACAAATATTTACTGAATGCCTATCAAGTGTTCAGCACTGTTTTAGGTAGGGAGAGTCAGCTGTCATCAAGTAAAAACAAATCAACTTCCTTCGTTCTCTTAATAACTTCTTTAGACTTCAAATCAGATTGAACTGACATCTGTGAAGAGAGTGAGAAATTATTCTCAGAGAAAACACAAGTCTTAACTTTTGAAATAAGCAAACAGCGTTTGTGTTTTCCTGTATCACCAACCTCTCTACCTCTCTAGGTAATTCCACTCCAAGAAGCTCTCTCACTGATAGTTTCACTTCTGTAGTGAAATTCACTTTCCCTATGCATAGGCCTATCAATCTGTGTCTCAGGCTTTCTATTCCATTTCCATTCCTTCTCTGCTGCTGGAATATAATAACTAAAATAAATAAATAAAATCATAAATTTTTCTCACATTAATGGGATCAATGTACTGTACCTGAGTATAGATGATCAAAGTCCATTAGTACAGGCACAATTATTGACACAGAAACTTACCTGACCCTAACCCCCAAAGGCAAATGGAGTACTCTACTTAGACTATGTTTTATGTTTCTAAATGTCTAAATGCAGAGAAAATCCAAGGATTCTAATTATTTTCCCTGTGTAGATAAGAACATGTTAGATAGGTAGATAGGTATATGTGTTTGTTTATGTATGTATATCTTCCTATCTATAGATATATAGATTTTATCTATATTATCTACCCATCTTATAGATTATATCTAGATATAGATATAGATATAATCTTATAGATATAGATATAATCTATAAGATCATATAAAAATATATTATTGCAGACTTATAGATTATATAATCTATAAGATAGGTAGATATATATACACATGGATAGATAGACATAATCTCTCTATAGATAGCTTATATACATAGAGCTGGAAATTCTTAGAGATCTTTTAGTTTTTCTCTCCTTTGTTAAGATACAAATTTGTACTACTATCTAAATAAGTTATTTTACTCAACAGTGACATAATAACAATAATCATTCATTATTTTCTGGCTTCAAGAGATCTCCTCAACTGGGAGCCAGTAACTCAACCTAATTTAAAATCTCTAATATAAATAATATCTTCTATTTATTGTCCTGTTTGAGAAGCTTTGCATAATTTTTTTCCATTTTACTCTCCTAACAACCTGATCAAGTAGATATCATCATCATCTGAAAGCAGGAGCAGGGAAGATTAAATAGTTTGAGTATTTTGCCTAAATTCATGCAGCTAGTGTGTATTTTGCCAAAACTGGAAACAAAGTTTCTGATTTTAAAAATCATGATCTTTAATAAGATGCTGGAAAATCTCTTAGCCTGTAAACTTCAGAATTTACATACTGTGTTAATGGCCAGGTCACAATTCTTCACAAATAGTTTGCCATAATTATTTGTTAAACTAAACATTTAAATGAAAAAAAATTAATATGTAAAAGGTAATGTTTACATCTTCCAAAATTAAACACCAACCTATTATATAGTCTGTTTTGTTATCAATAAATTATGGAATTTGGTTATCAAATAGAAAACTTAGATGAAAAGCAAGAAAATGTAGGGTGCAATTATATGTATCAGTTATGACCAGGCCACAGATCTAGTAGCACATTTGTACCTAGTCTTAAAAAACAAACAAAAAAACAAACAAAATGAAAAAAACTTTCATCTGTTTCAAACAGCAAGGGGCAAAACACACTTTTAAGCAAAATACCTCATTTTGCTTAAAGCAAATGATCATTTCCCCCAAACCCTTCTCTCAGAAGGAAAAGAGGGTGGATCTCTGGTGGAAGACATCTCCCACATTTTCATGCAACAGTTACTACCCTCAAATGGAGAGAAAGGAATGTAGGAGCTCATCTCAGCAAATGTGGTTCCAATACCAAATGTGGTTCCAAGAAGCTGACTGATACTAAGTCAGCTTCTTCTAGTCACCATACCTGACCATGGATTCCAGCAGTAACTGCAGTGGGAATGGCTGCAAAATGAAGACTTCTGTATAGAGCCTCTCAGAAAAGGAGCCTTGGGGATATCCTATTTTTTATAAGGCTGAGTACAAATGTGGCCCCTATCAGTCACTCTGGTGAAACCTGCTATTTGGAGAGCTTGTCCAAATGGCCCCAACCAATCATTCAATTATGCTGATTCAAAATTCAGACCAACATTTATATCAACATAATAAAAGTCTTTACAGATGGTGGGGGGCATTAAATGCTTCTACCAATTTAGTCAAAAATGTGAAAATCAATTCTAGAAAGTAACAAAATAGGATGAATTTCATCGAGAAAAACAGAACAACAATGTGTTAGGGTGCTACTAAACTAAAAGCCACATAAAGGCTAATGAGTCCTTTTAATTTATATTTACCAAACTGTAAATCTCCGTTACTCTTTTCACCTTCACTTTGAAATATATGAAAGAACATAAGTGTGTATATATATATGTGTGTATATGTGTGTGTGTGTGTGTGTATGTGTGTATATATATATATGCATCAATGCTTAAAATTATCCAACTTAAGAGTAAAAATCTGCTAACAACACTAAATCAGTTATACTCTTTTAGCTCATGATGAAGGGAGTGGCACCTATGTCATCAAAGTCATTTGAGCCAATTGATGAGTCATTTAAGGGTGAACCACATTGTCAGTATGGATTCTTCCATAGACCATTAGTGACTCTTTAGGCCTTTATCAGAATTTTGGCTTTTGCAGAAGTGCATTCACATTTTGGATAGCTATTTAGTACTTGCTATAATAGTTATATTCAAGAAAAATCAAATGCTCTTGATTTTAAAATACTTTATCAGACAAGATATTTGCCTTCACCAAAAGGCAGAAAATGTGAATGATTATTTGTTCAAAAAATATTTACTGAGTACTTACTTATTTAGGCATTGGAGATACAACAGTGCGCAAAATAGATGAAGACTTTTCTTTGATAAAGCATATGTTCTAATGTTTGTGTGTTGGGGAGAGGGCTGATATGGTTTGGCTCTGTGTCCCTATTCAAATCTCATCTCACATGATAATCCCCACATGTCAAGGGAGGGACCTGGTGGGAGGTGATTGGATGTTGGGGGCCATTTCACCCATGCTATTCTTGTGATAGTGAGTTATCACAAGATCTGATGGTTTTAAAGTATGACACTTCTCACCTCTCTCTCTCCTGCCACCATGTAAGACACATCTTGCCTCCCCTTCACCATCCACCATGATTGTAAGTTTCCTGAGGCATCCCCAGCCATGTGGTACTGTGAGTCAATTAAACCTCTTTGCTTTATAAATTACCCAGTCTCAGGTAGTATCTTTAAGGCAGTGTGTGAATGAACTAACACAAAGGTTTAGTTTATAAAATAATTAAACCAATAAATAAGCAAAATCACATGAGATTATATAAATAAAATGTTGTAAGATAGTGTGCTAGGGAATGAATAGGGCTACATTAGAGATGGAGAGAAACCAAGAACTTCTGCAAAAATTTATTGGCCAGGTAAGTCATCCATAGGAAGATCTGGCAAAAGTCAGAGAAGACCCTGATACAGGAAGGGAGCTTGGCATGATGAAGTCAACAAATGAAAGCCAGTGTATCTGGAGCAATAAGCTGTGGCAGTCGGCTGAAACTGGGCATTGTGGGGGTATGAAATGGCAATGTTGGAAGAGGAAATAAGAAATAATTACTGAAGTCTTTCAAGTGCACACTCAGGAGAAAGTCACTGAGGTCTGAGTCCTTTTTATCAGTTTGCCAGCTTGCACCAAGCTGGTGCTGCCTTTCTGTACCTCTGCTGAACTTCTAGCTGCAGTGTGTTATTCCCCAGAAACACAGCTTTCATTATCACTATATTGTAAGTAGGTAGTAATGTCATTATGTCAGCCTTTATGAAAGAAATTACCACCAAAAGGCACAGAGTGCAGGGTATGGGAAATTCCTCCTTCAACCAGCCCAGTAGGAATGAGGCAGAAAGCCTTTGCTTTTCTGCTGACTGTTAAGCTCAGAAAAGACCCAACCCCAGGGCTTTAACCCCTTTCCATTCTGATTTAGTCTCAGGAATAGTCTTAAAGAATCTGGCTCCTTCTCATTGGCAAACCAGGACACAAATCTCTGTTCAGAAACTAATGATTACAGAACTCACATTCAAGGTGTAAATAATCTTCCATTTGATCTGCATCAACTAAAATAGTTCTTTGGTAACACTTGGGGAAGGGGCAGAAGCTAATTCTGAGTGCAAACAACATGTTGTAAAAAATGTCTTCCAACATGGGTTTCTTTGTTTCCTTCCCAGATTTGCAATACAGAGGCAAAGGCAGAGATAGAGGTAGAGACAAACTTTTACTGCATGATTTTCCCCCTAATCAGTGCCTCATACATATAGCACAAGACAGCCTTCAAACAGCACACATGGTAGGGTAAAACTCCACAAACATATTTTTTATAGTCACAGATATCTTTTAGTCCCTGTTACCTGCTGTTTATGTAGAACTAAAATATTTGAAGAGAATAATCTCTCATATTAGAAAGAAGATCTATTTTGAGTATTTGGCACCAGAAATTAGCTTTCCGCCTTTTAGTTTTTTCTAATAAGGTAATCACACTGCTAGAAGCAAATAATTGTAACTCAGGCCAGAGCACAAATGTAATTCCAGAATTCAACAGAAGCATGGGAGACTTTGGTATGAATCTCTTCCACAGCACAAATCCTGGGTCTAAAATTCAAGGATCCAGAGAGGAGGTTATCCAGAGAAAAGCTATACTTCATTACTGAAGGGATTTTGTTGAGAAAATACACAAGCTGTACCCCCATTGCAATCAGTGCAATGATTGTTTTATAACTTCTTCCTCAGAGACCCCTCAACCTGATAGCCACAGTTACTGAATGCATCAAAGTGGAGCTATCCATTATTTTCTAGGGTAATTGTTTTTTATCCAATGTAAAAAAGTTATTACTGAGTATCAAAGTTATTACTGAGTATCTCTATAACTCTTTGGAGTAGTTATGAGTACTTGGTAATTGCTTTTAGTTAATTATGAAATAACTTTTTGAAATAAAGGACTAAAGGCAAAATAACCTGGACTACATTTGACAAATACCAAATGTGTAAAACTTTCACAGCATTTTAACATTTAAGAGAATAGCAATTACCTGGCAATTTGTAATGTTAAGGTTTGAGTCTGATGAATATTTACTTTTTGAACATTTAGAATCTACAAACTAATTTACCTTCTATTTTGAAAATAACATTTAAAAATTACTTCCCTTTGTGTTGGCAATATTGTAAGAGAAAAAGTTAAATAATAAATTTGAGCTCTTTTTTTCCTATGGTAAATTCCCAATAATGTCCTTCAATAGAAATAGAAAAGTAAGTTTTATATTAGTGTACTAACTGAAAAGACAGAGACAGAAGCTACATGCTTCTTAGATCTGCCTGAACCTTTCAATAAAAAGGCCAAAAATCAAAGGATGCATATCAAATGATATTATGAAAAGGAGGAGAGACAAAAGGTGGGAAAAAATAAGCTACTAGTTAAATTTAATATTAATCATCAAAGTGAACCAAAAGATAATAACCAAAAAAGAGAAAACTACAAATATTATAAGGGTACTAAAGATAACCATTGAAACCAATACACAATCTTTCTTTAAACAAAGCAGCTAGATAAATAGCAAATAAAGTAGAAACCCTAGAGAAAGCCTACTAATATAATATTTAGCTAAGAAGAGAAAAAAGTAAATATATACCCATATGTGTATACAAATATACACATATTATATATGTATATATGATACATATGTGGAGGTATATGTGTTTATATATATGCAATATTAAAACAAGAAAGGGTAAACCCTAACATATGTTCTAATGATTGTCTCTAGGGGATACATACATTGTATATATTATGGGATTAAGTAATTGAGTTTGCAGTTTTCAGTTTCTGTCATTCACAGAGTGGTCAGGATTATTACTGTGGGAGGAAAGAGAGACATACATAAATTAGAAGAAAGTATGGTCTGAATTTTTGTCCCCACAAAATGTACATGTTGAAATTGAATCCCCAATGTGACAGTATTAAAAGGTGTGGCCTTTGGAAGGTGATCAAGTCATGAGGGCAGCCCTCATAAATGAAATGTGTGCCTTTATAAAACAGGTTTGAGGGAACGTCTTAGTTTTTGCCCCTTCCACCACTTGTGGACAGAGCAAGAAGATGCCATCTTTGAAATAGAAAACAGCAGGCTCTCCCAGACACTGAATCTCCTGGCATTCTCATGACCTATCATCTCTTAAAGGGCTAGATCTTATACCTTGGGAAGGCACAGCAAGAAGAATCCATCTATGAGGATCAGGAATGGGCTCTTACTAGACAATTAATCTGCTGGCACCTTGATCTTGGACTTTCCAAATTCCAGAACTGAAGAGCAATGAAACCTGTTGTAAATTTCCCAATCCCTTGAGTATTTTGTTATAGCAGCAGGAATGAACTAAGACATTAAGAACTCTGTATTCTACATTTTAATGAAAACTATCAATATTTATTATTTAGTATTTTATCTTTAAAAAATAAGCATTCGAATTTCTTTCCTAGGTTCACTGAAGGTGCCTGTAAATAGTAACAATCTAATAGGAATGAATACCTCTAATGTGTAGATTCAGTTTTTCAAATATCTTTTCCTACTAAAATAAACAAGAATTCTTTGGAGTAATGGATAATTTCATACTTAAGGCTTAAAATACGCTAGATCCACATGTTTTACTAAACAATAAGGAGTCTATCGAAGTAGAGTAGGTGTGATGGTAAATACTGAGTATCAACTTGATTGGATTGAAGGGTGCCAGTTATTAATCTTGGGTGTGTCTGTGAGGTTGTTGCTAAAAGAGATTAACATTTGAGTCAGTGGACTGGGAAAGGCAGATCCAATCTTAATCTGGGTGAACACAATCTAATCAGCTGTCAGAATGGCTAGAATATAAAGCAGGCAGAAAAATATGAAAAAACTAGACTGGTCTAGCCTTCCAGCCTGCATCTTTCTCTTGTGCTGGATGCTTCCTGCCCTCAAACATCAGACTCCAGACTCCTCAGTTTTGGAACTCTGACTGGCTTCCTTACTTCTCAGCTTGCAGGTGGCTTATTGTGGGACCTTGTGATTGTGTGAGTTAATACTACTTAATAAACTCATATATGTATCTCCTGTAGTTCTGTTCCTCTAGAGGAGTCTGACTAATACAGATTTTGGTACCAAGAGTGGTTCTAGAGGGATAGAATGTTAAGGATGGAGTTCTTTCATTGGTTTTGGGGTTTCTGGAGTTGGCGGCTTAATATGATTGACCCAAAAATGCTAAGGATTGTACTTTTAATATTATGGAGAATACTAATAGTCATTGGCATGAACTGTTTAGAGAGCTTGTACTGAAAGGGAGAAGGCTAATAAATAAGCAAGTAATTACAGAACAACGTGATGATTTATGATAAAGATATGCAGATAGTAGCAGACAAGAGAAAAAGAGCCTCATTCAGGAAGGGAATTGAGGGAATATAGGGGATTCCAGGCATAGAACATAATGAGGAAAAGGTTTGGAGTGGAGGTAAGGTAGAGTGGCTAGAAAGGGGGAGGAGGATAATAATATGACAATACACAATCCTTTTATCACCAGTAGATAAAATATGATACAAGTAATCATATCCAATTCAATCTACAGAGTTATTGCATTGATATTAAAAATTTAAGTCATTTCCACTAACTATAAACTCTCCTTCAGAACAAGGACTGGCGATTTTGCTCACCATTATACTCTTGGCATCTAACACATTTTCTAGCCCGTAATATGTGGAAGGGGAAAATTTGTTAAATAGAGAAACAGACGGATGAACAGATGAATGATTGAATGGCTTGTTATTTTCAATGAAATTTCAGTAAGCATTTATGGATATTAAAGTTTACCCTTCTTTTGGATTAACCCTTAGCATAGAGCCCTTGAAGTTTAAATATTTCAAAATGGCTTTGAAAACATTCACAAACATTTTAAGGCGTAGCCAAGTGGTAACAGCTGCAAACAAGCAGCTGCAGCTGAGTAGAACTTTTTCAGGGACTGCCCAGCCATGGCTTGCCTCTGCAAGCCTGGCCTCCTTTGTGGACCAGGAGGACTTTCGTGCATGCACTCATGCATTTATTCCATAAGTACCTATGCAGTGCCTGCTATGTACTGGCACTATTCTAAACACTGGAGATATGGAAACAATTTGTACACATATGCACATGTAAATCCTCCCTCACAGAGCATACATCTGAGTCAGGGGAGACAGATAATTAGTAAAACATATGGTATTTCAGCTGACAATAAGTGCTATGGACAAAAATTAAGGAAAGAAGGGACAGGGAGAGTGACAGTGAACCACAATCCATTGAGCTACACTGGGAGGAGATGCCCTATGAGGGGAGGGATGACCTGCTGCACTTTTTGAATACTGACATAAACATGAACTAAAGACATGAGATTTACCCTTTTGGCTCAAGGCAGTTTTGGCAGGGCAAGGTGAAGGTGGAGAGACAGGGTTGCTTGGACCATGTGGTACACACTCTGGGTATTGAAGTAAGAGGGACAATCCTACCTGGAACCCTTCATGACTTCAGCTACATTCCAACTGCTTCCATGCTTTTTTGGAGGGATGGGTGATCCAGACACCAGACACATGCCTGCTTAGTAATTATATTAAGCTCAATATTCTAATCATGTATACTTTTTCAAATAATTATAAGACTTATCAATACATCCAAAGACAATGATTTTAACAAGAACTATTTTGAGATACACTAATAGGGACCACTCCCTTTCAGATCAATGAATCAATTACATTGATTAAAATCTTACAGACTCACTTTAATTTTCATTATCCCAAAGCCCTATTAGTTACTTAATGTGATTCTGTTTTCATCTCTAACATCTCCTTATAAATTTTACGGTAAGTGCCACATCTTTATTAAAAAGAGACATACATTTACTTTGAGCATATGAGTCAATACAGAACTAAGATGAAGCAAAAAGGGATTTTGCAGATTCCCAAGAGCGTCAGGATTCTAGGGGATGTCAACTTTTATATGGCCACTGTAGAAGCTAATTACACAACAAATTAGAGTATCTGTCTTATTCTTCTTGACTCTTTGGCAAGCAGACAATAAAGATGCTGTTTATAAAAACAAATTTCAGAAAAAAATAATAAGCATCCATTTCAAAAGGGAAAAGAAATGCTGATAAACTTCTTTGTATAAGGCAGAATAAATGGTGCCCTGAAACCTACAATCTGGATTGGAAGAAAAGATTTCACTCTATGCAATTTATTAGTGTTGCAAAACAGCAACCTCAGACCTGTTCCTCGAGGCAGTACATGATTAAGCTCCAAATGAGAGGTGCAAGTAACTCAAGTATCAGTTTACAGATAAAGGACAGCTTATTTGAATTTACAATGTTTGGGGTAGATTTGAGAAGAAGGTTAGATACTTGAACAAGGATAGATGGAGATAAACGGGAGAGGGAATTCCAAGTGGAGTGAACAGAATGTGAAGAAATAGGAAAGTGAAAAATTAATCTTCTTTCGAATTTATTCTCAAAGTGGGGCAGGGTTGGAGGTATTGCAGCAAGAACACAGTAGGATAGGAACAAGGCGTTAAATTTGTGGGAGTATAGCTACAGATTTCTTACTGATCTTAAAAGATGGAAAGAAAACATTCTGTGTTAGTCCATTCTTGCACTTCTGTAAATAACTACCTGAGACTGGTAGTTCTCCAAGCTTTATAGGAAGTATGGCTGGGGAGGCCTCAGAAAACTTTCAATCATGGCAGAACGCAAAGGGGAAGAAGGCACATCTTACACGGCTGAAGCAGGGGGAAGCCAGCAAGAAGGGAGGTGCTACACACTTTTAAACAACCAGATCTCATGAGAACTCTATCATGAGAACAGCACCAAAGGGGAAAATTTACCTCCATGACGCAATCACCTCCCACCAGGCCCTACCTCCAACACTGGGGATTACAATTTGACATGGGATTTGGGTGAGGACACAAATCCAAGCCATATCATATTCCATACCTAAAATAAGTTTCCTTCCTTCCTTCTTTTTTTTTTTTTTTTTTCTTTCTGTTTTTCAACATGAGCAAATCAAGCTTTGGACAAGGAATAGACACAATGTCTCTGCTGCACTGAGAAAAACCAATACCCTTTCCGTTCTTTGTAACTTTAAATACAGTCAGAAGAAAGAGTCATTCTCTCAGGTCTTGCTAACAGGACACTTTATAAGCCTTCTTGGAAGTACATTGTATTTCCGGAGCTGCAGAGCTACTAAGCCTGTGAACTACTCAAGGACTTTTTTTTCTCCCTGAACCGTGCTTATGAATGAGGGAAGTGTGGCTCACACGCTGTACTTGTCTTCATCCTGCCAAGAGAGAAGTTAGGGTCTTAAAGAACAATTAAAAACATGGAACTTAGTCATTTCTTCAGGAAAATGAGAGAACACAGGTTGTACTCTGACTCACCAAAGAATCTTTTTGAAGACTAAAAGTCTCTGAGGGGGAAGAGGATAAAAGGAAGCTGTAGCATTATTCAGACTTCTCTTTTGTTCAAGTTTTATGTAACAACTAGAAGCACTCAACAAATTTTAGATCCAGCTAGCGTATAGTATAATTTCAGCTGAAAATCATATTTTGAACTATTTGTAAGGTTAAAAACTTCCAATTTGTTTTGATAATTGAAAGACATAGTTATTAAAAATTGGCAAGAATTATGCCAAGACATATGAAAATTTACTATGCAGGCAATGGTTAAGCTGGTTTTCATGAAAAACAAGATATTATAATATTAATATGAATTTTTACTGTGTATTATGACTTTGCATATATTATCTCTCTTGAAGTTCACAACTTCTACTTTTTGAAGTAGGAGTCACTGTAGGGAAAGTGAGGCTTAAAGAGGCTGAACTAAGTTGCCCAAGGACACCAGGGCTAATCAGTGGTTGAGGAAGAATCCAAACCTAAGTGGTTTTGCTCCAGCATCGTTCCCCACTAAACTCTGTTGCTTTCCTTTCCATTAGGAGCTCTTATATGAATGGGAAAGTTTCTAATTTTCTTAATTTGTATTTCTTATCACTGTTGCTTTGTGCATTTTCCCATCAAGTAATATTAGGGTCTATCTGCTTGAGATAACAGAATAGAGTCTAGGAATTGGTCACCATAAAAGATTATGGAAACAAGTCCCAGAGCCAATGTGAGGAGCTCTTTCTGGAGGAGGCTGAGCATGGAGATGAGGGGTCCTTCCTCAGGACCTGACCAACACACCAGAGGGCGCATCTGTAAGGTCTCAATCTGGTATAAGCTGCTATAAATATTAGGATGATGCTTCTGATGCTGCACCAGAGTACATTTCACTTGAAGACAGGCACCATTGGGAAAGCTAGTATAGAATTCTCCCTGTAGTCTCCAGCCTAATGCATGGACCTTAGCACAAAATAAAATACTAACTGCTTGATAGAACAATGTTAATCCTGAATGAACTATTTTCTCTCATTGCCCTACCCAAATAGACAATAACAACAACAACAACAGAAAAAACAATTTAATAATAAGAAAGACTCCCTGCTGTTCTATGCTCCTGTTGCAGGATACTTTGACATAGTCTTGTCAGACTCACTGAAAATGTAAAAGTAGAGAAAAATTTCTACAAAGAGAATAGTAAGTACTGTTTTGTATTTTTATATATATATATTTTTTTACCTATATTATTATAGTTGATGTTCCAATATGATACTAAATAGAGAAATTACAGAAGTGTGGGGAGAAATTATTGATTTTTGCCACAAATTAATATTTATTGAGCAGCTTCTGTATGCCTGCTGCTATAATTTGTATTATAGAAAATAAGAAAGCAACTTCCACAGATCCACTGGCTATTGACTTAAAATAATTAAAGTCTCACATATAATACGACATACCAAGGGGAATATTCCTCTTGTTTCCATACTCTCCATTTTCGCAATTTGGAAATTGCTCAGTCTAAATTTAGGATAAGCCAAATAACCTAAGGAACATATTATCATTTCTTTTATTTCTCTATAAACTTTTCATTTTCTTCCCTCAATAAGTGAATACAAGGCTGACATTTAAAGCAATTACTCCACTTTTCCTAGGTTATGCACTAGTGTTTATAAATCCCTGAAGGAATTAGATTCATGGGCACATTTGTTAAATTACATACATAATACATTTTGATTCCCTCTGCTCTGTGGCTTGTCTTTGTATGACTGCCTCTGCTACTACCTCCATGATGAATCTTTCCATTATGTTACATAGATTTATTGTGAAGTGAACGAACTTGACATCCTGATGACTCTATACTCTTCTTTCTCAAGGTTCTACTTTGAACCTTAATAAATCTGTAATTGAAGCAGCTCCATTTAAAAAATATTCCTTTAAGTCCAAAATATAATCATATTGAGTAGCTCTTATTACCCAGAAAAACACCCTAAGAGTAACACTAAACACTTAAAAGTAGTATTAATAAATGTGTTTGTGTTGTCACAAACTCAGTTTCCCAGACTGGTCAGAAATGTAGATTGAACAGGCGCAGCCTGCACTGCCGTGACAGAGCGGCCAGCAAGGATCTGATGGCTTCATTAGTAAATTCCATACTTGCCATCACTTACCTGAAATTAGACCAGTGGGACTCCTTTTTCATTTTTGTTTTTATTGTATTGGGTTTATATGTTCATCCTCATAAAAAATTTAAAATCAGGGTGTATATGCATCACCTGATATATATAACCACAAAAATTAAAAAGAAAAAAAGCATGTGTTTGATTTGGGAACCATAAAGTGAAAATGAAAAGAAGGACCATAGGGCAATGGACACTTAAATTGAGTAAAAATGGGGTGTCCCCAAGGGCTCAAGTACATTGGGGGCCAAATGCAAACTTCAGTTAATTCAGAGGTATGCTCTTGGCTAACTGAGTTGCACCAAAATGAAATAAATTCTGAACAACAACGTCCTATCATAGTACTGATAATTCATCTCCATACTCTGGTGCCCCAACTTCCTATAACTTAATATTCTTTCAAAATTTTACTCATTCATTCAACAAATATTTATTAAGAAGACAAATACTTACTAAGAATATGTCTAACATATTACGATCCAGTGTTCTAAGTGTTAGGGTTACAACTACAAATTTGGTGGGCAAAAGTCACTCAGGGGACTTACATTCTAGCTTTAAAATTTATCCTCCAAATTTAATTTCACTACACTATTTCCTATTAGTTAGATCTATCATAGATCTCGCTAAAAGCCATGGGGCAGTTTTGCTTAAAGATTACAAGTAGGGTATTTTCTCAAATAGTGAAATAAATTAAATCTTTTTTCTTATCTACAAAAGTGTCTTTGCTCTGAATGAGCAAGTAAATTAATTTATCTGTGCCAGGACATCTGCTTCTCTTGTTAAGAAAGTACAGTCCCTACTCTCTGCATGGTGCCACTCCCCAAAATAGACATTTAATGACTTTAAGCAAAGAATATTATTCTCATTTTGGACCCTACAAAGTTAAACAAAAATATTAGAGTTATTCTTCTCATGTTTCTTCCTAATACCCCACATTTTACCCAAAGCAGATTATTTGTAATTCATTGAAATAGTCACAATTAGGGCTTAGTTGCCATGTGTGAACATAATGAGAGATGGGGAAGAGCCTCCAGAATAGACTTACAAACTAGAATGAGGTAAGAACTCTGGTTCCATTCACAGTAGTATAGATGAAACGCTAGCCAGGCAGGTGTTCCTATTCAAGGTAGTCGGAAGTATAGAGGTCAAGTCCAAGTTCAGGTTGTCCACTTACTAGACATACATCTGCCCTTCTGCAATTTACTTAATATCTCTAAGTCTTAGTTTCCTCACCTGTAAAACAAACATTGTAATTATGTTGATGCCGAAAATTGTTATAACTATCAGAAGAAACAGTCTCCTGTTCTTATATTGGCAATTATGGACAATCACTCTGTCTCTAAGACAGGACACTGTTAAACATCACTGCCTCCTCTCTAGCATTTTTTCCCTTGCTTACTGATATGTAAAGAAGAGGAATGACATGCTAATTGGACCTAAGAAAAGCCTGATATATGCAATTACATTAACCCTGAGTGGTGTCACAGCATTAAACAAAAGAATAGGGCCTGGGCTTATGTCTCCATTGCTATTCTAATTACTAAGGAGGGTTTTTATCTCTCCAACCCAGGTAATAAAACAGACTGTCTAAAGGTCTACCTGGCTGTCTTCCTCCTTTGTTTCTGGAATTCTTCATCCTTTGATAATTAAATTTCTGATGAGGTTTTGTGGCATCTCCAAGTAAAAAGGCCATGTCTGTGTGCCAACTTTCTGAACAACTGTCTCAAGATATAGCTTTGAGAATAGGGAGAGGTCTCCTTTTCAGTAAAACCATAAACAGGATCTCCAGTCCAACTTTACTAGAAATAGAACTGATGCTGTGCTTGGCTTTCAGTTGGCACTATACACATATTTCTCAAATCGTTAAGGAACTTAGATAACTAGGGATTCCTAAATCCCATAGAGGAAGAGTATATAAACTGTATGTATATGAGTTCAAAGGCAATAATCTGGTCCCTATAAGAATTGGTAAGAGTAGATGGGCCATCTGTATTGGAATTACTGAAAAGGCCAGGAAGAGAAAGGCTTGTTACTTAAGTGGAGCTGCAAGCTGTGGTCTTGGCCACAGACACAATGAAAGATCCTAGCTCTTAGAACTTCGGATGGAAAGGAAGAGCGGAATTAGCTGTAAGATTGAGATTTTTGATAAGAGCCCTTTTTGAAGACTGATAATGCTGGGTCCAGATCCTAAAGAAGTATTGTTTCCTTAGCCAGAGATTTTTTAACCTTTGCTGTAGCCATTTAGAGGACAGACAGGAGGTGAGTCGTAAGGAAAACCATACGTTTGATGAACAGAGAATTAACTATAATACTTGTCCCAATTGATCCAAATTTGAAATCCCTTTTACCCCATTAAGATATTCTAGAAAGATTCAACTCAACGCAGTAGCTTTATTTAAGACCTAATATATCCTATAAAAAAATATTGCTTTGGGTAGATCAGTGTTATGATGTCACATACCTCCAGGGGTCAATCATGAGGTGCACATGGGCAAATGCAGTCAGATGCAGGGAATCTGAGAAGGAACAATGAGAGAAAAGAAGGGAAAATCTCTAGAGCACGCAGGGCAGCTGATAATAAGCCAGCAACAGGGACCTCTTCAGGATATTATTTCCTAAGAAGAGCCAGAAATCCAAGTTTTTAGAGTTTTTAATGTATGGCATTAAGCAATTTTTATGTTGATAACTCAATCTAGTTTTGAAAAGATGTACATGTTTGTGGGAATATCATGGCTTCAGAATGAAGCACTGGAGTTGTTATAGGACTGAGAAATATTATTTTTAAATTCAAGGTTCACAAATCAATTCGATTTCGACGTAGATCAGCTACAACTTTGCCTACGTGTTTGTTTTAGCATAATTTAAACTAAATGACTTCATCCACTTTGTAAGTAACAAGGATGTATGCACCACTTAACTATTGAATATATAGGATATAATGTATCTTATGTTAAGTTATGAAGATGGTAATTAAAAATGGGTATGAGTGGGAGAGTGAGCAGAAGAGGCAGATTTGAAGACAGAAAAAAAGAGAGTGAGTGGTAAGGACAGAGTGAAAAAGCAGAGGGAGAAAAATGATGCTGAAAAGAAACACGCGAAGGAAGAAGCAATTCACACAGTGGAAAAGTGTACAGAAAGTAGTTACAGAAATTTTGAGTTGACATTAGTTCATTTTTACTTTGCTATGTACTTTATTTACTCTCTAATTAATGCAAATTAATAAAAATATGTCAAGTATCTTCACATGTCTGGCATTAACTGAAAGAGATGCGGCAGTAGAAAAAACAGGACCATGGACTCAAGATTACATTTTAGTGAGGAAACATAAGATGAGCAGATTAGAAAATGAATATATAACATGTCAACTGATAAATGTTATAGAAGGAAGATACCAAAGCAGGACTGGGAGAGCTCACACTTAGAGGATTGTTTCTTTGGCTAGGTGGTCAGGGAAGACCTCTGACGAATTAACGTTTTAGCATAAATCTTAAGGAAGTAAAGAAGCTGTGCATAAAATTAATTTAATATATATTAACTCAGCTCTATGAGGGTAAGAATTGGGTCTATCTTCTTCACCATTGACTCCTCATTGCTTTGCATACTGCTTAACACACAATAATGAACTCTGGGAGGGATAACCAAAATAGCCTTTATTAGCCTCTGGACAGACAGAACAGGAGACAGAATTACATCCCTCCAAACCCTGAAAGAGCTCAAGGCAATTGTATTCGTTTTCCAGGGCTGCCATAAATATTAACTAATGGTATTAACTAATAAATACCATAGAATGGGTGACTTGAACAAAAGAAATTTATTTTCTCATAGTTCTAGAGGCTACAAATTCAAGATTAAGGTAACATCAAGGCTGATTTCTTATGAAGCCTCTCCTGACTTGTACACAGCCACCTTCTTGCTGTGTTCTCATATAGCCTTTCCTCTGTGTGTATGTGGACACAGAGAGAGTCTCTCTGGTGTCTTTTTTCTCTTCTTAAAAAGACACCAGTCCTATTGGATTAGGGTGCTACTCTCACGACCTCATTTAATCTTAATTACCTTCTTAAAGGCTCTACCTCCAAATACAGTCACACTGGGGGTTCAGGCTTTAATGTATGAATGGGGAGGGGGCACAACTCAGTCTGTAGCACGTTTCTCTGCTTCCTACCCTAATTCATGTCCTTCCCACGTGCAAAATACATTCACCTCATACCAACAGCCACAAAAGTCTTAACGAATTCAAGCATCAGTTCCAAGTTCAAAATCTCACCTAAATATTATCTAAGTCAGGGATGGGTGAGACTTTAGGTATGATTCATCCTGAGGCAAAATTGCAGTTTCTATCTCTGAACGTTTTAACTAGACACATTATATGATTCCAAGATGCAATGACAGGACAGGTGTAGGATACATATTCTCATTTCAAAAGGAAGAAATCAGAAAAAAGAAAGGGATGACAGGTCCCAAGAAAGTCCAAAATCTAGAAAGGCAAATTCTTCTAGATCTTAAAGCTCAAGAATAATCCTCTTTGTCTCGATGTTCTTCCTGCAGGCCCAGTCCAGTGGCAACATCGCTCCCACAGCCCAAGACTGCAGCCTTTCCCGCTCAGTTCTGGGCAGAGGCCTTGCTCTTGGGGCACTGGGCAGATATGGCTTGGCCTGGTAAAACTAAATAGGAGGTCCACCCTATGAAACTGAGAAAAAAAAAGGCTTGCCCTCCAGGTCTGTAGTGAGAGTGGTAGCTCTGATAATACCTGGGGATTCCCTTTTCTTGAAGGATAAAGCATGTTGGAGCCCAGTAGCTCTATTGTCCAGTCCTGAGGAATCTCAGAAGCCGGAAAGCCTTTTTCTATTTCATATTTTTGTCTTCCCTTTAGTCCAAACTGGCAGTGTCTCAGCTAATGTAATTCCACCTCTATTGCTGGTGCTGCTGAGATGGCTGATTAACTCCATGGATAATCTCCCTATGGACTGATTGTCCAGCCATATCCTTGATGTTCTCTCCAGAAAACATTTTCTCATTTTTTGCAATATGAATAGAATGAGAATTTTCCAAATCTTCAAGTTCTGGTTCAACTTTGCTTAACAGTTTTTTTTTTTTCATTTTCTTTTCCTTCCTTCCTTCCTTCCTTCCTTCCTTCCTTCCTTCCTTCCTTCCTTCCTTCCTTCCTTCCTTCCTTCCTTCCTTCCTTCCTTCTTTCCCTCCTTCCCTCCCTCCTTCCTTCCTTCCTTTCTCTCTTTTTCTCTTTCTTTCTTTCTTTCTTTCTTTCTTTCTTTCTTTCTTTCTTTCTTTCTTTCTTTTCTTTTTCTTTCTCTCTCTCTCTTTCTCTCTCCTTCCTTCCTTTCTTCCTTCTCTCTTTTTCTTTCTCTCTTTTAAATTGAGACACGATCTTGGTTTGTCACCCATGCTGGAGTGCAGTGACTCAGCTCACTGTAATCTTGACCTTCTGGGCTAAAGTGATCCTCCTGCTTCAGCCTCCCAAGTAGCTGGGACCACAGGTGCATGCTACCACCAGAACTGACTATTGTTTTTTTTTCTATTTTTTTGTAGAGACAGGGTCTTGCTATGTTGTCCAGGTTGGTCTCAAACTCCCAAGTTCAAACAATCTTCTTTCCTTGGCCTCCCAAAGTCCTGAGAGTACAGGAGTGAGCCACCACACCCAGCCAAGAATTTTTTTAATTTATCTCTCTCCTTTTACATTTTACTCTAAGCACTAAAGAGACATAAGGCCAGATTATTAATACTTTTAGAAAACATATTCTCTCTTCTCCAAAATAACAAAAAACAAATATTTCATTCAAGTTCTTTGCCACTTTATGAAAAGAATGTCTTTCCTTCAGCTTCTAATAACATGTTCTTCACTTCCCTCTGAGACCTGACTAGAATCACCCATAGCATTTATATTTCTACCAAGAGTCCCTTCAAAGCACCATAGGCTTTTTTTTAGCATGCACCTCAAAACTCTTTCAGCCTGCACCCATCACCTAGTTCCAAAGTCACGCCACATTTTTAGACATTTATTACAGTAGCACCACACTTTGTGGTGCCAACATTCACGGGTTTTTGGGAATACTATAACAAAATACCATAGACCAAGTAGTTTAAACAGCAGAAGTTTGTTTTCTCACAGTTATGAAGTTCAAGTTCAAGGTGCTTGGTCAGAGTGGGTTTCCATTGAAGTCTCTTTTCCTGACTTGTATACAGCCACCTTCTTGCTATGTCCTCATATGGCCTTTCCTCTGAGTGTGTACAAAAGACAGAGAGAGAGAGAGGGAGAGATTTCTAGTGTCTCTTCCTCTTCTTATGAGAATGAGAGTCCTATTGGATTGCAACCCCACCCTCATGACCTCATTTAACCTTTATTACCTCCCTGAAGGCCCATTCTGCACATACAATCGCATTGGGGTTTAAGGCTCTAATACATACACACTTTAGTCCATAACAGCCACTGTATCTTGGAACATTAATTAGGGTTCATTAATTGCAAGCAATAGATACTGATTGCAACTCATTTCACCCAAAAGGAGTGTGCTGATAGGATGTGAGGGACAAGGCTGCCTTTGCCTGAGACTCGTGCCCTCTGCAGTTGGGCAGTGCATAACCCATATGATCATAATCTACGGGCTTACTCCAGAACCTCACAGAACTGAAGAAAACAAAGAAAACCATACTTTGGAAGTTCAAAACTCAGAGATGCTTTAGAGACTTAAAAGCAGGAACTAATGGAGAGTCTCTTTGGGTTGCTGCCTTCTTGGTGAATCAACTCCAATCATTCTCAGTCTTTGTTTCCACAATCTAGATAAAAGTTTTGGAAAGAAAGAGTGTGATTGCTCTTGGGTCACCACAAATCTCTTTGTAAAGAGAGGTCAGGAAACCTGATGGATAGACCTACTGAGTCTTTCATCAATGGGTCTGGAGTGGTGCCCAAAGCTCAATCAAGTTGCTCTTAACAGAAACAGAAAGACTGAACTCTGGACCACCAAAATTATAAAAGCTAAAATTCTAGTAGAGAAGAAAATGAGCCCAGCCCATATATGGGAATTGGAATGCCAGTTCTGCCATACATTCACCAGCTCTGTGACATAGCATTAGTTCTTTAACTGATTTGTACCCCCAATTTTTTATCTGTAAATGAAAGAAAATTCTCAAATTGATTCATAAAAATGTTTATTTAATTTATAAAACCACCTAAAGCAATACCTGACAATCTGCAATATTCAAAAAATATTAGTTAATATTATTTTACATGAGACTGAACATTCTCATTCATAATCTAACATACATTCTGCTTTTGAAAAAAGTTTCCCTTGAGATGATTTTATCACATGATTAGTATTAAACGTAAGATATTCAATGCAATTCAGATTTATATGACCCTCTCTCTCTCTCCCTCCCTCCCTCCCTCTCTCTCCCTCACACACACACACACTCACATATACATACACATACACACACACACACACACACACACACACACACAGTTGTAGGTCTCATAAATATCTCCCTAAGAATGTTCCTGAAAAACATGCTTTAAAAATTGTCTGTGATAAAATTATAATTGTGAAAATTCAAACTTGCTCAAAGGCCAGAGATCAAAGCAAAAAATAAAATGTAGTGTTTAACAGGCTAGGAAGGGCAGTTGTAGAATGAGTGTGGGTGTCAGTAACTGTTGTATGAAATTATTTTTATTCAACATCAGACAAAGGAAATAAACACCAAGTTAATGAAATTTTTACATGATACAAAATAAGGAGGCACTGCAAGTGTTGGAAAAGCCTGAGAACCAATAACAATGATGCCATAGTAGGAAAAATTAAAAGGGAAGAAAATAAAATTTAGGTACACAATAACAGAATAGTATGAAGAAATGTAATTAAATGGAGAAGACACCTAAGTTATAGCACTTATTGCAGTGCACTTCGTAAAATTGTTTACATAATCATCCCCATTGCTTAGCTGAAAGCACGATGAGACATTAAGTCATTTAATTAAAAAAAAAGAAACTATTGAGTAAGGACTATGCACCAGGTGCAGTGTTAGTCAGTAAGGAACAGCAATGAATAAGTTCAAGTCCTAGCTAGTGAATGCACAGATTCAATTTAATTCATCTCTATACCACCAGCATCAAACTTACAAACCTAGCACATGAAGAAAGAAAGGAATAAGCAGCTATTTTTCTAGTGATAGGTGGGTAAGTTGAGGAATGTTCATAGTCCAATGTATCTAAAAGGATATTTTATAATAGCACATATTTATTGAGACTAAATATGTGCCAGACATTGTTTTCATGGTTTGGCTTGCATTCTCCTTCAGTCTTCACCCAGATGATGACACATTGTGCTCATGTTAGTTGAGGAAACTGACAGTGGAAATTAAATGATGCTTCCAACCACATGTAGCTGGTAAGCAGTGGAGCTAAGATTCAAACCAGGTCTATCTGATTGAGTACTTTTATTTTTTTAATTAATCTTTTTTTTTTTTTTTTAATGGATTCTCGCTCTCTTGCCCAGGCTGGAGTGTGATCTCGGCTCACTGCAACCTTTACCTCTCAAGTTCAAGTGATTCTCCTGCTTCAGTCTCCCAAGTAGCTGGGACTACAGGCACCCATCATCATGCCTGGCTAATTTTTGTATTTTTGTAGAGAGGGGGTTTCACCAGTTGGCCAGGCTCATCTTGAACTCCTGACCTCATGTGATCTGCCCACCTCAGCCTCCCAAAGTGCTGGAATTACAGGGGTGAGCCACCAAGCCTGGCCTGATTGAGTACTTTTAAATCCTCATAGATATTTTTAATTTTTAGGAGATAGGACACATCTAAGAGCAATCTCAGTGAATAGCATCCTGTTTTAGTGAACATGCAGGTGACTATGATGCAGGCACAATTGGAAAAATGAAAACAAACAAAAACAAAACTTCAACCAGCAGTCTGCATTAATGATTTTTTCATTTATTTCATTGTTAACTCTTCTTAACATTTAACTTAAATTATATTGAACATGATCACTGCTTCTTTATCCTGAACTAAATTCACCTTTGTGAAGTCTTTGTAAAATATTTATATCCAATATTTCAATTGATCCTTATAACAAGTATATGATATAGGTGGTGGATAAGAATTTTAAAAACATTTTTTTTTTTACCTTCCATACAAATTTGCAAGTTGAGATTTTGGAAAGTCAATTGACTTGTCCAAGGGCATATAAAGAAGTCAATGAGATTTTTGTAATCATCATCTCCACCCCAGCTTCCCTGGTGCGTTTTGCTAATTTAGTTTGCACAGAAAATTCATTCATCTTAGAGACGTTTGTTGTACATTTCTGTTGCTTGTCCATGTCTATTTGTGAAATGAAAAGAACTGTTAATATTTCAAAGATGTGAGACTTATCCTAAAGTGAGTGTATATAAGAATGTGAATGCTAACTTCTAAAATTCTCCATAAATGCTGAAGAGAACAAACAAGAATAGATCTCAGGAAAATAGTCTGAAATCAAAGAGCAGAATTGCTCAAGAAATCAATATCACCAAAGGAGACAAACGGCTGAAAACTGAGGACAAATTAGAATTGCACACACAATGTAATACAGTACCCAGACGGGCAGTGATTTTCAAGGCTGCATATAAAGAGACATTTGATTCTAGGATGGGAAAGTAATAGCCTTTTCCTACAAAACTCTGGGGAGACTGCATCAGATAACAGTGTCTGAGGTAATACAGCCTCATCAAGAGTACGAGACACAGGCAACAGAAATGACTAGGGAGCGGAAACATCAATTTCCAAGTTAGGCTTCAGGAGCTAAATGTGTGTAGATTGGTGATGTAATGACAATGAGGCCCATGAGTCTGAACAGTAATACCATTTTTCCACAGAAAGAAAGATATTATCTAGTCTAATTTATGTGAGTTTATAAAAAGAAACTGATCACCAAGACTTAGGACAAAAGGAAACAAAGAGGTTATTTCCATGTTTCTAAGAATGATATTGAAAATACATAAAAATAAAATTGTTCCTTAATTTATTTTTAAATTTAATTTGACAGATAACATTGTATATTTCTACTGTGTCCATCATGATGTTTTGAAACATATATATATATATAGTGGAATGGTTAAACCTAGCTAATGAACAAATGCATTGTCTCACAGTTATCATTTTTGTGATAAGAGCACTTAATGTTTCCTAATTTTATATTTTTCAAGAATATATTATCATTGACTATTATCACTTTGCTGTACAATAGATCTCTCAAAATTCAATCCTCCTATTTTACGGTAATTACATATCCTTTGATCAGCCTCTCCAGATCCTACCGTCCCTGATAAACATCCCAGCCTCTGGTAACCACCATTTTACTCTCTAGTTCTATGAGATCAACTCTTCGATTCCACATATGAGTGAGATGGTGTGGTATTTGTCTTTCTGTGACTGATTTATTTCACCTAATGTTTTCTAGGTTTATTCATATTGATGATAATGACTAGGTTTTGTTCTTTTCTGTGGCTGAATAGTATTCCACTGTGTATATATACTACATTTTCTTTATCCAATTTTTGGTTGTTGTTGTTTTTTTTTTTTTTTTTTTTTGAGATGGAGTCTCGCTCCGTTGCTCAGGCTGGAGTGCAGTGGCACGATTCCGGCTCACTGCAAGCTCCGCCTCCAGGGTTCAAGCCATTCTCCTGCCTCAGCCCCCCGAGTAGCTGGGACTACAGCCACCCGCCAACACGCCCGGCTAATGTTTTTGTATTTTTAGTAGAGATGGGGTTTCACCGCGTTAGCCAGGATGGTCTTGATCTGGCCTCGTGATCCGCCCGCCTCGGCCTCCCAAAGTGCTGGGATTATAGGCGTGAGCCACCGCGCCTGGCCTATCCATTCTTTTGCTGATGGACACTCAGGTTAATTCCATGTCTCAATGGCAAACCTTTTTGCTCATTTATTTATTCACTCAGTAAACTTTCATTGGATAACTGCTCTATGTGAAGCATTGTATTAGGGCTTGGGGTAGAAAAGTAAGTGAGATTTAATATCTTCCCTTGAGGAATTCATTTCTAATTTAAAATGCAATTGTAAACAAACCATTTTTTAAAAAGCAATATGTGACTTAAAATGTATTTATCTGTATAGTGATGAAAATAGGCAAATACAAGAGAGGTGAGTTTATCATTTTTTTCAAGAGTGGAGTAAGAAATAAAAAAAACTGTTTTAGAAAACTTCATACTTTCACTCAGTCTATAACATAAAGTTCCCATATTGTTATACCCTCTTCAAAAACATTTTAATAGCTACAGAATGTCATGGAGTGAAAGTGTTCATAACCTACTGGCAGTGGGGGTGGGGACTGGACATAGTACCACGCTACGTTGTGACAGCACAACAGGCCACTCTGTGTATGGGCATCCTAGGGTGTAAGCCCCACCATGAGGAATGTCACACTTTTCCAGGGGCTGTGAAGAAGATTTGGGCCCAGATATCAGCTCTTCTCACCAAATCCATGTTTTGACTTCCATTGGTAGACAGGCAAGATTGCCTGCCTCTATATCATGCATTAAGAGTTCAGGATAGTTTTTACAGCCAAACTTTGGAGCAGTCACACATCTGTAGTAAAACGAAAGCAGGTGTTCATTGAGATGGGCACCGCAGGTGCTGCCTCCTGCTGGAGCTTTGCCACAAAGGTCAACCGGGTACCCATTGTTCTTGTTCAAGGTTTCACTAGCATTGGTGCCATCATCTTGCCATTTCCTTTAGTGCCTAGGGTGGTGATGTGTTCACTGCTCACAAATCCTGTGGGTTGCCATGACCCTTTCCACATACACTGTAAAAGGGGCGCAGGGCTAACAAGTTAATTCTACAAAGAATATCAAGTATTTCTTTAATAGTAACAGTGAGTAACCCATATGTAAAGTCCTATTTCCCATCCATGAATTCATTTTAGCTTCAGAATACCTTCAGAGGAAAATATAATTATCTTCCATTTTATAGACGAGAAAACCGAGGAGATAATTTGATTGCTTAGGTACCTATCCAAAGTCATTGAGCAGGGCTGTGAAGGAGCCAGTATTGGCATCTAAGTTGTCTGGTTATGGAGACTGGCTGCTTAATCACTATGTTGCCTGCACATCAGGACTATGACTATGCCTGCCTACTTACTAGTGAGTGCCGTGAGACTACATCCCTGCTAGTGGAGTGTATGCACTAATGGAGCCAAAGGTGCTCCAGTAAAAGTTCATTAAACCAACAACCCTCTTTACTAGAGCCCTATGTTCTTATTAAGAAAGGGAATAAGGAATTCCTGTTCTAATCAGAACACTTGGCCTCCAAGTGGGAATAATCTTTGACCCTCATCTGTTTTCATTAATGTTCTGCCTGTTGGGTCAGCTAAATGCCAGGTCTCCCAGGCGTCTGAAGTGGATACATTTCAAAATGAGGACAATTTAGAAGATATAAGGTAGATTCAAGAAAAGTCCTTGATGAGGAATTGTCCTAGTCTGTTTAGGGTGCTATAACAAAAATACCAGAAAGTTGGTAGCTTATAAACAAATATTTACTTTTCAGTTATGGAAGCTGGGAAGTCCAGGTCATGGCACAGCAGATCTGGTGTCTGGTGAGGGCCCTTGTATTAGGTGCCTCTCACTATGTCCTCACACGGTGGAAAGGCGAGATAGCTCTTTGGGGTCTCTTTTATAAAGGCAGTAATCCCATACATGAGGGATCTGACTTAATGACTAATCACCACGCAAATGCCCTGAGTTCTAATACACATTGAGGATCCTACCACACTGAGGATTAGGTTTTGATGTATAAATTGGGGGTGGAGAGGCACTAACATTCAGACCATACCAGGAATCAAAAGAAGAATCACAGAAGCGAAAAGCAAATTCTGACACCAGTGCCAACAGATTGAGATAATAATAAAAAATAATAATAAACCGAGATGCAGGCTGGGAATTAAATTGGACTTCAATCCAGGAAGGTAATCAGGAGCTGTTGCAAAAATTTCTAGTTATGATTCAAGGAGGCACCGTTTAAGACCCAAAAGCTTATTCTTGCCCCGTATTCTCATCAGCATGACAGTAAAACATTCCTTTGTGCTTGCTCTCCCACAGACACTGCTCTTAGTGCCATAATACATTGAACATGAATATTTGTATGTATTAATTTCACCAACAACCCTGTATGGTAAGTATAGTATCACCTTCATTTTAAAATGAGAAAACTGATACCCAAAGTAATAAAATGATGTTGCCAAGATCACTCAGCTGGTATGTGACAGAGAGAGAATTTAAAGCTAAGTGGTTTTGTTCCAGAGTATATGTCATTAACTATTATGTTAGACTTCTTCTCAAGGGATAGATAGAATTTATCCATTGTGTTTGCTGAGAGTCATTTCACTGGTGCACATTGGTGTCTGGTACATATGATGAGAAAAATGGTTCATCTACTTACCACAGCAAAATTAGTATGGAATATTCTAACATACTTTACC
Source organism: Chlorocebus sabaeus (assembly GCF_047675955.1). Classification (NCBI taxonomy): domain Eukaryota; kingdom Metazoa; phylum Chordata; class Mammalia; order Primates; family Cercopithecidae; genus Chlorocebus; species Chlorocebus sabaeus. Next base: position 98,456,309 of record NC_132916.1, on the reverse strand, counting down.
AAAAACACAGTTTTACAGCGTAATTTTATGTTCTCTCTATGCTTGCAACTTTAAAAAAGAAAATCCCAACCAATGGCCTGTATTAGCAATATCTGAGGTCACCTTTCAACATATCAACTAGTACTACAAGGCATGTGGGGACAGATCTTGTCTTATAAATAAGATTCCTCTTAGAAATCTTATCTAAGCACATTATTACCAAATAATGGTAGCTATGCCAAAAACTGAAAGACTTATTCTTGGTTCTATTTGTAATTATTAGCAATCAACTCCACTAAATTTTACCATTATTTACCAAAATGATACAAATTTACTCCCTCTTTTATTACTTTCAGTTTTCCTGGGGACTCTAAATATTTTCTCCATATAAAGCTTTCAGATCCAACCTTACATCCTTAACAAGTGGCTACTCTACCCAGTCAATGCAGCATTTGAATGGCAACCAATATTGATTCCATGAAATTGGTATAAGCCAGTAGGGTCATCAAGGGAGAAATCATCTTATGTCAAGAGCATCCCAAGGCCTGCCTCTAAGTCTTTAATCAGTGCTATAGATTGGATGTTTGACCCTCCAAATTCATGCCAAAATTTGATCCACAGTGCTTGAGGTAGGGCCTAATTGGAGGCGTTTGGTCATGGGGTCAGATACCCCCTAAATATTAGATTAATGCCATCCCTCAAGAGTAAGTGAGTTGTCCTATCAGTTTCCTTGGAAACTAAAGTTATAAAGAGCTCAGTATCCCCCTCCCCTCTCTCCTACTTCCTTTCTCACCATGTGGTCTCTGCATACCCTTCCTTTTCCCTTCTGCAGTGAGTGGAAGCAGCCCGAGGCCCTCACCAGAAGCAGGTGCTGGCACCATGCTTTTTGTGCATCCTGCAGAACCATGAGCCAAATAAACCTCTTTTCTTTATAAATTACCCAGCCTCAGGTATTCCTTTATAGAAACACAAAACAAAGACAATCAGACTAAGACAATCAGCTAAACTTAATGGTCTCAGGATCAAGAGGATCAAGGAGAGGTGCTACCTGTTATAACTCTACATTTTAAACAACGCACACATAACACCAATATACTCTCAGTAGTTGCAAGATCATCTCAAATTTTCTTCATTTCTTTTCAACACATTCCTATCTTGGAGCCCAGCCCCTAAGCTTGCCTCACTTTCACAGCTCTAAAAGAAAGAAATTTAAACATTCTTAGCTGAGAAAAATAAATCATTCCAAGTTACGGAAATTTTAAACATAATTTTGGGTGTAAATGTTGCTCATAACATAGAAGGCAAAGCCTTTAAAAATTATCTGAATAAAGTTAGGTAATTTTTGTTGCAGAATGTCATCATACTTTTTCATAAGTGATTCCTCAGCCCAGTACCAGAAGATTTTAACATTCATTAAAATTTCAAGTGTGCAGAGTTACATTCCAGAAAGGACTCCTTAAGTTTAAGAATGTGGTGGCTAATTTTATGTCTCAACTTGATTGAGCTAAGGAATACCCAGATAGTTGGTGAAAACATTTCTGAGTGTGTCTGCAAGGGTGTTCCTGTAAGACATTAGAATTTGAGTCAGTAGATTGAGTAAAGAAGATCCATCCACTATCACTAATGTGGATGGACATCATCCAATCTCTGAAGACTTCACCAGAATAGAACAAAAAGTTGAAAGAAGGGCAAATTCTCTCTCTCTTCTTGAGCTTGTGCATCCATCTTTTCCTGTATAAGAGAGTATCAGGACTCCAGATTCTGGAGCCTTTGGTTTCAGGGACTTACACTAGCAGTCCTTTTACCCACTGGGTTCTCGGGCCTTTGACCTCAGGCTAAATTACACCACAGACTTTCTTCATTCTGTAGCTTGAAGACAGCGTGGGACATCTTGGCCTCCATAATTTTGTGAACAGATTTCTATAATAAATTTCCTCATACACACACACACACACACACATATACACTTCTCTCTCTTTAAATTCTGAGTCACTCCTTTGTCCACTTCACTAAGAGAAAAAAGGACAAATTCCCTTCTATTTCCCAAGATTAACTTGTACATCTGCCCTAAATACTATACTCTGCCACTTCCTCTGAGATACTTGACCCTAAATAATTTCTCTTTCTTTACTAGTTCTTACCATGTTTTCAAATATATTAGATCTGTACTACAAGAAAAAAATAAAATAAAATCTTTCAATGGTTGCTTCTTCATGCTAACAACCAGTTTCTCTCAAATTACTTAAATTTCTTAAACATATTTGTTTAACCCTTCACTCTCCCAAGACTTAGTTGTTTTACCACTTCTCTGTAATCTCTTTCTCTCTGCACAAGTAAAATTGCTGCTGTAAAGTTTGATGATGACTTTTTAAATATAAACACCAACAGATTTTTAAAATATATAAATTCTTGTTGCTCTCTCTGTAGAACTCTATGTTGGCTGGAGCGTAAGATGTTTTGGCTATATCAATAAATTACTTTTTCTTCATTGAAACTCTAATCACTCCTTAGCTCCATAACTCTTTTGGTTTTATTTGTCCCATCCCAAATTCATCTATTCTAATGATTTTTACCTAAGACTGTACAACATACCCACCGGAGAATTGTTTTAAATATAACTGTTCCTATGCCTCACCAAGGCTGGTTAAATCAGAATTACTTATGATAAGACTGGAAATGATAAATAAATATGTATACTGCATGAATGGAAGAAATGTAGAATGAGAATTGTGGGAATATTATCAATAGGAAACAGAAACATTTGAAGGCAAAGCAGAATGTAAAATTGTTAGATAAGTGGTTCCCCAAAAGAATTGCATGTTAAAATCACTCATGCAGTACTTTTATCCTGAGTCAATAACTCTTTATTGTTTTTATTTGTCCCATCCCATCTATGCATTAGGAGAGATGAGTTTGGGATGGGACAAATAAAATCAGTAAAGAGTTATCGAGCTAAGAAGCGATTAGAGTTTCAATAAAGAAAGAAAATAATTTTGTTCCTATGCCTCACCAAGACCAGTTAAATAAAAATTTCTTATGACAAGATTTGAGTGTGTTGTTATTTAGGTATCTTGTCATAACTGTTGGGAATCAATTTTTTTAAAATTACTTCAACAGTCACCCCCTGAGTGATTTTAATGTGCAATTATTTGGGGGACCACTTATCCAACAATTTCATATTCTGCTTTGCCTTAAAATCTTTCTATTTTCTATTGATAATATTCATACAATTCTCATTCTACACTCCCTCCATTCATGCAATATATATATATGTGTGTGTGTGTATATATATATATATACACACACACACACACACACACCATTTGGTAGGTATTAATAGATGTATGTTATATGCTAGGTACATAGAGTATCAAGATGAAATATGGCTCATAGCCCAATGGATAATTGGGTAATAGAGGTTAGAAGTATAGATGCTTAGGAGATAGAAAATGCAAAGCTACAAAACTTAACTAAATGATACATTCACTTTTATCTGACAAAAGGCAAATTTCACAGAAAAAAACAATTTCATAGGTAGACTTATCTTCTGTGAGTCATTCAGTGTGAAGGATAAAGGAGAAGAAATGAAAGATAAACAAGTTTTAGAGTGTGTGTGAATGACTAATAGATTTTAATGCCTTTAATCAATATATCATAGGAAGAGAGGGAAATTAATTAATTCACCTTGATGCACTCAGTAGTTCAGAAGCCAATAATCTAAATGGAGATATGCATTATGCCATTGTAAATACAAATATGAATTTAAAAAATTATAGATTTGAGCCCCTTACTTCTGCCACAGAGCTCATGACCTTTCTCCTTGTTTTCTCTGTCTGAGGCACACCAACTGTCTCTTATTTGACTGTGTCATACTGTTGTCTCTGCACAGAACTCTCTGCTGTCTCTTAACCTAGCCAATTCCTTCTCACCTTTTTAGTACCAACTTTCTGTTTCTTCCAACTACTCACAGTACAAAGGTATCCCCATTATGTGCTCTCATATAATTATAGACTTTTCTTCATTACCTCTTATTATAAATGTAATTATCTAATTATGTAACCATTTGTTTAATCTATCTCCATACTGAAAGCTATATGTTATGTGACAGTGAGCAGGGGTCATACCTGCTTCACTATCCTCCACCCTTTTTCTCATCATTCACAGAAGCAGATCATAGGATTCTGAATATATAATGAACATATAAAGAAATCAAGAAATATTAATTGAATAAATGAATTAAGGAAGGAATAAAACAAAGAGATTATTTGTGACTTGGAATAAAATGCAGGTACAGGTATGTTTAGTTTTCATTGTTACTGCTGTCATTTTGAGATGGAAGGGAGACTTGAGGGTATTTTATACCTTCTATATTATGTTCAGTGGGAGGTCTTTCAACCTTTCATCTCCATATGTGACCACTCTCAAGTTTCACTATTAGTCCTAAAATAAAACACATTCAAACTTTAACCCATCTTCTCCCTACAAAACTTACACTATACTTTTAAATTTCTTTCAATAGCACCACCATACTACCATATATTAACACTTAAAATAATAAAATAAAACTAAAATCCAGATTTTTATTTTTTAATTATAATACCATCTCCAGGTAATACATAAGCACTGTTTATCTATACTTTATAAACCTTTAAAATCTATCTCAACCTTCTATTACCCAAATTATGCCTCTGATTTCAGTCCATGGCACTTCATGTTCAAAATTATTTTAGTAGTTTAATTTCTTGTTTTATTTTTCTTCCATTCCTTCAATGCATTTCTTATGATTTTAGCAGATTAATCTTTCTGCAATAGTATTTTTTAACCATGTATTAAGTTTCTTCCTTTATGGGCTCTTTCACATTAATCCCACTGATGTCCAAATACCAGTTGATAGCAAACCCAGAAACTTTGTCTTGGCCCCATGTAATGTTTTATCTCTCTCTTATCTCTACCTCTATCTCTACCTCTGTCTCTGTCTCTGTCTCTATTTCTATCTCTCTCAGTTAGTGATATTATTTTGTGTGCTATTGAGGGATTAAAACCCACTCAAAGTATATCCCTAATCTCATTAATAGCAAACATAAAAAGCTATCATAATTTTCATCTTTCATCCCTTTCTTAGATTGAAGAATGAGTCCTCTTTTTAAGAGCTAAACCCCCTCCATTTTTGCTCTGGATCTCATTTTTTTTCTGTCTTTTCAGGAGCTTTTTCCCTTCTATTATTATTTTCATTCTACATTGTTAGGTTCTCCTTCTCTACTAAGTTGTCTGCATTAATGTAAGACTGTATTCTTTTCCCTTTAATCTTAAAAAACTATATATAAAATATCCCAGCTACCACCCACTTACTTTCTAGCTTAACCTCAAAAGACCCATCTGTCTTATGCACACTTTCTCTTCTTCCTCCTCTACATTTTACTCTTCAGTCTACTGCCATCTGGCACTGCCCCCACTTCACGAAGGCTTATGTAAAGTTTATGTCGCTTATCTCAAAGAACCTCTACATTACCATAGGAAAATGGACGTTTTTCTAATACTACTACACTTGTCTGCAATATTCATCACAGTTGATTACCTCTTCCTACTTGAAACATTTATCTTTCTCAGCTGTTGTAACAGCACCCTCCCATGACATATTTTTCTACCTCACTGTCACCTTTTATCATGTTTTTTTTATTGACTCCTTCTCTACACAACCACTACATGATGCTTTCAACTAGAACTAGTTCCTATGTCTCTTCTCTTTTTCTCCTCATACTGTCCCATGCCTTTATCTCCAACTTGTTAGTTAATTCTAATGTCTTTAATTCAGCCTTGCCTTCTGACGTTCGGGATAAGAAGTAGACTCCACCACTCCACTTGCCATCTCTATTTGCTTACTGCTTAGGCAATCTGAGATTTAACATGACCAAAATCAAATTCCTAGTTAAATTCCTCACAAATATCCCCCATTCTTCACCAAAAAAACAAATTGCAAAATTACCTAATCTATTCAAGCCATAATCTTGGAGATGTCTCTTTTTCTCCCAAAACATAAAATCTAATATATTAGAGTTTCTTGCTGAGTCTATATAAAAAACATGTCGCCATGTATCCACATTGCTCCATCTTCATAGCCTCCACCTTGGTCCAAGTTATTATCATCTCTTCTTAATTGTAGCAAATATTTCATAATTGGTTCCTCTACTTTCATTCTTCTTGTACTCAATGCATTATCCCCTTGGCAATCAGCAAAATATGTATGTATTCTTTCAAATTTCATACTTAAAACAAAAACTTTAATGTCTTACCTTAGCATTTAGAATTAAATACCAATCCTTTATTATGACATCACACATGCTTTTCCCAGTCCCACATGATATTCCAGTTAACACCTGGAATAACTGAGAGATTTATTTCACAGTGAGGTCTTGCCACTCTCCCTTTCATTCACTAACCTCCAACCTCATTTACCTTCTGTTAATTTCTGAAGAATACTAAGCAGTTCCTCTTCTTACATTTCTGAGAGTTTTCTCTCCCTGAAATATTCCCATTCTTTGGTCTTCTAAAACTTATATCTTCTAAAACACTATTTATCACCATTTGAAATCAACCTCATTTACCTATTTGTCAATCATTATTATATTTCTTCCATTAAATTTGTATTTCATGGAGGCAGGATAAACATTGAACTGATTGATATATAGTATCTGACATGGTTTGGCTGTGTCCCCACCCAAATCTCATCTTGAATTGGAACTTCCACAGTTCCCATGTGTTATGGGAGGAACTTGATGGGAGATAATTGAGTTATGGGGGTGGGTCTTTCCCATGCTCCTCTCATGATAGTGAATATGTCTCATGAGATCTGATGGTTTTAAAAAAGGGAATTTTCCTGCACCAGCTCTCTCTTTTTGCCTGCTGCCATCCATGTAAGAGGTGACTTGCTCCTCCTTGCCTTCCACCGTGATTGTGAGGCCTCCCCAACCAAGTGGAACTATGAGTTCATGAAATCCTTTTCCTTCATAAATTATCCAGTCTTGATGTGTCTTTATTAACAGCATGAAAACAGACTAATACAGTAAATTAGTATCAGGAGTTGGGGTGCTGCTGAAAAGATACACAAAAATGTGGAAGTGACTTTGGAACTGGGTAACATGCAGAGGTTGGAACAGCTTGGAGGGCTCAGAAGAAGACAGACAAATGTGGAAAAATATTCAAAAAAATGTGGAAGCAACTTTGGAACTGGGTAACAGGCAGAGGTTAGAACAGTTTGGCAGGCTCAGAAGAAGACCGACAAATGTGGGAAAGTTTGCAACTTCCTACAGACTTGTTCAATGGCTTTGACAAAAATGCTGATAGTGATATGAACAGTAAGGTCCAGGCTGAGGTGGTCTCAGATGGAGATGAGGAATTTGTTACTGGAGTCAAGTGATTCTTGTTATGTTTTAGCAAAGAGACTGGTGGCATTTTTGCCCTTTCCTAGAAATTTTTGGAATGGTGAACTTGAGAGAGATGATTTACAGTATCTGGCTGAAGAAATTTCTATGCAGCAAAGAATTCAAGAGGTGACTTGGGTGCTGTTAAAGGCATTCAGTTTTATAACGAAAGAAGAGAATAAAAGTTCAGAAACTGTGCAGCCTGAAAATGCGATAGAAAAGAAAATCCCATTTTCTGAGGAGAAATTCAAGCTGGCTGCAGAAATTTGCATAAGTAACAAAGACCCGAATGTTAATCTCCAAGATAATGGGGAAAATGTCTCCAGGACATGTCAGAGATCTTCACAGCAGGCCCTCCCAATACAGACCTGAAGACCTAGGAGGAAAAGTGGTTTCATGGGGTGGGCTCAGGGTCCCTGTGCTGTGTGCAGCCTAGAGACTTGGTGTCCTGAATCCAAACTGCTACAGCCATGGCTGAAAGGAGCCAATGTAGAGCTCAGGTTGTGGCTTCAGAGGGTGCCAGACCCAAGACTTGGCAACTTGCATGTGGTGTTGAGCCTGTAAGTGCACAGAAGTCAAGAATTGGAGTTGGGAAACCTCTGCTTAGATTTCAAAAGATGTATGGAAATGACTGGATGTCCAGGCAGAAGTTTGCTGCAAGAGTGGCACCCTCATGGAGAACCTCTGCTTGGGCAGTGTGAAAGGGAAATGTGGGGTCAGAGCTCCCACACTGAGTCCCAACTAGGGCACCACCTAGTGGAGCTGTGAGAAGAGGGCCTCCATCCTCCAGACCCCAGAATGGTATATTCACTGACACCTTGCACTGTGCACCTGGAAAATCTGAAGATACTCAAAGTCAGCCCATGAAAGCAGCTGGGAGGGAAGCTGTACCCTGCAGAGTCACAGTGGTGGAACTGCCCAAGACCGTGGGAAACCACCTCTTGCATCAGCATGACCTGGATGTGAGACATGGAGCCAAAAGAGATCACTTTGGAGCTTTTATTTTATTTTATTTTATTTTATTTTATTTTATTTTATTTTAATTTATTTATTATTATTAAACTTCAAGTTGTAGGGTACATGTGCACAACATGCAGGTTTGCTACATATGTATACTTGTGCCATGTTGGTGTGCTGCACCCATCAACTCGTCATTTACATCAGGTATAACTCCCAATGCAATCCTTCCCCCCTCCCCCCTCCCCATGATAGGCCCTGGTGTGTGATGTTCCCCTTCCCGAGTCCAAGTGATCTCATTGTTCAGTTCCCACCTACGAGTGAGAACATGCGGTGTTTGGTTTTCTGTTCTTGTGATAGTTTGCTAAGAATGATGGTTTCCAGCTGCATCCATGTCCCTACAAAGGACACAAACTCATCCTTTTTTATGGCTGCATAGTATTCCATGGTGTATATGTGCCACATTTTCTTAATCCAATCTGTCACTGATGGACATTTGGGTTGATTCCAAGTTCAACCATTATGGAAAACAGTATGGCGATTCCTCAAGGATCTAGAACTAGATGTACCATATGACCCAGCCATCCCATTACTGGGTATATACCCAAAGGATTATAAATTATGCTGCTATAAGGACACATGCACACGTATGTTTATTGCAGCACTATTCACAATAGCTAAGACCTGGAATCAACCCAAATGTCCATCAGTGACAGATTGGATTAAGAAAATGTGGCACATATACACCATGGAGCTTTTAGATTTGACTGCCCTACTGGATTTTGAACTTGCATGGGACCTGTTGTCTCTTTGTTTTGGCCAATTTCTCTCATTTGGAATGGCTGTATTTACCTAATGCCTACACCCCCATTGTATCTAGGAAGCAACTAACTTGCTTTTGATTTTACAGGCTCACTGATGGAAGAGACTTGCCTTGCTCAGATGAGACATTGGACTGTGGACTTTTGAGTTAATGCTGAAATGAGTTAAGACTTTGAGGGACTGCTGGGAAGGCATGATTGGTTTTGAAATGTGAGGACATGAGATTTGGGAGAGGCCAGGGGTGGAATGATATGGTTTGGCTGTGTCCCCACCCAAATTTCATCTTAAATGGTAACTCCCACAATTCCCACATGTCATAGGAGGAATCTAGTGGGAGGTGATTGAATCATGAGGGCAGGTCTTTTCTTTGCTGTCCTCATGACAGTGAATAAGTTTCATGAGATCTGATGATTTTATAAACTAGTTTCCCTGGACAAGCTCTCATTATTTGCCTGCTGCCATCATGTAAAATGTGACTTGCTCTTCCTTACCTTCTGCCATACTTGTGAGGCCTCCCAAGCTATGTGGAACTGTAAATCCATTAAACCTTTTTCCTGTATAAATTACCCAGTCTCAGGTATGTCTTTATTAGCAGCATGAAAATAAACTAATACAGTATCCATCAACCAAATGTTTTTCAACTGTCAATTAGTGATACTAAATTAAAGCATAAATCACTAAATACTTCCATCCAAAGTCATCCAAACATAAAAACTAGGCTAATACATAAACTTTCATATTTTATAGTAAAACAAATTACTTAGTTTTTCTAGAGTGAAATGTTGCCACAAAACTCTATAGACACTGTGATATTAAAATTTATTTATTTTGAGGAAAGGAAGAAACATAATGGTAGACAGAAAAAAAGTCTTCCAAGTTTTATGCCATTGACATTGAAAGAGGTGTTTCTATGAGCAAATGTTACAAAAAAAAATGTAGTTCTCACCATTATCTAATCCAAATATTAACAACTGGAATAATTGATGAATGTCTTTAAAGCTTAAGATGTGCTGACAATTTTATGATTCAGCAGGATATTGCAGTTCAGCTAGAATAGAGCACAGTCATTGTATTCATCTCTTTTTTGCTGATTTTTATGCAGTTTTAATACAAGTGAATACAATGTAAATAAAATAATTTCAAAACACTTGACATATATGTAACAAAGGTGCCCTAAAGTATTTCCATCGGTTTTTAGTATCTCATCATATTAATTTAGAGCAGAACAGTGGCTTCTAAGTTTATTATGCAAAATAAATTTTAATAATTGCTCCAGAAAGATATTATTTTATAAAGTGAAGATTTATTGTGTTAAATCTGTCATTCCAAGTTGTCCAGGAAAGCACAAGTCACAATGAAGATGCCAGAATCTTTCAAATAGTATTGGCAAATGAAGTGCATTAGACACTTTTATTTAAATAATTAGTGTTGGATTGAAGATGTTTCAGAGTTATTTTTCTTTTTGTAAAAAAAAAAAAAAAAAAACCCCTTTTTCTTGAAATAATTGAAATCTAATGAAAAGTTATAAGGATAAAACAGAAAACTACATATTTTACACAGGTTCATGAATTATTAACATCTTGCTACATTTTAACATTCTCTCTATATCTATATCTATATTTAGATCTATCTATATCTATCTACAGATAGATAGATAATTACTCTTTATGGATTATTTAAGTATAACCTCATACAATATGTTGCTTTACCATTTAATATTTAACGAATTTTTCCAACAGAAAGAATGGGAATTTTCAATACCATTCAAACTGGAGTAAGATAACAAGGGCCTGGTCACAACTGTAAATTCTGAAATGAATAAACAGGTCAACTACCTGAGTACTCTGAAAAGGTAAAGAAGAATAGAAAGATAAAAGCGCAATTTCAAACTTGAAGAAGGACCAGCAACAGCACATTTCCTAAGTTGTTTGTTTTATTTTGTTTTCTCTATTTATTTCTAAGCCCGCACCCAAGAAAGGTCTAGTAGCTCAGGTTGTGAAACTGTGCAGTGAACACTGACAGAAAAAACATCGAAGGAAAACATTTTCTAGCCCTGAGGCCAGGAAAAGTGGGGAGTACTGGGTGAATCTTTTCTTTTTTCCTTTTTTTTTTTTTGGTGGCAGGGAAGGGCTTCCACCCCTGCTGCAAAGCAAACCCTGTTGCAGAGATGAATGAGTCTTGCAATGACAGAGGTGGAGCCATAGGTATATAAAATTTCAATGTAAAACCTATGTCTATGGCTAGATGAACCAAGAAAAGGAGTGACTATTGTCTAAAAAGTGCATGGCATGAAATTTCTATTTTTTTTTTTCTCTTCTTTCTCTCACAACTTTGCCATGTGGGTAATCCCCAGTCAGTCAGATTTGCCAACTCGGCTGGATAAAACTATGAAAGAAGCTAATTTTTCTGGCCAAAGAAACTGGCAAAGAGGATCCTTGGTAACCAGGGGTTATAGGTAAATTCAGAGAGGATAGAATTTGGGAAGGAATTCAATAATTATGTGTATAAACCAAGACAACTACTGGACTTACCCACAACCGGGGTATCTGTGGAAAAGGCCCCCAAAAGCATAGTGAAGGTTTTGAGAACCACTATCAACTCCTAGAAATCAAAGAGTGGCATGGTCACATTCAAACTCTATAACAGAAGCTTCAAAAACATAATTGAGAATGGAATCTTGCTGGCAGAAGGCAAGGAAGAACTTGCAGCTGGGCCTAACCAGGTTGATTACCAAGAAAAACATCAGTAATAGCAGCAACAAATCAATATTATCTGGAAGATTTAAACAGGATCCAGATTTTCATAACAAAATGATCTATACATTGAGGATACAATCTAAAATTATGAGACATAAATACATCATAGAGAATATGATCTATGACTATACCCAGTTCGCAAGGAAAAAGACAATCAACTGATGATAAACCTGATTTGACTCACATGTAGCAATTATCACACAAAGACTTTGAAGAAGCTATGAAAACCATGAGGCAAGGTAGACATTAAGCTTGCTTAAAATGAATGGAGAGAGAGTTCTGAGCAGACAAATAGAAACTTTAAAATAACTAACTGGAAATTTCGGAAATAAAAATATATTATCTAAAGTAGAAAATTCACTAAATAGGCTCAGTAGCAGAATGGTGATAACAGAGAAAAAAAGTTAGTGACCTTGAATATAGAACAAAAGAAATTATCTATTTGAGTAATTGACAGATACAATACTTTTTAAAAAATATCAAAGCCTCCAGAGCTTATGATGCAATAACAAAACGCTAACCATTTATGTCTTTGAAGTTTCAGAAGCAGAGGGGAAAGACAATGCAGAAAAAAATATTAACTTTTATTTTAAGTTCAGGGGTATGTGTGCCAGTTTGTTACACAGATAAACTGCGTGGTGGAGGACTGTTGTGCAGATTATTTTATCACCCAGGTATTAAGCCTAGTAGCCATTAGTTGTTTATCCTGATTCTCTCCCACTTAACACCTTCCATATATATGCACCAACACAGATGAACCAAGATTTATAAAGCAAGTTTTTAGAAACCTTCAAAGAGACTTAGAATCCCACACAATAACAGTGGGAGACGTTAACACCCCACTGAAAATATTAGATAGATGACTGAGACAGAAAATTAACAAAGATATTCAAGACTTGAACTCAGCACTGGATCAAATGGACCTGAAGGAAATCTACAGAATTCTTTATCCCAAAACAATAGAATATACATTCTTCTCATTGACACATGGCACTTGCTTTAAAATTGATCATATAATTGAAAGTAAGACACTCCTCACCAAATGCAAAAAACTAAAATCATAACAGTCTGTTAGACCAAAGTGCAATTAAATTAGACCTGAAGACTAACAAATTCAGACAAAACCAACAATTACATGGAAATTGAATAACCTGCTCCAGAATGACTTTTGGGAAAATAATGAAATTAAGGCAGAAATCAAAAACTTCTTTAAAACTAATGAGAACAAAAATACAAAGTACCAGAATTTGAGAAAGAGCTAAGGCAGTGTTAAGAGGGAAATATATAGCACTAAATGCCTATATTAAAAATTTAGAAAGATTTCAAGGTAACAACCTAACATCACAACTAATAAAACTAGAGAACCAAGAGCAAAGAAATACCTAAGCAACCAGAAGACAAGAAATAGCCAAAATCAGAGATAAACTGAAGGAATTAAAGACATTAAAAACCATTCAAATGATCAACAAATCAAGCAGCTTTTTTTTGAAAAAATAAACAATAAAACAGATTGACCACTAGTTAGACTAATAATGAAGAAAAGAGAGAAGATTCAAATAAACAAAATCAGAAACAACAAAGGGGATATTATCACTGATCCCACAGAAATACAAACAACCATTAGAGAATATTATAAATATCTCTGTGCCCATAAACTAGAAAATCTAGAAGAAATTGATAAAATCTTTGACACAGACACCACGCCAAGACTGAAACAGGAAGAAATTAAATCCCTGAACAGACCAATAACGTGTTCTGAAATTGAGGCAATAATAGCCTACCACCCAAAAGAAGCCCAGAACCAGATTCACAGCTGAATTCATACCAAATGTACAAAGAAGAGCTGGTACCATTCCTGCTGAAACTATTTCAAAAAAACTGAGGAAGAAAAATGCCTCGCTAATGCATTCTATGAGGCCAGCATCATCCTAATACCAAAACCTGGAAGAGATACAAAAAAACAAAAACCTTCAGGCCAGTATCCTTCATGTACATTGATGTAAAAATCCTCAACTGAATATTGGCAACTTGAATCTAGGAGTACATAAAACAGTTTTTCCCCTTTGATCAAGTAGGCTTCATCCCAAGAATGCAAGGTTGGTTCAACAAATGCAAATCAATAAATGTGATTCACTACATAAACAAAGCTAAAGACTAAAACAAGATGATAATCTCAAAAGATGTAGAAAGGGATTTCAATAAAATTCAACATCCCTCCACATTAAAAACTCTCAATAAACTAGGTGTTAATGAAACATACCTCAAAATAATAAAAGCCAAATGTGCAGCTGACATCATAGTGAATGGGCAAAAGCTGGAAGCGTTCCCCTTGAAAATTGGCACAAGACAAGGATACCCTCTCTCACCACGTCTATTCAACATAGTACTGGAAGTTCTGTCCAGGGCAATCAGGTAAGAGAATGAAATAAAACATTTAAATAGGAAGAGAGACAGTCAAAGTATCTTTGTTTGCAGATGACATGATTTTATATCTAGAAAACCCCATCATCTCAGCCCAAAAGTTTCTTAAGCTGATAAGCAACTTCAGCAAACTCTCAGGATATGAAATAAATGTGCAAAAATGACTAGCATTCCTATATACCAAAAACAGGCAAGCCAAGGACCAAAGAATAAAATACGTAGAAACACAGCTAACTAGGAAGGCAAAAGCCCTCCAAAAGGAGTACTACAAACCACTGCTCAAAGAAAGCAGTGAAGCACATACAAATAAAAAAAAAAATTCCATGCTATGGATAGGAAGAATCAATATCATTAAAATGGCCATACTGCCCAAAGTAATTTATAGATTCAATGGTATTCTCATTAAACTACCATTGACATTCTTCACAGAACTAGAAAAAAAACTATTTTAAAACTTACATGGAACAAAAGAGAGCCCAAATAGCCAAGGCACTGCAATCCTAAGCAAAAGGAACATAGCTGGAGGCATCATGCTATCCAACTTCAAACTATACTACAGGGCTATAGTAACCAAAACAGCATGATACTGGTACAATGACAGACACCTAGACCAATGGAACAGAATAGAGAACCCAGAAGTTAGACCGCACACCTACAACTATCTGTTCTACAACAAACCTGACAAAACAAGCAATGGGGAAAGGACACCCAATTCAATAAATGGTACGTGCATGGGATAATTTGCTCACCACATATAGAAGACCGAAACTAGACCCCTTCCTCATTCCATATACAAAAAAAATAATAATAATAACTCAAGATGGATTAAAGACTTAAATGTAAAAGCCCAAAACTGTAAATGATGCAGGACTTTCCTCAGTCCCTTCATCAGACTGCGACAGTGGTGCCTTGTTTACTTGGCACCACATTCAATCCCTGGCAGGAGGGAGCATGTGAGCAAGTTAGTGAGGAATCCAACTTGCTGCCAACAGAAACAAGCTCTGTGCAGGGCCCGTGGCAGTGCCCCAGTAGGGGTGCTTGTGACCCTGAAGCCCCAGGGAACATGTTACAATACTCTTTTAACTCTGCTGTGTGTATCAGTTCACTTGGTTCCTTGACTCATTGTGTGGGGTGACTGTTTTCCACCAGCAAGGGCAAAGGGCCAGTGTGACATCCTTTTTTGGGTACCCACAGCTGGTGGGTCCCAAGCCCTTGTCTGGCATCTAAGAAGAATAAGGTCATGTGGACACTTGAAGGATGATGAAGGCAGAGAATTTTATTTAGTGATGGAAATGGCTCTCAGTGGAGAGGGGAGCCGGAGAGGGGATGAGATAGGCAGATATTCTTCCCCTGAAGTCCTGCCAGCTCTTCCCTGAAGTCAAGCTATCTCTCCAAAGTCAAGTCACCTTTTTCATCTGAAGTACAGCCATCTCTCTAAAGTCAAGCTGCCTCTCTCCAGTCAAGCTGCCTCTCTCTCTCCTACATACTGAGCCTGGGGTCTTTATAGGCACAGGATCGGGGAGCAGGGCTGGCCATAGTAGTTTTGGAAAAGGCAACATTCGATTGGCAAAAAGGCATTATTCAGAAAGAAGCAATCAAGAGAGAGTGGGCAAACAAAATAGAAGTTCTCGTTTTGGGCTGTGGGTTTCAGGCTTTTTGGCTTGAAGGTGGGGTTTCACTAAGGACTTGCCCCTGTCAGCCTCCTGCCTCTATAATAAAAGCTCTAGAAATCAACGTGGGCGATGCCATCCAGAACATAAGAATGGGAAAAGATTTCATGACAAAGACACCAAAAGCAACGGAAACAACAGCAAAAATTGACAAATAAAATCTAATTAAAACTAAAGAGCTTCTGCACAGCAAAAGAAACTATCAACAGAGTAAAAAGAAAAAAAAAAAACAACAACCTTTTTTTGAGAAAATAGAAATCTTTCCAAGTTTGGTGAAAGATATAAATAAGTGATTGGAGAAACTCATCAAATCAAAATAAAATAAACTCAAAGAAAACTATTCCCAAGTATTTCATAAATTAAACTACTGAAAATAAAAGCTAAAGAAAAAAATCTTAATTAAATATATATGAAAGAAAATGGGATATTAATGGGACAACTGTGGAGGCTAGTAGACCATGTGTGAAACATTTTTAAAACAATCCAGTATTCTTCATCCAAAAAACATTTTGCAGTGAAATATATATAACTTTAGATAAAGGAAAACCAAGAGAACTTGTTGCCAACAGTCCCGCTCTAAAACAATGCTAAAGAAAGTTGTTCAGGTTGAAGGATAATGAAACTAGAGGCCAGGCACAGTGGCTCATGCCTAAAATCCCAGCACTTTGGGAGGCCAAGGTGGGCAGATCACCTGAGGTCGGGAGTTTGAGATCAGCCTGGCCGACGTGGTGAAACTCTGTCTCTACTAAAACTACAAAAATTAGCCAGGGGTGGTGGCACTCGTCTGTAATCCCAGCTACTTGGGAGACTGAAGACGAGAATTTCTTGAACCTGGGAGGCAGAGGTTGCAGTGAACTGAGATCACACCACTGCACTCCAGCCTGGGTGACAGAGTGACACTCTATAAAACCAAAACAAAATAAAACAAAACAAACAAAACAAAACAAAAAAGAAAACAAAACTAGAGGTAAACTTTAAACTTCAAGAATAAAAGATATATACTAAATATGTTGGTAAAAATAAAAATCATTTTTCCTTTTATTTTTAAAAATATGTATGACAAATAAAATGAAAATTTACACCTTTTTTGCTGTGATTTTCTGTGTTTGTAGATAAATACATAAACCTATAAGGAGGAGAGTAAAGAAAACTACAAATAAGAATATTTTTATACCCAAAGTAATGTTGCAAATTCAGAAAAATTAAGATTATTAGAATGATTTAATTTAATATACACTATATGTGCTAATTTCATTGCTTATCACAATAATTTATTTTATGGCACTTTTTCCTACAGGACAATATCTAGTTTAGGATTACATGTTGCAATTAGTCAGGTTTCTTTAATCTCCTGTAATCTGGAAGAATGCCTTTGCTTTTCTTTGTATTTCATAATATTAACAGCTTAAAAGATACTGGATAATTATTTATTGTTATTATTATTATTTTGAGACAGAGTCTTGCTCTGTCACTGAGGCTGGAGTACAGTGGCATGATCTCAGCTCACTGCAACCTCTGCTTCCCAGATTCAAGCGATTCTACTGCATCAGCCTCCCAAGAAGCTGGGATTACAGGCGCATGCCACCACGCCTGGCTAATTTTTGTATTTTTAGTAGAGATAGGGTTTCACTATATTGGCCAGGCTGGTCTCAAACTCCTGACCTCAGGTGATCCACCTGCCTTGGCCTCCCAAAGTGCTGGGATTACAGGCATGAACCACTGTGCCCGGCCCTGGATAACTATTTTATAGAATATTCCTGTTTGGTTTTGTCTGATGTCTCTTCATAATCAGATTCAAGTAATGTATTCCCACCTCTAGGTATATTGTGTAAAAAATATTTTGATCTTTACAGAATATCCCATTTGGAGGCACATGGCATCTGCCTACCCTTTATTGGTGAAGTTAATTTTTATCACAAGCTCAGAATGTTCTCTAATTTCTTCACTGAATAGCTACTGTTTTTGCTTTGCAACTAATAAGTAATCTATGGGTAGACATTGAAATTATGCAGATATCCTAATCTCCATCAAATTTTGCTCCCCTATATTTAATACTGATTCATGATTCTTGAAATGTTTAAAATGCTAATTGCAAAATAATAATTCTCCAAATCCATTACTCTGTGTATATTTATCAATCTGCATTTTTCTATAAGAGATACTTATCTAATCTATCTAGCTAATAAACTCCTATTTTTTACAAAAAATTATAATTTATTATTGAACACATTTCATTTGATATTCCAAGTGAACCAAATTTGGTCAATCTTTCTCCTATGTCCCCTTCAGTTTTTTTTACACTACTTATTTTGTGGCATAATAATAAATTCTAGGCTCACCTTGGACCTTTTCTGCCCAGGCGTGGAATGAGCCATTTTTCCAAGAAGCTCTAATCCTTTATAGTGGGAAATGGTATTTACAAACCAAAATTTCAGCAGCTAGGTATACTTATTACTACTAGAGCATCATCCCTTTCAGAACGTTTAGTGACAGAGATAAGATATAGGTACAGAGTTTTAGTTTAGTTCAGTTTAATTTCCCTAATTTGAGTCAAATTATTTCCCTAATATTTCCTTAATTAGTCAAAGTCTTATTGTATAGCAGTTATTTAAATTAGTTATACTGGTTCATTATGGTTGTTCTTCATTTATAATAATAGTTGGGTTCTTTTCCTTCTGTTTGCAGTTCATTTTAGAATTCTTTTTATCTTCGTTGATTTAATTTTGCGTAATTAGAATATGAATGTGCTTCCAAAATTAATAAAAAGGTATACTCAGAGAAGTTTTATTCTATCCCCCATCTCATCCCTTTTCCCCTAGGACCTGATACCATAACTCACCAATTTCACAGGGTTCTGGTTATCCATCCTGTGTTTTTCTCTAACAAAAGTAAGCAAATTCATGTAGCTTTTCTTGTTCCTTCATCTTTCTTACACAACGGAAAAAATACTTTACTTTTCTAATATATTACATATTATAAAATACACAATACTTTTGTAAATAAATTCAATCGGTTTATAGATGTCTTTTTCATTTTTTGTCACAGCGGAATGGTATCTATTTGGTTGTGTACACTATACCTAATTTAAACATTTCCCTGTATTTGGACATTTAAATTAACATTTTATAATTACAAATAATTTTTAATAAATGACATTGAGACAAGCTATTTTTGTATGGTTCGAGGTGTATCTTCAGAGTTAATTCCCAAAATATAGATTGGTGAGTCAAAGGATAAATACATATGTAGAATTTTAGGCTTTGCCAAATTCCCCTCTGTAGTGGTCGTATCGTTTTAGGCTCACCGATAACATCTGAGATGGACTGTTGCCTGAGAGTTTCACCAACATAGCCCTAGTAAAATATACTGTCAAGCTTTTGAATTTTGTCCAGTATCTCAGTTATCTCATGAGTGAAGTTGAACATCTGTTTATATATTTAAATATTTAAAAATTCTATGTATGTGTCTACTGATGTATATGTCTATTCATGCCATTTGCCCATTTTTCTATAAGATTTTTTCTTCCTCGAAATTATTAAAATTTCTTTATATATCGGGAATATTAACTTCATACCTGTGTTAGGTGTAGAAAATATTTTCTTCCAGTTTGTCATTTGCCTTTTGATTTTGCTTATGATGTTCTTAGGATGAAAAGTATGCATTTTCCATACAAATTTTAATGAATGTACAATATTTATTATAAATATATAATCATTTATTGACATAAGTATGTATAAGCATTTATACACACTTATGTATATCTAAATATATTAAACATTTATAAACATAAATATGTACAAGATCTAAAGTAATTATGCTTATTTGTATTGTATCTGAATTTTTATATATAGCTAGAAAGCCTTTCCCTACACTGTCATAAAGGAATTCATTCAAGTTTACCTCTAGTACTTCAACAGTTTTATATTTTATAATCAGAACTCTGATTTATTTGAAGTTTATTCTGTGTATGTTTTGAAGGAAAAGTGTAATTTCATTTTTCAAAAATTTATCTAAGTGTTCCAACATCATTGCTTAAAAAACGGAGCTTTGCCCTAGCTATTTGTGATGTTTCTTGACCATGTGCTATATTTGCATATGTACTTGGGTTTATTTCTGGAATTATTTGTTTAGTCATGTGCCAATCATACATATTTTCATTATAAAGACTTTGTAGTATGTTAACATATTGGAAAACATTTCTACTCAAAGCTCTACCTTTCCAGTAGTGTCTTATCTAATTTTAGCTTTAAAATGTACAAGTTGAATTGATATAGGTATGTATTATGAACTAATTATCACAATCAAGATAATTAACATTCATCATTTCACATAGTTACGATCTTCTTGTGTGTGTGGATGTGTGTGTGTGTGTGTGGTGAGAATATTTCAGCAAAATTAAAATATATAATATGGTATTATTAACCATAGTCACAGTGCTATACATTGTATTTCTAGAACTTTTGTATATTGCATAACTAAACTTTATACCCCTTCACTAACATTTTTCCTTTTCCCCTCCCTTAGCCTCTGGCAACCACCATTCTATTCTCTGTTCCTAACAGTTTGACTATTTTATGTTTCACATATTATTGAGAAGAAGGGACATTTTCAACCTCTTTTTAGAAGGCCAGCATCAAAAGCCCAAAAAACATGTAAAAACAAAACACACACACAAAACAAAAAAACAAAACAAAAAAACACTACAGCCCACATCCTTAATAAACATAGATGAAAAATCCTCAATGAAATACTAGCAAATAGAATTCAACAGCACATTGAAAGGAAATAGAATTCAACAGCACATTGAAAGGATCATGCACCTTTGGTATCCCAAATATGTAGAAACTAAACAATATACTTGTGAATAGCCATTGGATCAAAAAGAAAATCAAAAGGGAATTTAAGAAGTATCTAGCAACAAATGAAATAAGAACACAACATACCAGAAATCACAACCCATAAGCAAAAGCAGTGCTTTTGGAACAAGATGGAGCAAGAAATTCCTACCTTCAGAAAGAAGAAAGATCTCCAATACATAATCTAGGTTTACATCTTAATAAACTAGGACAAGAAGGACAAACAAATCTCAAAGTTAGGAGAAGAAAATAAATAATAAAAATTAGAGAAAAACTAAATCAAATCGTAAAAAGTATAGAAAAAACTACAAAACTAAGTTGTTGTTTGAAAAGATAAACAAAATTGACAAATTCTTAGCTAGACTAAGACAAAAGACTCAAAATCAGAAATGAAGGAGACACTATCATAGGTGCCTCAGAAATAAAAATATTCATAAGGGGCTATTATGAACAATTATATGCCAATAAACTGAATAGCCTAGAAGGAATAAACACATTCTTAAACACATACAATCTGCCAAGACTGAATTAAGAAGAAATTGAAAGCCTGAACAGATCAATAACAAATAAGGAGATAGAATCAGTAATCAAAAACCTCCCAACAAAGACAATCCCAGGACCAGATGGCTTCATGGGTGAATTTTACCAAATATTCAAAGAAGAATTAATATCAACCCTTTCAAACTCTTCCAAAATACACAAGCAAAGGAAGCACTTCTAAACTCATTTTATGAGGCTAGCATCACTCTGATGCCAAAATCTAGCTATATTTATGTGTAAATTTTCCTAGTAAACTTGATTAGCTCCAGAGAAAACTCCATGGTATTTTTATTCATATCACATTAAGTCTATAAATTAATTTGAGGAGAATTTATATCTTGATGCTGTTTCGATATCCTAAAGAGGTTTTTTTTAAATACTACTTTTATAAAATTCCAGAGTACTTGATATTTTTATGTGTTCCAACATTTATGTTAAATGTATTTCTAAGTATTTTATCATGTTTGTTGATATACAATTAAACTCTTCGTTGTGTTCAATATTCTATAGACTTGGTTTTAATATCCTTGACAGTTTTGATGAGTG
This sequence comes from Chlorocebus sabaeus, assembly GCF_047675955.1. NCBI lineage: Eukaryota > Metazoa > Chordata > Mammalia > Primates > Cercopithecidae > Chlorocebus > Chlorocebus sabaeus. Next base: position 98,434,344 of record NC_132916.1, on the reverse strand, counting down.
CTGACTAGGTATTTTGTAGAATGCTCCTCTGTGGGAATTTGTTTGAAGTTTTTCTTTTGTTTAAATTGGATTTGTGGGCATTTATTTGAGTGAAGGGGAGAGATCACAGAGATCAAGCGTCATTTTTATTACCTCACTCACACAAGATCATATCAGTATGAACTGTTATTTACAGCATTAACTTTAATTCCCTGGCTAAGCTAGTACTGATCAGGAGTCTCCACCGTAGGTGACTCTTTTCCTGCCCTTTCCGTGCTCTGTTTATTCACTTTCTATAGTATACTTTTTGAAAGACAATCACTTAAGAAGTGGGGATTTATGTTACTCCTCCTTTAGGGAAGAATATCAACATAAATTATTTGAAATTATTTGGCATAGAGATTTGTATATTTTCCTCTATTTACTTATTTATTCAACTATTTGCATATGTGTCTACATATTTATGAATATTTAATTTATACTTTGGGCTAAAGTCCAATACTATACTATTTATCTTGTTACTCAAATTCTTCCAGCTTTGATAATCACGAACTATTTCAATTTGCTCCTGTGTACTTTTGATATACCTATCACTGTGGGGTTTGATTTTTTAGTTCACCATATTCACCATACTGTCTGGCTCTACAAGATGTTCTAGACTTATCTTGTAAATTTCCTTCCCCAGTGCTAGACCACCCTTTAGTTTAAGAAGCCATGATTTATTTTACTGGAGAATAGTATTAAAAATCAAGATCTGTTCCATAAAAACACATTGCCTTTAGAGTAACATTGCTTCTTTGCTGACAGAGCAAGAAATGACTGTTTCTGTAATTCAATTTTAAAAAACTTTTGAGATAAAAATTGTGTCCTGTGTCAGTTTGTTTGAAGAATACTTTGAGATTGCAAGGTATTGTATTTTAACTTTTTTCATTTGCAAAAAAAAAAAAAAAAAGGTACCTGGTTGACTCAACCTTTTCATAATTTTATTTAACCAAAAAATGTAAAGCATAACTATATACTGTGATTAATATAATTGAGACTATAATCCATAACTATGAATTTAAAATGGCTACATTTGTTAAATTATTCTTACTGTTTGGTTTACTTTAAAAATCATAATTATCCTGAACTTTAATTTTAGAAAATATATGAATACAAATTTCACTGACATCTTTTCATAAATCATATTTTTGCATAAGATTTATTTGACAATGGGTATGATTTTTTAAAAGTTTGAAAACACACATATGATCAACAGAATATCCTATGCTATTTTGGACTCAAAGCAAATTTTTATTAACACTTTACTTTGTTTATATCTTCTCTCCCTGAGGAGAACACTAAACCTCTACCTACAGTTGTGGAATCTTTAATTGATTAGATGCACTAAATGTGAGTGTGATTTAAAGTATTTTCTTTATTTTTGTATAAGTTTGTCTTGTGTAACTAAACCAAAATTTCTATGAAAGTTGAAATACATTCTATTTCTATTTTGTGTGTGTTATCCATTGGTCTTGTCACTCAATTCAATTGAGGATTGAAGAAGAGTCCCTTATGTATACATTGTATAGAATTGTCCTAGAAGTAAACATATCTTAAAATAGATTTCATAGTAGGAAATAAATATAAGCAAGATGATCTCATTTTTTTCCTTCTCTATATCAACTTGCACAAAGTTGACTATTGTTTCTGGAAACAATAAATAATAACATTTACAAGTCTAACACATCCTCATGTAACCAAAGATAAAGACACATATTTCTCTTAACATCCTCAGATAGCTACATTAGCAGACTGAAGTTACTATAGAATATGAACCCTTGGAAACACCTTATTCCATGAATACATTCAGTACCAGCGCTCCTTAAGTATAAATGACAACACAAGTAGGCCTCTAAGAAATTTTAAAAACAAATAAATTAGCGTCTAGTTTCAGACATAGTAGCTATATCATAACCTGTGGAGAAACCGAAAATAGAGAAGAACCAGGGACAGAGATTAGAGTGTAGAAAATGTGGATATGGCAAATTACAGACCCTGGCACTATAACTGAAATTTTTCCCTCCAATGGAGATATGTTTTCTCAGCTATTCATCTTGCCACATACATACTCCTTTCCTCCCACTACCTCTCCAAATTAAAAAAAAAAGAAGATGACCACACAAGGTCAAAATTATTTGCCTGTTTTTTCCTGATTGCTGCCTATCTTTCTCTTCTTCTTTTTCCTAGGAAATGAAGGGCAAATTGGGAAGGGGAAATCTAATTTTCCTGGAAAGTAGACGATTCTTTCAGATTATGGCATTGAAGACAGAAAGTAACTCAGATGCTATTTCTGCTTTATAAGCAGCATTTGCAAAATGAAATGGAGGATGTAAAGTGGGATATTTTCAGATTCTCTCTTTAATGTGTTCAGGGTCACAAAGGATTCTGACTCACCTGAATCTATTGAGTATGTTTTCTTTGATTAAGGAGATCCAGAGTCACACTTATTAAAAAGCCTCTGCTATTATCCTTGCCAAGTACTTTTATTCCTTTGTCATTAGTTTAGGGACCAAGAGTTTCTTGTCCCCACAGACAGTTTTAGAGACACCAAACTTCTGTTTTATATAGTTATCCTTTTCAAGTGTCTTCAACACAGTATATTTAGTCTTCTGATTACAGTATTAAATAATGTTTATTTTTATTGTGCAGAGATAAGTAATTACAAACAATGTCTAATAGGAATACTGAACAGAGAGTTCCCTAACTGAATGGCTATCACATGTATTTACTTCCTACCAATACGCATAGTAATCTAGTAATCATTTTAATCAGTGGACACAGTCATCCATTTCCCCCTCTTAACAGGAAGTCCAGTTCAGGCTGTTGGTACTCCCTAGAATTCTCTTTTCTCTTTTTCCTTTTGTTTTCTCTCTTTCCAACACATTACCCTCTGTTATAAAGGAAGCAAGATCATTTCTGACCTAATCTCCAGGTGTAAATTTGCTAATACTAAGACAAATCTTTTATTTTGTTCAGGAGAATGTGAAATGCAGAGAACGTTAACATTTTGCCAAATCATATATATACACACACATATATGTGTGTGTGTGTGTGTGTGTGTATATATATATATCAGTTGCTAGAAAATTATCAGATTAGATTTTTTAAATATAACTTTTAAATTATAAGTAATGAAACTAAAATTAAATAATATAGAGCTGATGAGAATAAAGACTGGAATGAATTATGTTGCACAAATAGTAAATAAAAGCCAGTTGTATTGGACAAAATATAATTCAAGGAAAAGTTATTGATGGGAAATCAGAGAGACAAATAACATTAATAAAAAGAAACAACAATGATATAAAATACTCACTATACATTTATTAGATCACAAACAAAATCTCAATAATTTTCTCAAAAAAATCAGTATCATAGAGTCTATGTTCAGTGCCCACAATTCAGTGTGATTAGAATTCAGAACAAAATGTTTGCTAAAATATAACATTCAAAAGCTAAAAAGTTAATTTTAAGTAATTCATAAGCTAAAGTGGAAATCAGGAGGACATTACAAAATATTTAAGCTTGAAATAAACCAAAAGTACAATATATCAAAATGCTTGAGTATAACAAAATTATATAAAAACAACATTTGAAGGTTAAAAGGCATTTGAAGGACAAAATTTTCAATTCTAGAGATTAGACATACAATCAGCAATAAAATAGACGCATATAATCACAATAAGGATATAATTATAAAGAAGAGTAGTGATTAAAATATGAAAATATATTTTAAAAAGAAATAAAGTTAATTAAAAAATGAGATGGAGAAACCTATAATTTCAAAAACTCCTGGCAAATGTGATTAAGTAGAGTCAATCTATCTGGCTTTGTAAAACCTACATTGTAAGGGAAGTAAAATAAAATATCTAGTAAATAAGTCCTTAGTTTAACTGTATTTTGTATTCAAACCACAGCCTTTGCCCTTGGCAGGGCATGGGGTGAGAGAGAAGAACAGGTTCATTGCCTCTGTTTCTAACCAATTTTGTGTAAAGTTCACTGGACATTATTTTACAAGTGACTGTATTGATAGATGCTTGCTTTTTAAATTCTTTCTACAGATATTTCAGAAGGCAGTCTAACTAAGTGGAGATATAAACTCCCTGTTTCATACTCCATTTGGTTTCCAACACCTGCTCTCAGAAAAGAAATTGATATTAACCATAGTGTTAAAAAATGTTATTCTATCCAAGGATAGCTCATGTAAAATTTGACTTCTATCTATGGCATGAGAGGTTCAGATATAGTGAGGTTCAGGACAAGGCAGGGAGGTGTGCCTCACTCAAGGGAAATTATAATATACATGGAGACACTGATTTATCTGGGCTAAGCCCAGAGTCACTGCCTCCTTCCCTAAAATGTGTCTCCAGGCACTTTCCACAAACTGAAGGACTATGGCCTTAAACCTGGCATTGTCTATCTCATCAATTAAAAGTCGAATTAGTATTTGGCCTTTCTAAGGTCTATTAGGCAATTCTCTTAGAACACTCTTACAAAAAGTCATTTTTGTTCTAGTAATCATCAGTTTTTGTTTCCGTTGCATCTTAGGAAGACCTTATGCTCATAACATTCCAGGAAATATTTTATGCCTCCCAGGAAAGATTTGTTCTTTTATGGTTATTGAAGGACCTCTTAGCAAAGAAAATAAAGTAGATGACTAAGTGCAAAACATTCATTAAAGTGTTCTTCAAACATGTTTTGTATGAAAAAAAGATTTGGCTATAGAGAATGATTGGTATGTCAAGAATTTCATTTCAGGCAACAATTTTGTTATTAGAACAAGCTTCAGTTGTCTACACATTGGTTTTGTTCAGAAGATGTAATGCAAGATAAATAGAAAAGAGAACTTTGAATGCTGTTATCTGCCATGCAGGTCTTCCTTTGTAAGTACAGATAACAACAGTGCTAATATTTTTTTTCATTTCCTTGGGCACCAAATCTCCTTCTCACTGCACACGATGCCCTTTACACTGTAGCCACTGCTCCAGCAGCTCCAGAGACCTGAACAAATAATCAAGCCATTTGTCTCTTGGGAGGAGAAAATACACTCTTATCTTCAAATTCAGTTTCTTGTATGTCTTGCAAGGAATGACTGAAGTCTAAAGTGTTTCTTATAGTCCAGGATACCTCAAGAATGAAAGTCATTTAAAATAGAGGCATTTTATCCTGCAGCCGATTCTATAGATAGGTGATTGCTTAAGAAAACATGGAAGTGGGAATGTTGGGAGTGGCTAAGTTCACATGTGTGCAGCAATACACTGCTGTCCCTAGATGAAGACCCCGAGCTGGATTTCATGTGATGCTCCTGCAGCCCCACAAGAAAAATGTAACTTCTGCATGCAGATTACAGTTTTACAGGCATGTATATGTACTCTATCAACAACTCTGGAATTTTCACAGGTGAAGTTTTTCTTGCTCTCCTTAAATGCTCTCCAAGTATCATTTGAAAATACATCACAGCATTTGAAATACAGAATTTCCATGACAGAAGAGACAGGTCATCATGGTTAAATGATATCATAAAAAGTGTGCCAATTCAAAGGTGAGAAAACTTGAATGTTAATTATAACTGCCTTAGGGTCTCCAAACTACAAAGAAGAGATAACACCTGCCTCCCATGGGAGTTATAAAAATATAAGGAGTGGGTATAGGAAAGGGCGCTTTGAAAAACATGGACTGTTATAAAACAGTGACACCCAAACTTCAGTGTCCATCAAGATTTGTTAAAACATAGATTTCTGGGTTCTAGTCCTTGGATTTCTGACTCCGTGGGTGTGGGTTAGGGCTGAAAATGTACATTTCTAAAGTATCAGGTGATGCAGATATTGCAGGTCTAGGTAGCACACTTTGAAAATAACGGATATAAATCAATTGCTTTCAAACTACATTTGACAAAGCCTGAGAACCCTAGGGGGTATCTAGAGGGTCTGACATAAGGGTCAACCAAGAAATATTTCAGTGGGCAGGGCTGGAGTCTCCAGGTTCAGCATTTCACTCTCACCCTGGACCCCCATAAATCTCTGCTTCAAACACAGTAGCTAGTCATGCTTTTTTTTTTTTTTTTTTTTTTTTGTATCTTTGCCATTATTGGTGTTATAGGTAATATTCTATTTAAAAGAAGTGTTAAAATAATGGATTTGAAAAAAGTGTTTATCAAAGTGTTAACACAATGAACTGTACATCTTTTATCAAAATTGTAATGGTGTTTACAAATTATCTGAGTAGTCTGATCAAATAGAATACCTAAATTAAATATTATGACCTGAAAATCTGAAAGTTTTGCTGGCCTCATTTATCTTTCTTTCCCTAAGTATTTAAGACATTTTAAATTGTTTTAAGTAGGGATGTTGGGGTACTTCTTCAGAAATGGCTATTTCCATATTTGGGACAAGAAACATACAAGACAAGCCTGGGAAATCTTATTTTACCAGGAAGAAAAGTTTTCAGATGACTAGTAAGAGTCAAGACATGCAACCTAGGAACCAACATGAAGGGCCTGCTACTAGTAATGTTAGACCAATTTTATCATTAAAATAATATTGATTGAAATTGATTAAAATAAATCATATGTAAATTACTGTATTGTTAATTATTTTTAAAAAATCACTATTGGCCAACATTGCTAATTACTAGTACACAAATTCATTAACATTAACATTGAAAAGTAAAGGAAAATGTTCAAGCATTTATTCTATAATTACTAAATGACTTGAGTTTCAGAATAACCAATAGTAAGTGAGGAAAAATTGTTCTTTATAGGAAAGGTTCAGCTTAAAACATGCAAGAAGCCTGATAGAATTAGAAAATCACTAAAGTAAGCTAATAGCCCTAAGAAAGAATTATTAAATGGATTCTAAAGGTATTAAGTGAAATGTTAATGAGAAACTTTGTGTTATAAATTAGGTTAACCCCACCTGTACCCACTGATCAATTTCAGCATTCACTAAAAACACAAGAACAAGACATTGTGTTTCAAGATATCCTTCAAAAGGAAGTTGAAAGCATCCATCCATATGGGAAGTATTCTTGCCAAATAATGTGTCTGAATCTAATCACTCTTCCACATCTAACTACAAGTTCACAGAGAATAGAAGAAAAATTAATTACATCAAAAGAAATGTTCATCCAAATGTGGAAATTGAAGCATTCCATTGGATAAGAGAATTGGTTTCTCCAACATAGCAATGGCATCAAAAGTAAGGTGTGGACTGCGCAGTTGGAGTTGAAACAGAGAAACAAATTACAACAATGAGACCTTAATTTGATTTTAATTTGACAAACAAACATATAATCATATGTTTGTGGAAAATGGGAAATATTTTAATAAAGACAAGATGTTGGGTATTAGTAATGAATATTATTAATATATGTGATGATGGCATAGTAATTATATACACTCTTAGAAACTATTAAGGGCCCCAAAGAGCTGAATTTTTAATTTTTTTTAATTGACAGATGAAATTGTATGCATTTATTATGTCCAACAGGATGTTTTGAAGTATATGTACATTGTGGAATAGTTAATTTTAGGTAATTAGCAAATGTATTACCTCAGATAGGTATTACTTTTGTAGTGAGAAAACTTACATTCATTCTCTTTGCATTTTTTAAGAATAAAACATATCATTAAGTATAATCACCATGCTTTCATAATAGAGCTCCTGGCCTTGTATCTCCTATTTTACTGTAATTATCCATCTTATAACCAACTTCTCTCCATCCTCTCCTCCCTGCTAACCACCCCAGCCTCTGGTAACTACCATCCTATTTTTCTACTTTTATGAGATCAAATTTTTAAGACTCTGTGTATGAGTGAGGTCATGTGGTATTTGTCTTTCTGTGCCTGTCTTATTTCACTTAACGTAATACCCTCCAGATTCTTCCATACTGTTGTAAATGACTGGCTTTTATTCTTTTTTACGACTGACTAGCATTCCATTCTGTACACGTACCACATTTTCTTTACTCATCTGTTGATGACTTTAGGTTGTTTCCCTATCTTAACCACAGATAATAGTGCTGCAATAAACTGAAAGTGCATGTATCTCTTTGACAGCTATTTCATTTCCTTTGAATAATACCCAGTATTGAGACTGCTGGGTCATATGGAAGTTCTATTTTTAATTTTTTGAGGAACCTCCATACAGGTTTCCGTACTGGCATAATAGTAATTTCTGTGCTAATTTACATTTCCACCCACAGTGTGTAAAGGGTTCCTTTTAAGCCACATCTTTGCCAATACTTGCTATCTTCTGTCTTTCCACTAATAAGCCACTCTAACTGGGGTGAGGTGGTGTCTCATTATGGCTTTGATGGGCATTTTCTTGATAATTAGTGATGTTGAGCATCTCTTCCTATGCCAGTGGGCTATCTGTGTCTTCTTTGGAGAAATGTCAAAGAGCTTGTTTATAAAATATAAGTTATAGCTATCAACATTCACAATATTAGAATATAGACATTTAAAACTATTTATTTACAAATTGTTTTTAAAATAACAGGCTGGACTCAATGGCTCATAACTGTAGTCCCAGCACATTGGGAGGCTGAAGCAAGAGCACTGCTTGAGACCAGAACTTTGAAACCAACCTGGGAAACACAGCAATGCCAAGTCTCTACAAAAATTTAAAAATTAGCCAGGTGTGGCAATGGACTCCTGTAGTCCTAGCTGCTCAGGAGGCTGAGGCAAGAGTATTGCTTGAGCCCAGATGTTCAAGGCTGCAGTGAGCAATGATAGTGTCACTGTACTCCAGCATAGGTGTCAGAGTGATATCCTTTCTCAAAAATAATAATAGTGCTAATAATAATAAAGACATTACATGTTAATATAAATAACATAGATTTTGTTTTAAAAAACCATTTTCTATAAAATTGTTCAGGAGAGTAACATTGTTTTATTAATGCCTTTGAAAATTTCTTTCATTTTTTCTTAAGAGAAGAAAGTTAGATTCTTATATCTGCTTCCTTATCCAATGTATTGCAATATCTTGTTGTGGTTGAAATATATGAAGAAAACGCAGTCTCACAAAAAGAACTACTTAGAAAATGAAGGAGTGTTTAATAACCTTTTCAAATAACTTTGAAAATTCTTCTTTGATGTGACACCAAGATTTTATAAGTATTATTCCTTAAATATTAGTTGCAGTATAGAATCTGAATCTATATGATTTTTTATATTCTATTACATATTCTATTGTAATAAAATTCATTAGTTCATCTTGCATTATAATTTTATTTTTAAATACTTAATTATTACAGGTACATAGTAGGTGTATATACTTATAGATCAACTATTTTGAAATAGGCATACAAATCATAATAATCACATAAGGGTAAATGGGTATCCATCACCTCAAGCATTTACAATTTCTTTGTTATAAACATTCCAATTATACTCTTTAGTTACCAGCTTATACTTTAAATGGTTATGCTTTCCATGTATGATTCTATAAAATCAGACATTGGCCATTTGAGAAATGTTGGTTCACTAAATTATATGGTTTGTCTAAATGTTGGCATGTTTCATCATATAATTTCAAAATGCCACATTTTAAATACTACAACATATATTAGAAACCTCTTTACATGTTGGAAAGCCATGAAGCTCATGATGATGGACAAACATTTTCCAAAATTCTAATTTTTGCTTGAAAATTTAAATTTTATAATTGGCTATAAATATTGTTCGTTTTTTCTTGACATGATGAGCTTTTCTGTTTGTTTTCAATAAAATTTTGCCTAATATCCAAATGTTTCAAATCACGTTTGTCTGTCCATCATTCTTTCAAGTAAAGGTAACGTTCAATTTTTTATAAAGTTGCTGATTTCAGCCAACAGATCAAAAAATTATACAAACATTTCTTTTCTTCTGAAACAACCATCCCATTTTGCCAACTGACAGAAGCGCTCTATTCAAATTGCCTCTTTTGCCACACAAAATATTAAAGAATAGTGTATATAAAGACAGATATTTAATACAATTAACGTATTATGGCTCCACTATGAGCATTTTTAAGTGAAACCATTTTTTTAAATTATAACTTAAGTTCTAGGGTACATGTGTACAACGTGAAGGTTTGTTACATATGTATACATGTGCCATGTTGGTGTGCTGCACCCATTAACTCGTCATTTACATTAGGTATATCTCCTAATGCTATCCCTCCCCCCGCCCCCACCCCATGACAGGCCCCAGTGTGTGATATTCCCCTTCCTGTGTCCAAGTGTTCTCATTGTTCAATTCCCACCTATGAGTGAGAACATGCGGTGTTTGGTTTTTTGTCCTTGTGATAGTTTGCTGAGAATGATGGTTTACAGCTTCACCCATGTCCCTACAAAGGGCATGAACTCATCCTTTTTTATGGCTGCATAGTATTCCATGGTGTATATATGCCACATCTTCTTTTTTTGTGTGTCTTTGTTTTCGTTTGTTTGTTTTTGTTTTTTATTATACTTTAAGTTCTAGGGCACATGTGCACAACGTGCAGGTTTATTTCATATGTATACATGTGCCATGTTGGTGTGCTGCACCCATTAACTCGTCATTTACATTAGGTATATCTCCTAATACTATCTCTCCCCCTCCCCTATCCCCAGAATAGGACCCGGTGTGTGATGTTCCCCTTCCTGTGTCCAAGTGATCTCATTGTTCAATTCCCACCTATGAGTGAGAACATGCGGTATTTGGTTTTCTGTTCTTGTGATAGTTTGCTGAGAATGATGGTTTCCAGCTGCATGTCCCTACAAAGGACACAAACTCATCCTTTTTTATGGCTGCATAGTATTTCATGGTGTATATGTGCCACATTTTCTTAATCCAGTCTGTCACTGATGGACATTTGGGTTGATTCCAAGTCTTTGCTATTGTGAATTGTGCTGCAATAAACATACTTGTGCATGTGTCTTTATAGCAGCATGACTTATAATCCTTTGGGTATATCCCCAGTAATGAGATGGCTGGGTCAAATGGTATTTCTAGTTCTAGATCCTTGAGGAATTGCCATACTGTCTTCCACAATGGTTGAACTAGTTTATAGTCCCACCAACCATGTAAAAGTGTTCCTATTTCTCCACATTCTCTCCAGCACCTGTTGTTTCCTGATTTTTTAATGATCACCATTCTAACTGGTGTGAGATGGTATCTCATTGTGGTTTTAATTTGCATTTCTCTGATGGCCAGTGATGATGAACATTTTTCCATGTGTCTGTTGGCTGCATAAATGTCTTCTTTACAGAAGTGTCTGTTCACATCCTTTGCTCACTTTCAATGGGGTTGTTTTTTTCTTGTACATTTGTTGGAGTTCTTTGTAGATTCTGGATATTAGCCCTTTGTCAGATGAGTAGATTGCAAAAATTTTGTCCCATTCTGTAGATTGCCTGGTCACTCTGATGGTAGTTTCTTTCACTATGCAGAAGCTCTTAAGTTTAATTAGACCCCTTTTGTCCATTTTAGCTTTTGTTGCCATTGCTTTTGGTGTTTTAGACAAGAAGTCCTTGCCCATGCCTATGTCCTGAATGGTATTGCCTAGCTTTTCTTCTAGGGTTTTTATGGTTTTAGGTCTAACATTTAAGTCTTTAGTCCATCTTGAATTAATTTTTGTATAAGGTGCAAGGAAGGGATCCAGTTTCAGCTTTCTACATATGGCTAACCAGTTTTCCCAGCACAATTTATTAAATAGAGAATCCTTTTCCCATTTCTTGTTTTTGTCAGGTTTGTCAAAGATCAGATGGTTGTAGTTGTGTGGTATTATTTCTGAGGGCTCTGTTCTGTTCCATTGGTCTGTATGTCTCTTGGTACAAGTACCATGCTGTTTTGGTTACTGTAGCCTTGTAGTATAATTTGAAGTCAGGTAGCATGATGCCTCCAGATTTGTTATTTTGGCTTAGGATTGACTTGCCAATGTAGGCTCTTTTTTGGTTCCATATGAACTTTAAATTATTTTTTTCCAATTCAAGCAGTGTGTAGAGGGAAATTTATAGCACTAAATGCCCACAACAGAAAGCAGGAAAGATCTAAAATTGACACCCTAACATCACAATTAAAAGAACTAGAGAAGTAAGAGCAAACACATTCAAAAGTTAGCAGAAGGCAAGAAATAAATAAGGTCAAAGCAGAACTGAAGGAGATAGAGACACAAAAAACCCTTCAAAAAAATCAATGAATCCAGGAGCTGGTTTTTTGAAAAGATCAATAAAATTGATAGACTGCTAGCAAGACTAATAAAGAAGAAAAGAGAGAAGAATCAAATATACTCCATAAAAAATGATAAAGGGAATATCACCATCGATCCCACAGAAATACAAATTACCCTCAGAGAATACTATAAACACCTCTACGCAAATAAACTAGAAAATCTAGAAGAAATGGATAAATTCCTGGAAACAAACACCCTCCTAAGACTAAACCAGGAAGAAGGTGAATCCCTGAATATACCAATAGCAGGCTCTGAAATTGAGGCAATAATTAATAGCCTACAAACCAAAAAAAGTCCAGGAATAGACGGATTCACCGAATTCTACCAAGGTACAAGGAGGAGCTGGTACCATTCCTTCTGAAACTATTTCAATCAATAGAAAAAGAGGGAATCATCCTTAACTCATTTTATGAAGCCAGCATCATCCTGATACCAAAGCCAGGCAGAGACACAACATAAAAAGAGACTTTTAGGCCCATATCCCTGATGAACATGATGCAAAAATCCTTGATAAAATACTGGCAAACCGAATCCAGCAGCACATCAAAAAGCTTATCCACCATGATCAAGCGGGCTTCATCCCTGGGATGCAAGGCTGGTCAACATATGCAAATCAATAAATGTAATCCAGCATATAAATAGAACCAAAGACAAAAACCACATGATTATCTCAATAGATGCAAAAAAGGCCTTTGACAAAATTCAACAGCCCTTCATGCTAAAAACTCTCAATAAATTAAGTATTGATAGGACATATCTCAAAATAATAAGAGCTATTTATGACAAACCCACAGCCAATATCATACTTAATGTGCAAAAACTGGAACCATTCCCTTTGAAAACTGGCACAAGAGAGGGATGCCCTCTCTCACCACTCCTATTCAACATAGTGTTGGAAGTTCTGGCAAGGGCAATCAGGCAGGAGAAAGAAATGAAGGGTATTCAATTAGGAAAAGAAGAAGTCAGATTGTCCCTGTTTGCAGATGACATGATTGTATATTTAGGAAACCCCATCATCTCAGCCCAAAATCTCTCTAAGCTGACAAGCAACTTCAGCAAAGTCTCGGGATACAAAATCAATGGGCAAAAATCACAAGCATTCTTATACACCAGTAACAGACAGAGAACCAAATCATGAATGAACTCCCATTCACAATAGCTTCAAAGAGAATAAAATACCAAGAAATCCAACTGACAAGGGATGTGAAGGATGTCTTCAAGGAGACCTACAAATCATTGCTCAACGAAATAAAAGAGGACACAAACAAATGGAAGAACATTCCATGATCATGGATAGGAAGAATCAATATCGGGAAAATGGCCACACTGCCCAAGGTAATTTATAGATTCAATGCCATCCCCATCAAGCTACCAATGACTTTCTTCACAAAATTGGAAACTATTTTTATATTTTAAAAAATATTTAACTATGAGTGGATGACAGTAAAGAAAACAATAATTACAGGAACAGTTTAGTACTAGTTGTTTGATTCCAGGCCAAGACGTCCTCAAGTTTTATTAACCATTGCTTCTGCACCATCAGTGAAAATGTCAACACAGTGAAAAAGGCAAATAACTTAGTATTATTATCAAAGCAGTGTTTGACCTCATTGTCTGCAAGGGAAGCACTAGTCTTGTTTAAACTTCCCTTATCTAGTAAATATATGAATAAATGTCATCAGTGGAAAATGCTATTGTAATCAAGTTTCTTTTTCTAAACAACCCTTCCCTATACTCAATAGTTTTCATAAAAAGTAGTTAGGTTTGGGCCAGGAGCGGTGGCTCACACCTGTAATCCCAGCACTTTGGGAGGCTGAGGCAGGCAGATCACGAAGTCAGGAGATCGAGACCATCCTGGCTAACACAGTGAAACTCTATCTCTACTAAAAATACAAAAAATTAGCCAGGCATGGTGGCGGGTGCCTGTAGTCCCAGCTACTAGGGAGGCTGAGGCAGGAGAATGGCCTGAACCCAGGAGGCAAAGCTTGCAGTGAGCCGAAGTCACACCACTGCACTCCAGCCTTGGGGAAAAAAAAAGAGGGGGGAGGGGTTGGTGGGGGGTTAGGTTTATACAGAAATTGTTAAAACAGAACTTTGGTCTACAATTTTAAGCTTGAAAAGAGCTTCTTAGAAGTTATATTTATTAATATGCAAAATTAGTTATTATGAGGCTTCTTTGACAAAAATAATAAAAAGCTGTGAGCATAACAGGATTTTCCTTTGTATGAGATTTGCTAGGTGGGAAACATGCTATAAAGGTGTAAGTTGCTTCAAAGTATCAGTTGCATGTTCCCCACCAGATTAGCTAGACACAGAGCACTCATTGGTGCGTTTACAAGCCTTTAGCTAGACACAGAGTGCTGATTGGTGTGTTTACAATCCTTTAGCTGGAGAGAAAAGTTCTCCAAGTCCCCACCCATCCCAGAAACCCAGCCAGCTTCACCTCTCACTGTCACTCACCGCAGGACCCTGCAGCACCCAGCCCGGGCACTCCGGCAGCCCAGAGGGAACTCGTCCCTGATCAAGCCCAGTAGGCTCTGGCCGGCCGCCCATGCGGAGTGCAGGGCCCGCCAAGCCCACCCCCACCCGGAACCCACGCTGGCCTGCAAGTGCTGCAGGCAGCCCTGGCTCCAACCTGCGCCTCTCCCTCCACACCTCCCAGTGAGCAGAGGGAGCTGGCGTCGGCCTTGGCCAGCCCCAGAGAGGGACCCTCATAACGCAGCGGTGGGATGAAGGGCTCCGCCAGAGTGAACGTGGAAGCTGAGGAGGCGCCTAGACCGAGCGAGGGCTGCTAGCATGTTGTCACCTCTCAATCCCCCCTCTAAACAAGACACCCCAACTGCTGTTGGGAATTTGGCCAATGATCGCTCTAGCTACTTCCTGCTAGATAGGGATGAAGAAGGGGCCCTGCAGTTGCACTGTCCTCCAGAGGGGAGTTCTTTAGGCCAGCGGAAGGGCCAGGAGGTTGGTCCAGGGGTCCTTGGTAGAAGTTGTTAGTTGAACTCATTTCGGGTTCCATTTGTAAGACCATCTGTAGCTTGATGGCCTCGATTCTAGAGGAAACAAATTTGAAAAGAAGGTTAAAAACACAGAGTCCAAAGGTGAGCAAGATGGCTGCCACAGGACCTAGAAAGGGGAGAAGCCACGTTGCCCAACTCCAGAGCTGGAATAAGAGTTTGAAAAGTGTTGTCTGATTTCAGAAGCCTTTTCCTGTAAACACCAGGCAGCATCTCATACTATGCCTGACTGGTTAGCGTAAAAACAACGCTCTTCCCTTAAGAAGGTGCAAAGTCCTCCTTTCTCAGCAGTGAGGAGGTCTAGGCCTTGGCAGTTTTGAAGAGTCACTGATGCCAAAGAGTCTATTTGGGATTGTAAAGTAAGGATAGATTTAGTTATTTCTTGAAAATTGTCTGAGAGGCAGATATCGGTTGAAGTTTCA
The DNA here is from genome assembly GCF_047675955.1 of Chlorocebus sabaeus. Classification (NCBI taxonomy): domain Eukaryota; kingdom Metazoa; phylum Chordata; class Mammalia; order Primates; family Cercopithecidae; genus Chlorocebus; species Chlorocebus sabaeus. Next base: position 98,418,693 of record NC_132916.1, on the reverse strand, counting down.
CATAAGAAAAATATGCCTTGGTTGGGTAGACAGACATCCTCAGTTTTTTTCCTGGCTTTTAAAGGAATAGGGTACACTGTTTTTTTCTTTACTACTTCCATCTTTCTTTCTCTTTGACTTCTTGTCGCTGTCTTTCTCTCTTTCTGACTACCCCTTTGTCTGTCTCTTCCTCTCTTTCCTTCTTTGACTTTCTGTTTCTCTGTCTCTTCCTCTCTCTGTCTCCTTCTCTTTGACTCTATTTCTTCCTCTCTCTCTCTGACTTCCTGTCTCTCTCTCTTTCCTTTCTGCTGGTCTTTCCCTGCCTCTGCCAGCTGCTTATGCTGTTGTTCTCCCCTCTTCTTCCCCTTTTGATGGCTTCAGCAGTGTAAGACTGCCACTGCCTTGGGTTTTTGCACTGAGTGCAATAACTCCATGATTTCCTTGTGGTATTTAATGGGGGTTCCCCCAGAGGTTAGGAACTCCCTTTCTTTCCATATTGCAGCATGGCTATGTAGGATTAGATAAGCATACTTGCTCTCTGTATTCACATTTATTCTTTTCCCCTTTCCCAGGTCTAAGGCTCAGTTAAGTGCCATTAGTGCTGCTAACTGGGCGCTGGTCTCTGGGGGAAGAGGCTTACTTTCAAGTACAGTTACATCACTAGCTATGGCATAACCTGCCCTTCGTATCCCATTCTCCACAAAAGAACTTCCATCAGTATATAGCTTAAGGTCAAGATTAGCTAAGGGGACTTCTAAGAGATCATCTCGGGTGTCGTAAGTCTGGACAGTCATGCTCGACTGGTTCCCCATCCTCTGGAAGAAGTGGCAGGGCTGAGGGCCACGCACATGCATATTTGAAGCACCAGTCCCTCAAGGAGTAGCACCTGGTATCTAATTAGGCAGTTGTCTGATAGCCATACACTTCCTTTGGCACCTAGTATGCCATTTACATCATGAGTAGTCCAGACAGTGAGATTCTTTCCTTGTATTATTTTGATAGCCTCTGACACTAAGACAGCCACCACCACAACTACCCATGAACAGTGAGACCAGCCCTTTTGCTACATTGATTTCCTTACTTAGGTATGCCACTGGTGGTAGGGTTGTCCCACGAGTCTGAGTAAAGACTCCAAGAGCTATCCTTGCTCTCTCTGTGACGTATAAAGAGAAGTTTTGTCCTGTCAAAAGGCTTAAAGCTGGAGCTTGTACTAGGGTTTGCTTTAAGGTTTTGAAGGCTGTTTCTGCCTCTGGTTCCCATTCTACTAGATGAGTATTTGTCCTCTGGGTTTCCTTGATTAGAGTCTAGAGGGGCCTGGCTATCTCACTGTATCCAGGGATCCACAGTCGGCAAAAGTCGGTGATTCCAAGGAACCCCCACGACTATTTTAATGTTTTAGGGCAAGGATAAGCCAGTATAGGCTGTATTCGTTCCTTGCAGAGGGCCCTGGTCCCTCTGGCTAAGATTAGGCCTAGATATTTGACCTGCTGTAGGCAAAGCTGGGCCTTCAACCTAGGCACCTTGTACCCATGATTAGCTAGAAAGTTCAAGAGATCTAGATAGCCTGCTGGCATGAGGCATCCGAACTGGTAGCCAAAATAAATCCACATACTGAAGGACAAGAGTACCTGGACTTGAGACGTGGCCTAGATCATGGACCAGTGCCTGAACAGACAAGGGCTATCCCTAAACCCTTGGGGCAAGACCATCCATGTAAATTGGGAGGTGTGGTCTGTGGGATCCTCAAAGGCAAAGAGAAACTGGGAGTCAGAGTGCAGAGGGATACAGAAAAAGGCACCCTTGAGGTCCAGAACAGTGAACCATTCTGCTTCCTCTGGTATTTGAGAGAGCAGGGTATAGGGGTTGGGTACAACTGGATACAGAGGAATTACTGCCTCACTGGTGACTCTGAGATCTTGCACTCGTCTCCACTGACCATTTAGTTTTTGTACTCCTAGAATTGGGGTGTTGCAGGGACTGCGGCATTTCCTTACTAAGCCTTGAGCTTTTAAATGTTTAACAATATCCTGTAAACCTTTATGAGCTTCAGGCCTTAAGGGATATTGCCTTTGATAAGGAAAAGTGGTGGGATCTTTTAGCCTGATTTGGACTGGGCAGGCATTTTTTTGACCTTCCAAATTGTCCTTCCAATGCCCAGATTTCAGGGTTGATTCCTTCCTCAAGTACGAGACAACAAATGGGTAACTCGTTCCCCATATTCATGTAGAAAATAGCTCCAGCTTTGGCTAATACATCCCCCGCAATAAGGGTGTGGGACTTTCAGGCATAACAAGAAAGGCATGTAAAAAGAGCAAAGTCTCCCAATTTACAACTGAGGAGGTGGGAGAAATACCTGGTTACATGCTGTCCCAGGATTTCTCGGATGGTAATGGACCTTCAGGACAGTTGTCCAGGATAGCAGATTAACACTGAGAAGGTTGCACCAGTGTCCAGGAGGAAGTCAATTTCCTGGTCCTCAGTGGTTAAATGTACCCAGGGCTCAGTTAGGGTGATGGCATGAGCTGGCACTTGTCCCAGGTACCCTCAGTCCTGTTGCTGGATCATCTGGTTGGGGGCTTCTGACCCAGAGAACCTTTGTCCTCTGGGGCAGTGCACCTTCCACTGATTGCCTCGATATAGCAGACATGGACAAGGGGGCGGCTTGTTTCTCATTGGACAATCTTTTTTAAAGTGTCCTTGCAAACCATACTGATAACAAGCCCTAGCAAGTGATTGGCCTGCTCCATTTTCTGTCCTCTTTGAACCACCAAGATTTGTTTGTCTGAGGGCCATGACTGAGGCTGCAGCCTTTCACTGATCTCGCTTTTCCTTTTGGGCCTGTTCCTCTTGGTCCCTATTATTGAACACCAAAGTTGCCAGGTTTAATAATGCCTCCAGATTTTGTTCAGGGCCCAGGGCTTGCTTTTGGAGCTTTCTCCTGATATCTGTGGCTGACTGGGTAATAAACTTATCTTTTAGAATCAATTGACCATCGAGTGATTCAGGTGACAGGGGAGTATATTTTCTTAAGGCCTCCCATAGCCACTCAAGGAAGGCATAAGTTTTTCTTCCTTTCCCTGAGTTATGCTGGACATCATTGAATAATTCATGGGCTTTTTCCTTAATCTCCTTAGTCCTTCTAGAACACAGGTTGAAAGATGTTTGCTACTCCAGTCCCCATGATCTGAGTCAAGGTGCCAGTGGGGATCCATACTGGGGACAGCTTGCTGACCAGTAGGGAATTTATTCCTTTCTCTGGCTATCATTCTGTCATTTACTTGACTAAGATACCAAGTATCTCCAAACTCTCGGGCTACAGCTAAAGCCGCATTCTTTTCATTAAAGGTCAGGGTGTGATCTAACAATAACGTGACATCTCTCCAAGTGAGGTAGAAGGTTTGCCCTAGACCTTGTAGGACATCTACGTGCTTATCAGGATCATCTGAAAACTTCCCCAGGTCTGCCTTGATCTGCTTTAAATCAGAGAGGGAGAAGGGGACATGTACCTGGGTTGGGCCAAATTTCCCTCCCCCTACAGCTTGAAGGGGACATAACTGATAGCCTGGGGGTTTTTTGTGGTTCTTTGGAGATTTCTTCTGCTTATTTCCTTCTGGGCAGGGGAGATTAGAGGAGTCTTATCATTAATAGGAAGGGGAGCTATAGGGAGGCTAGGATATGGGGGTAATGTGAAAGGTCCTCCTGTGGAATGTAAATTGCAAGCTTTGCATAGTTGTGTATTCTCCTTCAATTAAAAGAAAGTTTGGACATAAGGTATTTCACTCCATTTGCCTTCCTTCTTACAGAAAAGGTCAAGCTACAAGACAGTATTGTAATTTGTACTTGCCCCAGGTGGCCATTTTTCCCCATCAGAGAAAGAATATTGGGGCCAGGGCATAGTGCAGGAAAAAGTGAGCTGCCTCTTTTTCAGGGTTTGTGGGTCAAATTGGTCCCAATGGCTTAGGATGCATTTCAAAGGTGAGCCTGTTGATGCCTGAGTGTTTCCCATCTGAAAGACAAAAGTGCCCAAGGTTTTTGTTTTGTTTCTCCCCCTGCCCAAAAACCTGCGATGGTCCCTGGACCCTGCTGATAAGAATAGTTTGCTCACTGATGCAGCAGCAGAAACAACCCCTGCCCAAGAACCCGCAACAGTCCCTGGACCCTGCTGATCAGAACAGTTGCGTTCACCGATGCAGCAGCAGAAACACTAGTTTTGTTTCTGGAGGACCAAGGAAGGCCAGATTTAGTGGCCCTTACCAATGCATTCTTGAAAACCTGCACCCTTGCCTGTCCTCCTAGACCACAAGTGGCCCTTGCAGACGCATTCTCGAAAACCTGTTAGAGTCCTAAGCATTCTCCTGTTAGTATTGAAACCTTACCTGTGTCCTATAAAGATGTTATGCCCCAAAAATGAAGTGGAGGGCCACACCCTGAGGGAGGGAAGAGATCTCCAGAGTTGGAAGAGTGATGCCTTTTGTCCCCACTTATATGAATAGGAAGGATACAATTTCTGAGGCTCCCCATATCCTAGCTTCAGGAATAGCTTTTGTTAGGTCTGCTTGTCTGAGGAGGGATCCTAAAATTCCAGATAGTCCCCCCAACAATGGAGGTCTTTGGGCAAAAATTATGTCTTTCTGATTGGTGAGCCTGAGTGCCTAAAGATGGTCACAGAGTCCTGGAGTTTATACTAGAAATCATTCTTATAGGAGAAACTAGAAAAGCACCAGAGACAGGGAGTGGTTTTTAGAAGCAGGGCTAGCCTTGGAGAAGAGCGGATAGAGGAAGTTTGTCTCGAAGGCATTAGGACCCAGGAAGCAACGGTCAGGATAGATAGGATAGATGGGAGAGTCTCGCTTGGGCAACATGCCTTTGGGAGCTCCGTTCATGGACACAGGGTCAACCAACTTGTTGTTGGGACCCTGGAGCTGCATGGCTTTCCTCTCTGTCAACCCTTGGCTCAGCCCAGTAGTACAGGAAAAGCAGAAGCTGGTTCCAGGCAAACCAACCAACACTCCCAACTCTGAAGAGACGGGGGTTGTTAGACAGCCCTTTCCCAGAAAGCCTGACACCCGTGTCTTTAGTCTGGTGGCCACACCAGTCGCTTTTAACTAGCTGACAAGTGCACAGTATTTAGCCCCCAAATTCTAAGGAAAAATGGGAACGAATAGCAAGTGAAAGAGGTCCAATGGTACTCACTACTTGGTGACAGGCAATAGTCCCTTTTGGTTGCCAAAATGTGTCCAGAATTGGTGGGTTATTGGTCTCCCTGACTTCAAGAATGAAGTCGCGGACCCTCACGGTGAATGTTACAGTTCTTAAAGATGGTGTGTCCGGAGTTTGTTCCTTATGATGTTCAGACATGTCCGGAGTTTCTTTCTCCCGGTGGGTTTGTGGTCTTGCTGACTTCAGGAGTGAAGCTGCAGACCTTCATGGTGAGTGTTACAGCTCTTAAAGGCAGTACATCCGGAGTTGTTCATTCCTCCTAGTGGGTTTGTGGTCTCGCTGGCCTCAGGAGTGAAGCTGCAGACCTTTACTGTGAGTGTTACAGTTCAAAAGGTGGCACGTCCGGAGTTGTTCATCCCTCCTGGTGGGTTCATGGTCTCGCTAACTTCTGGAGTGAAGCCACAGACCTTTGCAGTGAGTGTTATAGCTCATAAAGGTGGTGCGGATCCAGAGAGTGAGCAGCAGCAAGATTTATGGTGAAGAGCAAAAGAACAAAGCTTCTACAGCATGGAAGGGGATCCGAGAGAGTTGCCACTGCGGACTGGGGTGGCCTGCCTTTATTCCCTTATCTGGCCACACCCACATCCTGCTGATTGGTCCATTTTACAGAGAGCTGATTGGTCTATTTTACAGAGAGCTGATTGGTACGTTTTACAGAGAGCTGATTGGTCTGTTTTGACAGAGCACTGATTGGTGCGTTTACAAACCTTTAGCTAGATACAGAGTGCTGATTGGTGTGTTTACAATCCTTTAGCTAGACAGAAAAGTTCTCCAAGTCCCACCCATCTCAGAAGCCCAGCCAGCTTCACCTCTCACTGGCACTCACCAGGGGACTCTGAGGCACCCAGACTGGGCACTCTGGCAGCCCAGAGGGAGCTCGTCCCCCGATCAAGCCCAGCAGGCACCAGTGAGTCACACTGTGTGCAGGGTCCACCGAGCCTGCACCCACCCAGAACCTGCACTAGCCCAGGAGGACCACACACAGCCCCGGCTCCCACCTGTGCCTCTCCCTCCACACCTCCCCCCAAGCAGAGGGAGCCAGTGGGGCCTCAGCCAGCCCCAGAGAGGAGCCCTCATTTCGTAGTGGTGGGCTGAAGGGCTCCTTAAGTGTGGCCAGAGTGGACGCCGAGGCCAAGGAGGAGGCACCCAGAGCAAGTGAGGGCTGCTAGCACATTGTCACCTCTCAGCAACATGTAGAGAAAGTGAGGGTTTGTAGATACTGAAGCATTTTTTTTCTTCATTTGAGTTTATTTTCCTCTTTGTAGAGAACATCACTGAGCCTTACTGAAAATCTCTACTGATTTTTTTTTTTTTGAAACGGAGTCTCACTCTGTCACCCAGGCTGGAGTTCAGTGGAGTGATCTTGGCTCACTGCAAGCTCTGCCTCCTGGGTTCATGCCATTCTCCTGCCTCAGGCTCACAAGTAGCTGGTGCCCACCGTCACACCTAGCTAATTTTCTTGTATTTTTAGTAGAGATGGGGTTTCACCATGTTAGCCAGGATGATCTCCATCTCCTGACCTTGTGATCCACCTGCCTTGGCCTCCCAAAGTGCTGGAATTACAGGCATAAGCCACCACGCCCAGCCTCTACTGATTGTTTTAAATTTTCTTCTCTTTATCAACTTTTAACCAGCTCTGCAGACCCAAATCTAAATACTACTTTTATATCATTATTTCCTCTATTTTTTTTTCAAATATGGATTTTTATTCACCTACTCCTTCAGAAACTGACAGGTAAAGAAAAATAATTGAAGAAACATGCTAAATGAAATTTAATATAGAAAAGTAGCAATAGAGAGATTTCATCTATTTTATGAATTTCTAGGAATTAGAGACAGGAGGCTTCTGATAACCCAAGTCCTTTATTTCTCTCTAAAATTTCGCAATATAGTCCGAGCACGGTGGTTCAGGCCTGTAATCCCAGCACTTTGGGAGGCTGAGGCAGGTGGATCATGAGGTCAGGAGACCAAGACCATTCTGGCTAACACGGTGAAACCCCGTTTCTACTAAAAATACAAAAAATTTTAGCCAGGCGTGGTGGCGGGCACCTGTAGTCCCACCTACTTGGGAGGTTGAGGCAGGAGAATGGCATGAACCTGGGAGTTGGAGGTCGCAGTGAGCCAAGATCATGCCACTGCACTCCAGCCTGGGTGACAGAGCCAGACTCCGTTTCAAAATAAAAAATAAAAAAAGTTTCACAATATAAAGAGGTAAAGAACTGAGACAAGATAGACAGATGTGCAAGATATAAAATAAAAAATAAATACCCTATGTCAAGTGTTACAAGCATTTATAGAGTTTATACTTATATAATTAAATAAAATAACTCTTATTTTTAGAAATACGTGTATTGAACCCAAACACCTAATTCCAAATCCTCTTTTCTCTACTTTGCTTCACTCACTGATTCACTTTTAAGAATTTCTACCCAAAGCTTTATGGTTTCCTTGGTAATATAATTAACATAGTAAACATAATGCATTTGTATTATGGAATAAAACATATTTCCTTGCTTACTAATTAAGGATCCATTTATTATTTCTAGTCACAACAGAATGAGAAAAGATTTGGGCTCTCAGACCCCACACCATCTGCATTCCTAATGACAACAGAAATCATGTTGGCACATTCAGAAGAACTAATCGTTTTAGAAATATGTTTTATTTTAGCAGGCAGCAACGTGATTAAACAAAACATCTAAAAGTATATGTGCCCTCGCAGAAACACTTTTTCTAACACTATTTATAAAGGCATAAACAACTGGATAGTAAATACAAGTGCATTGTATAGTCAATGTGTTCTGTTTCTTTATGTTAACTTAAAATAATTAAGCAAAAACTCCAAGAAGGTTTTCAGTTGGATAACATAATTTGCTAAGAGATTATACTTCTCTTAGTTATATACTTAATAAAACTTACTGGGGGATAATTTTTTCTAGCATTTTCTACATCGTCACTGATCTTTAGTGGCCACTCTAGGTTTTTTAATTTTATTTTCTTGAATCTTGGGAAACAAAAGGAAACAATTCAAATACAGCAGGTACTATCACCTAATACCTTCCCCTTGACCCTTTGGAATTCAAATGATGCCTCAGAGAATCCTTTAGTCCTTTGTTCAAGTATTTAAATCCATAAAATAACTGGAAGAAATTTTCTCTTGATTCTACTGGTCCATTTACTTCAGGCATTAACAACTTCAGAAGTTGTACACTAAGGATCACTAACAATTAAAAAGTATCCTCCACTTGAGGCACTGAATATTGCTTACCCTCTTATTGACTAACGTATTTAACCACTACATGTCTATCTTTGTTTTGCGTTTTAAGATATTATTACAATTCGTGAGGCATGTAGGCTACCTGCCTCCTAATAAGGATTTTCAACATCATAACGGTTCTCAGATATGAGGTAAGATCACTTGATAAATATTTAAAATAGAGCTGCCTCCTAAAGAGGAACCTCTAGAAATGAGACTTGGCATAGGTATTTTTAAAATTTCCCCCATATAATCCTGATGAACATCTCTAGTTAAGAAACAATATGTTCATTCTACAGTAAAACATTCAAATGCCTTATTGTGTCTTGTATTTCAATAAACAATTGTTTGTGAATGTTGCTAGAAGAATCTAGAATTATTAATTTGAACAGTGCACTTAGCTCTTTAAGCAGATGTTCTATACCATTATGTTTTCTAGACTGCATTTCAGCATTTACTTTGGATACCTTTTATGGTCAATGGTTACTACACATGAGACAAAATAATGTATGAGAGTAGGAAATAAATTTGGTTTTGTTTTTAATTTTAATTTTTGTGGTTACATAGTAAGTACATATATTTATGAAGTACATGGGATATTTTGATACAGGCATACAATAAGTAATAATCACATCAAGGTAAATCAAGTATTCATCACCTCAAGCATTTATCCTTTATGTTCAATTATACTCTTTCAGTTAAGTTTTAAATGAACAACAAATTATAATTGACTATGGTCACACTATTGTGCTACCGAATACCGGTTCTTACTCATCCTTTCTATTTTTTGTACCCATTAAACATACACACTCAACTCCCCCACTATCCTTCCCAGTCTCTGGTAACCATCTTTTGACTATCTATCTCCATGAGTTTAATCGTTTTGATTTTAGGTCCGACAAATAAGTGAGAACAACATGTGAAGTTTGTCTTTCTGTCCCTGGCTTATTTCACTTAAATTAATGACGTTCCATTCCATCCATGATGTTACAAATAACAGGATCTCATTGTTTTTTACAACTGAACAGTACTCCATTGCATATTAGTATCACATTTGCTTTATTCATTCATCTGCTGGTAGATACTTAGGTTGCTTCCAAATCTTGGCTATTATAAATAGTGCTGCAACAAACCTAAGAGTGCAGATATGTCTTGGATATACTCATTTCCTTTCCTTTGGGTATTTAGCAGCGGAATTGCTGAATCATATAGTACCTATTATTTAGGGGGTTTTGTTTGTTTGTTTGTTTTGGAGATGGAGTCTCGCTCTGTCACCCAGGCTAGAATGCAGTAGCACAATCTCAGCTCACTGCACCCTCCGTCTCCTGGGTTCAAGTGATTCTCCCACTTCAGCCTCCCGAGTAGCTGGGATTACAGGCATGTTCCACCGTGCCTGGATAATTTTTTTATTTTTAGTACAGACAGGGTTTCACAATGTTGGCCAGGCTGATCTTGAACTCCTGACCTCAGGTGATCCACCCACCTTGGCCTCCCAAATTGCTGGCATTACAGGTGTGAGCCCCCATGCCTGGCCTGTTTTTCAGTTTTTTTAGGAACTTCCAAACTGTTCTCCATACTGGTTGTCCTGATTTATACTCTCACCAACAGTATACAGGGCTCCCTTTTCTTCACATCCTCGCCAGCTGCTGCTATTGCCTGACTTTTGGTTAAAAGCCATTTGTACTAGGATGAGATATTTCCTTGTAGTTTTGATTTGCCTTTTTCTGATGATCAATGATATTGAACACTTTTTCCTATGCCTATTTGACATTTGTATGTCTTCTTTTGAGATACGCCTATTCAGATCTTTGCCCATTTTAAAATCTGATTATTATTTTCCTACCATTTGTGCTTCTTATATAGGCTGACTATTAATCTCTTGTCCAATGGATAGTTTGCCAATATTTTCTCCCATTGTGTTGGTTGTTTCTTCATGTTGTTGATATTTTTTCTTTGCTGTGCTGAATCTTTTTAACTTGTTGTGATCCATTTTTCCATTTTTGCTTTGATTGCCTGTGCTTATGGTGTATTACTCAAGAAATCTCTGCCCATTTAACTGACCTGGAGAGTTTCTCCAACACTTTCTTTTTCTATTATTATTATACTTTATGTTCTAGGGTACATCTGCACAATGTGCAGGTTTGTTACATATGTATATGTGTGCCACGTTGGTGTGCTGCACCCATTAACTCATTTACATTAGGTATATCTCCTAACACTATCCCTCCCTCCTCCCCCCACCCCACAATAGGCCCCGGTGTGTGATGTTCCCCTTCCTGTGTCCAAGTGATCTCATTGTTCAATTCCCACCTATGAGTGAGAACATGCGGCGTTTGGTTTTCTGTTCTTGTGATAGTTTGCTGAGAATGATGGTTTCCAGCTGCATCCATGTCCCTAAAAAGGACACGAACTCATCCTTTTTTATGGCTGCATAGTATTCCATGGTGTATCTATGCCACATTTTCTTAATCCAGCCTATCATTGATGGACATTTGGGCTGCTTCCATGTATTTGATATTATGAATAGTGCCACAATAAACATATGCATGCATATGTCTTTATAGCAGCATGATTTATAATCCTTTGGGTATATCCCCAGTAATGGGATGGCTGGGTCAAATCGTATTTCTAGTTCTAGATCCTTGAGGAATTGCCACACTGTCTTCCACAATGGTTGAACTAGTTTACAGTCCCATCAACAGTGTAAAAGTGTTTCTATTTCTCCACATCCTCTCCAGCACCTGTTGTTTCCTGACTTTTTTAATGATAGTTATTTTGACTGGTATGAGATGGTATCTGACTGTGGTTTTGATTTGCATTTCTTTTTTTTTTTTTTTTTTTTTTTTTTTGGTTTCACATTTTGAGCTCTTAAGTCTTTAATCCACTGTGATTTGATTTTGTATATGGTGAGAGATAGGTGTCTAGTTTCATTCTTCAGTGTATGGATACCCAGTTTTCCCAGCACCATATATTGAAGAGACTGTCCTTCTCCCAATGTATATCTTTGGCATCTCTGTCAAAAATGCATTGACTGTAGATGTACAGATTTGTTTCTGGGTTCTCTATTCTGTTTTGTTGGTCTATGTATGTATGCCAGTATCATGCTATTTTCCTTACTGTAGCTCTGTGGTATAATTTGAAGTAAGGTAATGTGATCCCCCTAGTTTTGTTCTTTTTGCTCAGGATAGCTTTGGCTATTCTGGGTCTTTTGTGGTTCCATATAAATTTTAGAATTGTTGTTTCTATTTCTTTAAAAAATGTCTCTGGTATTCTGATAGGCATTGCATTGAATCTGTAGATTGCTTTGGGCACTGTGGACATTTTAACAATATTGATTCTTCTAATCTATGAACATGAAATATCTTTTCATTTTTTTCTATCTTCTTTAATTTCTTTCACCAGTGTTTTATAGTTTTCATTTTAGAGATCTTTCACTTCTTTGGCTAAGTTAAATCCAGGTACTTAATTTTATTTGTGGCTGTTGTAAATGGAAATACTTTCTTGATTTCTCTTCAGATTGTTCACTGGTGGCATATAGAAATACTATTGATTTTTGTATGTTGATTTTGTATCCTGCACCTTTATTGAATTTATAAGTTGTAATAGTTTTTCAGTGGAATCTTTAGGTTTTGTCAAATATAATATTATATCATCAGCAAGGATAATTTGACTTCTTCCTTTCCAATATGGTTGCCCTTTATTTCCTTCTCTTGTCTGATTCCTCTAGTTAGGACTTTCAGTACTATGTTGTATAACAGTAGTGACAGTGGGCATCCTCATCATGTGCCAGATCTTAGAGAAAAGGCTTTCATTTTTTCCCCGTTCAGTAGGATACTAGTTGTGGGTCTGTTATATATGGCTGTGTTATAATGAGGTGTGTTCCTTCCACATCCAGCCTTTTTTTAGCGTTTTTATCATTACAGAATGCTGAATTTTGTCAAAATTTTTTTCTTGAACCATTAAAATGATCATGTGGTTTTTGTCCTTCATTCTCTTTATGTGACTATATTGAACCATCCTTGTATCTCTGGAATAAATCACACATGGTCATGTTGAATGAACTTTTTAACGTGTTCTTGAATTAGACTTTCTAGTATTTTGTTGAGGATTTTTGCATCAATGTTCATCAGATATATTGGCCTGTAGTTTTTTGTTTGTTTGTTTTGTTTTGTTTTGTTTTTGATGCGTGTTTATTTGGTTTTGATATTTTGATATCAGGGAAATACTGGCCTCATAGAATGAGTTTGGAAGTTATTCTCTTTGCCTCTATGTTAAAGAATAATTGGAATAGGTTTGGTATTTGTTCTTCTTTAAATGTTTGATAAAATTCAGCAGGGAAGCCATTGGCTTTCAATATTTCATTTGCTGAGAGACTTTATTATGGCTTTGATCTCATTACTTGTTATTTGTTTGTTCAGATTTTAAATTTCTTCATGATTCAATCTTTGTAGGCTGCATGTGTCTAGGAATTTATCCATTTCTTCTAGGTTTTCCCATTTATTGACATATAGTTGCACTTACTAACCTCTAATGATCCTTTGAACTTCTGTTGTATTAGTGTCTTCTTTTTCGTCTCTGATCTTGTTTGTGTGGGTCTTCTCAGTATTTTTCTTAGTTAATCTGCCTATCGGTTTGTCAATTTTATCTTTTTTCTTTTATAAAAAACAATTTATTTCATTGCTCTTTTGTATTGTTTTTTCATTTCAATTTCATTTATTTATGCTCTGGTCTTTATTATTTATTTTATTCTACTCACTTTATTATTGATTTTCTTCTGATATTCTTTTTCTACTTCTTTAACATGTGTCAATAGGTTACTAATTTACAGCTTTTCTTCTTTTTTGAAGTAGGCATTTATAGCTATAAACTTGCCTCTTAGTATTCCTTTTGTTGTATCCCATAGGTTTTGGTATGTTGCGTTTCTATTATAATTCATTTCAAAAAATTTTTCAGTTTTCTTCTTTGTCTTTCCATTGACCCACTCTGGTCATTAAGGAGCATATTGTTTAATTTTCATGTTTGTCTAGTTTCCAAGATGTCTCTTCTTACTGATTTCTAGTTTTATTCCATTGTGGTCAGAAAAGATACTTGATATTATTTCAATTATTTTGAACGTTTTAGGACTTGCTTATGGTCTGTCCTTGAGAATAATCCATGTGCTGGGAAGAATTATTTTTATTCAGCAGCCATTAGATGAAATGTTCTTTAAATATCTATTAGGTCCATTGGGTCTATAGGGTAGACTAGATTTCATGTTTCTTTGTTGATTTACTGTTTAGATAATCTGTCTAATGCTGAAAGTGGTGTGTTGAAGTGTCTGGATATTATTGTATATAGTTCTCTCTCTCTCTCTCTGTTTATCTCTAATATTTGCTTGATATATCTGGGTGCTCCAGTATTGGGTGTACATATATTTATAATCATTATATCCTTTTGCTGAATTGAACCCTGAATCATGACATAATGCTCTTCTTTTCTTCAACTTACATATAATTTTTGTCTTGAAATCTATTGTGTCTGCTATTAGCATAGCGACTCCTGCTTTTTTTTTTTTTTTTTGGTTTCCATTGGCATGGAACATATTTTTCCATATCGTATTTTCAGTCAATATGTATCTTTATATGGGAAGTGTGTTTCTTGTAGGCAACAGATCAATGGGCCTTGTTTTTTTATCCATTCAGCCACTCTCTCCTTTGATGAGACAGTTTAGACCACTTGCATTCAATATTATTATTGATAAGTGAGAACACACAGCTGTCATTTTGTTATTTATTTTCTGGTTGTTTTGCAGTCTTCTCTTCCCTCTTTTCTTCCTTCCTCTCTTTCTTTTAGTGAAGGGAATTTTCACCAGTGATAAGATTTAATTTCTTACTTTTAATTTTGTGTGTATCTGGTTGTATGTTTTTACATTTGAGATTACTATGAGGCTTGCAAATACCATATTATAAGCCATTATTTTATACTGATGACAACATAACACTGATTGCATAAACAAGCAAAAAGAAAATAAATAATTCAAAATATCTTATTGTACTGCCCACTTCTCTCCTCAAGCCAAAGGAAGGTGTCTCTTTTGGAGCTGTGAGCTGTGCTGGCTGGGTCTGGGGAAGGGGTAATATTAGCACTCCCTTGACTGCCCCACTGGTGTCTCACTAAGTCATGTGTCCCCCAATTTCACTGGCTCCCAGTCCAGCACAGTACTGGGCTTTGTCCATGAGTTGCAGACTTTGTGGTCTAGATAACCTTTCATGTTTATTTAGAACCCCAAAGCACTATAGCCTACATGTTGAGTCCTGCTAACACTAAAGTTCCAACTTCTGGGATGAGTGATTCCCCTCTAATTAGGGCTGGCCTAAATGCTCTCTCTGTGGGCAATGACTGATTTCTGTTCACTGTTGGCAGCACTGTGTTCCAGTGCAAAGTCCCACAATTGCTGCACTCTCCCTGCCCATATGCACAGATTATTTATCTATGCCATGCAACTGCTACTGGGGATGTTGGAGGAGAGGTGGCATTGGTGATTCAAGATTATCTTTTCTACTGTCTCTCCAGTGCCTCTTTCAGAGACATAAAGTGAAAATCAGGTACTGTGATAACTCACCTGAACTGGTTCTTGGCTTTCTGTATGTGGATAGTTGTTAAATGTGGTGTTACTGTGGGATGAGTCGAGGCTTCCATTCAGCCATTTTGCTTTACCTACTCAGAAATGAGTTTGCCTTGCTAATTTTCGGATCTATATTTCTTAGCCCAGTGTAAACTTACAAAAGAAGCTCAATAGATGCTGATAAGTGAATCATAAACTTTCATATAATAGGTCATCCACTTTTTGGTAAGGGTAACCCTCAATTCAACAAGAAAATGTACTATTTCTAAAACATATGCTATGTGTTATGATTTGCACAGTGGCTTGTGACTTGCATAAATGACATCCTTTGTAACTATTCAAATCATCATTGAAATATAGGTTATCAGACTTGCCCTACTTGTGTAGCAAATCCACAGTTTATGTAAATTATAGGAAAGGCAAGATTCACTCACTCATTAAGTCTTTCCATTTAAATCTCCCCTCATGTTTGTGAAGTTTAAAACAACCCATTGCTGTAATTATGGATGCTCTCTTGAAGCAATAGCATGAAGGTTTTGCAAATGGCCTTAGGAACCTCCAAGGAAACTGCTTGGAATTTTTGTTATCTTGTTTTGTTTTGTTTGAGACACGGTGACTTACTCCGTCACCCAGGCTGAGTGCAATGGCATGATCACGGCTCACTGCAACCTCAAAATATTGGGCCCAAGTGATCCTCCCACTTCAGCTTCCTGAGCGGCTGGAACTACAGGTGCACATCACAATGCTGGCTAAGCCTTGGAATTTTCATCATCCAACATCATCCATGAGAGGGTATTATAATGGTCAACATGTTTTCTCATCTGTATGGGTATGTGGTTTTATTTAAATATATTCTTCTGGATTCTGAGAATCAAATCAACCATTTATGTTTATAATGTAATTACTTATAAAATCAATAAGGAATATTCATTTTGCAGATTAACAAGGATGGTCCCTTTGCTTTTTTTTAATGCAATGAGATTCCTTAATTACTTAGAAACTTTTTCATATCTATATCATCATAAAATAGTGTACAAGCTGGAAGATATATTTATAATAAGTGTAGCTATTACTCTTAAAACATACAGCTGGGCATGATGGCTCACATCTGTACTCCTAGCACTTTGGAGGCCAAGGCAGGTGGATCACTTGAGGCCAGGAGTTCAAGACCAGTTTGGACAACATGATGAAACCCTGTCTCTACTAAAAAGACAAAAAAAAAATTTCGCTGGACATGGTGGTGCATGCCTGTAATCCCAACTACTTGGGAGGTTGAGGCACAATAATCACTTGAACCTGGGAGGCAGATGTTGCAGTGAGCCAAGATCATGCCACTGCATTTCAGCCTGGATAAAAGAGTGAGACTCTGTCTCAAACAACAACAAAAACAAAAACAGACCAAGACAATATGTGTGAGAGCTATCAATTTGGCCAAATAAACAGAATGAGTTTTTGGTGGTTCAGATGTTATAACATGTCTAATACATAATATTCCTTGATTAAGATACGAGACATCAACAAATAATATTCTATCAGGATTTCTAGGAGGGACATCTGTAAAGTTAGTAGAAGACATGCTTACAGCATGAAGAAATGTTAAACAGTCATGAAATTCACCTTTAACAAAAGAGTGATGTAAAATAGTTTAATTCAGATTGGTTTAGCATTTGGAGGTTTTATGGAAAGCAAACTATAAAAGAATTTTGGAGAGTGTAACTCAGCTGGCCAAAAGTTGTTGAGCTTTTTGTTACTTTCTTTTGTTTTGTTTTGTTTTTCATTTCCCCCAAGATTGTAAGGCTCCTATAGCATACAGATCTTATATACTAAAAGGCCAAGCTTGAAAAATTCTGGTAAGAATTAAACTAATTAGGCTGACACCATTACAGGTTATAAACAAGATGAATATGCTTAAATAAGATTAAAACTAATTTTAAGATGTGTAATGAGTTTATGACGATTTTCCAGTTTCTGGGTAAACTTTTTTTTTTTTTTTTTTTTTAATTGAGACAGTCTCTCTCCGTTGCCCAGGCTGGAGTGCAGTGGTGCGACTGTGGCTCACTGCAAGCTCCACCTCCCAGGTTTGCCATTCTCCTGCCTCAGCCTCCCAAGTAGCTGGGACTATAGGCTCCCGCCATCATGCCCGGCTAAATTTTTGTATTTTTAACAGAGACGGGGTTTCACCGTGTTAGCCGGGATGGTCTCGATCTCCTGACATTGTGATCCACCTGCCTCGGCCTTCCAAAGTGCTAGGATCACAGGCTTTATGCACAAAAGTGAGTACAGTTTAACATAGCTAGGCTATCCCAAATTTAGAGGATTTCGCTTATATTTGATTAATGAAGAAGAAGGCAACTTCCACTTCCGGCCATGACAGAGTAACAGGGACTGAATGTATTGTCCAACTCTAAAATAACCAGTAAAGTGGTAAAATATGAGATAATTTTCAGGCATTGGACTACAGTTAACACAGAGTTGTGATACTTAGAGGATTTTGGATTCATGATCCTTCATTTAAGGAGTTAGGAAAGAGTAACAATAGTTACAAGGAAGATGAAATAACTATTTAAAATATGTTTCCCTAAAATTTTCTGTGTTACTATGCTGGGTGTAACATTAGTGTGATATTTGTGTTATATGTTCCCTGTTAATTAAAAACCAATGAAAACTTATGGTACATGTGTAACTCTAAAACTTCAGATATTCTTAGGATAGTGGAAAAGATGATGTGTATATAAGAAAATATGTTGATGGACTGATGAACTTTCCTCAGGGTATTCACATTTGAATAATGAAAACTAGTTATTAGCATCCAAATACCTTTAGTGTAATAAGCACTATAATAAAACAATGTACAAAGTTTTATGAAAGCCAAGAACAGTCAGAAAAAAAGCTATGTCTGACCTGTGACCTGACAGATTTTGATGTTTTAGATGGAGACTGAAATATAAGTGGGAAATTCCTTAACAGAGAAAAATTTGTGTTTATTTGGTACACTTCTATTAAACAATTGTCTAGCAAATGAATATTATTTGTTGAATAAAAAATAGATGTTGTGGGATGAAAATAGGTAAAATAACATGGAAAGAAATAGGTATTGTTTCACTAATAATACCTAGGGGCAGATTATGTCTGAAAGGCAGGCTAATCAAGTTGATTAAGTAATATTAATAATTAAGTAATACTATCTTTTAAAGTAATTCACTGGCTACCAGAATAGTGTCTTTTAAAGGGCAGTCAATATAGTTCACATGTAGGAAAATAATAGCCCACAAATAAAATTTTCACACTCTCTGCTAAAATTAGGCCATAGCAGAAAAGTTTCACGCTCTTTTATTTGAACAATTATTTCAGAAGCAATGTTTCCCTAAGCTAAATCTTATGTTAGTATCCCTGACAACTTTATTTTCATCCAAATAAAAATGGAACCATCACCTTAAGAAAAGTCATATGACTTTCATTATCATCATGGAAAATAGGTATAATAACAACAATTCTAGGATAGAAATTGGGATAACTTGGATTTAGTGTAACCTATACATTAAAAATTAACATGGCTTTGAAGAAACCAAGGTCTCATTTTTTCATCTATGACATAAGAAGGACTACACATTCCCTATGGCCTCACTCCAAATCAAATATGCTGAGACCTTGGTAAACAGAGATCATTTTTTCTTGATGTTTCAGATGTGCATTTTCAACTTTTTTATGTGTGTTATTGTGTGCACTTGCATGCCTGTAAATGTGTGTTTGTGTGTGCGTAGTATATCATACTTCTTATCTCAGAAACAGGAATATAACCAGTTTAGGTAGGAATTTCTTTGACAGGCACGTATTTTCGTTCAATAAGTAAACCACACTTTAGGGTAGTAAACTAACTCCCAGGTTTTGTGTACCCAGGCCAATAAATATGTCAGCTCTATCTTGCTGTTGATGTCAGTTATACTTTTATTTTCTAGTTCTTTCTAGTTAATAGACTAGTCAGTCAGTGAAAGGACAAATAAAACCAAGACCAATCACCTGAAAGAAGAATAGTTTTCAGAATTTTGTCTGTGTGAGACTTAAATTTACAATTGCACTTCTTTTCTCTGCTAAGACCTATTAGAAGTCCAAAAAATACATGAAGAATAGGTAGGTATTTCAATGAAAATATGTTAAGTTTGATGTTGAGAGAAAGTAGTAGTCTTAGTATCAAAATGCAATTGATTTGACAAGGACAGATGAAATTTTCTTAGTACATAACTTTCTTTTATTTTAAAAAAATTTTAATCACCTTAAAACATTCTCTTTGGAAAAGGTTAAATGGTATAGAAACAGACCAAGCAAAATAAGAGCCTCTCCACTACCAACTGTTGCTACCACTGCCTTTACACAGGTAAGCCACTGCCACAGACCCAGTATGCTTTCTGTCAGGCCTATGTGTAGAGATTTATTTTTATACATAGATTTCACATGTAAATTAAAATCATTGTATGTCTGCTATGACTCCTATGTAATTATTATAACTTGCATGTCTTTCTGTGTTGGTACATTTAGGTTCCTCTCATTGTCTCTAACAGATACAAGAGTGTGACTATGCCCATATTTCTGTGTTCTCAACAAAACTTGACATTTCCAAACTTAAAATGTGTATTAACGTTATAGATGAAAACAATATCACTTTTTTAAATTCTCAAATACAACTGTGATTCAGCACTTTTTATATGTGTATTAGACATTCGCATTCTCTTTGTGAATGACTGATGAAAGCCTTTCCACATCTTTTAATTGACCTGCTTGTCCTTTTACAGTCTCTATATATTCTGCATAGAAATCCTTTTCAGTTAAATGTGTTGCACAGATTTTCTTCTAGTTTGCTAATTGTCTTTTAACTTTGTATGTAAAATCCTTATTGAGCTACTGTGAACTTGTATGTCATTTGACCTAGCATTCTTTCTTGTGGCTGCTAGGTTATGTTTTACTCAGAAAAGCATTTCTCATTTTAAGATTATTTTTAGACTAATGTTTTCTTTAATTTTGTTTTAGTTTTTTTCTGTGTGTTTTACACTTTGTATTAATTCACCTGGAATTATGTTTTGTCACGGAATGAGGTAGGAGTGCATCTAATCTGTTTTTTCCTCCAGATGAATAACCCATTTTTCTAATTTAAAATAACATATTTTCTCTGACCCACCTTGCAAGGCTACTTTAAAATTCTATATATATCATGAACCAAATTCTTATGTAAAAATATCTCCTTATGAATGCTATTTAAAGCAACATTTTTCTACTTGTCTTTTAATGTCTCGATATAATTTTTAAAATTACTATAGCTTTTAGGCATAATTAAGTATATGGTAATGTAGGTCACAGCACACCAGGAATTTTTTCCAAAATATTAGCATTATTTTGCAATTTATCCTTATAGAGTGATTTTAAATTTTTTCAAATTTTATAAACTATCCTCCTTGCATCCAGTAGAAATGACACTGAATTCATAGAATTTACATTAATAGTAAGGCTCTTCAATTGATTAATTGATTGATTTGTATACATCCCGCAGAAAAGTTTTTTTAATAAAGGAACAATTCTTAGACTTATTCCTATGTATTTTATTTTCTTACAATAGTAAAATAGATTGATTTCTTCTGTTCCTGAATAAATCCTGATGCATTTTTAAGCAGAAAAAGTTCTATTTATTTTGGATGTTGATCCTTTTTTTAGCTATCTTAATAGAATATCTCATGAGTTATAATTTTTTAATTGATTTACTTAGATTTTATAAATAAACAGTAAGAGTACCTTCAAATAGTTACAAGTGCTTTTCTTTTTTTTCTCTTGTTAATCTCCAGTGAAATATTGAATAGTAGCAGTGACCACGGGCAATCTTGTCTTACAGTACTGTCTTTGTTGAGAATATAATTAATTTTTTATGATCACATATGTTCCTTCGTGTAGTGTTGTTTTGTTTTTACCTTTATACTGAACTAGAGACTGTGCTTGTGCCCCTTGCTTATTGAAGTTTAAGTTTGTTTAATTATAAGTAGGCTTGAATGTTATCTAAAGCCCTTTGTATTAAACCTTTTTGCAATCCTGGACCAAACTCTACTGTGTCATAATATTATCTCTCAATTTCTCTTTGCCAACACACTAGTTTGCACTATCCTTGGAATAAACTAGTCTTGAAGTGGGACAGTACTGCAAGGACCTAGGACCTTAATCTAATCTGCTTGAAGGGCCAAAAAAAAAAAAAAGAAAATTGCGTTCATGTCTCTTATTCTCTAAAATTTAACTCTATTAAAAGATGTTTGTGGTGGAAAGTTATCATTTTGCTGTTGAAATACAAAAACAAGTGTAATGGGACAGTTAATTATCTAAAACAATCAGATGCTTTTGTCTACTATGTCAAATGTAAGTGCACTAGTTTTGGGAATCTAATTTTTAACTAACTCAAATATCAGGGAGGCTTTTGCTAAAAGATGTTTACTTTTTCATAAACGGCAAATAAAGCAATGTAATAATTTTTTCTTTCCTCTTTTTCTATGTTTCTTTAAGATTTATTTAACCTTTATCTATAGGTTCAGACCTTTACACACCATTAGTGTGTGACTAATAGTCCTAAGAGGATGAATTAAAGAAATTCTACACTAGCAGCTCATCATCATTTCACCTCATTGCAAGGTGCAAGTTCCTTCTCCTCAATTATTCGTCTCTCCTTTCAGTAGATGAAGGGTTGCCCTAAAATAAAGAACCTCTAGTTTGGTCCCCAGTGTTTTTATTCCCTCATCGTAATTTAATCCATTTTGTCACTGGGTACATATTTATTGAGCAACTCTTAGTTATCCAGTACTGTCCTCAGTGCTGGGGACAGAACGGGGACTGATGCAAGGTTCTCATCCTTAAAACGTTTGCATTATAGTGGGAGGAATGAGTGGAGGTGACCTTGACAATAAGAAAATATATAAATGATAAAGATTGAAACATGCTTAAAGAAAATAAAAAGGAATGACTGAAAGATGGAGGAAGGCCCATCTGAAGAGGTAAAATTTGAAATGAGACCTGAATGGTAAGAAGGAGCTGTCCACGGTAAAATTCTTATGAAAGATGATTACTAGTAGAGGTGAAAGTATCAGCTATAGATCCAGAGAAGGAATGAGGTTGATATAGATTCAAGGAACAGAAATAAGGCAAAGCCTCATGAACCATATTTACTTCCTACTGAACCCTGCCTATTCCCTTCTAATAGACACTTTGGAAATCATAACTTATTACAAAGCCAGACTACCCACTGGGAAGTGTCATGGAACACTAATCATAATTAAATGCAACCTTCTTTCTGTTTTGTCATATTTTCATCATTATCTTAGCATATTCCTCATGATGCTAATTAGGGTCTGTTTTTTAGATCTTTGTCTCCAGCACTGAACTGTGAAATCCTTAATCCTTAACTGAAGAGTCTGTCTTACTCAGTTGTGCCTTAGGCTCCTATTGGCTAACAAAGTATTTTTAACATAATATTATATACTAAAGAAACTCTTACATGATCCATTATTTTCTAATATACTCATATGAATGACAAATAATGGCATAAAAATGTTGTGGAGGAAAAGTAGGTAGTGTCAGAAAATATAAATGAGCCAAATGCAAAGATTATAGGATAAATAAAATTTCTCGAAAAATTTATATATTACAAAATCTCCATCCTTTAGTTAAATATAGCTAGATTTCAGTAACTAAGACAGGTGATCAAGAATAACAGAAGATATCATATTTGGGAAAGTATTTGCTCATTTGATTGCAGTAAACATTTTATAAGGCATTGCTAAATTTATAAGGTGCATTTTGGTACAGAACATATTTTTGGAACTCATTGCAGAAAAATTCTTAGAATGGCATGGGAAAATTCTAAAGGTGAATAAAATGTTTGAAAATATGTTCGAAAAATAAATGTGGCTTAGGAAAAAAATTAGATAATTATCTGAAAAACAGACAGCAATCCCTCCCTTTTACCAAGAAAGAAGTAGTGGAATTCTGCCCCTTTTGAGTTTTGTTGACTAGGTTTCATTGATTGACTTCAGGTAACATGTCTCAGATTGTAATTGACTTTGTTTATGTATATGCAGGGCAAATTGTAATACTATTTGAATAAATAACATGGATTTTATTTTAACCAAAAATTGCTCATTAAAGTTATATCTCTCCAAGTGATTCTCAAAATTGCCATGACCCTTTCCTCCACCTTTCATATTTTTTCTCTATATTGCTACTTGTGGCCAACAGGCTGAAGCTATGCTTATTTTGAAATCAAATAACAATAGATGTCTTACTTCAACTAAACCATGTAAAACCCAGTAAATACTTTGTGTAAATTGACATGTCTTTAAAAAGCAAGTTTGTTTAAGTATGCCAGGCTGGTGGAAAGAACTTTGATTTACATCAGAAGAACTAGATTTTACTTCCAAATCAGTTAAGAATAACACTATATGATCTTACAAATATTCTATCAGTTATCTTTAATCCACAATAAAGTACACTTTACATGTTTCCCTTTTATTTTATAATATAAGTGATATTAACAACTGACTAAAATTGCTATTTGCACTAACTTAGTAAAGTGCATCATAATGGCAACTAATGAAGATTGAATGCTTATAGTAAGTGAGGTACGGTGATAACAGTTTCATATACATAAACATAAATACATAGTTCCTTTTCTATCTTTAAGATTTACAATTGAGGATACTAGGCTTAAAAAGTATGTTATTAACTTGCCCAAGGTCATGGAGCTAGTAAATGGCTGAGCCAAAATTACAGTTTAGAGTGTCTGATTGAAGCATATGCCCTCAAATGCTGAAATGTGATTATCTTGGCTTTATGCTCTTTTATCTAATCTCCCATGTAACACATCGCACATATTTGCAGGAGAGTTTATATGATTTGAGAGTATAACAAGTGGTCACAAAGCTTCTCTGTGTGTGGCTAACTGATCTATTGAGAAATAAAAACTATAACATCATCTGCTATTCACCTGAGTTTACTGGTCTTGACTGCAGAAACAGATGACATGCCTGTGACTATGCAATAGCACATAAACATTCTGGAATGGAGTAAATGAGAACATAAGACTAAAAGCAACATTGCCATAGCTTTAGATCCAACTCTATGTTTTTCCCTCTCTTTCAGCAATTTATTTGCTAAGTGATTATATTATGCAGGATATTTATGGACACATTGGGCCATAATCATCATCGTGAAAGAATGCATGTTTAGATTAGCTGAATTATGAATATATCAACTATTACTAATATTATGATTACAAATAAAATTACATTAAGAATTTCATAAGCATGGCAAATGCATTTCAACAATATTATTGTGTTTGGTACTTTAAAAGATTTGAAATAGCTCCTGTAATTATAACTAAGTCAATTATCCCACAATTATTTCATAAATGTAATGTAATTACAATCAAGTTCTCAGGGCATTCTTTTTCTTGTAACAATTTGGTATATCAGTATTTAGGTTCATCTAAAGAATAAAGAAGTAGGGGATTACCCTACTACATGTAAAATATATTAAAGCCATAGTAATAAAATGTATGGTACTAGTATTTGATTTTTTTTTTTTTTTTTTTTTTTTTTTTTTGAGATGGAGTCTCTCTGTCGCCCAGGCTGGAGTGCAGTGGCCGGATCTCAGCTCACTGCAAGCTCCACCTCCCGGGTTTCAGCCATTCTCCTGCCTCAGGCTCCCGAGTAGCTGGGACTACAGGCGCCGGCCACCTCGCCCGGCTAGTTTTTTGTATTTTTTAGTAGAGACGGGGTTCCACCGTGTTAGCCAGGATGGTCTTGATCTCCTGACCTCGTGATCCGCCTGTCTCGACCTCCCAAAGTGCTGGGATTACAGTCTTGAGCCACCACGTCCCGCCCGTACTAGTATTTGAATAGATGTATTTGAAAGAGAAAAGAAAATCCAGAAATAAATACTGAGATATACGGAAAATTCATTATTATGATGACTAAACTTGATTTCAGTGAGGATAGGATATCCACTAAAATATGCTAGGACAAATTGTTACAATAGATGAGTCAATACTGAATGAGAGTTCCTGTTGTCCCACAATCTTGTCAGCATTTGATGTTATCAATGTTTGGTGTTTTAGCCATCCTAATAGGTGTGCAGTAGTATTTTATTGTCATTTTAATTTACAATTCCCCAATAACATATTTTTGTATGCTTATTTTGTATCATCTTTTGTGAGATTCAGATATTTGCCCACTTTTAATTGGGTCATTTGCTTTCTCATTATTCAGTTTTAAGAGTTGTTTGAATATCTAGGATACCAGTTTTTATCAGATACGTGTTTTTAGAAATATGTTATGCAGCTTGTGACTTATCTTTTTATTCTCTTAACAGTGTCTCTCATAGAAGAAAGGTTTTTAATTTTAATAAAGTCCAAATTATTGATTTTTCCTTTTATGAATTGTGCTTTGGCTATTGTATCTATAAAACCATAGTCAAAGCCAAAACCATCAAGATTTTCTCCAAGCCTTCAAGCTATGTTTGTTCTAGACCTTTTAGAGTTGTACATTAACTCTGAATTTAAATTTTATCTTCTTTCAATATTTCAATTTGATATTCCACTATCATCTATCCTATACTCATTCTGATAAAAATCTGCAGTCTTTTGAATTGTTGCTTCTCTGTGTGTAATACGTCATTTCTTTCCTGTTATCACTTTGACTATTTTCCTTAATCTTTTGCTTTCAGTAGTTTGATTGTATGTTTAGATGTGATTTCTTAGTATGCATTCAGCTTGGAGATAACTGAGCTTCTTGAATTTATACAGCTATGTCTTTCACCAGATTTAGGAAATTTGAACACATTATTATTTCAAATATATTTTCTTCCCCACTGTCCCTCATTTAATTCAGCGACTCTAACTACATACATTTAAAATTTCTGAAATTGTCCCATAGGGATCTGGTTTCTCTTAAATCTTTGATTTTTTTCTGGCATTGGTTAATTATATTCATATCTCCTGAAGTTTATTCACATTTTTGTCATCTCCAATCTCCTATTAAGTGCATCTAAATACTTATTTCAGATATGGTATTTTTCAGTTCTATAATTTTCACGTTGCTTATCTAAACTTTCTATTGAACTTCTGGATTTTATACATCTCATTCATTGGAAGCAATTTTCCTTTATACCCATTAGCAATACAATAGCAGCATTAATAATTATTGTCAGCTAATTCCAACATTTGACTCCACTTAGGGTCAGTTTCCATTAATTGCCTTTTCTCTTGAGTGTAGCTACCTATTTCTTATTTATTTTTATATGGCAAATTAGGTAGACTACACGCTGACTTCTGAATTATACATAGACACTTTGGATTTTGTTATGTTTCCCCAAAAGGAAAATTTTTGCAGAGAGTTGCCTTGTCTTACTTAACTCAAGGTCAAACTGCAAAATGGCCTTTCCAGTGGTCAGTGCTGGCTGAAATGTCACTTCTGTTCTTTCAGCTTAACTGGGCTACTTGAAATCTATTTGGTACATGTGCAGCTCAAGTATCACATAGAAATTTGAGCAGAGGTCATAAAAAGAATTCTGGTCTTCTCTATTTCTCTTCTTTCTGGAATTTCTGTGCTCACTTTTCAGTTGCCATGATTGCTCTGAATTCTATTCTCTAACACTGCAAGTCTGTCATAATGAAGGTTTTTTATTTCTTCTTTTTTTTTTGAGACAGAGTCTCTCTCTGTTGCCCAGGCTGGAGGGCAGTGGCCGGATCTCCGCTCACTGCAAGCTCCGCCTCCCGGGTTTACGCCATTCTCCGGCCTCAGCCTCCTGAGTAGCTGGGACTACAGGCGCCGCCACCTCGCCCGGCTAGTTTTTTGTGTTTTTAGTACAGATGGGGTTTCACCGTGTTAGCCAGGAATGAAGGTTTTATTATGCCTGTATTAGCCACCTGGCACAGCACATACTAAAGCATATTTTATTCTTAAAGGGATAAAAATCTCACACAGTACAGTTTTTTTCTTCCAAGGAGGGACTCCAACCAGAACTTCCTGCTATCAGTCACTCTCCAGTGCTCTCAGATAGTTATTTTATTTTAATTTCGTGTCTAGAGTTTATGGTTGTTATTTGTCCCAATAAGAGCTATTCCGCCATTGCAAAAACTGAAAACTTTGAAGCAATGTTTTCGGTAGCAAAAAACTGCATATAACCCAATGTCCAGCGGCAGTGGTATGGTTACATAAATTGTGTTATAATCACAAAAAGGAGTATTAAACAGCCCTAAAAATGAATGAGTTATAGCTATATCCCACAGCATAGGTGAATGTTATATAATCTTTGATGTTAGACATATTACGCCACTTCAGAAACAATATATGATCATCTTTATGACCGAAGAGAACACCAGCTTAATACTACACATTCTAACACTGCCATCGGTCCAAAGCGGGGATCAGCAAACTTTTTTGGAAAGGAGCTAGATGACAAATATTTTAGACTTTTCAGGCTACAGGGTCTTTGTTGCAACTACTTACCTTCATCAAAATATGAAATCAGCCATAGACAATACACCAATAAATGATTGTACTGGGCATGGCTATGTTCCAATAAATTTTTATCTCCAAAAACAGGAAGGGCGTTGGATTTAGTCCATGGTCATAGTTGTCAATCCTTGTTCTGGATGATTTCCAAGAGCACTTCTGAGCTACTACAGAAAAGCTTTCTGTAGTTTTTAGAAATATTTTAGAAATATACTAAAATATACTATAGAAAAGCTTGCTGAAGTAGCTCAGAGACTCAGGCTGCGTTGACCCTTTGGCACCACATAATCTCAGAATCAGGGCTTCTCCAAGATCACAATATCATTTTTAAAAAAAGCAGTGGAGGCAATTTTATACCAACAATTAATTGTTGCAATCCAGAATTTATACATACTACTTCTGCTCAGAGTCTGTTTCTCAAAATTGACCCTGTGTTCCAAACCAAGTATGAGAAAGCTGAGAAAGAGAGGAAAACACTTGTGAACATTGGAATTATCTGACTAAATGCTGAGGGGAAAAGAAGTCCCACATGATTATACACAGCATAAGCAGTATATTATACTGTAAAATCCAGCAAAAAAAACAACAACATTGGTAGGTATTTAAAGATAGATATGTTAGATAACAAAAGGTCAAAAACGCAAATAAGTGATCAACTCAAAATTAAGGATGTTAATTTGCTGTAGACAGCAGTAATAGACTAATATAATGGAAGAGCACATAGGTACAATTAAACTTGCGGTGTTATTTTAATTCTTAGACTAAGCAATGTGTTTAAGAATGTTTATTATTAGAAAAGAAAATATTTCCGTTATGAGAATTATATATAGTCAGAGATTATATATTACTTCTCCCACAAAATAAACCTTTAGAACAAGTTATATCTTTATATTACATGCTTACATTGCACATTACCTGTCCTCACTGTAATTTTAGAAGTTTTTATATAATTATATTTGTCGAATAATCATTGCTTCCATTACATAAAGCTCTATGAGAAAATGGCTATGTCTGTCTTTTTCTTCTTATCTTTCTAATGTCCATCATGATTTCTGCATTACAGGCATTTTTAAAATATTTGAATAAGTGAACTTGCAAGCACAGAAAATAAAATGAAAAAAATTGCTTAAATATCTCATACTAAAAACAACTCAATATAAAATATAGGTTACTTAATTTTAGATTTTTTGCTATTATTTTTTCTTCATTTGTATTACATAGTTATGATCACACATTTATTTTCATGTTGTTTTTAATTAACATGACAACATAAGTCATTTCCATATTAATATAAGCACTAACATAATAATTTTATAGGACTTTATTTCTGAATGTTCCATTCAGAAATGTTTCTACAGTCAGCTTACCCATTTCTCTAGTAAATAGTGGAGATTTAGTTTTGTCACTGTTAGGGTTACCACGATTTAAAAATATGAGAATAAACACTTTTGACAATTTTTATGGCTGTTTTTTATCTTAGGTGATATATTCATAATACAAATTCTGGTGACATTTTATGATAATTTTACAGATTTTTAATGATTATTGAAAAGTCAACATTTACCTTTGACTTTATTTAATAAAAATTCAACTGTGATCTGATAACTAGATTAGTGGCCTGCTAAATTAAAGGATTTAGGTATTTGTTATTGTTATTTAGTATTGGATGATATATTTTTTCCAGTAGGGACACTGTAAATGCTATAGAAAAATAAATTTTTATAACGTAAGTACCTTTAGACAGAAAGCATGCCAGAGAAGACAGAACCTTGATTCTTCTGGAGGGTAGTTTCGAAAAGGATGGCAGCGTTTCAGCTAGCCAAGCAATTCCCTCGAGGACAAATGTAGAGTATAACGGCAAGAAAGAGTTGGTTCCAAGAATGCTTATGGAAGATGAAATTATAACAATAACCGCAAGCTATATGAGTTGCATTTACTGTTCTCCTAACTGAGATGAGGCACTCAAAATCCAGGTATTAAGGACTCAGTAACATGTAATATGTGCATCCAGGAATATCGCCACAAACTCCAAACCTCTTACTTTAGCCTAGTCCTGCTTATTTCCAGAAAAGATAACCAATCAATTTTATTTAAATGCTAACTGAAGTAAAAAAATACTTAGTGTGTAAGAGTAGTCATAAAATGCTATATAAAATGCTTGACAAAGTGGGTTGCTTTCCATTTAAAGATGCAAGAATGATGACACAGATTTTGAATGTTGGATAATCATGAGCTATCATTTTTGGAACTGACAGAGGAAGAATGGAAAAACAACTTTGCACACTTTTTCTGAGATATATATGACCATATTGTACTTAAGTGACCAAATATCTTTGGTCCAACTAACCAATGATTTTCACCTTCCTATGACATGGACATAAATTTAGAAAAAAATAGTTAGAATTGTTTTTTCACCTGAAACCAGTTTTTAGATTTTTCAGAGGCCTCCGGAAAAAAATACTGTTTTACCTTATGAAAAATGAATGCAAGAAATAATTAGCTATTTGGTAACTCTATATTTATTAATTAATTCAGGACAATTAGAAGAGCTTTTTGGGAACAGTGGTCAAACCAAAAGAGAAACTTTGTCCTTTTTATGTTAATTTTGCACATTTAAAATAGTACTAATATAAATATTTTAGAGACAGTAATGTGCATAAAGGTCTTAGAGACTTGTCAATATGCTTACTTTCCATAATACGTTCTTACCCTCAGAGAATATGCTGATTAATTTCTTATGAAATGGTGAGATATTGTACCTCAGGAGAGAATTTGACTTTCCTCCAGTCTGCTATTGTTGATTACTGTAATAAAGTAATCACAACCATTTAGTCTTCAAAAGAGAAAATTACATTTAAAAATTTGAAATACGATTATATTTATGTTTTTAATTTTGAGAGTTAGAATATTTTACTTCACTTCACTATAAGGGGACACGCTAGAACAAAAACTAAATTCCCTTTTATAGGGACATAAAAACACAAGACACATTTACTGTAGCTTTGTGTTTGTCTATCATTACGGAAAGATAAAGTATGTGTTTAATGAAGAAACAGAAGATAACATTCATCTGGCACTTGTTTGTGGTTTTCACTAATGTCTATTATTCTCAAAGGCCATGAAGATATGGTCTAAGCTAGTTTTCAAAAAATAAACAGCATATAATCAATTCTTCAGATTAAATCTTACTTCCAAGGTCAACATTTAAAATGTTACCAATATTGTCCCTCTAGTTAAAGTTGTGTGACTACTTGGCCTTGTCTCCTGGACTTATTTACCTCAATATTCCACAATTGCTGAGAACCAACCCCCGCAAGCCTAGTATGAATCAGGCCCCAGTATGCACAGTCATTAGTAAGGGCTGACTGAAATGGGAGTAGAATGTGAAAGAAGAGATCTTGCTGTCACACACCTCTGTAAAGATCCATATGAATGTCACCCATATGAATGACACTCCTCTCTCTCTTTTTAAGGGTGTTTATTCAGAATACTTTTTCATGAAATAATGATCTCATAATTTGTATCTTTTACATCCTATACTCAAGAGCTACTATTTAATTGCCAAACACCAAACTCTGGTTATGTGCTTTTTAAACATTATTGATGAATCAGAAAGGTAGGTATTTCTATTTCCAATAGAAGATTCACAAGTTAGTGCTTAGAAAAGTTAAATCCTTTGTCTAAATGAAATATATATATATATATAATAACTATATATATATATTTATATATTTGGTAGCATATCCACTATGCAAACTTATGTATCTTAGATATTTTTAAATAACATTATTTTCTTTATGACATTTTGCCTTCTAGTAAAATTTTAAGTGTAGAAGAATTTTGGAATCATACCTTGTCACCTTTAATCTTGAACAAACTATCTTATCTAGTTCAAATATATTTAAAGGCAGCTTTTTCCTCATTTAAGCATTTGATCAATGTGATAAACATGTTTACAGTGTCTAAATGCTAAAGCATAAGATAAACTTAATTTATGTCTTTGTGAAAAGTGAATGAAGTTCCATTGTGTTTCATATACACTGGAAAGAGGAAAAGAAGAGTTGTAGCGTTTCAGTCACACTCATGAGTTGAATTATGTAGCATCTAATTCTTCTGGCAAAAGATAAAATGGCTGGATAAAACAAAGAAAAAATCCAAAAAAGTGAATGAAAATTTCATTTTTCAATTAATAATCACTGATGAAAGTCCCATTCAGTAGTTAATCATGGTCAAACAGCAAGTTCTAGAGGCCAGAATGGAACCCTGTTAGAGATCATTGGTAAATCAACATTAACAAAGTATTGCTTTGCTGTTTGTCAACCTTGTCAAAACACTGAATAAAATTTTTAAAAATGCTTTATGTGTATTATGACCATCTAAAAGAAAGTTTGTATTTTCTTATGACCACATGAAAGAAAGTTTAAATTCTCCTAATCCCATTTGGAATCACTTTTAATAAATTATGAGATACCAGTAGTTGAACATAAATATCTCATTGCAGTGTATTCTAGCTAACTCTTTGGAATTCAAACAAGTTTTTTGTAGTAGATGAAAAACAATATTGGTATGAGGCATGTTTATTAAACCTTTGCTGATCTTGCAATAAATTTTGTCTCGTGTAGGATGTTTGTCTTCTTAGTGAAACATAGAGAAGAGGACAACAGACGTAATACAGTGAACATACTTGAAAAAGACCTTGCAATATCAGAGCATGTGCTATAAATTTATTCTGTCTTTCCCCAAAGGGACTTGCAGCCATTTACAAGAGCACGAGGTCAATACATGAGGAAATGGAAAAATCCTGATATTTGTTGGACTATTTGGGTTCTACTGTTTTTATCCTAATACTAACACTTGGGAATCCAGAACACTTGAATCCACAGGTCCAAGTGGTAGTTTATTGAAACTGGTAATAAATGGCTAATTAACTAACTCTTTTCATGTGGCCCAGTGAATCTTTGAACCAAACAAGTTGTTGTCACCTTGATTCCCAAATTAAGACAAGAATAAATATAATCAGAACCTGAGAGGGTGTCCATAATAACTCTCTGTCCTCCAGTCTAAAGGCTAATATGTATGGAAGAGCCAATAGGAAGATCCTGATCATCTTTCTTCCTCTCAAAAAAGTAAAACATTTGTAAAATCTCATGGTTGGGTGAAATTAGTGCCACTGATAAAAGCAAGAGATACAGCGGTGTTAGTTGCAATCATATCATGATTTCACATGTCTGTTGTTCCATGCAGAACGTTGGCGGATCTTGGAGAATGAGTAAATTACCATAAATTCAATAAGTTAGGGATTCCAGTTGCTGATATTATTTCACATTATATTCATTATCACATTGTATTCACATGGTGTCTTCCTGGGCATATCAACGTAACTCCCAGCAAGTTATATGCAAGTATTAACCTTGAATATGTTTTCTTCCTCTATCCCAAAAGTTATCAAAATAATCAGGATTCATTTATTTAGTAAGGGTAACATTGTATCTTTATTAACTTGCTTGCATGGTTCTGTGTCACTCAAGACATTTTCATCTTCAATCTTCTCACCAAGGCTGTACACTACTCTGCTACCTTGATAATATCAAGTTCCCAAGACCTGATGAACAGAAAACAACAGGTCTGCCAGATGACTGGGAAAACACTATTGCTAGGGGATGGGAAATAAACATTATAAAAACACAGGAGCAGGATTCCTGAGTGAAACTCTGGAGAATTTAGAAGTCTAGAAATATTGGAATATTCCTTTCAAAATGAAAGATAGTTTGCTTCACCTTGCACTCTATAGCACAAAGAATGAAAAATAACACATAGCACATTCTTCTGGATCTTTCAGGGAAAAATATAATTGATTTCTGTGTGTTGCTCTGATTCATTTACAGAGAAGCTCAAAATGATACCAGTATTGAGAGAAAAACACAAAAGAAAAGATAGTCTAACTGATTGGGGCTTTATGCCAGTAGCCTCTCACTGAAACCTTACGACCTAAGGAATCCAATATTATTCAAAGTGTCTGTGGCATACCTGGATAACATATGGCATTTGTGGTAAGCCCATACTCAGAGAATCATAGCAAAGTTTCTATGTTTTTAAAGTCAAGTCAGCCCTTCACTGACAAGTGATTATTCTCCTTTAGAAAAACAATTCTTGGCTTACTCCTGAGTCCTGGTAGAGATTGAATGCCTAATTATAAAACTCGGTAGGCAGGTAAACTGAGCTGCGTATCAGCCAGAGAAATCAAGCATGTTCTTCAGACCTAAATCATGAAGCAAAAACGTGAACAGAATCTGAAAGCACATGTATGTTACTTTAATAAATAACT
The DNA here is from genome assembly GCF_047675955.1 of Chlorocebus sabaeus. Taxonomy (NCBI): domain Eukaryota; kingdom Metazoa; phylum Chordata; class Mammalia; order Primates; family Cercopithecidae; genus Chlorocebus; species Chlorocebus sabaeus. Next base: position 98,384,776 of record NC_132916.1, on the reverse strand, counting down.
AATGCCTCCACTGATTTACACTTGACATAATTCTACCCCTCACACAACTGCAGATGGAGGAGCATGCTGTAAACCAGAGCCAAAAGATTTCCTGAAGACCTTTCATAGTACACTGGAAAGAGGAAAAGAAGAGTTGTAGCGTTTCAGTCCCACTCACGAGTTGAATTATGTAGCATCTAATTCTTCTGGCAAAAGATAAAATGGCTGGATAAAACAAAGATAAAAATTGACATAAGTTAGGGGTGGACAACTGTTTGAACAGAGAAGAACCTGGAAAAACTGGTATATTGGGGTTTGTTACTAGCATGTTTTAGAAAGAAGTATATAGATGGAACTTTTGAAATGGATTCAGAGTGTGAGAATTTTATGCAACATGTAAAATGTGAATGTTCACTAAAACTAGTTGGGACTCTAAATTCTCTAGTGGTTCTCAGTTGGCCTCTCTTCCAAGCTTCCTTACTGCTTAGCCAATTAACTCCATGATCTTGCTGGCAGAGTCAGATGCTATGTGGCAACAAATACTTCCCTACTCCACAGCTTACCGGCTTTCGCCTCTGCTGAATATTTAAATCGCCAGCACCAGTAAAAGAGACCAAACCTAAATGTGTTAATCTCTGAAGAGCCAGCCAAACACATGATTTTGGATTAAAATACTGGGCCTCTTCCATCATGAAGAGGATAATAATTTATTCAAACTAGACTAGGCATTTATTCTGGATTAGGATTTTTCTTCCATTCCTGACATGCTTTTTCCAGCAACTCCATCTCTGGGCTTATGTAAGGCTTTATTTACAATGTTGCTTCTGACAAAATAACTAATTTTATGTGGACACAATTAAGATAATGGCCTAAAAATCATACAATGTACTGTCTTACCATGTACCTTATCCCATAGAATCACTTGGCCTTACAGAGTTGAAATTATCTGAAAACTGAATGGAAGTAAGACCATAGGTAACATCTAATAAATTAGACTGCTATCCAATGTGAAGTGTGTATATTCTCTGAATCAGGCCAGAGTGTATGTTAGACCTGTCGCTCTCATACCTAATGAAACCCTCACAAGATGTTTGCATTCTTCCATTTCTGGGTCCTGCTAGCTAGCCTGTCTTAGGGCCTTGACAAGAAGTTTTAGAACACAAGGATAAGTTATTCCATCAGAGGACCCTACAATGGTCTCACTGAATTGGAGTCTCAAATTGCCATTTGTCCATTTCAAGCTCTTCATGCTGCAGGACAAAGATGCAAAATAGAAGGTATGGATCTTGATTATCAAGGGGAAACAGGTTTGCTGGGGATAGGGTTGTAGTATATTTAGACCCCAAGGTCTTCTCTTGGGTGCCTCCTACTCTGATACATATAGGAGTAAAATTTATTGGAAGACTCCGGGAACCTCAGAGACTGCAGAAACTTCATACAGGTAGTACTGCCAATACATTCTATTCTTCAGAAATCATAGTTGGATTTACCTCATCATGGAAAAAGCCTCAAATGCCTGCAGTGTTGGCTGATGAGGGAATATGAAATATTAAACGATTAATGGAGAATGAAAGCATAAATATCAGAAGTAGCCTTGTGACAACAGGAGAAACATAATGTCTTAATTCGGGTTCTCTAGAAAGTACAGCTTAAGGCACAGTTTATATACTAATGTTTTAGGGATGAGTGTTCAATTCCAGGAAAGCAATAGTGAAGTGAAAAAAAGAGAAATGAGTCAGAAATAAGGAGAAGCAAAAAAAGAGTAGCGCATTTTATAACTTTCTCAATTTCTTAAAAGAATCCAGTTTATTTCTAGGTCAAGGGATTTTTTAGAGAAACCATATAAAACCATTACCTCTAGGAATGGTCCATTATAGGCAGGAAGGGGACGCAATGAATCTACTGGGTACTTCACACTCTCCTTTCTTTCACTGGTCAAAGTTCAACCCATGGGTAGATAACAGCCCCTCTCTTCCAGCTTGTGTTAATCAGCCCCTTACTAACTTTGGAAACGTCAGAGACTGAGTGGTTTCATTTGTAATGAACCTGGGCCCTGGGGCAGGTAGACTCAGTAGAGCCTGACAAAAACCCGGCCCTTGAACTGAAGGAGGCTGACACTATCTGTAATGTTAGGATGTGAAGTCCACAATAGACAGGGCTTAGTGGCGTTCAGAGCTATTCTATCCTAATGTATGGTAAGTCCTTGTATTAAACGGTTCTCATGCTCCTGATAAAGACATAACTAAGACCGGGAACTTTACAAAGAAAAAGGTTTAGTGGACTCACAGTTCCACGTGGCTGAAGAGGCCTCACAATCATGGAGGAAGGTGAAAGGCACATCTTACATGGCAGCAGGCAAGACAGAACGAGATCCAATTGGACGGGGTTTCCCCTTATAAAACCATCAAATCTCGTGAGACTTATTTACTAACACGATAACAGAATGAGGGAAATCCCCCATGATTCAATTATCTCTCACTGATCTCTCCCACAACCTGTGGGAATTATGGGAGCTGCAGTTCAAGATGAGATTTGGGTGGGGACACAGTCAAACTTTATCAGTCCTGAAGGCTTAGAGTACAGGTATGTCCTCTGAATGTACTAGCACATAGACTTGATCGTGTACTCGTGGGCTGTGGTATCTACTCATATCTGTATCCTTTCAGTGTCATGATCCAATTTAAGTGATTTTAACTTGTTTATATTTGTTCCCTTTCTCTGTTCCTTTCTTCTTAGATGCAGGGTATGTAGGTGGTGGCTATTTTTAACAGTTTTTACGTCACAGTTTAGAGAATACCCAAAAGCAACAACCAGAGGAGGAATAAAACCACTATGAGAATCTGGACTTGAAGAAGATGGCATTAATTGTTGCAATTTTTGTTAACAACATTTGGAGACAAAAAATGCAAAATTTTACTCGTATAAGTGATAGTTGCATTGTTTTAGCTACATGCATTTTGTTGTAATTGTTATTGTTTGGAAGTCTGAGGTTGGAAGAGGGAGTGTTTTGAATTGGAACAGGTGAAGCATTGACTCATATTTCCTAATATCTTATGAACTTTACATATATTAATTTTAAGGATGACATGGTATTTGCATTTATTTTATAAATAGATATAACAACTTTAGACATTTCAAGTTAATTTTTCACTTTGACAAAACTACACATATACACATGCATGCACACACACACACACATATATATAGCTAACAAAAAACTCACTCAAGAATGTCATAAAGTATAGCAAAACTAAGATATGCTGAACAATAAAATCAGCTAAACCTTTGTTTACATTGGAATTTAAATTGCATATTTTCGAGTATATCCAAACTTGAAAACAGAGAAAATTGTAAATTATGCCAAAATAACCACATTTAAAAAATTTTTGGAATTTTTAATAAATGAATCTCACTAAATGAGAAATATAGTTAATTAAAATTTTATGTAAAGAGGGCCTAGTTTGTATTCTCTCCAACTTTATTGATAGAAATCTTGAACTTTATTTTTGCTTAAATAAAATATTCATTCATAGTATTTTCAACTTTTAGAAAGATTGGAGGTGGCAAACTGTCTTTTAATATGTTAAAGGAGGAAAACTGGTTATTTAAATACGATTTTTATCTACCAGAAACTTATAATTTTTTCTATTCACAGCCAAATGTCATTTCAAAATCATTTTAATTTCTTGTCAGAAAGTCACTGGACCGACTACAGCACTTTAGCCAAGTGGTAGAAAAATATTGCTTATAACAGGTGCACTATATCCTCTAACCATCCTGTGATAGGCCAAATCATTTTCTGCAAAGTTAACACCATATTAGAAAGAGAATAATAGCCACAAGCAGTATCACATTACATTTTCTGATTATAAAATATATTAATGTAGAAAATTCCCAAAGTTGAGATAATTTTAACAAGAAAATAATATCCTTTATTATACTATTCATAGTTAATTTATGATACTCTAATAAAGTAGACTTCTGGTTACATGTAAATATAAATATGTATGTACACATTTTTGAGATAATATATACAATTTTGAGGATTATATTTGATGTGTATAAATGTATATAAAATTTTTGCATTATAGCATTTATCCTTCCTGTTTTAAAGACTATGATCTATAATATGGACCTCACACTTCATGTGGATACACTATAATTTTCTGATTGAACATTTTATTGCTTATCAAAGATCCTGTTATATTATTTTCTTTCTTTTTTCTTTTTTTTATTTTTAAGGTAAGATTCAAATGCTCAGAAAAGATATGAACAATTTTACATTTTTGATACTGAGTATTGTATTTCTTATCTGAAAGGTTCTAGTAGTTTACATTTCTAAGAGCAGGATATTATATTTCCAGTTTCAGCACAACTACACCAAAACTATAATTTTTCTTTTTAATTAAAAAAATACAAACTATGTTTAATTTATATGTTTGTATAATAGTAATTTTAAAATCAAAGTTTAGCAATTTTTACTTTTCCCTTATGAATTGCCTTTCACAATCTCTCTCTGGAGTTTCATAATTTTCTTATTAATGTGTAATAACAGTTCTTTATATATTAAATATACTAAGTATATATAACACACAATTTAGATTTTTAATTTCTTAAAATATTTGTGTTACATCTTAAAGAGAACATTTTAAAGTTTGAACTAGATTTACCTATCAATTTTTATTTATTTATTTTCTTACCCATTAAGCTAAGAAAGTTAGATAAAAAATTAATCATATGTATCTCTACTTTCTTATGGTTTTACCTTCTGCTCTTAAGTATTTTATCCATCTGGACTATATTTTGGTGCCCAGGTAATTTATAATTACTCCAGCTCCATGTATTGATGAATCCTTCTTTACAAATATTATTTTTAAGTATAAATAAAGAATATTTTAAGGCTTTCTGGCCTGTTCCAATACTTTGTCTATTTGTTCAGAAATATCACATCATTTAGTTATTTTTTCCTCTATAAAAATATGTGACTGTCTAAAAGAAACATAAATCTCCTTTTTAGTTTTTCAGAATTGTCTTGTGCCCTCTATCCATGTATTTTCTCAGATAATTTGCAAAAGTCCCTTGTCCAAGTTCACATTTTTACTGAATGGTCCATTCTATTGAATTCTATTGAAATCCCATTGAAATGTTTCTGCAAATAGTCAAGCTCACTTTGATGAGTTTATAATATTTTGTAGCTTTTTAGTCATTCACCTTTCAAATTTAGCACATACTATGTATATAGAAAGTATTATATGTATATAGCTTTACACTGTGTATATGTATATATATGTGTGTGCATATATTTTTGGATTACATATAAGAATATGTGTATGTGTGTATAAAAGAAATATATGTAAAAGAATATATATGTGTGTATGTGTGTAACTATCTTCTTCCCATTCTTGCATTAAAATATTTTTAGCATCTATGGATGTAAAATTTTATAACTATCCATTTTGTGGACAGTAATGAAGTTTTTCTCTAATAACATACTGAGATTTTGCATTTAATTCATTCTAAAGTATGCAGTTGGATTTAATTTTATTTGCATATTTAAGATTCTTTAATTTTTATAAAAGATTATCTCTAGTTTTGTTTTTGTTTCAAGCTCTCAAACCTACTTTATATGGTAGGTTATAACTATACTTTATATGGTGAAAATATTTTCTACATCTTTCTATTATTTTATACTCTAGATGAATTTACATATTATACGAAGTATCTTTCATACCAATTTTTGTTTGTTTGTTTTAACTCACTGAAAAAGTCTGGTTCCTGCATTATTTCCAGTAGTAATTTTGTTATACCTTTTTTCTCTCTCTCTCTCTGTTTTGCTTGTTGGTTAACTCATCTTTTGGGTAATTTTTAAAATATTTACTTAATAGGAAATCTTTCTTTTGACCTTGTACAAATATTTTGAAACATATTTTGTTGTGTGTGTATGTTTTAAATTTATTCTATTTTGTAAAATTCTCTGATATGTTTAACTTCACTTGTTTCTCAATGATTTAATGATTCAAATACAAAAATAAAACAAAACAAAAGTCCACTAATTTACTAAGAGTGTCCCTCAAAAGCATATTTCTACAAAACCTCATCACAGTATTTCAGATTAGACTCCATAGAATATTTGGTTTACACCTTGCTATGGCTGCTTTTGATTTTTTAAACACACACTTTTGCTTTTCTTTCCATTTATTTTGGAAAGACTACTTTGCTTCTTATGTGCCTTTCATAACATGCTATTGTCTTTTTAAAAATTGTCTTAAATCACTCACAAAGGAAATTTCACTCTTTGGAATGACATTATTTCACTTTTAAAGTAATAGCGGTATATAGATTTTCATTTGGAAGTTTGTGGTATTTACAAAGAAATAGATTAGGAGAACAATAACAACTACAAAATCTTTGCTAACCGCCATCTAAATAAGAAGGAAAGCAAGGACAAGACACAATTGACCCATTCCTGATTAAAGCAAAAATGTGAGAACAGAAAGTCTATTTTAAGGCAACCAAAGAACATGGAAAGTGAATTCTCTGATTCACCTGCCAAAGGTGAATACCCTTGTTTCTGAAGACAAGCCAGCTGAGAGATCATAAATGCTTTGTAGTTTCTTTCTACAAGCATTAGAACAAAAAAATCTAATGATTAACAAAAAAGCACACTGAGCTTTTACATTTACTTGCGTCAACATTTGCCAATTTCTGCTGTTGAGTATTTTCTTACCAATAAAATAGTACCATTGTTGCATAAATTGCTTATTCTGCTTACCATGGAAATTTTCTATTAATCTGTAAACATGATAAAACTATATTATAAAATAGTTTTTAGGAGTCTGTTTTTTAAAAGGTTTTCCCAAGTTTTATATCATGAACTCTTGCAACCCTATTCTACAGTTTTACAAAGAAATGTTTTATTCATATACAATCCTCATATTCTCCTGTTTGGTAAGAACTTGTTTCACATGCACTCTTGAGTGAAACCTATTTCAAAAAAAAGTCAATGTTGGATGACTTTTTAAATGTTTGAATAATATCCCAATGTGAATAACAGTCTATATTCTACTGCATGGACTTTTTATGTTTATTCTAGATTTTAGATTATAATTATTGTGTGGATTATATTAAACTAGAAAAAAAGGAGACAGGACAGGGTAAGTCAATTAATATTTCTGTTCTACTTTAGAGGGCTTTTAATTAATCATAGAAACTTACTGAAAATCCTCCATTGTTTTCCAATATTTGAGTATCAAAGAAACTGACATCTTGACACTTGTGAGTTTAAAAGAAAATATCAAAGAAAACTTTATTTGGTTGTTTTCCTGCACTTAACACATGAAAGAAACTGGGAAAGTGAAAAAAAATGAAAGTAAACTAAATATTCTATTTATTCTTCCTTCATATTATAATAAATTAAATGTCAAACTTTCTCTCTTATGCATTTAGGAACATATCATGCCACATACTTATATCATTTATCATCAACCTGAGACAGTTTTGAGACTGAAAAAGAATGCTTCAATAATTTTTCTAGGAAAACAGGCATAAAACAGGACTCTATCAGGCAAACTAGAAAGCATAACTAAAATACTATAATGGCTTGTCTTTAAAACATTAATTTACTTATATTTCATGAAATATTAAAATATAATTTTTCTTCTAGTAGTTTCGTATCTTAGATTTGTCTTTAATTCATTCTGGTTTGATTTTTGTATATGAAGAAAGATAGGGACCTTATTTTATTCTTCTCCAGGTGGATATCCAGTTTCCCAGCACCAATTATTGAAGACATTGTCCTTTCCCTAATGTACATTTTTGGTGCCTTTAACACAGATGAGTTGACTGTAAATGCAGGGATTTATTTCTGGGTTCTCTATTCTGTTCCATTGGTCTATGTGTCTGTTTCTATGCCAATACCACGCTGCCTTGGTTACTATAGGCTTGTAGTGTAACTTGAATACAGGCAATGTGAATACTCTAGCTTTATTCTTTTTCTTGATTTTTAATTTTTGTGGGTATATATTGGGTGTATATATTTATAAGGTAAATGAGATATTTTAATACAGGCATGCATTGCATAATATACAGTCATGTAAAATAGGGTATCCTTCCAATTAAGAATTTATTCTTTGTGTTATAAACAATCCAATTATATTCTTTTAGTTATTTTAGAATGTATAGTTAAATTATTATTGACTACAGCCACCCTTTTGGGATATCAAATAATACTAGGTCCTACTGATTCTTTTTTTTTTTTTTCTGTACCAATTAACAATCCCCATCTCCTTCCCACTTTCCCATTACCCTTCCCAGCCTCCGGTAACCACTCTTCTATGTTCACGAATTCAATTGTTTTGATTTTTGAATCCCACAAGTTAGAACTTTCACCTTTCTGTGCCTAGCTCATTTCATTTAACACAACGACCTCCAGTTCTGATGGTGGTGGTGGCCCATCTTGGAGTGGCTGCTGCGAGGACTCCAGTTGCAGTGGCAGAGGCACCACCTGGGCTGCACGCTCTGCAGACCAGCAGGGGCTGGGAACAGGTGATCCTGTTCCCAGTGGAAGCCCCCACACTCTACCGAGTGGGTCAGGAGAACATGCTCTTGGGCACAGCTGTAAGTGCCAAGCCACACCTCTGGCCCCAGGCATTCCTGTACTCTCGGGGGCCTGAGAAGCCTCTTACCCCTGCAGGCTCGTAAGTGCATGCTCCTGCTGTCTGGCTTCTCTCCACTCCCAGCACCCAAACAGGTGTGAAACAAAGTTGTGGCACCCAAACAGGTGTGGAGCAAAGTTGTGGTCGAGCCTGGGTGCTGCTGTGACATAGCCAGGTTTAAGTGCACTCAGGGCAGTGCTGAAACACTGGCCCCCTACCGCCCTGGTCCCCTCTGAACTTTGGGTGCCAAGGAGTGGGGAAGGGAGGCAAGGGGTGCTGGGGGCAGTTTGGCATGTGCTTGAGGGTACCCTTTGGTGCAGACAGCCTGGGCACCATGGATGGCATGTGGATGGTGGAGGGAGGCAGAAAGATTTCTAGGCAGGAAGGACTGGGTCCCCAGTGAAACCCAACCTTTAATCCTGGGATGGTCTGAAGCTTGGAGGCCAGCCTGCCAGTTTTGTGTGGAGTAGGGACTGGAGCCAGAACTTCACTGATGCCTTTAGGCCAATCAGATGGTGCTTTTTCCAGGCCTGCCTATGGCTGCCCATGAACCAATCAGATGGTGCTTTTTCCAGGCCTGCCTATGGCTGCCCATGAACCAATCAGCACACACTTCCTCCATTCTGAGCACATAAAGAGCTCACACTCAGCCAGATTTAGACACTCTTTGGGATGACCTGCCTGAGGAAAGGAGCTATCCACTTCAGGTCTCCTGAGAACTGTTCTGTTGCTCAATAAAGCACCTCTCCACCTTGCTCACCTTCCAGTTGTCTGCATAACCTCATTCTTCCTGGACATGGGACAACTTGAGACCTGCTGAATGGTGGGAGTTAAAGGAGCTGTAACATGTACCTGGACAGCTCACTGAGCTGCAAGCAGTGACATACTCCCAGACTGCAGCAGTGAAGAATGGCAACCCTTCCATGGGGCCAGACTTCAGAGTTCCCTGAGCAAGAGCTGCTATAATACTATAAGCCTCCTGCCCTCCACTGGTGCCAGGTGGCTACCCACACGATGAGAAACAGTGACAGGGCCGGGCCAGCCCAGGAGCCACAGGCTGGAGTTGGGTGGTGGGACTGAAAGAGCTGTAACACAAATGGGCTGAAACACACCCCCCTGAAACATGCCCTCCAGCTCGCTGCGCTGCAGGCAGCAAGGAGAGAAGAGCTGTGGCCCTTCTTGGGGTCCAGACCTTGGGGCTTCCCAATCCTGGGCTGTGACATACTGTAACACTGTCTTTGGGGGTTGACCATCCTGGAGTCTTTGAGCTTTGGGGCATAAGCAAACCCAAGCAGAGGTGCCGCCAGGCATAGAAGTTTCTGGCTGGTAAAGCCATACCCTAAGGATTCTGTGACTGTTCTATTCACGTTATCACAACACAGGATCTCATTCTTTTTTATGGCTGAATAATAATCCATTGTGTATATGTAACACATTTACTTTATCCATTATCTGTTGGTGGACTCAGCTTGCTTCCAAATCTTGGCTGTTGTGAGTTGTGCTGCAAAAAACATGTGAGTGTAGGTATCTTTTTAATGTACTATTTTCCTTCATTTGGGGGATATATATATATGCAGCAGTGGGATTGTTGGATCACATGGTGGTTCTACTTTTAAGTTTTTGAGGAAAATTCACACGGATCTCCATAATGGTTTTAATAATTTGTATTCTCACCAACAGTGTACAAGGATTCTCATTTTTCCATTTGCCCATTTTGCTTTGGTTGCCTGTGATTATGGGATATTACTGAAGAAATCTTTGCCCAGTACAATGCACTGAAGTTTCCCCAAAGTTTTCTTGTAGTGGTTTCATAGCTTGAGGTCTTAGATTTATGTCTTTAACCCATTTTGATTTTATTGTTTTATACTGTGAGAGATAGATATTTAGTTTCATTTTTCTCCACATGGACATACAGTTTTCCCAGGATCATTTACTGAGGAGATTATCTTTTACCCATTATACATTGTTGGCACCTGAGTCAAAAATTAGTTGTCAGGGTACAGATTTGTTTCTGGGTTCTCTATTTTGTTCCATTGGTCTATGTGTCTGTTTTTATGTCACTACCATGCTGCTTTGGTTACTATAGCTCTATAGTATAATTTGAAGTAAGGTAATGTGATTGTTCCAGTTTCATTCTCTTTCTGCAGGATAGCTTTTGATACTCTCAGTCTTTTGTGGTTCCATGTAAATTTTAGGATTATTTTTTCTATTTCAGTGAAGAATGTCATTGGTATTTTGATAGGGATTGCATTGAGTTTGTAGATTGCTTTGGGTACCATGGACATTTTAACAATATTAATTCTTCCAATTCATGAACATAAAATATATTTCCCATCTTCTGTGTTGTTTTGTTTATTTCATCATTGTTTTATGATTTTAGTTGTAGACATCTTTCAATTTTTGGTTAATTCCTAGGTATTTAACTTTATATATGACTATTGTAAATGGGATTACTTTTCAATTTCTTTTTCAGATTGCTCAATGTTGATATATAGAAAAGAAACTAATTTTTGTGTGTTGATTTTGTATCTGGCAACATTACAGAATTTGTTTATCAGTTCCAATAGCTTTCTTGTGGAGTCTTACGTTTTTCTCAATATAGATTGTATCATCTGCAAACAAGGATAATTTTATTTCTTCCTGTTCAATTTGGATGCCCTGTCCTTCTTTTGTCAGTTTGCTCCAGCTAAGTCTTCCACTATTCTGTTGAATGAGTTTTGAATGTTGGCATCTTTGTTGTGTTTTGAATCTTAAGGAAAGGCTATCAGTGTTCTCCTTCAGAATGCTACTACCTGTGGGTCTGTCTTATGTGGCATTTTTATGTTATGGTATGTTCCTTCTACACTCATTTTTTGAGGGTTTGTATCATGAAGAAATGTTGAATTTTACCAAGTGCTTTTTCAGCATCAACTGAAATGATCATGTGGTTTTTGTCCTTTTTTGTTCATATGATATATCACACTGATAGATTTGGATATATTGAACCATCCTGGCATCCCTGGGATAAATCACCCTTGGATATGATAAATAATCTTTTTAATGTATTGTTGAATTTGTTTTGCTAGTATTTTTAAAGTCCTTTTGCATTAGTATGCATCAGAGATATCGGCCTATAGTTTTCTTTCTTTCTTTTTTTTTTTTTTTTAATGTGTCTTGTCTGGTTTTGGTATCATGGTAATACTGGCCTTGTAGAATGAGTTTCCAAGTATTCCTTCCTTCTCTATTTTTTTTGGAAATAGTCTGAGTAGGACTGGCATTAGTTCTTTAAATGTTTGGTAGAATTCAGTAGTGAAGCTATTGGGTCCTGACCTTTTTATTTCCTGGGAGAAATTTTATCACAGAATAAATCTCATTACTTGTTATTGGTCTGTTCAGGTTTTGGATTTGTTTAATGTTGGTAGGTTGTATGTTTCCATGAATTTAACTATTTCCTCTAGGCTTTTCAATTTACTGGTATATAGTTACTCATAGTAGCCAATAATGATCCTTTGAATTTCTCAGAATCAGTTGTAATGTCTCATTTTTAAACTCTGATTTTATTTACTTGGGCCTTTTCACTTTTTTTATTAGTCTAGATAAAGATTTGTCAGTTTTGATTATTTTTTCAGAAAATAAACTTCTTGTTTTGTTGATCTATTATAGTGTTTTCTTCACTTCATTTCCATTTCTTCACTTCATTTCCATGTTCTGGTCTTTATTATCTCCTTTCTTTTACAATTTTGGGTTTGGATTGCTCTTGCGTTTTTAGTTTCTTAAGATGCATGATTAGATTATTGGAAGTTTTTGTTCTTTTTTATTTGGGCACTTATAAATTTGCCTCTTAGGACTTTTCCCCTGTATCCCATAGGTTTGGAAATGATATGTTTGCATTATAATTTGTTTCAATAAATTTTAAAATTTTCATCTTAATTTTTTTATTGACCCACTTGTCATTCACAAACATATTGTTTAATTTTCATGTGTTTGTATAGTTTCCCAAATTCCTCTTGTTGTTGATTTCTAGTTTTATTCCATTGTGGTCAAAGAAGATGCTTGATATTATTTCAATTTTTTGAAAGTTTTAAGATTTGTTTTTTGACTGAACATATGGCCTATCCTTGAGAATGATCCATGTGCTGATGAAAAGAATCTGTAAGTCTGTATATATCTATAAAGTCCATTTCTTTTATAGTGCAGATTAAGTCTGATATTTCTTTGTTGATTTTCTGTCTGGAAAATCTGTCCAATTCTGAAAGTGGAGTGTTGAAGGCTCCAACTATTATTGTATTGATATTGTAAAAGGAAAATATCTTGGGGCCCTAAAATCACTAAGCTAAAGGGAAAAGTCAAGCTGGGAACTGCTTAGGGCAAATCTGCCTCCCATTCTATTCAAAGTCTCCCTTTTGTTCACTGAGATAAAGGCATATCTGGCTGCCTTTGGAGAGGATAATCAGAAACTCAAAAGAATGCAACCATTTTTCTCTGTTCTACCTACAACCTGTAAGCCCCCCTCCCTGCTTCTAGTTGTCCTGCCTTTCCAGACTGAACCAATGTTCATCTTACATATGTTGATTGATGTATCATGTCTTCCTAAAATGTATAAAACTAAGCTCTGTTCTGAACACGTTGGGCACATGTCATCAGGACCTCCTCATCAGGACCTGAGGCTGTGTCATGGGCGTGTGTGTCCTCAACCTTGGAAAAATAAATTTTCTAAATTAATTGCAACCTGTCTCAGATTCTTGGCCTCATAAGATTTATCTCCCTTTAACTCTACTAATAATATATTTATCTGAGTGCTCCAGTGTTGGGTGCATATATAGTAATAATTTTTGTATCCTCTTGCTCAATTGACCCCTTTATCACTAAATGGTGAATTTCTTTGTCTCTTCTTACAAATTTGTCTTGAAATTTATTTTGTCTGATATGAATATAGCTACTCTTGCTTTTTTTTGTTTCCATTGGCATGAACTATCTTTTTACATCCCTTTAATTTTATTCTATGTGTATGTTTTTAGGTGCAATGTGTTTTTGTAGGCAATAAATCATTGGGTCTTTTTTTTTTTATATCCACTCTATGTCTTTTGATTGGAGAATTCAGTCCAATTAAACTCAGTGTTATTACTGATAAGTAAGGACTTACTCCTGCCATTCTGTTACTTGTTTTCTGGTTATTTTGTGGCCTTTTTTTCTTTCCTTCCTCCATGTCTTCCTTTAAGAAAACGTAATTTTTCTCTCATGGCATGATTTAATTTCTTCACTTCTATTTTTTATATCCATGGTATATTTTTTGATTTGTGGCTATCATTAGGCTTGCAAATAATATCTTATGATCCATTATTTTAAACTGATAATTTAACACTGATTGCATAAACAAATACACGAAAATAATACTAATAAGAGCTCCACACTTTAACTTTGTCCCCCCTTTTTAATTTTTGTTGTTTTTCTTTAGCTTTATCGTACTGTGTCTAAAAACGTTGTTGTAGTTATTATTTTTACGGATTTATCATTTAGTCTTTCTGCCTAAGAGTAGTTTACATATAACAATTATAATGTTATAATATTATATGGTTTTCTGTGTGCTTACTACTACCAGTGAGTTTTGTAGCTTCTGATGATTTCTTCTTACTCATTAGCAACCTTTTCTTTCATACTGAAAAACTCCCATTAACATTTAGTTTAGTACAGGTCTCGTGTTAATGAAAGCCCTCGACTTTCGTTTTCTGGGAAAGTTTTTATTTCTCCTTTATGTTTGAAGGATATTTTCATCAGATATGCTATTCTAGGGTAAACATTGTTTCCTTTCAGCACTTTATGTCATGCCACTCTCTCCTGGTCTGTAAGGTTGCCACTTAAAAGTCTGCTGCCAGACATACTGGAGCTCCATTGCAGGTTGTTTCTTTTTTCTTGCTACTTTTAGGATCCTTTCTTTATCCTTGATCTTCAGGAGTTTGATTATTAAACCCCACCAGATAGCCTTCTTTTGGTTAAATCTGCTTGATGTTCTATAACCTTCTTGTACTTGGATATTGATATCTTTGTCTAGGTTTGGAAGGTTCTTTGTTATTATCCCTTTAAATAAACTTTCTACACCAATCTCTTTCTCTACCTCCTCTTAAAGGCCAGTAACTCTTAGATTTGCCTTTTTGAGGCTATTTTCTAGATCTCAGATGTGTATTTTATCATTTTTTTCTTTTATCTCCCTTATCTGTGTATTTTCAAATACCCTGTCTTCAAGTTCACTAACTCTTTATTCTGTTTGATTAACTCTGTTATTAAAGAACTTTCATGCATTCTTCAGCATGCCAATTGCATTTTAAACACTAGAATTTCTGCTTGATTTCGTAAAATTATTCCAATCTCTTTGTTAAATTTATCTGATAAAATCCTGAATTTCTTCTCTGTGTTATCTTTAATTTCTTTGAGTTTCCTCAAGACATCTATTTTTACTTCTCTGTCTGAAAGGTCACATATCTCTCTTTCCTTCAGATTGGTCCCTTGTGCCTTATTTAGTTCATTTGGTGAGGTCATGTTTTCCTGGATGATCCTGATGCTTGTGGATGCGCATATGTCCAGGCATTGAAGAGTTAGGTATTTACTGTAGTCTTCACAAACTGGGCTGTTTTGTGTCTTTTCTTCTTGAGGCTTCCCAGGTATTCAAAGGGACTTGGGCCCCAAGTTCAGTAACAGTGTGGCTTTTGCAGACTCATGGAAGAACAGCCTTCTTGGTGTTGGATAAGATCCAGAAGAATTCTCTTGATTACTAGATAGAAATTCTTTTTCTTTTCCATTACTTTCTCCCAAACAAACAGTCTCTCTTTCTGGGCTGAGCTGCCTGCAACTGGTGGTGTCATGATGCAAGCACCCCTGTGGCCATCACCAATGATTCAGCTGATTCAGAACTGAAGCCACCACAGCACTAGTTCTCACACAAGGCTCGCTGTAACCACTACCTCCCTACTACATATGTTCACTCAAGGCCCTAGGGCTCTATGATTGGCAGGTAATGAAGCCAGCTCTGTTTGTGTTCTTCCCTTCAGGGGAGCAAGCTTCCTCTGGCCCCAGGCAAGTTCGGAGATGATGCCTGGCAGCCAGGGATTAATATCAAAAACCTTAGAAATTTACCTGATATTCTATGCTACTGTGGCTAAACTGGCATCCAAACCACAATACAAGGTCCTTCCTGACCTTCCCTTCCCTTTCCACAGGCAGAGGAACCTCCCCCTGTGGCCACCACTACCACCAGCCCATGGGGACTTCTGCCATGACACTGCCGAAGTTCTTCAGCCAGTTTGTGGTGAATGACACCAGGCTTATGATTCACCCTTCAGGGCAGTCAAATCCCCTCTGGCCCAGGGCAGGTCCAGAAATACTCTCCAAGAGCCTACGCCTGGACTCAGGGACACCAAGAGCCTGCCTATTGCTCTACCCCACTGTGGCCTAGCTGGTACCTCAGGTTCAAGACAAAGTCCCCTTTACCTCTGCTTTTCTCAAACAGAAGGAATCCTTCACAATCACTACAGCTGGGAATGTGATGGGTCATACCTGAAATAAGCATAGCTCAGAGCCCAAGGTCCATGGTGTACTACCTGGGTATTGCTGCTGGTTATTCAGGGTCCAAGGGTTCTTTAGTCAGCAGGTGATGAATCCTGCCAGAACTATTCATAGTTCCTGTCCTTCAAGGTAGCAGATTCCGTTTTGGCCTATGGTGTGTCCAGAAACACTTTCCATGAGCTAAAGCCTGGAATGGGGAACTCACGACCCTGCCCAGTGCCCTTATCCTACTGTGTCTGAGCTAGTATCAAAGATACATACAAAGTCCTCTTTACTGTTCACTCTCCTCTCCTTAAACAGAAGGAAGAAGTCTGCACTGCATGCAGTAGGGGGTGAAACGGCACAAGCACTCCCTTAACCATGTCAGCTCGTTATCTCCCTAGGTCACATGCCAGCCTAGTTCACTGGTTCTGAGCCCAGTCCCGAACTAAAAGTTGCCTAGGAATTACAGTCCTAGTGTTCCATACTACCTTTCAAGTTTACATAGGACCCAAGAGCACTTTGGCGTGCAGTGGCAAGCTTTGCTGAGAAACTCAAGTTTTGACCACTGGGATGGATGGATACTTCCCTTCTGGCAAGGTCTGGTCCTAATGCTCCCCCCGTGTGTGATCACTGGCTGAACCCAGAGCAGCTTTCCTTTCTGCTATGACAAGGAAGCACTAAGTTCAATGTAAAGTCTCCCAGTTGCTATGCTTTCCCTCTCCTAAGTGCACAAACTCTCCATGCCACATGGCTGCTGCCAGGAGATGGGGAAGTAGTGGCAATTGAAAACTGTCTACCCTATCCTAAATACCTCTTTTAGAGATTTTCATTTAAAACTAGATACTGTGATTTTTTACCTGATTTTTGGTTATGGCAATGGTGCTTTTCTATGTGCAGAGAGTTGTTAAAATCTGGTGTCCCTGCAGGGTGATAAATGACGTAGGCTTCCATTCCACCATCCCGCTGAACCCTCCCAGCTTTATTCTTTTTGCTTAAGATTGTTTTGGCTATTCTGAGTCTTTTTTGGTTTCATGTAAATTTTAAGATGATTATTTTCTATTTCTGTGAAGAATGTAATTGGTATTTTGATAGGCATTGCATTGAATACATAGATTGCTTTAGGAAATAGAAACATTTTAACAATATTCATTCTTCCAATCCATGATCATGGGATGTCTTTCCAATTGTGTATCCTTTTCAAGTTCTTTCATCAATATTTTATTGTTTTCATTGTATAGTTTTTTTTTTTTTTTTTACTTTTTTGGTTCAGTTTATTCTTTGGTATTTTATTTTATTTGTAACTATTGTAAATGGGATTGCTTTCTTGATTTCTTTTTCAGATTGTTCACTGTTGGCATATACAAATACTACTAATTTTGTATGTTTTTTTATTCTGCAACATTACTGAACTTGTTTATCACTTCTTTTTTTTTTTTTTTTTTTTTTTTTTTTTTTGCAGAGTCTTTAGGTTTTTCTAAGTATAAGATTATGTCATGGACAGACAAGAATAATTTGACTTGTTCCTTTCCAATTTGAAAGTATTTTATTTATTTCTTTTGTCTAATTGTTCTAGTTAGGATTTCCAATACTACGTTGAACAGAAGTGGTAGAAGTGTGTGTCTCTGTCTTACAGGAAAGTCTCTGACTGTTTTACCCAAATAAGTATGACACTAGCTGTGGGTTTGTTGTGTGTGGCTTTTATCGTGTTGGTGTATGTTCATTTTCCACTCTGTTTTTTGAGAGTTTTTATGACAAAGGGATGTTGAATTTTATCAAAATAGATTTTCCAATATCTATTAAAATGATCATATGGACTTTGTCCTTTAATCTCTTGGTGAAACTACTAAAGGAAAACATTAGAGAAGCACTCTGGAAAAATGATCTAGGAAACAATTTCTTGAATAAGATGTCAAAAGCACAGGCAACAGAAGCAAAAACAGAAGTATGGAATTGCATCAAGTTAAAAAGCTTCTGCAGAGCAAAGACAACAATCAGCAAACTGAAGAGACAACTATGGAATGAGATAAAATATTTACCAACTACCCAATTGACAATGGATTAAAAGTCAAAATATATACAGAGGTCAAATAACTCAACATGGAAAAACAATCTGATTTTTAAAGTGGGCAAAATATATGAATAGACATTTCTCAAAAGAAGACATACAAATGACGAACAAGCATATGAAAAGGTGCTCAACATCACTGGTCATCAGAGAAATGCAAATCAAAACTACAAATGAGATATCATTCCATCCTAGTTATAATGGCTTTTATCAAAAAGACAGTCAAGGGGACAGGGAAGATGCTGCATCTAGTGTTATGGTGGCTATGCCTTGACCTATGCAGCCTCTTGGAGCAGGCAGATGCCCTGAGCCCTGTGGGTCCTCCAGAGCAGAGCTGGCCATGTGAAGTGCTGTGCAGGCAGAACCTGGTGTTGATAGGAAGCATTTTTAGCATCCTCCTTATAACAGTTATCCTTATGGCATTTTGGATCTATAAGCCCATTTAGCATCAGTAACAGCCAAGTAAATAAGTTCTTCCATAAGCATTTGGGAATAGGTTAAGTTCTATTGCATAAGTGCCAGTGGAGAAGCTGAATAAAGAACTTTCCTACTTGGAAATGCCCTTTGGTCTGAACAGTTGCTAAATGCTAAACCCTAAATTATCTAGAAAAAGAAAAGTCCACTAGCAATTAATTTTCCTAACACTGTAATATATTAGGTTGGTGCAAAAGTAATTGCACTTTTTGCCATTAAAAACAATGACAGAAACACAATTACTTTTGCATCACCTTAATAATTTACCACTGAGTCTGCTTCTTGGTGTTTCTTTTCTAACTGTACTTGTTAAAAGTAAGGCCTGAAGTTTCCAAAGTTCAGTGTTAAAGATGGAGTGCTTACAGGAAAGAAAATATGGTTAGCTTGTGAGTATCTGTAAGAATCACACTGGAAAGGACTAATCATTAAGGCTTGAAAATACTAATAAAAGGGAGACTTACAATGTAGACATTATTTAAGAGCCATTTGGTCATCACAAATGGGGGTGTGTGTGTGTGTGTTTATTCCATCTGGGTTGGCCTAGAATGCTCTGATTGAAAAGTGGTGTCAGCTGTGGGGAACTTGGGCCATCAACCAATCCTCATCTGTATCTGTCCTACACTCAGGTCTCTCCCTGAAGTCAGGGTCACATCAGGTAGATGACCTGTTACTATGTGCACCCTTGGCTTGGAAGACTCTAGGTACGCATTGGAAATGATACTAGTCGGCCCATCACAAAAAGGGCTCCAACCTGCTCAGACACATTAATCTCTTTATGCTGCACTTAAGTGTTTCCAGCCCATGGTCTGCAACCTAAGGCAGATTTTCTCATATTTGGAATGTAAGAGAGGGCCAGCAGGATCTCCTTTCAGCCCTCCGTTGGGAGGGCCCAACCAACAGAAGTACATGTTCACTGTATGGGCCAGTGTGTGTTGACACAAATTTCATCTCAGTTTTGAAAATATTGCTATAAGTTTGTACCCTTGGTCATCTGGATTTTTCCCCCTATTGAAATGATACTTTCATACTTAAAGTGGTTATCGACATTTATTTTAACATGCTAGATTCAATTTTACGTGTTATTAAATTGAAGTGTTTCTCTTCTGCTTCATTCAAGCACTGAGATTTATTTATCAGGTATTCAATGTGAAATAATTGATGTAGGATACTGTAACTGTTTGACTTAAGAATTCTGTAATCTTGTAACAGTAAACCATTAATGTTACCATTGAAATATTTACTGTTCTGTGTTTTTGTGCAAAATGTCAATTAAAACTAAAGTAAAATCCTAAAGGGAAAGAAAAGGCAATAATGGATGCTGGTGAAGATGTAGAAAAAAAGGAACCTTCATGCCCTGTTGGTGGGAATGTAAATTAATAAAGTCACTATGGAGAAGAGCAGGTAATTTTTTTAAAAGAAACTATAAATAGGACTACCATATGATCAACCACTGGGTAGGTATCCAAAAGAAAGAAAATCAGTATTATCGAAGAGATGTCTGCACTCCCAAATATATTGCAGCACTATTAACAGTAGGCCAATATAACAGAATCAACATAAGTGTCCATCATTAGATGAATGGATAAAGAAAATGTAGTACATACACACAATAGATTACTATCCAACCATAAAACAGAAAGAAATCCTGTCATTCATGGCAACATGAATGAACCTGGAGGACATTATGTTAAGTGAAATAAACCATGCACAGATAGACAAATATCACACGTTCTCTCTCCCATATGGGATCTAAAATGTAATTTAATTCACGGAAATAGAAAGTAGAATGATGGTTACCAGAGGCTGGGAAGAGTAATGGGGAGGGGAGGAAAGGGGCATGGTTAATGGGTACAAAAATACAGTTAGATGGAAGAAATAAGATCTAGTGTTTAGTAGCACATGAGGTGAAGTTATTGTTAACTTACTGTATATTTTGAAATAACTAAAAGAGTGGAATTAGAATGTTCCTAATAAAAATGATAAATATTTAAGGTGATAAATATCCCAATTTTCCTGATTTTTATCATTACATATTATATACTTGGGTCAAAATATTACATGTGCCCTATTAATATGTCTAAGTATTACGTATTCGTAGTAACTGAAAGTTGTAAAAAGAGTTTTGAGTTATGCTCTAATTTATGCAATATATCTGGTCTTGTAAAAACTGAATGTAATTTTTAAATTAGATAGATGTAGAAATATCATAAATTTGTTTTATTTTTATTGATACATAATAATTGTATATATTTATGGGATACATGTGATGTTTTAATATATACATACAATGTGTAATGGCCAAATCAGCATAATTGAGAGATACCTATCACCTCAAACATTTGTCATTTAATTCTGCTGAAAATATCATCTTCAACTGGTAGAAACATTAAATATATTAGCTTGAAGTGTTAATAAACATTCCCTTCTTTAATGAGATTTAAATAAGAAGTTACACAAAAAGAAGACATTTTTAAAACTTTTCAGAATATGCTTTCGTAGTCAGGCCTGAAGTAGCTGTTATGAAAACTGTAATTTTTAATGTTGAGTTTTCATAAAGTTGTGCACATCTACAGTGCATTTTTTAAACAGACTTTTAAAATTGATTATCACCCAGTCACTGTCAAATAAAATGTATCTATAAGTGCAAAACACTAAATATTGTTTTGAGTGTTTTTGCTTTTATCGATGAATTTTAACTTCTATTGGTAAAGGCAAGATCCATGAGTAGTTTGTTAATCTTAACTTTTCTTAAGTAATCTTACTTATAGAATGTATTATGTAAATCATGGTATGTAACTAATGTACATACTAGTTCTAATAAAAATATAAACATTTGCATTCTAGTTCTAATAAAAATATAAACATTTTTGAAGTAAAAATAGCAATATGTTCATAAAAAATATAAATAAAATGAAATGGTCCTTGAAAAATATCTTTTATTCTTCCTTTTTCTTTTTTCATTTTTCATGAGTTGTAACAAGGGTTCTTAATGTTTTGTTATGACCACAGCATATATATATACTATATATGAGATATATATAGATCTCTCTATATATATAACATATACTTAATATTATATACTATAATATATAATATACATTATATTATATAGTATAAACTATATATTATATAGTTTATATAGCTCACTCTCTTTCATCTATGTATATATTGTTATTATTATTTTTTTTGAGATGGAGTCTCAACTCTTACCCAGTTTGGAGTGCAATAATGTTATCTCAGCTTACTGCACCCTGGACCTCCCTGGGTTCAGCTGATCCTCCCACCTAAGCCTCCCAAGTAGCTGAGACTACAGATGTACACTACCACATCTGGCTAATTTTTTTATTTTTGTAGACATGAGGATTCACCATGTTGCCCATGCTGATCTCAAACTTGTGGGCTCAAGCCATCTGCCCATGTTTGCCTCCCAAAGTGCTAGGATTACAGATGTGCGCCACCATGCCGGACCATAATGTTTTTACATGCATGAAATAACATATAAATTATATAAATTATAAATACAGGCCGGGTGTAGTGCCTCACTCCTGTAATCCCAGAACTTTGGGAGGCTGAGGCAGGCAGATCACTTGAGGCCAGGAGTTCGAGACCAGCCTAGCCAACGTGGTGAAACCCCATCTCTACTAAAAATAATACAAAATTAGCGAGGCTTAGTGACAGGCATCTGTAATCCCAGTTACTTGGGAGACTGAGGCAGGAGACTCACTTGGACCTGGGAGACAGAGGTTGTAGTGAGCCGAGATCACACCAGTGCACGCCAGCCTGGGCGACAGAGTAAGACTCCGTTTCAAAAAAAAAAAAAAATTATAAATATAAACAGTAATTTTGAAGTGTAGGTATCAAAACATTCAAAATGTATGTGCATTTGTGGTATGGTAATATATATACTTCTTTATTAAAGCACAAAATTGCAAGACATCAGAGATGCTCTAATAATTACTAGAACTTTGAAGTGTCTATAAATGTAAATAGTACTTTCTGTTCTATGTTATAGAGAAATATAATTTCTATTGATGACAAAATTATAGACTCTGATAATATTACTGTTATTATTATAATTTCAACCTTATTTTAGATACAGAACATACATATGCAGGTTTGTTATATAGGTATATTGCACGATGCTGAGGTTTAGGGTATAAATCCTGTCATCTGGGTCATAAGCATAATACCCAAGGGGCAATTTTTCAACTCTCCCTTCCTCCCTTTCCTGCTAGTAGTCCACTGGGTCTATTGATTCTATCCTTGCATCCATGAATACTCAATGTTTAGCTCCCACTTATAAGTGAGAACATGCGATATTTGGTTTTCTGTTCTGGCATATATTCAGTTAAGATAATGGCCTCCAGCTGTATCCATGTTGCTGCAAAGGGCATGACTGTATTGTTTTTTATGACTGTGTAGAATTCCATGCTGTACATGTACCACATTTTCTTTATCCATTCATCCAACGATGAACACTCAGGTTCATTCCATGTCTTTGCTATTGTACTATTAGTAATATTATTTAAACACTTTACCTAACTTGTTTAAAAATCTAAATTTCAATTCAAAATTAGTGAAAATAAAAATTCATTTCTTCCTTTCCAAATTCAAGGACTTTCTAAATGACTGAATCCAATTTAAGGACACCTGGCTTAAAATAATTATGAGAAAGTCAAAATAGTAAAACTCAACTAGGTTCTAAAAATTATAGTTGTCTTATAAATTGACCTTTCTATAATTTGTGTCTTTGCTTTTCAAAATCACAGAAAAATTAACTATATATATATATATAAATTTTCTATAACACTTTACTAAGATATTGGACTCACAGCTGTGGAAAAATACATAATTCTGGATATTAATTATCAAAGCTGCCCAAATTACTCAATTACAACCTGCTTAGAGATAAAAATCCTCATTTACTACACTACAGTGAAGTGGATACCGCTTTCTTTATTCTTTTTATTTTTCTTAATGGAGCTGTAGTTATTAGACAACCAGTAAATAATAGCATTCAGATCTAGGCCAATCAGGATTTAAGTCTTGAAAATATGGCACATTTTTCCAAATTAAAATGAAACAAGTTAAACTTTACACTAATTAGTGAAACTGCATCATGTATGTAAAATGGTGATGAACTACAATGGATCAACTTTAGAAAAGGTCACAATTCAAATAAAAGTATTCTGCCAATTTTATTAAGATTTCATTAAGATCAGAAGTGATGTTACTTATTTTCAGAAATGTTTTCAGAATTATTAAGGGATGAACAAAATTTTGTTCACCTAATAAAGTTGCTTAGTATAAATTCAAACCAATCCAAATTAAACTTCTTCAACCCATCAGCTTTTTATATTTTTAATCATTCAGAGGAAGAACTATCTAGTGATTTTTCACATAATGCAATCAATGGAGGAACAATTAAACTGTGTACCCTGTGCATATATACATACATGTGTGCGTGTGTGTGTGTATGTATATAATGAGACACAGGAAGTGTGGGCTAACACAAATTTATGAACAAACAAAATGTACCCCTAATAAAAAGAATGCATAAGATAGTATCTCATTGTAAATGTCTTATCTTAAATTACCTTTAATATATGCTAAGAATTTGGCCAAAGTGCTCTAAGATGCTAGAAACAAAAGTGTGCTTGTTTAACAGAAAGTATGCGTGTATGTATATGTTTATATATGTTATATATACATGTTATATATATATGATGTGTGTATATAGAGAGATAATACAAACACACACATTTATGTACATATATGTGTAAAGGCATATATATATACCTTTTTTCCTGAATTTGCCTGTGTTTGCTAGTGGGTTTAGTTATATAAGGTTTTAATCAAGAGGTTATCCTTAATGCTTTTGAATTATTTAGAGGGCTATTCAGACTCCATTGGCCTGGATCAGAAGTCACTGGCCACATCAGAAGCCATCTCTTCATGTGAAGTCTAGGAAATTGACTGGATGGTTAACACAGCAACAGGAAAGACAAACAACTGGAGCTCAAGAATGTTAGAAGTTTGGGGTTCAAACAACAGCAAGACCACAGCTCTATCTCTCTCTCTGTTTCTCTTCGATTATTATTCCATTTCTTCTCTTAGACTGACATCTTCTCAAAGGTCTAGAATCAGAATCGTAAGCCCTTGCACTTCTTATACTTCATAATTCACATTTTTGCTCCATAATATATTTTATATATTACAAGTTAAATATAGTTTAACATCATCTTTTGACACACTTCTAAAATTTGTGAAGAATTCAGGTTAGCCTGTCTTTTCTTAGGGACCAAGCACAGTGCAAATTAACCATGGCCCCCTAGACAATACACTACAAACAACATTCCTGTTGGAAAGATATATCTGCAGGGTAGAAAGGAGTAATTGGCCAAGATAAGAGACTCTTTAATAAGGAAGCAGTGCTTAAAAAATAAAACAATGTATGTCCACTGTAAGATATGCAACGTAAAAATAAAAATAATAATTTAGGAGTGGTAATATGAGATTTGAAGCATACAAACTATATTATACATTTTTTATATTTTCTTTGGCATAGTGAAATAAATAAAAAATAATTTAATTGTTGGAACAGCATAGATAAGACTTTTAAGTAAAAGAAAAATCTTTAAAGGTAAGAAAAGTTTTGGCCGGGCACGGTGGCTCATGCCTGTAATCCCAGCACTTCGGGAGGCCGAGGCGGGAAGATTACCTGAGGTCAGAAGTTCAAGACCAGCCTGGCCAACATGGTGAAACTCCATCTCTACTAAAAGTACAAAAATTAACCGGGCATGGTGGCACACACCTGTAATCTCAGCTACACGGGGGGCTGAGGCAGGAGAACTGCTTGAGCCCGGGAGATGGAGGTTGCAGTGAACTGAGATTGTGCCACTGCACTCCAGCCTGGCTAACACAGCAAGACTGTGTCTCAAAACAAAACAAAACAAAAAAAAGTTTTAATAAACAACATTTTATTTATAACCTTTCTTGCTGATAAAAACGTAACTACAATAAAATGACAATTGTTAAACATAAATCATAGAGCTTTCTCAAATACATACCAATGTAAAGAAAATTACATTGGTATGTAATTACCAATTCAAATTCAAGGGAAAATATAACCAATGATTCAATATATTTTTAAGGGAAACCGTATACAATAAAAAGGTGGGATTCTTCATATAAAATTTAAGAAATTTCATACAAAGATACTAATGCATCAAATTATGCACAGTAGAAACTCTGTAAACACATAAACTATTAATGGAAGCATAGTTTTGTGATGGATTTAACTATACTCAAACAACTTTGACATAATACACATACAATAAATAGATATAAAGCATGAAGGTAATATGTTAAACTTGAAAATGTATATCTTATAACACTAAAACTTTTCTCTTCAAGTATCTCCATTCT
This sequence comes from Chlorocebus sabaeus, assembly GCF_047675955.1. Classification (NCBI taxonomy): domain Eukaryota; kingdom Metazoa; phylum Chordata; class Mammalia; order Primates; family Cercopithecidae; genus Chlorocebus; species Chlorocebus sabaeus. Next base: position 98,358,658 of record NC_132916.1, on the reverse strand, counting down.
GAAATGAATGGATGCTATATTAGGCCACAGGGTCAGTATCAGTAACTTCTTTTTTTTTTTTTTTTCTGTGAGACGGAGTCTTGCTCTGTCGCCCAGGCTGGAGTGCAGTGGCGCGATCTGGGCTCACTGCAAGCTCCGCCTCCGGGGTTCTTGCCATTCTCCTGCCTCAGCCTCCGGAGTAGCTGGGACTACAGGTGCCTGCCACCACGCCCCGCTAAATTTTTTTGCATTTTCTTAAAACATTATCTGAACTATAATAGTTGCCCACAATGCAATAAACCAGAAACCAATCATAGAAGTATAAAACAATGAGTAATTACAACTTAGAAATACTGCTGGACGCAATGGCTCACGCCTGTAATCCTGGCACTTGAGGAGGCCGAGGCAGGTGGATCACAAGGTCACGAGTTTGAGACCAGCCTGACCAACATGGTGAAACTCTGTCTCTACTAAATGTATTAAAAAAAAAAAAAAAAAAAAATTTTAGCCAGGCATGGTAGTGCATGCCTGTAATCCCAGCTACTCAGGAGGCTGAGGCAGGAGAATCGCTTGAACCCAGGAGGCAGAGGTTCATGCAGTGAGCCGAGATCACGCCATTGCACTCCAGCCTGTGCGACAGAGTGAGACTCCGTCTAAAAAAAAACAAAAAAACAAACAAACCAAAAAAAAAAAACTTATACAATATCTGAAATTCTACTGTATTTAAGAAAACTGTATTATGTTTACTGTACTAAGGCCACATTAATGGAATATTCATAAAATAACATGGGCCTTGATAGTGAAATGTAATGATCATGTAAGAGAAGAAAATATATTATTTTTATTTATTGTATCAATGTATTGATCAATAATATTCATAAATTGGTAATAATTAGTGACAATACATGTCAAAAGGCAATAAAATCAGAATTGATTCTTAATCTTAAAAGGAATCTGATAAAACTGGAACTAAACTATTATTTAAACTTGGTAAATATCATCTCTTTTAAAAAATTGTCTATTTTTTAATTTTTTAAATTTTAATTTTTGTAGAAACATAGTAGGTGTACATATTTATGGGGTACAAGAGATGTTTTCACACAGGGATGCAATGTGAAATAAGCACATCATGAAAAGTAGAGTATCCATCCCCTCAAGCATTTATCCATTGAGTTGCAAACAATCTAATTACACTCTTATTTTAAAATGTATAGCGACTATTGACTATAGTCACCTGGCTGTGATATCAAATAATAGGTCTCACTAATTCTTTTGATATTTGGTATCCATAACCATCTGCAACTACCCCCAAACCTCCCACTACCCTTCACATTCTCTGGTAACCATTCTTCTATTATTCATCTTCATGAGTTCAATTGTTTTGTTTTTTAGATCCCACAAATGAATGAGAGCATGTGATGTTTGTCTTTCTGTGTCTGGCTTATTTCACTTAACATAATGATCTCCACTTCCATCTATGTTGTTGCAAGTGGCTGGATCTCATTCATTTATATGGCTGAATAATACACATTGTGTTCATGCACCACAGTTTCTTTATCCATTCATCTGTTGATGGACACTTAGGTTGCTTCCAGTTGATAGCTATTGAGTGTTGCTATCTCTTGGATATACTGAATTCCTTTCTTTTGAGCATATACCCAGCAGTGGGATTGCTGGATCATATGGTTGCAATTTTTAGCTTTCTGAGTAACTTCCAAACTGTTCTCCGTGGTGGCTGTACTAATTTACATTCCCACTAACAGTGTACCATGATTCCCTTTTGTCCACATCCTTTCCAGCATTTGTTATTGCCTGTCTTTTGGATACAAACCATTTGTTTTAAGAAGGCTTTTTAGATACTTGAAATGACTAGTGTGTTGCAATCTAAGCTGTTTCCGCTTTAGGGAGCACCCGAAACTCAGTAACCCTGTTGTTCCCGCAGACTTGTACAGGTACCCCTTTGATGATCTTGTACAAGATAGAGGAGAAGTCTCTGGATTACCAGGCAGAGCCACTTGTTCTCTTCCCTTACTTTTCCCAAAACATACAGAGTCTCTGTCTCTGTTCTGAGCCACCTAAAGCTGGGGTTGGAGTGACACAAGCACTCTTGTGACCATCACCACTATAACTGTGCTGGGTCAGACCTGAAGCTAGCACAGTGCTAGTTCTTGCCCAGGGCCTGCTGTGGGCGAGCATCAGCTGAGTTTAGTCTGGGTCTTCTTTCTGCTCCAACAGAACTGCACTCAGTCCAATGCCTCTGCACCAAGTCACTGTTGCTGAGCATGAAGGAGGGATAGCATTAGTAATTTTGACGGAGTTTTCTATTCAGCCATCTTGCTCTGCCTCCAGTATTACCTTTTTTTAAATAACAGATAAATAATAAAACACTAACTAAATTCCAGTTAATATCAACATTCACATAAAAATTCTTTATGATTATTTGATGACATTTTTTTCTGAAATATCTAGATAAAACCAAACATAGGCCGGGCGCGGTGGCTCAAGCCTGTAATCCCAGCACTTTGGGAGGCTGAGATGGGTGGATCACGAGGTCAGGAGATCGAGACCATCCTGGCTGACACGGTGAAACCCCGTCTCTACTAAAAATACAAAAAACTAGCAGGGCGAGGTGGCGGGTGCCTGTAGTTCCAGCTACTCGGGAGGCTGAGGCAGGAGAATGGTGTGAACCTGGGAGGCGGAGCCGGAGATCCGGCCACTGCACTCCAGCCTGGGTGACAGAGCGAGACTCCGTCTCAAAAAAAAAAAAAAAAAACAAAACAACGAACATAAACATGGAGAGTAGCCATTGGAGAAAAGGTGATGAAATTAATGTAAAATATGGGTATATTCAAAACACCCCAAAAAACCTGAAAAAGTCCTAGAATTAACAAGTGAGTTGAGCAGAAAGTCTTGAATGTGTCATAAGTATTGAAAACCCAGTCACTTTTCTAGTGACTGGCACTTTTCTATGCCAGTCATGATCAATTTTGTTTTTATGCAACACAGAATCCGTTTACAGTAACAAAAACAAACTTTAAAAGATGCGGCCGGGCGCGGTGGCTCAAGCCTGTAATCCCAGCACTTTGGGAGGTCGAGATGGGCGGATCACGAGGTCAGGAGATCGAGACCAGCCTGGCTAACACGGTGAAACCATACAAAAAAACTAGCCGGGCGAGGTGGCGGGCGCCTGTAGTCCCAGCTACTCGGGAGGCTGAGGCAGGAGAATGGCGTAAACCCGGGAGGCAGAGCTTGCAGTGAGCTGAGATCCGGCCACTGCACTCCAGCCTGGGCCACAGAGCCAGACTCAGACTCCCTCTCAAAAAAAATAAAATAAAATAAAATAAAAGATGCTAAAATAGGTAGAAAGAAATTAGACAAAATGTTTGCAACCGATCTGTAGTTTAAAAAATTTATTAATTACTAAAAGCTGTGATTTACATAAGTAGACATTTCTAATTTCTCAGTATTAGAATTGTAGCAATTCCAATTAGTTTATAGACTCAATCCTCAGATAATTAAAATTTCAATCAAATTATAGGGAAGAGTAATATAGCAAATTAAGTAAATAGTGTTCTAAGAAAAATTAAGAGATAAAATTATAAAAGTTTTGAAAAAATGAATATCTTGACAGAGAATTACTTTATCAACACTTGAAATACAATAAAATTGTAATATATAAAATAGTATGAATACAAAATTGAATACACATAACAGTAGAAAAATAACACTCTTGTAATTATCATTCCATTTTTACTTATTTATACTTTCGATAAATCTGATAATTGATGTTCAGCACTTTTTCATATGCTTGTTTCCCGTTCATATATCTTCTTTTGAGGAATGTCTATCCAAATTGTTTGCCTTTTTTTGTTCAGATTATTAGGTTTTTTCTTGTAAGTTGTTTGAGCTATTTCTATATTCTGGTTATTAATCCCTTGTCAGATGGGTAGTTTGCAAATATTTTCTCCCATTCTGTGGACTGTCTCTTCACTTTGTTGATGGTTTTCTTTGCTGTGTAGAAGCTCTTAAACTTGTTATGATCACAGTTGATCATCAAAGAAGTGCACATCAAAACTACAATGACATATTAGCTCACCCTAGTTAAAATAGCTTTTATCCAAAAGACAGACAATGACAAATGCTGGTGAGCATGTGGGCAAAAGGGAACTCTGGTACACTGTTAGTGGGAATGTAAATCAGTATGACTATTGAGAACCATTTGGAAGTTCCTCAAAAAAACAAAACTAAAGTTGCCATATGATCCAGTAATCCCACTGCCGGGTATACACCCAAAATAAAGGAAATGAGTATAAAGAGAGACCTGCACTCTCATATTTGTTTCAGCACCGCTCACAATAAGTAAGATTTGGAAGCAACCTAAGTGTCCATCAACAGATGAAAGGATAAAGAAAATGCAGTACATATACACAATGGAGCATTTTTCAGCCATAAAAACAAATGACATCCTTTCATTTGCAACAACATGGAAGGAATTGGAAATCATTATGTTAAGTGAAATAAGCCAGGCACAGAAAGACAAGCATCACATGTTCTCACTAACTTGTGGAATCTAAAAATCAAAACAATTAAACTTATGGACATAGAGAGTAGGGCTGGGAAGGTAACTGAGGGGTTGAGGGGAACGTAGGGATGTTAATGGGTTAAAAAAAGTAGAAAGAATGACTAAGATCTACGATTTGATAGTACAAATAGAGTGACTATAGTAAATAATAACTTAATTGTACATTTTTAAATAACTAAAAGAAAGTAATTGAATTGTTTGTAACACAAAGAATAAATGATTGAGAGGATGCATATCCCATTGTCCATGATGTAATAATGTAATACTTATACATTGCATGCCTGTATCAAAACACCCCCAGTACCCTATAAATAAATATATATATATATCTACTATGTACCCACTAAAAGTTAAAATTAAAAAATAAATACAAATTTTAAAATACAAAAATAATTAAAAAGCTGAGACATAAAATAAAATATTTATCATTGGTTACTAGAAAATTGTGAAATTTGGGAGAAAGAACTTAGCTATAACTGCAGTTTGTACCATGTACTCTAATAATAAATCCACCTTGAATAAATTGCTAATTGAAATAAGTCATTTGTTTTAAACAAAATGTGCAAAAATTTAATTAGTTTGGAATTAAGAAAGATTTGCTCACAATAAAATCAATAGAAGATCTTATAAAGAAAATGAAGGATGGATTTAACTACATTTAATCAAAAATAGATAATCCCAAAGAACTGGGGATATATATTTATAGCAAATGTGATGAGAAAAGTTTATATTATCAATAAGTAAACAAATACTTTATAGATAAAGAATGCAGGCAACATTACAATTGAAAATTTAGTGAGAGAAGAAAGCATAAATATTCCTAGAGAAAAATTTAAATGAGAGATTGATATATAACAATTTCTCAATATTCACAGTAATCAAAATAGTGAATATTTTTTAAAAGATACCATATGTCAACAAAGATGTTGAACATGAAAACCAGTAAATACTATTACTATCTAGCTGATGGAGATTCTAATGGTTATGAAGTGATAATAATCTGTGATGGTAAAGGGGCTTCCATAACCACCCCAAATACCACAAACTTGAAACAAGTCTATCAACATTATGAAAAAGCATTTGGTCATAGTGTATGTTATCAGACAAACTCATGTAAGACCTCAGCTAAGAAGCAGTCACCTGAAATTGGTTACACCGTGGAATCCATTATCAAGAATTGTGATGGCGGAACTTTGACATCCTGTCCCTTTACTCACTGGGGCCTGCTAATGTACCTGTACTGTGCTCACCTGCAGCTATGGTGGTTTCTTTGCTGCAGCAACCCCTATGGCATAACTGGGGAATTGATCCTCTCTTCATATTCTCTGAGATTAATCTTGGTTATTACTATTTATTTGAAATGACCTTGAGAGAATTCTGTTTGTTATAACTAAGTATACTGATTATTTCAGAAGTTGGTGCTAGTTTAGTTGCAGATAACTGATTCTGAAATAAATAAATCCAAATCTGGGATTATTTTTCTTGCTTTGTTGGACCTGAGGTAGTAAGATTATAACTTCTACTACAAATTGGAACCCCATGGCTATAACATGCTCTGGCTAAACAGATTTCTCGTTTATTATCACCTGTGGTCACTTGGCACTAAGTGGCCATCGATGGCAAGAGTTTGAAAGACTCAATGTCTAATTATATAAAACCCTATAATGAGCATGAGGACTATGAAATGGATTAATGGCTTCCTGACAGCACTGGAGAAGTATAGAAAGAGGATGGCAAACTCAAAGTTCTAAATTTTTTAATTCAAGGCAGAGTCAAAAAATCAGGGATTTTCAGTGACTGTGCTAAATGAATTTCTTATCACTTGCAGTCATAGGAATAAGAATGCAAAAAATAAAAGTTGGCATACAACTCTATGGTTATCAATTTATACCATCAGTTGAATTACAACTTTGCCAAATCTCTTATGTAAATGTTGAAAATGACATATTGGGAATGGTATATTTTCCAAGAAATGAAATCAGAATTTGTGGAAAGATACACATAGTTTAAAGGCATGGTTTACAACTGGAGGTACTGCCAGACCCAGAGGGCTCCTATAGTACGTGGAGATTCTTCTACTCGGGCATGCTACTAGCCTTTAGCACTTGGGTACTAAGGATTTTAAATGCCCTAAAATATGGGTCTGGGGGTTGGAAATCCTGCCCGAAAAAGAACTGCTCCACCTAAAATGCCTGTAGCACTCCTATTGAAATCACTAGCTTTGTGTAATAACTCTCCAGTTTGACTGAGCTTCCCTTTACTGCAGAACCATCCCCTGGACTCCTGGTAGATGTGGCTGTTTCAGTCTTGCTTGAAGATGGTAGATGTGGCTATTTCAGCCTTGCTTGAAGACACTTTGATAACCTTATTCATACAGTTAGCTTGAAAAGTGAAACCATTAGAATTAAGTCTAGCTTCATTATCAGAAAACATCTTAAATTACTTAATCAAAATAGAATTGTTTTTCCCCTTACCTAAAAGCAGTCTAAAAACAGTCAAGAACTTGGAATTGATTTTTCATGGTCACTAGCATCCCAGGATCCAATTATCTTTGTATTTCTCATCTTTAGTGTACTGTCACATTGTCCAAGATGACACCTTAAGCTCCAGTCCTAGTTCTAACACAAGACTGCATGAGAGGAAAAGGGATAAACAAGGATGAACTCCTCCAACTTTGAGGAAGCTTCTCAGAAAGACCATGTAACTTCTATATTGTTCTCATAGACAAAATTTGGTCATACAGAAAGTCTAGGTGCAAAGGTTGGTGAAATGAAATATTTGCCTTAGGACATATGGTTGTCCATCTAAAAAGTAGGGAAGGTATAAATGTTGTGATATACAATTAACAGCTTCTGCCACACAAAATCAATCCAATTTCTCCTTGCCCTCTCCTAAGCCATCCTTGCTTCCAGACTCTGGGATGAAAAGATTTACGCACTAAGTAAGATTCAATATGTTACTGAAATGGTTTGGCTGTGTTTCCACCCAAAATCTCATTTTGAATTGTAATCCCCATAATCTGCATAATCCTCATGTTTCAAGGGTGGGACCAGGTGGAGATAACTGGGTCATGGGGGCAGTTTCCCTCATGCTGTTCTCACGGTAGTAACTGAGTTCTCACAAGATCTGCTGGTTTGACAACTGTCTGTAATTTCCCCTGCTTGTACTCACTCCGTTCCTCCACACTGTGAAGAAGGTGCCTGCTTCCCCTTTGCCTCCCATCATGATTTTAAGCTTCCCGAGCCCTCTTCAGCAATTCAGAACTGTGAGTCAATTTAAACTTCTTTCCTTTATAAGTTAACCAGTCTCTAGTATTTCTTCGTAGCAGCATGGGAACTAATACAATTATTAATTGATATCATTTAATATTTGGAAACTATGTGGTGGGAATGGATTTTAAGCGTCACCAATCTTAAATAAAGAAGGAGAATAAAGAAGAAAAAGCACTTTATATCTGATTGAATTTATTGATAGAGACATATTTATAAGAAATTTCGGTTTCAGTGTACTAGCTGAGGTAGGTGAAAGTAGCTTTCATTTTCTCCATTGTTTTACTGAAAAATGTACTTCCTAGTGAACTAAAGTTTGAGATGCTAGAAATTTAAAGAGTTAAAGTAATCCAATAGTATATGGAGAAATAAAGGTTCTGTAAATTTATTATGTAAAACTTACTATGATTTTACAACTAAGAATATTGATTCATATTGAAATTTGTCCCAGTAATAAGACAGAGGATGATCTTTTCGCCATAACACTGAGAAATACACTGGAGATGGAAGGGCGTAAATCTTTGAAAAATGTTATAGTGGATAATTTTTGTAAGATAAGTATACTGGTAGAAGATTCTGATATTAATGGGCTTCTTAATTTTTTTTTTTTTTTTTTTTTTTTGAAACACAGTTTCACTCTTGTTGTCCAGGCTGGAGTGCAGCGGTACGATCTCAGCTCACCGTACCCTCCACCTCCTGGATTCCAGCGATTCTCCTGCCTCAGCCTCCCAAGTAGCTGGGATTACAGGCGCCCACCACCACATCCGGCTATTTTTTAAAATATTTTTAGTAAAGACGGGGTTTCACCCTGTTGGCCAGGCTGGTCTCGAACTCCTGGCTTCATGTGATCTGCCCGCCTCGGCCTCCCAAAGTGCTGGGATTACAGGCATGAGCCACCGTGCCTGGCCAGTCTTCTTTATTTTAAAGATAATGAAGGAATTATTGGCTAGCAAAGGCCAAATTGTGCTACTTAATTAGTAGGCAGAATTAACCATGACTCCTGTAACACTCAGTAGGGATGGTGTGGTAATCAAAATAATACCACCTATAGAGATTATTGAAATCATTATTTGCCATGAAATCGACATGTTCAAATAGATGCAAAGCCAATTAAGGTCTATGCACTTCACATAAGTAAATACATTCTCAGTCTGATGATAGAGACGTAACATTAATACCGTAACACTAGTCACAGCCCCTTGCCTAATCCCAGATTTGAGTCAGTTCAGGACTGAGAGTTCCTTGGATACAAGAAGGGAAAGATAAAGCTAAAGACTTGTAATAATAACAGTCTGTATAGTAAATTTTTCTTCTGGCACTTTTCAATATAACTTTTATCTTATAGTGGTGTAACTGTGGAATGGGTAAAAGGAAAAACACACACACACACACACACACACACACAATTCCAAAATGATTGGGTTGTGAACCATATTATGAGAAAAATCTACCAAACTGGTGAAATGGCATGTCAGAGGCTACCCTTTCTCATGTGTTTTACGTAATGAGCAGTTTAGAAGGAGGTAGATCAGGGATCTGTACTTCTGTGCACTGCATCTGCATTTAGGCAGGAAAAAGACAGGCAAAAGACAAAGTCAAATATTTTCTTCACTTGACTTTGTCAGCTTTATTCTGGAAGTACAGCGCTCTTCAAGTGCTTCTGAATTCTCCTTAGCCAGAACTGTCACATCGTCATAGCTGGAGAAAGGATAAGCATTTGAATACTGTTTTGGCTCTGGCAGAAAAGAGCAGTACTGAAGCAGGAACAAATCATGCTTCAGGTGCAAAATGGAGCTTGAATAAATTTCATCTCATTTGGGGCCCAATGGGATCCCAAGCCCAACTTGTGTTAAAATCTTGCTTTTTTCAAGAATGTAGATAAAAAGATAAACTTCTGAACCAGCATTCACTAAGGGAGTTAAGAATATTTTAATAAAGCTAAGAAAAGTCTCTTGAGCACCCCTATCAAAATAATAACCAAAAATACTATACATCTCTGTGGGAATCACCACTAAAGACTGGAAAAAATAGGCATGATGATTCCTAACATATCACCATTTAACTTGACTGGCCTGTACAGACAGAGGGCTCTTGAAAATCTTATGTAATTAACATAAACATAATCAGGTAGTGATTCTAATCACAGCTGCTATTCCAGATGGGCACTATTTCCTGGAGGAAATCACCACAGTTCTGGGTACCTGATATGTATTTATTGATCTGACTCTTTTTTTCCACTTCCGTCTGAGTTAGAAAATCTGAGAAGCTGTTTATTTGAACCTGACAGGGACAGCTGCATACACCTAGCATGCTACAGCAGGTTTTCACTAGCTCTTCACAACGGGACCACAATTTAGTCCACAGGATGCTTGATCATCCCACAGTCTCCAAAGCATCATGCTGATCTTCTTTGGTGATGACGTCATGCTCAGAAAATGTAGCGAAACAGAAAATGAAACTCCAGATGCCTTTCTAAGACAGGTGTCAGAAAGTAGGTGATAACATGGCACTAGCCACTTAAGTTAATGGCCAAGGAGTCCAAGGCATGTCTCCCATTTTTCTTAGTCTGTGTCACTTCATGAAGCAGAGTCTCATGCATGCAGGTAGCTTATTTAGAAAGTGATCCAAGGAAACAGAAGTGAAGGACTTGGAAAAGTAAAACAAGAAAGGAAAGAGAACCATTTTATTGAGTCAGTCAATTCAACTCAGACCTTCTAAGTTGTAGAAAGTGTGCCTCTGAACTGTTTCCCTAAGGAATAGAAAGAGAACAGTTTATTTACCAGCTCCATTTCCCATTGGTCAACATATGTAGCTGTGAAGTCATGAAATTGTGAAGGCATGAAATCTGAGTATGTTTCCACTGGGTTCCATGCCATATGGTCAGAGTTGCCACAGGACAGGATGTAAGAAATATATGGTACTGTCCTGCTGTATGTGGAGCTCTGAAACATACCTCAAAATTATCTGCTTGGGCATATATTGAGCATTGTCCAGCCCCAATTATTTACAGACTTCCCATAAGGCATGCTATGGGAAGTTTCAATGTTTTCCCCCTTCAAATCTTATGTTGAAACTTGATTCCCAATGTCAGAGATGAGGCCTACTGGGAGGTGTATGTATCATAAGGGTGGATCCCTCTCAAAAAGACTAATACCTCCCTTTGGGTTTGAGTTCTCATTATATTAGTTCCCTCAAAAGCTGGTTGTTAAAAAGAGCCTGGAATCTTCCTCCTCTCTTTTGCTTCCTCTCTTCTCATGTGATCTTCACACATCAGTAGGCTTTTCACCTTCTACCATGCATGGAAGCAACTTGAGGCCCTCACCTAAAGCAGATGCCAGTGCCATACTCATTGTACACCCTGAAGACTCAGGTGCCAAATAAACACCTTGTTCTTACTATGTCCCAGCCTCATGCAAACCTTTATAGCAAAACAAAACAGACTGACAGAATACTGGTACTAGGAGTGGGGTTTCACACTACCAGTGGCTCTATAATTATGGGGTCTAGAGGACACTGGCCCCGCTCTCACAGCTCCACTAGGTACTTCCCTAGTAGAGGCTCTCTGGAGTGACTCTGCCCTGTGGAGCTTTCCAATGCAACCTTTAAAATCTAGATGGAAAATGCCAAGCATCCACCACTCTTGCATTCTGGGTGCTTGCAAATGTAGCACCACATGCATGCCACTAAATCCTATGGCTTGTATCCTCTGGAGTGGTGGCCTGAGCAGTACCTGGGGTCATCTGCAGATAGAGCCAATGTGACCAGGATGCAGGTAGCAGCATCCTGAGGTGGTGCAAGGCAACAGTGCCACAGGCCTGTTTCTTGAAACACTTCTATTCTCCTAGACCTCTGGATCTTTGATGGGAGGCACATCCTCAAAGATTTCTGAAATGCCTTCGGGGGTCTTTTGTTCATTGTCTTGACTAGTAGCACCTGGCATCATTTTATCTGTGCTATCTAGCAAGTGGTTTCTTCATAGCACCCTTGGACTCCTTTCCTGAAAACTTTCTTTTCTTCTCTACCACATGACCACATTGTACATTTTTTTAAATTTATACACTCTACCTCTCTTTTAATTATAAGTTCCACCTGTAGGTCATTGCTTTGCTGCCCTTTCTTATCATAAGCTGTTATAAGTAATCACACCACTGCTTAAATGTTTTGGTGCTTAAAAATTTCTTCCAGATACCCTGGACCATCACTCTTAAGTTCAGCTTTCCAGAAAACCCTAAGGCATGAACACAATGCAGTGAAGTTCTTTTCTATGGTATACCAAGGGTTACATTTTGTTTTCGTTTTTTTGTTTTTGTTCGTTTGTTTTTGTTTTTTTTGGGGGGGGTGTCCGGAGCTGCGTGGCCCGGCCATAGCGATTATAACTGACGACTGATGCCTGAGCTCTATACATTTCCACTTTATGCCTCCTCCCTAGATTTACTTTCTTCCTTATTCTGCTGTCTCATAGCCAGTACAAAATGGCGCTCTTCCGGGTTCTTCATCACCCATTTTCCCGCGCCCGGGAACATGGTCAACTTACAGCGCAGGCGCCATCCCACGCCCGGGAAAATTACCAACCGACGGCGCAGGCGCAACATGACGTCCGACCGAAGAAACAGAAATCTACCTGGCCACGCCCACCGCAGGGCCACTGTCATCACCCTGGCCCAACCTCCACCCCTGCTGGTCTATATAAGGCATTACACTGCCACCAATAAACGAGACTTGATCAGGATACTGTCTTGTCTCCATTTCTCGTGTCTCTTGTCCCCCCGAGTTCCCACTCCCTCTTCTAGGGCCTACATTGACGATCCTGCAGGACAGGACAGGGGGGTCTTTTTTGGGGGGTAAGCGGATGTAGTTTCACTCTTATTGCCCAGGCTGGAGTGCACTGGCACGATCTTGGCTCACTGCAACCTCCGCCTTCTGGTTTCAAGTGATTCTCCTGCCTCAGCCTCCCGAGTAGCTGGGACTACAGGCATGTGCCACCATACCCAGCTAATTTTTGTATTTTTAGTAGACACAGGGTTTCACCATGTTGGCCAGGATGGTCTCAATCTCTTGACCTCATGATCTGCCCACCTCGGCCTTCCAAAGTGCTGGGATTACAGGCGTGAGCCACTGTGCCAGGCCGAGGTTTACCTTTTCAACAGTTCCCCAAAAGTTTCTCATTTCCATCTGAGACCTCACCAGCATGACTTTTACTATGTTTCTATAAGCATTTTGTCACAACCACTCAACCAATTTCTAAGATGCTCCAAACTTTGCTAATCTTTTAGTCTTTTTTTGAACACACCAGAATCTTCCAACCTCTGCCCATTACCCAGTTCCAAAGTTGCTTATACATTTGCAGGTATCTTTATAGCAACATCTCATTTCTTAGTACCAATATTCTGTTTCTATGTGAGACGGTTTACTTAAAATTTTATATAAGCCTTCCAGAAAGCATTTATCTTGCAAATTCTAACTCAAAGTAGGAGATACAGTATTTGGTGAAATTCTTTTCCATTTTCAAGATAACAAATGGCACATTTGGTTATGCTGTTACAACCCATTTGTTGAATGACCCAAAGGCTGCCAGCTTTGGGTCTTTAACAAAAGACGGCTCCCTGCTATGACTGATATGACTAGACCACAGATGCAATGTTCTTGAAATATCTATGCCAGATTGTGATGCTGAATAATGACTCTCGCATTTTGGTAAAAAATTTACAGCAGATGTCCCTAAAGTTTGAAAGTAAATATTCTTTTGATAGGCAGCTTTTGCCTTGCTTCTAAGCTCCAATAAAAATGGAATGTTTAGCTTCTAGGAGACAATCATGAACCTGAACTACCTTTATTAACTGGGTATTATCTTATCAAGCCTCACAACTGTGATGTCCTCAGCAGCATACAAAGTGAATGGAGTGTATATGAGACTGAGTATGGGTAGGTGCTAAATGCACAAGGGAGTTTCATAAGCAGGTTTCTCCTGTGAATGTTGTGCCTAAACTTCCACTGCCAACCCAGTCTTGACCCCGAGCTTGAGTTTCATGGGGTTCCCTATGATCAGATAATTGAGAAGAAAACATTTGAGCCAGTTATTCAGGTTTCTCAGCAGGACATAATGGCCCTTGACAGAAGCAGGTTTATGTAGCGGTTCCACTTATGTGACCGTGAAGGGCACACTGATGTTAGAAAATATTAATGGTAACCAGAAATTCCAATAGTTACAGTTGTGATTCATTGATTCCTGGGTAATAGTTTGGTAGATAAACAAGAACTTGGAATGAGTAAGATTGGATGATGGAAGACAAGGTGGTTTGAGAACAAGTTATATAGTATACTGGGTCTTAAATGTAGGAATATTTTTATACTATGTGAATGTTTTCTAAAAATGTCTCCACTGCAAATGAGGCTTTCAATAATCAAATGGATATAATGATCTGCTCTGTGGATATTAATCTACCTCATTGTACAGCCAACTCAGTGAGTGTTCATTAAGCTTATTAGCAAGGGGTCCATGTTGAAAAGAACAGATGTTATGTATGGACTCAATAGATTTTCCCTCTCCAAGACTGACCTGGCTACTAGTACAGTTGAATGTTCAATTTGCCAGTAGCTGTGTCTGACCTGATCCTTTAATAAGTAACAAACCCTAGGGGATCAGTCAGTCAGCTAGTGGAAGGTTAATTATACTAGACTTTTTTTTTTTTTTCATAAATGAGATAGCAATTTGTCCTCGCTGGAATAGATACTTAATACGAATTTTGATTTTTTTTTTCTCAGTTTGCTAATCTTCTGACAGTAATACCATCTGCAGGCTTTATTCAGTTCCATATGAAGCATCATGATATCACACTCGAAATTTTTATGACCTAGGAATTTATTTTTCAGCAAAGTAACTAATCTTCTACCTTTAATATACTTTTTATTTTCATTTTATTGTTTGCAATGCTCAAATTTTATTTCCTTTCTGCAAAGCATCTTTGCTATCTATTCAAGAGATATTTTCTGGAATCAAATATGCTATTTAGCCAAATAAATATACAAATACGATAAAGGCAACAAGCATGTTAAAACATACATTAAATTTCCTTGGTTCATTGAACATTTATCCTCACCAAGGGAATGAAATGTACAGTGGAAAGATTGTAGAGAGTCTCAGAAAAATTTTAGCTATCTCCAAATACCAGGGTAGTGCAAATTCCCCACCGGGATTCTGATACATAGGCATAAGTCTTCCCAGAGGTCACAAGAATCTTTTGAACATCATTTCCTTAAGATGTTTTCTATGGTAATAAAATGAACAGAACTACTGAGAGACCCAGAAGCTATTAAAAATGTGATTTTTTATGCAGATGGTATATCATAGACTATTAATATCAATACATAATTTCACCATCATTTCCTAAAGAAGCACAAAACTTAGCAACAATAGTTTAGAATTCTTGTGAACACACATGTAGCTAAATTGTAAACTGCAGGATACATATGTTAACAGAAATTTTATTATCAAATACAATGTGTTAACCATAATTTTTAAAAAAGGAAAAAAACACTTTTTCTCAACTGCCCATTATTTGTAAAACTCATAAAACAAGTTATCTTCTGTTTTCTCTGTCTTTCTATGGGGAGTTGGAAAACATGAAAAATCAAAACCATGAAAATTTGTGCCATATGTTGTTAAAATGTGTTCTTTTGATTGCTGAAATGGTTTGGGTGTTTTGTCTCCTCCAAAGGTCATGTTGAAATGTGACCTCCAATGTTGGATGTGGGGCTTAATGGGAGGTATTTAGGTCATGAGTGTAGGTCCCTCATGAATATCTTGGTGCTGTCCTCGACGCAATCAGTGAGTTTTCAGTCTGAGTTCATACACAATCTAGTTGTTTAAAAGACTAGCACCTCCTTCTCTCTCTCTTGCTCCCTCTCTCTTGCTCCTTCCTTTGCCATGTGACACAATGGCTCCTCTTCGCCTTCCACCATGACTGTAAGGGCCCTGAAACCCTCACCAGAAGCAGATGTCGGCACTATCCTTCATGTACAGCCTGCAGAACTGTGAGCCAGATAAACCTCTTTTCTTTATAAATTACCCAGCCTCAGGTCTTTCTTTCTAGCAGCGCAAATGGACTAATATAATTGCACAGAACTATTCTTTTTATCAAACTTCTCATAAAAAACTTGTAATTGCTCAATTATTCTCTTATAATGATTTCACACTTCTACAAGTATATATACCATACATGTGCTTTAACTGTGAATTTTCTGTGCTATTTCTAAAACAACCTGATGCACTTGAAGCATATGTTAATTTTAAAAGATTAGCAATATGTATACTACACATTAAACAACCAAATTCCATTACTGCTCTGTCACTGTTTCTTCATGAAGCCAAACACACAGTTGATTCAATATATTATACACATACAAACATTTACCTATACAAGTGGCTGTATTACCTAGGCCTGTTTTGGATTGTTTCATAGTTTGTTATGTTAATAGAATAAAAACAGAACTTTTTTCACTTTATCACTTTAAGCAAAACATGCTCTGATTGTTACAGGTTCACTAAATAAATTATTATATTTTTCTTTCCCTAGGACATCCATAGTGCAATAATGAAAGCAGATCTTCTGAAAGAAGTCACAGCTGGAGGTAGGCTGGTTAGGAGTGGGAAAGGAGTAGCTGGGAGGTCAGAAGGATACCAGAGAAAGTTACAAAGGTTGATTATAAACTACCAGGATAACTGGCAAATATGTGTCAGATTGGAGTTTTAATACTGGCTCTGACATAATTTACCATCTTGAGGTTGGGGAAATGTTTAATGGTTGAATAACTAGAATGTATCATTACATCAAATGTAACGAATCTCAGTTCACCAACTCTAGCAAGCAAAAAGTGGCACACATTTAAGACAACATGTGCCCCAGTTTGTGGAAGAAAAACCACTGGACCCAAATTCTCCATGTTTATGTTAAAGTTGATATATAGTTGTATCAGTCTCTTTCATAGTAATCTAGTAATCTAAGAACTAGTTGAATCTTCTGTCTTTAGAATTCAGATCTGTTGACACTTTGGGCCATATAATTCTTTGTTGTGGGGGGCCATCCTCTGCATTGTAGACAGCTTAATAGCATATTTGGCTGTCATGCACTGGATGCCAGTAGGACCCCCACTCCTTGCCCTTGTGAAAGCAAAAAGGGTCTCCAAACTTTACCAAGTATCCCCTGGGGGCAAAACTTCTCATTGTTGAAAATCACTGCATTAGACATATCGAGACAATCCTAATCTAGTCAATTGTGTGGACACAAACTGTTAGAGGAAGAATAATTATTAACATTTGTGTCTAGTCAACTAATTCGGTCACATAAATTCTGTATGCGAATTCATTTTGCTTACTACCAAAGCACAAAGACTTTTCAGATAACTTATAATAATATTGTACAAGTATAGGGGTTCAGAGTAGCAAGTGAATAATTAAATTTACCTAGAGTATGGAGAAATTGGGTTTGGAATATTCATGACACTAGTTCTATTTCTAATGTTTAGTGACTACCACTGAATTATTTATGTCTTATTATTAGAACACCTGGAGTTATGACACATATTTTTTGTGAAGTTTGCCAACTTTGGACTTTTCAAGCATCAAAATTCAACTCTGTATATTTATAGCTAAAGTAGGAACCAGGAAACTTAGGTGATTTGGTCACGTCCATAAAGTCACTTCACTACAAAACAGGAATTGTGGTCTGATATTCTGGCAAATACTTTGATCTTATTTCCATGTACAATAGCATTTCTCAAAGATTAGGCAGTGGTAGGGTAATGAAAAGCCATCAACAAAGTATAAACTGATTCCCAATTCAACCCTTTTATTCCTTTTGAGCAAGTGATATTCACTTCCTAATATTTCCTTTTTGTCTTAGGTCTGAAATGGTTACTTGCTTTTAATACATAAAATTGGCATAAAGAACCACTAAATTAGGTATTCATTTTTAAAAAGTGTTGTGTACTACTGGAGTTTATTGAAAACTTCAATTTAGCAATCCACTAAACTGTCCTAATAAATATAATATTTGTTAATGTTGCAAACGCCTGATTATGCAAATTTTTAAATTCTTACAATTTGGAGAAAGAATGTTTTGTTCTCAAGGCACCCTGTTTTTCTCCCTGAATTCAGCAAATGAAATGAACAAAATATTATAGAAAAGGAACATTAAGTGACCCTAACATAGGAAAAGATGTTTAAAACATTAAAGTTATGAGATATATTTTGAATCTGTCAGATTAAAATAGATCAAAACATCTGAAAACACCTTGTGTTGGTAAGGATGTATTCACAGATAATCTTACACAGTGCTAGTGAAAAACTTGAATTGCTATTTCTGAAACGGGAAAGGTTCCCTTGTCCCCCTCCTAGGGCATGCCATGGGGATGTGGCTCGCTTCTTCAGTGCCCCGCTGCTCAGACCTCTAGGGGAGCAGACAGACGGGCAGGGTGTGGGGCTCCAACCTCACGGTAGTGTCTAGGGGTGAATGTTTAGGCCTCCTGAAGCCCCAGTGGGCGTGTGTTACAGGGTGTTCTCTCAGTTTGCAGTCTATAGGCGGCTTGTGTTAATCAGCTCAATTAGACTCTTTACCTTACTGCAAGTAGAGAAGGCTTTCTGTATCCTGGGATTTCTTCGCTGTGCTCTTTTGCCGGAGCTCCTCAAAAACTCCTCTCCATGACCAGCCACCTGCATCTTCTTCGCCGATGTATTCCTCACGAAGTCCAGCCACTTCTGCGTGTGTGCCTGCTAGGGCCTGGAGTTTCTATAGGCACAGGATGGAGGCATGGCGGGCCAAGGCGGCCTTGGGAAATGCAGTACTCGGGTGGAAAGCAGAAGCGCCTGACCTCAGCTAGGTCCATGGGGGTGGAGCCCTAGCCAGTGACCACGCCCTCCTCCACCCAGCACTTCCCTTCCCCACTTCCGTATCATTTAAAGGGACCACGCTCTTCCCTTCCCAGCAATCCTGTGTTACTTCTACGGAGGAGAGTTTGGCAAAAATTTCAAACGCATATAACATTTGTCCCAGAAATTTGACTTCTAGCACTTTAGCTTACAAGTATATTCACATAGGAGAAAATGATATAGATACAAAAATATTCACTGAAGTATTGCAGGCAACATCAAGGATTGGAAATGTCCTAATATTCACCAACAGATAACGGGAAAATAAATTAGGATTCTTTCTAACCCATTATAAAAGAATGAGGCAGAACTTTATGTGATGACTAAGAATAATCTCCAAAAAGGTTGCTAAATACAAAGAATTTATTATTACAAGTCATGCTGCCATTTATTATTACTAAAGGTATAAATATAAATACATGGTCTAAGCTTATATGCATTGAATATCTCTAGACCACACAGATAAATAAAATGAAATGAAAACTGAAAGATGATATAGGCTTGGGCAAAGAAGTTGGGGAAAATATGGAGATCAGAATTCTACTTTTCGTGATATCCTTTTTGTACCATTTGAATTCGAGATAAATAAAATGAAATGAAAACTGAAAGATGATACAGGCTTGGGCAGAGAAAGCTGGCGAAATATGGAGAGCAGAATTCTACTTTTCATGATATCCTTTTTGTACCATTTGAATTCGAGCTATGCATTTAAAAGTATATTAATAATCCTTTCAAAACTGTAGCCCCATTCCCAGACTCTTCCGATCCTTCAAAGATACATGAAGTTTCTACTCTCTGGGAAATTCTTGGGTCCCAGTAACGGAAAGCTGGCCAATATTGCAAAAACAACAGCTATTCCAGACTTCCCTTATCCTACAGAGTTCAACAAATACTTGATGTCACTACTCTTCCCTTTGCTTGCTAACAACTGAAGGGATATTTTACAAAAGCAAACTAGAAGGCTAATGAGTGTCAACCTCAGTTGCACAGGGACTATAAAACTGATTGGACTGGTAAATACAAAGATAATGAATTATTTGATGTCTCTTGAGTCTAGACTTTGCCCAGAACCAAGCTCTAGTTTTGTATTCTTAGTCGTTGCTTAAAGGCTAAATGACTGTGTAAAATAAATAGAACAGGGGGAGCTGAAAACAATCTGATGCTCTCCAGACTGGGAATTATCATTGACACAGAGAATTTCTTTCTACCAAGTATAAAGCACTTGTCATTTAACAAGAAGAAATTGGTGTGTTAATGCAACCCGCATTTTCTGGAATGGAGAGAACAAGTTACATATTAAGAGAGAGATGTAGTGCCTTAGGAGTCACTAAGAGTTACGGCTGCCCATGCTTTGAATGCAGACCCTTCTCTGGGTCACAGTGAAATATAAAGATCATTCATTATTAGCCCCTGTAAAAGTACTTGTGATGATCCTGATTTTGAATGACAGAAGATATCCAGCCAGTTGCGACAGATACCAGAAGGTCAAGTATTTCCTCTTGTTGTTGTTTTGCTTGTTTTTTAAGGAATTCTTCCTAGAACCCAGAAACATAATATCATAGTCTCATATATTCTTGACATCACTGATGGAAGATTATTTGCTTAAAATGTATATTCAAGCCCATCTTCTGCCAAACATCTTGCCATCCCCAATATTCTGTTTATTCTCAGCCTGCCCATGATACAGACTGTATTTCTGCTCTTCCTCTCACAATACTGTATCATTAAGTTCCCACTATTCTTGGAACTCTCATTTCCATCCAATAATCCTCATCACTTCCTATGTTATTGTCCACTGTGATTTGCTCCTCAAAGCCATGTATATGCTAGATTTATGATAGACAAATTTCCACATGTCTGCTCTGAAATTTTTCTCAACATCTATCATCTTCTTGAACTTCAAAAAATTTGAATATTTTTCAAAAATTCACTATTTCAACCCCTTCTCTTTCTGTTGCTCAAGAGATTCTCAAGTTTTTTCATGGGGTCTAATTCCCTGAGAGATAAGAAAGCACATTATTTTTTGTCCCCATAAATCCTCCAGATAAGAAATCTATCTAATTGCACAGAGATACTAGAGAAAGGCACAGAAAAATGTTCATCTATTTTTTATCTCCATCTGGGCTCTCTCTGTTGCTAAACAAACGTTTTACATATCACCTACTTATTCTTAATTCTCTACTGTGTCTCTTATACACTTTCTTTTCTCTTCAATCCACTCATATTTTGTTATCTTCTTAAACTCAATAAATGATCTCATTTTATTCTTTCTACAAGACTGTTTATCCAGCGATATGACACTAAATGTTTATTTCAATCATCAAACCATGAGATATACATTTTTTAAAAACTCAGATAACCAATTTCTCAACAAAATACATAGTATTGAAACCAGTTTATTAAAACATCTTTAACAGTTGGCATAGGTCCTAAAATAGAGTATGTTACTGGTAGAAGAGATCTGAGTTACCCTGAGTTACTGACAATGTGTCCATATGAATCCATAGCAACTTCAGTCCTTACCTCCTCAGAAGAAAGACTTTGACTGAAGAGCATAAAGCAGAAAAAGAGACTCAGGTGAGTTCCAGAGCAGGAGTGGAAGTTTTTTTTTAAAGACTTTAGAACAGTAAAGAAAGGGAGGTATGCTTGGAAGAGATCCAAATGGCCACTGAGGTCCAAGAGAGAAAAGAGAAGAGAAGAGCCTTTAACCTTGATCCTGGGACTTTATAAGTTCACCTCTTTCCCATGATTCTTCCCTTAGTGTGGGCTTCCTGCATGTGCAGTGTCGTCCTTACCCTAGGGAATTGAACATGCCCAGTGTGTTTAGGGAGTTACATGCATGCCCATCTGAGTCTTTCTTCCTTTTTCGGGTGGATGTACCCAGATCACACTTTCTTATTTTTGTCTCTTAATTTGCATGCCCAGGAAGTTGCTTCTCCCTGGGGTCTGCATTTAGTTAACATTTTGATGTTAATAGGTGTGGACTATCAGGAAATGGCCTCTCTCTGGTGCTGCCAAATTATCATTTTTAGAGAGTCAATGAAATAATTGTTGAATCATAAGAAAACCAATAAGTATTTTAGTCTTCAATTTGCTAATTCATTTTCAAAAATATAGTCAACTTTGTAGTTCCGAGGATGTTAGGATTCTGTACATCTTCAAGAGAAAAGAAAATGGGCAAAGAACTAGTTTTCATGGAGGTCTTCTTAGAAAATATTAAGTTTCAGGCCACTGCTGGAACAAGCGGCTATATCCCAATGCATCACATCATATTCATCTCCATCTCCAGATAGATATGTATTATATCATTGCTTGTTCATAACTGTGACCATGATTCATCAATAAAATAAGTTATTATGTTGAGTATGATATGTTTACCATGGGACAAGTTAGGATAGGTATCCAACATTCACACATATTCTCTACCTTAATCCTTAAGAAGTTCATCCTCATTTCTCCAGAAAAAACTATTTTTTGAGTTAGATTAAAAAATTGAAAATTGTATTCACTGAATGAGGCTAATTCTCCAAAAATAAAGCAAATGAACTACTAAATGAGTCAGCAAAGAGAATGGCCATCTATTGATATCACGTGTGGTTGGTTTTGACTTGAGAGTTGTAAAAGAACTGGGTGTGCCTCACTGAAGTTTGCCAGGCTCTCACTTAGATGTTTGGGTCTACAAATGTATGACTATCTTCATAGCAAATTCATATGTTAATAAAAGTGCAGCAACAACACTATTAAATTTTGTTATTGCAAATAAAGATTTTATTAGTGTTAATGGTAGCTAAAATGTGTAAATATTATTTTGCATATAAATATTTAACAACTGTTTTGAAGTATCAATTAAGTGGTAGGTGGTAAAGGTGCCATAGTCAACAAGACAAATAAAATTCCTGCTTTCATTCTAGTTTGGGAACTCAACTAATCTTCAAATAGATAACAACAGGCATTTATCAGCTAATAAAAGATACTATGGGAAAAAAAGCCAAGAGTTAGAATGTGATTATTAGTATAATTTGTATTTTGGAGCCCAGACTTACTGTAATTAGAATTTCCCAAAAGAGATCTGCCTTTGCTCTCTTTTAATATTATTTTTCTATTTCATTTTAAGCTTATTTCATCCACTTAAAACAGTTAAAATGCCAACGTTACATGTTTCAAAGTACAGAAATTAGGAAATTGCAGACATTATGCCAGCAAAATACTAAGATCCAATGTAAATTGGAAATTATCTAAGCTATGCTCTCTCTTAAACTTTGCACTTTCACCCCAGGCTAGATTCAAATTGTCATTAATTGCATTCTGTCAACTTTTGAGTTAGATCAGGTAGTCTTTATTTTGCAAGCCAGGATGCTATTTTATGATGCTGCACAGTGCTTACTGTTTGCTACCTTCTACCCTGAAGGGAACTGCAGTTTCAGGAATGGGTTGACATATCAATTAGTTTGTAATCAGTGTATAACGTCCTTTGAGCATTTGAGGCCAGATTCTACTGTTATTTAGAAAGTCAATAGAAAGTCCTTCTGGAATACAGTCTGTAGGACACAGAACAAGATGAGAAACTAGAACTTATTGTAACCTGGAAAATCACTATTGTCTCCAAGCCAGATCTTCCTGACTAGTTATTTTCCAAGAGGAAAGGATCCTCATTGCTTCCTGTGGGCAAGTCTGTAAGCAGAAGCACTAGTCCTGGCCGATCCCACCAAGGAAAGACCATGCCATCCCTGCTTGCACGTGTGTGGCAAGTATATTCTGGCCCGGCAATTGCCAAGCAAGCAACTTACTGATTCTCAAATCAAAAGATAAACCTAGAAAGGATCTTACGTTCATCTAATTTAGCTTCCGTAATACAACGTTTTGTGTGCTGACTTGACCCAGCTTTGAGGCCCTGGCTGGAGGTCAGTTGTTACCTTTCTTGAGTAGTCAATTAAGTTCACATCTCAACCACTTCCCTTATCTGACTCTCACACTCCAGGCTACTGTGCACCTGCCCTAATTGCCCCATGGCCAGGTACCAGATAACAAGAGGCAAACCTTATGACCAGAGCCAGCTGATATTATGCAAATTAGCCAATACTGAACTTGTTTGCCCTGCGTCACCCTTTTCTTCTTGCAGAAACCACAAAAAAAGGTGCTTGTTCACAGCATCCCATTCTTCCCCTGCCTCGTGTTTCCCTCATTCCCAGTGTGGCAAGGCTGTGTTTTTCCCAGGGAAATGTGAATAACAAAACTATGAAACTCTTTCTGGTTTCTCTCTTTTGATGTGCATCTGGCCTCACCATACCTCACTCAGGGTAACATGGTTAACACTACCTCTTCATCTTCTCAAAGAGAAAAGGAATATACAGACAAGACAGGTGAATTGCCTAAGGTCTCATAGGTAGTTCTTGGCACAGGTGGATCCAGAACTCAGATTTCTGATTAAAACCTCCTAGTTTACTGTTCTTTTCTTTAAGTTTCACATGAAAAGTAGTGGTCACCAGAGAATAAAAACATAATAAAATAGTCATAATATCCCTAATTTACTGAGCAACTACTGGAACTTTTTTTATTGTGTTTGCCACTGTATATACACAATAATTCTCCAAGGTGTATATTATAAAACTTTTCTGTATTTTAGAAAACTGAGACAGAGAGGGGAATCGGCTTTTGATCATGATGCCATTTTCTACTTCATCATATAAAAAGAAATTCACAGCTCAAATACCAAAGTTTCCAAATCAGTACAACAGCCATCACCTTCCTCAAATGATATGAAGTCCATTGTTAAAAAATAAAAATAAAAGTACGGGCTACAGTTCAGATATATTTAAAGGCCAACCACTCATAACCGTGTAATTAAAATTTGACTTGTCCTGACTTCCCCCAAACACTAGCTCTAATCATAAATGAAACAGAAAATGTAAGCTTTACATCCTTGTCAGCATGATTCAGTGAAATTAAACCAATCAGCTATAGACAGATCAGCTTAAACAGCTCTACTTGCCCTAAAAAAGAATATTAATTAATGTGTAACAGCCAATCACAGAAAAGGTCAAAATACCTCCTCTTTCTTGCTTTATAAATTGTGCTGTAACTGCTCTGAGCAGGGCTTCTTATCACTTTTGGTTTGAGATCTCCTGGTTTGTGAACCAAGAGTATGCACAAGAAACTTTTAAAATTTTTCTACCTCGCTCTGAATATATTTTTGACATCATAAAAATCAAAGATTCTTCTTTGTACACTGGAGAAAGAGGAAAAATCAAAGACAGAGAAAATAAATGATATAATACTTGTGAACTGTTTAATTTTAATGGATCCACAGAGGAAAACTAGTATAATTTTACATGAGAATATGTGCTACCTATTCCTCCCTCTTTTCCTTTATTTATATGTATCTTAGACCTCTTTTTTCTTATATTTATTGATTTTTTCTGATATGCCAGGCCCTGTTCCAACTACTTTATTTGTAATCCTCACAACAACCCAATGGTGTATTATAATTATCCCCATTTTACAGATGAGGAAATGGAGGGACTCAGCTACTAAGCCAAGGAGTGTGGCTCCAGAACCTACCCTCTGAGCCACTATACTTGTCCTTTTATGTTACGTATGCTCAGAAATCTGATGTATCTGGCATTTTATCCAGTGAAGACATCCAACTAAAAAGTTCAGGGAAAACTAGAGATTATAAATAATTTCACCACAGTTGTCCAAAATTGTCTCTATAATATCCCCAAAGTATGTTTCTACTTTCTGAAAGTCAGAATGGAGAGAAAGCTCTTACTGAACTGTTATTTGAATCTGAGCTATGGATAAAGTGGAAACCGAAGGATTCTCTTAAGAACCAAACTCCCTAGTTATCTGAGGAAGGTGGAGATGGACTTTGGAAGAAAACATTTTCTCTGCTGTGACACTGGAAAGTCTATCGCTCATTTCAAAGCGGAGAGTAAAGTCATGCTCGATATTGGTGCAGACTGGATTGTAGCAGATTTGTGGGTAGGGGTTTTTCATTGGGAATGTAATGAATCTTTAGGGAAGAAAGTGGAAAGACAGCTGTCTTTGGAGTCAGGAGCCAGTTTCGCTTGTGCCTACTTATTTGGGCTGCGGTTTTCTCCTCTGAGTTTTTAAATTGTTAAGATTTATAGAGGATGCTGGACAACTGAAATATAAAGAACCGAATAGAGGACCTAATGGCTATAGGAAGTACCTCTTTGGCCTAGAGGAGATATGGAATTGTGACAGAAAGAGAAACAAGGTGATAAACACCAAGGAGAGAGGAATACACTCTCAGGCAGCATCAAAGAGGCTTTCCAGGCACAATTGCTTTGACCCAGCTGCATGCAATGCCCAAGCTGTTAAGTGTGGAGCTTCTCAGGAAGCAAACATGCTTCTAACTGCTTTTGTTTTGCTCCTCTATCAGCTTTTGTAAGACTTGAGGCTAACTGGACAATTTAATAGCCAATAAGAGTTATCTTAACAAAAAAAGAAGTAAAGAGTTTTCTACAAAAATATTGTAGCTCTCCCTACGTTCAGATTTTCTCTAGGGTAGGAGTCAACAAACTGCATCCCAGAGACCAAACCAGTTCTCTTCCTGATTTGGTAAGTAAAACGTTTTATTGGGACACAATCACACCTATTCGTTTACCAATGGCTCATTTCAACAACAGCAGAGTTGTGAAGGTGAGACAGAAACCGTATGAGCCACACAGCAAAAGTACTTACTGTGGAGCCCTTTTTAGAGTAAGTTTGCTCACTCCTGCTTTAGGAGATCTTAAAGGTAACTCTGGCTCAAGGGGTTCCTGTATGACTTGTCCTCCTAAACTGCAGAGGTACCAAGATGGTCAGTGGCATCTTCTCAATACTTACTCACTCATAGTCCAAGGGTATTCTCAAGATCAAACATGTCTCAGGGGAATATACATTCTTTCCACTACATCAGGCTTCTAACAACTGTATCACCTGATTTTCCTTCTTTCTGCAGTTTGCTACACAGTGCTCACATCTCTGATATTACCTCAGTTCTGACAAGAGATGCAGGGATGTGATTTATAGCAAAGCAAACAATCATAAAAAATACCCCAAATGAGCCTCAGTGTAGCTCAAATATTTATGCAAACTTTCATGATAACTCATGTTAACCAGTTTGGTGAAATATTATTAGATGGAAAGTAATCTACTTTTCTTTCACTCAACAAGAGTTTTGTTACAAAATTATATAACGTGCCTTCATTAGCAGAAATTATTCTATAACAATATAGCAAACTTTAAGTAGGTAGACTAAATTTAGACATTAAAAATTTCTAGGGAACCATCATTAGGAAACCCATACATGGCATCCACAGCTGTTGACTGATACTCTATTCCCTTTTCTTAGAATAAAGTCACTTTTTGCTGCTTGCACCTTCTGTTTCCCACGACTCTTCCTCAGACACAAGATCTTACAAGATACGAGGAGCTCTTTCAATTCTTCCTTAAACAAATATTCATTACTCCTCTGCTCTTCAAACAAGGCTCTCAATTTATTTCCTCCCCTTATTTCTGTCTTTGCTAAGATTTCGCTAGGAAGCAACTGGCCTGGTCTTCTATATTGCCTGTCCAGTTTCCCCCTCACAGGTGGGCTTTTAAACCCCAGGAAAAGGAGCACTCCATGAATTCACCATCAGATCCTTGGTGAAATGCACAAAATCCCTTTTATTGTATACAGTTACACTGTTGTCTTTTTTATCTTTTTGTTTAACCTTTTATCTTCTCTGGAATGCTGTGCCATCATCAAGTTCTGGGTTACCACCCCATTGGTTAGATAATTTCATTGATCAAAATAAGAAGGTAAGCTTTTATTTTAATGGAATGGAATGCAACATATCTAAAAAGAGCAGTTACGAAAATATTAGAGTGTCCCACTTATTAGAGTACACACAGTTTTAGATATCATTGCATGTGTATTATACTGTATATTTTATACATACACACACACGTATATAATGGCTATAATGTAAAATAATATTTTTGTTGGCTAACATCAAATATATTTAGAAGCTACTGTTCAGGTGCCTTTCCTCCTGTCCCTACCTTATTTTTAAAAGTTCTTCCTTCAGTTCATCATTATATTAGTAGTTATATTAGATGAGTCAGGCTTTAAGACTCCAGATAATATTTGAGAGCCAAAAGTCACCCTTGAAGACTACTTTGTTATTTTAATTGTTCCTTTAGATCAATTTAGTTGAACAACTGTTATATCTGTTTTTGGCTTAAACACAGGAGGAAATTTTTACAATGTAAAATAAAATGCCACTGAAGTGTTAGAAATTTAATTACTAATTAATGTCTTTATATTTTTATTAATCATGTAATGGCTACCTCAATATAACTTTGAAATGAACATTGATTTAACATTTATAACTCTCTTATTCATAATGCACAGGCTTAATTAGATCATTGTTTTTAAGCAACTAAGTAAATTATTCTTCGAAACTGAAGTAATATATTTGAGAAGGAAGTTTAAACAAATAATATTTTCAAAGAATTGAAAACAGCATTATTTCCACTGATATAGAAATCCACAGTCTCTCTCAACTATTGCAGATAATGGCAATGATAATCCAGTCAAATGAACTTAATTACATTCCAATACTATAGTAATTTGTGGTTCATGAGACAATGCACAGCTAAGATTCTGGCTTTTATGAACACCTTTTATCATTTGCTCCTAAAACTCCAATTAACTGACTTGGTAAAACTGTATTTTTTAAAAAAATTTGTCAATAACATAATGAGTTTTCTATCACTGAAAAAATCCTTTGTTTTCTTTTTCAAATAGATCACAGTACAATCCTGACTTTTATCTTCACATTTTCAAGGCCCACATTTGTCATTCATCGGTGACATTACTAAATCTTATTCTCTTTGATTGCAACTTGAATTAGATGATTTCTGGGGACCCTTTCAATTTTTAAAATTCTTACTCTAACTCATAAGACACTATGACCTGGATCTGCCTGTCTCTGTAAACTCCCCAATGCCATTCCCTACCTGGGTCATGAGGCCCCAGTCATGGGTTGGCCAACATCCCCAATAGACATCAAGCTGCTCCCCACATGATGCCCTTGCCCAGGTTCTTCCATTCATCTTGAACACTCTTTCATTGCTCCACCTTGCTAGATCCTGCATACGAACCAGACCTCACCTAAATGCACGCTCTTCAGGAAAGCTTTCATCAACCTTCCTTACTTACGTAGACCCCACTCTACTCTCTATCCTAAGACCTTGTCTCTTACTTTCCTTCCATACATCAAAATATGCCCCATATTCCCCAACAAAGTAATTTTGTCTTACTAGACAAAGTTCCACGAGAACAAAAAACTTTTCTGTATTATTTTATCATTATTTTCTCATCAGAGGGCATAGTTTTTGGTATGTAGGATAGCAATAAATTTTTGTTTAAATAAGTTATTGAAGTAATCATTGAATTACGTCAGTTAAATCGGTTAATGCCTTTGAAAGTTAAATGCCTTTAAAGGTATTCTTTCTACCATGCCTATCTCCTGCTCTCAGATCCAGGTTGGAGGATAGGATTTTACAATTGTCTCTTTATCCTATAATATTCAATGACCAAATGTTAAATCAAGATGCTGGCTATTTCCTTTTCCATTTTGCAGTCGTCTAGTCGTGGGCTTTCTTCTTTCTTTTGTTTCATTTTCAAAGTAGCCTCCTAATTAATTTATTTATTAATATCGGCAGTAAGTTCTTATTATGTATTAAGCATTATTCTAAATGCAAAGAAAATAGCAATTAATAAAACAGACAAAAATCTTTGCTTTCATGAAGTTTCCACTCAAATAAGTTTCTAAACATAAACTTTCTTAAAGAGTAAGAATACATGTTATTAGCCTTTATTTCCCTAGAAGCATCTGGTAAGATGTCTCGCACATAATGAACAAATCAAAATCAAAATGTTTTTTGAAATGAGATGCTAACCAGAGTAAATATGCAAGTTAAAAAAAAAGCACACAAATTAGAAAGAAAAAGGTAAAATTACCTTTATAAAAAATGGATATAATATTGTGTATAGGAAATTCACTGAGATTCTACACACACACTCTCACAAAATTGTTAGAACTAACATATAAATTTAACAAAGCAACGTAATATAATGTTAATACATAATAATAATCGGTTGTATTACTGGACACTAACAATAAGCAATCTGAAAAGGTAATTACAAAAGCACATTAGCACATTTATTTACAACAGGATCAAAAAGAATAAGATACTTAGGAATTAACCTAGAAGGGGAAAGATTTCTACAATAAAAATTATAAAAGTATTGTCAAAGGAAATTAAAGAAGTCATAAATAAATGTAAACACATCTCCTGTTCATGGGTTGGAAGACTTAATAAGCTGTTAATACTACTCAAAACATTATCTATGGATTCAGTACAATTTCTATTAAAATGTCAATGAACTTTCTGCAGAAATAAAGAAATAGAAAAGCTCATCCTAAAATGCATATGCAATCTCAAGGGACCCCGATCAGCCTAAACAATCTTGAAAAAGAAGAATAAAGCTGGAGGATTCACCCTCAGTGATTTCAAAACTTACTACAAAGCTACAGTAACCCAAACAGTGAGGTACTGGCATAAAGACAGACATATAGTCCAATGGAATAGAATAGAGCCCAGAAATAAACTCTCACATATATGGTCCAATAATCTTTGATAGAATGTCAACTTATTCAATGGAGAAAGGATTATCTTTTTTAACAAATAGTCCTAGGAAAACTGGTTATCTATATACAAAATAATTAAGTTGAATCTTTATATAACACTGAATTTAAAAAATAATTTAAAATGGATCAGAGACCTAAATTTAACACCTAAAACTATTAAATTACATTTTAAAAAAAAGGGCAAAGGGTTCACAGTATTCAATTTAAAAGTGATTTCTAATGTAGATGACGGGTTGATGGGTGCAGCAAACCACCATGGCACATGTACACCTACGTAACAAACCTGCACGTTCTGCACATGTATCCCAGAACTTGAAGTACAATTAAAAATAAATAAAATAAAATAAAATAATAAAATAAAATACAAAAGAGTTCAGACAACAAAAGAATAAAATAAATAAAAGAGATTTCTTAGATATCACGTTTAGGATATTATTTTAAAGATATACTTAAAAAAAATCTTTTTAAAAAGGCATAGACTGGCTGGGAGTGGTGGCTCATGCCTAAAAAATCTTTTTAAAAAGGCATAGGTGGGCTGGGAGAGGTGGCTCACGCCTGTAATCCCAGCACATTGGGAGGCCGTGGTGCGCAGATCACGAGGTCTGGAGTTCGAGACCAGCCTGGGCAACACGGCAAAATCCCGCCTCTATTAAAATACAAAAAAATTGGCTAGGCATGGTGGCGTGTGCCTGTAATCCCAGTTACTCAGGAGGCTGAGGCAGGAGAATTGCTTGAACCCAGGAGATGGAGGTTGCTGTGAGCAGAGATCATGCCATTGCACTCCAGCCTCGGTGATGGAGAAAGGCTCCATCTCAAAACCATAAATAAAGTAAAATAAAAAAATAAAATAAAATAAAATGGCATATAGGCAACAAAAGAAAAAATTAAACTTCATGAAATTTTTGAAATCTGTGTACATTAAAATACACCATCGACAGAGTAAAGGGTCAGAAAACAATGGAGTAAAATATTGCAAATCATGTACTTTATTTAAAAAAAAATCCTAGAACATATAGAGTACTCCTAAAACTCAACAGTGAAAAACAAACAACTTGATTAAAAAATGAGCAAAGAACTTGAAGAAAAATTTCTCCAAAGATGGTATACAAATGGCCAATGAGCACATGAAAAGATGCTCAACAATATAAATCATTAGAAAAATGCAAATAAAAGGAGACACTGGCAACCAAAGCAAACATGGCCAAAAGGGATCACACCAAATTTAAAAGCTTCTGCACAGCAAAGGTTACAATCAACAAAGTGAAGAGACAACCCACAGAATGGGGGAAAATATTTGCAAAATACTTCTGTGACAAGGGATTAATAACCAGAATATATAAAGATTTCAAACAACTCTATAGGAAAAAAATTAATAATCTGATCAAAAAAATGGGCAAAAGTTGAATAGACATTTCTCAAAAGAAGATATAAAAGTTATAAAAGTGGCAAACAGGCATATGAAAATGTGCTCAACATCACTGATCATCAGAGAAATGCAAATCAAAACTACAATGAGATATAATCCCACCCCAGTTAACATGGCTTGTGTCCCAAAGATAGGCAATAATAAATGCTAGTGAGGATGTAGAGAAAAGGAAACTCTAGTACACTGTGGATGGGAATGTAAATTAGTACAACCACTATAAAAAAAGTTTGGAAGTTTCTCAAAAAATTAAAAATTGAGTTACCATATGATCCAGCAATCTCAGTGCTGGGTGTATACCTAAAACAAAGGAAATTGTATATCAAAGAGATATCTGCACTCCTATGTTTGTTGCAGCACTGTTTACTAAGATTTGGAAGCAAACTAAGTGTTCATCAACAGATAAATGGATAAAGAAAATTTTGTACATCTACACAATAGAGTACTATTTAACCATACAAAAGAATGAGATTCAGTCATTTGCAACAACATGGATGGAACTGAAGATTACTGTGTTAAGTGAAATAAGTCAGGCACAGAAAGACAAATATCACATATTCTCACTTATTTGTGGGATTTAAAGATAAATCAATTGAACTCATGGACATAGAGAGTAGAAGTATTGCCACCAGAGGCTGGGAAGAGTAGTGGGGGTTGTAGGGGAGTTGGGGATGGTTAATGGGTCCAAAAAAAAAGAAAAAATAAATAAGACCTACTATTAGGGTGACTATAATCAATAATAATTGTATTTTTAAAATAACTTTAAAATATAATTGGATTATTTAACACAAAGGATAAATGCTTGAGAGGATGGATACCCTACTCTCGATGATGTGCTTGTTTTAAGAGTTAAAGAATGAGGAAAGAAACACAAAAAGCGGCTCAACAGTCAAATACTGCTGAGGACTTCCGGCCGATTTCAGTCAGGAGCATTCTCTTACAGACTAAGAGTATTTATTGGTTTCAGGGTGACAGAGTTATCTTGCAACCCAGGCCTGGAATGTTTCTGTGTGGGGGAGAAGTTTATGGTGGAGTTGGAATGTCTCTGGTTAGAGGGGAGGTTATCAATCCAATCTGTCAATCCATCCCTATAGTTATACAAAGGACCAGGACCAGGGGGTGTGTTCTTTCTGGCTACTTCCTGCTGACCAGAGGACGGAGAGTGTCCACTGTTGGTGGAAATGTAAAATAGTATAGCCACTGTAGAAAGTAGTACGGAAGTTCCTCACAACATTAAAAATAGAATTACTATAAAATGCAGCAAGTTCACATCTGGATACATACAAAAAGATGGAAGCAACAGAAGTATCCACTGAAAGATGAATACATAAGCAAAATGTTATACATACATACAACAAACTATTATTCAGCCTTAAAAAGGAAGGAAATTTTGACACATGCTACAAGATGGATGAACTTTGAGGACATCATGCTAAGTGAAATAAGCCAGTCGCAAAAAGACAAATACTGTATTATTCCACTTACATGAGTATATTAGTTAAGGTTCTCCAGAGGAACAGAATAGCATACATATATATATTAAAGGGAGTTTGTTAAGGAAAACTGACTCACAGGATCACAAGGTGAAGCCCCACAATACACCGTCTGCAAGCTGAGGAGGTAGGAAAGCAGTAGTGGCTCAGTCTGAGTCCAAAAGCCTCAAAAGTAGGGAAACCAACAGTGCAGCCTTCAGTCTGTGACCAAAGGCCCGAGAGCCCCCGCAAACCACGGGTGTAAGTCCAAGAGTCTAAAGGCCAAAGAACCTGGAGTCTGCTGTCCAAGGGCAGGAAGCATCCAGCATGGGAGAAAGATGAAAGCCAGAACTCAGCAAGCCAGTTTATCCCTTCTTCCTCTGTCTGGTTCGTTCCAGCCACACTGGCAGCTGATTGGATGGTGCCCACCCACACGGAGGGTGGGTCTTCACCTCCCAGTCCACTGATTCAAATGATAATCTCCTCTGTCAACGCCCTCCCGGATACACCCAGAAACCACACTTTACCAGCTATCTAGGCATCCTTCATCCTTCAAATCCAATCAAGTTGACACCTAATATTATGAAGTGGCTAAAGTAGTCAAAATCATACAGACAGAAAATAGAATGGTGGTTTCCAAGGGCTGGAAGGGGGCGGGAAATGGGGAGTTATTGTTTCATGAGTTCAGAGTTTTAATGTTACAGGAAGAAAAGCGTTATAAAGATGAATGGTAATAAAGGTTGCAGGAGTATTCTGAATGTATTTAATACCACTGAACTATATACTTAAAAATAAGATGTAAATTTTGTATTGTGTATATTTTGCCACGATAAAAAATAAATTATGAAAAATAACATAATAAAACATAACAAAATCAAATGGAAACTGCTAATCTTGCAAATGGAGATCAAACAGCTTCAAATGAGATCTGGAGAGCCATGGCTCAGATTAACATATAGGATATTGTTTTCACTGTTCTCATCACCACCTCCCTCCATTCATCCCCTTCCAGCACATACAAAAACACTGAATATCCGGCCGGGCGCGGCGGCTCACGCTTGTAATCCCAGCACTTTGGGAGGCCGAGGCGGGGTTATCACCTGAGGTCAGGAGTTTGAGACCAGCCTGACCAACATGGCGAAACCCCGTCTCTACTAAAAATACAAAATTAGCCGGATGTGGTGGCACACGCCTGTAATCCCAGCTACTCGGGAGGCTGAGGCAGGAGAATCTCTTGAACCCAGGAGGCAGATGTTGAAGTGAGCCGAGATTGCGCCATTGCGCTCCAGCCTGGGCAACAAGAGTGAAAGTCTGTCTAGAAAAAATTTTTAAGATAAAAAAATAAATAAATAATTAAAAACATCGAATATCTCATTAAGTACAGGGCTCTGTACATTCCGCTTCCACCACGGCTTTACTTCTGTTCTTACTGCCACAAATCAACCCACATTCTAGACCCCTTTGGCTCATTCTCAATCTCTCTAGCAAAATAACTTTCAATGTGCCCAGTTCTTCCAATCCATTTTATACTGTGTTGTCAGATTAATGTTCCTCATTCCTAGTTTTCATCACTTTAGTAGTCTTCCCAATGTCTGCAGTGTCTTTCTACTGCTTGTCTAATTCGTACACCTGAATCTATTGATCAAGAGTCCCCAAAGTATAATCTGAAATTATTTTTTTCTTTGTTTTCAGAGACAGAGTTTCACTCTGTTGCTAACGCTGGAGTGCAGTGGTACAATCACAGCTCTCTGTAACCTGGAACTCCTGGGTCAAGCGGTTCTTCCAACCTCAGCCTTTCGAGTAGCTAGGACCATTGGCACACACCACTATGCCCAGCTAATTTTAAAAAATCGTTTCCTAGAGAAAGGATCTCACTGTGTTGCCCAGGCTGGTCTCTAAGTCCTGGACTCAAGTGATCCTCCTATCTTGGCCTCCTAAGGTGCCAGGATTACACGGGCAAGCCACTGTACCTGGCCTGAAATTACTTTTTAAGCTTACGTTTTACCATTTTTCTTTGAATTTTTTGTAATGTATCTAACTAGAACTACATTACCTAATCCTCTTCTGACTGACCTCTCATAACACACACTCATGTACTCATACACATTTTTAAAATTCCCATTGGAAAAATGATAACTGTATTTATTAAAGACACAGGTACCACATTGCTTGCCTCAGAGTTGTTACTAGAATTAAATGACTTGGTACATGCAAAGCTCCTACAACAGTGAGTGGCTGAAAATATACTCTCAAGAAACATTACATAGTGTCAAAATTCTACTAATTTTTCAGAAATGGGAAGCCTCTTTAATCTCCCCAAATGGATGTGATCTTTTCTTTGAACCTGTCTGGTATTTTGTGGGCCATCTTATGGCATTTAATACCTTCTCTCTCATTTTTTCTCAAGCCTGTGATTCCCTTTTCTTACAATATTAAGTCCCTTAAAATTAGATAATCTGTATAACTAATCTTTATATACAGTTTCTAAAATAATAACTAGTACATACTTAGAGGTTAATACTAAATTTTTAAGTAAAGAGTACTGTTACTGGAAAAAGAACTTGTTTTACATATTTATAAACTTTCTGTGTTCTATATCTTACCTACATATATTTTAAATCAGTGGTTCTCAATGGCAGATTGGGGATCCTTTATATAAAAATTATTTTCATAATAACTCTAAGACATTGTTTGTCCTTTTCATTCTTATTCTCTCACAACTATTCAGTGAAGTTTTCCCGAGACTACACAATATGTGATAATGTTGATAATGTGATCATAGAACAGATTGAACACAGAAGCAAGTATGAGAACTTAACTGTCTTCTCTTAAACATTTAAAGAAGCATTTATATCTTTAGAAACACCACATTTCAGAAGAGATGCTTTAATTTGTTTAATTTAATTTCAGGCTGCTTTAGTCTGGTTAATTCCATGGGCTTAAAACCCGCTATCTGGTTATTAGTGTCCACAAATCAAGTGCTGAAGATAAAGATGAGCAGGAGTACCACTCTAAGAATTCATTTAGGAGAGGCATATTTTGTTCATGAAGAAAAGGAAAAGGATATTTGGAAGAAGCAAAAAAATGTGAAAAATACTCAGTGCTATATCAGAATGCTTGGGTTATACTCTGATTTTCTACCTCTAGGTCTTTTCAATTCTAAAATTTTCTAAGGCGTTATGCGCAATTGGATTGACAATGAGTTTGAAATCGGAGAAGGTATCAGTTGGAATTGTGGCTATTTATATTTGGCCAAGTTCTTTAGAATCTTCAATTCTCTGTTTCATTAGTAATTGGAGATAATAATAATAATTGCCAACACAAATTATTTACTTTCTGCTAAAAGCTTTAGTCTTCATTTAATTTTTAAAACACAATAGAAGATAAGACAGACACTACTATTATTGATTTCAATTTACAAGTAAGAAAAAGTAATGAGGCAAAGGAATACAGATGATTAGTCTCTTAGCAGAGATTTAAATCTGGGCAATCTGGGTGATCTAACTTAAGAAACTTCACTCAACCGGTTAATTACAAAAAGTACAAATGTATTAATATTTACAAAGCTCATATAAATAAATAAATAAACTGTATCTGTTTTGGAGAAAATCCTTTGTAAACTTAAAAAAATGCCTAAATGATAATTATTATGGCTTTAAGTTTTCTGTTTATTTCCTGTGATGTCATTTTCTTCCAAAATATAAGTTTATTGATATTTATGCCAGTGATTTTTGTTAATGAAATGCATGGTATATAAGGGGCTTTGAGAAACCTTCCAGAAAAGGAACATTCTGTGTGTCTGTGTGTATGTGTGTGTGTGTGGTGTGGTGTGTATGTGTTTGTGTAATTAATCCAGTTTCTCAAAATTATTTAATAATGGAAACCTTTATACCTATAACATTAATTTCTAAACCAAAGTATTAGTATTCAGTAGAATGCATAAACTGACCTAAGCATTTACCTCATATTATTAAAAACTGTCATAAACAATGTTTTTAATTAATGTATACCTTTCCAGTAAGTAGATACAACATGATTCTCATGGTTTTTCTCCTTTACTGGAATATAATTTGATCTTAATTTTCAGCTTTTATAAATAACGCTAATGTGAACATCCTTGAGTAGTTTTCCTCTGTATAGAGCATAAACCTTTTATAATAGCTTTTCAGCTCCATGTCAAACCAATTTGTAACAGTAGATGGGAATGTTCATTGTGCTATGTCCTTATTGTCCAGTGCTCATTAACCTTACTTAAAAACTCACAATTTCGTTTGTTTGATAGGCCTCAGAAATATGAATTCACTGTTTTTTTTATCATTTGAGCTTTCTGGTTATAAATGAAGTTAATTTTTTTTTAATTTTATCAATTTGCATTTTCTCTTATGTAGTCTGCCTTTTTTGTATATGTTTATTGACACTGTGGTTTTCTAATTATTTTTTATAAGAGATTTATATATATAAATATATTTTGCCCCTTTTAGTCATATATATTTGTATTTATTGATTTGTAAAACACTCCTTGTCTAGTCATTCTTTGACAGATAATAAATGTGTATATTTATGGGATACAATGTGATGTTTTGATGTATACATACAGTATTGGAAGATACAATTAAGATAATTAATATATTCATCATCATACTAATTTATCAACTTTTGTGGTAATGTTAAGAATCTCTTTTTTTAGAAATTTTGAAATATAAAAATCATTATTGTTAACTATGAACATCATGTAGTGCAACTAGAACATATTCCTCCAGTCTAATTGAAACTTTGTACCCTTTGATCTACATCTTCCCTTTCTTCCTCCTTTCCCCTACCTCATCCCAAGCCTCTAGTAACTACCTTTTCACTCTCTGCTTCTATGATTTCCTCTGTTTTTAGATTTGCCATGCAAATCAGATCATATAAATGAGGTCATACAGACCATATTCATCTTTCTGTGCTTGGCCTATTTCACTTAGCATTATGCTGTCCACTTTTATCAATGTTTCCTGAATGACAGAATATCCTTATTGTCTAAGGCTGTATCGTATTCCATCATGCATACATACCACGTTTTTCTTTATCCATTCATGTGTTAATGGACACTTAGATTGCTTCCATATCTTGACTATAGTGAATAATGCTGAAATCAATATGAGAGTGTAGATATCTCTTCAAAATACCAGTTTCAATTCCTTTGAATATATACACAGAAGTGGAATCTGCTGGATCAAATGGTAATTCTATTTTTAGTTTTTGCGTAAACACTATACTATCTTCCAAAATGGTTATTCTTACTAATAGTGTACAAGTATTCTCTTTTGTTCACATTCTCACCAACACGTTACCATTCATCTTTTTGATAACAGCCATTCTGAAGCATATAAAGTCATATCTCACTGTGGTTTTAATTTGTATTTCCCTGATAGTTAGAGACTTTTAAGCATTTTAACATATTTTTGGCCCTTCACATTGCTTATTTGGAGAAATGCCTGTTAAGATCTTTTGTCCGTCTTTGAATTATTTGACTTCTTGATATTGACTTGTTTGAGCACCTTACATAGACCCCTTATCAAATGTATGGTTTGCAAATATTTTCCCTCAATACTTGGTTTGTCTCTTCAATCTCTTGTTTCCTTTGCTGTACAGAAGCATTTTTTATTATGATGTAATCCCATTTGTCTATTTTTGTTTTTGTTGCCTTTGCTTTTGGAACTCTAGCCAAGAAATAATTTCCAAGACCAACGTCAAGGAGGTTTTTGTATGTGTTCTCTCCTAGTAGTTTTACAATTTCAGATCTTAAATGTAAATATGTTATCTGTTTTAGGTTTATTTTTGTATATGTTGTGAAATAAAGGTCCAGTTTTATTTTTATTTATGTGACTATCATGTTTTCACAACACTATTTATTGAAAAGACTGCCATTCCCCCATTGTATGTTTTTGAAACCTTTAATAAAAATCAATTGACTGCAAATAATTAAGTTTATTTCTGGGCTTCCTTTCTTTTCCATTGGTCCGTGTCTTTTCCATTAGTCTGCTTTTATGCCAGTGCAATGCTGTTTTGATTACAATAGCTTTATAATATATTATGAGATAAATAAGTGTGATGCCTACAGCTTTGTTCTTTTAGCTCAAGATTCCTTTAGCTATTCAGGATATTTCTGGTTTTAACGTAATTTTGAATTTTTTTTCTATTTCTGTGAAAAAAAATGGCACTCCAATTTGAGAGAAATTGTATTGAATTTGTAGATCATGCTGGGTATTAGGGACATCATATTAATTCTTTCAATCCATGAACATGGGATATCTTTCCATTTATTTGTGACTTCTTCAATTTCTTTCATCAATGTTTTATACTTTTCAGTGTACACATCTTTTATCTTCTTGGTTAAATTTACTCCTAAGTGGTTTTTATGCTACTTGTGAAAGAAAACTAAATATTGAGGCCCCCAAATCACTAAGCTAAAGGGAAAAGTCAACCTGGGAACTGCTTAGGGCCAACCTGCCTCCCATTCTATTCAAAGTCACCCCTCTGTTCATTGAGATAAATGAATATCTGATTGCCTCCTTTTGAGAGGGTAATCAGAAATTCAAAATAATGCAATAATTGGTCTCTTATCTACCTATGACCTGGAAGACCTCTCTCCACTTCAAGTCTTCCCACTTTTGCTTCGAGTTGTCTCACCTTTCCAGACCAAGCCAATGCTTAGCTTGCATATGTTGATTGATGTCTCATGTCTCCCTAGAATATGTAAAACCAAACTGCACTCTGACCACAGAGGGCAATCTGGGTGGTCTAACTTAAGAACCCTCTCTCAAAGAGTTAATTATAAAAAGTAAAAAATTCTTGGTTTGTTTATACATTGCTCTCCTTACATCGATAAGCATCTTTGTAATGGTTTTTTTTTTTGTTTGTTTTGTTTTTTTTTTTTTTTTTTAGTTTTGTGTCAGATGAATCATTTATCCATTTTATTAGCTTTGGATTTCAGAGATTTATCTTCTTCTTTTACAAGGGACGTATTTCTCTGTTTCATTTTCCTTGATTCTCTGTATTGATTTCTGCACATTATATAAAAGGACTACTTCTTCCAAATTTGTTAGGCTGTGCTTGTGTAGAAGATTATCCTCCCTAACCACCTCAGCCAGAGATTCTAAGTGCCTCTAAACACTCTGCTTGTCCAACGTGATGCCTTTGTTCTTGGTGACCCACAAGAAATTAGAGAATGAAAAGTTGTGCTATTACCTTGAGAGTAGTGTAATAGAAGCCAGTATCTTGGAATGCAGCTGTAGACATTGGCGTATGGGATGTATGTTCCACTTTCTCCTCTCCTTGCAGAGAAGCTGAGAGGTAGAGTTTGTCTTCTACTTATTCTGCCCTACACTAAGGAGAGAATCTGAGGCAGATATATATATTTTTTATCAGACTGCTCATTTTCAACCTGAGGAGATAGCTGCTTAGTGTTTGAAAGTTTATTTGTCACCATTGTGTTTTTTGTGGTCTAGGAGACTCAGGAATGCAGAGCTCCGACAAGTTCCAGAGCTAGGTGACTTAGGAGCCAGTCCTTTGGATGAAGGCTGTAAAAGCTGGGGCACTGGATGCATGCAGAAACTACTTCCAGAGAAAATCTGCAGATCTGGAGGTATTTCTGG
The DNA here is from genome assembly GCF_047675955.1 of Chlorocebus sabaeus. Taxonomy (NCBI): domain Eukaryota; kingdom Metazoa; phylum Chordata; class Mammalia; order Primates; family Cercopithecidae; genus Chlorocebus; species Chlorocebus sabaeus. Next base: position 98,317,661 of record NC_132916.1, on the reverse strand, counting down.
AAAAAGCCAGGGAAAAAAGTGATGGGAGTGCCCAATCTCTGGTTCAAGCAATCAGAAGTCTCACACCCTCCTAGCCAGAGGATACTACTTGTCTGGAGTTATCACTGAAGTCAGCAGAGAAGGCACAAGCAGTGTCTCCTCTCTCTTTCAGGCACATGTAGATTCCTCAGCCACCCTAAATGAGAAATTAGTGAACTTTATCTCAAGAATTTATTTAAGGTGGAAGCCAGAGAAGAGGATGAAAAGATGTTCTCCCCCCTATTCTTGCTGTATGAGACCTCCAGTCACTCTTCACGGAGAATTTCTAGAGCTGGAATTATCATTGGAGCAAGCCAGGGAAGAAGGTATGAAGAGTAGCTTCCCTCCCGTTTATGCTCAAAGGGCTTTATTCTTTATTTGCTAGGTAAGCTTCCAGATAGTGGCTCATTGGAGGCAAGAACAACAGGGAACTGATAGGAAAGCATGTGGTCAAACTCTTTTCAGAAGAAAAGTGGAAGCTAGGCTGATTCCAGGGTCTGTAGCAGCTGGGAGTGCTCATATGGTTCAAAATCCCTTTGTTCTTAGTGATTGAAGGAAATCCTTCAATATCCTATTGTTGCCTTTCCTCAAGCATAATGATTTAAGATCCAACCCCTTTGACAGGGACTTTAAAATTTGGGTACTACATGTTTTTCACCCTTCAATAAAAAGTGGGGAGTTGGGGTTTCCTTCTCAATTATAAGGTGCTGTGCTCAGGGTGGAGTTTCATGCATGAGTGTTTCTCCACTTTTTCTGCTCATTTTGATATGGATATTTTCTCAGGCTTTGTGTAGGAGTCTTTCAACTGCATTCTGGCTTTCTCTCTGAAAGAACTGATCCATGTGTAGGTGTTTACTTGATGTGTCTGTGGGAAGAAAAACGGTCAGGAGCCTCCTATTCTGCCATGTTTCTGAATTTTCTCTCCTCTTGTCAATTAATTTTGTACTGTGTGTTTTAATTTGTAGAATTGCATGTGAGTTAAATTGTTCTGCATTTCTCACTACATTTTTTTCTATTGCTCTTATAAAGTTGACCCTATAGTCACTATTCACTTCCCTTTTCTAGTACAATTTTTAAATCTCATCATTTAGTTAATAATTCTAAAACTAGTATAAAAAATATAATAAGGCAAAACCCCAACAGAAAGCAACAATACTAGCCACTAATTGGGTTCCTTATATGTGCCAGACACTATTCAGGATCTCAAGTTGTAGAAATAAATCTGATATTGTCTACCCTCAGGCAATGTAAATTCTAAAGAAAGAAAGAGCAAAGTATTTGATAACATCAAAATGATTTTAAATTCATTACTCTATTAGTATATCTGTGTTGCTATTTTCACTTGAATATTTTTATATTGTACTTCCAAATCTGCTATTAGTCAGAGATGAGATCCTTGAGGGTTTTGATATATAGGTGATTATCATTATTCATAGTACCTATGTTCTTTAAGGTCACTGTGAACAATGAATTAGCAAATATTGAGTAGGTGACTCTAGGAAAAATATAGGGTTAGGTTTCTGAAAGCTTCTGGTACCATATTTTCATCAGTCAGTTTATAATCTTGTTTCATGTGTTTTTTATGTTTAAAGACACCTTATTTAGCATATATTATTGATTCATCAACATTAAACTCATGGCCATAGCACTATAACTTATGCCTGAACAAATCTGATCTAACATATGTATTTCCTCTATGAGGACATCACAGCCTTCTTGTGCCTAGCAACAGTAGACCATACTTCAGCACTACACTTTGGGATCATTTTAAATAGTGAAATCACTAACAAAAAACCACAAAAATGAAAAAAGGTATTAAACACCCCACAAAAAGCACACTTGTTTACAATATGAGAGCTGAAACAAGAAGGCAGAGCCTTGCCTTGTTTAACCTCAGCCAGGAATGTGCATGTTGTGCGACTCAAAATTTTTGCCACCCGGCGCACATCTGCAAATTAACGCAAAACATGACAAGTATGGATTTGGGGGTTAAAATAAATTTGAGTTAATAGGCAAATTTGCAAAGACAGAATCAAGAATAATGACAATTGACTCCACTCACATTTTATCCAGCCTATTTATTGGGCTTTTTTTTTTGTTTGTTTGTTTTTGAGACAGGGTCTCCTCTTGTGACCCAGGCTGGAGTGCAGTGTTACAATCATGGCTCACCGCAACCTCAAATTGCTAGGCTTAAGCAACCCTACCACCTCAGCCTCCTGAGCAGCTGGGACTACAGGCACAAACCACCACATGCAAGTGATTAAAAAAAATTGTTTTTTTCTAGAGATGGGGTCTCATTATGTTGCCAAGGCTGGGACATTCTTATTAATTTATCATCAATATTTTCAACTGATTATTTTATTTTCTGTGTATCTAATCATATATTATTGGAAGAATAGTGATCTCATCATTCCCATTGACATTTCAAATTAGGCTCCATTCTGTTATCAAAAGTCATATATATATTCACTATTATTTCAATCTTGTCAATTACATTTTATAACCTCACTGTGTCTTTTTTTATTAGCTTTAAAAAGGCCTACTTGTGTTTCTGTCAGTTTTTGACTTATTTTTCAGAAATATAATCTTAATATGATCAGCACATTTTGCTTTTCCTTTTACCCAATGTAGTGTTCTATCAAGGAGATAGACTGTTAACATTGATGCGATGCTTGTTCAGTTTTGTGCATGACTTGACAAGATTTCTGTATTTATCATCCATGCTCAAGCAGCAATCCTCGAGACTATGACAAATTAAAAGGAAAAAAACGAGTGGATTCTAACGTTGTCAGCATCAATATTTTAAAGTAAAATATGTCTGTGAGGAACTTACCCATGCAACTGTACTGGGGATGGCTGACTTGATCTGAGATGGCACCACCAAGGTTACCATCATATTACTAGGATATTCATTGCTTATGGCAGGTATTGTTGAAACTGATGAATATATTCAAGCCACCCTATCAGATAGATACAGGTTCCTTTTCCCCAAATGTCTGCCATTTACATTTTCATCATTGTTACTGTAAGTCCCTTCCTTGATTGCCTTTGTCCATTACCTTCATGGCCAACCTCAAGGCTTTACTCACAACCAATTAAAGAACTCCACAGCTTTTTCTCTCACTTTTAATAAGCTAAAAAAATAATTCCACTGCACTCCTTTCTTACATTGGGAGTATTTTCATGGAAAATATTACACTTCTTATAGTAAGTTTAAAACAATTGAGAAATAACTATTTTTACTAACTTGGTGTTGAAGTTTAAAACCTTGATGACTAGGAATAAGTGATATGCAAAAAAAAGTGAAATGATTAGTATATGTTGTTTAATTTTTTAAGATATGAAAGTTGTCATTTTATATCTCAGACTTTTGTTGCAACATTTTTAGAAGATGCTATATTTTTACATGAATAAAAATCAAGACTAGTGAGAACACTGTGAAAATTCAGGTGATTTACTCTAAAATCAGGCTGCCTCATTGCTTAAAAGCCTGAGTTTTACCTTATTGTCTCCATAGGGTGCTTTCTCATACTTCTCTTCAGAGATCATTCAAGTATAAATAATACCAAATAACTTCAGAACTCATATTAACTCGCTGATGTGCAGGTAAAAAAAATGAATGATAAGCCCTTGGTGTAAATCAAGTGATTCTGAATTAAATAATATTTGAACAACAGTTATACAAAAAGTTCATATATAATAGCTAACATAAATTATTTAAGCCATATCATGTGTCTAAATGGAGTTAGCAGAGTGAAGTTGGTGGGATGATGTATTTTATGGTTTAAGTTATTAATCCAAAAGCGTATTCAGTGCTCAAGTCATCAATTGGATGCTATTACTTATATTTCTCCCAAGTAACACACACACACACACACACACACACACCACACTACACACATTGAATCATCCGGAATCAGAAGTCTCAAAATATCTTTCTTCTGATATGTCGTAGGGCTGATTCTTTTTCCGCAAAATGACACTGCGATAATCTACTGCTATTTCTTTTTTCCTGTCTTTCTCTGATTCATGTGAGCTAGAAATGTGCTGCTCTTGCCACCATCATGCAGTTTCCCTGTGGTCTCAGCCCTCATTGGATTGCCATTGTAGCTGCTTAGTCAACTCCCTTCTCATTTCTTTTTTGTTAACCTCATTCTCATTTAATCAGGTGAATATCCCTTCTGTTCTCTACAAAATTGTTCTTTCAACAACTTTCTTGCTTTTGAATACAATAATTAATGTATCTGCTTCCCATATCTTTGCCAATTTATAGCTCTAATTTCTTCTCAAATTCAGGTGCCAATTTACCATTTCCAATCATTCCTCCATTCTTAACGCTTTACTGATTGACTTTGTTCCTCCAGCCAACAAGTTGTCAACACATTTGAGTTCAATGATAAATATTTGTATTTATATTTATTACTATTTAGAGCTGTACTAGCATTCTTCAGTTATTTCAACTGTGTACTTCTGATCCAATTATACAGTAACTTATTTGAGAGAAAAGACCAGTTTTTCTATTATTTTCTGGTTCTTATAGTATTTATCACAAGTATCATACATAAGATATTCTGAATAAATGTCTACTGAATGAATGATGAGTTAAAATATCCAATGATGTATTTGTAAATATCCCATTTTTTTTCAAAGCAGCATTTGAGATGGCACTTGTACTAAGTGGAATCCTAAGTGAGTATTTGGAAATATGTGTCTCTCTATACATATGTTGGTATATTTATTTTAACAGTGTATTATAATTCATTTTAGCAATATCTAGCCACTTTTGCATCAGAAATAATTAAGTCAAGAGGATAAAAAATAATTGATCAATGTCACCATAAGATTAAGACTAAAGACAATTGTGCAACTATTTATAGCTTAAGTTGTATGGCCTGTTTTTTGTTTGTTTGTTTGTTTTTACTTTAAGTTCTGGGATACATGTGCAGAGCATGCAGTTTTGTTACATAGGTATACATGTGCCGTGGTGGTTTGCTGCACCCATCAACCCGTCATCTAGGTTTTAAGTCCTTGTGTGGACTAGGTATTTGTCCTAATGCTCTTCCTCCCCTTGACAGGCCCCGGTATGTGATGTTCCCCTCCCTGTGTCCATATGTTCTCATTGTTCAACTCCCACTTATGAGTGAGAACATGCGGTGTTTGGTTTTCTGTTCCTGTGTTAGTTTGCTGAGAATGATGGTTTCAACTTCTTCCATGTCCCTGCAAAGGACATGAACTCATTCTTTGTTATGGCTGCATAGTATTCCAGGGTACATGTGTGATGTGGCCTGTTTTAAAAGCTCTATTTTTTCTTCCCTTTAATCTTTCAAAGTTTGTTTTACTAACAGATTTGTTTCATTTAATGAACATTAATTAAGAAATTACTTAAGCTCTCTGACTCTGGTTTCCTCAACTGTAAGATGTGTTAGGTAATGAGGATAATACGTGAGTAGAACAGAGCACTGCCTTCAAGATCTTTATCTACTAAGGAAATCAAGATGAGGTAGGAATATGCATATTTTTTGATCTATAAATTCAATTTCATGGTATTTATTTTAAGTAAATAATCCCTAATGCATGCAAATATTTTCATTTCATGGTTTCAAACATACTCACTTAAACTTCTTTTGAATGTTAGAATAGCAATCTTGACCATTCGGAGTAATAATTAAATGTTAACTGAGCAATAAATTGTAGAAGGAAAAGATATTTCTTAGATTTAATGTCTTTTCTTGTATTCATTCTAAAAGGCATTAAGCATTTAGATCCAACCCAATGGCTTCAATTTCTAGGCTCATACCAAAGTAATGCATACAATTTGCTCCAAACTGCACAAAAGCCCATTTCATACTCACCAAAGCTGTTAGCCTATGCTTAAGTTTGGAAGTTCGCCCTCTCATCATTTCTTTCTCTCATTCACTTCTTATAATGAATATTATTTTTATGATAATAAAAATCTTACATTTAGAATAACAGGCCTGATGTTAGTAATTAAATTAAAAAATAAAATTTCCTCTTTATCAGACATGATCAAACATGATACAAAACACAATACCATTCCTCATGGTCAGCTACCAATATATTCTATTGTAGCTGACTCATATTAATGCCATATGAACACTTTAAACTTTATTTCAGACCAAATTACCTGTTCACAAAATAGTATGTTTCATGTCTACCACCTAAGCAATTTGCTTGCTGCCACATTTCACCTTATCTTGTTAGAGTTTAACTCAGTATTATTACTGCACTAGTATAAGGCCTTATGCTTACAGTAATTCAACACAGTGAATACTACATATATTTATTAGATAGCTTATATTTTCAAAATTGAAAACTAGAGGCTCTTAGGTACGCTACCTAAGTGTGCGAAAAAGGTATGCTACCTAGTGTGCAAAAACAATCATTTACACATTATGTGGATCAGATGAGAAAATACAAAGAAACTTTCAGGTTTAGGGTAGGGATAGTTATTCTCAGCCAAGGCTTAGCTGAGTCTATAGTATACTCTTTGTTAGCCTAAGATAGGTACTCTTCCTAATCCAGGAAGAATATTCTGAAATTCCACTCAACTTTAATTAACTGTGTCTTGTTTTAACATCATCATAATTGAAAGAATATGTTTAGCTATTTGAGGCAAAAAGAAAAGAAAATGAAAAATGAAACAAAAGAATTGATTAAATATTTAACATTTGAAAAGCCAAAAAAGAGCAAATTATATAAATGAACAATTAAATCAACAGGAATTTCAAATTTTAAAAAAATAGAAAATATATTAAAATATATTTTGAAATACTCAAGTTCATTGGCAATCAGAAAATGCAATTCAAAACAAAAACATAAAATGTGAATCTACAAATGTAAAACATTCAGTGCTAATAAGAGCGTGGAAAATCAGGGCCTTTCAATGACTAGAAGGAGCACAAACTAGTAAAACCTTCTGGAGAGTAATTTAGCAATATTCAATAATGGATTTAGAAATATAAAAACTTTCTGATCTGTAAGCTTTATTTGTAATCATGTATAATGAGGAAATAATCATAGATTTGTAAACATATTTACTTAGCTTCAAATATATTTACCATGAGGCTATCGGTAGTAATGAAAAATGCCCAAAGATGGTTACATGGTTTAATCAACAATGTAAATTTGTACAATGCCACATGGGCATTAATTATGTTGTAGGAGATTACATGTTTACGTGATAGACTTCAAGATATATTGTTAAACGAAAAATACACATTTTAGAGCTCTGACATTAAACGTCTTGAAAGCTGACACTCTTATCCTTAAAACAAGAAAAAGCTGAGCTGGTGTCAATCAGAGAACTATGGTCACAGGTCATATTGGCAACTTGAAACCTGGAGACTTGGTAACACTTAGTGAAATACAGCAGTTGAGAACTGGAGTAGAAGTTAATGGAGCTATAAACTGGCAGGAACACTGAAATGGTAATGTTAATTAATTGGGGGAGGCAAAGTGTGAATTAGCTTGAGAATGGAAACCTCTTAGGGCTACCATTTTAGGAGACCTCACCACACTTCTGTGGAATTTCCCTCTAGGACTTCTACCAGGTTCTCACAGTTAGGATATGAGAAAAATCCCTTGGTTTTGGGAAAATAACCATTTTTAAATAGGCCTAGACCTCTGTACAATGAATGCCTCCTCTCCAAGGACTTTGCCAGAACTCAGTTTTGAAACTTCACCTCAGTAGGCACAGAAAGTTTCTCCCAACTGGATCATCCTCAAGCCTTCCTGTGTCACCTAAGCCTAAGTGGGGGTGGGGCGGGGAGTGGGAAATATAGTCATCAGGAGCCAAAGCTTGAAGGAAACAGATTGAGAATATTGTAGCCAGGAAAGGGTTAAGGGAAGTGGGGAACAGTCAAAAGCTGCATAACTGGACTTGGAAAATTACAGTCCCGACACATCAAAAAGAAAGACTACAATTTAACCAGAAGATTATAGAACAGCACTCCTCTCCCCTGCCTTACCACCACACCAACAGGGCTTCAATATAATAACTGTGTTACAGCTGAAGGAGTTGCAAGACATAGACTCTTCCTGAGTAGTACTCGGGGGAGCCCAAAATCAAGAGGAAAGACAAAAGCAAGGACTATAGAGGAATTTGAAGCCGTTGATACCTATAAATACATCAAACATTAAACACAGCCCAACTCCTAGCCAGATTAACAGAAATCCTCACACTACATGCCTGTTACCCCATTTCCTATTACCCTAAGCAATGTGGTCAGCTTTCAACACAAATTACAAGACATAACAAAAGGTAAGATAAAATACTCTAAAGACAAAACACAGTTATCAAAACTAGAGTACATAAAACAGATGTTGAAATAACCAGAGAATTTAAAATAATTGATATGCTAATTGATAATTGATATGCTTTTTCTGATGGAAAAAGTAGATAATATGACGAAAAAGATGAATAATATAGGTATACAGATGAAAACTCTCAGAATTAAAAGGAAATGTAGAAATCAAAACACAGTAACAGGAATGAATAATGCTCTCAATCGGCTCATCAGTAGACAGGACATGTTACTGAGAATTTTAGCTTTGAAATGTATTTTAAAATGCATTTTTCTCCTTTCTCTTTAGTCTTAAGATGCAGCTTTGAAAAAAATTGTTTTGTTTTGTTTCAAACAAAAACCTTGTTTTCCCTTATCCTTACAATATAGCGTTAAAACATATTTTGAAACTCTCTCCCTTTCCCACCAAACACCTGTTTGCACCATGCACACTCATCTAACTGCATGCTTGTTAAGAAATTCCAAGGGTTAATTTTAAACACACCTGGTGTAGAAACCCAGCTATAAGTTCTCCTTTACCTAGAATTTACCTCAGTATGGATAATCTACAGCCTGGCTGCAATTGACATAGCACCAGACAGCACTCCAGGTGGACAATAACTCAAAATGGTGATCAGGGCAAGACATAGAGACCTGCACCCTGCCTCACTCCTAAGTATTTCCTACACCAAGCTTCCCCTTTTTAAATCTCTGCCTTCAGCTCAAAACTGGAGATGGTTTATTTGAGGATTGAGCCTGGCCATCTCTCACCTGCTAGAATTTGATTAATAAAGCGGATTTCTTTTCACATCTCATGCGTTGTGTTTTGGCTTCCAAACAGCAAGCAGCGTGACTTGCATTTGGTTACACTATGGCCTCTTGCACTGGGTTTGAGTTTCTGTGAAAAAGAAATAAGGGGTGAGAAGATGTTGCAATTGTTCATTTTATAAAAATATACATGTGCACAGGTATTTTGGGGGTTCATATTACTAAATGCAGCATGAGCTGGAGACGAGGCTTCCAGTCATGGAGTATAATCCAGGCATGGCTAAGAATTAGAAACATAACAAACACTTGGACACTACATACCCTAATATAAGTTGAAAAGCTATTTCAAATGACTCAGTTTACCACAAGTGGGAACACGTGGCACGTGGAACAGTAGGGGAATAGCAGGTTTGCTGTGGAGCTTCACCAGGAAGAGCATCAGCTCTGGAGTCAGCCTGCCAGGATTCTGAACTTGGCTTTGCCACGTAATGGCTATAAAATCTTGAGCTGCACTGTGCTTCAGGTTCCTTGCCTGTCAAGTGAGGGTGGTATATGGCTGTTAAAAGGATATTCATGAAAATAACCCATAACAAACATACATCATAATGCTTCACACATAAGTAATCAATAAATAATCATTCCTCATTTCCATCATTTACTGGGTACTTATGTATGAAGTATTATGATCATTTACTGAGTACTTATGTGTGAAGCATTATGATATATGTGTGTTACGGGTTATTTTCATTTACAGAGACCCTAGCTGACAAAATAGCTAGCCTTGCGTACATAAGTGCTAGCCCTTTTCAGGCATCATAAAGTAGTTGAAGGATACTTAAAAAATGAGACTGAACTCCTGCTTTCTTGTAATCAAGGACTGACAAGCCAGTAGATATCTGAGTCACCTTTAAAAAAAGTCGGCAGGGGAAATTCAGTAAACACAAATAACTCAAGGTTGAACAATTCAAGAAACTGGCCCAAATTTTTAGTACCGAAGTATTGTGAAATTCTAATGCTTTCACCACTTCTTTCCCATAATGTTTATTCTTCAAAATACAATGGAGGAAGAATGAAGATTTGCTCTGAATCTGGGTGATGTAAGAAGACAGAGCACCAGGATAAAAGTCAGGAAATGTGAATGCCAGTCTCCATTCCAAGGTCCTCCTGGGGGTAAGTCATTTTACATCTCTGAGCCTCAGTTACTTTAGCTGCAATATAAAAATATTCTGATACTTATTATTCTATAATGGAAAATGTTTTGCTATGAGCATCTCTGGTCTGGCTATCAGGAGTATATCTGTATCCTAGCTTTATACTTTCAGGCTATGTGATCTTCAGGTCGCTTCACATTTTGGTTGTTTCATTCCACAGACCCACTTCGCTTCTCTGATGGTTCACCATCATAGTGCTGAGGAATGTCAGAAATTTAATGTCTTAAATTATTATTTAACATGCTACTTTAAGACAAATTAAAATGTGATACAAATAGAGAAAATCAAATATCGCTTTGCAGATTATCTTTGATTTGACTGAATTTCCCATATAGGATAAACCTCCTTTAATGCATTTAGTTCCATTCCTACATTAAAGATGAAAAAGATTTTGAGTTAAACATGACCTTTGAAATTGTGCCAACTCTGGCTATTTTGTATTTTTACTAGAAAACCAACCTAAGAAGATATGGTTAGGAAGTTGAGATAATTGTATTCTTTTTCATCTCACCTCTGCCTAATATGATCAAATTTATCTTCTCAAGACCCATTTATTTCATGTAATCTAAATTAGTTCTTCCAAAGTACTAAGTTACTAATTTGAAACAGATGAACAGGATTTTGATTGAAGGCTTAGAAAAATTTACATATCATACATTCTTTATTCCTGTAGCTCAGTCTTCCTCATTTTATGTATCAATATCATAATACAGAGTTAGAAAGAGAAATAGTTTCACAAAATCTAGCACAGATATCAAAACAAAACACTTTTTAAAAGTCAATTTTCAATAAATAATTATACACCATCTTAATAGTTGGAGACTTCTTGAACTAGTCAGACTACTGTCAAAACCTTTAAATTAGCACAGGATTCTCACCAGCTTTTCCTGTGTTCACTAAAGTCAAGACTTTCACATATCTGATGATCAAATGATCAGGACTATCCTCTGATAAACAGAAAATGTTGTAGAGGTTTTTACAAAACATAGTGTATTTTATCTGAGAACTGTTGCTAAGATCACAAAGTTACTTTACCCCAGTGGTGGGGATTTTCCTCTGGGTGTGAAAATTAACTACATTTTTAAAGTGATGAAACTTCTGAGCTTATGATGACTTATCTCTTTCAAAAGTATATCCTCCAAATTCTGAGGTTTACGTGGCCTCACTTCCTCAGTCTTTTAATCATCTTTCTGTCCCACAATTCTCTGTCCACATTTCTGACTATGCAGGAATTGGAGGCCCAAACCAAGCAGTGTGACATGCTTGAGTGAAAATATAATGGAGTGATCCCAGGGACTCAGAAGTCATGGCAGAGGTATTTATTGCTTAGCAACCCAGACAGATGTGAAGAGTTTTACCAAATGCAGATGGTGAGAAGGACTGTTGAAAATCAACATTACTTTGCTATAATTCTTTTAAATTGGTTTCAACAAAAATATTAATTAATTTACCCATTTATTTGTTTGATTGATTGACGTAACAGCTTTCTGGCCAAGCACTAAGTGGCAATTACAGTCAGCTGGTCACACTAAAGGGACATAGAAATACAGAACTCAGGAGAAATATAAAACTTCTACTGGAGAATAATTATCTGCTATTCTGAATTGACATTCAGATGCATTTCCCTCATCATTTTTTCTCAGAGAGGAAAGCAACACATGATGGCATAGTTTTGAAAGTAAAATAAAAATAATGATATATTACTAAAAGACTAGATTAATGAACTACATATATCTAGCCCAGACACCATATTTAAAATTTTGGCTGTGGGGTCTTTATTTGAACGAAATATGAGTAACTGATCGTGTTCTCATTAGCACTAGGTAGAGTTTCACGAGGACTTGACTTAATTTCAAATATGTTGTAAGGAGTCAAATATAAACTATAAAGCATTTTTTTAAATTGGAGGAAAGTACTCAGCTTAGGTCATAATAAAAATCACTCCTGCTGCCATAAGGAGTTACTACCATGATGGCACATTTATCAGTTCCCACACAGTAAGAACCTACCTTAAAAACTAAAAAGAAGAGTTTATTGTTGGTGTTTTTAATATAATTCCTGAAAATGAAATAGTATGAAGGTGATACCCCTTTTCTAATCATAAACGCGGGCATGTTGTTCCTTGCTAGCAGGATACCAACGTTCGAAAAATATTAGAAAACTTTTTGGGTAGTCATTCATATGGTCCAGACTAGCAATAAAGGGAGACATTTTATCCCATAAACTAGTTGGATCCCAACCAGCCAGACCATTCAATTTACAAATATGATTTTAAAATAAAAATTATACACAGCGTCTTTAGAGAAAGAAACAAATGAAAATAAAATAAGACCAGGTTTTTAGAATTTTTTCTTCTTTATTATTCCCGTTGTTTTGTCTAATTTAATCAAACTTTAATTTCTTCTTGAGTCAGTTACAGTACTTTGGATGTCTATCTAGGAATGTATTCATTTCATCTAGTTTATCTAATTGGCTGATATACAATTGTTCCAGTATTCCTTATTCTTTCTTACTTCAATAAGGTCATTAGTAACATTTCTTCTTTCTCTCTTTCATTTCTGGTTTCACTTTTTCTCTCTCTCTCCTTCTCCCTCCCTCTGTCTCTTTTTCTTGGTCATTCTACCTAAAGATTTGTCCATTTTATTGATCTCTTTAAATAACTGGATTTTGATTTTGTTGGCTTTCTATATTGTTCTTCTATTATTTATTTCATGTATTCCTAATGTAGTCTTCAATTTTTTAATATTCACTTTGTTTCAGGGTTTTCTCTTATTTTTAGTGTTTGAAGGTGGAAGTTTAAGTTGTTGAATTGACATCTTTATTTATTTTCATTGGACCACTCATAGCTATAAACTTCCTGTAGCACTATTTTGTCTGCTTTCCATAAGCCTTAGGATGTTGTGTTTTCATTTATAGCAAAGCGTTTTATAATTTCCCTGTGATTTCTTCTTTGCTCTACTGATTATTTAGGAGTGTGTCATTTAATTTCTGCATACATGTGAATTTCTCATATTTGTTTCATCATTGAGTCCTAATTTTATTCCACTGTGGTCAGAGAACATACTTTGTATTATTTTAATCCTTTGACATTAACTTAGACTTCTCTTACAGACTAAATATGGTCTATCGTGGACAATATTTTATGGACTTGAGGAGAATGTGTATTCTTCTGTTGGACGGAATCTTCTATTAGACAACTGTTAGATGTAGTTAGTTTACAGGGCCGTTCAAGTCTCTTATTTCTGTCTAGTTACTTTATCTAATATAGAAAGTGAGGTATTGAAGTCTCCAACTATTATTGTTGAATTTTTCATTTCCCCTTTAACTCTGTCAGTTTTGTTTCCTATATTTTGGACTTTGATACTAGGTGCAAGACATAATTATTATATCTTCTCAATGCCATCACAGGCAGTCAAAATATGTAGCAGTTTTCTCTGATTGTTTTTGACAGACGCCCTGGGGAAGAGGCTGCTCTCACTAGGTAAGCTCAAGTCAGGTCAAGTAAAAACAACCTTGCCAGCAAGATCCATCAGTGAGGTAACATAATGATCATTGGGAATGGGTATTTGGAGGAACTGTAATTCCATTGTACCCTGCCAACAACTTTCAAGTTGCTGTTTCCACTGTGATTGTGGGTTGTTTGCTTTTAAGACTCCCATAGAATTGGGCAATAGGGTATGGAAATAAGAAAAGTTAAACTGCTATAAAGCTTACTCTTCTTACTTAGGTTCAGCTGTTTTTACAGATTTTGGCAAGGCTTTGGTTAATTTCCAGAGTTCTAAAAATTATTCTGAGAATTTTTGCCACTCTTATCACTTTTATGTGGGAAAGAATACTTGGAGGTCCTTTCCATTATTACTGACATCATCTTTTTATTGAGTTTAGTATATTTTACAATGTTTTAATGCATGGCCTCAAATTATACAAACTTTAGCCCATTTTATTGCTGGATCTATTCTGATCCATAGCTGAACACTAAGAACAATAATAACTTTTCACAATAGCTAATATTATTGAGTTATTCGTATGTAACATGCATAATGGTAAATTGTTTATACGCAAAGGTTCTTTTAAAACAACAGTCTAATAGGTTAAAGTATTCCTCAGTCTCTCTTTTTACAAATATAGAAACAAATACCTAGGTAGCATCTCCATCACCACAGAGTTAATGGTAGCCAGGAACTAAACCCAAGAAAGCCTTTACTCTCATGTGCATATTCTTATGCATGCACTCTAAAAACTAAAATTTGAAGCTGCATAATAATGATGATAAAGATTTGGCTTCTCTATATAGGATGCTTCATCAAAGAGTAACATAAAAGAGGAGAAAATATTTACTTTTAATTTAGAAGTTGGTTTGGACAGCCACTCTCAGAAATATCTATTTTGAAAGATTTCTAGGAATACCTTTAAGAAAACAATGTCTCAGCAGGACAATTAGAACAATGGATTAGGGCATCCCTGGTTACTAAGACAGTGTGTAACACCACTTTGTCTATGAATGCAACAGTATTTGAAAGTAGCTAAAAAAGAAGGAAAATATAACCCCTCATTTTGTAGGTTGCTAATTGTTTGCTCTCAGATTTTTATTTTGATTCTTTACTTCTGTTAAATGTTTTGGCTTTAAAATTAGGGTGAGCCCATATACACCATGGAATACTATGCAGCCATCAAAAAAAGATGAGCTCTTCCTTTGTAGGGACATAGATGAAGCTGGAAACCATCATTCTCAGCAAACTAACACAGGAACAGAAAACCAAACACCACATGTTCTCACTCATAAGTGGAAGTTGAACAATGAGAGCACACGGACACAGGGAGGGAAATATCACACATTGGGACCTATCGTGGGGTGGATAGCATTAGGAGAAATACCTAATGTAGACGACAAGTTGATGGGTGCAGGAACCCACCATGGCACGTGTATACCTATGTAACAAACCTGCACGTTCTGCACATGTATCCCAGAACTTAAAGTGTAGCAGTAATAAAAAAAAAATTAGAGTGAGCCTTATTTCTTATTTCCCACTTTCCTATTATTTTATAACTTGAAACCTCCTATTCCCCTTCTGTTGCCATTTTGAACATTCATTTAAATTATGAAGTATTTATGAATTATGAAATATAGATATACTTTTGGTCTAAATAAAAGATGTCAGAAGACTTTCATCATTAATTCTACAAAATTCTGATACGAATTTTATCTCAACTTAGCCCTTAGAGTCTGGGTTAAATAAACATTAACTGATATTATTTCAATTTGACTTCATAAGTAATTTTAATCATTTCATGTAAGTATCTTCAGAATTCTATTTGGATTTTTTGATGACTTTGCATATGATTCCTTTGAGTAGAAAGCCCTTTTAACTATTGCTTATCCAAATTACCCAACCTTTAAATTTCAGTACAGAAGTTGATTCCTCTGTGATACATTCCTGACTTTCTACCTTCTGTACATCACTGGACTTTGTTTGCCCCTTTGTAACTGCATTTATCACACAGGTTTATAATTGTTTATTTACTTGTCATATGTCAAACCAGACAAAAATTTCTTTGAGAGAAAGGGCTGAGCTCCACTCAACACATATATACAGGATCTGATGAATATGAAAAGCATCATAAATATTTTAGAATTAATAAAAGAGTAAAATTAATTTTAAAACTCATTAATTTGAAATAACAGGGTTGTTGGCTAGTCTGACTCTGGGAAAATTCTGAATTACATAAGATTTTATAAAACAGCAACTATATTTAAAGAAATAATTTCTATTACTTTCAAATGTGGAAAATATCATAAGATAAAAGGTTAATTAGCCAGTAATATCTGGGCAAATTAATTTCCAATAAGTTATAGTTCATATACTTAAAAAACTACCAGGTCATTAATGCAATAGCTTTTTTTTAATATACAAAAAAAGGTCATTGATTCCTAATGGTAGATACACAAAATAGGACCTTAATTTCCAGGTCATGTGGCTTTAACAAGCTATTCATTTTAACTGCATTCCAAAACCATAATAATTAATAAGGAAACAATTATTAAATATTTTTATTCAAGAGATGTTATTTATTTTTTGCAAAAAAGAGCAGAAATATCTCAACAGAAATCTTTCATATTAAAGGAATTTTATTACAATTACTTTCCATTATTCCATATGGCCTCAGGTACTCTGTTTGCCGTGTATTTATAAAATGAGAGAAAAGCAAAAGGTTAGTTGTAAACACATTTGACTCCATAAATGATTTTTTACATTTTTTTTGGTGTCAGCTGCAATTGTGTTTGAAGTGTCCAACTATTTTAAAATCAGTTCCAGTATGGGATTAAAGAACAAAAACAAAGTAATATGTAAAATAATTTATTTCTATTACTAATTTGAGGCTTGTCAGGTCACTAGCAAAGTTGCCCAAGCATTTGAAGAGCTTTAACCTAACAAGTAAAATTACATTGTTCTGAAATAAAGTGTCATCTGATATGACATTAACTTGCACCTTTGGGGTGTCTGGATATTGCTATTCAGGTCACTGAGAGAAGAGGAAACATACACGAAGCTGCATGAAAAAGATAATTCACCTTATGTAAGTGAATGTTTTATAGATTTTGTAGATAAAATAGATTTTTCACCTTTTCACTAAATAATAGCTACTATATCTTTGTTACATATTTTTTCAGTAGCTTGGTTCTCAGCACATGAAAAAATACGTGCTATCATCTCATTCTATTTGTTTATAGTATATGTTCAAAATAACCCATCAGAATGCCTCTGAGTATATGTAAAAAGGAAAAACTCAAAATCACTTATAAAAAGGGAGAAAGAGCTTAGATATTTTTTCTTTCTTGGGAATAGGGGAAGCTTAATTAATATATTTTTGAAAATTATATAACATCAAATACCATCCAATCTGGTTTTCTTAGTACCTAGTGTGCTAAGGGCATTTAGGATATTTTTGTAGCATGTATTTGCCTTCTCCCCATATTTATTGCATTCTTATAGCATTTATATTTTAACTTATAGTTTTTATATTTTTATACATGCATATAAGCTGTTGCAATAGGCATATTGTAATGAGTCCAATGATTAAATAAAATGTGATTTTTGCTTCTGCTGCCTCTACTGATCTTATTTTCTGCAATCACAACTGTTTTTATTACTAATATTAATAATAATAATTGCTTTTCCCTTCCCTCTAGAAAAGCAATAATAGTATGAGTGCTGAATCATATTTTTAAAAATCCAGAAACATAGTTGAAATAAGTGAACAGTTTGCATATAGTTTTGACAAACATTTCCTCAAAGTCTAAAAGCTCTTTGGAAATAATGATGAGCTATGTGTCAATTTAGAAACAGTCACTGTCAATTTTTCTATATCCTCAAGAATCTTTGACTATAAACCGAATCCTTTTCTTGTTCTTTGTTATGATGACATAGATTTTATCTACACACAAAAGGAATAGGGCAATAGCACACTATGTTTGTAACTTATTTCACATTATTAAATTCTGCTCAAATCCCACCTTTTTCATATGATCTTTCCATTTAAAATGTCATTATTAATTTATATAACTTTAGTAATAGTTATGCCTCTCCTATCTCTATATATGCACACATGTATATAATATATATATTATTTATGTAGTTTTCATTAGAACTTAGGGCTAAGGGCATGAGGAGTCTTTCACATTTCTAATATTAATGTCATTTATGTCATTCTTAAAATAGCCCCTATGAATTTGTTTTATTAATGTATTTATGAATTCTTAATATAGAAAAAATTGCTTCTTTCCAGATTCCTTTCCAACATTTTTAAGACTTTATTTATTTGCTTTTGTTTATCTTCTGCCTCACCTAGCAGGCAGAGACAATGCCTAACGTAGAAGGCCCCTAATTTATGATGGTTTAACTTACTACTTTTAGACTTTACAATGGTGCAAAAACAATACACATTTAATAGAAACTCTACCTCAACTACCTATACAACCCTTTTGTTTTATACTTTCAGTACAGTATTTAATTAATTTTGTGAGTTACTCAACACTGTATTATAAAATAGGCTTTGTGTTAGATAATTTTGCCCAATTATAGACTAATGTATGTGTTCTAAATATGTTTAAGGTAGGCTAGGCTAAACTATGACATTTGGTAGATTAGGTGTGTTAAACAGATTTTCAACTTATGATATTTTTAATTTGCAGTGGATTTATCTGAATGTAACTCCCATCATAAGTTGAGGAGGTTGTCTGTATGTCATTATAATGATGAAATGTTAACCCTACCTAAGGGCTGATTAACATGAGCTCTCTGTATGGAGATATTTATCTACTCAGTAGGGGAGTTTCCATAAGCAGAGCAGCTTCACTTCTGTAAATGAGGAATTCTGCCGTTTGGGTGGATGGGAGCAATGAGCAATGAAAAAATGAAAATGGTTGGTGGCAAACATTGGATGCCACTGGTAAAGAGGCCCTAAGATAAATACTTAAGTTCCTTCGGCTGGACAACAGCTAGACAATGACCTGTAAAGAAGAGAGAAGTTGTGACAACGGACTCCAGTGTCAGTCAAAATTTTGTAGATACTCTCAAAACCATGAGTGTGTAAAATAATATTTACCAGATTCATATTCTAAACTGTATAAATCAAATTAACTCTCTCCTCCCTTACAATGTAAATGCTTCTGCAATGTAAACAGCAGTTAACATTTCATATAAATAAAAATAATCTTAGTAAAGTTCCACTTAATATAGATGGTTCCCAAGTTACAATGGTTTAACACAATTTTTAGACTCCTATCCTATTTTTTTTTCTATTAGCTGTTCTGTTCTCTTAATTTCCAGTTTTTAAAATGGTAATTATTCATCAACATTTGTGAATCCTATAATCTAATATGTGTATCGAAAGAAACACAAAATCAAAGAGAACTGATTTGTGGCAAAGACCTGAGAAGGTCTCAGAGGCCAGCCATAGGTACAGCAAATAGCAGCTTTGAGGCTTCACATTGCAAAGGTTTGTTGCAAGTCAATACATAAAGTATCTATGCACAGACACGCAGAACATTGGCATTCAAACATCTACTCCTAGGCAAGATGAGATCTGGAGTGTACTTTCCGAAATATTGAAACTGAAGATTGTCCTAGTAAAAATGTGGCCTAGGGTTGATTATAGGAATTAATTGATGGTGTCAAAAGACAAAACTAAAACAACTTTAGTTTAAAAATCTAATTGTCTTTTATTAGCAATTCTAAAATCAGTCAACATCTCATTCTCTGAAATAGAATGGGGTTTCTACTGGGCATTATAGAATGGTTGGTTTTTTTAAGGAAACCTCAATTTTTAAAAGTGAGTTGGTTAACAGGTCACTGTTGGTCACTTTCTTCGTAAGGGTTAAAATGGAGCTGATTTTCTTATTATGCTGACTCAAGTAGAATAAGTTCTTTCTGATTGGTTGGTGTCAACGCCCTGCTTTCAGGAAAAACTGACCTGTGTTGGGACCTCCTTGCATTAGTGACTCCATTTTGGTTTGGTCTCGTCTGCTGGGGCGAAGTGCAAGAGGCTAGTCCAAAACAATGACTTCCCATAACCTTTCTTTCATAATAGCCAGTAAGATGGTCAAATGCTCAGACTTCCGTGGCCATCTCACAAATGGAATTCTACTAGCCAGTCATTAGTACTTAGCCAGAGCTCAAACATATCTCTATTGGAGAAATTCAATAGGAACAGAGAAAAGATCTCCATATATCTGCTTCTGCCTACTCAAATGGAAACTTACTTGTCACAAGCATCATTTGGGTACCTGATGTCTTTTTTAGTGTCTCACATCTATACATAAGACAAAGAATTACCTCTATTTGAAGAGAACTTTTAACTCAAGAAATAGCCTAAATTAATAAAAGAACCAATGAAAGTAATGGAGGGGAACAAAAGAAAATTCTTGTTAGTATCTTCAAAGGAGGATGATGAGGAAGACATTCCATCCACAAAATAAGAACAAGCTGCTATGCGTATAAGCCTTCTATTACTGTGTAATAAGTTACCACAAACTTGTGGCTTAGTACAACATACATTTATTATCCCACAATATTTCTGCTCAGGTCTCACAGCACTGCAGTCAGGTGTGGTCTTCTGAGTAATAGGAGTGAAATAAAAATAGTTCTTTCTGATTATCAGTCTTCTGTTATTATTTGATTTATTATAATAATGTGCTTGTGGTTTTAAATTTTAAACTTGTTAACCATGTAGACGTATCTCCTACTATAGCTGTTTTGGGGACATAATTGAATATAATTCAGATATAGGCATATATTGGTGATACTGTAAGTTCAGCTCCAGACCACCACAAAAGGCAAGTATTGAAACAAAGCAAGTCACACATTTTTTTAGCTTCTTAGTGCGTATAAAAATTATGTTTACACTACACTATAGTCTATTAAGTATGCAAAAACATTATATCTAAAATCAATGCATTTACCTTAATTAAAAATTATCTTATTACTAAAAAATGCTAATACTCATCAGAGCCTTCAGAGAGTTGTAATATTTGCTGGTGAAAGGTCTTGTCTTGATGTTGATGGCTGCTGACTGATCAGAATGGTTGTTGCTGAAGGCTGTAGTGGCTGTGGAAATTTTTAAAAAGAAGACAAGATGAAGTTTTCAGTATCAACTGTCTTTTCCTTTAATAAAAGATTTATCTATTGAATGTGATGTTCTTTGATAGCATTTTACCCACAGCAGAGCTTCTTTCCAAATCAGGTCAATCCTGTCATTGCTTTATCACCTAAGTTTATGTAATATTCTGCATCTTTTGTTGTAATTTCTAAAATGTTCACAGCATATTTACCACAAGTAGATTCCATCTCAACAAGCAACTTTCTTTGCCCATTTATTAAAAAAAAAAAAAACTCACAAAAATCCTCATGCATTTAAGTTTATCATGAGAAAGTTTGCAGCAATTCAGTCACATCTTCAGTCTCTACTTCTAATTCTCGTTATCTTGCTATTTCTACCACATCTGCAGTGACTTCTTCCCCCTTAAACCCCTCAAATTCATCCATGAGGGTTGGAATCAACTTCTTTCAAACTCCTGTTAATGTTCATATTTTTACCTTCTCCTATGAATTAAAAATGTATTTAATGGCATCTAGAATAGTGAATTCTTTCTAGGAGATTTTCAATTGACTTCACCCACATCCATCAGAGGACTCACTATCTGTGGCAGCTATAGTCTTACATAATGTATTTTTTATGTAATAAACTAGAATATCAAAATTGCCCCTTGATCCATGAGCTACAGAATGGATGTTGTGTTCACAGGTATAGAAAACAAAACAAAACAAAACAAAAAACATGAATTTCCTTGTACATTTCCACCACAGCTCTTGGGTAACCAGATACCTTGTCAGTGATAAGTAATATTTTGAAAGGGATCTTTTCTTCTGAGCAGCAGGTCTCAACAGTGGACTTAAAATATCCAGTAACTCATGCTGTAAACAAATGCACTGTCATCCAGGTTGTTGTTCCATTGTTAGAGGAACACAGGCAGAATAAATGTAGCATAATTCTTAAGGGTCCTAGAATTTTCAGGATGGTAAATTAAACCTGTCTTCAGTTAAAATCACCAATGGCATTAGTCCCTAACAAGAGTCAATCTGTCTTCTAAAACTTCGAAGCCAGGCATTGACTTCTCTCTAGCTAGATAGCATCTTCTTTCAATAGAAGGTTTAAAAAAAAAAAATCTGCATTGAATATCTATTGTTTAATGTGGTCACCTTCATCTATTATCTTAGCTAGATCTTCGGATAACTTGCTGCAATTTCTCCAGGTGCACTTGCTGCTTCACCTTGCTATTTTTTCTTATAGAGACAGCTTCTTTTCCTAAACTTCATGAACCAACCCCTGCTAGCTCCAAACTTTTTTCTGCAGCTTCCTCACCTCTCTCAGCCTTCATAAAATTGAAAATAGCTAGGACCTGGCTCTGGATTATGCTCTGGCTTAAGGGAAAATTGTGGCTGGTTTGATTTTCTATTCAGATCCCTCAAACTTTATCCATATTAGCAATAAGCCTTTTTCACTCTCTTATCATTCTTGTGTTCATTCAAGTAGCATTTTTAATTTCCTTCAAGACCTTTTGCTTTGCATTCACAACTTCTCTGTCTTATACAAGAGGCCTAGCTTTCAGCCTATCTCACCTTTCAACATGCTCACTTCACTAAGTGTAATCATTTTTACCTTTTAATTTAAAGTGAGAGGCATGTGGCTCTTTTTTTCACTTGAACACTTAGAGGCCAGTGTAGGGATATTCGTTAGCCTAACTTTAATGTTACTATGTCTCAGGGAATAGGGACATTCAGGCATGACCAGTTAGTTTGTGGAGCAGTCAGAACACACACAACATTTACCAATGAAATTCACAATCTTATATGGACACACTTTGTGTATTCCACGCCTCTTAAAGAAAATACAAACACTAATGGGACCCACACATGACAATCAAGAAAAGAGGAGGCAAACATTAGCCGACTGGCCATTCCTTCACTGTTCCCATGCTCCACTTCAGAAGCTTCCCTCGTCCCTCACCCTGCCTCAGGGTGTTCTAGAAGACATGTTCTGAGAGTTATTGTTACTGCCTTTAGAGAGCTGCCAGACTTGAGGTATCCCTTAGGATCATTTTATCTTCTCAAACAAACCAATCCAGGAGTCAAAGGAGGGGTGAAATGGGAAGTATTCTCTAGTAATAGAAATAAAAGATGAGGACTTTAGCTGAAAGAAAAAGTAGTTCACTCCTTCTCCAGTAAAATCATGAGGGTTTGGGATGGTCATAAAGGCATCCTAGCATCACTCAGGCAGCCAAACTGTGAGCACTTAGTGATTCCAAAATGGATCCCAGAAGGACAATTCCATTTATCACATAAGAACTTTAGGGAGGCAGAACATTTAGAAAATCTGTCCAGGAAGCTCTCCCACACCTTCAGGCTCTGTAAACTAGTTTCTAGATACAAAATACATATATATCCAAAATCTGGCACCATGGGAAGAGTGGGCTTGCCAATTTCATAAAGAAGAAATGAATTAATGTTGTTTTAATTAAATCTATTTAATATAACTCTGGCAATAATTCCTGTCCAGTATCTCAGCTATTTCCAAGAGTGCTGAGAAAAGTAAAATATGCCAACACAGCCATATTCTATGAGCTTATTTCTTGAAAAATAGTTTCACATAACAAACACAAATTGCAATAATACACTACAAATGATATATATATATCTTCCTTTTTGAAAGCCATTTATTGTGTAGCTAAGAAGTTCCAGGCCTACACCTGATATCAAGCATAATGTCTGACCTTAAGAAGTTAGCTAGTGAAGAAGACAGAATCATAAATTAAACACTGCATTCAGATGAGGCACAAAGGTGGGCGGCACTTGGCTAGGACAGTTGAACAGAACTTCTCTTTTATGGTAAGAACATGAGAGTCATCCTAGTGGAAGTGGCCTTGAGCTGAAGGTGAAATGAAAGTTAGCTTGATTCCAAAATCAAGTGAAAGACAGCAGAGTGGATAACCGTTAGGACACTGTTTAGTGAGCACAACAAAAGTCAGCTGGCATGGAGCACAGAACTAGTGTAGCTTAAAAGAACAGAATTTGGTTTTGCTTTGTTTTCTTCTTACATAATAAACTCTCCTTAGGTAGAAAGCTTGACATTAACACAGCTGTAAAAGGAGTTGATGGAGGACACAGTCTCCTTTTAGCTTCCTGCTCCACCCATCTTAGCATGCAGTTTGCTCGCTTGGCTGTTAAAACTCCAAGCATCATTCCCCATTTCAGACCAAAAGAAGCAGGGAAAGGTGAAGAGAAAAAAAACATGGCCCTCCATCTTTCTGTTTTTATTAGAAGAATAATAGTTTTTCCAGATGTCTTACCCAGTAGTTTGTGACTGTTTTATCAGGGACCAAAGTTTGATTGCATGGCCACCTTTAAAGGCAAAGAAATCCAGGGACATGAATATTTCTAACTTGACACATTGCCTTACACCAGAAAATGGGGTTTTCCTGGTGAGAAGGAGAAAGCAGATACTGTATTGGAAACTACTACCAGAAGTGCCACTTCAGAGAAGATAGAGTAGATTATTTTTCCTTATTCTTCCCACTAACTGCAACTAAAACGTTTGGAAAGTATGTGTAAAACAAACATAAGATTGCTAAAGGTAAAGAAAACTTAGACTTTCTAGGGACCTTGAGACTCAAGGGACAATATGGTGGTGAGTCCTCTGAGTTTTGCCTCACGTATCACAAATGTGGAGCTGAGGAAGCTTGCAACCCAGATATGTCAACAAGTTCAGATGAAAAAAAAAAAAAAAGATCCCAACAAAACCTTTTAGTCAAAGGACCAGGAAAGGAGCATCCTAGCAAGAGAAAACTTTCAGATGATAACCACTGTACTACAACTAAACACTGAAAAAAAAAAAAGAAAAAACTGTAGCCTCACCCACATGCCAGCAAAAGCTGAGCAGGGAGCCAAGATTTCCAATGTGGTGAAGCTGTAAAGAGGTACTACAAAACCTCTACTGGCAATGTAAAGAGGGCCAAGTAGGAAGCTGGAACTTTTGTCCCTGCTGTCCAGGACATCCCCTCTCCTTCCCACTCCTCCGTCACTACCATCAGTGGAAAGCCTGCATTTGCAACATCACCTCATACCATCACCTTCTGGGAAAGTGTTGGAGAAGGCCTAGTGGAAAGCAGAGGCTTGCAGCAGCACCCAGGGTTAACAAGACCACTCACTCCCACTTAGAAAGAAGAGTACTCCCTTTCTCTTGTGTGTCAATGAAGGGCAATAGGAAATGAGAATTCTACCTTGACCTGCTGTCATAAAATAGCCCCAACAATCTCCTTCTGTATTGGTATCAGAGAAAGCTAATAAGTTTTAAATAAGATCCATCATCTTATAATATGAAAATGTCCAAATTTCAATAAAGAAATCATTCATTATACCGAGAACCAGGAAGATCTCCACCTAAATTTTTTAAAGGCAATCAAACAATGCCAGTACCACTGCCATAAACACACAATGGGAAAAGGAGAGTCTCTTAAATAAATGGTGTTGGAAGAACTAGATATACATATACAGAAGAATGAAATTAGGCCCTTATCTCATATATATATACACAAACTAATTTAAAATGAAACAAAGATGTAAATGTAGAGTCACAAACTACAAAACATATGAGGAAAGCTCCATGTCATTGGTCTGGACAAGGACTTTTTGGATATGATCCCCAAAGCACAGGTGAAAAAACTGAAAAAAACAAAACAAAACAAACAAACAAACAAAAAACAGACAGATGGGAATACACCAAGCTGAAAACATTCTGCATAGCAAAGGAAAACGACAAAACGAAGAGACAACCTATTGAATAACAGAAAATATTTGCAAACCGTACATCCTAATAAGAAGTTAATATTAAAAATATGTAAGAAACTCAAACAACTCAATAGTAAGAAAACCAGAGACATGACTTAAAAATGAGCAAAGATCCTGAATAGACATTTCTCAAAAATAGGGTGACTATATTTGACAACTTATTATATATTTCAAAATAGCTAACAGAGATTTGAAATATTCACAACACAAAGAAATGATAAATGTTTGAGCTGATGGATACACTAATTACCCTGATTTGATCATTTTACTTGGTATGCGTGTATTAAAATATCATATGTTCCCCATAAATATTTACAATTTTTATGTATCAATAAAAACATACATGAACAGGAAAAATTGTATAGCTATAACTATGACACCACTAGTCATTCTGACTTTAGAGACCATGCTCTTGACCACTGTAATTTTTGCTACCTTTTACTCAAAAAAGAAAACATTCATTTCATAAAATAAAAATAAAAAAGACACATAAATGGCCAACAGGTGTATTTTAAAATGCCCCAAATCACTAATCATCAGGGAAATGTAAATTAAAACCACAATGAGATGTCATCTTATACCTCTTAGAACAGCTATTATCAAAAAGACAAAGATAATAGGTATTGGTGAGAATGTATTGAAAGGGAACCCTGTCATACTGCTGGTGGAAATGTAGATTAAGATGGTCATTATGGAAATCAGTATAAAAGTCTCTGAAAAAATTAAAACTAGAACTACAATATGATCCAGCAATCTCAGTGCTGGATATGTATCTAAAGGAAATGAAATCAGTATAATGAAGAGATACCTGTACTCTTATGTTCATTTGCAACATTATTCATAATAACCAAGATACGTAATCAGTCTGCATCTATCAGTGAATCAATGTCGCTGTGGTTGAAACCTTGGTGTCCTTTCAAACTTTAGTTGTACCCAGGCATCCCTGTGAGCTGAGGCTTGGGTAGCAACCAGCAAAGTTTTGAAGATATGGCTGCTGGCCTGTGCCTCTCCCTCTATTATATTCTGGAAGCATCTAACTCAGTTGATCTCACAGGCTCAAAGCTGGAGGGGAATTTGCCTCAAGATAAATCATACCTTGAATCTCATCCATAACTGATTTAGATGATTTTTAGACAAGACTGGATTTTAGACTTTTGAGTTAACACTTGAACAAGTTAAGACTCGGGGCTATTGTGGTGAAATTACTATATTTTGCATATCAGAAGAACAGGAATTTGTGGAGGCCATGGGAAGAATGCTGTGGTCTAAATGTTGGTGTCTCCCCAAAATTCAGGTGTTGTACCCTGATAATTGAATAGTTTTAAGAGTTGAAGGCTTTGGAAAGTGATTAAGTTGTGAGGGCTCTATCCTCATTAATGGGATGAGTGCCTTTATAAAAGAGGTTGAAAAAAGCTGTCTTTCTTCTCCTTGTGAGGATGCATCCACAAAGTGCCATCTGTAAGGAACAAGATCTCAGCAGATACCAAATCTGCTGGTGCCTTGACCTTAGACTTCACAGCCTCCAGAACTGTGAGCAATAAATTTCTGTTGTTTGTAAATTACCCAGTATAAGGTTGTTACAGCCTTCTGAGTGGGCTAAGAAAAATGAATAAATAAAATATAGCATATAAACACAACAGAATACTATTTAGCCCTAAAAAAGGAAGAACATTCTGTCAAATCCTGTTGTTTGCAAGCAACATGAATAAACCTGGTGAACATTATACTGAGTGAAATAAGTCAGGTACAGAAAAACAAATACTGCACAATCTCACTTAAATGTAAAAATTTAAGAAACTGGAATTCATAGAAGCAGAGAGTAGAGTGGTGGTTACCAGGGGCCAAAGTGTGATGTGTGTGTTGGGGGAGGGGGTGGAGAGATACTGGTCAAAGCAGACAAAAATTTAATTAGATATGAAAAGTAAGATCAAGAGATCTTTTGTACAACACGGTGTGTATAGTTAATAACACCATCTTGTATACTTGATAATTGTCAATGGAGATTTTAAGTGATCTCACCACAAAATGAAGATAAGCATATGAGGTAATGCATATATTAATTAACTTGATTAAACCATTCCATAATGTGTATGTATAGATAATATGAATGTGTTTATATGTGTGTATATATATGTATACATCATATGTTGTATGCCATAAATACATACAATCTTCATTTTTCAGTTAAATATATATGCAACAAAATAAATACATTAAAATAAAACAGATGTCAGTACTGAGATGACAAAGAGGTTACAATAATCTGAGAAATTTTAAAGCAGCCATGGTAAAAATGATTAAATGAGCAGTTACAAAAATGCTTGAAACAGCAACAACAACAAACTAGAAAAACTCAGCAAAAATGTAAAAAAAGATATAAAGAAGAACAAAATGGGGAATTTGGAAATGAAAATGTTGTAACTGAAATATGTATTTCAGTAAATGGAATCAAAAGCACCAATTAAAGAGATTTGAAGAGTATATTTTAAAAGATTACCAAATTATATGCTATCTACAAGAAACTCACTTCAAATAAAACTACATTTGCAGATTAACAGTAAAAGTATGGAAAAAGATATTTAAACATTTATCAAAGGGAAGCAGGAGTAGTAATATTAGCGTAAGATAAAGTATACTTTGGAAAAAATAAAATTTACTAGTGACAAAAAGGGACATTACATAATGATAAAACAAACTAACAAGAAAAATATATCAATCCTAAATGCATATGCACCAAATAATAGAGAAGCAAATTAGATGAAGCAAAAATTGATAGAACTAGAAGGAGAAAGAGGCAAATCTGGAATTATAGTTAAGAACTTCAAACACCCTTTCCCAACAATTGATACAACAACTAAAGAGAAAAATCAGTGGTGAGAACTTACAGACAACTAAATCAACAAGATCTAATCACCATTTACAGAACATTTCACTCAACGATAGCAGAAAACCTATTCAACTATTTATAGAACAAAAAGTGAAACAGATAATATAGCCACAAAACACATTTCCACAAATTTAAAAGCAAGAATATATTCTCTGACCACAGTGAAATAAAACTGGAACGACAACAAGAAAATTTCAAAATATTTGAAAATGCTGGAAGAGAGGAAGATATTACTCAATTTCCAATGTGCTTTCAATTTCTGTTTTTGCAGGGGAATAATCTCTGCACTAGAAAATTAGAACAAATATCTAGTATGTCATCAATGGTCCCAGTGTATGACTGATGGATGGATGGTGTATAGATGTATTTTACTTTTTACACTGCACCACTACCTTGTGACTTTATGTCTTTTATCTGCAGTTGATTATGAGTTATTTGGAGAAGGGCCTATAAGGCAAATCTTCTCTCTCTCTTCTTTGTACCAGTGCTTTGAACATGGTACTTATTCAGAAATTATAGTTGAGTTTAATGACTGCTTAATTGACTGATCATTTGAATGAGTTATAGACATAGACAATCCACTTATGAATGGACCAATGAGGTTGATCTTTGAAGCACTGATATATGAGGTTGATCTTTGAAGCACTGATATCAATGTTTCATTAGTTCTCAACTAACCTCTCTTTATAAAGGAAACACATGTGAAAGGAGTGGAAAATAAGAACAAAAGCAAAGAAGCCAACAAATATGTCAAGCACAGGAATTTGTAATTAAACTTGAATCTTCCACGCAGTCTGGTTGCACATGGAAAAATATGGTCAGTTAACCACATTTTAACATTTGCCAAAAGGGTATCCAAGACCTTAGATTTAATATAAATAAATCAAATGATTTTACTGTCAAATAAAAGTATATACTCAGAATGTGATGATAGAAGCTTATAATTAGGTCACAGGAAGTGATAGTCACAGTAGTCTCTGCTGGTCAGAGTACATGTGGAACATGGTGGTGCTTCATTTAAAGATATAAATTAATAAACTCTAGTATGTTTTAGGGAAATGTGATCTGTTTGGTAAAAGGTTTGAACTATATTATTTAAGTAATAGTTGTAAGAATTTGTGAGGGGAAAATACAAAAATTGTGCTTTAGTATTTGGTAGGCAGTCATGTAAATAAGGGAAAAAAATCTGCAGGAATTAAATTGTAAGGATATGCTAGAGAGAGAGTTTATTTTATTTTATTTCTTTGTTTTGTTTTTTGTTTTGTTTGTTTTTTGAGGCAGAGTCTTGCCCTTGTCACCCAGGCTGGAGTGCAATGACACGATTTCTGCTCACTGCAACCTCCGCCTCCCAGGTTCAAGCAATTCTCCTGCCTCGGCCTCCCTAGTAGCTGGGATTACAGGCGCCTGTCACCACGCCCGGCTAATTTTTGTATTTTTAGTAAAGACGGGGTTTTGTCATGTTGGCCAGGCTGGTCTTGAACTCCTGACCTCGTGATCTGCCCGCCTTGGCCTCCCAAAGTGCTGAGATTACAGGTGTGAGCCACCATGCCCAGCAAACAGTTTATTTTAATATTTAACTCAAAAAGAGTTTCTTATTGCTATGGCATCTCCATAAAAGGGCATGGCTTCCCTGAGAAGTAACCATCGTTCATAGAGGAGTTTATGAGGGCTTGGATGAGTATTAGCCAAGGCTGTTAAAGAAGAGATTCCTAGAGAAATTGGGTCAGATGAATTCTGAAACCTATTTCAATTCTCCAATTCTATAACTCTATGATTGTAAAGCAAAAATATGGATGGATTTTCACAAAATCAACTGTACGATTTTACTGAATCTTACATGCCAGCAATAATTTACATAAAACCCAAATTAAGATTAAAATCTGCAACTTTTCTTTTGAGCAAAACTAATTGGGTCACTTCAGATTCAAACCTACATCCTGAGTTTTATAAAAACAGTGTTCCAAATAACTCTACCAATGAGCCCATATTTATTACTCAATACTAATTGGCAACTATGGTTCTAGTTTCAATAATAGTTGTCTACAAAATTCCTGACAACTCCGGCCTATTTGTATTCGCTAAGCATAATTCTCTTTGATAGTATGTTTTAGGAATAAAAGTATTGAAAGATTAATGGTTATTTATATAAAGACAGTTTACTTTTTAATGAAAATGGCAATGATATATACATGGGTCAAGATAGAAAGTGAATGAATCTTTTCAAATAATTCTTAAACTACATATGATAAATTATGAAATAAAAGACAACTGTATTTTTATATAGCTTATGCTCCCCAGCAGAAAAATACTTGCCTTCATTTTAACAATTAGGTGTTTCTGGCTGAGTGTGATGGCTCACGCCTGTAATCCTAGCACTTTGGGAGGCCGAGGTGGGCAGATCACCTGAGGTCAGGAGTTCAAGAACAGCTTGGCCAACATGGTGAAATCCCGTCTCAACTAAAATACAAAAATTAGCTGAGTGTAGTGGCAGGCGCCTGTAATCCCAGCTACTT
The DNA here is from genome assembly GCF_047675955.1 of Chlorocebus sabaeus. Classification (NCBI taxonomy): domain Eukaryota; kingdom Metazoa; phylum Chordata; class Mammalia; order Primates; family Cercopithecidae; genus Chlorocebus; species Chlorocebus sabaeus. The sequence goes on along the minus strand of NC_132916.1, from coordinate 98,286,560 downwards.
GGGAGGCTGAGGCAGGAGAATGGCTTGAGCCAGGGAGGCAGAAGTTGCTGTGAGCGGAGATCATGCCATTGCACTCCAACTTGGGCAACAGAGTGAAACCCTGTCTCAAAAAATAAATAAATAAATAAATAAATAAAAATAAAAATATAGGTGTTTTGAGAAAAGTAATGATACCAATAATTATGAATAGCAATATGATTTGCAGTATTAACAACAATAAAAATGTGAATCTTGAACTTTATGGGCTGACTGTCCAATAACTGGCATCACACAGGGCAACAATATCTGCTATATAATCATTGACATGACATCTCACACACACAAATTGTATGACACTCAATAGAGTTCCAGTTTTCACTCCATTAAATCCTATTTCCAGGTTTGGCTTCCAGAATAACTGAGCTAAAAGACCAGGACCTCTGAGTGAAATTACTACTTACGCCTTGATGATAAATAAATGTTAAATTGTCTTTCACGATGCATAATGTGAAAAGAGACAATTGTGAAGATAAGTAGCTTTAGGAGTTATCACTTTTCTTAACATTTTTGCAGGGAAAACACTTAAGAAAAAGACTAAAGTAGGTGGCATTTAACTTCAAGAAAATCATGATTCTTGACATTTTATTACTGAGAAACTCTGAAACTTGGATTACCATTCTCTGGTAAAGGAGTTATGTTCCTTTAGAGGCCCTGGAGATAAATTATCAAGCTTCTCTAAGATTTATGAGGTATTTTGGGAAGTGTGTAAGTAAACCAATATTTTCCTCTTAAATCTTCAAAGTAAAAGAAAGAAATATGCATAATGAGGTTCTTTTTGATGTACAAGCAAAAGATTTAAGAAATACATCAGAAAAGCAATATATGCTCATGAAATCACTTCAAAAGAAAAGATTTCTGAAGAAGCATATGACTACAGAATTTCTTCCACCCACTTTCTTGAGAAAATTGCTTCATGCACTGCTGACACATTGATTAGGTAAAGATGGAGGGAGACAAAAAGAAATGCCTTATTGCATTTGATGAAGCTCACTGAAATAACTGAACCCAGAGACAAGACACTTTAAAACTCAAAGCAATCTGGCTTGATGAAAAAGAACTAGTTTGCTGGGGAATGTCTATGATGGTGTTGCCTAATACTCAACACACGGGCAACTTTGAGAAAGGTCACTAAATATCTCCATGACCAGAACTTTGCTCAGCTAGAAGTAATCACAATGATTACTACTACTGAGTTTGTCATTGCTGTGATAGATGCTTTACCCAACTTTATTAATTTGCTGAATTTAGGCACATCCCTACCTCTAATCTTCAATTTTCTCAGCTGAAGCAAGATTAATGTTAGTTCTGCAATTTGTGAGGATTAAATGGGATAAGGTATTTAGTACATACCATAGTGTCTGATACATAGTGAGGATTTTATGAACATTTCCTTATTATTATTAACTCCTCAATTATACCCTAAAGATAGATATTATTTAAGGATGGAAACCACAATGAACTAATGGAACTGGGTTAGACGCCAGAATCCTCATACTCTTACATAAATTGTGTAAACTGGCTGACATGTTTTGTTTGGCAGACTATATTTAGCCCACAGAATGTTTTCATTTTCAGATTTTGGTTGTTTCTCAATATATAAAAATAGATTTCACAAATGAATTTTGATTTCCAGCTTTCATGAAAAATATGATGCCTCCAGCTTTGTTCTTGTTGCTTAGGATTGTCTTGGCTATATGGGCTCTTTTTTGGTTCCATACGAAATTTAAAGTAGTTTTTTCTAGTTCTGTGAAGAAAGTCAGTGGTAGATTGATGGGAATTGCATTGAATCTATAAATTACTTTGGGCAGTATGGTCATTTTCATGATATTGATTATTCCTATCCATGAGCATGGAATGTTCTTCCATTTGTTTGTGTCCTCTTTTATTTCGTTGAGCAGTGGTTTGTAGTTCTCCTTGAAGATGTCCTTCACATTCCTTGTAAGTTGGCTTCCTACATATTTTATTCTTGTTGTAGCAATTGTGAATGGGAGTTCACTCATGATTTGGTTCTCTGCTTGTCTATTATTGGTGTATAGGAATGCTTGTGATTTTTGCACATTGATTTTGTATCCTGAGACTTGGCTGAAGTTGCTTATCAGCTTAAGGAGTTGTGGGATTGAACAATGAGAACACATGGACACAGGGAGGGGAACATCACACACTGGGGCCTGTCGAGGGGTAGGGGGCGAGGGGAGGAAGAGCATTAGGACAAATACCTAATGCATGTTGGGCTTAAAATCTAGATGACAGGTTGATAGGTGCAGCAAATCACCATGGCACATGTGTACCAATGTAACAAACCTACACATTCTGCACATGTATCTCAGAACTTAAAGTAAAATTTAAAAAAAAGAAAAAGAAAAATATGAACTATCTGGTACTATTAGGCTTACCAACCCAAATGGTAATCATCAGGGTTAAATCAGAACTGGTCTTTTTGGTAGAGATGTTCAAGTTTTCTATAGTTTTTACTTTTACTATTATCTCCCTAACAATGATAGCAAATAATTGCAATTTATCATGGTGTGTGCAAACAACACAATTCTTTTCTTAAATTTTTCCATAATATTTGTGAAACTGGTGGTGCCCTCACTTTGTTTGAAGTACACAGGGTTCCTTCTTTTGATTGAACTACCCAGGTAAACGAAATGAAAATTGTTTCCAAGCATGGGTCATTCCTTTGGATGCCATATTTTGTTGCTCCTGTCTGAGTCTATTTCCTCTGCAAATGTAAAATAATAAAGCATACTTGCATGCATGTATACATATTTTAACCAGTGGAATGCTGTGCTTAGTGAATCCTAAATAGAAATGCTAGTAGGTCTCAAAATATCATGCTGTTGAAATGTGTCCAGTTTAGAAAGATGTCCTAAGCAAATCATTTTTAATGATCAAAAATGTTTGACATTTCTTGTTTATTTGAACAAAATGTGTCACTCTTTATATTTTTTTAATTGTACAAATAATGCCTAAGGTAACCTTCTGTCTCCTTCACGAATAGACTATATTCACTGGGTTCTGTACATCTTGCAGAAATAAATAATTTATTAGGTTGTGTAATATTTTCCATTTGGGCAGTATATTAGCTAATTTTATTCAGCTTATATTTCTGAAATTTTACATTAGAGTGTCAGTTGTAAACAACACAAACACACATACACGCATACACACACACACACACACACAGAGACAGAGAGAAGAAATGGACTAAATCACTCAAGACAATGGCAACTCATTGTGTTAAGCAGAGCACAGTAAAACATACTAGATAACAGGCACACAACTCAGAGAGAATGTATAAATCTTTACTAAAGTCTTTAAATAATGTTATAAACAAAAATCCAGAGATATATTATTCTATTTACAATAAATCTACCCAACTTGACATTCTTTGTAGTATATAAAATCTCAAAGAAAGTAGAAATGTTAAAAAGATAATAGGAGGATGGGCATGGTGGCTCACATCTGTAATCCCAGCACTTTGGGAGGCAAGGCAGGAGGATCACTTTAGGCCAGAAGTTCAAAACCAGCCTGGGCAACATAGCAAGATCCTGCCTCTACAAAAATAAAAAGAAACAACTTTAGCCAGACATGGTGATATGCACTTGTAGTCATAGCTACTTGGGACGATGAGATGGGAGAATTGCTTGAGCCCAGAAGTTTGAGGCTGCTGCGAGCCGTGATAGAACCACTGCATTCCAGCCTGAGAGACAGAGAGAGAGCCCAACTCACAAACACACACACACACACACACACACACACACACACACAAGATAATACTAGAGTCTTAAGCAAGTTTTTCCTAATGATATTTATTCTTTAAATATATTTATCTTTCAGTTTGGAATATCTTTCATGCACATATCTAACCATGTGTATAGACAAAACTACAGAGAGAATTTGGTTTTTTTTTTGACTTCTTTTTTTAATGGATGACCACACATAATCCTTTTATAACAATTCCTTTATTTGAATGCTTTTGCTATTCAGATTTCCAGATAAATGCCCTTCTACCAGCCTTCTGTGATCCTCCCCACGAGCAGCCTTATTTCATTTCTCTCCTTTTACTTTCATTTCTCTCCAAGAATTGGACAAATCATTATTTCTCCAATTGTGATCATTAATTTTATGGGTTCATTTGACTGGGCAATGGGGTTCCCAACATTTGGTCCAACATTATTCTGGGTGTTTTGTGAGGATGTTTCCGGGTGATAGTAGTACTTGAATTGGTAAATTGAGTAAAGTGGCTTTTGCCTTCTCCGATGAGTGTGGGCTTCATTTCATCAACTGAAGATCAGAATAGAGCAAAATGGTTGCATTAAGAGGGTACTTAGCCTGCCTGATAGCTTGAGCTGAGACTTTGATCTTCTCCAGGCCTCGGGCTGGAACTTACATCATTTACTCTGAGTTCTCAGCCCTTCTCAACTTGGACTAAAACTTACACCATGACCTCTCCTGGGTTTTCAAACTTATTCCATGACCTCTCCTGGGTTTTCAAACTTATTCCATGACCTCTCCTGGGTTTTCAAACTTATACCATGATGTCTCCTGTGTTTTCAGCTTGCCCACTGCAGATCTCGGGACTCCAGCCTCCATAATAACGTGAGCCACTTTTTAACTTTATTTCTGTGTGTGTGTGTGTGCACATGTGTGTGTGTGTGTTTGCATGTGTAATATAGATTTATATAGAAGAATATATTTTATATACATATATAGCCATATTTAGTTCTGTTTCTCTGGAGAATCCTAATACTCTTACCTGCTTAAGAGTTGCTTAAAGTAAAATGAAATGATTTCCTTTGCATTGGAATCTCACAAAATTGTTGTAATTTTTTGCTAGTCTTCCGAGGCAGGAGGAGGGACACCAAAACTCCAAAACCTGAGCGAAGTCAATTACATCCAAATGTGAAACACATTGCAAACGTTAGAGAAACAGTATGTCTTTTTTGTTTTGTTTTGTTTGTTGTTGTTTTTGTTTTGAGACAGAATCTTGCTCTGTTGCCCAGGCTGGAGTGCAGTGGCACAATCTCAGCTCATTGCAATCTCCGCCTTCCGGGTTCAAGCGATTCTCCTGCCTCAACCTCCCAAGTAGCTGGGATTACAAGCGCACTCCGCCACACCCAGGTAATTTTTTTTTTTTTTCAATTTAGTAGAGACAGGGTTTCATCATGTTGCCCAGGCTAGTCTCGAACTCCCAAGCTCAGGCAATCCGCCTGCTTCCGCCTCGCGAAGTGCTAGGATTACAGGCATGAGCCACCATGCCCGGCCTGAAACAGTATGTCTTTACCCATGTTTTGTGCTCTCTATATTCCTTAAAGTCTATTTGCGTGGAAAACAAATGCGTTCTCAAAGATACTACGTAAGATGTTACTTGAACCAGGAAGAGTTGTGGCTCCTAAAACAGTATTACTATTGCTCATTTTGTAATGGGAGGTAAATTTACAGAGGTAGAATCTCATATCTACTTTCTTGACTAGAAACTTGAAACTGATTTCAAAGATCATTTTCCTGAAAGGAACAGGATCTGATCTGTTTCGAGAGTAACAATATTTCTGGAGTTAGATACATTTATTCCTAAAGGGCCTTTCACTTCTACCACTTAATGCGACGTAGCCTTGCCATCTCCCAAATTTTAGCTTTTGGATTTTCTACCTCCTACAGAGTAACAAAGTGTGTGTGTCTGTATGTGTGTGTGTATGTGTGCGCACATGTGTAATTTTAATGTTTTAAAGCATTAAATTACTTTTAGGCAAATATGTATTTTTAGATCCATAGGTAGAAAAATCAAGAGTTAAAAAAATCTATCAGGAAAATGTTTATGTCTATCTATCTAAAAATTATCTGCCTAATAGTAATTCAATGCATTGAAACAGTTTTTTTACCTGCTAAGATAAAACAACCAGGAACCATCGTTTCTTATTTCTCAAATATTATTAGTTATAGTGTTGCTTGTCTTAAAGTCCATACTTGGATTCTATATCCCATGACTTAGGTGAACTTGCTATCACAAACCAAGTTTTTAGGGCGCACTGTTTCTGCATCACACCATTGCTTAGCCTCAAGTATTCCAGCAAATCATTTTTAAAACAGCACATTCGTATGACTTCTTTTTTTAATGGATGACCACACATAATCCTTTTATAACAATTCCTTTATTTGAATGCTTTTGCTATTCAGATTTCCAGATAAATGCCCTTCTACCAGCCTTCTGTGATCCTCCCCACGAGCAGCCTTATTTCGTTTCTCTCCTTTTACTTTCATTTCTCTCCAAAGCCCCTTCCAAATCTTTCACCACTATTACTTCTTGCCTTCTCTCATTTATAGCATCATCAGTTCCAGGCCAATTCCCCTCTTACTACTTTTTGCCCAGCCCTCTCCTCTGTCCCATAAATACCCTTCAGAATTTTTTTTTCAAACACTCTTTTGACATCTTTCATTCATGTGAAACCTGATAACACGATATGTTTCACAAATGGACTCTACGTAACTCACTTTTACTCCAGTGAATATTGTTACCCCCATCTTTCAACAACTTCTCCTTTTGGAATTCATATAACTTAAATAATCTAATCCCTTTACTTAATTTATCCTTCACCCTCTGGGACACTCTACTAAATTGCCTAGTGCTTTATACACGTGGCAAACAGACTGTGTTCTTGCTGTTGGTGTTGGTGGGGATGAGTGGTAGCGGTGGTGGTGCTGCTGCTGGAGATGATATTTAATTTTGTTTTTGTTGTACTCACAATTCTATTCCTGAACCACCCGTTAAAGTCTTGGCTTCACAACGTATTTTTTTACATTCACCAGTGACTTTGATCTTAATTACACTTCAACCTCTCTGTTAATACACTTTAATAACTCCCAACTGTTATTTGTTTAAAACCTTGAACTCGAACCAAATCATTTAGCCCTCATTATATTCCTCCCTTGCTACTTTGTCTCTTGTGTGATAGTCACAACATTGAAAGATGTCTCTACCACCTCTAGTATCCCTAGGACTTTTTATCTTCTGCTATTCCCACATGGCATCTCCCAGATCAAGGTACAACTCGGTGTCGTTTCTCTCTGCTCCTACTGTTAGACTGTCCAGCTTTTCTAGAGGAATAAAGAAATCTCTACTGAAGACACTGTATCACCCATTCTGGGTCTTCAACTCCTGTTGAGTAGAGTTGTATTAGTATGTTGAATTTCATAATTTCCCTCAGCCTTTCATTCCAGGCCATTTTTAAGTTCCTTGGCCCTCTAACACTACACTAAACTAAAAGCAAATTACCTCCAATCCTCCTCCACTGAGAAGATTGAAGCCATATTATGTGAGCTCCCCCATCTTTCCTCTTCTGCAACTTAACATTTTCGTGTATCCACATCTTCCTTTATTTTCAATGTACCATTGCCATAAAAGAGTTCCTGGAGGGCGTCGCATGGCAGCCAGAGGTTAAAACAACATAGGACTAAGAAGCCACCTTAAGAGGCCTCTATTAGAGGACTTGAGCCTCACACTGGTTTGCAGACATAGAAGGTAAAAGATCTGGCATAAATCAACCAACAGAGGCTGCAAGCAGGGGAGGGACAGAGTTGGGAGCAGAGGTGAGGAAGAGTAGAGACTTCCCCCAGTCTCTGTAACAAGGACATCTTTCAGAACCTGCAGTGGGATGTAGTGAGGAAGCTCCCAAAGATAAATTTACTCTCCTCTTAGCACACTGGAGACTGTAGGCCTCAGAATTAGGGCCTTCTTGGAACCCCAAGAGTGAAGTGGGTAGTTTCCCCATCTCCTGTGCCTCACAGGAGTTTAAGGGATTTATATATTATGAAGCTTTTGCCCACAATCCTGTACCACAGATTCGCATCTGTGGGAATCCTGGACCTGATAATCAGGCGCTGTGTATCAGGTGAAAATGGAGTCAATGTCCCAAGTTGGATGGAAGATAGTGGATCAATTGGGAGTCTTTCTCATTTAGCAAGGGGAGCTCCAAATATTAGAAAGCTAGGGCACTGCACCCCAAGACCTCTGACTTTATCCCTGACTTCTTAAGACTTCCAGGCCTGAGAACAGGTCCCACAGTGACTGGGTAATGGCAAACCTGGCCATTGCCAGGGAATGGCCAGAGTCGTCTGGGAGTCTGTTTCTCTGAAAGCTTTATAGTAGCCTGTGGCTGGAGGGAGAAACTGAGAAGCTGAAGAATTCTTCTTCCATATGAAGTTACCATGCTTCGTCTACACCTTCCATATTCTTCAAGGTCTTATAGTAATATGTTCTCAAATTCTCATACTCAGTGCCACTGACTCACACTTTCCCTTCTGCCTACCAGAGTCTGTCCTCCTAAAAAATTACCTACACTTCTTGACTTTTGAGTTTCCATTCTTTACTTCAGCTGCTTCCATTTAACCCAAATGTTTAAAGTGATAGTATGTATGTGTGCACATACATGCACCCATTTGTACTGGGTATATCTGTATGTGGTATCTATATCTTATAAAGGAAGAAGAAATCTCAGAACCCACAAACTGATTATGCCAAAGGGAAAGTTAAACCTACAGATGGAGGCTGCTACTTCACAACTTGTGTCAAAGTTTGTATACATTAGCCGAACTCCCACAAAAAGACAATCAGGCATCTCCATAAGCTTTCAGGAACCTTTCAATATGCAAATCTTCTCATAAAACAAGAACGTGTCAATTTAAAGATCTGTGATCCAAGTCTAGCTCCTAAAACTAAAGCCTCAGATTTCACATTGATTGATAATACTTACCTTCCTAGGTACAGAGCACAGATGAGATCAGTCATGCTTCTGCCTATCCGCCACCACTTCCTACATGCCTTTCCCACATTAAGGAAATGTGTAAATACTAAATCTCCTGAAAACCCCTTCAGATAACATTGATCCCAAAGGCATCTGTGATTCCTAATTTTTTCCAGGTATACCCTCAAGATCTGACTTAATGAACCTCCATTTATTGAGACTCTTGCCTCATCACTCATTTCAGTTAACAATCTATATCTATATTTGTTTAATCCACTTCTTCAACTGTAATCTACTTTATATCTAACCCTCTTTCTTACTTCCTCTTCTTACCTTTCCCACTACCCTCAATTTCAGGCCCTTATTGCCACTGTCTTAAACTAGTATTGCTTTCAGTTTCTGTTCTCTCTAACATGTTTCACATGATGCTGCCAGAATTATTTTCTAAAACAAAAGCTATTGTGCTAATTGTTTGGTTTGCAAGTGACAAAAACACAAATCAAACTAGTTTAAGCAAAATTTAGGAATTTAAGAATCACAGAGTGTGTTGTTGGACCAAAAACAGGAATATATCTGAGCCTCCAAAAACCATTAAAATTAAAATATTTTAAAACATCAGAATACCCTGACTGTATTTCATCTGTTTTCTCCTTCCCATGTTTGCTTGATTAATGTATTACTTCTTCATATGATACTTCCCTTTTCCTGTTCCTTGTGGCATCAAACATGGTTTTGTACATTTCTTGAGCTTTGTTGCTTTACTATCTGACTTTCTTAGTTTCAAGTTCAATATAGGAAGAGATACATAGGCCACCTAAGTGTCTACCCTTTGAATGAACCAAGAGTGATCAGGAACTGAGTCAGTTCATAATATGGTTGCTACAACAACAATAATATGTAGTTTTTACCAGCAGGAGAGAAGAGATGGGAACAGGTGATCTCAGAGGAAGGAAAGGGCCATTTCCAAAGGAGAAAGTTCAGAAGAAAAACAATAGATCTTCAGAACATTGGTATTCACCAGCACTTTTTACAGCCATTGACACACAATAAGTATTCCATGTGACTCTTGTTTCTTCTCTTCAATTGTCTTTAGTAGCTTCAAATTACCTTCTCAGCCCTCCACATTTTCGTACCTTTCGTGTAAGCTAGTCAGCTAGAGTAATGGGTTTCCTCTTCCCTAAACCAATGTAATACTTATTAACATATTATTTATATCCTGCGCCTTCTGTTCTCATCTCCTGCTGAGCAAACACAGGTGGTTTCCTTAACATTAAGCTTCACAGTCAGTGGAGTTTTCTCTAAGGTGGCTGTGTGGTGTGCTGGAAGGGTTATGAGGACTGGAGCCTCAACTCGAAGATTTGTAATCAAGTTCTACTAAATCATAGAATCAGGCGAGCCAGGGTTCCCCACAGCACAGTGGCATCTGCTTTACAGGATTCCTTCAGATAGTAAGTGAGATAACTGTGAAATGACATTGTAAATGTTCAAGCAGTTTCAAATGTTAGCAAGAGGCAGCAAATTCCTAAGGTGAAATATGCCGTAATGGGAAAAGCCTCAAAGGTTTGAAAAAGGAACTATAGAAGAAAAATACAAAAAATGCTAGTCAGAATAGATATAATTTCAAATACAATGAAAAAAATGAGATTGCTTCTGTTTGGGGAAAAATAGATAGGATTTTTAAAATAAATATAATTCTTCATCTTTTTTTAAAATGTAAGATATGGGAAAATAACATTGCCGGGAGAAGACCAAGAAATGGTAATAAAAGTATTCTGCCTCTTCAGCTACAGTTGTACAGAAGATGACAGCTCTCCTCCCATTTGACTTAGGCAAGACTGAAGGACTCAGTCAGTAATAAGTAATTATGAGTTATCCCATGGAGAAATCACAATACTAATAGCTGGAAGATTCAGGGCAAATCACTTATTCTCTCAAGCCTTGCGTTCCTCATATGGGTAAAGAAAGAGGGGACTCAATGACCCATGATGTTTCTTTAAGATCTAAATCACTGTTACATAGAAACCAAGTATTACAAGTAAAACTGAGAATTCAATATCTATACTATGATAGTCACAGTATGCACAATAGACAATGCAGTCAAAATGATTTAACATCAGGGTTTTAATAATTCATCAGATTATTATAAAATAGTAGAGTTTTTTTGGAATTTTGTTTTCTTTTGTCTCAGGTTTTATGTTTTCTTCCTTTTTACTGAGCTGCAGGTTTATTGAGATCAAATTTCCTATTTATTCAATGTTGTTCCCTCTAAAAAAGTATTTTATTTTGGAAAAGTAAGGGATACTTTAAAGATTTATAATCTAAAATATATCATTCAATTCCAACTATTTAGTTTAGAAATAAACACAAATTAAATTTAACTTACACTTTTTAATTACTTTATTCCATTTTCAATTAACATTTTTTCAAAATTTCTTTTCTGAAATTATCATTTCATAGAGTTTTTATATCCATGATATTTTCATTTTAGTTACCATGTTTTCACATAATAAATGAGTACAGAAGAAAAGTAATATTTTCATAAAACATCTCAGAAAATACACTATTACAAATACCAAACATCACTGTCATAATGAGTCATATCTCAAATCTGTTTATTTACCCTCTGTAACATTAAAGTTTTCATATTTTTATGGTTTGATATTTATTTATGCTTTCTAAATGGAGATTATCTTAATTTCAGAGGAGAAATATTGGTCCACGAATTTTTTAAGAAATAGCAAAGTGGAAATACACAGCATAGAATATACATGTAGGTTGCTTTCTGTTTAATAAGGTATTATAGCTGGGTTTCTTTACCTTTTTTTCTAGATATTTTTGAGAAACTACCCAGAGTTACTTCAGAAAACCACCTTGTCTTTCAAATGCCCCTATATAAATAAGGCTTATGTAGAAAAGCCTTTTGTATTCTCAAAACAAACAGACACGTTTGCTTTACCTTGTCCTGGAGTACCAGTAGACAGACAATACATATATTTGGAGCACAAAGTGAACAGGGGTAGCAAAAAATGTGTATATACAAGTGTATGTCTACATTTATAAAGATATTTAATATTTCAAAAACGGAAAAAATTAAGCCTCTGTTCTCCTTTCTCACAGTTATGGTATTATCCAGTATTGAATGTATATGTGCATGTGCACGGTAGAAAGGAAAATGAGACAGAAACACGTTCTGTGCCATATTCCAAGAACCGATTGACATTATTCTTAACCGTCCTTCCTTTGAAGCATTCTTGTTTCTTGTCTCATTCACTTCCTTTTCTTCCTTCCTTGAAATTTAAAAATAAAAGTTTCATAAAGTAAACTGTCAGGAAGAAAACCTGTATATTATGCTAGTTTTCAAAAGCTATTGAACACCATGTAAATACAATAAGTGCACTTATAATCAACAAGAAGCAGCAGAAAATTTTCTCAGTGATCTGTAGAGATGACTTTTATTTTTCACAGACGAAAGAGGGGAAAATAAGCGATTTCTCTATCTGACATCATAGTACTTACAGAACTCTTAGTTGAAAATAATCCAATTCCAATAATATTTTTGAAAGGCAACCAGACAAGTTCTATTTAATTTTTCTAATAAATGTACGTTTTGAGTGGTTATTGATACAGGATCTTCTGGTTCACCTATATTTCCCCTAAAAATTAAAGGTTTGGGTTTTGTTCTTTTCTCAAAGACTATAACAATATTTTTAGTAATGACTTGTTGCAGAATTGGCCTCTTCCTATCCAAGGGGTACGACACTTTGAGAGATTAAAATGTATGATTTAGACAGATTTAGTTAAAGCAGCAATAACAACACACACACATAAACCCTCCTTATGCTACCCAAGTATCTGTTGAAAAATTCATTAGGGTTTTTGGCAGCAGGAAAGACACTAATAAATATTAAACATCTGATAGGGCCAAACACTGGGAACAGCTTTCTTCATGTAGTCTTTGCAACCACCCTGTAATATGGTTATAATGGTCCATGTTTTATATCTAAAGAAACTGTGGCCGATACTAAGTTTTCCAGCACAGGCAAAGTGCATAAATATTAAGTGATAAAGCAGAATTGCAATTCAGATTTCTCTAGCTATAAAATTTGGATTTGTTAACCAACACTACCGATTTTCTAGTGTTTGAATTTGTAGCACTAACATTTAAAAAAGAGAGAGAGGGAGAGTGAGAGAGAGAAAGAGCTATATAGGATTGCCACACTCTCCTTTTACCAACTGTATTTAGCTATTAAAAGTCAAATGAGTGATTTGTTTCTCTTATTAAGCTGAAAAATTATAGAAAAGCAACAGAGAATTTTTTAAATGCTCATTTTCTGCAAAAGAAAGAGATAATCTTGTATAATCTGTGGATTCCAAATTAAATATGACTGCTAATATTAAATAGAAAGTGAAAAGAAGAACAGAAGAACATAGGATAAAGTACCAATACAACTCAGGAAATACCAGCAAAAATTGCATGGAGAGATTCACCATGAAAAAGAAAAGCTGCATTGCCTACTTACTGCAATACAGGCACTGATGTTAGCAGGACTGTTGAAAGAAATGCTTTACACTAATTAGCTCTGGGGAACAAAAATTAAGGTCTGCATAAAAATCACATAGTTCAGCCAGAGCCATATTTGAAGGAAATAATCTCTTTGACAACAAAAATGTAGTCACTGGAATATAAAGTTTTGAAAACTTATTTAGCCCTTCCTTCTCCTTCAACACTGCAAAGTTGGTCCAGAAAAATATAATCTGAAGAGGCTGTGGACAAAATGCAATTTAAGAAGAAACTGAAAAATGCACAAATGTCTTTTATAGTGAAAGCTTTAATGCTTTATTCTAAGATCAGGGATAAGACAAGGCTATAAGAAGAAATATGGAACACTAATTTTGAAACCAATTTATTTGTATACTAGGGTTGAACAAGTAAGTAAATATATTATACATAATGAGGGGCAAGATTCTCACCAAGGGAGAAATCAGTTACAAATAAGAAAAAGGAAATGCTAGAATAAACATGATGCTGTTGGATTAAAGTCAGAAGTATCAATACAGACTAATTTTTAAAATATATTTTCTGATAAGTAGGTACAAAATAAATACAGATGTATGTATGTAGAAATAAATATGCAATTCTCTAATAAAATGAATCAAAGTTCCTTAGAAAAGTGGTTGATTCTAGGGCTGGGGAAAAGAACACACAAGGTTAGCCACGAACATCTCATGATGCCAGAAAGTATGAATGACTTCCCTACCCCAACAAAAAGAATGAAGAAATATCAAAAAGGCACACGAACAAATGTGAAGGACCTCTAGATGGCCACAGTTGGAACAACTTGAGCAAAACAGTAAATGTCACTAGTTGTTTTATAATCCAAATAATAAAATAAATATGAATTTATATAAATTACTAAAATAAAATAGGAGAAAAATAATATCACATCTTCACAGAATAATTCAAATTAATAAATGTAGAAAGAATGTTAAGAGGGTAGATCTTATATTAAGTGTAATTACCACAAAAACAAACTAACAAAAAATCAAAAACAAAAACAAGATAGCACAAAGAAGTTCTGGAAGGTGTTGCGTGGGTCTATTACTTGATTGTAGTGATGGCAATATGAGTGTATACATACGTCCAAACTCATCAAGTTGTACACATTAAATAAGTATAGTTCTTTGCACATCAATTATAACCACAATATATCTCTTAAAAAATAAAAGCATGAGTATTTATTTTATAAGAAAGAACAAGGAAGGGAGGAAGGAAAAAAGGAAAGAGAAAAAGAAATAAAAAGGAAAATAGAAAATTACTATAAAAACACCATAGTAATAATTGCCACAAGCAAGATTCTCTAATAGATACTAAAATTAGCGGGCAAAGTTTAACAGAAAACAGGATATTGCATAGTCTCAAGTATGTTCCTTCAAATATGTATAAATTATAAAGGAAATAAAACAGTACCTTCATGATAGAGAATCCTAGAAGACATCACTTTAGCCAAATGGTGAAGGTTAACATTAACAGTAGCACAAACTGATATTATATATCCCTTAATATAAAACACTGAGAAGGGCACATGGTCACATCTCCTCCATGGCATCTTTCCCAAAAATGCATAGCCTCAATCTAATCATGAGAAAACATCACACAAAACCAAACTGAGAGACACTTTACAAACTAACTGGTCAATATTCTTTGAACATGTCTTTCCATGAAAGACAAGGAAAGACTGAAGAAATGTCCCAGATGGGAAGAAACTAAGGAGACGTGGAAGCCAAATATGACATAGGGTTCTGTATAGAATCCTGAAAGTGAAAAGGGACATTAATGCAAAAATTTGTAAAATCTAAGCAAGTTCTGTGCTGTAGTTAATAGTATTTGACCAAAGGTAATATTTTAGTTTTGATACATTTTCTATGGTTATATAACATCTTAACATAAGTATAAGCTAGGGGAAGGATATATCAGAACTCTCTTAACTGAATTTGCAAATTTTCTGTAAGCCTAAAATTATCTCAAAATAAAATAAATCTTAGAATTAAAATAAGTGAAATAAACATATTCATTATTTAGTTGGTGGCACAATCACATAAATAAGGACCAATACAAGTGAATTTAAGATGCTGGATAACTATAACAAAGACAACAACAAAATAGCTGTTTAATCATCTAGCAGTATCGTAGTTGCTATTCTGAGACTGTTGCATTGTTAATATGGGATAAACCAAACGAGAAATTATTTGAAATTCTATCAACCCCAGTGTTCCTGAGAGCTAGGCTTTTCAGCGTGAGATAACAGAGAAAGAAGGTGAGTACACAGCCCTATTGCCCTAATTTGAATTAAAAAATATCAGTATGAACTCATGACAATTTAAACATTTTTCCTCTACTTATGTCCAGTAAAATCTCTAGAAACAATGATTAACTCAACAATAAAGAACACTAGTAGCAAATAGATAGGGGTCTCCAAATATTATTTCCCACTAAAAGGAATCAGGGTTCTTTGGAGAAATAAATGATTCCAGGTCTGGCATAGAACATGTATAAGATACAATTAGAATAGATAGTCATGCTAGACAGTAAGATGGGACAATGTATCAGTTGGAATAATAACTTCAACTTTGTAGCAGTTCAACGGAAGTTTCATAACAATGTAACTCCAGCAGGACACCCCCATGTGAATGGCTTTCCATGGTACCATACTCGGCAGATTGCCAGCAAGTCCTGCCAGCTTAGCACCACAGTGACTTCTCTGTCATCCGGTGAGCCTATGATCACCAATAGAAGTCTGGATCTCAGCCTGAGCTCAGCCTGGGCTCTCTTCCTTGGGTAGCTATCTCAGCCCAATGGGTACAGACTGGTGTTTATATCTATTACAACTATATTCTTTAAAGTAATGCTTACTTCTTACTATCTCATGGCTCATTATTACAATGCCTTGTTATAATTAACAACTGTTCATATTAATATTTTCCTATGCAAGTTAATGTGTGGTTTCTGTTTCCTGATTGAGCATAAGAAGAAGTGAATGATAGTATGAATGGGGCCAGATTGGTCATGAGTTGATAGATGTTAGGACTGGGTGATAGCTCCGTGTGGCTCTTCTATTTTTGTGTATATTCAAAATTCTCCATAATAGAAAGATAGCTAAAAGCAGCTTTACATTTTTTTCTGTAATGAACCATATAAATATTTATACTGAGTCATAGAAAAAAGACTCTAAATAGTTCTACTCAAGTTTTGCCTACCAACTAAGTTGTACCAAATTTACAAAAAAAAAAAAAACCCAGCTTTTAGAAATCTTTATATATCAGAATTGTGGATAAGGTATGGAAAATGTAAATATACATTTATAGTAATTGAATTATTTAGAGACCTAGGAAAAAATGAACTACATAGTCAAATTAGCATCATTCAAGGGAGGCTTAATTAAAGAGAATATTTTCAAAGGTACAAGCATTGGGAAGACACTAAAAGCAGTTGTTATCAAGCCTATGGCCTATAGATAGAGGTGAGAACTGTTATCAGAAACAGTTGTAGAAAAGGATATCCTGAAAGAGTGTAGAGTACAACAGTCTGAGGTGACATCATAGAAAGTCCTTGACTTCACTCTCCTCCCTCCTTCAGATGTATGCTGAACCTAACTGGAAACTGGGTGGCAAAAGTTGATACAGTCCACACAGGTTGGCCTCCTGGGCAGAGCTCAGAGTAGGACAGGGTGAAGAACACATATGGAGGGTCAAAGGGAAGCTCTGAAACAGGGTAAATACTTAAAAAGTACAAATAATGAATGATATTGGGTTACAAAGGAAAGGATGAGGACAGAGACGAAGAAACACTAGATATATTGTTGTGCATAGTAGCAAATTAAGAAATTAATATTCAGTGTAGTAGAATGTGAGAAGTATTATGTAAATTTATGAAGATAATGACCAAACCAAAAGCACAATCTTTGTCAAATACCAGAAAAAAAAACACGTCTCTCCAAGTCAAAAAAAAATAATTGCCAATGGTGTTTCACAAATGTCGTAGTCGCCTAAACACCTACCAGCAAAGTATGAGGGATTATTTTTCCCATAGTCTTACAGAATGTGCTATATAGCTTGGATTTTTGCTAAGCTTATATGTAAAAAAAAAAAAGATGTCTTAAAATATAGTATAATCCATTTTCTCTTTATTAATTTAGGATGCAGCTATTTGTGAACATTCTCCTCCTTTTTATTGGTCTATTCATTTGTAAGCATTATCACATTATAATTATACAAAACTTTCAATATGTTTTCAGACCTGGTAGGACTAGTTTTCCCATACTTTTTATAGTTTGAAGACCTTTCCAAAATATTGCATTTTGTTTATTTTTTCATATGAACTTTAGCTCACTCAAAAAAGAAGCATGTTGGTTTTTCTGTTTTGTTTTGTTTTTTGAGACTGAGTCTTGCTCTTGTCGCCCAGCTGAAGTGCAGTGGCACAATCTCGGCTCACTGCAACCTCCGCCTCATGGGTTCAAGCGATTCTACTGCCTCAGCCTCCCTAGTAGCCAGGATTACAGGTGCTTGCCACTATGTGTGGCTAATGTTTTTGTATTTTTTAGTAGAGACGGAGTTTCACTATGTTGGCCAGGCTCCAGGCTGGTCTTGAACTCCTGATCTCAGGTGATCCACCCGCCTCCACCTCTCAAAGTTCTGGGATTACAGGCATGAGCCACCATACCAGGTCTCATGTTGGTTTTTATTAATGACACTAGGTGAAATTACAAAATAACTTAGAGAAAAACAACATCTTATGATTGCTATGTCTTCAGAATATTGTTACAAACCTCTATATATGCAAAAAATTCCACTACTGAGAATTTATCCTGCAGATATGGCACACACGTGTGAAATGCTATAAATATAAAACTACTCACTGTGACATTGTTTGCTATAGCGTGCCCAAAACCAATAAAAGCAAACACAAAAGGCTAATGACACCATGAGAAAAATATTGACAACTGCTGGTACAGACAAAGGGTTAAACTCTCTAACATGTAGTGAGATTTCTATATTGCCATGAGAAATCTCGATAACCCAATTTAAAAAAAAAAAAAAAAGAGTAAAAGACATGAGGCAACAGCCTCCCTTCACATCAACTGTATTTATTATTCAGGGTTCTTCAGAGAAACAAAATAGGATAAATATAGATACATAAGAGGAAATTTATTATGGGAATTGGCTCATGCAATTACTGAGGCAGAGAAGTCCCACGATATGTGGTTTGAAGTTGGAGAATCAGGAAAATTGGGCATGTAATACAGTCTGAACCTGAAAGCCCAAGAACCAGGGGAGCTGATGCTGTAACTCTCCATTTGATTTCAAAGACCTGAGAACCTGCGGGCCACTAGTGTAAGTACTGGAGTCTAAAGGCCCAAGCACATAAAGTACTGATGCCTGAGGGCAGGAGAAGATGGATGTCCTAGCTCCAGAAGAGAGAGAAAATATACTCATCCTCTGTCTTTTTCTTCTATCTGGGCCTTCAATGAAGCAAAAGCCCATCTTCACTGATGAGGACAGATTTTTACTCAGCCTACTGGTTCAAATACTAATCTCTTTAAGAAACACCCTTACAGAGACACCCAAATAAAATGTTTTACCAGCTTTCTGTATATCCCTTAACCCAGTCAAATTATAACCTAAAACTAACCATCACATCAACCAAAAGCAAGCAAACAAGCGAATGCAAATAGCCATTTAACAAATGAAAACTTGCTTATACTGACTCATAATAAGATAAATGCTATTTAAAACTACACTATATGAGAGTATCAGAAAGACTGACATCAGACTGCACTGGTGAGGCTACCATTGCTCTCATATATTGTTGGTGGTAGTACAAATTCTGTGGAGGACAGTATTGAAACAGGTTTCAAATTATAAATCAAATACCCTTTGATTTCATGATCCCAGTTCTGGGGATATATTACACAGATATATGTGTACCATAAACATATACATATATTATCATATCACATACTATATATAATTTTTTAAAAATTATCATAGCAAGAAATTGGAAATAGTCTAAGTATCTATCTGTAGGTCATTACTTAATTAAAATGTGGCACTGATCCATAATGCCATACTATGGAGCTATACAAAGAAATGAAGAATCTCTCTATAACATGTACTATTTTTATTTGATAGCTATGTAATATGTACAATTATTGCTCCAAAGAAAATAAAATAGTTATAGATATAACAAAACATGTCCATATACTATAAATTACAAAATAATGGTGATAGACAAAAATCTAAATAAATATGAAACATACTATGTTCATGGATTGAAAGATTTAATTTAGTAAAGATGCAACTCTCCCCAATGTGATCCATAGATTTAATGCAATTCCTGTCAGAAATTTGTAGACATAAACAAGCTTATTTAAGCTTATTCAAGCTTGTATTATATGGAAAGACAAAGGACCTAAACTAGCTAAAACTATTTGATAAATAGTAATAAAGTAGAAATAATCACTCTACTCAACATCAAGGCTTACAATAAAGTTACAATATTCAAGCATTCAATAGAACAGAATAGACAGCTCAGAAATCATGTCATAGAAGTATAGCCAATTGATATCTTTTTCATTTTTTCCTGCTGTGTCACCCAGGCTGGAGTGCAGTGGCGCGATCTTGGCTCACTGCAACCTCTGCCTCCTGGGTTCAAGCAATTCTCCTGCCTCAGCCTCCCAAGTAGCTGTAACTACAGGCATGCATCACCACACTGGCTAATTTTTGTATTTTCAATAGAGACAGAGTTCTGCCCTCCCAAAGTGCTGGGATTACAGGTGTGAGTCACCATGCCCGGCTACCAACTGATTTCTTATACAGGCACACAAGTGATTCAATAAAAGAAGGTTAAATATCTTTTTCAACAAATGGTGTTTGATAAACTGGACATTGATAGGCAAAAAAATGAACCCTGATCTAAACCTCACACCTTAGGCAAAAATTAACTTAAATTTGGCCATGAAATTAAATATAAACCTTAAAACTATATTTTTTCAAATAAAACATCTGAAGAAAATTTTCAGAACTTATAAATAGAAGAGTTTTAGACATAACACCGAAACCATAATCTATGAAAGACAAAATCGATAAAATGGAACTAATCAAAATGAAAATTTTTATCCTGTGAAAGCTCATATAAAAATGATTTTTAAAAGATCAGCTACAGCTCATGCCTGTAATTCCAGCACTTTGGGAGGCCGAGACTGGTGGATCACGAAGTCAGGAGATGGAGACCATCCTGGCTAACACCGTGAAACCCCATCTCTACTAAAAAATACAAAAAACTAGCCGGGCGAGGTGGCGGGCGCCTGTAGTCCCAGCTACTCGGGAGGCTGAGGCAGGAGAATGGCGTGAACCCGGGAGGCGGAGCTTGCAGTGAGCTGAGATCCGGCCACTGCACTCCAGCCTGGGTGACAAAGGGAGACTCTGTCTCAAAAAATAAAATAAAATAAAAAAAAGATCAGCTACCAACAAGGATGAAATATTTGCAAGCCATATATCAAACAAATGTCTTATATCTATTATATATATAAAAATATATATTTCTCAAAATTCGGTAGTAGAAAAACAAATTATCAGGTGGACAAAAAAAAAAAATGAACAGACATTTTAACAAAGACAACATATAAATGGCAAATAAGCACGTTAACATTAGTAGCCATTAGAAAAATTTAAAGTACAATGAAATATTACTACATGCCTGTTAAAATAACTAGAAGAAAAAGTGGTGACACCAGATGCTGTGGTCATACACTGTGGTAGGAATGTAAAATGGTACAGCCACTCTGGGCAATTTTTCATAAATTGAAAAGGGCATATATCATATGACCTAGTAATTGTACTCTTAGGTATTTACCCCAAAACTCTGTACACAAATGTTCATAGATGCTTTATTTATAATAGTCAAAAAATTTAAATGACCCAAATGTCCATTAACAGGCAAATGATTAAACAAACTGATACATCCATGTTGTGGAATACTATGCAGCAATTAAAAAGAATTATTGATTGATACATGTAACAACCTGATGAATCTCAAGAGCATTATGCTGAGTAGAAAAAGCAATCTTAGAAGGTTACAAACTATATGATTCCATACATAAAACATTTTTGGAAAAAAAGTTTTAAAATGGAGGACAGATTAATGGTTGCCAGATTTCACCAATTTTACACAAGTACATGCAAAACTGGTGAAATCTGAATAAACTTTGTAGAATGTATCAATGTTAATTTTCTAGTTTTGAAATTGTGCTGTGGTTACACAACGTGTTACCCTTGAGGAAACTGGATACAGGGTACAAGAAATCTCCTCGTGCTTAGTTTTTAAACTACTTCCACTATATTTATAACTATTTTAACATAAAACTTAATAAAAAGCATTGTGCAGAACTGTATATGTATTATGTTAATACTTTGTGGGAAAGGGAAAGGAGGGGAAAATATCATATTTGTTTTTGCTTACGTGTATACAAAGGAACTCCAAACAGATACTAATAAGAGTAATTACCTGAACGTGTGGGTCAGGGGAACCACAGCATATGGGAGACAGATGTGGAAAGGGATATTTTTTAAAATATTTGAGTCACATTAATATATTTCTTACTCAAAAAATAAAATTATTTATTGTAGGCATAAAAATAATTACAGTTATTATGCACTAGCTCTGTCAATCATGCAAAAGACAGCTTAATACCAAAAAATTAAAATTCCATATCCTTGAATTTAGGGTAGACATGAAAATTTAATTAGTTCTACTTTATAAGAAATTTAATTCATCAGTATTATTTCTCTTAATTCTTGTGGATTTAGAGAAAACTGACCACTGATAAACACTGGTCTTGAAAAATGACACAGAAGACTGCATTAGTTCACTCCAATTTTACCTAGGTTCCAAGATGAATTTCACACTTTTCGATTTGCAATCTTGAAGTTTAAAGCATATGCAAAGCATTGTTCTCTTAGACTTTAGAAAGAGAAAACAACAAAGGGATCCTTGAAATAACTTCCACAAATTGGAATAGAATATTCCTTTCAGTGCTTCAGCGTTTCTTGGGAAATAGAATTGTGTGGTGCTGTATGTACATTTCTCAAAAAGAAAACAAAGAATATGGAAAATGCAAATGCCAAAACTCAGAAGAATTTTTGAAAATAGTCAAGAGGAAATGAGGGGCCTCAATTAAATTGCACAGGCATCATTCAACCACAATTTATTAATGCAACATATAGAAGTGAAATGCCAGCCACCTCAAATACTAATGGAAATCAATAAATGCCAATATATGTAGTGCTGCTATGAAGGAAATATCTACATTTTTGTTTATCTGCTAGAACAGAGCAAAATGAAAGTTGGTACCTTAGACCAATAAAATATTAAAGATACTCTGAGGTTATCCACATTCAAAACTGCCATATTTTGCTAACTTAAAAAGCCTTTTCTCATGCATCTAAACTTTGTATATCGAAGCTCATTTTAACATTAGTTGTCTATAAATTTACTTTTCTCATTTTCTTTTAGGGTATTTCCAAAAAAGTAATTTGTTTAGCCAATACATATAGGAGAAAGGCACTACTTTTAAGGAAAAATGATAGCAAATTTAAAAACTCTAAATTAATACTTTTTTAAATAAAATACACAAGGGAACACACAGATATGTTAGCAATTCAGCAATCTACCATTATTGGGGAAAGTCAATTGTCTTTAATTTCAATGAAAGCAACCCAGTGAAGACAGACTCTTCAGGCACTGTAGAAAGGAGATGATGTCTCAAAACCAATTTTACATTATACCCTCTTTGCTTCCATTGATACCATTGTCACTGCTGATATGTCACACTTTTCAGAATGTTCGAAGTAATTATTGAAAGAAAAATAATAGCTGACCTCTGCCTTGAACGCTCTTCCTCCATACTAGTTTGGTTCACTCCCTCCCACAACTGCATATCACTGGCAGTTTTCTTCGCGGTATTTTCACCACCACACGATTTATATCTCCTTGGTTATTGTATGAGTTCCCCCTCATTTTAGTTTCATGAGGATAAGGACTGGGAAATTTGATTCATTCTGTATTTCCAGTATTATGGAAGGAGTAGTGACTCAGTAAGTTTCCTATTTAAACCTCATAATGATTCTATAAGTAAAAAGATGCTGATAAAAGTTAAGTGAGTTTTCCCAATATTACCAGGCTAATTAGTGGAAACAATTATGACTCAATTCCATGTATTTGAATTCTAAATACTGTGCTTTTCCCAGCATATCACATTTTGATGTGAGTGAATATAAATCTGAAAAAATTCATTAGAACTTGGTGGAAATGGGACACTGTATAAGTTAATTGTGCACCTAAAAGCGTGTATATTTAATTTATTTTTTGGTATATGATATAATTCTAATGTGCACAAGCAAAAATTTTTTTTTCATAAAGTACTTAGGCATACATATCATCAGGAAGAATAAAGAAACAAGTAACTTGACATTGCTTGTGATAAGGCTAGATGCTAATGCAGAGGCATTAATAAGTCTATGAAATTAACCATAATAATTTAACAACTTAGCAAATATGTATTGAGTATCTTTAATGGGTCAGCGCCTAGACTCTGTGCTAAGGCCATGAAGAGATTAATAAATGATAGTGCACATTCTTCAAAGAACTCAAGTCATTTAAAGATATTAACATAAAAGTATAATTACAGTATAGTGGAATTAGAAGATGTTATAAAGTGTTGTAAGAGTAAAGGGAATCAGTGGCCAACCCTGCCTAGGAAAGTCAAGAAGAGTTGTAATTTGAGCTGCACCTCAGAAGATGAGTCCTGGTTCCCAGGTCCAATAGCAATAGAAGGAGTAGCAAGTATGTGGAGCTGGGAAATGGCACAAATATTCAAAGGGCTAGTTTGTTTAATGTGTCTTGGGAGAGGGTGCACAAGAAGGCCCAGTTGGAGATGGGACTGTCAATGAGCATAGAAGTACTATCTACATGTTATTGAGAAGGTTCAAGGAGACAAGGCATAGAAGAATATTGGTCTGATGCTGCATTAAGCATTGCGTAAATGCTGGCACTTGATTTGGAACAAAGGATTTGAGATTTTTTATATATCCATAAATCCAAAAGAAGAAAAATGTCCCCTAGTACAAAAATAAATCCACTGTTTATCAAATAAAATTTTTCATTTGGGTAGCCATGTAATAGAAATGGCATGCATATTATACAAAACTGTTTTTGAAACCAGAGACTCCAGGCAGCATTATCATCTGACGTTTTCAGTGAGAACCAATAAACATGACAAGGGGCTTCAGAAGTAGTGAAGCAATCCAGTATTTCATTAGAACCAGTCATGATACGAAATTCACTTGCATAGATAGAAGTCAATTTTATAGGGAAGGGGTGTGAGTTTGGCTCCTTCTTTCATTACTCATGACCTCAATCCTTAGGGAAATGACAAGATAATTTAATTCTCAAACACTCATTTGGGAGTGTCAATGATAAATGATCAGAAATATTGCTGTTCCTGTGGTACTGTTTTTCCTATAAAGAACTAAAGAACTAATGTTCTTTCCTTTTCTTTCCTGTACTTGCTTTGACTTCTCTCCATTCAGCCCAAAAAAATAACTTGATATTGGAGCAATAAAGCCTGTCACAATAAACCTAATCTTCCGTCACAATCTTTCTCCTTTTTTCCTTGTCTTTTGTTTTCCCTTTAAAAAATTCTCCAGTTTAGTACTTGCATGGTACTTCATATTTCTGCATAATTAAAAGCCAGAACTAATTGATCCAATTGTGTGTACCAGTT
This sequence comes from Chlorocebus sabaeus, assembly GCF_047675955.1. Taxonomy (NCBI): domain Eukaryota; kingdom Metazoa; phylum Chordata; class Mammalia; order Primates; family Cercopithecidae; genus Chlorocebus; species Chlorocebus sabaeus. Next base: position 98,261,443 of record NC_132916.1, on the reverse strand, counting down.
AGCCCAAGAAAATGATAATTTTCTTTTTCTTTGCATCTTGCAATCACCTAATAAGCAGCTCTAATGCTGCCTGTTGAATTACATAACAAAAATTTCCCATCATTTAACATTTGTTCAACGGCTTAATGCTGTGGGTTCACAAGAGCAGAAAGAAGAATAGACATGTGCACTTATCCAGTGAATTCAATCAATGTAAACTGCAAATCTAAATTAATTATTCAGGCTACCAAAATCTTATGCATTTGTTGTTTGTTGTTGTATAAATGCCAAAATTATTTGAAAAAAAAGTAGTTTAACTTTACATGGAAGTCAGGCCTTTGTTGACACATATGTGCCTAATAAGAATCCTTTTGTATTCTAATTCAAACATGAATTATTTTGCAAACAAGTAAAGGAAGACGTTTAGTGTAGTTACGTTTGTCACTCAAATCTGAGTATATAAAGGCTTCATTGAGTAGAACAGGAATCGGAGACCACCACCATTCGGCCAGAGTGAGGTCTTATGCCTATTGGATTTTACTGTTTCTATCCATGGACCTATGAACCCTCTACCCACCTGCGTGCATCCCCACCAGCTCTTCCCCACAATACTTTTCACCACACTGAGTGCCACTCAGAGTGAATCATAGAACAGCCAAGAAACAGAAAAATGCCTTCCTTCTGGCGAGTCCCGCGCTCCCAGCCTGGACCCCAGAGCGGCCGAGCATCGCTCCTGACTGCTTTGGTTTCCCTCCATACTCAATGAGTTTACCAAAGTCTCATCCCGTTAGAAAATCTTCCCTTGACACCCTTTGCAGAAGTACAGAAGGCATTTCTATGACTGCTAGGGTTCAATAACCCCACATTTCTATGACTAAAAATGTGATCCCATGAGAGACCAACGCATGAAAATTTGTATTTAAAACATTTAATGACAATAAAACTGCAATTGTACAGAAAGCTTAGAAAATGAGGCTGTCCTTTTAACTTTGCTTTCTGTTGCTAACTGAGACGTATTTGGCTCTAAAGTATCATGATCCTCAATCGTGATCCTTGCTACTTACTGCAAATCTTCCTAGAATGTATTAGTGCACTTTTCTCCCTAAGTAAAATCATTTAGTCTTTTTTGATAATTCAACATCTTATAATACCTGATTAGAAGCAAATAGTTTCTCTTTTATGGTAACACATTGTTTTCACTTATATACTTGTAACTAAAAGAATTTTAGGAAACCATATGGTTGAAAACTATTTGATTGAAAATTATTATGCAAGGTAAAATGTTCACTCATTCATTCCCACATTAATTAACTTAACACTTATGGATCTCCTACAAAGTATGAGGCACTCTGCCAGGCCCTGCAATGCAATGGCAAATAACACTAGAACCACTTAGAAAGGGAGAACTTGCAGGCTATGTTCTCTTTTATCTTGCGCTAAGATACTATTGAACTCTTTTAAAAACTCATTTGTAGGCCTTTAGCATCACAGTTCACCTAGTATATGGGAGATAGACTGGAAAAGCAGTGTATAAGAGGAACCAAATATCTCAATATGGAAAATCAGAAAGGGTGTTCCAGAGGTGGAGGCAAGTAAACTGGGACTTACAAGGTTAGGAGTGGGTTTTGGCATTCAACAACATTGTTCAATTACCCTACATTTTGGTGTTCTCTATTAACAACAATTTTTAAACATTTTTTGGACAAGAGGCCTCATAAAGAATCTAACCAAAAGTTTGTCCATTACATTTAGAAATTACTAAAATGATCAAATTGATATTATGTGTATTTTACTACAAATTAAAAATCCTCTTATCCAAGAAAAATATGTAAACGCACGTAGACACAGATAATGCCACTGTCATGAAATACATTTGGTTTTCTACTGGAGAGAGGGGTCACTACTGACATCTAGAGAGTAGAGAACAGAAATGCTATTAAACATCGTGTACAGAACAAGCCTCCACAACAAAGAATTCTCTGACCAAAATGTCAATAGTGCTGAGACTGAGACACCCCTGTGTATGCTAATCAAGTTGCTCAAGTAATTTTCTACAGGAAATGATTGGTCACCTTCCAAATTGAATTTGCAAAGAAACCAAAAAAATGTAGAGATGCATCCACTATTTATATACAAGTAAATAACATGTTTTTTGTGTGTGCTGGGAGAGGGAGTTGAAATGGATAATCACCTTGGTGTACTTTAGTTTTATATTTACCCAGTATATTTATTATTGTTCTTTGCAGGAATGGTCAGATTTAAATTAAATAAATAAGCAAATTAAAATGTTATATAATACAGTGTTTAAACTCTTATTTTTGTTCTACTTTTGATCTCAAATACGTCATAGACATAATTTCATAAAGGCAGGTGTATCTCCTTTGTGGACTGAAAATAATCTGCCCAGTCTATCTGCCCTATGGTGTTAGTCTGCAGCAGTTGCTATAGCAAATATCTGCGTTCGATGAATACCACTGAGTAACTCGAGCAGTCATAAATGAAAACAGACTTGATTAAATGCAGACTAAGTGACCTTTAAAATTATTTCACTGCCTCTGGACAGTGTTTGGGTTATTATGGACAAATATCTACCCCATATGCACTTGTGGTACCTGAGACTGCTTCTACACAAGGTCAGGAAAGCACACCGCCATGTGTCTGTCAGACTCTTCCCCGTTAGAAGTTCACAGTGGACAACCACCTTTAACATGGTAAAATCCATAGTGATCATTGAGAAACCCAGCAGGACAGATTATATGTGCCGACTTCCATTTTTCTAGCTGAGTGTAGTGACATATTTAGCATTCCAAATTAATTTTTCTCCCAGAAGACTTGAATGCTCATAGTATCTAAAAAATACTAAAAATCTTACAGAAACAGACAGTATAAAATACAAGCATACATTTACCAAATAAACTATAAAGGGGCTAAGTTTTGTCTTCAATAGCCTCTTAAATTTCATTCTTTCTCCAGGTCCCTCACATGGCTGTGTGACAAACTACATATTTTTGCCTATCTAGAAATATGTTATAGCTCAAAATAAGTCCTACCTTATCTTTTTATATACAAACCCCACATTATTTTAGTGTTCTGCATAAATGTTATTTTTATTTATTTATTTATTTATTTAGAGACAGTCTTACTCTGTTGTCCAGGCTGGAGTGCAGTGGTGTTATCTCAGCTCACTGCATCCTCAGCCTCTTGGGTTCAAGCAATTCTCATGCCTCAGCCACCCAAGTAGCTGGAATTACAGGCGTGCTATATCCAGCTAATTTTTGTATTTTCAGTAGAGACGTTATGTTGGCCAGGTTGGTCTCAAACTCCTGGCCTCAAGTGATCTGCCTGCCTCGACCTCCCAAAGTGCTGGGATTACAGGCATGAGCCACCACACCCAGCCTATGAGTAAACGTTATTTTAATACTCTCAAGTAATCTATAGCATGAACAAACTAATTCACAATAAGATGTAAATGGATAATGTGCTAAAACTTCAAAATGTACTTGTGATTTAAAATAATCAAAACGATGACTCTAATTAATAGATATCAGGCAGGAAACGGGGTAATTTTTCTATCACTTCTTGAATCACAGCATATAAGCAATTTCCAAACAGCATCAATAAAACTCGTTCCAATCTCACAAAGTTATACAGATCTCGCTTTCAATAGTAAATGGAATTTTAACCAATACTGAAGCACAGAATACGATATCAGGCCCTAACTTCCAAAGATGGGAAAGAAAGTTGAAAAAGAAGAAAACTAAGGTCTACTGAGCAATTGCCTTGCTGCAAGAACTGTCTCAGGTGTCTACACTTACTATATAATAATAATATAATCCCCTTATTCTTTCAAGATAGATCACATTAGTCTTATTTTAGAGACGGGAAAACTGAGACTTAACAGAGATTAAATAATTTTTCTGAAATCACATACCAGTAAGAAGAAAAACCAACATTTTAAACAGCTCTGCTGACTCCAAATTTCATAATCTTTGGATAGACACCTGGCTTATTTTGTCTGAACGGAATGAAGTCAGTATCTGGTAAACACCTATAATGTTGAGGGACTATTTAGACTAAGAACTGCCACACAGTAGCTTGTTTTGTTTTGAGACGGAGTCTCGCTCTGTTGCCCAGACTGGAATGCAGTGGAGCCATCTCGGCTCACTGCAACCTCCACCTCCTGGTTTCAAGCGATTCTCCTGCCTCAGCCTCCCACACAGCAGCTTGTTTAATCTTCATAATAAGCTTATGGATAAGGCACTATTTTCCCCACATTAGCCGACAAAGAAACTAATGCTTACTGAGGTTAAGCTCACACAACGGGCAAGTGACAAATCTGGAATTTCAATCAAGTTCAGCCTGGGCTTTAATTCTAATTCCAAATTTACTAAAATTTCTGTGTATTTTTTTCCACCTAAAAATGAGCAAAAATAATCAAAGACATAGGGCAAAAATTATTTCGAGTAAAATTTATCCCAAACAAAGGAGAGTCTACAACTTTGCACACTTCTATTATAATGTTTGCTCCTTAATGAAAACATATTTCTTTTACAACTAGTCTAAGTATTTGGGTTTTAAGTCAGTTTTGTAGTTTTGTGAATACTGATAAGTTTCTATCCCTGAGATTTATTTGTTTTGTGGTTTATGGTGTTGTTTTGAGGTGTGAGGGTGGATTATGAGGGGAGACGAAAGCAATTTAAAGCTCTTAGCAGGGAGGGGCTCCGCTAATAAGGAATACGAGTATAAAAAAAGATAAAGGCATTAATTTAGAAATTTAGCTATATAATGCAAAAACAACCATAACATTTGAAAATATCTTGCTATTTGCCTGAGTTTACTTTTCACCCAGAAATTTGACTCCATGTAAAAATGGGATATAAATCTCTAAGTAACTTTCTATAAATGGTAAACACCTCCTCCTGTCACACATTACTCATCATAGCAAAAGCATCTATATTTAATAGTACCATATCCAGGAGTTAAAATTTATATTTTTATATATACCAACTTCCCTAGAAGAGGTCAGGAGGCATGGTATGTGCCCTGGTTGGTTAGGGTTGGAGTCAGACAAAGAGGGGGAGATGTTTGGGAGCGCCCAAGAGGAAACCCATGTTCCCTAGGTACAATGTTGTACTTAGAAATACATCCCTAAAGTTCTATTCTACGTTAACGCTTCAGAATAGCATTTTAAAAACACTATTCTCAAAGACTGAGTAAAACAGACATAATAATGTAGTTTCCTTTTAAAATCTGAATACAAATTATTCAAATGGGGCTGTCGTCATAACTCTGTAACCTGAAAAACTGGATCAAATTGTCATACTACTTGATTGGTGAGGATGATAATATAATACCTGCCTCTTGATAGTGTTATGATGATTAAATGGGGTGGGTGGATATTTAAGTATGTGACACACATTAAGTGCTCAGTCATGCCAGTTCCATGCCCAGCCGCTGCTCCTTTGAAACAAAACAGTCAAATTTCCAGCAATGTGTGTTTTCTGGAATCAAACTTGAAGCATCATAATTGTTCAAGGAAGAGATGAAAGAATTTTAACGTTGTTTTGTAATGCTGAATAAAGACCTACTTGGCCACAACTTCAAACACAAGTAAAAAATAAAATAAAATAAAGGATCTTTTCTGAAGTGAGATCCTTTGATTCTTTATTCCCAACCTAGGCTTAGGAAACAACAGTTTTTGGTTCTATAGGTAGATGCCAAGAAGCTGACAAACATTTGCCATTAAATAATTTAAATTACTTTCTGTGAAAAATACAAAATAGTTTGGAAATTTAAAATGAGGAGGGGCTTTCTATAAAATCAAAAATTTGCTGGATCACTGCTCTAGGTATTACGTCTCTAAAAGACAATAATAATAAAATTAATGGATGAAAGCCCACCTCTTTCAGCTTTGATTAAATTGTGGCTTGCTTACAAAACATAAATATCTATATAACATATAAATGTGTATGTGGGAGTATGCATGCATATGTATTAACAAAAGGAAACCTCGTGGGCTTATTAAGTGAAATAGAGCACCAAGGAAGCTGTGCCTTTTGCCATATGTTAGCAATTGTTATTTCTTTGTTGTTTTATCATTTGCTTTCGTTTTTAAATGAATTTCCTTTGTTTAACAAAAGGCAAAGTCCTTAGTTGGAAATTATGTAAAAATAGAGGCCTGAATCTGAGGGTCATGCTTTGCTGATTCAGATCCAGAAGTGAGTAGTTTGTTTCAGGGTAGATTGAGGATTTAAAGCATCTGGGAGAAAGCATTTAAGAAGAAACATTTAACAGCTGCTGAAACTGAGATATGAATACCATGTAAACAAGCTGAGAAAACACAACCTATTGTACATTAAAAAGCAAAATTTTTTCATCTGCAAGTTATGTGTTGTTTTTGTTTTGGTTGAGATATATATTATATTTTTTATATGTGTATATATATATACACACATATAAAATCAGTGACCAATGCTGCATAACTAAGCTATATTTTCCTGTAGATCCTTATTAATCAAAGTGTGATCCATTGACCAGCATCATCAGCATCTGCTGGAGCCTGTTAGGAATGCAGAATCTCAGGCCCCATCACAGACCAGTTACTGAATTGGAATCTGCATTGTAACAAACTTCTCAGGTGATTCATTTGCCCATTGTAAATTCTGAGAAGCCCCATTGTAAAAAACCAAAACTCTTTGACTTCCCAATTCATTCAAGGTCCCCCTTCACACTTATGCATCCTGTTCGAGGTAAGTATTATACTAAGAGCTTTACCTAGGGAGAAGTTTTAAAATAAGAATATGAGACCCTACTGCAAATAATATAATGTAATTCATCTCATACAGGTTCTGAGCAAGGTTTTTTTTAAAAGCTCCCCTGATGAATCAAATGTGAAGCCAAGGTTGAAAACAATTACATTATCTTATTTAATTCTTAACTTCAAACATCAAGGTTTGCATTATTACATCACAGAGGAACTTGCTCACGATAGCAAAACCTAGATTTAAAATCGGGTCTGTCTGACTTCAAAGATTTTCTCTTGCATTTTATACCCACCAATATGTTGGAGGCTTTTAGGCCAGTAGCTAGTTCCCAACTTCCCATTGTGTGATTACCCCAACATGCAGCATTGTATGGGAAAGCCTAGAGGGGCAGGGCAAAAGAGTGACCATCAAGAACCTTAAGGCTAGGCAAGACTGGGATGGAAAGATGAAGAGCCATGAAACTGTTTCTCCAGAAAATCAGATCAGCCCCTGTCCTGAGCCAATTGCAATGATAAATGAGCAAACCGACTAATGAACCACAGGGGGATCTGCCTGTCAACCGACTTTGTCACAAACTGAATTAAGCGAATGGGCTTAGAAGAGACATGCAGGAGTGTTTACAAAAGTACTGTGGGCACAGCTCTCAGGCTAAGGAACCTAACCTTTGTGGACTGCTCTATCACTACTGTCCCATCACCACATATGGTCACCATATTTGTGAGCAGGAGATATCCCAAAATCTGGTTTGCCTTACATAGGATGACCAGCCAGAGGCCGATGGGTGGAATGTTCCCACAGAGTCAGGGAGGATGTGAGTCATGCCTTCTTACATCATTTAAGCAAGGCTTGTGTAGATTTTTAAAGCATTTACCATAAATGGATCCCCTCATCACCATCTGTTCACTTTTGGTACAGGAAATATTATAAGACCATTCTTGTCATATGGATTTTCATTAGTAGTTTTGAAAAGGATTTCTCTGATCTTTTGAGATACATACAAATAAGTGAAAAAGAAACGGACATTTTCTTTTACAAATCATACTTGGAATAGTGTTAAGTTACTCTCTTTGACAGATGGCTCAATTCCAGGGACTAGCTCTCTCTCAGGGAGCACTGAAAATCCTAGTATAATCCTAAAATATGAGTGTTGACTTTAAAAGTCTGATTTAACTGACAGATGTACGAAATGGCACATAGAAAACTCGCCACTGGGGACAATGAAAATGCTAGAGTAACAGTTACGTTATAGGAGAATGGCAATGATATAATCTCACCCGTTTTCTCGTTTTATGTGATCCATTTTCTGATGCTGAAATTTATTTTTGTGAAACATTAGATTGTACTCACATTTCTATATGCCTGTTCTTAAAATGCCAAAATTACACAGACTTCAGGGTCTGTCTTTTGAGAAAAACCAACATATAAATAAACCTTACTTCTGTGCAAAAAAAAAAAAAAAAAAGACATCGCTTTCAATCATAAACAGCAAGTGTTCTACCTTTGAACCATGGATATATCAACCTCAAACCAAAAAAAATTTTGAAAAGAAAAACACAGCGATGAGAAAAATCATAATGGTTAAACATGTTTAAGTAACTGATTAGCTCCCTTTATTTTGAAATAGGTATATTGTCTCCTAACCTCTGATTCGCTCAGTGCCACATTAATAAAAGGTCACAATGTTTTTAAATGCTAAGATTTTAGTATTATATCAGGAGTAGAGATGAATTTTAAAAACTGAGTTTGCACATATGGAGAAAAACTTTAGGTTTGATTTGGGGATCCTCCGCCTGAATTTACAGCTCTGCAAAATCTGCTATTTCTAATCAGCGATAAACCTCCTCTCCCTTGGCTCATGGAACTTTGTTTTCACTGAGTCTACAGGCGTTAATATCAGTTGCAAAATGTCCTGGAAGATGGATTTAGAGATCCTGAATGATCTGTGCCTGCTTCTGCTAAACATCTCAGAGACACTCTGCCCCCTGGTGGACTGTTCCAGGGTGGGTTTCGATGAACAGTGCAGGCTTCCCTTCTCCCACCCTTCCTCTACCAACCTCTTTCCTTTAGAGGACTCGAGTAGACGCCCCAGTTGAAAGCTTTTATCCCCACCAATTACACATTCGTTTGGTTCAACAATTCCCTTTTATATAATGTGAAAACCCTTAGTTACCTAATCAGCCCTTCACAGCTAAAACAAGAACCACAGACATCATTATTGGTTATCATGATTTGATACAGGTAAGAAAAAAACCGAGAAGTGAAAAACGAGGTGCTGCAAATTAAAAATGTGGATGTGGCCAGGGACTTTGGATTCTCTAAAGACAGCCAGAAATCTCTAGACAAGGAAGAGGAAGAGAGTTTAAAAGTGAATAAAGGGACGCTGTAAGAAATAAGTAAATACTTGGCAATTTCTTCTTGGCCAATAGAGCCACTGCAAACCATCCTTCATGTTCCCTTTGGTTCTTTGGGTTGTATGTCACCTGCATAGGGGGTTAGTTGTAAAAGGCTGTAAACTTCAGCCACTTCTAGTTTTTGCCAAATTTTTCCCATTCAGGCTAGTTTGATCTTCTCCAGTCCAACTTCTCCCAAGCACCCCTGTTCTGTGCTACAGGCACTCTGCATCCACAGAGGAGACAATGGGAAATAATGACTAAGAGGAAGTCCAATCTGCTGAGAGTCAAAAAAGTGTCACGCATCTCAATAAGTGCTTTACGTATATAGGTTCTAAGACTTTACATCAACTTGTAGGTAGATGGTATTTGAGAAGAACCACATAGTTCTAACATCCTTTATTTGCAATTCAACCCTAGGACTGACTACAAAAGCTACCTTTCTGCCTACTTTACTGGTCTTAAGATAGGTCAGTCTACTCCTCTGAAGTCTTCTTCTAACCCAGTTCCTCCTTCTGTATTTTAAGCACCAGACAGCCCTTGGAATCTGACTGCCTAGCCTAGAGACTAAAGGTCTCCTCTGAAAACTAATCTGGAAAACTCTTGTGATAGTGGATCTAACCCTCTCTCTTTGCAGAATACGAAAACACAATCCATTTCTTTCCTTTCAAATTCTTCCTTCAGATATAAACTAAATCCCCCAAGTCATGGCAGCACGTATCAGTCAGCCACAGTATCATTTACTATTAATCATTCTCTAGTGAAGGCTCAGACTCCTAAACACAACCCCAGAATCCAAGGAACCAATTTTTCCATAATAATAGAACTACTACCCGACACTTTTTAGAACACAAAAGGACTTTTATTTATTTTCCTAAATTTCATTTCCAATGATACATTTCCTGAAAGGTGGAATATCAAAGGCAATTTTCAGTCACAGTAACTCCATCAAATACACATAATCTGATATTTTACTGCTTCAGTGAATTATAATCTTCTCAGGGTTTCCTGGTTAAAGAAGACAAAACTAAGATAATAGAGACGAAAAATTAAGAATATTGTTCTTTAGAAAATTTGTTGAACTCAATAAACATTCATTCATAGGTGTAGTGTCCATTTTTCAAAGGAAACGCTAAAATTCCTAGAAACACAAGACAATATTGGTATTATTGAATGAGTATACATTCATATATTTCTGTGAAAATTTGTGCAATTAAACAATATGGAAAATGTTGTTTGTTACCATAGCCAATGAAAATATATTTTCATTGCTATGTAAGTTAAACATTTCCATCTCCCGCTTTACGTTCTGCAAAAAAGCCATGTGTCTAGTTTATGAAATAAACTATGCTATAGGCAGCAGTAACTGAAAAGGAGTTTAACAGTCTTAACTACGTACCCCTGGGATGAATAATACACTTTGCATAATCATGTGCAATGCTGAATGATGATTCTATATCTCTTATAACTATAAGGGTTTGCAAGCTTCTATTTCATACAATATGCCCCAAATCCAGGCAATACAGCCAAATAGTCAAGCAATAATTTAGGTGGTTAATCTACAAAATGGCAAACAACCCATCCAACTAAACTGATTGTGTTTTGTTAATGTGAGGACACCATCAATACAGGTACCCTATAAAGAAATCATTTGTAAGTGGCTATTTGTTTCAATTAATGTTTCCCCCTAAGGCTCTTAGAAGTTGACTTAATTGCCTCTTAGGACCAAAGAAAATACAGCTGTATAAACAGAAGACCACAGGATTAATAACATAAAAACAAACACCATGCTCTATGCACATTCCTCCATAGGAGAAATGTCACAAAAAACAAACAAACAAACTTGGGGATCCAGCAGAAGTACAGGCATATCTAATGCCTAAAATTTTCTCTCACACCAGTGACAGGTATAAATATTGATCAAAATTCCCCTTTTTAGTTAGCTTATGTGTGAATCTTTGAATAGTATATTTCAAGAGTGATTACCCAAGGTGAAGGTCTGCACAGTAGGCAAGCAGTGTGCTTCAGTTCAATACATTTATTGTCTGACAAACAGGACTGGGGAGCTTCAAGCAAGGAGTGAATCCATTTCACAAAGACAACTTGCTTCTGCAGACAAAAGGTATCAGCTGCAGAATGCCTTCTGAGAAAAGGAGTGTGAATTTTCTTTGGCATGTTAAATGCTGTGCATATACATTTGTTTCATGCAGATAATCCCTCAGGGCTACTTCTTATTAAAATATACATTTTTTTCATATTTTATTGCATGACTTTATCCTGTATTAGGGAGTTCTCAGAGGAAATTTGAAATAACTAAGTATTCTTGAAATTTGAAAAGATTGATAAATTTAAAGTATTCCAGATATTACATTCATTGAGATATCAGGTTGGTAACGAATATACAAAGGTCAAAATCTTGCCAGTTTCCTGATTGTTTAGTAAGTCTGAGGTTTGGTTCTGCAAGTTAAAAAAAAAAAAAAAAAAAAAAAAAGCCTCAATTTTAGCTTCACTAAGCTTTTCTAAAGTTCTTGTATGTCATTTTCTAGCAATCTTTTCTCCTGTCCAAACTTCAATAACAGCAACAATGGAAAAAGAAACAAGTTTATTTTCTTTCCAATATCGTTTTTAGAGCCCTTACTGTATTTTAAAGGTTTTCTGGAGAAGGGAGATAGTTCTCTTGGTTTCCTTATATGTTAGCACACAAGGAATCACAGATGGGAAGGAGAGTGCAAATGACTATCAGATAAAAGTCTCATGCATTTTAAGATTTTTTTACAAGTCAAAATATACATCCTTCTATTACCCCCACCCCATTCCTCAATTGTATAAGAACTAGTCCCATGTCATCAGTCTCCTTCACATCTCACTCAATTGGATAAGAAATAAAGACACTTTTCTTGTTAAGGAACAATATATCTCCAATACTAATCGGTTTTACCAATTGCATTAGTAAGAAATATAGCAGCAGTGTGGGCTGAGTCACCCATCATACCCTTCATTTATGGGGATTTAAATGTGTAAAGTGACAGGTACATGAAATTAGGAGAAAAAAAAGCAGTCTGCAGACTTTGGCACTAGCACACATAATGGTTTGTTTGTTAGAGCTGTGGTTTGACCATCGCTAAACAAGAATTACAAAATTACAAATCTGCAGAAAACAATCATAGGTGTTGATTCTCAGTTTAACACTCTCATCTCCCATTCCCACCCACCCACCCCCATATAGTTTCAAGTATAATAAAAATAGAGATCTCAGCATCAGAATTTTGCTGTTAACTCTTCAGGGTTTCTCTGCGCCATCCAAGCCACACATAGGGTTTGAAGCACCAAATCCACAAGTTTCTCCAACCAAGTTTAAATAGACAAAAACTGAAGAGTGAATGATGCCAAAGTAACTGTTCTTAAATTAAGCTGTAACACAAAGTTCTCCCCAAAAACACAGGGCATTAAGCGTCTAGTTCAAGTACTGCCAGGCCGTATGTAGATCTGTCTCAGACAAGCTTCAGACAACAATTACAAATACACTGGGTCTAGTGGGCATTATCCATGATACCAAAGCAGGGCAGGGATCCCCTTCCATAATCAATTTTTAAAAGTTGCAATCCCCTTTGGGATTGGCTGCCGCAGGGGTCAGTGCTGAGCCCGAGGCTTGAGGGGGAGGAAGTGAGCCTCCTCCTGGGCAGGGAAGCTCTACGTTTAGTTTCAACACTTCTCCTTTCAGAGCTCTCTCTCAGGACCATCCTGGCTTCTCAGGATCCATTGCCCTTGCCCAGGAGAGACAGCCTCGCTGGGACCCAGTAACCGCGAAAGAAGATTCGACCTACCTGTGGAACCAGACACAACTTGGTCCCCAAAGGTCGCTTAGGCGACCGCACTGCACTTGGCAAGTCAACTCGTGCACTTAAAACGTATCAGTTTATGGAACGCTTGTTTAAAGTCCTCATTGGACATGGTATAGATGATGGGGTTAATGAGGGAGTTGAGATAGCCCAGCCAGGTGAAGAAGTCGAAGATGGCGAGGTGGAACCAGCAGGCGTCTTTGCAGATAGGCAGCACGAGGGAGATGATGAAGAAGGGCAGCCAGCACACAATAAAGGCTCCCAGAATGATCCCCAGGGTCTTGGTGGCTTTGCGCTCCCTAGCGGCCATGAGCTTCTTCCTTTCCAGCAGGGCGTCGGAGACTCGCACTTTGACTTGGTTCACGTACACGGGAGACCCGGATTCGCTGGGCACGTCGGGAGCCCGCGAGTTCACCGAGGTGACCGAGGACGTGGACCCGGGGGAGTCCGTTATCAGCTGGGCTCGGGTCAAGCGCTTGCCGGTCCTGTTGGGCGTCTGTTTCAAAATCCGGGAGCGGGCTTCCACGTAGATGCGGCCGTAGAGGGCGATGAGGAGCAGGGTGGGGAAGTAGAACGCACCCACCGTGGAGTAGACCGTGTAGAGGATGTGGTCGGTGTTCACCACGCAGTCCGACACCTCCTCCTCGGCCTTGGCCTGGCGCCAGAAGAAGGGCGGCAGCGAGATGGAGATGGAGAAGACCCACACCAGCGCGATCATGACCGCCGCCCTCTTGGGAGTCCTTTTGGCTGAGTACTCCACGGCGTCCGTGATGGCCCAGTAGCGGTCCAGGGCGATGACACACAGGTGCAGGATGGAGGCAGTGCAACAGGTGATGTCCGACGACAGCCAGAAGTCACAGACCACCTGGCCCAGGGTCCAGCGGCCGCTGACAGTGTACATGGTGCTGACGGGCATCACCAGGATGGACACGAGCAGGTCGGTGACCGCCAGAGAGGCGATCAGGTAGTTAGCCGGGGTGCGCAGCTTCCGGGTCCGGTACACGGTGGCAATCACAAAGGCATTGGACAGCGTGGTGGCCAAGGTGATGAGCGCCAGTAGCATCACCAGCAGGACTTTCCAGGGCAGGGCGATGGAGTCCTGGTAAATATAGCCCTTGGTGCTGCAGTTTTGGGAGGGAGCAGAGGAGAGGTTGGCTTGAGGAGCCCAGGTCTCGGAGCCCGCGGGCGGCGGTGGAGAGCACTGAGCACCCGGCTCCTCCATGGTTCTTTCTCCTCGCCCCAGCCCCGGAGCGCAGCTCTTTTGCATGGAGCGGACGAAGGAGAGGGCGGAAGGACCGTGGCGATCGCAGGTTTGTCCCCAGTTGATAGTTCCGTGAGTTCCTCAATTATTCCTCCGCCCAGGTTCACAGCTGAGACTAGAGGTCATGGGCGCGGCAGCCGAGGCAGGCGGGCGCGTCCCCTGCACTTCCAGAGCGCCTGGCAAAGCCGCCGCGCCTGTGGTTGTTCCTCTCCATACCGGGTCTTAGCCCTGGCTTGCTGAGAACTGGCCCGCCGAGCCCTGCTCCGCTCCAGCTCCCTGGAGGCGTCTAGTGCCGGAGGGTGAAGTACTGCTCGAGGAGAAGGCTTTGACCAAATGGGGTCTGGCTTACCCCCGTTGCTTGAGGCTGAGCGTCTCCTAACCTGGACGCTCTTGGATCTGCAGACTTTGCCCACAGGAGTTTCCTAGGTGTGGAAACCAAGGCTTGCAGGCCAGCGAGAGGTCCCGATCTTGCATTCCCGCCCCTCGCCCCAAGCTGGGGCACTTTTTTGAGGCTGCAGCGGCCGCCAGAGCTGGGTGCGGTGAAGTCTAGGAGCAGCGCTGAGCCGCGCCTCGCGCCGGAGCTCTCCCCTCCCTCTCTTTTCACTCTCTGGCCACTCGGATGAGCGGCCCCGCGGAGACGGAGCCATAAAAGGGGGGACAGTGGGGCTGGAGTTGCGGCTGCTCGGGCCGCGCGGCCACCACCGCCACCTCGGTCCCACGGGAACCACTCGGAGCCATGCCACTGGGTGCGCGGGTCTGGAGGACCTGGCGCGGCACACGGGGAAGGGGCAGGTGTCTGGGGAAGCTGGAGGGACGCGGCGTGCGCCAGCCCGGGAGGAGCGAGCGAGCTCCGGAGCAGATGGGCTCCTTATATAGAGTCCAGGTCCGGTCCGCCAGAGCAGTGCAACTCGTGCGGCGCGGCGAGCGCTGACGCCCGCTCGCGATCACCTTCTCTTTTTCTCTCTCCCTCCCTCTTTTCCCCCCGCCCCGTTCCCTTCCTGGCCAAGGAAGCTCCCGCCGGGTCCTACCGCCCTATCTCCCCGCTTCCCACCCCGGGCCCCCCTCCCAGCCCTGACAACCTGGAGCCACATTTCTGGCCAGGGGAGGAGAGCGTCCTGTTCTCGCCTCTGCGGACATCGGAGCTTGCCGCGCTGACCTCCAGTGAGACCCATGTCCTTAGCCACGATCCCAGGCTTAGTCCAGGAGTCTGGTCCTAGGCTCCCGCCTACCACTCCCACCCTAGAAGGCCAGTTTTAGGCGGAGAAGCCCTGGTCTCTGACCTCTCGGCTCTAAAATCATATCCAGCCCTGAGGGCCACACCCAGATTAGGAGGCAGGCATCAGTAATATCTCTGTAGAGGACCCAATGTTTGCATTTTGTACTTTGAGCCTCTGGCTTCATGTCGTCCTCAACTCCTGATACAATAAAAACTATTTTTTCATCAAGTTTTAGCAATTTGTGTTTTTCACTCAACTGTGAGTCAACAGGGAAAAAGAAAAAGCTATCTGAGAAAATGTAGAAGTATCACAAACAGAAGCCAACTGTACGTGAAATTAAACCTTCTGCTCCACCCTCCTGTTCCAGCTGCTCAGTGCTTCAGTGCCTCTGGAAAACAGTTGCCAGTGAGCACGTTCCTTCCAACAGCCCACCTAGAAAGGAGGCCATCAGAATTCAAGAAAAAAGGGGGATACCGCAGCGGGGAGGACTGGAACCATCAACAGCACCGTCTTGTGTGTCTCCTTTGCCTTCAACTAGTATGTGGGGATGTCAGCCATAAGCTGCAGCATACAATACCAGTACCAAGGTCTCATGACCAGGGACCGATCCCCTGTCCTCAGTTTCTCCTCTAACCTCAACAGAAACAAATGTAGCGTAGAAATGTAGAAATGCAAATCAGAAAGTGTGAAGAAAAGCTCCAGGAAAGGACAAGGTATTTTCAGCTCGAAGGATTAAATGATCCCCACTACGAATTCCTAGAGCCTAGATCCATGTTTGGCACCTAGAGTGTATCTAATAAAAACTGCATTGTAATTGAACTCATCTGATTAAGCGCACATATATTTTAAAGAGAATCATTCTGTGTCAGAACGTAAGGTTATCTGATCTGATCCCTCCACCCAGTTTTAGAGGAAGAGTAATTAAGATTCTTTGAAAGAAGAGCTTTTTCCCTAACGCAATAAAGCAGAAACCCAAGTTCCCTTAATTCCCGGTTCTCTAAACCAGGCAGGCAGGCAAAAAAATAGAGTGCCTACTCTATGCTGAGTATTTTTGTAGGCTCCAGAGGTATGGAGGCTAGTGGGAGTAGACTCAGACCCTCTTTTCCAGCAGTTTACATTGTAGAAGAGACAGACAATAACTATATGAACAAGTAAATAATTAATACTTATACTTTTCTGTAGTGTTAAGTGTTATGAAGAAACACACACACACACACACACACACACACATCCATGCATTGAGAGTGAGGGTACTCCTTTAACTAAGGTAGCAGCTCTTCAAGGACGTCCTCTAGATGCGTTCTGGGCTGCAGCAGCCATCCTGAGGATAAAAGCACAGCCTTCTCTCTTTTTCTCCTCCAGTCCTAGCACCTAGCATTTTGCCACTAACCTTAAGTCTTATTTTCACCACATTTTAGGGGCTCCTTCCCATCCTCCCACCCCATCCACCTAGATAAACAATTATTTTTGCAAACTGCAGTGCTCACTTAGAAACCATAGGAGAGGGAAGCAAAGCCGGCGAGTTTAAACCGCTAGGTGGGGGCCTTGGCCAAGATGGATCAAAAGTGTGCACGACTGCGGGTGTGTCCTGTGGGAGTGCGGGGTGCCAGGAAACAATTTTCCCGTTATCCTAGGAGAACTGGAAACGATTAGAGAGAACTGTTAGACGGATGGGAAGCGGGGGAAGGCCGACAGGAATGTAACCAGCTCCATGCGACCTTTCCTCTTTTAATTTCTGCTCAGGAGCATGGGAAGAGAAACAAAACAAAACAAAACAAAACTTGTTCCCCACACGGTTTTTGGCTTTAGCGGTTTGGGGACCTGTGGCTTTCTCCAGCCATGCCTCCACTGCTTCGCAGAGTCCCAGACTCCCAGAGGAATCCGCCACTTGTGGGCAGAGTTTGATTTTACCCTCTTGGGTAAAGAGCTGCATAAACACACACCGCCATCGTATTGACCGGATCTTGGCAGAGTTCAGTGAAGAACCCAATTTCCTTAACGTGACTTCCGCATTTCAAGTATTCCCTTTTCACTTTAAAACACATAAAACACAGGTGTTTGCACAGAGGCGCATGTGTGGGAAACACCCAAGAGAGAAAGAGACCCTGTAAAGTCGCCTGTGCCTGGGTCACTCCTTCGGAATAGGGGCCGCTGGGTAAGGTCCAAGCGCCAGCTCTGAAGTCCCCAGCGGCGCTAGAAGGAACCTCCCGGCAAGTTTTGGGGGAAATTCAGCAGACAGGGGAGGAGCAGGGAGGGAATCAGTAGCGGAAGGGAAATGGTGGAGATGGATTAAGCGCAGCAAAACTTAGTTGAGTAGAAATAAGCTCCCGTTTGACTACCGGGCACTAAAACTGCGAATTAATGTGGTCCCCTTATCAATTCCACGCACGTGTACGTTCAGCAGAAGCTGAGTAAGTGGAGAATAAGTAAGTGGAGAATAACTCTGGAACTGAAATGAATTCTGTGAGCCGACACAAAGCCAGATCCTAGCGGTGAGCTGCCGCGGAGGAACCAAAGAAAAATGAATCCTGGAGGAGCCTTGTCCCATGCTAGAAAGATGTGGTCCTACTACTGCAGCAGCAAAATTCGAGGCGCAGGCTGGGAAGTTTAAAGCGCAGCGCTAACTAGACTGGACACTGTCTAGAGAAACATACTCTGCCTACAGCAACCATAAGACACATCTCACAGAATTTATTGCAATTGAACTCTATGCAAGCTAGCAGTCAGCTAACCCTAGTCAGCCCTAGCCAGCTCTCTTGCCTGGGGCCTCTGAGTCTTGCTTTCAGCATCCCTAGAGTCTTCCATCCAGAGAGTAACTCTTAAAAGAGGTCCAGGCCCAGGAGCAAAGAAAGTCCTGATTTTATCTTTGCTTTGCTGAAATAAAAACGTTAGAACACTCATGCTCCTGTCACTTTTCTCCTTTGATACAGGAAAATACAACCCCACACTCACCATCCCACTGCTTGAGAAATCTGGTGTGGAGGTCTGCCATGTTGCTTCTTTCAAATTCTGCTTCCTCCATCTATGGCCAGCCACATCCACCTCTGAAACGGGCAGCAGGAGACCACCAGCTCATGTGTGCACCATCCTAATGTGTGCTGGTAGCCCATTTCTAGGTTTATCTTATACTTCCTCCAGTAACTATTCCTTAAAGGATTGACTGGTGGCAATGAAAGTATCAGGTCCACCCAATGCCTTGGTTCTTACCATCCTTTGTGCCTTCCTTGATGAAACTATGAAAATGTTCAGATAAATGACCATTTACACACATAGATATACATGTAATTTTTGTGGACAAATTCTGAGGATTTCCAAACCATATGAGGCCCAGATCCCTTCCCATATTCATTGGCCCTCACGTTAGGCCTTTCACCTGATATTTGTGTCATGGTATTTACATTGTCTGTTTTATTAGAAATTTTGAGGTCTTACCAAATAATGAAGGCAGGTGCTTTATTCCCTAAATGTTAGATTGGCGTAACTTAATCCTTAAGAATTGGTTAGTTCTGCTATGTGTCTATATATGGATACAAACATTATGTAAGTCATATTTATATTTAATGAAGAATGCAAACAAAACTTAGAACAAATATATACAACTTAGACATTTTTTAATACCTATCTCCATATGAATAAACACTTTGCTACTTTGAACAGATACTTTCAATAAGTAATTTACTGCTGGTTCAAAGATAGCCGGGTTCCAACTAGTAGAGCCAGCTCCCAATTAAGTTCTAATCACATATTTCCTGGCTGAAGACATAGGTCTTAAAAAAAAAAAATTCTGTCTTACAGCTACTATGAAGTAGTGTAAGTAGAGGTTACATAGAGTATGGTGTGCTGAATTATTTTTTTCTTGGACAGAGTGAGATTTGGCAATGAGAAATATCTGAATGAAAAAACAATGCCAATAAATCCACCAAACTTAGAAACAACTTGCTTTTTTAAGTTGGCAGTGTAATTAAGCAGCTCTGTTCAAAATGAAGTCTCTCTTGAAAAACCAAACCAAAGAATTTGATGGTGAAGTTGTCTTTCAGTCTAAGTGATGAAGCAATAGAAATGCGAAGTCTTTCTTTTCAAAGAAATAAAGAACAGGCAAAACTCTTACTTTGCCAAAGAAAAGCAAAATTCTTATTTTCAAACAGGAAAAATGACATCACTCTCTGGTGCTTTATTGCTTCTTTACCTGTCATTCATGAATAAGAATCATTATCCTTTACTGAGCGCAGTGTACTAAGCCATATGCTATATATTCCACATACATTCTTACATTTATTTCTTATACAACACTAGTTGTCATTATCATTCTCATTTTCTGGATAAAGAAGTTGAGGCTGGCCGGGCGCGGTGGCTCAAGCATGTAATCCCAGCATTTTGGGAAGCTGAGACGGGCAGATCACAAGGTCAGGAGATCGAGACCATCCTGGCTAACACGGTGAAACCCTGACTCTCCTAAAAAAAAAGCTAGCCGGGCGCGGTCGCGGGCGACTGTAGTCCCAGCCACTCGGGAGGCTGAGGCAGGAGAATGGCGTGAACCCGGGAGGCGGAGCTTGCAGTGAGCAGAGATCTGGCCACTGCACTCCAGCCTGGGCGACAGGGCGACAGAGCAAGACTCCTTCTCAAAAAAAAAAAAAAAGAAAAAAGAAGAAGTTGAGGCTCAGAGAATTTAAGTAATTTTGCCAATGTCACACAGCTGGTGAGTGATAGAATCAATTTTCAAGTTCACTTCTCTAATTTCAAGTTACAACCATTGACCAATATTCTACCCTGGATGGCCATGCCGCTCAGCATAGCCACCCATTTTACTTACCTGACCGTGACTTCGTTTCCTTCTGCCTGTGAGATGACGTCATTGCTCATAGCTATGTAAGTCTCCATAGTAATCTTTGTTTAGATGCCTTCAAATTTTTAGGTGGGGGTGAAGGTAAGGATTGGAGGTTGGGGGTGATTGTGGTAAAAATCAGGTGGAAAACTGGGCACCGTGATTATGTGTAGCTAGCTAATCATCATTCCAAAAGTATTGTTGATAGGTGATCATATTCTACATAGTTTGATGTCCACAGCCCAAATAGAAATCAAGCTAAGCTGTTACCCAAATTAGTTTTGGCATAATTATATTCAGGGTGTGCTTTAATTTTTGCTATGTTAAATTCCATTCTTGTTTTTCTCCCTTCCTTCTCAGTATCTTTTTCTTTATCATTAACAGTTTCCCCAGGCCCTGTCAGGCCCATAAATATACACGTTGAAATAAATAATGAATTAAACCTTTTTTAAAATTGTAAGAATGTAATGTATTAAATACAGCGAGATCCCCTTTTCTCCATATTTAACCATGTTAGTTTCAATATCAGTTACAAAAATAACCTATACAAATTGAATTGCTTTTCTTTTTTCGTAGTGTGTTGAACTTAACTGACTTTTCCCCCCTATGTATCAGGAACTCATCAAAGATAAAGAGACCTATCTCTCGTGATACAATTATTTGAATAAAGTTATTTAAAGAACATATTTGCCAAAAATCCCTGGTGTAGCATGTTCAGTTACTAAGAACAAGGCAAAAACCAAGAACATAAGCAAAAAATCTAAGTGCCAATGTTCTAAAACTTTTGCACTTTATCTATGGCAGAGTTCCTCCTAAGCCTCATTCAGCTCTTATTTCTTCTTGCCAAATATACAGTTCGAATATGTTTGGCTATATGTTTTCCAAGACCCCTGAAGATACAAGAAATGGATGAGAAACTATGTCAGATAAGCATATTGAATGCAGCAAGATGCCACATTTATCATCTTTATTGCAAATTGAGCCGGGAAATCTAGAGTAAACATTAAGCAGAAAAGCCTAAAAGAATGACAGTAACAACGTTACGATTTGTGTTGACCTATTTAATAATATGATAATATTAACTAAGACTTTTATTACAAATGATGGAAAACCGACTTAATCAACCTAAAAACAAAAGACAGGAATTTATTTCAAGGAGACTGGGGCTCCCTAGAGTCAAAAAAGGAATTGAACCACCAAGTTTTGGACAAAGTAGCAATGCAGCTGCACCTTGGGAAAAACCAGCATTCTGGAACCCAAGTAGAACTCTCTTCTTTTTCTGTTGGTTGCTGTCTGCAGGTAGATTTCTTTCATCTATTTCACTGTGGATGGACTTTTCTTATGTTGTTAAAACATAGCCATTAATACCTTTTGACTTTACATCTTGCAGCTTCAATTATATCTTAGAAACTAATCTGAATGAGATCCACTTTAAGAAATTCTGAGAAATGGGTTCTGTTTCTGAGTAAATGTAGGATGTCGTGAAAGGTGAACATTACCAAAATAACAACTGCAAAATCTATAAATGTAAAAAAATCATATTTTAAAAACTTTGAAGAGTGTGTAAGCAAGAATAATTGGATAAATAAAATTCTGCAAAAGGAAATGCATTTTTTAGTTGAGTAAATGATTACCACCTGTTTTATTTCCTTAAGGTATTTGCTGATTCCGGGAACAGATTGTGGATTGGATTTGGTCCAGGCAAAGAGATTGTACTGGGGAAAAGGGAAACAAGCAGAGCTTTCAATGATTGTTGGGTCCAGTGTGATATGTGAATATTTGATCTGTGTTGCAACTAAACAGGAGACTAGGGGATTGGGTAAGGAAATTCTAATAGTCAAATCAAATCTTTCACAGTCTTGGAGTGGTTAGAAGAAAAAGTCCCCATAGAGAGAAGGAGCCTATGTCAAATATATGACTGGTCTTCCTTTCAAGCAATTTGCAAGATTTTCAACCTCAGTGGGGGAAATGTACAAGAGTAAAGCTCAAATTTCTGAAAGCAGTGAAGAATCTTCTGCAGTATTTCAGGATTGAGGAGACAGAGACCTTCCAGGCTGTCAATCAAAAGCAAGGCCCAAAGAACAGGATGAATCACAGATGGACTGAGTCTAATTACAAATCAACTTTGACTCAGCTCAATCTCTGACTGGTTGATATAGTCAGCTTTTCATACATTCTTCCTGACAGAGGAAACATTGAATACTGTCTGGGCAAAATAATATTTGAAGTCTCTACAGCCCTTGTATATACAATATCTGATTACAATAAAAAGTATGATATATGCATTGTGGCAGTAAAATTGATCAATAATTTAAAAAACCTAACAATATAAATAAATCCATACATAATATAGATATTGGAGTTGGCATGAAAGGACTTTAAAATACAGACAGTCCGCTGGGCGCAGTGACTCATGCCTGTAATCCCAGCACTTTGGGAGGCCGAGAAGGGGGAACACGAGGTCAGGAGATCGAGACCATCCTGGCTGACACGATGAAACCCCATCGCTACTAAAAATACAAAAAATTAGCCGGGCGTGGTGGTGGGCGCCTGTAGTCCCAGCTACTCAGGAGGCTGAGGCAGGAGAATGGCCTGAACCCGGGAGGCGGAGCTTGCAGTGAGCTGAGATCCGGCCACAGCACTCCAGCCTGGGTGATAGAGACTCTGTCTCCAAAAAAAAAAAAAAAAATACAGACAGTCCCTGACTTATGGCGGGTCAACGTATGATTTTTCAACTTTAAATGGTGTGAAAGTAACATCCATTCAGTAGAAACTGTACTTTGAATTTTGAATTTTGATCTTTTCCTGAGCTAGCAACATGTGACACTGTAAGTGTTCCAAGCATGTTTAAGGTGGGTAGGCTAGGCTAAGCTACAAGGTTTGGTAGGTTAGGTGTATTAAATGTATTTTCAAGTTATGATATTTTACCAGTTTGTAACTCCATCCTAAGGCAGGAAGCATCTATAAGTATTATTAATATGCTAAGGAAAATAAAGAAAAATAATCTAAATGGATAGAAAGGTAGAACATTTCAACAGTGAATGGAAATCTTTAAAAACAAAGTCAAATAAGCACTCTTGAAATAAACATATAGTATCTGATATTAAGTACTTACTGGATGGATGCATTAGCTCACCAGACAAAGAAAAAGACAAGATTAGTAACCTCACAAAGTAATGAAAATAATTACAAAATAATTTCAAAAAATATAAACTGAAGCATTGAGAGAAGAAAAGTGGAAAGAAAAAAAACAGAATGTAAGAGTGAGACTGAATCAGATAATATAAAATGCATGCACAGCAAGAGAATGGGAAAGAAAAGTACTTGGAAAAATAATATCCAAAAATTTCCAGACATAGTGAATACATCAAACAAACAACACTGAAGAAACTCCAAAAACTCTAGCCAAAATAAACACTCAGAAAGCCATAACTAAGAACATAATGATAAAACTGGTAAAAAATTAAAAATAAAAAAAAATGACCAATTAAAAAATTCATAAAACTGCTAGAGAAAGAGACACTAACTTTTGGCCGGGAGCAGTGGCTCAAGCCTGTAATCCCAGCACTTTGGGAGGCTGAGATGGGCGGATCACGAGGTCAGGAGATCGAGACCATCCTGGCGAACACGGTGAAACCCTGTCTCTACTAAAAAATATACAAAAAATTAGCCGGGCGTGGTGGTGGGTTCCTGTAGTCCCAGCTACTCGTGAGCTGAGATCCGGCCACTGCACTTCAGCCTGGGCGACAGAGCGAGACTCTGTCTCAAAAAAAAAAGAAAAAAAAAAAAGAAAGAGACACTAACTTTCAAAGGAAGCACCAGAAAGCAAGAGGTTGACTTATTGACAGAAATTATGGAAGTAAGGAGGCAATATAATGACATCTTATCATAGCTAAAAGTTTTTTTAAATATGCCAACCTGTAATTCTGTACCTCGAGTTAATATCCTGAAAATTGGTGGTGAAATGCAGATGCTGTCAGTCAAACAACAGGTGAGGGATTTGTTGATAGCAGAACAGAACCATAAGAAATAATAAAGGAAGCTGTTTAGGCTAAATGAAAATGGTACTAAATGAAAGCATAGATTTCAAGAAGGGATGAAAAGCAAAGGAGAGTGTAAGCCTATGAAAATATATAAAAATAATGTTTTCCAGGTCCTACAAAATATGCAGAATTAAAATATATGCTCACAGTAGCACAAAGGGCTGCTGTCCAGTATGAACAGAGTGAATGCTAGAAAATATTTACGTTGTTAAATAAGTGATAAAGGTATTTAAGTTCAACAGAAAGACATAAGAATCTTAAGACCATAGCTTCAAACTACACAAAACAAAATTTGATGGGACTAAAAGGAATACTAGACAAGGCCATAATCAGATTTAGTTTTTAACATAATTTTCTTATTAGCTAATAAAATAGTAAAATAGACAAAAATTTAATGAGACCATGAAAAATTTGAACAATATACTTAATCAAGGTCAACTAAATGGCATAGAAAACATTCTATTTCTACAACTGTACAACATATATTTCTTCAAAAGCAGTTGGAACACTTACAAATATAGAATATATGCCAGACACAAAGCACACCTCAAGTGATTGATTCTTCACCAAAAAAGGTAAATAGATGACATAAAAGCATATGAAACAATGTCAGTGTAACTAACCATCAGGTAAATGCAAATTAAGTCACTATAAGATACCACTATTCACCCATTATAATGCCTGCCCCAAACACTGTCAATATTAAATGCTGACAAATATGCAGAGCAACTGGAAATCTTGTTGGTTGAAATGCAAAATGGCACAGCCACTTTGCTAAACAGTTTAGCAGGTTTATTGTAAAGTAAAATGTACATCTACAATCCAGCAATTCTATTCCAAGTTATCTACCCAAGAGAAATGAAACTTATGTTCACACAGAAAACTGCACATGGCTTATAGTAGCTATATTTGCAATTTCCAAAATTTAGAAACAACACAGATGGCTTTCAACCAATGAATAAAAAAACAAACTGTAGTACATTCATACAATGGAATACTACTCAGCAATAAGAAAGAATGAACTATTGATTTATGCAACAATGTGGATCAAACTTGAATGCATTTTTCTGAGTGAAAGAAGGCAGATCCAATTCCATTTATATGACACTCTGAAAAAGGCAAGACTGCAGAGAGCAAAACAGTTGTCAGTAGTTACCAGCGATTGGGGTTGGGGAGAAGTCATCTGTGGAATTGCACAGAACTTCTGGTATGATGGAATGGCTTTCTATGGTACTATGGCGATGCATTTTAATATATAAAATATGCATAAATAAATTTAAAGTAATCATTCAAGGTATTGAGAGTAGCATGAGGCAGTCAATTGCCTAGGGAGATAGGGACGGGTCTCCAGGGAAACCCCACCTCCAAACTGGAGACAGTTTAAAGCCTGAAAGCCAAGCTGCAAGTTAAATTCTCAGACTAGATTGAGAACTTGTCTTCCCATTTGGCACAATTTCCTCTGATTGGTCCCCACCCTTCACCTATTTTACATACACCTACCCTTTCCCAATTGGGTTTTCTACACTGTTCTGCTCACCTTTGAGTGGTATCTTTGCTTTAATCTTTTTTGCATATTCACAAACCAATCAGCATGCACTCCCCATTCTGAGTTTATAAAAGGTCCCAGACCCAGCCACATGTGGGACTTTCCTGCTTTTGGGTAGGGGAACCATCCCCCATTTCCCCTCTTTGCTGAGAGCTTTCCTTTTGCTTAATAAATTCTACTCCACTCACACCCCAGTGTCGGGGCGCCTAATTCTTCCTAGTTGTGAGATAAGAACTTGGATCTAGCTGAGCTAAGGAGCAGAAACACCACAACATTTTGGCGGCTTGTACAGGGATACCTGGAGGGTGAGTAAATAGGGACCCAAACCCTCTTTCACTTTCATTTTCAAGGCTTCTCCTCCTTAGACTTTTTTCTGAAGGCAGATGAAACACCAAACCTCGGGTGAGCCAATTAAAAACAAATAGCGCAGATACAGAAGACAGGATGCGACCCTGCCACCTCTCTCTCTCTTTCAGGTAAAAGGGATGTTGGCTTTGTTTCCCTTCAGGGAGGTCTGTCCATTGCATGAGACCAGAATACGGTCCTGGGGCAACGGAAAGCATCTGGCTCAGCCCACTTCTCATGTTGCCACAAGGCCCCTAGACTTGGCTTCCTTCCTGACCACCCATTAGGGCATTGACCAAGACTCCTAGACTTTTCTAGGGTATTTTTTCTTCATGGCGTCTATCTCTTCTTTTACAACGTTAAGGGTGTTGCTGCAAACTGCAGGGATATTACTCAGTAGAATGAGCATTTGGCCCAGCCATCACATTTGCGATTCAGAAAAATGTGGTATCTGTCTGTTCTTAGAGGCCCATCCCCCACCCCACCCACCCTAATGGCCACAGGCACACGAGGCAGATGGATGGGTGAGTAGTGACTGCCCACTTACCCCCCACTCTCGTCTGGGGCGCATGGTCATGCCCGCGGTGTGCACATACTACGTCCAATGACCATGCAGGGCAGGAGTGTATTACAGCCACTGCCCAGGCCCCAGGGTTGTCTCAGGGCCCAGAGGCCCCACGCAGCTTGCTGGCCAGTGTTTCCCGCTAGCCACCCTCTCCTGCCACGCACCCGTGGAGTCTTTCCTACCCTAGTCCAGCTCAGTCTGAACTAGAAGGAGGACACAGTAATTAAGAACTTCTCTTCCTGTTGCAGGAACCAATTTGCACAGCGCAAGTGGGTTTCTTCCCCAGGAACCTTACCTGCCCTGCACTTAAGCTGTTTTTTTTGTTTTTTGGGTTTTTTTCCCTTCTCCACCATGTCAAGAGTTAACACAGCCCTGCAAATGCAAATACAGGGAGCTTTTCTATGTGAGACTTTATTTTTTTCTTTTGAGCGGTGTTTTACTAGGGGCCAGGGCCCCAGTTCATGGGACTCTCTTTTTTCTCTTTTGTTTGAGGAGGATGGGCCTCCACAGCTTTACATTAGCATTTGAATTATGATAAGGAAGCAGTGAAGGAGCAGCCCTGCCGACTGCTGGCTGCAATCTGGCAAGGGTCACCTGGGACTTAATGAGCTCATGAACCCTTCTGAGTTACCTTCTTGCCCCAAACTCAATTCCAAGCTTCGGGTTGAAGCCCTAGTAAGGAAAACTGGATCTGAGGGATCCAGAGGCAGATGACAACAGAAGTCAAGGGGCACAGTGTAGGTGAGCAGGACTAATTACTGTTCATTAAGCCAAGCCCCTGTTTCATGGATAGAGGTCATGCTAGTATCCATGGGATAAATGAGCTCTGGGGACCTCTGTGGTTATCTACAGCAGGGGGGAATGCATGTGGGTGAATGTGGATAATTCCCACCTCCTAGGCCACCCTGTTAACATGAGTGAAAGCTGCATTGGCACCCATGGGCAGCACCCTGCTGAGGTCGCCGGGACTCTTATATCACTGAGATATAAGGATGGAAGAAAGAAAGGGGGACACCTCTTCTTTCTCTCCCTCAGATACTCCAGGAAGAGAAAGGACCTAGGGAGGCCTTGTTCCCCTCTTTCCAGATGGGTAACCAATCATCTTCAGTCTGTACTTCGCTTAAATGCCTCCTGAATCACTGACACTCCTTTGAAAAAAAAAACACTTTCTCCTTTTCCTCCTCTGTCCTCTCTTTGCAGATGGGTAATTGTGTCCCCATAAGGGAGGAGACTATCCCTCATATCATCTTATGCCCAATTTCTGCCTCCAAAGAAAGAAGAAGTAAAAACTAAAAGGCAGAAATGAAATCCACAGGCAGACAGCCCAGCACTGCACCCTGGGCCTGATAGTAAAGATCGACCCCTGACCTAATTGGTTCTGTTATCTATAGATTACAGACATTGTATAGGAATGCACTGTGAAAATCCCTGTCTTACTTTGTTCCGATCTAATTACCGGGCATGCAGCCCCCAGTCACATACCCCCTGCTTGCTCAATCAATCATGACCCTCTCACGTGCACCCCCTTAGAGTTGTGAGCCCTTAAAAGGGACAGGAATTGCTCACTCGGGGAGCTGGGCTCTTGAGACAGATGTCTTGCAGATGCCCCCGGCCGAATAAACCCCTTCCTTCTTTAACTAAGTGTCTGAGTTTTGTCTGCCGCTCGTCCTGCTACACCCATACCATAGGAAACTCCTCTTGGATGCATCCACCAAACTGGGAAAAGTTAGTTTTCCCAGACCTTAAACTGCTTGACTTGGGGGAAGGGAACCTAGAAGCCTGACATGCCAGCAAAAGGGTAAAAGCTTTTTACCAGTCAGACTTCTGGCCTCGCTTTCCCTGTGCAAATCAGTTCAATGGGTGATAAAATCATTGTTTATATCCTCTGTAAAATTTTGATTAATGGAAAAAAAATTGTGAGGCTAGTCTTAAGCTATAGCCAATCTGGTGTGCTTTGTGTGTCTTTCTGTACAGTTCTGTCATAAAGAGGGATACCTTAGGATAGAATGCGGGGCCTGGACCTCATAATCCTGCTGTTCAAGCCAGCCTGACAAACTGATCAGTAACAAACTTTGCTGCAAGTCTCCATCTTGTTTTAAATTTGGGGGAGTTTAACTTTGTTAACATGCGGCAGTACTTTCTTTTGGTCTCTGCCATTTTACAACGGTGCCCCAGGTTCAATCCCAGCTTAGGGAATGAGTACTTTCTGGTTAATATCTGTGTAACTTTTACCATTTGCTGATGCTCTTCCCCTCCATGAACAACTTCTAGCTTCCTTTTTTTTTTTTTTTTTTTGAGATGGAGTCTCACTTTGCTGCAAGGCTGGAGTACAGTGGCACGATCTTGGCTCACTGAAACCTCCCCCTCCAAGGTTCAAGCGATTCTCCTGCCTCAGCCTCCTGATTGGCTGGGACTATAGGCATGCTCCACCACTCTTGGCTAATTTTTTTTTTTTGTACTTTTAGTAGAGACAGGGTTTCACCATGTTGGCCAGGATGGTCTAGATCTCTTGACCTCGTGGTCCGCCCACCTTGGCCTCCCAAAGTGCTGGGATTACAGGCGTGAACCACGGAGCCCAGCCTCTACTTTCCTTTCTTAAATCTTCCTTTCTCTGAGCTACCATTAAAGAGTCTAGATTTTGTAAAAACTGCTTGCCCCTTCTTTGAAAAATACCTCATACACTCCTAGTTAAGTCATAATCTTAGTTGAGGCTTGTTGGTTTTCTCTGTGAGGTTACTTTTGATAAAGTTCGAAAGTCAGAAATATTGACCACTGGTCATGACTAAAGTTGGGTAAAAAGGGACTTAAAAGGATTTTTCTTAAAGAGGGCTCAGTCTAATCAAAAGTAAACATCCAAGCTACAGGTATATTTAAAAGGTCTTTATATTTTTCTCTTCATGGATCTTGTTCTTCTGGAGAAGGTTTTTTCCTCAGTCAACTGAATTATTTTTCTCCATTTTGTTTTGCCATTCTTGGTGCAAACATGAGAGCCCCTAAGATAACTTCTGAGATCATGGGACTCCTGGGAAAAATAGAAAAGGTGCTATGGATCCCATCTTAAGATAAAACCTCTGTTTTCCTCATGGAACCCCAGGTATTAAACGTGGATAAATCTCTCTCAAATCTCTTTTTGTCTTCCGTCTATTACTGCTGATTAGGCCCTGGAAACTGCAGGCTTTCCTAGCCCTGCTTCTTGAAGGGCTCCACCCTGAGGCCAATAATCCACTTAAGAGATAGGCAAATGAAAAATCTTATAAACACTGGATCTTCTTCTGTCTGTATATATATTATGTATGTGATGCTTATATTAAAAAAGAGCTTTAATTAGTTGGTTTAAAGACAATAAACACTTAGAAGAAATGTTCTTGGAAGGAAAAATAAAGACCATAATGTCTTTTAGTTCATGTGACTTTAATCTTTGAAAAATAAAAACGGTTTGAAACATAATTGGTAAAATACAAATGTCTTCAAAATGTAAATATGGGGTCTAAATTATGTGGGTCACAAAACAGTGCACTCTGTCAGCAGAAAGCAGTTAAGATGAGTCTTTATCCCTATGGTAATGGCAGTTAGATGTACTCTGCAGAGGGGGAAATGAGAGTGGCAGGAGGCAGCCAAATGCCTACAGAGATAGGGGAAGGTCCTCAGTGGAACCCCACCTCCAAGCCAAAGACAGTTTAAAGCCTGAAAGCCAAGCTACAAGTTAAATTCTCAGATCGGATTAAGAACTTGTCTTCCCATTTGGCATACTTTCCTCTGATTGGTCTTCACCCTTCACCTATTTTACATATAACTACCCTTTCCTAATTGGTTTTTCTACACTGTCATGCCCTCCTTTGAGTGGTGTCTTTGCTTTAACCTTTCTCGCATACTTACAAACCAATCAGCATGCACTCCCCATTCTGAGTCCATAAAAGGCCCCAGACCCAGCCACGCGAGGGACTTTCCCACTTTTGAGTAGGGGAACCACCCTCTGTGTCCCCTTTTTGCTTAATAAATTCTACTCCACTCTCTCTTCAGTGTCCATGTGCCTAATTCTTCCTGGTTGTGTGACAAGAACTCGGACCTAGCTGAGCTAAGGAGCAGAAAGACTGCAACAATATGAGGGAAAAGACAGAAGGCAGACTGTGACAAATGAATTTAACTCTACTACAGATGAATTAGATAACCACAATGAAGAACATGGAAAGAGAGTTGGTGATCTCCATAACTTTAGAAAATGCTTTGGCTTAATAATGCAAGGCTAAGGACAAAAGAGAAGTATCTACAGACATAAGCTTTAGTTGATAAATTTGTTTCTCACAGGGGAAGGAGCTAGAAAGCTGAAACTACTCTGTGTATTAGGGTTGAGCAAGCAAGTAAATATATTACAATATAATGAGAGCCAGGCTTCTCACTGTCAATGGAAGAAGTTACAAACAACGAAAAAGGAAGGATGAAATGAACCATGGTGTTGTATAGGAGTTCTACTTACCAATATGGCATTGTGGTTTCTTTAAAACACATCTATCTACATAAGTAGACATAGAAACAAATACAGATGTGTATAAGCATGACTTTTTATACATATGTATTTTTTATCTCTATCTACTGAGAAAGCCAAAAGCAGCAGCATCCCAGTAGTAACAAATATCAGTGGCATCCAGATTTAGATCTATGAATATTATTTTTCAGTTAAAAAGACAGGATTCCTTGGAGGTCTACTTGTCTCCAGGGTGAGGGTAAGAAAAATTTAGGAGAAGTCTGAAGTATCTGTGATGAAGAAAAAAGAAAGCACTTAAAAAATAAGGGAGAGAAGAGGGGAAACAAAAGAATGGAGCATATAAAAAACACACAGGACCCAATCTATCTGGGCACAATGGTGTGCACCTGTAGTCCCAGATACTTAGAAAGCTGAAGTGGGAAGATCCCTTCAGCCCAGGAGTTCAAGACCTGCTTGGGCAACAAAGCGAGACCCCATCTCTTAAAAACAAAGAAGCCAGTATGAATGGTCAAAGTTGAAACAAATTGAATAAGAAAATAAATAATGGTATTTTTAGATTATAATGAAATAATCAGATAATATTCATGAGCTTATACTAATATAAATAAATTAATGGATTAATAAAATAAATGGAGGAAAATACCAACTCTTCAGAAAAAAATACAATTAATAAAGATAGAAGGAATTATAGAAATATGATATTATTACTAGAATCTCAAAGGGATAACTGCTCCAGGTAAGATCTAGCAATGAATGTTAAAATTAGTGGACCAAAAGATATTTTCTGAAACAGGATATTTGCATAGACTAAAAGTGGCTCTCTCAAAATAATTAGGAACTACAAAGAGAAAAATAGTAAATGTACCATGGAGAGGCTAGCAGATACAACCTTAGTCAAGTGATCAAGGTGAGCCTCACCAGCAATGACTTATGTGACATGCCTCCTTCCCCTATATGATATTACCAAAGAGCACTTCACTTCTGTACTGTTCTTACCACATAATCCATAACCACTACCTGGACATGGGAAAACATCACACAAATCATTTGGTGGACACTCTAGAAAACATATAATCAATATTCTTCCAAATATGAGGGTCATGGATAAGGGATCCTAAGGAATTGTCATAGAGTACTTAAGACCAAAGAGACATGTCACATAAATGCAATGTGGGATCCTAAATTGAATTCTGAAACAAAGGAAAGTTCATTAGTGAAAGACAATATTTCACTGATGTTAATTTCTTAGTTGTGATCAATGTTCCATGTTAGATGTTAATGTAAGGGGAAACTAGGTAAGAGTATAAAGGAATTATGTGTAGCATTTTTGTAACTCTTCTGTAATTCTGAAATTATTTCAACTTTTAAAGGTTTTACCTATGAAGGGGATAAAGGATTTAGGATTACGGGTCAGGGACAACCATTAGATTATTTTAATGAATACATTTTGTATAATTATGATTTTTGAACTATATGAACCTATTCATAATTTAGAAATAAATTTAATGTTTTAAAATAAATACAAATAAAAGGAGGTTTTTAAAATAATTTATACTTTAGTTACTCTCTAAATTGTATACAGGTTTTTCACACGGAATATGGTACAATATGCACTATTAGAAAGAAAATATATATGTATTTCATCACATATATGTAAAAAGTAAAACAAAATTAAAAGATTTATGTGGAGTTGGTGGCAAAAACTATGCAAGCTTTGAGACCTCATAACATCAAAATGAAGTTTCCATTGCTATTGTTTGTGAAGCACGAAAGTACATTACCAGCTATGCCAGAAATAATTTAGAGATAATAGGAATACCCTGCCTTAATTCAACTCCTAGTACATATTCAATGAATGAGGCACTGTCGTGTTTCTCTCAGAGGGACAGAGCATGGTTTTATGGCAGCCTTTCCCCAGAATGAAATATACTTTGAGCACATGAACTCATGAGCAGGAGAAAGTTGATTGAAAGACATGATGGCCATAAAAACCTTGTCCCATATATTTTCTAAAATTATATTTCCATGTTCAGCTGAAAATTCAATTTTGGATACGGGGTTTGGTGCTGCAGTTTTTCAGTTATTTAATTGTATGGAATATTTAAATATTCCTTAAATCTGCTGGTGTCATTGCATACTAATTGCACTCTATTGTGTAAATTCTAATTTTAAAATTTGACTAGATTTTTTAGTGAGGCTTTTTTATTGTCAAAGATGCTAAAGTGATTATATGCCTGGTGTCTCATCTGTGATGACAGCTGTTCTATGGTCCTGCCATCTAGCAGGCAATGATATCTTTAGGTTATATTATGCCTACTCTGATAATCTTAATTTACATGAATTAAAAATCAATTTGCTTCCAAACTCTAAAACAATGAACTAGGACACATGTTTCCTATTTTATGCAATTACTCCATGTGCTTAGGGAAAATGTAGTACAGTCAGCGCTTCATATCCATGGGTTCCTCATCCATGGATATAACCAATCATGGATTGAAAATATTTGAAAACAAAAATAAACATAAGAATACAACAACCAACAATAATACAAATTTAAAAACAATACAATATGACAATTATTTACATAGCATGTACATTCTTACATATAATTAGGAATTATAAGGAACCTAGAGATGATTTAAAGTGTACTGAAGGATATGCATAGGTTATATGTAAATACTATTCCATTTTGTAAAAGGGGCTTGAGTTTCCACCAATTTTGAATGCTGAGGGGTGACTAGATTCACAAAAAAAGGCTAAATTATATATTCTTTAGTGCCAGGATACTTTATAGTTACAGCATATAATTATTTGCTCCATGTATTTGCCAATTCCCAAATCTAACTCTGCTCTCCCCATCAAGTTTGAGAATAGAGCTCTATCACCTCTTTATAAAACTTCTCCAGCCTTCCTTCCATATAATTATAAAGAATGATTTCTGACACAAAGGCTGTGGAAATATCTAAGTGTTTCTTCTTGATCAGTATTTCTTACACAGTAAAGGATATGTGATTGGATCATTCCCTCTGATATGTCCTTTTTCGCAATCTGAATGAAAAGTTCCAGTTTAAAGTGATTTCTCTTATTGGAAAACTGTGCTCCTCTGCCAAATTTTTGTTCTATCCTCAAACTCCTACTTTGTGTTAAACTACATTTTCATCATGTCTTTGTCTCTTTATGTCCTATGGAGAGGTTTTTTTGCTCCCGAATGTTTTTGCATGGTGTTTTTATTGTTACTGTTACTGTGTTTTCCTTTGTGTGTGTTAAATTATTTGTTTCACTGAGTAAGGATTTATGGATTAAGAATTCCTGAGTATGTTGAATCCCATATGCAAACTTGGTTGCCTTTTTGAAACGGTATTTTATTAAGCGAATAGTAAGATCAAGCTATAACTGTAGGATTTGCAACAGAATCCCTAAGGAGGCACTTTCTTTTTTTTTGTTTTTTGAGACAGAGTCTCGCTCTGTCACCTAGACTGGAGTGTAGTGGTGCGATCTCAGCTCACTGCAGCCTCCATCTCCCAGGTTCAAGCGATTCTCTTGCCTCAGCCTCCTGAGTAACTTTGACTACAGGCGTGAGCTACCACGCCTGGCTAATTTTTTGTATTTTTAGTAGAGACGGGATTTCACCATGTTGGCCAGAATGGTCTCTGTCTCCTGACCTCATGATCTGCTCACCTCGGCCTCCCAAAGTGCTGGGATTACAGGCGTGAACAACCGCATTTCATTTTATGTATTTGGGATAGAACAATGTACTACTATTATTTGATCTAGAGTCAGTGCTTAGTGGAGTTCCAGGAGTTCTGGTCCTATACAGCCATCCAAGGGCTGAAGGATCACTGTCTTATGGGACATCCCTTCCCTACACAGCTGGAACCCTACCACAGCACACCTTTTCGGATGCTCTGGTCCCGTATCCCTATTAGTTAATTTTCAAACACTCATGGAGGTTAGATATTACTATTTTCCCTGTTAAACATCTCAGGTTCACTTCGGATGCAGGAAACAGCCCCAATGAATCAGAGCAGAAAATCCTTTTGAACAAGTCTTGCAGACTCACTGCTGCAATGTGGAGAGATCCCAGGAGGCTCTAGATGAGGTGTAAGTGACTGTGGTAGGAAAGAGAATCCCACTGAGTGGTTTTAGGTGAGAATTACCGATGAATGAGGAAGTATTAATATATCATATTTCATTCAACCTCAAAAGGCATCAATTGTAGAATGAATCATTATTTTGTTTACTCCTGGTAAA
Organism: Chlorocebus sabaeus; assembly: GCF_047675955.1. Lineage (NCBI taxonomy): Eukaryota > Metazoa > Chordata > Mammalia > Primates > Cercopithecidae > Chlorocebus > Chlorocebus sabaeus. The sequence continues at coordinate 98,225,938 of NC_132916.1, read as the reverse complement.
ATGTCACCAACTACATTGTCACAATTTTTCTCAACACTGAGAATTGTTATGTTATTCCATTGAAAGAACTGTTTTCAGACATTGAAATGTATATTTGTATCATGTATCATTTTTGTGCATACACAGAATAAGAAAATTAATTGGTTCAGATATTTTAAAATTTCTTTACAGTAAGAATCTCAGTCTTCTGAATCACTTTTCAACATAGTCATTAATTTCTGTATTTTTCCACACAACGTTATTATCTATCATCAAGACATAGCTAATATAATGTTTTCTAAAAGAGTGCTTCACTATTAACTCTGGTGTTTTTTTCTCAAGGCAATATTCTGCCAGCTTTTTCTCAAGATGCACAGAAACGTGAAGCAAGTGACAGCCACATCACAAATTTTATCCATAATTATAGAATGCAGCCCTATTTCAGTGATGTTCAAAGGTAACGAAGAAAAGTTTATCTTAGACCTGATAAAATATGATACATTCAAGATGTTTAACAGTTTGTATGACAGGTCTGCTGATGATCAGCTTTGCCTGCATATTCATTATAGCTTGTGTTTACATAGTTCATTTTGTATGAGGATATCAGAATATTTTTAAAATATTAATAATGCATAGTCTATTCATAAATATTTAAAACGTATAAGTGATATTATGTTCATCTCAGAAATTTGGCAAAGATTAAAATTTCATTTTTTATCTGCCAATAGCCAGAATGAATAATACTAATCAATAGAATTTAAGTTTAATTTGTGAATCAATTTTGTGAGTCTAATTCTGGTAATCTGACTGGATATGGTAAATGGAAAAAAAAAATCAAAATTATAGGCAAAATTTTAAAAACTATAACATAAGGAAAATAAAACTGTTGTTGTAAATACTAATACAATAGCACAAAGTTGGAATTTTTTAAAGAGAAAAATTTTGAGAATTGTTAGATATATTTAAAAAGCTGTGTGAGGGCTTGAAACTAAGGGGTCAATGGAAGGAATTGTTTAATGTGGGACAGTGTTCTAAAGCAATTTCTGAATGATAAAACAATTCAAGGAAGTATTAAAATATCAATATGCAAGCACATTCCAGAAATAAGAAAAAGTAATAATGATACAGAATTTTGAATCAGTAATAGAAAGTACAGTATTAAGAATATCATGGAATGTGGGGAAAGAGAAACAAGTGATTAAGTCGAAAGAGATAAACATGACAGATATAGGGAGCAAGAAACAAGAAGACGCACAATCACCAATGATATTAATAAAGATGCTATACTGCGTTGAGGAAAATATGTTTACTTACTGAAAATGCTTACAAATTCAAGACCAATTAATAAGAAAAGATATATATATGATATAGCCTATCGTGTTTGTTTTATTTCCAGGATAATTTGAAAAAAATCTTATAAAAACTGATGCAGAAAAAAATAAAATAGATTGCCTTTAACAAGGGGACTGAAGTCAGTTAAATGTATCTTTTATCAGTACTCTATTATCAGATGATGGAGAAATGTTTGCTGAGTTTCAACAAAATAAAGTTGTGAAATCACATTCCTATATCTAGCCTATTTGTTATTCAGGTGTAAGGTAAACAGGAAGATAGTCTTAGATGCACAAAAATCTGTACATTAAAAAATACCAGAGTTCTAGTCAACTAAAAAGTTGGGAAGGATGTGTGCCAACATGTTTGCCATTGATATTCTTTGGGTGGAGGGATTATAGATAACTGTAGCTCCTTCTGTTTTGAATTGTTATTTTCATTTGAAATTAAGTATGGATTGCTTTTATTTCAATAAATAAAAATAAAACTATTTTTATTTGTAGAAGAAATAAATTAGATGCCTTATAGCAATGTAAAAATTATGATACTACACAGTTCTAAATTCAGAATTTAATATTGTGTAATATGTGTATTATTCACAAGGGAAACCAATTAGTTGAAACTTAGCAGCTACTGAGATTGTACTTTAACTCTTAAAAATAAGATTCATCCTAGATAAGACCTGCATGCCAAAACATAACTGAAGGCCTATTTAAACAAAGATATCTCATGTATAGATTATGCTGAAGTATCTGATTTATAAGCTCTTTAACTGTCTCAAGGAAGTTTCCTCAATATCCGGAAATTATAGCAAGTTAATGGGCATAGACAAGAAAAATTAGTTTGAGCTTATCCTCAAATTTAGAAAATGTACCAAAATGACAACATATATTTTAGTCCTTAAAATAATGTTTAAACAGATTCAATATGCTAGATAATATGCAGAATTATAACCTGACTCAAATTTTAATCTTTAGTAATTCATGTTGTGCATCTATGGCTTTGTGATACTTGTTTTAAAAAATTGTATTTAGTAACAGGAACAAATCTCCTATGTGCAGCCTAGAAAATGTTTCCAGATAGAGTGAAATAATTTACATACTACTAATTTCTCCAAAATTTTATGTTCATATTGACTACACATTTGAGAAAATTGTGCTATTATCTCACAATAAAAACTAATACTTCTGAAAAATGAAATATCAGCTTAATTTGAAATTCCAATTTTCTGAATACTGTATTTTAAAATTATAACATTATTGTATCTATATTTAAATGTCATATTTCAACACAAATATTTCATACTTTGTTCAGTCATGAACCTGAAAAATATTGTTTACATGAACATTTTTTCTCCAGGTCACTCTCTCAGTATGTTCTGGCCAATTTTACTGATTTAATAATGTAGTTCAAACATCAGCAAAACTGTATTATTCAATAGATACATTTAATATTTACAAAGAAAATAAAGCAGAAATTCTCATGCTCTATAGCTTTGTGAGGATGGGGTCATAATAGTTCATTTTCATGCAATAGATTTGAGGCCAAGCAGTGTGCTGGATTCATAGTAGGAAACTCAATAACTATTTGTACCATGAGTCAACAATAGTTATTCCAAAACAGAGCTAGGAACATAAAATACATCATTGCTACTCTGAAGATCTTTATGAAGGTGCTTTAAAACTTAATATAACTTGCTTCAGTACAGTAAGCAACATGTAAATTTCGTTAAACTTATAAAATATTTCTCAACAGTCATTACAAATTTCCTCTGACATATAAAATTCATACACTACTTACTTTTCAAAGATCACTTTTAATGTTTTAATATAATGTTTCCACATAAGTCTAAAATTTTCCTATAAAAATCTTTTTCTATAACTCATTGAAGTTATTTTGGTCTTATTTTGAAAATCATTGTTTTTATTCTCCACTTTAGATCAAAATATGCAGCTTTAATTGCAATATAGTAATGTCATTTATTCTCTTCAAGGGGACAGGTAAAATGCTAGGAATGAAAGCCAGAAAAAAATCAAGATATTTGGTTTATATGTGATCTTAGGTATGCATAATTTATTAGCTAGTATCAGTTGATTGTCTGCATAATATCTATTCTTTCTTTTTCCTTATTAAGATAAAACTTGGGTGATGTGCCCACCTCAAAAAGTATATTTATTCATCTTCTTTGTAGGGAAATAGAGAAATATAAAAGCAGAAGTTCTTGGGCAGATCCTGTTTTGCAATTAAAATGGTTGGCGTTCCTGCAGCCATCTTGCACATCAAGGAAGACTTGAGCATGGAGGTCTCATGCTCAGGATGTTGAAGCAGAAAGACAGAAAGAGTCTGTGAAACTGTCATTCTAAATCTGAACTGCCTACCTCTAGACTTCTTTAACTTTAGTAGGTCACTGCCATTTCCAGACTCTGAGTTAGCAGCTAAACACTGTTCCTAACTTTCTTGAAAGATAATATTGACACTTAGTGAGTACAGTATGGTTATAGCCTAGTCATAAAATGCTTCCATTACCTTATTTTAAACATTAGTCATAAATGCTAACTGATATCCAAGACTTGATTAAGAAGTAACTGTGTACACATTTTCCTTAATTCTCCAAATAGTTTTGGAGCAGCCAGGCATTAGGGCTTAGAAATCAGAAGTATATATTTCAAAGCATTTCTATTGAGCTAAACTACTCAACAATGTTTGATTAACCGTGACAGATAAATCAATAACTTTTTAAAATATAATTTTGAAACTTACCTGCTTAATTTAATTACGTGGTAAAATAAGTGCACTAGAGTTACCTAGAATTTTCCTCTTTTCAATAAAAATGTGTATTTGAGTGATTTTTTTCTCATAATACACATTGTGTGGGGTTTTTTTTCCCCCTTTGGAGAAAGTTATAAGGTTATCTCATCAATAAAATCGTCTTTGTTTTTGATTAAATAAGTGTTTATTAAGAACCTCCACACAAACAAAAGATATAAAAGGTCTGATCCTAGACTGAGGGAATTCATGATATTGTCTCTAAATTGTGTGAGAAAAATGCATAAGATCTGTTCTAATTATGTTATAATTTTGTTAATGCTGTCAATGTTTTTCCTAAGAGATGCCATTATAGATTGCATCTATTACTTTCTACCTGTAAAAATTTTGTGAAAATTGAAAACATGAGCTGATATTTTGGTGCTGTATGCAATGCAACAGCATTATTCATCAACTAGTGCAGGGGCCTTTGAAAACAGTATGCTGAGAATAGATAGGGCTCAAGGACAGTATCTCCAATTGAACTTTTAATGAACTCCCGTAGGCGCCAAGAAGGCGGGCAGATAAGGAAGAGCATAGAAACAAGGAACTGAGTAGAAGGTTACATGTGGGAAAAGAAAGTTTGTTTTGCATTGCATTCTTTCTGCTGACGTGGGGTTTATGGAGTATAAATAAAGTGAGGCAGAGGCTCTGAGTGCGGCCGCCATGTTCTCTGTGTGTCTTTGTCTTTTGTGTGTTCTTTCATTCTCCACCACCCCCGGCACGGACCCCAACAAACTAGAATCTTAGTTTTCTCTAGATACTAGTCAAGAGCACCAATCCAAAGTGCTCTTTGATAGATCAACTGGGATTTTCCTTTTAGGATTGAAAACAAAAATGCGAACACCAACTTCTTCCTCCTATTTCAATTCAAAACTTTGCCTAGAATTGAGTATTAAAAAGTGAGAGAGTAGTTTTGAATAAATAGTTAAAATTATTTATTTTTGAAATCTTATGGGGAATAAGTAACTTTTAAATTTTTGGCATAAAAGACAAGACAGTATTTCTAGCACATCCAGACATCTAAATCAATACATCACATTTTTCTTGTTTTAAAAATATAGGCCAAAAATAACACATGCATTAATGTTTTATACTTCCTCTCATAAAAAAAAAAAGATATTAAGGTCAAAATCATCTTCCAAAATTTATCAGTTTGTTATTTCTACAACAGAAAATGGTCTTTGGATTGGTGTGACATCTGTCCTTTAAGTTTGGAATAATTTTAGTCTTCTACAGTAAGCACACCATCATTTTGTATTAGAAAAATTTTCAATTTCAGATGATCAGGGTGATTGAATCATCTGGATTGAATAGGTTACCTATTGTCAAAAAATCATTGCTTTAATAACACATTTTATTCTTAAGTCTTTTTGGTTTCGACTAAATATATAAGATATGTTCTGTGGACAATATTAAATAGCTGCTAGTAAACATTTCAAAGTATGAAGACATGTTGACATTTTAAAAAAGAAAAAAAAACGACTCTTTGGGTTTTTAGTAGACTCTTGACTAGCGCTCTGTAGATTCATGTTTATATCTGTTGCATTTAACAGTGTTCACTAGGAGACTTTAACATATTCAGTTCTTGTTTTATTTTAAAAAAAGCACTCTTTGTACAAATAGCAAAGACATGTTGGTCAGATCAATTGATCAAAATAAAACATACATGTACGTATTATTAGTTCTTAAAGGAAAACAATCAAGCATCAGTTAAAAAGAAATATCAAAGAATAGAAGTAATTCCTGATATTTTTCTCTAACTTGTGTGAGAAAAGTATATGAAATCTGTTTCAATCAAAAGTTTTAACTTTGTTCATTGTACCAATTTTTTCTGTAAGAGAAGTCATTATAGATTGTACTTATTACTTTCTACCTGGGAAACCTATTTGAAAATTCTTTAAGTTTTAATTATAGAGTAAAAAATCATGGTAAAAGTTTAAAAGTTTGCTGATTATTTCATTTTTTTATCGAAAGCTGATGGAAATTTATAGTCACTATATTCCCAGAGCAATGCGCAAATATTTTCCTTATGCTTATTCTTGGAAATATGTATGTTCACGCTTTCTGAGGAAAACTTATTTTTCCCATATGAAACTGCTCAATTTTTCTGGAGAATTTTTTTACCTGACTGCTTTGCTCATCTTCATACACATTGCACTTGCCTCTTTATTGACAGCCTCAACATAAAATTAAGTCTATAATTTAAATAATTGTGCTTTTCTCTCCATCTTTTAGTATTGGATTTAAAAGCTGTCATTGATCTTGTCTCCCTAAGCTATGAACAAAATTGTTAACCTACTTTTCAAAAACACCATGGGTTCTTTCTATCTTGTGTGGCTTTGGTTTTTAAAACTATTCACTGTGCAAACTGGGGTGGATATAGTCCTTCAGAATTCAGCTGAGCTATTACTAAGAAAAGGTAAATAAGAGGTGAATACTTGGGTTAGCAATCAGATTTTCAAGAAACCTTTACACCTAATCAGTAACCATGTCTCAGCTACTTTCTACTTTACTGGAGCCTGTGTTTCATGTTTACTCTTTCTACTAAGGCTTTTGCAGATTTTTCAATATTCCTATATACATTTATTTTCTTATACTTCAGATGTCATCCCAAAAGAATACAAATCCCATACTGATTTGTGAGAATAGTTTTGCTTTTACCTTGTTGAGTTTTTTTGCTCTGCTCTGTCTCATTTGGAATAAAATTAAGGAGAAAGAAAACCCCAAGTACTATCGTATTCCCTTTTCTCTCATTTATATAATCTCAGGTTTTGTTTGTTTGCTTGTTTGCTGAGACAGAATCTCATTCTGTTGCCCAGGCTGGAGTGCAGTGGCATGACCTCCGCTCACTGCAACCTCTGCCTCCCAGGTTCGAGCAATTCTCCTGCCTCAGCCTTTTGAGTAGCTGGGGTTACAGGCATGTGCCATCACTCCTGGCTAATTTTTGTATTTTTAGTAGAGATGGAGTTTCACCATGTTGGCCAGACTGGTCTTGACCTTATAATTCACCCGCCTCAGCCTCCCGATATAATCTCAGTTTTATTCCACTTGACAGAAAACATGCACCAAAAAAGGAACACTTTCAGTTCAGAACAAGCTCAAGGCCAAGATACATTCTACCCCTGGGGATTCTCCTGTTCCCCATTTACCAAGGGTCTGAAAATCACTGAGATAATATCCATACCTTTATTGATATGTAGGTTTCTGCAGCATGAATTTGATGTATACATAATAAGTAAAGTTGGAACATTCATTAATGATGCAGAAAAGTCAATAACATTTCTGAAGGTCATTTTGCTTCTGTAAAAATTGTACACTGTTTATGGGAATGTAAATTAGTATAACCTCTGTGGAAAATGGTATGGAGATTACTCAAATAACTAAAAATAGAACTACCATTCCATCTAGCAATCCCACTACTGGGTATCTATCCAGAAGAAAAGTAATCAACATATCAGACACATACCTACACTCATATTTTTATTGCAGCACTATTCACTATTGTGAAACAAAGATATGGAGTCAACCTAAGTGTCCATCAGTGGATGAAAGGATAAAGAATATGTGGTATATATTAGTCCATTCTCATGCTGCTAATAAAGACATACTTGAGACTGGGTAATTTATAAAGGAAAGTGGTTTAATGATGCACAGTTCCATGTGGCTCGGGAGGCCTCACAATCATGTTGGAAGGCAAAAGACATGTTTTACATGGTGGCAGACAAGAAAGAATGAGAGACAAGCAAAACGGTAAACCTCTTACAAAACCATCCGATCTTATGAGACTTATTCACTACCATGAGAACAGTATGGGGGAAACCACTTCTATGATTCAATTATCTCCCACCAGGTCCCTCTCACAACATGCGGGGATTATGGGAGCTACAATTCAACATGAGATTTGGGTGGGAACACAGCCAAACCATATCATTCAGGGCCTGGCCCCTCTCAAATCTCATGTCCTCACATTTCAAAACCAATTGTGCCTTCCCAACAGTCCTTCAAAGTCTTAAAAGATGCACATATTCTCAAACACAGAAAATCTTGAGAATTTGAAATGCTGGGAGTTGTATGGATTCCATGATAATAATTCTAATCAGACAGATTGACAGTGTCTAAATGTTTCTCAGAACTGCTTTTATCCAAAGCTCATGACTCTAAGAAGGACCTTCTGCAGAAACAGAAATTCTGGGGAGAAGCTAATATGTCACTGGTCATTTTCGAGAATCCAACAAACTGGGAACAAAATTTTCTTAAGAAATTTAGGAACTTATTAGAATGCTTAGGTGTTAGCTTTGTTCTGTAGCAAAAAACTGTTATTGTTTTCAAAGGTAATCTTTCTGATCTGTATTTGTGAAATGTGTAAGTAAACTAGAAACTACCTCAAGACCTTGTTATTAAGATTAAATGAGTTAACACAGGTAAAGTATTTACCTGGAATGTATACTCAGAAATGTCAGTTGTTATAATAATTATCATCATTTTATCATTATCTTTATTATTCTCCTGAAAGATTAAATTTTATATTAACAAGATACAAACTCTGCAGACCCAAAATTGGTATTATTTTTTCATATTCTTGCAATATTGTCTGAACCTCAGTGGGCTTTTTGTTGTTGTTCTCAGAATGTCTTGTGTCTGATTTGGATTCTGCCCTGCTCTAAATTTTGCTCTAAAGTTTGGCAAAGCCTGTGCCCTAGGAGAGCTCAGCTCTGGCTCACTTCAAATCTAGGGCACTGGGATGGAATGACCTGGCTCAGAGCTCAGAACCGACACTAACTTGATCTGGGCTCTTAGTTCCTACACCATCTACTGAAGTCTGTTGATGCTATGACATGGCTCTAGAAGCTCTAGACTATGCAGAGAAGATGGCTTCACCCAACATAGAAACTGGTCTGGTTCTGGTATGCCAGAAGGGTTCACTTCTTTACCATCTTTTCTTCCACCTCTCCCTTCTTTTCTATCTCTTTGTTCTCTGCTTTCTCTTTCAGCTTTGCCTCAGGACCTGGATCCCTGGGTCTAGTTATTTTGTAGGCTGCTGCATCCTAGTCAATGACCCCTCAAATCCCCCCATACACATACACCAAGTGTTCCCTCCACATTTACCATTTCCTGAGTCAAATCTCTATTCTGAAGACAAATCAACTCTAGGAATATGGAAGTGGACTTATTCTCACTTTACTCAAATGTTATACTTTGAAGGTCAAAGGGATTCACTAGCCCTTTGCTGTGTAAGAATGTTAGCTTGTTATAGATATAGTCACATAAGTCATAGTAAAGGGTTATTTCTGAATGAGATGGTACAACATGTAGAAGGAGAGTTGATGGCAGACAGGCCCTTAGATGACAAATATAAAAATGTTGCTTTGTTGCTCATCACACCCCTCAACACATATTTTCTAGCAAACCTCTTCAGATAAAAGAAACTCTTTAGAAGCTGCTGGCTTGGTGAAGCTGGTGAGTTATCTGATTTTTTAAAAATAATAACTTGACCTGAGTAGAATTAGATCAAACATGCAGGCTAGTTCATCACCTTCTCCTCTGGAGGCTGTTCAAGTGGCCAGATAGTTCAGATACTGCAGTCACAGCCCTTCCTTCATAATAGTATCATGTAGTTCTCTTTGACAAACTCCTTATATTCACCCCTCAGGTCTCGGCAGAACTTCTGTGGACTGTCAGTTATGCTCTTCTAGCTTTCCCATAGACATGTGAAATGTTACAAAGGTTAGAGGAGCATATGACTCCAGAACAATGCACGACTCCAGACTGACTTTGTAAGGCCTATAGACTCCATGCTTCATCTGATTGTGTGAAGATGCAAATGTGGCAGACATGAGTGATGAAGCTAGCAGGTAAGCAGAAGCAGATATCATGTCATAAACACAGAAGTCCACTTCATTATCATGCTTGCTCTCAGGCCATTGGTTCTGCTATGGGTACTAAGTAATATGCTTAATACATCTACTCCAGACTGAGTCCGCAAATGTGCAGGGCTCCTATTAAGCTGCAGTTCTAGGCCTTGCATGTGGGAACCCACCCAGGGAACTGTATACCTTCCACTCATCCACTTGGTTGACAGTTAGAACAAGAAAATTAACTCTGATTGTGAACCTACTCTATACCAGGCACTACACTCTTTCCATATGCCATTAGGGAAACTCAACACAATTAACTAGTATCATCGCTGTAGAGATAAGATATAGGATGTGACTAAAGTAACACAGCTGGTAAGTAACAGGGCTGAGATGCCAACTCTCTCTGACTCCGAAGACTGAAGCTGTGTGCTTTATCTGCTTTGAAATACATTTAGCTGTTCTCTTAACTGCTCTGTGGGTACAAACGTCTAACTCTTGAGTCAATAACTGAACAAGACTTTAGAGAAACCAACAAGTAGTCAGAAGGCCCTAGATCCAGTGTTGATTTTTTAAACCAACTTTGCAAATCTCATTACACTAACCTGTGGGTGCAACTTCCCTCAGCCACTCTGGAATGCGATTAGCTCTCAATTAGTATGAACCATTAGAATTATCTTTGGTAGATCATAAAAAAATTCAACAAGATAGATGTATCTTCTTCTATTATATAATATGTTGCAAGTGAAAAAATGACACATTCTTATATTATTCTAAAGGTTATATTGTTAAAAATTGATATAACAACTCTGAAGCACTGATTTTGTTTGTCAAGGACATGGAAGGACATTTTATATAACATACTACAACTAAGAAATCAACCTGAAAACTTAATTCTGTTCTTTTACTCCTTGTCTAACAGACTGGAAAATGTACCCCCTGAATAATTGAGAGCTGACTATGAAAATCTGTACTATTGTTCATCTCCTAGAAGTATGGTGAATTATAATGGGACAAGTTATAAAAAACACATTGAACTAAATAAGAAATGGGTTCCATTGTTTCTTTTTCCCTTATAAACAATTGAGTCCATGAACTGAAATATGTTAATGTAAATATATATGTAATAGAGTCACATCTTAATCCACCAGTTATAACATCAAACAGAGATCAGAGACATAACATTTAGAAACAAAAAATACCATATTCCATCCTCTAAGTATTTAAGAGTAACTCTTGCTCAGTTATCTACTAATATGGCACAAAACTATCCAGAAATTGAACAATGCCTTTAAAATTGTTTTAATAGAGTCAGTCTTTTTTTAAATTGGCTCACAGTTTTTAGTAGGGTTATATTAAATTTTTGCATAATTGTATTGCAAATGTGAACACATATATTCCTCACTGGGTTGTCTATTAAGCTTAAAGATGTATTTTTTTCCTAACGAAGTTGAAGATGTAATTATCTACCTCATATTCAAAAGAGTATCTCAATATTGCATGCTAATTTTTTAGTAGTAACCAATATTTCTATTATATAAAATGTGGCACATTGCTGAACTATTAAATAAATGCTCTCATATTATTTTTTACATTTACAAACATTTTACAATGGTATGAGATGACAACATTTTTCTTCCCCCAACATATTCAGTTGGAAAAAGCTTCATATACATACAACTTGAATCCAAACCTTGATTCTACCAGAGTGATCTAGGACACTTACTTAGCATTTCTGATCCCCTTCCATTCTCAGTAAATTGGTGAATACATACTATTTCAAAAAGCTGTTGAGGAGATCAAATGTGGTAACACAGTTAAAACACTTATTAAGTGCCTGGCATTTAGTAGGCACTTACTAAAGGTTATTTTCCTTTGCTTTTCCTGATTGGGCTTGCCCTTATATCTCTTTACATGCAGGCTCTGCTGGCAGGCTCTGTAGACCACTAGAGTCTTGGCATTCTTTCTAGTTATTCCTCTTGTCTTTTATCCTCCACTGGTTCTCTGAATATGAAATAAGCCTTAATCTTTTCTGATTTTTTTAATCTTCTCAATGATAAGAAACTGATTTTTATTAAGACTGTATTTTATGTGCCATTTTCCAATAATGTGTGAAGTTAAAATTTTCTACTTCTATCGTCAATAGATTTGTCATCCATTCAAGTCCATTTATTTGACTTAGCCTCACAGATACTTCCTCAATCTTCCCTTCCACCAAGTTAGCCAGGATTGATAGCATCTCCTGTGCATGGGGCTGCCTTGGCAGTCTCTGATCACTGAACTTTCTCAGGAAGTACTCTATCTTTTTGACCAGAAGGATTTTTTTTTTAAATTTTTTATTATTATACTTTAAGTTATAGGGTACATGTGCATAACATGCAGGGTTGTTACATATGTATACTTGTGACATGTTGGTGTGCTGCACCCATCAACTCGTCAGCACCCATCAACTCGTCATTTATATCAGGTATAACTCCCAATGCAATCCCTCCCCCCCTCCCCCCTCCCCCCTCCCCATGATAGGCCCTGGTGTGTGATGTTCCCCTTCCCGAGTCCAAGTGATCTCATTGTTCAGTTCCCACCTATGAGTGAGAACATGCGGTGTTTGGTTTTCTGTTCTTGCAATAGTTTGCTGAGAATGATGGTTTCCAGTTGCATCCATGTCCCTACAAAGGACACAAACTCATCCTTTTTTATGGCTGCATAGTATTCCATGGTGTATATGTGCCACATTTTCTTAATCTGGTCTGTCACTGATCTCACACCAGCTAGAATGGCAATCATTACAAAGTCCGGAAACAACAGGTGCTGGAGAGGATGTGGAGAAATAGGAACACTTTTACACTGTTGGTGGGATTGTAAACTGGTTCAACCATTATGGAAAACAGTATGGCGATTCCTCAAGGATCTAGAACTAGAAGTACCGTATGACTCAGCCATCCCATTACTGGGTATATACCCAAAGGATTATAAATCATGCTGCTATAAAGACACATGTACACGTATGTTTATTGCGGCACTATTCACAATAGCAAAGACTTGGAATCAACCCAAGTGTCCATCAGAAGGATTTTTATATTAAGGTGAGTAGTCTAACCAGAATAAATCACTCTTTACTCACTTTTGAGGAAGCATATTTTGGAGGGGTTTTTTGGTCTTTACTTTTTAAAGTTTTTCAGATATTCTGCTTTATACAGAAGAATACGTGTTTCCCAGATTCTCTACTTAAGTAGGAGAAAAAAGAATGTGAGCAGCATATTGTAATAATTAGGAATCTGTGTGTTGTCTACTGGCTAGCTTGTTATAAGGCTTAGGATACCACAACTAAATAGTTCTCATTTTTTAATTCCTTCTTCAGCATTCATTCATGATTATTGACCCTTACCTCTTATGCTTAAGAAGGAGTATGCCAGCTGGCCAGGCGGGGTGGTTCATACCTCTAATCCCAACACTTTGGGAGGTCGAGGCCGGCGGATCACTTGAGGTCAGGAGTTCAAGACCAGCCTGGCCAACATGGCAAAGCCCCATCTCTACTAAAAAAAAAAAAAAAAAAAGAAAAAAAGAAAATATATCTGGACGTGGTGGGTGTCTGTAATCCCAGCTACTCAGGAGGCTGAGGCATGAGAATTGCTTGAACCTGGGAGGCAGAGGTTGCAGGGAGCTGAAATTGGGCCACCACACTCCAGCCTGGGCAACAAGAGCGAAACTCCGTCACACACACACACACACACACACACACACACACACACACACACACCAATGGGAAAATTGATTAAAGTCCCAAAAGCCATGGTCAATTCTATCAATGCCGACATCAGGGATTGGCCAACTGTAACTCATAGGTCGATTCTAGCCCACTGACGGCTCTGTGAAAAAGTTTTATTGGAATACAACTATGCCCATTCATTTACAGATTGTATATAGCTGCTTTTGTGCTACAGTGGCAGAACTGAGTAGGTGTGACTGAGAATGCAAAGACTTGAAAAGCCTAAAATATTTATCATCTGAAATTTTAGGGAAAAAAATGTTTGCTGACCCCTAGTCTGAGAAATAAGATTGGTGAATGCTTCCTTTATAAGGTACCTGGAAATACAGAAGGCCTTTATCTGTTTTTGAATCCCCTTCTGGAAATAGTTGGAACTGTGGACTTCAAAGCTCTGGGATGTGGTAGTGTTGACAGATCTGGGTGTATGAGCAAGTCACTCAGCCTCACCAAACAGTTCCACATAGGAAGCAATCAGTAAATATGATTTTTCTTCTTTTCTCTACAAGGAAGCTTTATGTTGAAAATATTAATGTGTAAACCCTGCTGATGAGGGAAATTAGGTGCTTAAGATGTTAGAGAAATAGCTTTACCTAGACTCACATAAACCATTTTCATAAGGTTTAGTGTTAATGTATCAGAGTATTTAACCAGTCTTCAGAGATTTCCTCAATACTTAGCTTTCTGATGTTGCCCCAGCTAAATTTGAAGTGTCAAGTTTTCTTTGCTGCTTCTACATCATCCATTGTTATCCTGAAATACTTGTTACCTTCTGTCTGTTTCTTGCTACCTTTATTGCATCTGTTTTCTAATACAATTTTCTTATAAAACAGACCTCCATTTACAAAATTAGAACACTGCCTCTTGAATTCATATTTCTTCACTATATCTATCTTCGTTTTGTCCTAAGGTAGTGTAGATAAATGAAAAATAAATAAACTGTCACCAAAAATTTGAATTTCATGGTTTCCTTTTTCTAAAACAAATTGGCTTGAAAAATACTGAAATTGTCGGTTAATTCCTTAACTTAAACATATGTTTCTATGCCTTTAATTCTGAATTCAACTTGTAAAGTAGACTTCTCTGATGTATTTGGGTACAATATTTAACTTTGTAGATTCAAAGAGGTATATCTATCAATTTAACTGATTGATAAAATGTTGACTAATTGAGATAATTTTCCTATATATGAATCCTAAAATTTAGAAAAAAGTAGGAGAACACAGTTTTTAAAGAAACCTATTTGTTTTTGTTTTTCCCTGGTAAAAAGATGAATGAACCAATAGATAGTGACTATCCTTATTTCACATACTAGATGAAGGGCACAGTCACGTTCCAGTGGAATTCTCTACCCCCGGGAATGCACCTGAGCCATTTCTAATCTCTTTGATAAATGCTGCTGCAGTTCAAGTTTCAGAATCAATTGGGAAAAAAATTTGAAGTGGGACTTCTCCTGAAGCAGTGGCAGGTCTGTTCTAGACAGGCATACATAGTAAATCAGAGTTTTCACATTTCATTGCCTGAAACTAACTCAAACTGTCAATATGTGGCCAGGTGTAAATCGTGCAGTTAAGATAGAGGATAGCAAACAACCTGAGCTTCAGTATTAGATACTGGAAAAGAATTTGAAGATCAGGCTCTTTGGGAAATAATCAATTGAGAAAAATCAAAGTTAATGCCACTATTAGGAAAGTTATAATGCCAAGTATACAAATTATAATATTAAAATGGAACCAAATAATTAGGTTGCATGAAAAATAATAATAATTATTAGAATGAATCTCTTTTAATGTATTAATTTGATTAAAAGAGTTACTGAGTATGTGAGTTACAAAGGTTTACATTTAGAGATAAAAATAATAAATATCATTCATATGAACATAAAATAATCTAAATATCTACTGGTATCTGTAGGTCCTGTTTTATTGCCACTGATTTTTAATAGACAGAACATTTCTATTGGTACTAGCAATACAGAGGTCTCTGCAACCTAGTGCAGGATCCCTATTTATACTCTTTCTTAAGGGAAGGCCTGTGAGTCCACCTGACGGTAAGGACACACATATTTCTTTTCTCTCACCTAGATAGTGCTGAATATTTTCAAACTAAAGGACACATTTAGAGCTATAATGGGCCTTAGAATTCATCAGTTCAAGCTTTTTCCTTTGGAGATGAAGAAACTGAGGCTGAATAATGATTTTAATAATTTACTGAGGAGGCAGCATATCTTCTGAAAAACTTGGGGATTGAATTCAGAGAGCTACGAGTTTGACTCCTACTCTACAAACTCCATTTTATTCATCTCCCTGGGCCTCAGTTTCTTCCTTTATATGTGGAAAAATAATATGAAATGTTCTCTCTCTCTCTCTCTTTTTTTCTGAGAGAGCTTTTCATTAATTTTAGCCCTGGACTCACCTCTTCATAATTTAAACCTTGGAACCTCCATTTGTCCTGGAGTTAGTTATCATGTTAGACCAAGGTACAGATTCTTAGCTTTTCAGCTCAACAGGTAAGGTCTAAGAACAAGACTGAAAAAAATTAAAAGTGGAACTATTTGGAGAATAAGTTGTTTCCTGGTTCTTCTCTAGTACTTCCCCTTGTATCTTGCCCATTTGATAAAGCCCATATGATCTGAGGAGCGAAAAGAGAATTGGGGAGTAAGGAGTCCAGTAAGGAAGTTGGCCTACCTCTTCTCTCTGCCATCTTGTTATTTTAGGAGGACTTCTTCTGTCCTCTCTGAACTGGGTAACAAACTTGCTGGTGTTCCTCTAGCCTTAATAGTGATAGAACAGAGATAGAGTAGGAATGTTAGGGGCAGAGTCAATGCTCGCCAACAGCCCCAGGTCTCCCATGGCCAATATAATGAACAAGAGAACAACTAAACATTTCTTTGCCTTTCAAAAAGGATCGAAGGCCTGAAGAAAGGCTGTGCATAGGCCAGCACAACCAATGGAGACTAGAGATCAAAATGAGGAAGGAATACCTGAGCTATCTCCTGGCACGATGTCCCAAGGTCAGGCAGGAGACCTGACACCTCTGTAGATGTAGCAGGGTTAGAAGCTAAAGACCAAAATAATTAAAATCCCATCAGTTGATTGTTCTATATCTCTGTGCAGTCCAGTAGAAACAAGGTCACTCATGTACTCTTTGCCAATGCTTAGTGATATTTCTTAAAGACCCTTTCACATCTTAGGTGAACATCAGAGCTAGTGGCTTGCAGTGGGCAGGAGAACAAATTTAAATGCATGGAAAGTTACAGAATTTCACTACACTTACCTGAAAAAGGACTAGCTTATGTTTACTTTATGTGACTGATTAAGAACTTTGAATCAGAAATTAGACTGATCAATAAAAAATAAAGTTACCTGTAATCTCAGCACTTTGGGAGGCTGAGATGGGCAGATCACCTGAGGTAGGAGTTCAAGACAAGACTGGCCAACATGATGAAACCCCTTCTCTACTAAAAATACAAAAAGTAGCTGCATAGTGGCAAGAGCCTGTAATCCCAGATACTCAGGAGGCTGAGGCAGGAGAATCACTTGAATCTGGGAGGTGGAGGTTGTAGTGAGCCAAGATCGCACCACTGCACTCCAGCCTGAGCAGCAGAGTGAGACTCTGTCAAAACAAAAACAAAAACAAAAACACAGAGTTTTGCCTATGTGAGTACTTGAGTGTAAAATAGTTACCTGTATTAATTTCCCAGTACTGTTGTGAATAAATTATCACAATTTAGTGGCTTAAAAACATCACACACTGGGGCCTATCATGGGGAGGGGGGAAGGGGGAGGGATTGCATTGGGAGTTATACCTGATGTAAATGACGAGTTGATGGGTGCAGCACACCAACATGGCACAAGTATACATATGTAACAAACCTGCACGTTATGCACATGTACTCTACAACTTAAAGTATAATAATAATAAATAAATTTAAAAAAACAATATAAATACATTATTTTATAGTTCTGAAGATCAGAAGTACAAAATGGGTCACATGGGCTAAAATCAAGATGCTGCTTCAAGATGAAGCTGAATATCTTCTTCCCAGCCACTGGTTGCCAGAAATTTGTTGACTATGAACATAAACTTCATGGGTTTTCTTAGAAGTATATGGCCACAGGCGTTGCTGCTGATGCGCTGGATAAAGAATGAAAGGGTTATGTTGTCCAAATCGGTGGTGGGAACGACAAACAAGATTTCCCCATGAAGCCGGGTATCCTGACCTGTGGCCATATCTGCCTGTGACTAAGGGGTATTCCTGTTTTAGACCAAAGAGAGCTGAAGAAAGAAAATGCAAATCTGTGTATGGTTGCATTATGGATGCCAATCTGAGCATTCTTAACATCATCTTTATAAAAAAAAAAAAAAAGAGAAAGAGAGGGAAGGATATTCCTGGACTGACTGATACTACAGTGCCTCATTGCCTGAGGCCCAAAAGAGCTAGAAGAGTCTGAAAACTTTTCAGTCTGTCTGAAAAAGATGATGTCTGCCAATATGTTGTAAAAATAAAAATAAATTTAAAAAGCCCTTAGAAAAAAGAAGGTAAGAAACCTGGAGCCAAAGCACCCGAGATTTTTACTAGATGTCCTGAAGCATAAATGCTGGCATATTTCTCTGAAGGAACAGCTTACTAAGAAAAGTAAGGAAGAGGTTGTAGAATATGCTAAACTTTTGGTCAAGTAAATGAAAGAGGCTAAAAACAAAAACAAAACCAAAGCAAAACAAAAACCCGCCAGGAACAGACTGTCCTCTCTGTGAGCTTCTACTTGTCTGAGTCTAGTCAAAAGCAAGTTTTTTTGAGTAACAGATAAATAGGTCAGATTCCTTCACAAAATTATTAAATTAAATTAAATCAAGGTGTTGGCCGGCTGCATACTTTCTGAGGTTCCAGGAAAGAATAGGTTTCCAGAGATTCCTGCATTTCTTGGCAGAATACGCCTTTCTCCATCTTCAGAGACAGCAGTGTAACGACTTCAAAGCTCTGTCTCTGATCTTGTCCCTGCCTTTTCCATCTTTCCATGCACCGTTGACATTATGTTGGGTCCACCTGGATAATGCAGGATAATCTCCTCAGGATCCTTAATCTAATCACACCTGCAAAGTCCCCTTTGCCATGTAAGGTGACATCTTCACAGTTCCTGGTAATTAATTAAGATGAGGACATTTTGAGGAGCCATTGTCCTGCCTACCCAATATGTGTTTTTCTGTGTGTGTGTATGAGGGAGAGAGAGAAAAATAGTGTGTATCACAAACAAGTGGTCAATTTAAATATTCAAGCTTCTATCCTCCAGATTAGCAGTTGGTTATTAAAACCATTTATTAAACCATAAGAATCCTGATTGCTTTCAAAGAAGCCTACTTTGGCTAGAAACATGAATGTAGAATAGCTTCGTTTGATCAAATGTAAGAATTGGAGTATTATTCCTAAGAAAAATTTTGTTAGATCTTTATAGCAACTAAATCTTTTTTAAACACAAAATGAAAAACCAGGATTCACCATCTCATTAAAAAGAAATGCTTCTTCCTCTTCAGACTGACAGTTTCCTTCACTGCCTGGTCCTAGCCTGTTTACCTAACCTTCCTAATCCATACCTTTCTTTCATTTCTCCAGTTCAATGCAATATTTAACTTTATTAACTCACATGTCATTCTCCGAAAAACATCTCTTTTGGTTTTGTTTATGCCCTGCACTCCACTTTCAAGGAACATTAAAAGCTCTTAAAACTTAGCCATAAAACAGTATCCTCATCTTTTAAGACTATGGTAAGTGTTATGTCTCCCATGACAGTTTCTAAGTTGTATTATACCACAGGTTGAATTAATTTCTCCTTCCCCAGTTCACTTTCTGCAGTTTTTGTGCCCCTACTTTGGAATTTTTCTTCATATACCTTGATTCTGTGTATCACTTCCTTCTAAAGTTGTGAGACTTGGGAAGCCAGAAATACAGATTCAATCATCATGATATCCCTTACTGTGGGAGTGGGTGATGTGAATAATTAAGACACATATTAGGTGCTCAATAAATATTTCTTAAATTTAGATGGAAGAGGATGATCTTAGGTTCCAAAAGGAAGTCAGAAGAAATGCAAATTTCCTTGAAAATTTAAAGTCAATACATTTTAATGAACAGAGTATGTAAATATGATAGTTCTCTTACTTATACAGAAAGTATTGGAGAGAAGGATTTTCAACAGAAGTCACCTCTTTTCCAGTCCTTCGGTTCTCAAGAAGTGGAGTAAATGCTATCTTTATATGCTGGGAGATCCCAAATAAATAACTAAAACACCACCATTGTTCTGATGAAGATTTTTACTCCATGCTTCAAAAATTCATTTATATTGTTTCTCGAGTCACTATGCTCACAGTTTTGTATTGAAGGATGCAATTTAAAAGGAAACCAAAATACAAATAAACCAATAAGCCTACAATCAGCGTGTAACAGGAGGCAGATTAAAAAAGAATTTGCATTAGAGCTCCTGCTGGTATATATGTGCACAAAAGAGGAAAAATACTTTGAACTAGAGGGCAGAGAAACACAACAGTAGATATTAAAGGGGTGCATAAGCATGATATCAACCACCTCTGGTTGCTGATGATTGTCACCTAGCCTATTCAATGGGATTCTGTCTAATTCATGGGAAAAATTAGGCCCCTCACTCATCCCTGGAACAATAGTTAAACACTCTAAAAATATCAGAAATAAAACAGATAGTGAAGATTACCTTTTTGAGAGCGTAATAAGTAAGATTTATGCCAGTTCCTGGAGATTAGCTTCTTGATTCTCTGTGTTGGAAAGAATCCTGGAGCCCCATACAGGATCAGTAAAGAGATATACTATGGGAAAAGCTCATGTTTGGTAGGTTTATTAGTCTGTTCTCATACTGCTATAAAGAGATACCTGAGACAGGGTAATTTATAAAAAATTTAAAAAGAGATTTAATTTACTCACAGTTCTGCAGTCTGTACAGGCTTCTGCTTCTGGGGAGGCCTCAGGAAACTTACAATCACGGCCGGAGGGGAAAAGGAAGCCAGCACATCTTACATGGCAGAAGGAGGAGGAAGAGAGAGTGAAGGGGGAGGTGCTACACACTTCCAAACAACCAGATCTCCTGAGAACTCTATCACAAGACAGTAGTAGGGGATGATGCTAAACCATTAGAAACCACCCCCATGATTAAAACACCTCCCACCAGGCCCTGTCTCCAACACTGGGGATCACAATTCAACAGGAAATTTTGGCGAGGACAGAGAGCCAAACCATATCAGTAGGAGTGAGGGTAACAGCACATAGGCCATCTATTTACTAGTAAGGATCTAGGAACCCACAGATGGTCACATGGGTGTTTACGTTAAACTCAAGGCACTCACTTCTTAACTCCCACTTTGGAATTTTTTTTTTTTTTTTTTTTTTTTTTTTTTGAGACGGAGTCTCGCTCTGTCACCCAGGCTGGAGTGCAGTGGCCGGATCTCAGCTCACTGCAAGCTCCGCCTCCCGGGTTTACACCATTCTCCTGCCTCAGGCTCCGGAGTAGCTGGGACTACAGGCGCCCGCCACCTCGCCCGGCTAGTTTTTTGTATTTTTAGTAGAGACGGGGTTTCACCATGTTAGCCAGGATGGTCTCGATCTCCTGACCTGGTGATCCACCCGTCTCGGCCTCCCAAAGTGCTGGGATTACAGGCTTGAGCCACCGCGCCCATCCCACTTTGGAATTTTGATACCTACACTACGTTGAATCCAGGAACAACTAGGCAGTTGAATAGTAATTCATGATAGTGAGTCCTCAAAATATTCCATTCTAATCTGTGTCAAGGAGTTTATATCTCTGCTTTCCAAACAGACACTCTGGCCTAGAGTGTGCAACTACTTACACAGTGTGAGGTACTACCTCCAAATGTGGCCTCTGTGCAAACATTCAACAGGTTTTCATAGCTTGTTCTGCATTTTTCAATGACGGATACCAATAACAGTTTAATTTTGGAGTTACAAGTTGTCATTTTAATATGTATTTTGATATACTCTCAAATTTTATTCCCCTAAATTGTTTCCAATGATGTTATAAAATAATTCTTCTGTCCCACTCTATAAACCTCACTAAGCTATACCCAAGGCTGCCTCCTCACACCATAGACAACCCCAATGCACATAGCTATTAAAATAATTACAGTTGATAAGTTATTCCTTCATTACAAGGCATTTTATAGTCTTCATTTTCAAAGATTTCACTAAGTAAAAGGTTATCTAGATGGCTAATAAGTCTGATTCTCAGAGATGGCATATATAACCACAAATTAAAATATTTGGTTTCATATTTGTTATACTAATGGCAAAAATTTACCTTAAAGAAAATAAGTAAATTATTATAAGGCTAACAAGGTCTAGGACATATTAAATCTAAAAAGAAATCACTACTGGTTAGGAACTAACCCAGCACATTGTTTTGCGAACTTAATATATGTTATAATAAATACATCTTAATGTTTTGACAATGAGATTTTCAACTTAGGAATAGGAAAATAATTGATCAAACTTAGTCATGACTGCCATGACAAGAAGAGTTGTGAAAACACATTTTATGTAATCAGTTCATATATATTCTTTTTCTATTTCATTGGCACAGAGGAGAAAAAGCACTAATTAGTCATATTGTACTTTCCCAGGAGACAATGTGTTGAGGTCAATGATTAATTACA
The DNA here is from genome assembly GCF_047675955.1 of Chlorocebus sabaeus. Lineage (NCBI taxonomy): Eukaryota > Metazoa > Chordata > Mammalia > Primates > Cercopithecidae > Chlorocebus > Chlorocebus sabaeus. Next base: position 98,203,513 of record NC_132916.1, on the reverse strand, counting down.
TTTGGGAATAAATTGGCAAACCCTTTGTTGCTTTCATGTTTATCAAATAATGGATATTGAAAAGACTGTACGTCAATGTCCATTTAAAACTACTAAATATCTAGGAAATGATTCTGTATGAAAAACATAAGTATAAGCTATTGATTTCCCTCAAAGACATAATGAATTAGGGTAAAATAGAAAAGTGAAGACAATAGAACGTATATAATATTACTAATTTTATTTGGACAACAAAATTGATAATGTACACTGAAACTCTAGATCCCCAAAGAATAGCGCCACGATTCCATCTTATTGACTAGAGCTTTGTGGTATATGTTAGAACAAGTCAATTGTATTCTTGGATATAAATGCATTGACTTAGGTATTATTCACCATTGTACCTAAAACTTTAAAGGAATATTTAGGAACTTTGTGGCACCCAAGGACCTGTTTCTCTCTCACTCCAAGCTGTTCTGTATGGGACAACAAAAAGTACCTCGAGCATGCTTAACATAAAAAAAAAGACAATTTATTGTTAAAAGTCAATCAAACTGCTCATGTTAAAACTGAGCCTGGCACAGCTACATACCCCACACCCCATCCACATTTAAATGCTCAAATTATCAATATGACATATCAAACTTACAGACTGTGATTGGACTTGAAAAGTAACTTCACCATCCAGAGGAACAAGGATGAGAAGACTGGTGGCAAGATCGGCCTAACCTGGCGGGAAAGAGGATTTTGTCACTGACATTACGTAAAACTGCTGGTACATGGTATTCTTGGAAAGCATTCTGATATGTTGTTAGTTTTGTTATTGTTTTGTACTCTCTCATTGTTGCATACCCTGGTGGACTGCTCCCACTGCCACACTCCTGCCTCTTCAACCACTTAGCTTGCTATTTTGTCATCTGTGTTCCACAAGCAGCATTCCTATTCTCAATACAGTTATGCTACATAGCTATCTTAATTTTAACTACTAGGGGAAAGGTGGCTTGTACATAGCCACGAAGCATAAGGAAAGGAAAAAAGCTAATATAAAAATGTATGGTTGAGGTCACTGCTATGGCAACAGAGTCTCAATTCCATTGACCTGCTGAGAAGCATACAAAAGGCCTCCCAGAATTGCTCACCTTAATGGTAGGAGGTGCAACATTTATTCACCAGCTTCCATACTGATTTGTGGAACTTTGCCCCAGGACAGTCTAATGGATTTCTTTTGCTTTACTCTCTTTATTTTCTTCAAATTTGATATTAGTTATCATAGTAGCAGTAGTAGTTGTTTGCCATTTTTATTCATGCAGCTAGAACTTGACTCAGGATAAGGTGGTGTATGTAAGCCACCACTTATCAGACATCACTTTGATTTGACAATATTCACAATGCACTACAGTTTTAGAGTGACTTCTCAAATGTATTTATATTTAATTTTTATAATAACACTATGTTTTTTTCTATCATTATTGTCCTCATCATGCTCACTTTAGAGATGAGAACTCCTTGCCTAAAATCAACACAATTAATAATTTGTACAGCAGTAACTGAAACTCATTTGTACTACATTATTTGTATTTTCTTCTTTCTACATTATTTATATTTTCTTTTTTAAGAGAAATAAGTCACATATCTACCCATTTGACATTTTCACAATCTATAAGCATAGTAATTGGATTTTTAAAAATTTAATTTAATTTTATTTTTTTGAGGTGGAGTCTCACTCTGTCACCCAGGCTGGAGGGCAGTGGCACTATCTCGTCTCACGGCAACCTCCACCTCCCGGGTTCAAGCGATTCTCCTGACTCAGCCCCCAAGTAGCTGGGGTTACAGGTGCCCGCCACCACACCCAGCTAATTTTTGTATTTTTAGTAGAGACAGGGTTTCACCATGTTGGTCAGGCTGGTCTCAAACTCCTGATCTCAAATAATCCACCTGCTTTGGCCTCCTCAAATGCTAGATTACAGGCATGAGCCACTTGCTCCTGGCCAGGAATATATATATATTAAAAAAAAAAAAAAAGAAGAACCTGAAGAAACTAGGGTCGTGTGAGTTCTGGGCATTAACTGTAATAAAAATGGAGGCAGAGAACATTTACATCATGATAGGAGCTTCAACTAGGGCTAAACCATTCACCTGATTTGATTCCCATGGTCTCTATAGCCCTTTCAAGGGTAATGTGGTAGCCAGCCTTTAAAACAGGCCTCGAAGATTTTTGCATCCTGGTATTTAGTGCTTCCCTCTCACAGTGACTAGTCTGGTCCAGGTAATTAATAGAATATTGTGGAAAAAGCAGAGTATGATTCCTGAGGCAGGACTGTAGAAACACAGTGCCTTGCTGTCTATTACATTACTGATCTGGAGCAAGTCACTGCCATGTGGTGAGGACACTCAACAAGCTCTGTGGCTAAGTTCTCATGGCAAGGAAATTACATCCTCAGCCAAGTTACTGCTGGCCAACAACCAGCACTAACTTGGCTGGGAATGCAAGACAGCTTGGAAATAAATCCCCCAGGCTCATTGATGCCTTGAGATGACTGCAGCTTTATGAGAGATTCTGAACCAGAACCACCCAACAAAGCCAATTCTGGATTCCTGACCTACAGAAACGGTGTGGGACAATAAATGTTATTGTCCTTTTAAGCTGCTAAGTTTTTAGTTAATTTGTTATACAGCAATGGACAGCTAAAATAAGGCCAGAATCTGGAAATACTAGTTCTGCACTGGTTTTCATTACTTTGGGAGTACTCAACTGTACTGTGTTCTCAGAACTAACAAATAGAAGTAAGATTCATGATGAATTCTGTTTTCTAAGATGCATTCTGTGAAACTCTTTCAGGTGAAATTTCCTAATAAGGATGTACGTTTAGTATTAAAAAATTAAATGCATTTTTCTTATAGTTCATAATGAAACTGCTCTGTATAAATCCTAATCTATTTGATAACAAATAGCACAAGTTTCCAGTAACTTATATTTCTTTGTCTCCCTTTGTCATCCCAGCTCAAATACAGCACTTCAATAACAGTTTGAGTGTCCCAGGCTTGCAGCTGACATAGTGTCAAGGTGACTGCCAGCTAATCAAAGTGATGAAATTTATCAATCTGAAATAATTCACCTGAAGATGTACAGCTATAGTACATATTACGAAATTATTGGGAAGGTGGAAATTATTATATATTGTAGAAGTGATTGATCTAAATGACAAAAATGCAAAGTAAGTTAATATATGAAGCATTTTAAGTTAAGCAATTTTAAGATGTTGAATAAGAAATAAATTGTCTGTAAAAATAAAAGTAAGGGAATCTATAAAGACATAAAATATAATTATACTATAATAATTTGGGGAAAGATTATTATACAAAATACTAATACCTAGTTTCTATGTGGTATTCTATGTATTGTGCTAAGTGCTTTACACACATTATCAGAATTAATTCTCAAACTTAATTCTTAAATTATTCTCCTACTCCTGAAATGGCTACATCATCTGGTATATATACCCTGGGGTTAGTCATCTCTTGCTGGGAAAATTTAGGACAGGGAGGAGTTTAGGACTGGAGGCTTAATAGTCAGAAGAGAAGAGAAAGAAAAACAGCTCTCTCTCTAGAGAGAGAGGTCTTCTAAGTGGAAAAGCCTGGCTGGCCACAGAGGCACTGGATTTTATAGTTCAGCTTGAGGAGTTGCTGTCTGATTTATGTAGAGCTCACACATTGGTTCGATCTGATGTGATGTTTACATAGCACGAGGGAAAGCTGGTTGCCCCACCCTAATCTTATTATGCAAATGAATTCTCCTTGGCCACCATCATCTTGTCTGCCCCTTGCTGTACAGGTGACTGGCAAATAAGGGATGGTGGATCTGCTATCTTGAACATGTCTAGTCCTTAGTTCCTGCTGACACTCACCCGTGCAAGCTTGCAGCTTGCTTGTGTATGTCTGTAGCTAGACTTTACAGTCAGCTCTTTGTTAGAAAATGATTTAGGACTGCTTTTCATTAAAAAGAAAAGACTTACCCAGGACTCTCATACCCGTACTATCTTCTTAAGTCCTATATCATTCCACCCTCTGAAGTGGTCACCGTAACTGTTGTTAGGGGTTGTTGGGCAATGACTCTTTCTGGATACTTCCTGCTGAAAATGGGCATCATGCAGGGAACAGCAGCTAGGGCTCCTCTTGGGGTCAATTCAAGGGTCCTCAGAAAAATGGTGTGTCCATGCCTGGTTCAGTCTGCAGCGCCATTTTAAGTTTCATTGCTTCTAGGTGAGAGGAAACAATTTGAGTTACAATATTGAGTAGACAAGGTTCAAACATTAATATAAAACATATGAGCAAGAGAGGACTTAATAATGGAGCTAATCAGTTCCACAAAGAAGACTGAAATTCATTAAAGAGGAATTGTAGCCATCCAGGGTTGGAGTCTGCATTTTCTCTTAACCTGTTAACGATTTTAACTTGATCTTTAAGGACCTGTAGGTTTTCTTCTACTTGACTGGAGGTGTTGATCTGGAAGCAGCATGTTTCATTTAAGACTGAGCAGGCACCCCCTACCTCGGCTGTAAGAATATCCAGGGCTCATCTATTCTGTGCTACTACTGAGGCTAAAGAGTCTATGGATTGTTGTTGTACTTCTATGGATCCTACTGTTGCCTTCCATCCTCAGTACATCATAATGAATATATTAAGTACTGACCTTTCAGAGAAATACCAGCAAACCTGAAGAGGCCTCTTATTATAGAATTTCCCATCCATGATCTTTCTAAGATGGGATTGTCATGTGCATGCCCTCCCCAGTTTTCTCTTTTGGTTAAATCTCCATATGATGGCATGGAAATGATAAATCTCTTTGTTTCGTGTATCTGAGATAGTGCATTTTCTAAAAAGGAACCTAGATTTGGGTTGTCCCTAGGTGATGCATCCTTGTCAGTGGAATTTAAAAGTAATAGGTTGGGGACCACTGCTACTGTAGTATAGGTTCCTTTCCAGTGCCTAGCGAGGATTAAGTGTAGCTAAGAGCCACAATGGAAATATAATCCTGTCCCTGAATGGATGGTTCTAAGTTGCGACCTGTGAGGACACAGACAGACCTTTCTTATATCTTAGAAGCTTTTCCCCCTTACGTATAATAGGAGCATCTTTAGGATGGGGATATCCATACTCAGAACAGTTATTCACAATATGCCATTTGGAATCTTACATGAAAAATTAGAAGGGTCCACCTGACAAACGGAGTTTCAAAAAATTAACAACATAATATGCCCTGGCCAGTGTCTCAGATGATCTTTGTGGCAAGGGCTGTTGGTCCAGAAGTCTCCAGTTTGCCCCAAAATTGGCATGCGATTACTATTAGCAAACATCATACAAGGGTCTGGAATTCCATGAGGGGACATGTTTGGAAAGGCCCATGCGTTATTCTTTACATTATAATCGAGGTGGTTACTTAGAGCATGCCATTCTCATTGGAACTTCCAACCAGATGGAGCGGCTAGACTCTGAAAGCCCCCCACAGGGTATCTGATCCTTTTAGATCACCCTTATGGCACCTTCTTCCTCCAATCTTAGAACTATCAGCAATTACAAGTGTGATGTTACAATATTTGAGATCGCTGAAGTATGGTTCTTCCCCACTGCTTTTAAAGCAGTGGGAGGCATTTGCCACTACCCAGTCAACTTTTCCCAGCCAGAGGATATGAAGCTTATACTTGGAGAGAGTGTTCCTTGGCACTAGGGGTGGAGTGTTTTCCTGAGAGGAGTTAGTTATTCAGTGAAAGTGCTCCTATACCATGTCCCATTTATGCCTCATAAATCTTTTGGGATTAAGGGTAAGTCTAACAAAGGAAATCCTAAGACTGTAAGTTCTGGGTCATCAGGAGGTTCCTTGGTGTTATTAAACTGAGCAAACCACTTGGGACAGACCCAGCAATTAGTCTTATTGTACGAATGAGCCATGGCTGATATAGTAGGAGCTAAAGGGTGTAATGTATCACTAAACCCAATAAAAAGTCCTAGAAGACTCAGTGATAGTAAACCTTTCATGTTCCCTTCTTGTTGGTAACTATTAACCCTGCAATTATGAGTCAAAAAGAACCTCCGATATTTGACGGCAAATCTTGAGAGAAAAAGTAGATGATAAAAATGTAGAAAAAGTAGAATGATAGAGGTGGAATTGAGTAAGACAAGTGGCCCTTGCTCATTTACTTATCTGTTATGATTTTGAGCTTAAGGTCTCCTATTCCTTCACATTGGTATCCAGGACGTTCCTCTGGGCTGCCAGAGGTTGCTCTCTCAGCTTTCCAAGTTTTGACTTGAGTGTAATGTATCCAGGAATAGATACCTGTAACTTTTACTGCCAAGGGGGTTGAAAGGAGAAGGGCATAAGACCCTTTCCAGCTTGGGCTTAGGGAAGGAGAAAGAGAAGGGAGAGATTTTATCAATACCAAACCTCCTGGGTGAAATAAAAGGTGGTCCTACTTCTTGGGATAGAGCTTCTGCTAGTTGTGTTAATTCCTGTTGAAAGCGAGTCAGAGAGTCTACATGCTTAACCAGTTCAGAAGTCTCTTAGTCTAATGAGAAATTGTTGGTGAGAAAAGGCCATCTGTACAGCATCTCAACAGGGCTTAGACCTAACTTTGAAGGGTGTTTTCTTATACATAGTAAAGCCACGGGAAGAAAAGTTACCCAAGAAGGGTGAGTTTCATGGGACAATGTCCTGAGATGTCTTTTGATGGTATCATTTGTCTTATCTAACTTTCCTGAGGACTGGGGTCTCTGAGTGCAATGGAGATGATATTGTATGTCTAGTGCCCTTGAGGCCCCCTGTGTGAAAGCTGCCTTAAGTGAGGGGAGTAATTTCATTAACTAACACCTTTACTACCTCAGGGGACTTTTCTGTATGGCTTGGAAATGCTTCTACCCAGTTAATAAAAGTATCTACCCATACTAGGAGGTATTGGATGCCCTTCATCTTTGGCATGTGGGTAAAGTCTATCTGCCAGTCCTCCCCTGGATAACTTCCCATCCTTTGGGTTTGAGGAGGAAGAAGCCGTCTGTTCAGGGGATTATTTTTAAGACAGACTTCACAAGCATTAACAACCTATTTTACTATTTTTAGTGAGTTCTCTCTTGAAAACGATCTATGGACACATTAATAAGTTTTGTCCTTTCCCAAGTGAAAAGCTTGATGAAAGAATTTAAGGACTTTCCACTGGCGGATGCTGGCAAGTGAAGCTTGCCATGTTCTGACTACAGCCATCCTGAGGGCTGAAAAGTGTACCCTTGAGAAGTGGCCCATTCTATTTCTGCAGGGGAGTACTGAGGTTTGATTTCTCTTATGAAGCCTTCCCCAATTAGAGGTGCTTCAAATGTGTTGGTATCATGAGGCTTCCTTGTTGCTGACTTGGCCACCTAATCAGCTAGCTTGCTTCCTTCAGCTATTTCTGAATCTACTCCCTTCTGATGTCCCTTACAATGCATCACTGCTACCTCTCATGGAAGGAAAACTGAGGGTAATAACCTGTTAAATTCCTGAGGGTATTTTATAGCAGATCCATTGGTGGTAGGAAAGTGCCTTTCCTTCCAAATGGCAGCACGAGCATGGAGAACCAAGAAAGTATACTTGGCATCATTGTAAATGTTAGCTACCTTTCCCTTGCTTAACTCAACTACTCTTGTAAGAGCTTCCAGTTGAGCTAGTTGAGTGCCTGTGCCTGGAGAAACAGACGCACTTTCAATACAATTATTCAGAGTGACTACCGCATATCCTGCCTTTAGACTCCTTGCTCTACAAAGGAGCTTTCATCTGTGAAGAGGGTCCAATCTGGATTTTTTAGAAAGGTTCCCTGAGATCTTCCCTGGCTGCTTAGGTCTGTACCACAACTTGTTCACAGTCATGTTCAGGTTCACCAGTTCCCTCAGGGAGAAAAGTGGGTGAGTTTAAGAGAGAACAAGTTTTTAACTGGATGGTGGAACCCTCTAAGAGTAGAGCTTGATACTCTACTCTTAAGGAGCCTGCTGTCTGTTAACCAAAGGCTTCCCTTAGAGGACTGTAATTCTGCCACATTATGTGGGGTACAAACAGTTAAGTCATTTCCCAGGGTTAATTTGGAGGCTTCTGGAACCGTTAAGGCACTGCAGCAATGGCTCAGAGGCATGCTGATCATAGTTTAGCCACCAAATTAAGTTCCTTACTCAACCCACTGGCTGTTGAGCCGGTCCTTGGGCCTGCATTAAAACTCCCAGGGCCATTCCCTTCCTTTCTGATACATACAGATTGAAGGCTCTTCCTATGGGAAGGCTGAGAGCTGTTGCCTTAAGTAGGGCCTGCTTTAGCTGCTTAAAGGCCTTTTGAGCTTCAGGTTCCCAGGCTAGGATATGAGTTTTAGCTGCTTGAGTTTCTCTTATGAGGTGATACAGAGGATGAGCTATCTCACTATACCTAGGTTTCCATAGCCTGCAAAATCCTGAAATGCCCCCAAATTCTTAGTTGCTTAAGGCTTTTGTGGAGCGGGAAGGAGAAAATGGGCTAATCCTTTCTTCCCATAATGCTCTGGTCCCTTCAGACAGCACTAAATCCAGATACTTGACTGAGGTTTTGCAAAGCTGGGTCTTAGATTTTGAAAGTTTATAGCCTCTGTTGGCTAAGAAATTAAGAAGAGCTTCAGTGCCTTCCTGAGAAGCTGCCTCAGTTGGGGTACAGAGCAGTATATCATCCACATGTTGCAAAACCTTCACCTGAAGATGGGAAAACTTGGAGAGTTCTTTTTACAATGTCTGTCCAAAGAAATGAGGGTTATCTCAAAATCTCCGAGGCAGCACCATCCACGTTAACTGGGTGATTTGTCCAGAGAGATTGGCAAAGGCAAATAGATATTGAGAGTCAGGATATAACAGTATACAGAAGAAAGTATCTTTTAAATCTAGGACTGTAAACCATTTTGTTCCCTCAGGTATTTGGGTCAGCAAGGTATAGGTTCAGCAAGGTATAGGGATTAGGTACTACCAGATAGATTGGGATTATGACCTCATTAATGAGGTGGAGGTCCTGAAAAGTCTCCATTCCCCATTGGGTTTTACACTCTTAATATTGGAGGTTGCAGGGGCTGTTACAGGGTTTGAGGAGGCCCTGCATCTTCAGTTATTAATAATAGCTTCTAGCCCTTTCCTAGCATCTTGCTTTAGGGGGTGTTGTTTCTGGTTAGGAAAAATGGTGGAATCCTTAAGATGGATCTGGACTAGCCTAGTGGTTACAGCTCGACCTTTTCTTCCTTGAGTTGCCCACACTTCTGGATTGATATTAGCTTCCACCAGGGGAAGACAAAGAGATTGTCCTGGGGCTATAAGAATGCTGGCCCCCATGTGAGCTAAACTGTCTCTACCTAATAAAGGAGTGGAAGTTTCTGGCATGACTAAAAAGGCATATGTAAATAGTAGCTTTCCCCATCTGCAACTAAGCGGTTGAGGAAAATATCAAATTAGAGTTTTTTCCTGACATGACCCTCATGGTCATGCTATGGGAAAGGGGGAGGCCTGGATTAGAGAGGAGAAGAGAGAGGCTGGCCCCAAGGTCCAGAAGATCTACCTTTCTTCCTTCAATTTCCAAAATCACCTGGAGCTCCTGTGCTGTAATGGTAGTTTGAGCTGCTGGAGCCAGCGTTTTGAACACCAGAACCCACTAGTCCTGTTATATCATCTGTGAGGCTCGTTCTGAACCCAATCACCTTCATGTCCAGGGTCCGATTTCCAGTGATCCCTGCCACATGCTGGACAGGGTCGTGTTGGTTTCTTCTTGCTTCCTGGGCACTCCCTTCTTAAAGTGCCCTGATTTGCCGCACCGATAGCAACTACTAAATGCATCTCAGGGATCTTGGACTTTTCAAGACTGCAGAGAAGCTACTAGGGCCTATGTCCTTCTCTTTCGCTTCCTCTCTTTCTCCTGGTCCTCCTCCTGGTATATATTATAAAAGACTGAGGTGGCCTCCTTCAGGAGGTTCTCTAAGGTGCCATTTGGTCCTATAGTCTGATTCTGTAGTTTTCTTCTAATATTGGGAGCTGCCTGTGTAATAAATTGTCCTTTAGGATGAGCTGTCCCTCCACTGACTCAGGATAGGGAGGCATGCTTTATTAGTGCCTCTCTTAGTCTTCCCATAAAGGCTGCAGAATTCTCAGCTGGCTTTTGTTCTATCATTGACAGTTTAGAGTAATTAAGAGGTTTGGTCGAATTTCTTCATTCTTCATAGGCTCTCCAAATATGCACATTAAAAATGTTTCCTTTTCCATTCATCTGCAGCATTATTGGGGTTCCAACTAGGGTTGTAAAGAGGAACTACTTTCCTTCATATTGGGAATGGTGCTTCCTTCATCTCTTTGCCTTCCCTATTTTCTCTTTTCCTTTTAGGTCTACTATAGGAGACATACTTATCATCTCTGAATTTCTCTGCTGGCTGCTTCTCAGCTGTGGTTAGGGTTTGGCTTAGGAGCAGCATAACATCCCTCATGAGAGGTCAAATACCTGAGCTAAATTTTGAAAGGCTTCTATATATCTATCAAGGTTATCAGAAAATTGGCCTAAGTCCCCCTTTACTTGCCTAAGTTCCTACAATGAGAAGGGAACTTGAACCTAGCGGCATCACCCCTACTTGGGCATTTCCTGTAGGGGTGAGAGCTAAGGTGGGGAAGTGGGAAATTTTGGCAATGGTGGATGGAGGTGGAAGAGCTGGTGGCATGGACTTGAAGGGCTGGGACAGCCAATGGCTGCCTCAGATGGTTTGCCTGGAAGTTGCTTTTGTAGCCTTGGGGGATTATTCCCTTTAGGCCTGCCTGATATGATTGCTAAAGGGGCTGGGTCAATTGTGCCTTGTCTGCAAAGATCCAGATTGTCTCACAGGGCAGAGAAGGACTGTACATAAGGTATCCCTGACCATTTGCCCTTCTGTCTGCAGAAAAGACCTAATTGTTGGATAATATTAACAATTAAGGCTTTCTTCTGCAGGCCAGGCTGGTTCAAGAGGGTAAGAAGGCCATGCTCTTGTGAAAAAGAAAATGAGCCACTTTTTCTTCAAAGTCTCAGGGTTAAAGGAGTCCCAGTGCTTCAGAATGCACTCTATAGGAGTACAGGCCAAAGACCATCTGTTACCATCTAGAAAGAGAAGTGAGAAAAAGGCATCTCTTTAGTCTCCTTCCTTGTGTTGTGACTCAGGGTGGATTGGGAGACAGTGGGGCACCCCCCACTGCTGTTTTCCCTCTGTGGTTCCTGGGTCACGGCACCTTGTTGAATGTGCCACCCATGGTTGCAGGTGTGAACCCCAGCCATGAAACCAGAGGAACTAAGCGACTGGGATTAGTAGCACTCACCCATGCAATTCTAATCCTCTGCCTGTGATTTCCCTTTGACTTCCTAGACTTATGTGACCTGCCTGGCTCCCCCCCCCAAAAAAATTGGATCTCGGAAAAGACCATGTGACAGTTGCATTTGGGCAACTGTCGCACTTCCCTTTTTAATAGAGGAAGTGTGCTGGTTGGAGCTGTATATCCTGCTATTATGGCCTGTGCTAAAGCATTTACCCTTAGAGAATGATTCCAGCTAACTTCCAAACTTAAAATCCCCTTACTAACTAAGTGACATTTTAATTGGAGGCAGAATAGTGCCTTAAAAGAATGTAGGGACCGAATGAATGGTCATTTTCCTTCAGATGGAACAGTATTGAGACTAAAATTTGGCTTCAGAGGACATTTTACCCTTAGTTGTTGAAGGCAGAGTTTTCCTGTTTACAGAAGCAGCAGGAAGCCTGGTTTCTAGCAGAGAGGTGCAAAAAGAGAAAAGAATTGGGAAGCGAGGGTGTTTCGGTCAAGGACCCACAATGTGTCTCAAGGACAGGATCTCTATTCCACTAGGCGGCACTGTTGACCTTGAAATGCCTTGTACTCTCAAGACCAAGGGCAGAGTGACCTGATATGCCATGTGCTCTCCAGACTAAGGGCCAAGAGAGAACTGGAAATGCCATGTGCTCTCTAGACCAAGGGCAGAGAGTGACCCTCACTCTGTGGAGGACCCTCTGTTTCTAGAAAATTACAAAGACACCTTCCCTTGGGCCGTATCTCCAGTTACTTGCCAGACAGGATTACTTCCCTGAACTGTAAAATTTCCCACACATTGCATACACAGAGAGGAGAGGAGATATGATGATTGCAAACAGGAAAGGAGGAAATTATGATAGAAAAGTTGGAGATTGTGTTGCTGACACCCTATCAGGTGGTTGGAGACTGGGGTCAGTCCAGAAGTCTTTGGATAACACCAGGGATTGGTTCCAGCCAGAAATCCTCAGCTGCTCCAAAACCTTTTCCTGCCCCATTGGTTGTCCTTCATGAAAGCTGGCTAAATCCTTCATGAAAAAAAGCTGGTTTAAACATAGCCAATATGCCCAGCAACCCGTGGGTGCTGGGTGATTCTCCATGTCTCCCCAGCAAGCCTGTCTTCCAAGTCTTGTAAGGCTGACAGCCACATTAATCCTTTTTAAATGGCTGAAGGTAGCCCAGCATTTGGTTTGATTTAGTTCTAAAATGGAGACTGAGAGGCTTGAAATGAAAGGACAGAGTTAGAGTCTGCTCCTCTACTCACCATTTGGATTAATGTTGTACCTTGGTATCCCAGATGAGGTCTCCAATATGAAGCGGCTATATGTCGTCTGGGTTATCTACCCTGGGGTTTCTCATCTCACGCCAGGAAAACTTAGGACACGGACACACATGAGTTTAGGAGCAGAGGTTTAATAGGCAGAAGAGAAGAGAAAGAAAAACAGCTCTCTTTCTATAGGGGTCTTCTGAGCGGAAAAGACCGGCTGATGGCAGATGCACTGGATTTTACAGTCCAGCTTGAGGAGGCAGTGTCTGATTTATGTAGGGTTCACAGATTGGTTTGATCAGGTTTGATCCTAGCGTGCAGGGAGAGCTGGTTGCCCCACCCTAATCTTATCATGCAAATGAATTCTCCTTGGCTGGTGCCATCTTGTCTGCCCCTTACTGTACACATGGCTGGCAGAGAAGGGATGATTGAGCTGTTATCTTGAACATGTCTGGTCCCTACTAGTTCCTGCCAACATTCACCCGTGCAAGCTTCTAGCTTGCTTGTCTATGTCTGCAGCTCAACCTTACCAGTTGTTCTTTGTTAGAAAATGATTTGGGACTGTTTTTCATTAAAAAGAAAAGCCCTACCAAGGACTCCCATACACTTCCTATTTGCCTACATGATTTCTTCTTAACTCCTATATCACTACTAAATCATTTTCAGCAACATACAAATATCTTATAATTTATTTTATTTTAAAAACAAACAAAAATACCTTTTTGGACAACATGTTCCCCAGCTACTACTTCATTTCTCAGTTTATCCTTATATCAAATTTCTAGAAAATTACCTATTTTTAAATTCCATTATCTGGTCTCTCTCTCTGTCTCTTTCTCTATCTCTCTTGACACATTTTAAAAACGGTTTCACCTTTACCACTCTGCCCGAACTGCTCATCAAGTCACTAACACCTCTTAATTGCCAAAATCCCTTACTAAATTCTCAATAATCATCTTATGTTTCAACAATACTGGATACAGCTGATCTCCCTCTCCTTCTTCAAACACTTTGTTCACTTGGTTCTTAAACCACCATTGCAAAATTATAACTAAGACAGTGAAAGAGATCTGACCTAACCAACTCCATCTTGCTTCTAACCTCCAACCTGTCTTGTTTTTTCCTGGGCAGAGGCTGAACTAACTTTGGGATAAACTTAGTTTATAGTTAACTGCCCTTTCCCAAAACAAATCCCCTTCTTGCCTGGGGACTCGATTGCTTTTGTAGAACTAACAAATTAGCCACAAAATTAACAGTTATATTTTAAGAGGCATGCAGCTGGAGGCTACAAAATTCTGACCCTCCCCAAATTACTCCTGGGGATAAAATCACCATTAAAATACCCAAGACTAGTGCTTGAGATATTTTGTAGACCCTGCACTTGATAGTTCAACTGGCACCACGCAGATTGTTAAACACTCATCTGATCTTGTGGCCCCCACCCAGGAACTGACTCAGTGCAAGAAGACAGCTTCAACTCCCTTTGATCTCATTTCTGAGCTGACCAATCATCACTCCAAGCTCACTGGCTTCCTCTCACTCACCAAGTTGTCTTTAAAAACTCTAATCCCCAGTGAGACTGATTTGAGTAATAATAACATTCTGGTCTCCTGGATAGCGGGCTCTGTGAGAATTACCTTCTCCATTGCAGTTTCTTTGTCTTGCTAAATAGGCTCTGTGTAGGCAGCAGGCAAGGTGAACCATGACGGTTACAGTTCCAGGATGCTTCACACTCTGGTTCCACTCTAGTCCTGAGGACTGCCCTCTATCTCAATATCCTTAGTTGGCTCTTCCACATTTTTCCAACATCTAAATACTGGAGTATCTCTGAACTCAGTCACAGAGTATCCTGTTTCCTCTCTATACCCACAATCTTGGTGATTTCATCTACTTTTCTTTCTATAAACACCATTTTTACACTGGGGACTCCCAAATTTGTGCTTCTAGTACAGACCTCACCTATGAATTCTAGACTCTTATATCTCATTCCTACGTGCTGTCTTGTCTTAAATGCCTAATAAGCATTTCAGTCTCAATATATTCAAAATTGAGTTCCTAATCCCTGCCAAATATTAGCCCTTCCCATTTCAGTTAATGACAACTGATTCAATTGCTTAGCTCAGAAACCTTTAAATTATTGTTGACTCTTGTTTTTTTGTTTTTGTTTGTGTTGGTTTGCTTTAGACAGGGTCTTACTCCCTTCAGCCAGGCTGGAGTGCAGTGGTGCAATCACAGCTCACTGCAGCCTCTATTTCCTGAGCTCTGGTGATTTTCACACTTTAGCCTCTCAAATAGCTGGGATTACAGGCACATACCACCAAGCCTTGCTAATTTTTTGTACTTTTGTAAAGACAGGGTTTTGCCCTGTTTCCCAGGCTGGTCTCAAACACCTGAGCTCAAGTGAACTGCCTGCCTCAGCCTCCCAAAGTGCCGAGATGCTGATTCTTTTCTTTCTCTCATATCCTTTATTCAATGTGTACGCGTATCCTGTTGATACTACCTTCAAAATATATGCAAAATCTGACCTTTTTTAATAATTGGAAACTTTATTTATGACAAAACTACTACTTGGGAGGCTAAGGTAGGAGGATCACTTGAGCATAGGAGTACAAGGCTGCACTCCAGCCACAGTAACAGGACAAGACCCTGTCTCTAACAAAAAATTTAAGAAAGAAACAATGAAAATACAACAGAGCTAATCTTGCAGATAACTGAAGACAGAAGTTTTAAAATCATGCTGAAATGATTATGCAGGTAAAAATATCAAAATTGAAGTGCTACCTCACATATACATTTCCTGTTGCTGTGCAACAAGTCACTCCAAAACTTAGGGCTCCAAACGATGATAAATATCTACTTCACATAGTTTCTGTGGGTCAGGAATTCAAGAGTGGATTATCTGGGCAGTTCTGACTCTGAGTAGCAATGACGAGGGTGCCTCATGACTATTTTCCATCACTCTATTGCTACCACCCTGGTCCATGCAACTGTTATCTCTCATCTAGATTTTTGCAATAGCTTCTTAACCGTGTACCTTTGTCCACACTACAGTTTGTTCCAACAGGGTAGCCTGTTTTTCCTTCTATATATAGGTGAGATCATGTTGCTCTTTTGCCCAAAATACTCAAAAAAGAAAAATGGAAAAGAAAATGGCTTTTGAGGCTGGCATGGTCTGGCCATTAATTACCTCCTTGCCTCATCGGCTACTTTTCTCTCCCTCCCACAGAGCACTGCAGCCACATTGTCCTCTTTGTTCTGGGAACATGCCAACCCAGGCATGCCTCAGGGGATTTGCCCTTTCTGTGACCTCTTTTTGGACAACTCTTCTGTCATCTATCTGCCTGGTTCACTCCCTCATCCCTTCAGACCTTTGCTCGAATGTCTCTTTTTTAATGAGGAGTTTCCTGACTATAGTATTTAAAAGTGGAAATACACTTGCATTGCTTAGTACTCGCACACCTTTTCTAGCTATCATTTTCTCCATTATATTTCTCATTATCTCATAGACTGGATAGGTTACTTATCACTTTCCAGTAGAAAATAACCTCTATGAAGGCAGAAAAAAAAAGCTTTAATGTTTTGTTTGCTATTGTCTCTCCTTGGCCTCACTTTGTGCCTTATATACCATAAACACCCATTAAATAAATAAGTGAGTTAGGCATTACTAGTAACTGCATTTTAGTAGCTGAATTTTAGAGTAGAGGAAACAGAATTAATCAGTCAGATAGTAAGTTAGTTAAGTCACTAAGGAACCTTCCTAAGGTCTTACAGCTAGTCTGTTACAGAACTGGCTATGTCCTGATTCCAGAACCCACACTTTTTACCATCTTGTAGACACTATTCCACGAAGGTGAGGAGCAGGTATGACATTTGGAATCAGGCAGAGCTGAGTTCAAATGACGATTTTCCCACTTATTTTCTGTATGATTTAAAACAAG
This sequence comes from Chlorocebus sabaeus, assembly GCF_047675955.1. Classification (NCBI taxonomy): domain Eukaryota; kingdom Metazoa; phylum Chordata; class Mammalia; order Primates; family Cercopithecidae; genus Chlorocebus; species Chlorocebus sabaeus. The sequence continues at coordinate 98,186,983 of NC_132916.1, read as the reverse complement.
TTTCTTAGCCTCGACACTTTATTTTTCTTAGCTAAAAATAGATTAGCAATAAAACCTACCTCTTTGGGTTGCTGTGAAGACCAAGTCAGCTAGACCTTATCTATCAATCAGGGATTACATTTTATGCCAGCACATGTTACATAAAATTCAAATACAGTAGTTTAAAGAAGGAGTTTATTTTTCTCCTACAACAAGGGGCTTGAGGTTATGCCATCCAGGGCTGGTACAAATGCTTGGATAACTAAAACTTAATATGGATCCAAAGTCTTGCATTGAAGTTAAAGTATAAAACAAACAAGAATAGAAATCTGTTTATATACCATGTCACAAAATGGCAAAAAAAAAAAAAGCAAGAAAAAGAAAAGAAAAATATTGTAATTAATGGGGAAAGGAAATAGGCATAGTTCTCTTCTTAATGTGACTATTCCTTCCTACATACCAAGATTTTGAGACTTTGAGTTTTAATTTTGTCATCCATTATTTATGGGTGCTCCTAGTTTTGTGTCACCAATGGGTGTGTTGTATGCATTCAATTTCTTCATTTGAGTCAGAAATCATTAAACAGGACAACTAAAAATGAGCCCAGTGTCAGGCTACTAGAGACCATTCTTTTTTTATATAACAACACTTTATTGGTGCAGTAATTCGACTAAGAATCAAAGTAGTTGTGATATTAGATTCCAGATTTCTAATTTTTTTCTAAGTAATCATAACAGATCTTGTCAAATACATTGTTGAAATTCTGGCACACAGAATTTTCCTGGCCAAGTTTTTTATCCTAAGCATAATGCCCCTCTGTCTCATCATATTCTTTCTGGTTTCCTTAAGCTCTTGTGCCTATGTTTTGAACTAAGAGATGAGCTTATATTTATCACAGACCTAATTAATTACTTTCACAAGAAAAACAGCCCAAACTGTGCATGTAACCAGAAAAGCACGCTTTGCTTCCACAACTTCTCAGCTTCACAACTTCTCGGTGATAACTGCAGATTCCAGAAACTGTTTTCACTGTCACGCTTGGGGTCTCATGCAAGCTCCCCAAAAGAGGCATTCAGTTCACATCCTCCCCTTTCTATAAATGATTTTATCTACTTCCATGGTGTTACTGGCTGATGACCTTTAAATCACTGACATTGACCTTGTTTCAAGCACTAGTCTCCTATCAACAACTGCCTATGCAATCCTTCTCCCATGAGACTTAGAATTACCATGTCCCAATCCAATGAACTGATTATTTGCCTCCTACTCTCACCCTCCCCACCAACGCATCCTGCTTTTCTCTGTTAATAGCACCATCAATCCTCAGTTTATTCCAATAAGCTTGTACAAATATTTCCTAGGTATATATGTCCCAAGAACTGTCCTATGCACTCCATACAAAACCCTCAAGGCACTTGGTCTAGAGGGATAAACAGAGAACAACTTACTTCAATAACATGACACAGATTCCCAGGCAAGATGGCCGAATAGGAACAGCTCTGGTCTGCAGCTCCCAGCGAGATCAATGCAGAAGGTGGGTGATTTCTGCATTTCCAACTGAGGTGTCTGGCTCATCTCATTGGGACTGGTTAGACAGTGGGTGCAGCCCATGGAGGGTGAACAGAAGCAGGGTGGTGTGTCTCCTCACCCGGGAGGTGCAAAGGGTCAGGGAACTCTTCTCATAGCCAAGGGAAGCAGTGAGGGACTGTGTTGAAAGGGACGGTGCTATCTGGCCCAGATACTATGCTTTTCCCACTGTTCACAACCCACAGATCAGGCTATTCCCTTGGGTACCTACACCTCAAGGGCCCTGGGTTTCAAGCACAAAACTGGGCAGCTGTTTGGGCAGACACCAAGCTAGCTGCAGGAGTTTTTCTCGTACCCCAGTGGCACCTGGAATGCCAGCGAGAGAGTACCATTCACTCCCCTGGAAAGGTGGCTGAAGCTAGGGAGACAAGTGGTCTTGCTCCATGGATCCCACCACCATGGAGCCCAGCAAGCTAAAGCTGCCAGCGCAGCAGTCTGAAGTTGACCTGAAACACTGCAGCTTGGTCGAGGGAGGGGTGTCTGCTATTACTGAGGCTTGAGTAGGTGGTTTTCCCCTTACAGTGTAAATAAAGCCGTTTGGAAATTTTTACTGGGCAGAGCCCACCACCGCACCACAAAGCTGTGGTAGCCAGACTGGCTCTCTAGATTCCTCCTTTCTGGGCAGCACATCTCTGAAAGAAAGGCAGCAGCCCCAGTCAGCAGCTTATAGACAAAACTTTCATCTCCCTGGACAGAGCACCTGGGGGAAGGGGCAGCTGTGGGTTCAGCTTCAGTGGACTTAAACGTTCCTGCCTACCAGCTCTGAAGAGAGCAGTGGATCTCCCAGCACAGTACTTGAGGTCAGCTAAGGGACAGACTGCCTCCTCAAGTTGGTCCCTGACCCCTGTGCATCCTGATGGGAAAACACCTCCCAGCAGAGGTCAACAATCACCTCATACAGGAAAGCTCTGACTGGCATCTGGCAGGTGCCTCTCTAGGACAAAACTTCCAGAGGAAGGAGCAAGCAGCAATTTTTGCTGTTTTGTAGCCTTTGCTGCATCAATAGCATCAACAGCATCAACATTAACAAAAAGGACCACCATGCAAAAACTCCATCAAAAGGTCACCAACAGCAAAGACCAAAGGTAGATAAATCCATGAAGATGAGGAAAAATCAACACAAAAAACCTGAAAATTCCAGGAATAACCCCTCACCAGCAAGGGAAGAAAACTGGATGGAGAATGAGTTTGATGAATTAACAGAAGTAGGCTTCAGAAAGTGGGTAATAACAAACTCCTCCAAGCTAAAGAGCATGCTCTAATCCAATGCAAGGAAGCAAAGAAACTTGAATAAATTAGAGGAATTGCTAACTAGAATAACCAGTTTAGAGAATAACATAAATGACCTGATGGAGCTGAAAAACTCAACACAATAACTTCATGAAGCACACACAAGTATCAAAAGCTGAATCAATCAAGCAGAGGAAGAGCTATCAGAGATGGAAGATCAACATAATGAAATAAAGCCCGAAGACAAGATTAGAGAAAAGAAAAAAGAATGAAAAGAAACAAACAAAGCCTTCAAGAAATATGAGACTATGTAAGAAGACCAAACCCAGGTTTGATTGATGTACTTGAAAGTGATAGGGACACTGGAACCAAGTTGGAAAACACATTTCAGGATATTATCCAGGAGAACTTCCCAAACCTAACAAGACAGGCCAACATTCAAATTCAGGAAATACAGAGAACACCACAAAGATACTCCTAGAGAAGAGCAACTCTAAGTCACATAATCATCAGATTTACCAAGGTTAAAATAAAGGAAAAAATGTTAAAGCCGGCCAGAGAGAAAGGTCAGGTTACCCGTAAAGGGAAGCCCACCAGACTAACAGTGGATCTATCTGCAGAAACTCTACAAGCCAGAAGAGAGTGGGGACCAATATTCAACATTCTTAAAGAAAAGAGTTTTCAACCCAGAATTCCATATCCAGCCAAACTAAGCTTCATAAGTGAAGGAGAAATAAAATCCTTTACAGACAAGCAAATGTTGAGGGATTTAGTCACCACCAGACCTGCCTCAGAAGAGCTCCTGAAGAAAGCACTAAATATGAAAAGGAAAAACTGGTACCAGCCAGTATATAAACAAACCAAACTATAAAGACCATCGACACTATGAAGAAGCTGCATCAACTAATGGGCAAAATAACCAGCTAGCATCATAATGACAGGATCAAATTCACACATAACAATATTTTCATCAAAAATAAATGGGCTAGATGTCCCAATTAAAAGGCACAGATTGGCAAATTGGATAAACAATGAAGATCCATTGGTGTGCTGTATTCAGGAGACCCATCACACACACAAAGACACATATGGGTTCAAAATGAAGAGATGGAGGAAGATTTACCAAGCAAATGGAAAGCAAAAAAAAAAAAAAAAAAAAAAAAAACAAAAGCAGGGATTGCAAACCTAGTCTCTGATAAAACAAACTTTAAATCAACAGAGATAGAAAAAGACAAAGAAGGACATTACATAATGGTAAAGGGATCAATGCAACAAGAAGAACTAACTATCCTAAATTTATATGCACCCAATACAGGAGCACCCAGATTCATAAAGCAAGTTCTTAGAGACTACAAAGAGTCTTAGATTCACACACAATAATAGTGGGAAACTTTAACATCCCACTGTCAATATTAGACAGATCAACAAGACAGAAAATTCACGAAGATATTTAGGACTTGAAATCAGCTCTGAACCAAGCAGAACTAATAGACATCTACAGAACTCTCCATCCAAAATCAACAGAGTATACATTCTTCTCAGCACCACATAGTACTTATTCTAAAATCAACCACATAATTAGAAGTAAAACACTCCTTAGCAAATGCAAAAGAATGAAAATCATAACAAACAGTCTCTCAGACCACAATGCAATCAAATTAGAACTCAGGATTAAGAAACTCGCTCAAAACCTCACAATGACATGGAAACTGAACAACCTGTTCCTGAATGACTACTGGGTAAATAACAAAATTGAAGAAGAAATAAATAAGTTCTTTGAAAACAAAGAGAACAAAGACACAATGTACCAGAATCTCTTGGACACAGTTAAAGCAGTGTTTAGAGGAAAATTTACAGTACCAATTTATGCCCACAGGATAAAGTGGGAAAGGTCTAAAATCAATACCCTAACATCACGATTAAAAGAACTAGAGAAGCAAGAACAAACAAATTCAAAAGCTAGCAGGAGACAAGAAATAACTAAGATCAGAGCAGAAGTGAAGGAGACAGAGACATGAAAAACCCTTCGAAACATCAATGAATCCAGGAGCTGGTTTTTTAAAAAAGATTAACAAAATAGATAGACTGCTAGCCAGACTAATAAAAGGGAAAAGAGAGAAGAATCAAATAGACACAATAAAAAATGACAAAGGGGAGATCACCACCAATCCCACAGAAATACAAACAATCATCAGAGAACATTATCAACATCTCTACACAAATAAACTAGAAAATCTAGAAGAAATGCATAAATTTTTGGAAACCTACACCCTCCCAAGACTAAACCAGGAAAAATTCAATGTATTGAATAGACCAACAACAAGTTCTGAAATTAACACAGCAATTAATAACCTACCAACCAAAAAAAGCCCAGGACCAGATGGATTCACAGCTGAATTTTACCAGAGGTACAAAGAGGATTTGGTACCATTGCTTCTGAAACTATTCAAAACAACAGAAAAAGAGGAATTCCTCCCTACCTCTTTTATGGGGCCATCTTGATACCAAAACCTGGTAGAGACACACATATAAAAATTAATTCAGGCCAATATCCCGTATGAACATTGATACGAAAATCCTCAATAAAATACTGGCAAACCAAATCCAGCAGCACATTGAAAAGCTTATCCATCACGATCAAGTTGGCTTCATTCCCGGATGCAAGGCTGGTTCAACATATGCAAATCAATAAATATAATCCATCATAAAAACAAAACCAATGACAAAAACCACATGATTATCTCAATAGATGCAGAAAAGACCATTGATAAAATTCAACATCCCTTCATGTTAAAAACACTCAATAAACTAGCTACTGATGGAACATATCTCAAAATAATAAGAGCCATTTATGTCAAATCCACAGCCATTATCACACTGAATGGGCAAAAGCTGGAAGCATTCCCTTTATAAACCGTCACAAGACAAGGATGCCCTCTCTCACTACTCCTATTCAACATAGTATTGGAAGTTCTGGCCAGGGCAATCAGGCAAGAGAAAGAAATAAAGGTATTCAAATAGGAAGAGAGGAAGTCAAATTATCTCTGTTTGCAGATGACATGATTGTATATTTAGAAAACCCCATTGTCTTAGCCCAAAATCTCCTTAAGCTGATAAGCAACTTCAGCGAAGTCTCAGGACACAAAATCAATGTGCAAAAATCACAAGCATTCCTATACATCAATAATAGACAGAAAGCCAAATCATGAGCAAACTCCCATTCACAATTGCTACTCATAGAATAAAATACCTAGGAATACAACTTACAAGGGATGCGAAAAACCTCTTCAAGGAGAACTACAAACCACTGCTCGAGGAAATGATAGAGGACACTAACAAATGGAAAAATGTTCTATGCTCATGGATAGGAAGAATCAATATTGTGAAAATGGCCACACTGGCCCAAGTAATTTATAGATTCAATGCTATTTCCATCAAGCTACCATTGACTTTCTTCACATAATTATAAAAAACTACTTTAAATTTCATATGGAACCAAAAAAGAACCCATATAGACAACATAATCCAAAGCAAAAAGAACAAACCTGGAGGCATCATGCTACCTGACTTCAAACTATACTACAAGCCTACAGTAACCAAAACAGCATGGTACTGGTACCAAAACAGATATATAGACCAATGGAACAGAACAGAGGTCTCAGAAATAACACCACACACCCACAACCACCTGATCTTTGACAAACCTGACAAGAACAAGCAGTGGAGATAAGATTTCCTATTCAATAAATGGTGCTAGGAAAACTGACTAGCCATATGTAGAAAACTGAAAATGGATCCCTTCCTTACAACTTATACAAAAATTAACTTAAGGTGGATTAAAGATTTAAACATAAGACCTAAAAATCATAAAAACCCTAGAAGAAAACCTAGGCAATACCATTCAGGACATAGGTATGGGCAAAGACATCATGGCTAAAACACCGAAAGCAATTGCAACAAAAAGTGAAGTTGACAAATGGGATCTAATTAAGCTAAGGAACTTCTGCATGGCAAAAGAAACTATCATCAGAGTGAACAGGCAACCTACAGAATGGGAGAATTTTTTTGCAATATATTCATCTGAAAAAGGGCTAATATCCAGATTCTAAAAGGAACTTAAACAAATTTACAAGAAAAAGACAACCCCACCAAAAAGTGTGTGAAGTATATGAACAGACACTTCTCAAAAGAAGACATTTAAGCAGTCAACAAACTATGAAAAAAAGCTCATCGTCACTGCTTACTAGAGAAATGCAAATTAAAACCACAACGAGATACCATCTCCCAGTTAGAATGGCAGTCATTAAAAAGTCAGGAAACAACAGATGCTGGACAGGATGTGGAGAAATAGGAATGCTTTTACACTGTTGGTGGGAATGTAAGTTAGTTTAACCATTGTGGAAGACAGTGTGGCGATTCCTCAAGGACCTAGAACTAGAAATACCATTTGACCCAGCAATCCCATTACTGGGTATATACCCAAAGATTATAAATCATTCTACTATAAAGGCACATATACAAGTATGTTTGTTGCAGCATTATTCACAATAGCAAAGACTTGGAATCAACCCAAATGCCCATCAATGGCAGACTGGATAAAGAAAATGTGGCACGTATACACCATGGAATACCATGCAGCCATAAAAAGAATGAGCCCATGTCCTTTGCAGGGTCATGGATGAAGCTGGAAACCATCATTCTCAGCAAACTAGCACTGAAACAGAAAACCGAACACCACACACTGGGGCCTGTCGAGGGGTGGGAGGCAAGGGAGGGGACAGCATTAGGAGAAATACCTAATGTAGATGATGGGTTGATGGGTGGAGCAAACCACCATGTCACATTTATACCTATGCACCTTCTGCGCATGTATCCCAGAGCTTAAAGTATAATAATAAAGAAAAAAATGCCGGGCGCGGTGGCTCAAGCCTGTAATCCCAGCACTTTGGGAGGCCGAGACGGGCGGATCACGAGGTCAGGAGATCGAGACCATCCTGGCTAACACGGCGAAACTCCGTCTCTACTAAAAAATACAAAAAACTAGCCGGGCGAGATGGCAGGTGCCTGTAGTCCCAGCTACTCGGGAGGCTGAGGCAGGAGAATGGCGTGAACCCAGGACGCGGAGCTTGCAGTGAGCTGAGATCCGGCCACTGCACTCCAGCCTGGGTGATAGAGCAAGACTCCGTCTCAAAAAAAAAAAAAAAAAAAAAAAGAAAAAGAAAAAAAAGAAAAAAATGACATAAGTTATGGCTTGAATAAATTAAAGAAAAATAGATATTCATGTGTACGGATGAGAAATATCTGAAGCACTCTCCTTCTAAATGTATGTAGTCTGCATGGCTCTATAAATCAGGCCAAAGGAACTCAGCACCTGGAGACATTTTTTTTCAGCATTTTACTCAGAATAAACATTTATGGGAGACCTGGATCACTACACCTGTGGTTGAATAACTTTATTCAAAACAAAAGTATATATGTAATGCATCTTGGGATGCACAGGAGAGGTCAAGAGAAGCAGCCAAAACTTTTTGACAATTTTAATGAACGGATTCAAATATCGTTGGGTGCTGAGAGGCTGAAAATAATGAAAAATGTATAAGTTTCTCACAAATGGCTTTGGAACTCATCAAGGTGACCTGGAAACTCCTATGCAAATAGCCTTAGCTTAGCTTAGTGTTAAGGTGAAAACTGTCGTGTATTTATGGATGTTAACTATATGTCCGGATCTGGACCACATGCTCTGGGGATGCTATGTAGAAGATAATGACAAGATTTTAATATTTGAAAATGACCCATTCATTCACATAAACCTGCAAGATGTTATGCAATCTGCTATATTGTGACATATCTGCATATATGTCAGAAATAAAGTTAAAAAAATCTACCAAGAGAGAAATAAAATACACAGCATAAGTAAAATGCAATACTCTGTGGGATATAGGTTTTTAGAGCTGATCTGCAAGTTTACTATGATGAGATCTATTCAAGTGCTTTTTTAAAATGAGGAGGCCCTACAAACACAAGGTCACAGCAATGGAGGTAATAGCACATTTCTCTTATTCCTGTGTCCTTGATAATGCTTTTAACATCTCTAACTCTTTTAATTCATATTTTATATTTCTAACCTTTTGTTGCTGTCATGGGTCTACTGTAAGTTAAATGGAGAAAGGAAGATGTAAGAAATAGGGAAGATAAAAAGGGAAAAACAATGATAACAGAGAGACTCTGAAAATGTGGATATGAGGGCATTTAGCAGAAGGCAGGAATGGTTTTAGAAAAGTGACATGGGTAGTGACTTCTTTAAATACATCTTTTAGCTGTGTGTTCACAGAACCGTGGTCTGACAAAACAGTCAATGACTTAGAAGGTCCCAAACAGATGAGGAAGTCTTTAGAATTTCCTTAGATTACATCTCACCAGAGGTTGCCTTTCCCAAGCAACCATTATACGCAGACTCAGCCAGGAGAAGATGCTCATTTACAGTTTGCTCTGCCATTGATATCATAAACAGAGACTGAGGCTCAGTAATAGGAGAAAATGGGGACAGGACGAAACCTACATGGTCTTCAGGCCAAGAAACTTTCCTAAAACAAACTAAAACATATTACTTGCAATACTCAGCATGTGTTAAAATGCACAGGACTATTAATCCAAGCACTCAGTGCTGTCACAAGAGTTCTTTAATTACACCAGTGTCTGACAGGCTAGTTTCATTGATTCCTAAGACCTCTCATTTCCTAAACAATAGGGCTTCTAAAATTAACAGTTGACTGAAAAAAACTCAAAATAAAATTTTGACATAAGGTCTGACACACTCTGTAAGAGCCACTCTTGCAAAGTCACACAATAGTTCCTCAGAAAGCTGTGGCAGGATATATTTTTCTTTGGGTCCTCATGAGTGAATGATGAACCACACACATTTGGTCTTCCACTAGTCTCATTTTGCTTCCCTCTTTGGAGCTGTATTCCCCTCACCTGCTGTTTGTAACTGAAGACAATCTCTTAATTTTTTTTGTTAAAAACCTCCCAAAAGTTGAGGACAGATTTAGGGGGTGGGAAGACTCCATGATGCTAAAGTTGCCACTCATGCCATGCTCCTCAAAGTAAATGATATAGCTAAAGTCTCTCATATTTTGTTTTACTGTGTTTTTCTTCAAAGACGTGTCTCCAAATTACCAGAGTATTTTTAAAAATTCAAACAAAAACTCTTAAATGTCACAATATTCTGCTAATTAGAGGTCATGTGTTAATTAGTCATGTGTTAGTACCATCCATTTTTGTCATGTTAATTTCCCTTCTTCTCCCTGTCAGCGAGCATCATCAATCTATTGTTTCCACTTTCCCTCTAAGCTCATGATTTATATTTTGAAATATTTCATAACAAAGGCACACCAGCAACTTTATTAACCACCGAAATATTAATAAACCATTTGATTCTATCTGATATGGACAGTCCCTTTAGTTTGGTTATTTTTGTTGAGGTTTTTGAACAAACATCAGATCACTCTACATTCAGTATTTTGACATTAAGTTCACACGAATCTTCTCAGTTGGAAAAAACACATGTGAAAACATAGTATGGAACTCCAGCCTGGTCTTGTCCCATGATGGTCACAAGGCATCTCAAACTCATTCTTATTTTCTCCTTAGAAAAACTGCCACAAGAATTCACAGATATCCATTGACCTATTATGTCTCAGGAGTGAAGTTCCAGCAGCACTGGGATGCATATAGGAGGGTGAAAGCAGAGCTGGGAGAGGCAGAGTATCCCAGGGCCTTCAGTATCTAACCAGGGCAGCCCATGGAAACCACAGACAGAGTCCAGAGCAGTGAACCAGCTACTGCAATGAACGTCACCCAAATCTGAGCAGAATAAGAACCTTGGAAGAGTTCAGAAGAAAAATCCAAGAGTCAAGGTATCATGAAGACAAAGACAACTGAGATGCCTTTAAGACATTCGAGAGTATATTACATAGCTGGGCCTGTGTAATGGATGAAGGCTAAGAAGAGAAGTCTGAGCTGAAAGTATAAATGAATAGGACCTCTCTGCACCTGGATCCTATCTGAAGCAATGGGTACAGCTGAGAAAGTTAGAAGGAAGAGTCTGCAACAAGGAAATAATGTAGGGCTGAGCCCCTTCTCTTATATACACTGGTACACATTTGCACCTGGCTGATTCAAAGAAAAATGAGTGCCCGTGGCACACCAAATGCTGCCTTCTGTATGAAACACCAGCCAGTGGTTAATCACAGAACATAAAACATCAACTTCCTCCTCCTTAAAAATGAGCCTTCTGCCTCCCCTTGTTCCTTATTTCTGTTTTAATGAGATTGTTTATTATCTTTTGACTTATGTTTTGAGACTTTTCATCACAGGTTTATTGAAGAGTGATCATCACAGTGTGCCTTCTGTGACAGCATCTGGCAGAATGACCTGGCTCACCAGGATTTCCAAGGTAAAGATTCCAAATTGATATCCCCACTATAACTAGAAAATGGTCGGGCTTCTAATCTTCTTTACAGAATAGAACAAGAGAAACAAAAGCTGAAAACGTTGAACAATTCACTGATTTCTTTTAAAAAAAGAAAGTTAGTTCAGTTGTACAACTGTACAGTTGTACAATTTATGGTTGTACTGGGGCGCTTTCAAGATAAATGCCAAGAATTATGCGGGAGAAATTATGGTTATAAGTTAAAAAAGGATGTGTAAGGGTAAACCAAAGCCAAATGTTAGGGTGTGCACCCAAAAGCCTGAGAGGGGAAGATGGTCTGTGGGTCTAAAGTATTCAGCGAAGGCCTCCTGGAAGTGTGGTTTAGACTGCACTTTGAAAAAAATGTGTAACTGCAAAAATAATGGAGACTGTTTTAAATGAAAGAAATTGCATGAGATAGGAATGACCACAATATTTGTGACTGAATTACAAAGCAAAACAAAACAAAACAAAAAACTCCACCCCTATTCTAATAGAAGTGATCTGAATTAATAAATAGGAGTTAAGTTCTCCATAGATTAGAGCAGATTTAACTTCTTTAAACACAAAGACTGTCAAAGAAAAAGAAAACATGTCAATGACAAGCAAATTTAAATTTTTTTTTCTTACAGATGACAGATATATCCTTGGACATATCTCAGTATTTATTCAAAATATTTACATACAAATAGAGCTGGTACAATTATCAGGCATCCGAGGAAAGGGTCCTCTGCCAGACTGCAATGGAAAACACCAAATCCTTACGCCTGGCAGCCCCCAGAAAGTTCTCTCCAGAATAAAGAAAACCAATCTAACTCTCAGGAACTTACTCAGGTGTCAGCTAGAGAGGAGAGGAGATTCTTTTTTAATCAAAAGTAAACAGGATCGAGAATATTGTAGATAATGGAAAATTTAGATGTTCAGAAATAAGCCACAGATAGCTTCCATTGTTTCTCTGTAAGAACTACAAGTCATGCCAGGATTTGGTAGAAAACATGCTACACAAAACCGTTCCATCTAAAGAAGATGATAAGTCTTCTAGTCAGAAGAAGTCTTCTAGTCAATAACTGTGCTTCATGTCACTCTAATGATTTTTTAAAATTTCCTTTTTTATTTACAGCTTGAATATGTGAGACAGATGGTAGAGACTCTACTAGATATATTTTGATCTTTCTTTGCATTTATTTTAAAAATGGAAACCTCCCAGTTGTTATAACTCCCCGGATTTTGTAATTTAAATGATAAACGCTGAAAATAAGGACTTCCTAAGTCTAGACTGCCGTCATAGTTATTTAATTGAGCTTTTTCTCATGCTTCTGTAAGCTATACTATTACACTTAGCAAAAATCTTAGTAGCATAATTACAGTACTATAAAAGACGTTCTGCCTTTCTTTCTAAACATTCTCATCTGGTACATTTCAAGATATATCAATAAATCACACAGCCTGATGACTACTAGGGCTTTTGCCATACTTCAGAAAATTTGAAAAAAAAATGCATGATTTTTAGAATACACTACTTTGACTTTTCTAATGCTTAAAGGCGATATCTCTAAAATCTTTGAAGATGTTGAAATTATTTTATAAAATCAGTTTTGAGATAATTATGAATTATACATAGATATTATATTACACATAATACATATATAATCAATAATAACTAAAATTACATCTTCATTTTCTGATACAAAACAAAAATAGCTACCAAATTCAAAATTTATATCTGGCTCTTTGTATACAAAACCACAACCAAAAAATCCTCTACTGAAACATCACCAGATAATAACTTTTTATACTATTTTTATGTTTTTAAAAAGTAAACTCTCTCTTTCTTAAGGGTTCTTCTTTCCTGCTAAGAAATATGTTGTCAACAATTTTTAACTGCTTTTTGTTGTTATTGTTTAATCTTTTAAAAAGTACCTTCTCTCAAAATCTAACCGCTAAATTTGTCTTCTGTGTACCACCTATCACATGCTTCTCCCTTCAATACCAAACACAAAACAGAGAGAATCTTTCCCAAGTACCCACTCATCTTCTTACTCTTCTACACAAATATTTTAGACTGAATTATGTCTTTTACTTCCTCAAACATAAGAGAACCTACAAAACTAATTCTACCAGATACTTGTTTTCAATGCAAAATGATAAGATTCTTTGTTACATCTATCATAGTACCTCCTTACCAAGTAACTTTTAATATCAATAGTTCAAAGAAGCTATCGCTAAAAATAACTGTATTTGTTACATAGCCACTAGCCATAATAAAAAGTATATGCAACGATAAACTATTTGAACTTTTTATAGCATTAGATGAATTTGCTAGAAATCAAGAACAACTAGTTGAGATCGGTTTCCTAGAACTTGAGAGGGGTGAAAATACGATAATATTTAACGGACTGTTTTAATACATGATAAAGGTCCCAAATTGTAATTTACAATCAAAACAGTTGGTGGCACCTTTGAAGCAATGTTTTGTTTCACTGTATCTTTGCTGCCTTCAAACTGGTAGACAATTACATTAATATACAAAGCTTTCATAATTACATCGGTTGAGACAGAATTTTCTGACATTCAGATGACTATATTTTAATATAATTTATACTTATTATACACTGTGAGAGAAAAAACAAAACAAAATGAAATAAAATCAGAATGTGTCTCCAAATAATAGTATTTATTACTCAGATATTTTTGCAAGAGTTTTAGCCTGATGAAAATTTTACTTTCTTCTGAAGGCAAGTCAGGAGTGCCTCAGAAACAGCATTACTTACCCAGACACAACATCAAACTCAATGGAGTTGACACAGCAGTGTGGGAAGGGTTGAGGAGTCTATTATCAGCTATTTAAATGTCTCCAATCCTCTTAGATCCACTTTCCCACTAGGCTTTTAAGATGGCTTAAATTTCTTACCTAAGAGAGTTACTCTTTCAGTCAAAATATTATAAATCCAGTGTAATTCCTTCAAAGGACAAATGTCCTTGAAAAGCGCAGCACATTGATGTTTATTCAATATTAGCACCAAGGCAGAAAGAGACTGAAATTTAGTTAGAATATAACCAGTGATTGATTATATAAATAGACTTTGGTGCAGGTTTTATAGCCTTTGTTGGTGCTATTGAGGAATAATTAATATCACTACTTTTCTGAATGTGAATCCAAATGAGAGGTATACGCAAGGATCACACGGATGAAGAACAGACTTGATAAATTTGGATTGAGAATGCAGCTTTGACCAGCAGCCAAATGTATTTCCAAATGCTTTATACCAGGATTTTACCTACCCACTCTCAATTGTTCTGGAAGTTAAAACTAGGAGGAGTGGAAGGGAATGTAAATTTCCCTTTAACTGTGCAATGTCAAAATAAACAAAGCCAGACACCAGTGAAAGTGATAAGGATAGATTTTAATCAGTAATATATTATTTCAATTGGGAAGAGAGTCCAGTGTGAACTAAACTCAGCTTGAATTTGTACAGAGGTGACTGGGCATTTTAGAGGGAGAATGAGCGAATAGGAGAAAGGAGGGGGATTAACAGGGGCTTGAGCAGTGACAGGGAAGTTAAGAAGTATAAAGGGTTGGTCAATGTAAATGCTAATTAGGCCAGCTGTATATTTTACCTGGCAATTATTTTAAGTTATGATTCTATGCCCCCTAACAACCACCACTAGACTGGGAGACAGAGGCTCTGTCCTTCCTGATGATTACATTTCTAAGAATGGCTTCCTGGTCCTTGTGGACTCCTGAGATGTAGGAGATATGTATATATCTTAAAGAACAGAAACATATTTGCAATCATAAGCACTTTTTAGAAAATGCTCTAAATAAAGGAGGTCAGGAGCCTATCTCAGATGTTCGCTAAAACATCATTAATTGCTTTGACAGTCTTGAGCTTTCCCAGACAAAAATTTGAAAGAGGGATGGGTCTTCCTAGGGATTAAATCTTTGGTTGCCAGAAGATGTGTTACAGTTTGATCAAGTCTCTTAGTGCAGGATTTTGAAGAAAGTTTATGGACCAAGAGTTTGGCAGTTCTCAGTGGCCCACATACAAAAAAAGGCTCCAAAAGGTCAAGGTTTGTGTATGCCCTGTTACTAAGAGTTACCTTGCCAACACAACCAGGAGGGCAAATGCTTCTATTCTTTGGAGCTACACAGAGCTACTAGGAGAGGAGTTGGAATGTATCCTCCCAAAGCAGTGGTTCTCAACCAGGACATCTGCCCCTGAGAGAATATCTGGCAAAACCAAGAGCCATTTCTGTTTGTCACATCTACAGGAAGGAGGTACTGATAGTGCCATCTAGTAGGAACATGTTAGGGATGCTGCTAAACATCTTATAATGCACAAGCCAGCCTTCTACAACAAAGAATTATCCAACCTGAAATGCAAGCCAGTAATGACAAATGACAAAGACCTTTTGCTTGACCAAACTTTAGTCATGTTCCTGAACCTTCTTCTAACCCCATATGTACACTACTCTGTACATTGCTTTGTAAAATCCAGTTTTGGCAGGGATACTGCTAAGTCATTTTAGCAAGAACACTTCACCCTCAATATCTTATCCATTCCTCATCCTCTATCCCCCAGTGTCTGATGATCCTGACCTGTCTTCAGCAGAAATCCTGTTAGGTTGGTTTAGCCAAAATTCCCCTTCCCCTTGAGGTTTCCTCTAAGTAATTTTATAGCCACTGACACCCAGCCTACTCCTTTGCTATAAATTACCACCTGGTGATGCTATATGCAGAGTTGAACCCAATCTCACACCCCCACCACAAAATCCCACTGTCGTCGTCCTTATACCAATCACAGTGATCCTGAATAAGGTTTTTCTTACTTGAAAAATTATCACCAAATAATTTTTTTAAACAATAGAATAGGATTTTTTTTAATTAGGAAAAAGTTCTAATTTAGATATATTCAATAGAAATTGAACATGTGACTAATTTGTGGCTCAATATTAATTATATAACATGCATTGCTATTACAAGAAGAGAACTGAGCTGGAATTGAGAAGACAAGTAAATAATAACAGTCTTCTAAAAGAGTGGCACTGTGGTAGACCAGGTCATAAAAAACAGCAAAATTAAGTCCCTGAGGACTCCTCAGTTTAATTGGGCAGAGAGACATATAAACAATTGACTATAATAAAATATGATGAGAGATATATATCAATATAGTGATGTAATATGAAACATGAAAAGAAGAAAGGAACAATGAGTGGAGTATGAGGGGATTTGAAAAAATGTATTTCTCATATGGAGCCTGGCTCTGTCGCCCGGGCTGGAGTTCAATGGCACAATCTTGACTCACAGCAACCTCCACCTCCCGGGTTCAAGCAATTGTCCTGCCTCAGCCTCCCATGTAGCTGGGATTACAGGTGCACACCACCATGCCTGGCTATTTTTCTTTTTTTCTTTTTTTTTTTTTTTTTGTATTTTTAGTAGAGACAGGGTTTCACCATGTTGGCCAGGCTGGTCTTGAACTCCTGACCTCAGGTGATTGCCCACCTTGTCCTCCCAAAGTGCTAGGATTACAAGTGTGAGCCACCATGCCCAGCCTGTTTCAGATAAATCTTAAGTCAGATATACATTATGTTTTTAAAAGGTGAAAGAGGTAACCGGAGGATAGAAAAGCATAAACAAAGGCATGGGAATCCTACTTTATAATGAGGTATATATATTCCTACAAAAGTAGCTCAACCTGAAAGGATGAGGACAGAGAAGGTATGAAGATATAGGGTGGGCCCTTTGTAATCTTCGAATTTTGGACTCTAAGTAAGGAAGAAAATTGACACCAGAGAAACACATTATACAACCTGAACCAGCACAGTAAATGAGAAAGAAGGAATATAATCAAGAGTGATTCACAAAGCAGAATGATGGAATTTGTGATGCAATTGGTTACAGAAAAAGAAATTTGAAAAATCAAAAGTATCCCTGGAAATTTCTTGTTGAGCACCTGGTGGATGAACAGCAGTATAGTTAAAAGATTCTGATGAGTTAAAGGACGAGAAAGAGATTGAAGAAATGAAAAAATGACATAGTATATAATAAATTATTTTGTGTACACGTTAATCAAGTACCTGTGCACAAACATCCAGTAGTACTTCAATATACAGATCTGAATTTTAGGAGAACACTAATGACTGAAAATATTTGTTTATTAAATATCTGTATGTTGGTGATTTAGTGAGCATTTCTCAGCCAAGAATTGGAACTCCTGTTTTAGTGTAGAAAGTATTGCCTAAAGGAGATTGCATCTAATGGGGACCTAAGACGAGTACACAGTTTTACGGTAAGCAATGCATAGGAAATGCATAATTAAGTACCAAGATGTACGCAACACTGAGTGTATAGTCAGAGAAGACCAGAAGGAAAGAGAAATCGAGTAGTGTAAAAAGGCTTTACCGAGTTGGTGGAAGTAGGTTAGGTCTGGTAGGCTGTGTAGAACTTAAATAAGCAGGGAAAAATAAAGGTATTCCACTCCAGGAAAAAAAAAAAGCACACACACAGGTGACAGCACAGTTGAACATGATGTATTCTCTGGACAGTGGGGAGACAGTGTTTTTTTTTAAAAAAGGAAGTTTCATATTGAAGGGGCAGTGGAAAATTAAGTTGACTAAGTGCAACAAGAACAAAATCATAAAGAGAATAATATATACATACATATGTATGGGTGTATGTATATATATGTATATGTGTATCTAGATGCGCACAAACATACATACTTATTTTGTGCAGCAGAAGAATAATAAAAGGGATTTAATTTTTCAAATGAGTAGATAATTAAATCAATGTTTAAGTAATATTTGCTGGGCAGTAGAATGCAAAAAAAGAGAATTCAATTTTTACCTAAGCACAAACTAATGATAACTAATTTTCATTCCTTTTTTCACCAAATATTTACTGAAGGATAAATATCTGTGTGCCATGCCATGTTCTTGACCTTGGGATACAGAGGTATACAACCCAGATCTCACATCCAACAGTTAGGAATCTAGCTGGGAGAGACAGGCAACAGGCCAGAGAGTTTTCTAGTGCCATGCCAGATCAAGGAGCTGACTTTAGACTGAGACAAGGGCACTAGGAATAAAATGAAGGCTCAATAGATGACTACCAGCGGAAGGAAAAGAACAAAATTTCTAACTTTATAAATGGACAAATACTTCCATTGTTGAAAAAGAAGGAAAAGTGAGAAACCAGTCTGGTTCAAAATGAAAAATAAGTTCATCTTAGGACATTTTTAATATGATGAGACAGCAACACAATTAATTCAGTGGAGAAAAAGATAAAAATAAGAAAAAAGAAAATTTTACCAGGACATATGCATGAGCTTCTGAGAAAAATGTAAAAACTTACCTTCAGTGAATAGATTCTCTGCTATAAAATAAGCAAGCTATGGTATTAAGCACATTTGAATTTGTACTATAGCACAACTATAGATAGCAAGTTATTAAAACCCACAAACTACAGTTAAGAATGATCAAATATTGTCTGTTCTATATAACTCATTTTAAATCAACCAAATGATCACCTACTAAGAAGACAGAATAAACTGGAATCAACAATCTGTAGCAACAAACAGATTAAAAAACAAAACAAAACAAAACAAAACACCATTGTAATAGTGAATGGGTTTACCAGGTAGGTGTTATGATTAACCCAAAGCCAGATGTTGTGACGCCTCCTTGTTTTCATGAGTTAAAAGTAATTTTCTTCCTGTTAGCTGACTTCTTACTGTAGGGAAGGAGAACTTGAAAGTCAAGGAGAGTATTTACTGTTAAGCCATATAAGATGTTCCTGCCCTCTAAAGGCTGCTGTTCCTTCCAGTATCTTTTTCTAACATCCAACACAAAGAAATGTTGGGCTCCATTCATAGTTTTACAAATATCATTCAGTTCTTATGCTGAGGTTGACTGCTAAAACCTCCATAGTGCCATCCTGGGTGATTACATAAGATGGGCTACATATTAGAGTTGCTTATTACAAGTGGCTGAATAAACTAATAGCAAAACCATATCTATTTTTTTTACTACCAAACAGGGTGTGTGTGTGTGTGTGTGTGTGTGTGTGTGTTAGTTTGCAATTATTGCTTTATTGCTCCATTCATAATCTTCTATGGCTAATCTTATCATAGTTTCCTGCATGATGAGCATCTTTCTATTAACTATATGTCTGTTGAATTTATTTTATAATTATTCATGTTAGGATTGGATTAATCTATAATGTAATTAGCCACCCATAGAGTTTTGAGAAATAATATTCTGTTCTTTTTTAGTGAGAAAGATAAGTAACACAATGGAAACATATAATAATCTGCTTCCTGGCTTCAGGTCACTTGCCTGATCTCCTCTTTGGAGGAAGAACAAGGCCATAGCCATACAGTTTTGTTGGAAGTCAATGTCACTTTAAAACATACATGTTGTCTATGAAGAAACTCAATAGTAAGGAAGTCAAATATTCTTCACAATTGGTAAATAGAATCAGCAAAACAGGTCTACTGTTAAATACGTTAACATCTGCCAGAATTTTGTCCTGAAAGGTTGTCTCACTAGAGGCAAAACAGCTATCACTATCAGCTTTCAGCTAATAAATTTAAGGAGACAACTTGCAGTTAGTCATATAAATTGCAGCAGTGTGGGGATTTGAGTACATCTTCTAGATGCCACCAAGAAAGCCTCCAATTCTTTACAATCTAAAACATGAAAAACATAAAGTGTACATTTTAAATTATCAAGAGATATACATTGCTTAAAACACAATGGTACATATTGTGTACACAATGGTACACAAAAATATCAATTCTTTCAATCTCTTACATATATATTTAACTAATCAAAAACTATTGTTTCCCAAAATTCACTTTAGCATTATCAGAGAAATATAACAATATCCAATGATACATATTTATCATATTTTTAAAAACATCAAAAAGTAGTTATTATATATCATTAAGTGCAAGTGTTACCTTGAGTTGATGTGGTAAAAATAATCTTCTAAAAGAAGTCAAGAAGGACAATGGGTTTCAAATCTCATCTCAACTCAAATTGATTGGTAGTGGCTTCTGGAACACTGTTTTTTAAAATAATTTCACTGCTGCTCCTGTGCTTAGTCAGCAATAGTGCCACAACTGATAAGTGATGAGTACTGTGGGATGGGTGGGACAATCACTGCTCTAATGTCATCAGTTCGCCACACCAAGTTAAGGTAATGGCTGACAAGTTTAGTAATTAGAGCAGTGTAATGGTAACATGAATGGGCAGCGATCACCAACAAATCATGAAAGTTCTAGAAGATTGCTTTGTGACATGCAACCACTTCTCTGCTTCTGGCACAAGACTATATGTCACATGAAGCTTCTCAGAAACAGCTTAATGGGACGGTTTTACCCTGATGAAAAGTCTGTGACTTTTATTGAGTACCTACCACGAATCAAGTATTCAGCTAGATACTGGAGACACACACACACACACACACACACACACACATTCTAGCTTTCATAATCAGTAGCCAGTAGCTCACATATGGCTGTGTTCAGTGGGTTAGAAATATTTCCATAATTTTGGGGCGATGAAATTAGATCATGTGAGGTAAAAATTCAGAAAAAAAGCAATATGTAAACTAATCAGGAGTCTGAATATGGAGTATACGTCTACTCAACTCATCTATCTCCTTCAAATGGGAAGCCAGTTTCTATATCTAAAGATGTGGGAGTCACGAGTATAGAAGCCACATCAGGGGAGGGGGTTTTATGTTGGGAAACAGCTGCCACTGATTTCTTAAACCTTCAGAGAAACATGAACTAAACCACCACATGATATTAAGAATATGTCCAAGTTGCTCTGGTGCACAAATTAGAACTCAGGATTAAAACTCACTCAAAACCATACAATTACATGAAAATTGAACAACCTACTCCTGAATAAGCCCTGGGTAAATAACGAAATTAAGACAGAAATCAAAAATTTCTTTGAAATCAGTGAGAACAAAGAGGCAACATACCAGAATTTCTAGGACACAGCTAAAGCAGTGTTAAGAGGGAAATATATAGCACTAAATGCCCATATCAGAAAGCTAGAAAGATCTCAAATTGACACAGTAACATCACAATTAAAAGAGCTAAAGAAGCAAGAGCAAATAAATCCAAAAGCTAGCAGAAGACAAGAAATAACTATTATCAGAGCAGTTCTGAAGAAGATACAGACATAAAAAACTCTCCAAAAATTAATGAATCCAGGAGCTGTTATTTTGAAAAAATTAATTAAATAGATAGACTGCTAGCTAGACTAATAAGGAAGAAAAGACAGAAGAATCAAATAGACACAATAAACAATGATAAAGGGGATATCACCATTGACCCCACAGAAATACAAACTACCATCAAAGAATACTATAAACAACTCTATGCAAATAAACTAGAAAATCTAAAAGAAATAAATAAATTCTTGGACACATACACCCTTCTAAGACTAAACCGGGAAGAAATTGAATTTCTGAATAGACCAATAACAAGTTCTGAAATTGAGGCAGTAATTAATAGCCTACCAACCAAAAGAAAAAAAAAACCACACACACACACACAGGACCAGACTGATTCCCAGCTGAATTCTATAAGAGGTACAAAGAGGAGCTGGTACCATTCCTTCTGAAACTATTTCAAACAATTAAAAGGATGTACTCCTCCGTAATTCATTTTATGAAGGCAGCATCATCCTCATACCAAAACTTGGCAGAGACACAACAAAAAAAGAAAACAGGCCAATATCCCTAATGAATATCTATGTGAAAATCCTCAACAATATACTGGGAAAGCAAATTCACCAGCACATCAAAAAGCTTATCTACCACAATCAAGTCAGCTTCATCCCTGGGATTCAAGGCTGGTTCAACATATGCAACTCAATTAATGTAATTCATCACATAAACAGAACCAAAGACAAAAACCAAATGATTATCTCAATAGATGCAGAAAAGGCCTTTGATAAAATTCAACATCCCTTCATGTTAAAAAGTCTCAATAAACTAGGTGCTGATGGAACATATCTCAAAATAATAAGAGCTATTTATCACAAACCCACAGCCAATATCATATTGAATGGGCAAAAGATGGAAGCATCCACTTTGAAAACTGGCACAAGACAAGGGTGCCTTCTCTCACCACTCCTATTCAACATAGTATTGGAAATTCTGGCCAGGGCAATTGGACAAGGGAAAGAAAGAAAGTGTATTTAAATAGGGAGAGAGGAAGTCAAATAGCCTCTGTTTGCAGATGACATGATTGCATATTTAGAAAACCCCATCATCTCAGCCCAACTACTTAAGTTGCTGAGCTCCCCAAGCTGACAAGAAACTTCAGCAAAGTCTCAGGACATAAAATCAATGTGCAAAAATCACAAGCATTCCTTTACACCAACAATAGACAAGTGGAGAGTCAAATCATGAGTGAACTCCCACTCACAATTGCTACAAAGAGAATAAAATACCTAGGAATATAGCTAAACAAGGGATATGAAGGACCTCTTCAAGGAGAACTACAAACCACTGCTCAGGGAAACAATAGAGGACACTAACAAATGGAAAAACATTCCATGCTCATGGATAGGAAGAATCAATATTGTGGATAGGAAGAATCAATACTGTGAAACTGGGCATACTGCCCAAAGTAATTTACAGACTCAATGTTATTCCCATTAAACTATCATAGACATTCTTCACACAATTAGAAAAACTACTTTAAATTTCGTATGGAATCAAAGAAGACCCCATATAGCCAAGACAATCCTAAGCAAAAGAACAAAGCTGTAGGCATCATGCTACCTGACTTCTAACTATACTACAAGTCTGCAGTAACCAAAACAGCATGGTACTGGTACCTAAACAGACATATAGACCAATAGAATAGAACAAAGACCCTAGAAATAACACCAAACATCTACAACCATTTGATCTTCGACAAACCTGACAAAAACAAACAATGGGGAATGGATCTTCGATTCAATAAATGGTGCTGGGAAAACTGGCTAGCCATATGCAGAAAACTGAAACTGGACCTCTTCCTTATACCTTATAAAAAACATAAGATAGATTAAAGGCTTAAATGTAAAACCCCAAACCATAAAAACCCTAGAAGAAAACCAAGGCATACCTTTCAGGACATAGGCATGAGCAAAGATGAAAATGCCAAAAGCAATTGCAACAGAAGTCAAAATTGACAAAAGGGGTTTAAATAAACTAAAGAGCTTGTGACAGCAAAAGAAACTATCATAAGAGTGAACAGGTAACCTACAGAATAGGAGAAAATTTTGCAATCTACCCATCTGACAAAGGTCTAATACCCAGAATTTACAGGAAACTTAAACAAATTTACAAGAAAAAAAACAATTCCATCAAAAAGTGGGAAAAGGATATAATAGACACTTTTCCAAAGAGGACATGTATGCGGCTAACAAACATATGAAAATAAGCTCAACATCACTGATTATTAGAGAAATGCAAATCAAAACTACAATGAGATACCATCTCATAACAATCAGAATGATGATTATTAAAAAGTCAAGAAACAATAGATGCAGAAGAAGATGTGGAGAAATAGGAACACTTTTACATTGTTCTTGGGGATGTAAATTAGTTCAACCATTGTGGAAGACAGTATGGTGATTCCTCAAGGGTTTGACCCAGCTATCCCATTACTGGGTATATACCCAAAGGAATATAAACCATTCTACTATAAAGACACATGCACACTTATGTTTATTGCAGCACTATTTACAATAGCAAAGGCATAGAACTAACCCAAATGCCCATCCATGATAGACTGAATAAAGAAAATGTGGTACATATATATACCATGGAATATTATGCAGCCATAAAAAGAAATGAGGTCATGTCCTTTGCAGGGGCATGAATGAAGCCGGAAGCCATCATGCTCAGTAAACACACACAAGAACAGAAAACCAAACACTGCATGTTCTCATTCATAGGTGGGAGTTGAACAATGAGAACATGTGGACACAGGGAGGGTGTCCACACACCAGGATCTGTTGAGAGGTGGGGGGCGAGGGGACAGAATTTACAGGATGGGTCAATAGGTGCAGCACACCACCATGGCATATGCATACGTATGTAACAAATCTGCACATTCTGCACATGTATCCGGGAACTTAAAATTTAAAAAAAATGATAATATATGGGGCCAGGCATGGTGGCTCATGCCTATAATCCCAGCACTTTGGGAAGCCAAGGTGGGAGGATTGCTTGAGCCCAGGAGTTCGAGACCAGCCTGGGCAACATGGGGAAACACAGTCTCTACAAAAGATACAAAAATTAGCTGGGCATGATTGCATGCTCCTGTGGTTCCAGCTACTCAGAAGGCTGAGGGGAGTGGATAGCTTGAGCCCAGGAGATTGGGGTTTGGATGACCCAAGATTACATCACTGCACTACAACCTCGGTGACAGAGTGAGACCCTGTCTTACAAAAAAAAAGAAAAAGAAAGAAAGAAGGAAAGACAGAAAGAGAGAAAGAAGAAAGAAAGAGAGAAAGAAAAGAAAAGAAAGGAAAAGAAAAGAAGAAAAAAGAAAAGAAAAGAAAAGTATGTGGAGGGAAACCGTCAATATAATGGTCGAAATGGTTTCATCATTAGGTTTATCAATCAAATGTAAAATGATATTTATATTGGCTAAATAGGTAAGTGGTTAATTTATAGACACTTTAGTGTTAGTCTAATTTCCTTGTAACAAAAATATTTATGAAACATCTCTAGTAGATTATTGGCACTGATGACAGCAATAATTTTTTTCTATTTATGCACCCTCTTTGAAATGTGGCTTTGTTGGCCCTCTAAGTAAGAGGCAGAGCCCATTTCCTCACCCCTGGAATCTGGACAGTCCTCTTAGTTTGAATTAACCAACAGAATATGGTAGAAGATCTATTAGGGAAGTTCTAAACCAAGGCCTCAGGAGGCATTGCAGCCTCTGTTCTCATCCTGGAGTGCTACTATTACCATGAAAAGAAGTTTTCCAGCCTTATTATGAAAGCAAGACAACAAGGAATGGCCTAGCTGTCAGCCAGCAACAATTTCCAGGCATATGACAAAGACCACTTTAGACCATTCTGTCCCAGTGGAGTGGCTAGACAATTCACTGCCTAAGTGATTCCAGATGAGACCAGTAGAATCACCTAGCTGAGCCAGCCCAAAGTAATGATCCAAAGAAATGCGAGCAAATCAAATGTTTGGCTGTATTAACTCAGTAAATTTTAGGGTGACTTGTTACTGAGAGTGTGGTGCTTCCATAGGAAAAATCTAAAACTGATGGCATTAACAAAAGAACTGTTAGTAGAGGGTGGAGATGCAATGAAGAGGCTGCTATATGTGTCTCAAAAAAGAGTGACTTATGTAGTGCCAGAAACTTCAGCAAAACTGTCACTTGGAGTAATTTGGAAGATAGAAAATGTAACTGATGTAGACTTAATATGGTTAAAATGGGCTTTTTTCACAAATTGAGCTATAGAGTCATTGCAATATCAGTAAATATTCTAGCAGGTGTTTTGAAGAAATTGGCAAGCTAATTCTGAAATTGTGAGTAAAGGTAAAATAACTAAAATAATAAAACAATTTCAAAAAGAATAACAATATTGCAAGATTTCAAGACATTGTATACAACTACACAGCAGGATGGAGAACTATTGGAATAATGACAATCATTTAGATCAATGGAAAGTTAAGGAATAGACCCACCCTTATAATGTCACCTGATTTGGCATAGGGATGTCAAGGTAACTCAATGGAATTCTGGAAATGCTGGAGATGAGAGAGAGAGAGAGAGAGAGAATGTGTGTGTGTGTGTGTGTGTGTGTGTGTGTGTGTAATATATGTTATACATTTTACATGTATATTAAATATATGAAAAATTTATCCTTGGCTATTAACTCATGTACACAAATTAAATAAAAATGGATTAGGGACCTGATGGTTATGACTAAAATTATAAAACTTCTGGAAGAAAACATGAAAAATGTTTGTGATACTTGCTTAGGGCAAGATTTCTTGAATAGGAAAGAGGAAATCATGAAGCAAAAATGGATAAAATGGACTTCATCAAAGTTAAAGACTTTGGTTCTTTTAGAGACCTGGTTAAAAACATGGATAGATAAGACAGCAACTGGGAGAAAATGTTTGTTACACATTTATCTGACAAAATACTTGCATGAAGAATACATAAAACACTCTTATACTAATATAATCTCAAGAAAAATGGCCCAGATTTTTAAAAAGGCAAAATATATTAAAATGTATTTTACAAAAAATGTGCAAACAAATAATAAATCCATAAACAGATGGTCAACATCACTCATTATCAGGGAAGTACAAATTACAACCACAGTGACGTATCGGTACATATTCACTACAGTGTCTCAAATTTAAAAGACCAATAATACAAAGTGTTGAAAACTATATGAGCAACTGCAACTCTCATACGTTTCTGATGGGCTTGAAAAATGGAGAGGGAGGAAAGTTTGTAGCTTCTTATGAAGCTAAACATGTACTTGTCGTTGACCAGGAATCTCACTCCTAGGTATGCACTCAAGAGGAATAAAAATATATGTCCATACATACCTATATGCAAATGTTCATAAGAGTTTTAGTGATAGTAGCCAAACATTAAAATACCAAATGTACAACAGCTAGTGAATAAACACATAATACCACAGTGTAGATTATGGTATATCTACACTGTGAAATGTTAAGAGTAGAAAGAAGTGAACTATAGATACATGCAAAAATATGGATAAATATATAAAGTATTATGATAAATGAAAGAAGTCACAAACAAAATAATATAATCTATGATAACATTAACACAAAATCTGGAAAAGGCAGAAGTACAGTAATAGAAAGCAGGTCAATGGCTGCTTAAGCCCAGGAACTGGGAGAGAGATTTGTCTGCAAAGGATTATAAGAAATCATTTTTGAATATGTGTGGGTTGGGGAAGGGGAGAGTGTAACTTGATGTTTTACTTCCCTTGTCTCTGGATTAAAAGCAGTCACACAGAAGAGGCTACAGCCTTATCTATGAGGAGTTTGGCTTCTGGCTAAAATCTATGTGTGATTTTTCAGATCTGACTGTGGTCAATTACAAAGGTTTTAACTGATAAGCCTTATGGAAAAAACTTGCCCTCTCCACATTAGACTTAGTGCTGAGCTAGTGCATTACATCACTAAGGAGAGTTGCAGTCAAGGACTCAGCCTCCTCTCTTCAGTCATGCTTTTACATACGTTCACATTCTTAGCCAAGGAACCTTCATTCCTACACATCTTTCTGGGGTCTTCAGCCAAGGTTGTCTTCAAGTACATCTACCAAGGCCTCTTTGTTGGGGGAAGGAACGGGAAACTTTGAAGACATTTTTCCTCAGTCCAACTCAGTGCTCAGTATTTTTCCACTCCTAGCCTGACTTTCTTCTCCCAGCCCCTGAGTCCGTAAAGCTACAGAATCCTTCTGTTCAGGATGCTCTCAACAGTGAGATAACCCCACATTTGTGCAGATCCACCTGACCCTTGACCAATGCACCATTCCATGGGGGAAAATGGAAAAGGGGAAGTCGGCACTCTTTCCACTTTAGACTCTGGCTTTATGGTTACCTTCATTTTTGGCTTTTAACTTTATTCAGCTGCTCCAAAACGTGGCAGCTCATTCCTCCCCACCTCTCTCTAGCTCAGCTCAGCTCCTGACAATCCACATCCAGGCCTCATTTAGTTTTCATATCCCTCAATTTTGGGCCTGAGGTATTAGTGGGAAGAGACTTGGGAGAAGGGATAAATGTATTTGTGTGAGAAGGATAAGAAAACTTGTGGCCAGAGGGAAGGCTGTTTGCAAAGACAGATATAATAATGCTTCACATTCCTGTATCTCTGTAATGTGACTTTGCCACTCTTTCCACCAAAGGTTGGATTTAAAATTCTCAGTCTTGGAATCTGATCTGGCTTTGTGTCTTGTTTTGAGCAACAGAATTCAGCAGAAGATGGAGTTGTGAGCCTAGACTTCAAAAGACCTTGCAGTTGGCACTTCTGCCCTCCTGAAATTTTGACAACTGATCTGAGGCTCTATTCTAAGTCTAACAAGGGAAATTTCCTGGTCTTTCCTGGTAGGGACTGAGCAGGGAGAAGTGAAAGGGGGGAAAGTAGCAAGGAGAAAGGGAAAAACTGGTCAGTTGATAATCACAATGAACTTGAACATGTTTTAGTGAATGTGGATGCAAAGGATGTTGGGCTGAGGATGACTGATCAGAGCTCAGGCTTGCAAGATGTAGGGTAATACTGGTCATAATTTATGGCCCAGAAATCCAAGGCAGATAAATAGAAGGACAGATGGTAGAACAAGGACCAAAGCAGGAACCTGTAAAATAATCAAACTCAAGCTTCATTACTGGAGCTGATAGCCAAATGCAGTCATGTCCTTAGTGAGTGATTGTGGTCTAGGAGTTGAGCAATCTGTAAGCAGAGGCTAATGACCCAGGAAGCCAAGGGGTGGTGCAGTTGATGTGGTGCTGTTCACTTCAGCAGTAGCAAAATCACTTTCCTGTAAGCCATGTTGTACTGATAATACTTGTGAGTGATTCCATCCTTTCAACCAGGCTACACAGTCATGTGACCTCAAAGAGAGCAAGCCAATGTATATTTAGTCTTTCCACTATGGAATGCCCAGAAACCAGACCTTAAATTATGGAGAAACATTTAAAAACCCAGAGAGTAATTGAAAACCTGAAAATTTAATATCCTGGCAAGTAAATATATTGACTTCATGTTTACATTACAATAATTCCCTACCAAATGTTTTTTAAACTGAAAATACATTACATATAATATGTAATACATTTAGTTTTTATTTAATTAGGGATTATTATTACTATTACATGTCTATAATAATCTCATATTAAATTAAACTTCTGAAAATATTTGGGAGAAAGATGGATATAGTTATCCATCTTTAGAAGGATCTACAGACACATATATTGGAGAAATATATTGTTTTATTCATTAGGTATTATTAGTTACTTTGCTTTTTAGGGATTATTAATGAAGATAGATATATAGAGATATTAATATATATTCATATGCATTATTTAATCTATAAGTATTCTTGATACCAGTGCATAAAAACAGTGAGAGTGATAATTGAGAAGAGCTTGAATTTTTCTCAGAGGGGACTTGGCATCTCTAGTGACCCAGCTGCTTCAGACTATAAAGAGCAGTGAACTGTCACTTTTCATTTCTAGTCATTCAAAGGACCAGTCACTTGCAGGGCTGCCCAGCATCTTTTCCTCACCACATTCTTAGCGATTGCTAAATGAACCTTGATTCTCAAAGAAGAGGGAGAGTATTTTAACTCAAACCTATGCCACTGAGATTCACTGTCTGCCTAAAACATCAAACTGCTTTTCATGTCATTTGCAAGGACCGAATCAAACATGGGAAATGTAGAGATGTGTACTCTTAGGATCATATGAATATGAAAGACACAACGAATGAAGTTGTCCTTCCCCGAGAGAAATAAGACACTGAAGAATAAGAAGTGGCATCCATTCAACACACAAGGAAGGAATGTGTTATATCTAGAGTCTTCTAAAAGAGCACAGGCTGAATAGCACTGTTTTTCAGGGAGCAGCAGAAATTAAATGCACAGCAGAACTGTGATGAAATAGTGCTGCAGTTGTTTTTAATTTTAGTAGCTGAAAAAATGTCTTACAGAGACATGTACATTTTTATCTATTACAAACCAGAGCCATTTTTTAACAGAAAACTTACTTTGTTGAAAATCTGCATAAACTGTCAGGGGAAAAGTCTCTCTTTTACAAGGTAGAAGTAGCATGAAATATAAGAACTTCTCTTAATATGGTCAACTTGGACTGACTGTTATTACTGAGACAACTTCTGGTTAGACCTTAGGCATAAATAGCATAAATACAGAAGCCCACAGAGAATTGTGGGGAAATTCTATTTTATTAATTTTTTTTTTTTTTTTTACCCAGACACTTCATTTACTTCTCTGTCTCTCCTGATAAATTCCTTGAGTGCGTGGAACATAACTCAGTTTTTTTTAGAACCTGAGTGCCCAGTACAGTGTTTGACCACAAAGAGCAGACGTGTAGTAAAAATTTTAATGAAAGAATCTGTTAATTCTCTGATTTTCCAGTGCATATTGACTGATGGTTGTTTAACAGAAGGTATAATGCAACAACTAATTTTGATCATTTTAGTAGAGCTTGAAAAATATTTTGTAATCAAGGAGATTGAAATGAATGGCTCTGTAATGTGGTGGTTACACGTTGCATTTTCCCAGGTACTCTATCTTTTATTAGCATGAATACTAGTATAATTCAAATGAACTGGTTCAGGTAGAACATTGTTCTTGAGACCACAGTAATGGCCAATACAGTTTTGAATGAAGATATGGCTTTTTGTGGAAGAAGGAATTGAAAAGCTTTTTTAAAAATTAGCAGACTAGGCAATTCATATGAAGACAGGGTCCTATTAAGTTTTCTCATCAGTGTCTCCCTGATGCTTAACACAATGCTTAGTAAGTAGTAGGTATTCAACGTATCTACGTGGAACAACTTTATTTGCCTGGGAAACATAAACATAACCAAGAATGAACTGGAAAATGGTAAACATAAGACATTGATCTAGATTCATGTGGACAAAATGACTTCTTGGGTAAGCTATTGGCTCCTAGAGAGCAAGGTGCAGATCTTATACATTTTGTATCTCTAGCATATAACACCGAGCCTAGCACTCAGGCTACTTAAATATTTCAGGAATTAATAAATAAGTCACTATTCCAGATAGTGTGAAGGCATAGTGTGATAATTTTTCTTCTCACGGTGCCCAAGGTATTGTTGCTACTATTGAAATATGTGGACAAAGAAGATAACACATATTTTCTATCTCACTCTGTTGAAGGTTCTATTCTGTTTTTCTGCTCTCTCTTTTCTTTGAGACCACCACTGTGCATGACTTATTTAGAACTAAAAGTTTTGAACATAAAGGCATCCAACAAAGAAATCCAATTTCAAAGGTGTTTTGACCTTAAAGTTCTGTCCCGCAATATTTATTCCAAGGATATGTGTTGTTGCAGTGGTTGTAAGATGCCACCAACCTTGAAAGTCAAGAAGGCCAACAAGAATGGAATAAAACAAATGAAGTAGAATAAAAAGAAACCCAGATTTCCCACTAGTTTTTACCTTTCACCTTCTGAGGCTTTATGCTTAGAAGTATTCTGTCTGCCAGGTAAGGTATGTCAGCCACCATTTCAAAACTATGACCCCGACGGTCAAAGTGATTTGATCTAAGTGACTTAGTTGAAAAGGTTGAAGGAATATCGAACTGATATCCAGTATTGTGTGACTTTAACACAGTGTCTGCATTCAAAAATAGAGACAATAAGTACTTCCCTGGGTGTTCATGAGAAACAAAAGAACTAAGAGTCAGGATTCTGGTCTCAAGTTAATTCTCCAGGTCAAAGATTGTTTCTTTCTTTCAAAAATAGACAGATAGCAATGAACAGTCATATATGTTCTGTCCTAAAAATTGGTTATTCTTACTATTTCCAAGTAATAACCGATGACAGGACAGAGGTCAAGCTTGTGTAATTTCTCACAGCTGTGGTCTACACAGCTTGAATAATAGCAGCTCAATATGTTTGAAACTCTGGAGGAATGAGTCCCTTTTGCAGCCACAAGACAAATCTGTCAGAATGATTTCTTTTTCTTGATACATTACCCTGGGCAACATCTGACCAGTAGTAGTGTGGGTTCTTGGGGAGCTGGGAAGCTAGAACAAGTTTCACCTGGCATTTAATGCTTATTTCTGAAGACAGAATGTTTTGGACATGAACACTTGTATATATTGAATTGACAGTTTTCCTTTCAGGTTAAGTTTATTAATAAAGTTGAGGTCAGTGGCACGAAAAGAAATCCTGTTTGAAGTCCATTAAAACTACCTTTTGTTCTGTTTATCAAAATGTGTTTTTTCCTTATTTTGTTAAGTTTTATAATGCTTTTATCATAGAAACTTACATACATAGGTTTTTTTAAAAAAGCAAATACTGCTGAAAGCAACAAAAACATCATACCTGTCTTATCACTCCCCTTTCCTACCTCAATGTCAATTCTGTAGTCACAGTTTCTACTTTCAGGTCTTATGGCTATTTCTTCACACACTTGAAATTGTCAAGGCTTCTAACATTGCCTGCCAATGATGCCAATGTCTGGTAAAGGCAA
Organism: Chlorocebus sabaeus; assembly: GCF_047675955.1. Classification (NCBI taxonomy): domain Eukaryota; kingdom Metazoa; phylum Chordata; class Mammalia; order Primates; family Cercopithecidae; genus Chlorocebus; species Chlorocebus sabaeus. The sequence continues at coordinate 98,154,447 of NC_132916.1, read as the reverse complement.
TACTTAGTTTTCACTTTAGACATTAGCTAGCCCAACTAGATAGGCTTCTGTGAATTTTCTGGGCTTCAGTATGTTTTAGCAGAGCTTTCAAGTGGGAAAAGTACTCTTTCTTTCTTTCTCTTTCTTTCTTTCTTTCTTTCTTTCTTTCTTTCTTTCTTTCTTTCTTTCTTTCTTTCTTTCTTTCTTTCTTTTTTTCTTTCTTTCTTTCTTTCTTTCTTTCTTTCTTTCTTTCTTTCTTTCTTTCTTTCTTTCTTTCTTTCTTTCTTTCTCTCTCTTTCTTTTCCCTTCCTTTCTTCCTTCCTTCCTTCCTCCCTCCCTCCCTTCCTCCCTCCCTCCCTCCCTCCCTCCCTCCCTCCCTCTCTCTCTCTCTCTCTCTTTCTTTCTTTCTTTCTTTCTTTCTTTCTTTCTTTCTTTCTTTCTTTCTTTCTTTCTTTCTTTCTTTCTTTCAGATCCTCTGCGTTGGCTTCCCAAAGTGCTGGGATTACAGGAGTGATCCACCACGTCCAGCCACTTTTACTTTCTTTTAAGGTAAGGATCAATTTGGTCAATGTTTATTATGTGTCATCTGACTTCCCAAGGAAGCACTTGGCCCCCGGTAGAGCATCATGAGAACCAGCTAGAGCCTAGTGCTTAAGTCAGTCTACCCTTATCTAGTGTGGTGGTAGGTCAGGGCTGAGAGCCACTAGACCAGTAAGGCTTGGAACCCTGTCTTCTGATCACTCTAGTGGGCGCTTTTACACTCCAACCAAGCAAGGCAAAGAGCAGAACAGGGAGAGAAGCCAAGATCCTGCCATGTCTTTCTTATGGAGACGGGGGAAACGTATGTGGCTTTTGTCTAACATATTATAAGGTTTCCCTATGCCATTCATGTTTCTATTTAGACTACTTCTCCAGACTGACATATTATTTCCAGGAGCCAAAACCCTACTGTGTTTTCAAAGTCCAGCTAAAATACCTGTAGGACCATTGCCTTCCCTGAGTAACCAGTAACATTCTCTTTTTCTTGCTCTGAATTGTCGTAGGATTACCTTATAGCAGTTAAAACTTTCTTTTAATATAATAATATTTTAATGTAATAACAATTAACATAATACTCTGTATACATTTCTTATCTCCTACATAAGCAGAAAACCATATGATGGCAGGGACCCTTTTTATAGGTACATAATAATCATGCAGCTATAGTAAGTATTTCCATCTTTTGCCTTGTCAACGGTGTGATTATCTTTGTGATTTTTTATTTAATGCCAATCTACTCCATAGGCTATTACTTGTATTTCAGCAGAGAGAATACATGTCTTATGCTCAAGTATATTCTTATAATTTAGGAAAATGCCAAGTATACAGTAGAAATTCAAGAATATGTGATGAGAGGATGAATAACAAAAAACATAAGGCATTGAAAGATTCTGGCATTCGTTTTGAAGTTAAAATTAAGTAAAGTTTAGTATGACTTTAGAATCACGAACATATTTTATATATTAATTGCTTGAAAAATGATAATCTCCTTATTATTTGCATAACTGGAATATTAAGCAAGCACAATTTGTATTTGTAGAGCATAAGAATCAGAAAGTATTTTTATTTTCATCTTCCATTATCTCTTTAACATTTATTTATATGAGAATGGGAGAGGTTTTTCCCTGTTCCATGATGAAAATTCTGGCAATCTCATTATTTTTTAAAATCTTTCCGGCCAGGCTTGGTGGCTTACGCCTGTAATCCCAGCACTTTGGGAGGCTGAGGCAGGTGGATCATGAGATCAGGAAATGGAGACCATCCTGGCTAACACGGTGAAACTCTGTCTCTACTAAAAATACAAAAAATTAGCCGGGCGTGGTGGCGGGCGCCTGTAGTCCCAGCTACTCGGGAGGCTGAGGCAGGAAAATGGCACGAACCTGGGAGGCAGAGCTTGCAGTGAGCCGAGATTGTGCCACTGCACTCCAGCCTGGGCAACAGAGCGAGACTCTTTCTCAAAAAAGATAAAAATAAATAAAAAAAAATCTTTCCTATCTAACACAAATATTTCTGCTCTTTTAAGTAGTAAAATTTACCCACACTCCTTCAGAAATTAGAATATCTAGTCAAACATATTAATCAACACTTCAATCTTCAATCACAGGTAAGACCCTTCCCCACTTCTCCAGATCTGGCCATCTGTAGGCAAATTGCTTGCCAACTGGATAGGGTTTGGTGTTTTCTTATATATAATGGCCCTGCCTTATTTTTCTACCCTTTCTCCCCCATTTAGCTCCCACTCCCAGGTTAAATCTGGGGAAGGAAAAATGGAAAAAGGAGCCAGACGGTCTGGCTTGAAGACACTGTACATTTTAGTCTGGCAAATGTTTCCAGAGATATTTATTTATTTGCTTATTCATTGCTCATGAGTGTTTTTAAGGATTCCTCAGTGATTCCTCACTGATATTCAGTGGTGCTACCCCTGACAAGGGAGTGGTGACAAAGAAATGCTGCGACCTGTGTTTTCCTCTGACTGTCACTCCCATTAGTATCCTTGTTTTAAGGAATATACTCTAGGTTCTCTCAGTATGGGCCTTGTCACTCTTCCAGAGATCGTTGGAAAGTATACAAAATATCTCCAAGATGGCTTACACCTAGTCCATGGGAGAAACATACGTCCTTTGCCTCTGCTAGCAATGGGAGTATAGCTGGTTTCCAATTGGCATGCCTTTTGCACTGATCACTCAGAACAGTGGACAAAATCTCTCATAAATTTCCAAGTGTAAGTCAGACTCCAGTCTGTTGAGTTTATAAAATCAAGGAGATAGCTGTCACATTTAATTCGTGATCCCTATCAAGCCTGTCTCTGTAGGCTTGAGAGGAAGGGAAAGCACATCTTCACCCTTGCATTGAACAGAATAGATTGAGACACACGGCATAGATTTCTTCATAGAAATAATATTCCCCAAATCTCTTCTATATATTTTATATGTCAGCTGTTTATCATCCCAATAGTGTTGTACAATATTTACACGTTGTCCAACATGCTGCAATTCAATAATCTGGTTTGTACTTAGTTGAACTATCCAGTCGTATGTTAGCTAGATTTGTTTATCTGCCTGCACTCAGCTGTGAGTTGGCCAATCTAGAATGGCCTTTGCTGAGGTGAACCAGATATCTTAGTACTGCTACTCAGGCATCATCCTCTAGCCAGCTAGTTTTGCCATGTTCTCAGAGTAATGGCAGAGGAGGAAAAGAGAGCATGCCCACGCATCACGTTTTCCAACACCTTACACACCAAAACAAGTCACCTGGCCAAGTGCAGAACCTGAGTAGAAAAGAATTACAAAGCTATATGTCAAAGTACATGGAAGCAGAAAGGAGAAAACACTAGAGTCATTAATGCAAGCAATCTCCTGCATTCCATACAGTAAAGTCATCTCACCAATTCTTTGCTATAATGATATGTTGAAAAACTAACTTGGGAATATAGGCTTTGACGAATTTAGGCCTAAGTTGAAACTGAACCAGGAAAGGTTCGTTTTAATTTACTGTTACAAATACACGCTTTCAATTTAGAAAATTAAATAGCCAATTTCTAAAGAATATAATTAGGAGATTTTTAAAAGAATTAACTTAAAGAACTTATTGAGCTTAGCAGTAGAATGCAGAGTAAAAACTAAATCACTCTACCAACATATAAATGGTTGATGAACTAATTACAACACATGGATGAAGATAAATGCAGTTTTATAGTATTATTGCAGGAAATTACATAACTGTGGCATTGTTAGAGTATTTTGCTGCATTCAAGAGAAATCATGATTGTTTTTTGGAATAATATCAGAGGACCTACAAATCTGTGGCAACAGTAGGAAGCCAGGGTCAGAATTTGGGCAGAAAAATAATCAAGTCACTGTCCCAGGAACATTTTGGCTAGGATTCTACCATCAGAACTGGACACTCAAAAATATAGCCACAGTGATTAATTTCACCATTTCCCTTCAAATTTGCATCAGTCACCAAGTTGCAAAGTCCTAGTTGAAACCATGCAATTGCTGCATCTAAATCACATGTCTACATACTGGGTGTCAGAACTGGACAAGGGAAGAGCTGAGCCCTTAGACTCCCGTACTAGGAGGACTGACAGAAAAGATGTTCAAATGGTTAGAAGGTATAAAAGGAAAAAAAAATTCTCACTATTGAACCTCACCAAAAAGTAAGGTTGAGATTCAATAGTCAGCCTGGGAAGGTAAAAGCAGGTATAAACCACGGTGTACAGGGTGAGAAGAAAAACTGTTCAAGAAAGTATGTAAAACATAAAAACACTTAGGGCCAAGCTAAAGAGATTTCAACTTAAAAATGAGTATTGTCATGTTATAAAACCACACACTAAAATTCTAGCTCAGTATTGATCAAATCTTAAACTCTGCGACTAGACACGAAACAATGAACCCTTTTTCATACCTTTTGAATAATTGATTTGTATTGGCATGTATGAATTGAGAAATGCTGGCACCAGTAAATATAAGAAAACAAAAAAAAAACCCATAATATTTGCAGGAGTGTACACTTTAATTGGCTATAATAATGTCAAATTGTGATAGTGCCTTTATGAATCTGTCACTCATTAGGTCAAGGAGATGAAGTATTCAAGATTAGTATTTGTTCTCTTTTAAATAAGCTAAGGCTCTTTAAGTATCTGGATTAAGAAAGAAAATAAAATAAGCAGAGAAATGAACTCTGGATTTGCCCCACTGATATTCCTTTCTCACTTTATCCCTGCCCCCAAGATCTGAAAAATTAATAGATATAGCAGAGAAAGCATTAAAGAGGGAAAATGGCAAAATATAATTATTTAATGTCTTTGAGCATTGCTCCATGACTGTCTGTTCATAATTCAGCTTCTCTCTCTCACACCTGTATGGGGAAAAATTGGGTATGATGACATCTATTTAAACATTGTGTGGACTGCGGGCCGGCCACGGTGGCTCAAGCCTGTAATCCCAGCACTTTGGGAGGCCGAGACGGGCGGATCACGAGGTCAGGAGATCGAGACCATCCTGGCTAACCCGGTGAAACCCCGTCTCTACTAAAAAATACAAAAAACTAGCCGGGCGTGGTGGCGGGCGCCTGTAGTCCCAGCTACTCGGGAGGCTGAGGCAGGAGAATGGCGTGAACCCGGGAGGCGGAGCTTGCAGTGAGCTGAGATCCGGCCACTGCACTCCAGCCTGGGCGACAGAGCGAGACTCCGTCTCAAAAAAAAAAAGAAAAAAAAAAAACAAAACAAAAAAAAAAAAAAAAAAAAAAAAAAAAAAAAACATTGTGTGGACTGCAATGTGTTCTATTCAAATTCATATATTTTCTTGGAGTTTACCTGTGGGGGTACGCATAGGATGGGCAATAAGCTTACCCTGAGGTATGGGAAATCAGGTATTTTGCTTTTAAACAACAGTCTGTGAGAATATACTCTCTGGAGTGGGACAATGGGTAGTGCTACTTAAATCTACTCTAACTCAAAAGTTTTAAACACAGAAAAAGTGTGAGGAGAAAAGGGAGGGAGGGAGGAGGAGAGTAAGAGGCAAAAAGAGGAGAAACACTAGCAGCGGGGAAACTATAAACAGAAAGGACTGACCTATCCTTTATAAATGAGAACTACGAGTGGTTCTGGTAGGATGAAGGAGGAGAACATAAAGGATTAAAAACAAACAAACAAACAAACAAAAACGCTCAAAGCAACTGTGTGACGGAGCAAGCATATATTAACTTGCAAAGCTTTGTGCATTTCTTCCCATCTCTGCCTTCTGAGGTATCATATTGGTAGCTTGAAACTGGCCATAATGGGAGTATTTATAGCATAAAAACTGGGAAATACTACAGATCAGTGTTTTTTCTCTTCCCTCCAGAAATTGTGAGGCCAGTGATGAAGCCAGAGGTGTCAGGTTCACGTTTAAACCATCAGTAATTATGATCCCATATATGGTTTAGAACTTCAGTGAAATTTTGGTCAAACTGCTCTAAAGTGATGTAGAACCTGGGCCTGCTTTTTGAATATTTTCTTTTTTTTTCTTTTTATTATTATTATACTTTAAGTTCTAGGGTACATGTGCATAACGTGCAGGTTTGTTACATATGTATACTTGTGCTATGTTGGTGTGCTGCACCCATCAACTCGTCAACACCCATCAACTCGTCATTTACATCAGGTATCACTCCCAGTGAGGACCAAGATGCCATGTGCTGCTCCCAGTGATGTGTCTTGGTCTCCGCATTTGAGAAGCCTCCGTGAACAGCGCTATCGTGCTGCATTGCCTCCAGAAGTCCAATATCATTTGGAGGTGAACAGAGGTAATGATGTTGTGTTTTGACAAATCCAAAATCCAGACAAATAGTGCTACAGAATAAAAAGTAATAAAAAGCCACTATAGTGGCCTTGGTTTACCTCTAGAGATTATTTACAATAGCTACACATGTGAAACTCTTTATGAATGAATCACAATTCTTCGTCTTTAGATCCACTTCTATTTATTTTGTTCACTCACTAAATTATCTTTTAGAAAATAATTTTAAGACTTACCCCCAATCAATAAAATTTTAATCTATTTCATCATATTTTTCATTACTACATGGTTTATTTATTAAACACTATCATAGTTAAAGTTATAGGGATAATTGCATTTGCATTAAAAAACCTTGAGGAAATTATACAATTAGAACTGTGTTAAGCTTTATTTTTAGTGCATTAGAGAGTCAGCCTGCTTTAACTACCACAAGTAGTTGGCTTCATCCATCTCTTCTATTTTCCTTGATTCACAATTAGAGAACAAAGTTTGTGTGTCCTTGCTGAAACACCTGCAGAAGAAATTAACCATGGTATGTATCACAGACAGCTTTAATGTTTTCTGACATTTACCCACTATTGTTGGGAAATTCCTGTATTTCTACACATAATTTAGATATATTTATATATATTTTTTCACCATATACCAGGGAAAACTAATAAATGCTTTAGGCAAAAACATAACGCATGTGGTAGAATCATATTTCCATAGTATAGGTATTCTAAAATTAGGTTTTAAGTCCCTATCATTAAACCTGTATTCTCAATTAGGTTTAAAGTCCCTATAATTAAATATATATTTTCTATTATATTCAAATGATTCTAAAATTTTAGCTATATAAGGCACTATGAGTATTATAAAACCCAAACTCCTTATACTAAAGATAAACTGAGTTCCAGAGAAAAATGAGGACCACAGAAACACAAGCCATAGAAATATGAGTCACGAGTTCCCATTCTACAGAAAACATGAGCATTACATTTGGAAGAGAGAATAAAAACTTAAAACTGTTAATACAATATCATTATTGTTTGCTTACAAATGAAGTCAATCCCCTGACACAAATCTATAATGGACCTCAAATTCCTGGGCTCAAGCAATCCTTCTGCCTCAATCTCCCAAGGAGCTGGGACTAGAAGCACACGCCATCATGCACATAGTTCAAAATATGTTTTTAAATTTTCATTCTGTTTTCTTGACATATACATTACATAGAAGTGCACTGTATTGTGGCTAGAGAATTGTTCCTTAAGGAAATTGAGATTCCAGTTTAATTGTGCCAGTTGTGTTAAGAGAAATATATTAAAAATTTTAAGGCTTTATCAAATTCTTCCTAAGACTTTTAGACTATATATTTCCAAGTTTTGTGGTTAGTTGCATCAAGGTTCATGGTTATTACATCTTATTTATGCAGTGAAATTTTATTAATATGAAATGTCTTTTTTTTTCTTTGATACTTTTTGTGTTGAATCTATTTTGTCTAATTTGGTGTACTAATACTTTTTTAGCTCTTTGGATACTGCATTAAAATTTTTAAACATTTTACTAAATGAGTCTTTTTCTATTCTGTAATTTGCAATTTCTCTGTGTCAGCAGTGTATGATTGAATTTTTTAGTTTAGCAATCTGAAGTTTGAGACATTTAATAGAAAAATAAGTACATTGATATTTAGTTTTACTATTGATGTTTTGTCATAATTCTTTCTATCTTATTTTGTTTTCTACTTTCAATTTATTTTTGTTTTCTTTCTTGATATCTTTCTGATCACATTTGATATGCTAGAATATTTGATTTGCTAGAATATTATATACTTTTAGTAGTATAGAAGATAAAAATAAATTTTTTATTATATATAGATATTTAGTCCAGTGATGAGTCCTAAGTAATATGCATATTTACAATTATTATTTTTTATGAATGACTAAAACCAATTGATATATATACACCCTTACTTTGATTCCTTTTTCTCATTTGGCTGAAGCTTACGTCTTCATAAGTACTTCAAAAATGTCATAAATGTTCTCAGTTATTACTTAAGGATTAATATCCTTAAGTGTTTATGTATTCAAATTTGCTTTCTGTCAGAATGTTGAAACTATTACTTAAATGTCTTCCATTAATGTTTATTAATGTATTATGTTAATTATTATAATTAACATAATTAATTAATGTTGCTGAAATAGTCATGTGGTTTTAGCTTTTTTTGTTTCCAGTTAACTTTTATTCTCTCTTCTTAGTTTTGTCTTCTTTATATTCATAGAGCTCTGAAATGTGAAACACACCATGATGGGTTTATGTATGTCACTTTTTTTTTTTTTTCTAGACAGAGTCTCACTCTGTCACCCAGACTGGAGTACAGTGGTGTGATCTTGGCTCACTGCAACCTCTGTCTCTCTGTTTCAAGTGATTCTCCTACCTTAGCCTTTCTAGTAGTTGAGACTACAAGTGTTCACCACCACACCCAGCTAAGTTTTATATTTTTAGTAGAGACGGGGTTTCATCATGTTGGCCAGGCTGGTCTTGAACTCTTGACCTCAAGGGATCAGCCCAGGCCTCCCAAAGTACTGGGCTTAAAGGTATAAGGCACCACACCTGGTCTTATGTATATCCTTTTAAATTTACCTTATTCATCTTTTGGAATCTTTCAATCCAAGATTTTAGAATTACTTCAGCCCTGGAATATTGTTTCTATTTTTCCTTTGCTTCCAATACCCCATTAAACACATACCCATATATTATTTATTTGTGGGACTTCTTTTAGTAATTTCAGAAATTTTTATTATATTAATGATATCTTTTTAAATATAATATTTTTTTATTTTAGGCCAGGACAATCTTTCCACTCACTCTTCTCACTAATGTATTCATTCTTTAGCTTAGCCTATTCTTTATTCCATTTATACCTTACATTTTCATATTTTGAAGATCAGTTTTTATGTCATCTGTTTCCTAATCTTTTGTGAATGGGATATAATCCTTAGAAGCATATTAATCACACTCACCTTAAAACTTTCTTTTTGCTTACTTTACTTCGCTTGCCAAGTTGTTGATTTATTGCTGGGTTTGTTGCCTTTCATACATAAATTTATTTTTCAAAGTCTGGTAATTCTTGTTTTTCTTCATATCTTTGTATCTCATACTTCCTATTTGTCTGCTTGTGGATGCAAATTACAAACGCTAGATTTTTTTTTTCTTTTATAGCAGCAGAAGTGTAAGGTGTGCAGAAGGAAAGATATGTAATTAACTTGTTTTCTATTTTCGTGTTTTCTATTTGCCTACTGAAGCTTGTAAATTGCCTTGGCTGCTGTTCTGCATTTCAGGTTCTATTTCCTACTTAGCCTGGACCAAACATTTCTGCTGTCTTCTTCTTTTCAAGAGAGTGAAGGTCCAGTGTGAAGGTGTCAAAGCCACAGTCCACTCTCAGCACCGAATAGGTCTTTTAGGGAGCTTAATTTTAAATCTGTTACCCATCTAGCCAGTCCCAATTATTATTATTATTTTTGTCAAAATGTGTTCTTACATTTTGTCTTCCAGCATGCTTACACATGCTTATAAATGTTTGTTGTTGTTGTTGTTTGTAATTTCAAGCTATTGAGGTGAGTGGGAGATACAGAACGTGTGCTCAGCCAGCCATCCTGATTGAAACCAAAGCACAAAAAGGGACAAAGTTGTAAGTCTAACCCAGTTATCCGACACAAACATTATTCTTGCCTCACTATGCTATGTAATAACACTCAAAATGCATGAGAAACATAAATTTGGTAACCAGATGATAACATGACCCTCCTGCTCTCATTGGATTGATTAACTTTTTTAAGTTTACCCTTAAGCATGTGAACAGAGAACTGTTTAAATCCTGTGGACAGGAGCTCCTTATGTAAGATCAGATCAATTATGAATTCAGTGGGTGCCTGCAAATCTCCCTGGAGGCGGGATGGCTTAGTTGCTAGCTTTGCCTTTTAAGGTAAATAATAGAACCAATTAGCAATATTCTTGTTCAACATGGATAACAACATTTGTTTACTATACATAAAGCTTACTCAATATAAAATGAACTGCCTTTTATTTGGTGATTGAATTATTACCTCCATTGGCAGAGCAAAATTCCTATGCCATCAAAGTTTTATGAAGTACCTAACATTCTTATTTCCATCTGAAATCATTTATACTGATGTCATTTATTATTAGAATTATTGATTAGGTCAAAATTAGGAAAAACTTACAATTTAAATCTTTCTGTTTCATTTTATTCCCTCTCCCGGCTTCTCTTTATCACCTACCAAGGCTTACTAAGAGACCAGTAAAACCAGCACTAGGTTCACAGAATTAATTGTTCATACACCAACATTTGTGGCATTTGTCTATTTTAGCTAATAAGATAGACTTATTTGTGTATTTCTCCTTGCTTGAATTAGCTCACACAAACACTTAACAGGCCTCTTTCCGAGAACAGTCTGATTCATTAGTGTACCGGGCTATCATGTTACCGCTAGCAGTCATTTCTAGTAACTTAAAAGATATGAATATGAAAATATTTTCCTCTCAAATTAGTTCTAGGTTACCCATAGAGATGTTATCTGTTACCTGAAAATTGCTTCTAGTGTGCGTTCATTCCTCTGCTTTCTCTGCTACATTTTTAGAAGTCAATGTCTGATAAAAATGACTAATTTTCCTAGGGAACCACTGGAACCAAATTTCCCTTGTAACACTTCTAGTCAACAAAATGAAACATCACACTGAGATTCTTTGTGAGCTCCATTATGGTGCTTGTAGCCAAATAGTCAAGTCATTAAAAGTATTTTACCATGCGGTTTCTCAAACAGTTTTTTTTGGAGAACTGTTTGGAAAATTATGCCACTATTCAACTTTCCAGGGGATCAGTTTGTCTACTTAAGAGCTTTGTCATGATTTGACAGCAAGAAAATTTGCTCTGTAATTATTATTCAAGTTATACCATCCTGATCTGAACCAAATAAATGTGAGAAATGTCCATGAAAACAAATCAAGCTTTGCCTAACCAGAGGCATGCTCTAGGTAAAAGCTTTCTGGTACTCGTGTGCTAGAGATCGCATGAGTGGTAACATCGATTTCCTCAACCTTTGGGGTTTTCGAGGTTAGCTTAAGAACCTTAAGAACTTATGCATTGAACTTGCAGTCATAACATTCTTATACTCCATCATGCCTTACAAGTTGTTTTAATCCATGGGTTCATGACTGGAGAAACACAGAATTATTCATCTGCATAACTACTAACAGGCAGAAATCAACTCAAATAACTTTCAGAAAATAATTTATTCACTTCTCAGTGTCAAAAATAACCACCAGGCTGGGCGCAGTGGCTCACACCTGTAATCTCAGCACTTTGGTAGGCCCAGGAAGGCAGATCACCTGAGGTCAGGAGTTCAAGACCAGCCTGGCCTACATGGCGAAATCCCATTTCTACTAAAAATACAGAAAAATTAGCCGGCCGTGGTTGCATGTGCCTGTAGTCCCAGCAACTTAGGAGGCCGAGGCACGAGAATCACTTCAACCCAGGCAACAGAGGTTGTAGTGAGCATAGATTGCGCCACTGCACTCCAGCCTGGGCGACAGAGTGACACTCGGCCTCAATAAAAGAAAAAATCCCACCAATTTGGCCATAGAGGCGCTGCATCCTCAGATGGTGATATTGTGTTACGGTAAAACAATTCAAGTATTACTGAGAGAACTAGGTTATTTTTATCTGACACTTTTCAAATGAAAATCATTAAATATACTAAAGAGTTAATCAAGTGAAAAATTCTTTATAAACAAGCTATCAATTTTCAAAAAAAGTTTAATAAAACTTGCTCCATTCTTACTAATACTTAACTTTTTAATTATCAGCTTTTAAACATATAATCTTATGTATTCTTATTAGAATTTTCCCTTATTACTTAATCTGCTTATAAATTGAATTCAGAACCCCATGGTTTGCCATTTACATATTCTTTTTCACTCATCATTAAAAACCTCCATTACATTTTGCTTATCTGCTGAGGGTAGATTTGGGAGCAAACTACACAGCCTAGAACATAGCAGGGATTCAATAAATTAATTGATTCACTGACTAATGTTAGTTTATTTTTTGCTTGTTCTCTTGAAGACTCATTTCTTCTCTCTTCAGTACAGAAAAAGAACTATACAACAAAGAAATAAAAACGCACTACTAGAGAATTGATACTAGAAAGATAATTTCCTTCTAGTCCAGCATCCTTTCTAGGATACCTTTTTACCCAACAAAAAACAACTTCTTTTTTAGTAGGTTTTTTGTTTGTTTGTTTGTTTGTTTGTTTTTTGGCCTAATGTTATGCGACCAGAAGTTTGTTGGTCCATCAACTTGCCACTGAAGCAATGGGTTTAAATAAAACCTGACTGAAATAAAGGAAACACATCTCTTACAACAAAGTAGAACATAACAAAGCAGAATATGTTCAAACAGAAAATTGATGTAGGATTTCAAATTATTTCACTGCAAGCTTCAGCAGAGAATTTCTTTGTGGTCAAGCTAGGTCACAACTGGGCTGTGAGGATTTACAAGGTGGAATCATCAGGGAGTGGAAGAACTAAGATGTAAATTACAATTCATTAACTGGGTCTCCAGCAATCTCAAGTGTTAAGAATTTTGAGCATACTTTGAAAATTTAGGAGAGTGCTTTGAACAGAGCCAAGAGAAACACAATGTATAGGTCTGAATGTAAAATTAGTAATTAACTATAATGAATACCCTCAGTCTTTTAAGACAATAGAAAGTTATTATTACTGGATACACATAAGCTGACTTATTGTTCCCCTCAGTATCCTACTAATTGGAAGCATGTGGAACATATAGGAGAACTAAGTCTTACTACAGCAATCTGCAATGATATCACGGTGAAGGAAAAAATGAAAATACCCTCTTCTAAAGGTACGAGTAAAAACAACAAAATACAGTTGCCTTTGCACCTGTTGGTGATGCTCTTTAAAAGAGGGATACTATTAATATAAATGTCTTCCTTCTCCACACTTTTCTCAAGATCCTACAAACAGTGGAGCCAGAATTTCATGTAGAGAAGGAGGTCTGCTTACCCAACTCAGTAGTGTCATTAACATCCATTGTGAGAACTAGACTGAGCCTTCTCACTACCCTGGGTGGCCCTGCCCAGTATCAGAGGATGAGATTGGGGTCTGTGAACAAGAGTTGGGAGTCATTGCTTGGTGTCAGAGAGAAAAAGGGCCATGTCAGAATGCAGCTTTCCAGGTATACACAGCTTCTGAGAGGGCTGACTTTCCTAAGGTCAGGGGTCAGAGAGGTTGTGATTTTTAAATATTTCCATAGTGTAGGAGTAGTGCTGCTGTATTAGTCCATTTTCATGCTGCTGATTAGGACATTACTAAGACTGGGTGATGTATGAAGAAAAAGAAGTTTAATGGATTCACATTTCCACATGGCTGGGGAGGCCTCACAATCATGGCGGAAGGCGAAAGGCATGTCTTACATAGCAGCAGGCAAGACAGAATGAGAGCTAAGCAAAAGGGGAAACCCCTTATAAAATCATCAGATCTCATGGGAATTATTCACTCATGAGAGCAGTATGGGGGAAAACACTCCCATGATTCAATTATTTCCCACCAGCACCCTCCACAACAGGTGGTAATTATGGGAGCTACAATTCAAGATGAGATTTGGGTTGGGACACAGCAAAACCATATCAACGGCCTGTAAAACAGAAGCCTGAACTAGAGGAACTTTTGAGGACTGTTTTCAGTCTTCCTGCTTTTCTCTACTGAGTAAACACGAGAAAGACACAAATGTCTGTCACATTAAAAAATCAAACGAACAAGAAAAAGTGGCTAAAATATAGACAGAAGGAGAAAAACATCCTAAGGGATGATTTTCCTGGGACACTTTGCCTGTTAAAATCTGTGCGGCCAATTTTGATATAAAAGGTATGGATGGAATTGTGTCAGGATCTTTTAAAATAAGTTCTGCAATGGAAAATAGGTCAGTTAATATATGAAAAGCAACATGTGATTAATCATGACTAAAGTATGAGGAGATAAAATATAAAATTTAATAGGAAAAGTTTCTGGAACGATTTAAAACAATAAAGTACTCGGAGGGAAAAAAATGCAAGCAATTTAAAAAACATATTTAAAGTATGCAAGTATATAGAAGCAATCCAGACAGCACATATCTAAGTGTGTTAATTGAATTAGTTGCAAAATGACTTTAATCATACGCTGGTGAAAAGAGAATAGTAGCAGTTTTCAAGTTAAAATGTGACAAATTATGCAAGTATAAATATAATCAGGAAGTAAATATAGAGAAAAAATGATGAAAATTAAATATAATGAAACGAAAATTATATATAAATACTTTTAAAGGTAACTTAATAGGAAAAAATTAAGATAATGGGCTCAAGAGTGGTCATATTTATAGAAGTGGGTAGAGATGACACTCAAAAGAAGTAGCTGTTCTGGAACTCTTCAAACTGAGTATACATTTTGTCAGGCTTCCCAACTTTCCCTCTTTGTTTCTAGCTTACCCTTTTTTCTTCAAAGAACTCTTGGAGAGTAGTTGAGAATATTTGATTCAGGTAAAGGGAGAGAAGCCACAAATACTGAGAAAACATTTGCAAAAACGTTTTTTAAAGTACATGTACATTAAAAAACATTTTAAAAATATAATCAAACAAGCAGATATATATGTCTCAGATTCTTGGCATTCTGATCCTGTAACCATCATTACCAGCTGTGTAATCTTGAACAAACTTCTTTGCCCCTGTGTGTTCCAAGTTTTGTTTTGTGGTTTTTGTCTTATAAAATGACTGGAGTTGGCAAGATACTCTCTGATGTCATTTGTTCTATGTTATGTGTAGTGTTATAATTTTAAAATCAACCTTGTCACATAAACCTTTGATGAGACATTTAGAGGGGCATTATAAGGCATTTGCTAAAGCTTGCATGTATAACAAAAAGCTAGAAAATTAAGTTGAAGAGTCTCACTTTCTAAATGTACTTTTAAAATGCTGAAATAAGTGCTAAAATCATTCATTGTCAGAAGTAACTCTGCCAGTGGCCACGGAACATGTAATGTCTTTAACGTTTTCCACTTCTAGCTTTTATAATAAGACACCAATGTTAGATTTGGAAGAGAGCAGATCTGGGAGAAAGTTGTAAGTATTAAAGTCCTATCTGTCCTGAAGAATAAGTAATCTGAAAAGGAAGAAAGAAAAGGATTTAAAACTAGCTATTGTCAGGCAGTTAACATTCTGATTTATTATTTTTATAGGTTATTATATAACTATTAACATGCTGCCTTTTCTTCAAAGTTTATCCTACATAATAAAAGCTGGAGAGCTAGAAATACTGAGCATGTATTTCTGCATGAAGGAATATGCTGCAGGCTTGAGCTAAAGCTTTTAGACATCTACATAAGAATTATTATTGAAGTTAGTTGATGAGATTTCAAAGAGAGACAAAGAAAGCAAAGAGAACATGAGACTGATTCTGGTGATATCTATCTTTAGAGCACAGGAAGGCATAGTTAGGTAAAAGGAATATCAAGGAGCCTAAATCTAGAGAAGCAGAAAGACTTTAACAAGGGAATGCTTAAGAAAATGAAGAGCAGCGGCCAGGAGCTGTCTGGGCACGGTGGCTCAGGCCTGTAATCCCAGCACTTTGGGAGGCCAAGGCCAGAGGATCACCTGACATCAGAAGTGAAACCCCGTCTTTACTAAAAATACAACAATTAGCGGAGGCAGGAGAATTGCTTGAGCCTGGGAGGTGGAGGCTGCAGTGAGCTGAGGTCAAACCACTGTACTCCAGCCTGGGCGACAGAGCAAGACACTGTCTCAAAAAAAAGAAAGAGCAGCACAAAGATAAAGGGAAAATTATCCACAGTATTTTCATGGCTATAATATACATAGTTTTAGAGAGACAGGGTCTTGCTATATTGCTAGGCTGGTCTCAAACCCTAGGCCTCAAGTGATCCTCCGATCTTGGCCTCCCAGACTGGGATTACAGGCATGATCCACAACTCCCAGGTGATTTCCATGGATATAGACAGAGATTTTCTTGCAGCCAAACCATTACTGACAAAGAACTCCCTCTTGTCTAGTAGAGGAAGGGTGAGAGAGCTGCAGCCCACACTCGACCTTCTCCCACATTCTCTTTAAACTATACCCATTACTCTCATTCCTTTCTCTTTAAAAATCCAGAGAACTGATTTCAAAGCCTGAGACAGCTGAAGGTCATTTTTAAACAAGGTTTTATCAGTGGAAATAGCAGCATCTACTAACCCAGAGAAGAGAATTCATGTAGAAGCTTCACGACACATCAGGCAGAAAGCAGCGGCACCAGAACAGAGGTCATGCTTCAGAGCCTAGATGAATGCTGGGTGCTCTGTGAGACTCAGCTTACTTCTCGGAACTTCACTGGCAGCACTGCCTTTACTTTTTCTGGTTTCCCCGCTTTTATGTAGCTTAGCCAGATCTCTCTGTGTCTGTTTCTCAATTTCTCCCTCTCTTCCTCTCCCCACAACACCCTTCTCTGTCTCTCTCTCTCTCTCTCTCTCTCTCTCTCACACACACACACACACACACACACACACACACACACACACACACACAAGCATCCTCATCAAAAAATACCTTTTCTTTTCCAAGGAATGGTTATAAGTGAGCCCCCACTTTTGATCTCTCTTGCAGGTCACCAAAGTTAATTAAAACTCATACATAAAGAAAAGTCCTAAAACTTTTTACCTACCTCAGAGAAGTATCAAAATGTTGACAATTTCAAGGATCAAGCAAAGGCTTTAATATTAACAAAATTCACATTTAAATTTTAATAATTTTTAAATAACCACAAGGCTCATCTTTAGAGCAAAGACTATACCAGATGGTTCTTTGCCGGCACAAATTGTTCTCTATGTTTATAGTAGGTTTCTGTAAGTGCCTTTGATAGACAGCAACCAGTTGCGTTACAAAGCAGTGTGACATCAGGTCAATCATGATGAAACTTGATAATGCCACATCAATAATATGACATTTTATGCTGCAGTTTGGAACAAATTGCTGGAAGGGAAGAAAGTGATATCCAGTAACGAATAACTATTCCAAACAAATGTTAACTCATCGTATTGTGGTCTTTGTTGATGAAGTTCAAGGCCAAAGGCATGATAACATTGACTCTCAGAATCCCTAATGACTCTTTTTTTTTTCCCCCGAGACAAGGTCTTGCTCTGTCGCCCAGGCTGGAGTGCAGTGGCGCGATCTAGGCTCACTGCAAGCTCCGCCTCCCGGGTTTACGCCATTCTCCTGCCTCAGCCTCCGGAGTAGCTGGGACTACAGGCGCCCGCCACCTCGCCCGGCTAGTTTTTTGTATTTTTTAGTAGAGACGGGGTTTCACCGTGTTAGCCAGGATGGTCTCGATCTCCTGACCTCGTGATCCGCCCATCTCGGCCTCCCAAAGTGCTAGAATTACAGGTTTGAGCCACCGCGCCCGGCCCCTAATGACTCTTAAATCGAAAAATAAATACATCTCCTGATATTGAAAATAACATGTCCTGTTGTTCTCATAAAAAAAAATTGCACTACATAGTTTATCTAATTTCACATCAAATTATTAGGCACATTTGGATACATATTTCAGGGGTATATACAACTCCTGAAGTACTACAGGCCCTAAAGCCACAATCACAGGATTGGCAGGGTAGGAACAATTGGTTGATCTTCTGTAGAGCAGATTATTCAAATCAGCAAATCACCACATAAAATAAACAAAGCTGATCCACCCCTGGCTCCATTACTAAAGCCACTGTGCTCTGCTCCCCCTGTTTGTGATGGTCATGCCAGCCCGAGCACAGTGGGGAGTGAGGGTTTAACTTAGCTTCAGGAAATTGAAGCAGACAAACAAATGATAAAGGGCCTAGAGTAATGTAGGAACTATCTGGCTTGCAGGAAACTTGATCCAGAAGGAGTGGGGTGGGTGATGCAGAGAGCAGAAGAAATGAGGTTGTGTCAACTGATAGAGGTGAACTATGAAGGGAAACCCAGATATATCTATTGGGGAATTTCATCACTTTTCTGACTTGTGTGCTATGAAGACTCTGCCCCAGATACCCACTAAATCTTTACATCATTTCGTATTTTTAGTTCATGTGTTAATGGGTGGATCTGTTTGAAGGAGGGGACATTGTGTGGTTTTGAGACACACGAAAGTAAGAAGTAAATCGTTAATGGAAGCTTCATGTAACCTAGTCTCCTGCTTCTTTGTAAGACTAGTTGACTTGCTGTTCTCTAAATATATTGACAAAGATTCTACGTTTGACCAAATTTTAGTCAGGTTCCTTAAACCTTCTAGGCTCATCTGTGCCCTTCCTTATAAAATCCAGTTTTAGTAAGAAGTCCACTAAGTCAGTTTAGCCAAAATGGTCCACTCTTAATATTTCACAGAGTTTCTCATCCTCTACCATCCCTCAGGTAATACCTCATCTTTCTGGCCTGTTTTCAACAAGAATCCTGTTAGGTTGGTTTACCCAGAATCTTCCTCATCCCTGATGTTTCTTAGAAACACACCTGTAATCCCAGCACTTTGGGAGGCCAAGGCGGGTGGATCACGAGGTCGGGAGATCAAGACCATCCTGGCTAACACGGTGAAACTTCGTCTCTACTAAAAATACAAAAAATTAGCCAGGTGTGGTGGCGGGCACCTGTAGTCCCAGCTACTCAGGAGAATGGCACGAACCCAGGAGGCAGAGCTTGCAGTGAGCTGAGATCACGCCACCGCACTCCAGCCTGGGCTACAGAGGGAGACTCTGTCTCAAAAAAAAAAAAAAAAAGTGTCATTGATTTTTTTCTATCCTGCTTTAGTGTCATGGCTCTTCCCCTTCTCTTTCTGTGAACTATATTCAGGATTTCTTCAAGATTTATCCCAAGTGCTGTATCCTTGATAAAGTAGGTTCTAATTTCCTAATTTAATTTTCACTCTTCCTCCTTAAAATAGACATAGCATTGTGTAAATATATTTCTTATTATACTTAAAATAATCCGGTTGTATTCTAGCTGCTGTGGAAATTAGCTGGAAGTGAGGAATTGTGTTTTACCTATCTTCATGGCCACTGAGGTAGCTAGTCTGGTACTCAACAAATGTTAAAGTACATTGAACAAAAATGCTAAATTGTCAATAATACTAAAATTAGTGTCTTCTTATCTGTCCTGGTCCAAATTTAAATATTTTAATATCTTAATTTAAATATTTAATCCAGGTGGGTTCTTACATATCCTTGCAAGGTAAATTTATTTTGATAATCCCTTTTAACTATGGTACGCAAGCAGACCTTTTTTCAAAAGAAGAGTGTGACCTTTAGCTGTAATCTGCCATCTTTTAGATGTCAAGAAGTGAAGTTCCCTGAAAACTTTCTATTGGAAGGCACAATTGAGTATTTACAGCAGACATTATGTGTGGCTGTATTCTGTGTTAGATTTTTGTTGGAATGCAGGTTGCTTTATTCAGCAATTGATCAGAGAAATATATTCGAAAGATATGTTGTCTTGACAAACGTTTTCTAAAAGAAGACTTTTTATGCTTTGTCTATTTTTGTACCTTTAATTATTTCCTTTGGAAACAGTTAATTGGGAGCTACATTAAACTTGCCCCAATATCATTTATTTTGTAGCTCACTGTCTTGACAGAGACACAAAAAATGTATCTCACATGGTGTCCTATATATTATCCAGTGTCTTTTTCAGTCTCAGGTATCAGCAGGAGTCAAAAGTGATTGATGAGAGCCACAAAAGCCCTTGTATTCTTCTTTCACAAAATTAATATTTTTCTTTGCATGTGCAAACCCTGACTTATATTATTAATACATTCTTGCTACTACGTGAAGAAAAAAAAAAGCAGCCAAACAAGACTAGGTAAAATACCATATGCTGCAGACCAGGGCAAGAAAGCTTATGCCTTGCAGTTTGGGCCGTTTGTTTTGAAGATAACACAATGTAGCAGCCATTCACAAAGAAAGCACAATGGAAAAAAGATCATTTAAATGTAACATGCTTGGAATTGACTGCTTTTGCACACAAATAGAAAGAGGAGTCTTGTCTACTTCAAAATAAAACTATTACTACATCTTCATTGCCACACTCCTTCAGATTTTGTTTACTGGTAGCTGTTGGAGATATTCTGACTTTCTGTAAATAGAATTCCAAGACTTCTAAGAGACAAAATAGAATGAAAGTGTACTGCTAAAGATATGGATTTATTTCCTTAACACATTAAATTCATAGTCAGCACTAATGTATATCCAGGTGTTTTATCTCAAACACAATATGGCAAATATTAAAAGCCTTCCAATTTTTGAAAATTTCTCCTTTTCATAAGGTTTTTTAGATTATTTTGGCCTTCAGAATTCCCTATTTCAAAGCACCTGGTCAAAAATGTCATAGCTATTCATTGAACATATATATACGGAGCATCAATGGTATGTCAGACAGTGTCCTAAGAACAAAAATAAATAAGAAAAAACTCTGTCACTCAAGGTGTTCAGAAAAAGAAAAAGAAGAAATAAAACATACTATTGAGTCCAGGAATGGTAAAGTAGCATATATTAGATGTGCACACTTACCTATATGAAATATTAACTCTTTTTGCAAAATTTTTATTTATTTACTTTATACATTGCATATATTTTTATATATTTATTTATATTTATATATATAATTTCAATAGCTTTGGAGGTACAAGTGGCTTTTGGTTACATGGATAAATTGTGTAGCAGTGAAGTCTGACATTTTACTGTATCCATTATCTGAGTAATGTACATTGTACCCAAAATAAAATTTTATATCCTTCCCTCCTTTTCCTCCTTTCTGAATCTCCAACATCCATTACACCACTCTGTACGCTTTTGCGTGCCCATAGCTCAGCTCCCACTTATAAGTGAGAACATGTGGTAGCAAATATTAACTCTTGACAAAATAGAAAAAGAACTGTTGATGACAGCATAGGTAAGAAAAAACAGCAGGAAAAATTGAGGGGAGTCCGTACTCGAATGAAGAGAATCATGCTGTGTTGTAGCTAGATTTATATTAACAGAGTAGCTGGAAATTGAAGGGAAAAAAACTCAGAAAGGAGGCTGGGCGCAGTGGCTCCCACCTGTAATCCCAGCTATTCATGCGGCTGAGGCAGGAGAATCCCTTGAACCTGGAAGGCGGAGGTTGCAGTGAGCCGAGATTGCGCCACTGCACCGCAGCCTGGGCGACAGAGTGAGATTCCCTCTCAAAAAAAAAAAAACAAAACAAAACAAAAACTGGAGAAAGGAGGCTCCACAGACTAGAAAGCCCAAAATCTACATACACACTTTCTTCAATTCTTGGCCAGTTTTTAACCTGTACATAGAAGGAGGAAACTACAGAAGCCCAGGAAGAAAATAAGAACTGGAAGGCTGAAAGAACTCAGCAGAGATTTCAGTACCAGTTGCAAAAGAAAAAAAGGTTGGAGTTCTAATTTCAATATACAGGTAGTCCCTGAATTACAATGGTTGGCTTTATGATTTTCTACTTTACGATGCTGTAAAAGTGATATACATTAAGTAAAAAACAGATTTTAAATTTTGAATCATGATTCAACATTCTTTAAAATGTCTTTAATGTAAAATAGGCTTTTTGTTAGATTATTTTGCCCAAATGTAGGCTAGTATAAGTTTAGGAGCACATTTAAGGTAGGTTAGGCTAAGCAATGATGTTTGGTAGATTAGGTATACTAAATGCGTTTTCAACTTATGATATTTTCAAGTTATGATGGTTAACCAGGACATAAATGCATTGTAAATCGATGAGCATCTGCATTAGAATAGCTCGCATATTTTATTGAAATGCCACAAAAACATGGCTTAGGAGTAAGAAATGTGTTCCAGAACTAAGAAATTTGCCATAGGCCTATTGACAAGACTGAAATAAGTCCGCTTAAAGCCAAAAGCAAGCCTCCGAAAGCTCTAAATGATCTATGAGTAATATAACAACATACTAGAGAAAAAGAAATAATTTTTGAAGGTTTTACACACATCATCCGCAATGTCTAGTATATAAACAAGAAAAGCTAGGAGAGGACAAAAGATATTAATAACTAAAATCAGAGAAAAACTAAATGAAACCAAGATGCAAGAATCGACACTAAAGGTTAATGAGACCAAAAGCTGGTTCTTTGCAAGAATAAAGAAAATTTATAGACTGCTAACTAGATTATCCAAGAAAAAGAGTGAAGTTCCAAATAAGCACAAATCAGATGACAAAGATTACAACTGATCCCACAGAAATATAAAATATCCTCAGAGACTATTACGAATACCTCTATGCACAAAAATTAGAAAATCTAGAGGAAATTGGTAATTTTTGGAAACACGCAACCTCCAAAGTTTGAGCCAGGAAGAAAGTGAAAACCTAAGCAGACCAATAACAAGTTCCAACATTGAATCGGTAATAAAATACCTACCAAGTTTAAAAAAAAAAAAAAAGTGAATTTACAGCAGAATTCTATCAGAAGTACAAATAAGAACCTTTACTAATCCTAACAAAACTATTCCAGAAAGTCAATAGTATAGTTCTAAAAATTGAGAGCATGATATCCTACTGCATATATCTCAAAACAGAAAGAGGATCCTCCTCATTCTGCCTGAAGGACCAAGTGGAACAGAAAATGCTTCACTGAAGAAATAATACTTAAGCTGAGGGTTGAATAAGAATTTGCCAATGATGTAATTTGGGAATGAAAATTGTCAAAAAAAAAAAAAGCATAAAGCTATGTGAGATCTTGGCCCATTTGGGAAACACATCTTGGTTTAAAAGAGAACAGCATGGGCTAGAGGCAGGAGATGAGTCTAAAAGAGTCGAAGTTGAGATTAGAAACCTCTCTGGGAGAGGAAGAGATAGTTGAAGAGGACGCTCTAAGATTTAAGAAGATATTCAAGAGACAATTAACATTTAACACTCTGAAAAGTAGCCAGGAAACCTGGATAGTGCTATAGAACCTCAGAAACGTAGGGTAAGACAAGCATCCAGTTAAGTACTATGTGACAATGAATAAGTCTTACAGAAAAAACCTTGAGTTTCTTCCCTGCAACGGAGAAAGTTTCATCATCCTTCAGAATTTTCTTCTGATTGTGTCACTGCTGCTTCCCTTATTCTTTTTTCTTTCTTTACATTTCAGGAGAGTTTTCACAGTTTAAAAAGTTCTGCTGTTTACAATTTCTCAGTTCAAGAATGGCTTTGCAATCCAGGCAGGACAGGTAGTATTCATCTCATTTTATATTGAAAGAACAAATTATAACATAAATTTCATACTTCATCACATAACCGTATCAGTTATAATTAAAGTTTTTAAGCTTTTTATTTTTTAAATCTCAACTTACCATACTTTGAACAAAACTGATGCTCTGGAAAGATGCTATATGTTTATTCTTTAACTTTCAGCCCACTTGGAACATCAGTGCCTATGCCAAAGAGTGAATAGTGGGCCAATGGAATCCAGTGTTCATATGCCCTTGTGCTCTGACTCCTCCTGACTTGTCCAGCCTTATTAACTGCCATGCTCATGCTGCCATGTACACTACCCAAATACAGCACTGCATTCCAGCCTGGGTGACAAAGCCAGACCTTGTCTCCAAGAAAAAAAAAGAAAGAAAGAAGGAAAGAAAAAAAAGAGAGAAAGAATCAGAAGTCTTTGACAGATGTTGCAATTATATTCTGCAAGAGCCAAACGTGTGACAACCCATAACTTCTTTAGTATGAAGACAATCTGCTACCAGAATTCACAGCTGACACCCTTTACCCTTTTACCCTTTAGGGTAAAAGTTACCTACTTTCCATTA
The DNA here is from genome assembly GCF_047675955.1 of Chlorocebus sabaeus. Classification (NCBI taxonomy): domain Eukaryota; kingdom Metazoa; phylum Chordata; class Mammalia; order Primates; family Cercopithecidae; genus Chlorocebus; species Chlorocebus sabaeus. The sequence continues at coordinate 98,130,282 of NC_132916.1, read as the reverse complement.
CCAATAATTCTTCCAGTTTCTCAGGGCTCCCCACTAGAAAAGCGAAGAATCCTTAATGAATATTTTCTTTAGCAGAAAATACCACACGTTGTTATTATGTTTGAAAAAACAATAATCTTTCAAAGAGATGTGAACAATAATTTTAAAATGTTATATCTTTAACAGGTAGTTATCATTTCCAGAGCTCTTTATTTTTTTCTGCAAATTCATATTTCCAGGTGTTAGCATTTTCCTTCTGCATGAAAGATGAATTTTAACATTTCTTGTAGTGCACTGTTGTCTGCAATCATTTCAGGTATTCTTTTCTCCAGTCATCAATAGTTTCTTCACACATATGTGCTGATCAGTATTCAGCTGAATACTCAAGGCGGATGTCTGCAGATTTCCAGGGTTTTCTCTTCATTCAGCTCTCTCCTCTTCAGCACTCGGTCCAGCCATGTTTGTCTCCCCAAACTCACGCCCTTCCCCATGTCTCACAGATGTATATCCTCATGTGACTTTCCCCTTTTTGATTTGTTTCTGAGCTCTATGAGGAGAGGGCCCCTACCTGCAAGTCCCATCCTCATAGGGCTCAGAAACAAATCAAAATGCTAAGCCAAGTGACCAGTATCTGAGACTGACAACAAGCTATTTTCCTATACGGCAAATGCACCTGATAGCAGTAACTTAACCATACCCTGAGAATGACCCTGTATGGCAGACACATCTGACAGCAATAACTTAAGTATACTCTGAAAATTACCCTACGTTTTAAAGATAATGTGTGTTCAGAGTTCTGAGCTAAAAATCTGAGAGTGGCTCATCTGAATCCCTGACCCATCCCACATAATGTGGGCCATGCAGGGGATCAAGGCCTTTTGTTTTGGGTTAAGTGAAAGTTTCTGGGTGAAGTTTGCTAAGGGGATAGTACTACATGAAAATGCTATTAAAAACTGCATGCTTTTTATAAATGGTAACACTTCTCCTGCCCAGCCTGCTGCCAAGGTACTGCCCTATATGTAAGTCCACTCAATAAACAGTTTGTCTTGTTCACTGGCTCCAGATCTTTTCTTTGGCCTCTCTAACATGGTAAGTCAATAGGGGTCTGACACATTCTACATTTAGATTTTGACCCAGACTCTGTAATAAAACATACTTTTTCTTTTCTGCCTGTTATGAATGGAATTACGTCCCCTCGAAAAGACATGCTGAAGTTTCAATCCCCATTATCTCAGAATATGACCTTTTCTGGAAATAAGGTTGTCACCAATATAACTATTTAAGGTAAGGTCACACCGAAATGGAGTAATCCATTAATCTGATATGACTGGTATTCTTATAAGGAGATGACCTGAAGACAAAGAAAGAACTCACTATGTGAAGAAGCAGAAAGGCACAGGGAGAACATCATGTCATGAAGGAGAGAGGCAGAGATAGGAGTAATAAAAGTTGTCAAAGCTCAGTAACTGAGGCCCTAAAATATGGTACTTTGACATGGTGGACTGAAGAAGAGCCTTCAAGGTCTACATGACCTTCCCCACCTCCACCCTCCTGTCTCTCAATCCTCTATCTCTCCCAAAGCACAGGATGGAGTTTTCTCTGAAGTTCTCTTATCTGCCTAAAGTCCAGATCTACCAAAGAAGAAAACCTCTGGTCCTTATCCTGGTTTTTCAACAATTGAATGCATATAGCAGAAAGGAAGACCGAAGCTGTCAACACAACTGGGCTGACTTTTGTCACAAACTAGTGTCTGCTCTGCACACCCAACAGACTTTGTTCCAGGCCATTGTATATTCTTCCCCTAAAGAATTATAAGATGTTTAATCTGGCCATTAAAAAAACCCAAGCTTTCTCATTTTTTAGCTCTGGCCGATAGTCTCTCCAAGTAGACATTTTAGGGGAATTCATATTAATGAATTCATATTAATGAATTCCCCTAAAAATCATTTACTCCCCCACTAAAACCATCCACACTTCCCATCTCTCTTTCCCCTAAAATGTAGTGTATACAAGCAACTGTACCCCGTTGTTTTGTGAAGTTGCCACTCTGTGATCCCCCAACCCACCTCAGACACACTAATAAATAATTATGTTTTTATCCTATGAATATGCCATTTGTCAGTTGATGTTTGGTGAGCCTTCAGAAGACAAAGGAAACTTTTCTTTTGGCCCCTATGAGCTGCAAGCCAAGGAGTGCCAAGGATTTCTGGCCACTACCAGAAATGAGCAAAAGGCAAGAAAAGATTCTACCCAAAGTTACAGACGAAGCATGGCCCTGATGACACCTTAATTTTGAACTTCTAGCCTCTAGAACTGTGAAAGAATAACTGTGTTTTTCTAAGCCATCCAGCTTGTGGTACTTTGGTAGAGCAGCGTCAGGAATCCAATACACTGCTTAAAATTCTTAAGCAAAAGACATTATTTCATTACTTTTATGGCTGAGTAGTATTCCGTGGTATATATATACCACATTTTCTTTATCCATTTGTTGGTTAATGGGCACTTAGATTGGTTCCATATCTTTGCAGTTGCGAGTTGTGCTGCTGTAAACATGCATTTGTATGTGTCTTTTTCATATAATGACTTCTTTTCATAGGGTAGACACCCAGTAGTGGGATTGCTGGATCAAATGGTGGTTCCACTTTTAGATCTTTTTTTATTTATTATTTTTTTAAATAACAGACAAGCTTTATTTTATTCTTTTTTTTTCTTTTTTTATTATACTTTAAGTTCTAGGGTACATGTGCACAACGTGCAGGTCATTAGTCTAAGTGAAATAACTCAGGAATGGAAAAACAAATATCATATGTTCTCACTTATAAATGGGAGCTATGCTATGAGAACACAAAGCCATAGAATGATGCACTGGACTTTGGGGACTTGGTAGGGAGAAGGTTGGGGGGAGCGAAAGATAAAAGGCTACATATTGGTACTGCTCAGGTGACAGGTGTGCTAAAATCTCAGTAATCACTACTGAAGAACTTATCCATGTAACCAAAACCCACCTGTACCCCCAAAAGTATTGAAATAAAAAAATGAGCTCTTACTGAAAAAAAAACGCTTAAGCAAACTTACTCTTCCAGTCCACACCCAAGACTTTATCAAATACTACCACAAATACTACCACAAATACTACCACAAATACTACCACAAATGTCTGAACCCTATTTCAGCCCAATCTGGACTCATGTAAAAGCAAAAAGAAAAACTACCTGACTTTGCCTAGTGGATGTCAGGAAAATTCATAGAGGAACTTACTTTTAATCTGCACCTTATATTTTGGTCAGATTTTGCCAACCAAGAGTACCTAGAAAGGGATTTAAGGCAGAGGAAATAGCAAGCATATTTTTCCAATTTTTATGCCTGACAGTAATACATTTTAAAGGACTATATCAATAAACAGTTTTATTATTTTTTCTTTTGCTTTCACAATTCTTATATCTGTCTTTCATTTGGAAATAGAGACGATTTTTCACGTAAGAACTGTTGATCAGGTTGGACAATCACAGTTTAGATAATAGAACATTAAACACCATAACACTCCATATAAAAGCACAGATTGATCGTGCATCTGACAGAGCCTGCAATGAAACCAAATGGTAGTAAATTGCACACATTTGAAATATATACATAGATCTAAAACTAATAAAACCTCAAAATACAAAGAGATTCTGCATTTATAGCAGATATTAATTTTACTTTTTTTTTTTTTTGGTTTTCAGAGCAAGTACATTCACTAGTATACACTGGTATAATTTTTTAAATTTTATGCTGATATAACAAACCAAATCATATTAAAAAAAATACTTACACTGTATCTATTGTAGTCCATAGACTCCTGTCCTTGGGAATAAAAGATTATTGATTATTGATCTTTTCTCTATCATTTCTTAGTAGGAAAATGAACCAAGTAGAGATTTTTTCCACATACAGAAATCTTCTAAGTATAGGACATGAGATTTATGGTAAGTGGATTGATAATGTTTCTCTGTGGAAATATCTAAGGCCACACTCACTGTGGGGTTCTGCTGGTTTAATATGATCTTTTCAACATCATAGGCAGTGTCAAAACTTCTTTAGGATCCAACTTTGACAATCCACAGATGAGTTATCCTATCATCTCTCTCAAAATCAGTGTATCCTGCCTTTCTATAGACTGACTTCATATATTTTAACAGTTATGGAATAATACCACATTTCAAATATACACTGATTAGAAACATATCAGTGTAGATGTAGATATTTACATGAACAATAACTTTTATTAATAAATGCAAAAGCTTTGAGTTTCACCTAGACCAGTTTACTAGCAATATTCTATAGAATTTTGGATTCCTCAGAGGATCTGAAATGGTTCCCCAAACACATTTGAATTAGGTAATAAAAGTGCACCTATAGCGTTGTTCGAATTAAGATATCACAACATAGGAGAAGCACTTATTATGGACTGGGGAGAGCTATTTAAATGTGTGCTGCTGATACTGTAAAACCTAGATAAGACGAGCAGGCAGCTATAAAAACTTATTCAGTAACACAGATACTACAGTTCAAGCAGATTACAAAATCTCCATCTACCTTTCTTGATTGATCAGCTCAAAAACCGAGATTGTATGACATTTATATAATTCTGGATATTTAATGAATTTTCTCATTTTGTTAATTTTTTAATAACATTTTCAAGGAGATGTGTACAACAAAGAACATTATCTATTTATTTATAGAACACTGTAATATATTTCTTAGATATATGTATATATATAAAATAATACACTGATAATTGAGCCATTTGTAATAAACCACATAACTTCACAAAAACAAAGTTACAGCAGAAGTAAATGAAGGATTTAGATTCCTGTAAAAGCTATTGCTGAAATGTCTTCAGTTCATCTGAATGTTGTATAGTACGTAGAGCAATAATTAAGAACATGCCAACATCTTTCAAAAGTAACCATTTTATGAAGACATTTACCATTCTTTACAAGGATATGCTTTTCAATGACATCATTCATTGGCTATTCTGAAGAAAGATGCTGCCAAGGCTATTTAAAACAAAACAAAACAAATTCTTCTTTTTTTGATAAAGAAACTCCAATAGCTAAATAACTTTGAACAGTCACATGGCTACAGTAGCTAGCATATTGTTGTAATTGCACTAATGGAAGTGAACATGATAACGCAGGATTTGAAATGTTTTTGTGATTACAACTGAAGATAAAATGTCAGCAATAAAATTAAAAGTTCAATATGGGATTGAACTTTTAATCAATAGCCAAAACTAAATAAATATGCCTATTTGGAGAGACTATCTGCCAGAGCTAAAAAATGAGAAAGCTGGAGTTTTTTAATGACCAGATTAAACATCTTATAATGGTATAAGATGTTTTATTAGTTTCTGTCAAACAATGAAGACTTAAACTTGTTGAGGAACAAGTTGTTATTACCTTCTAGTTTTATGTCTAACCCACTAAGAAATCACCAAATAATTGAATATGTTAATATTCAAGTTCAAAACAATTATTTTCTTATATCTTTACAAGTCTTGCCCTCCTCCAAGTTTTGCACACCAGCTTAATTGAGATCTTATTTTTTATTATTATTTGCTGCAGCCATGTAGCTAGATGAAACAGGATATTCTTGATTTGAGGTTTTTTACAATCATATGTAATTTTATTAAAAACTAGTTAATTAGAAAACAAAATTATTTACATGATATTTTACTTTTGATGCAATATAAAAGCACATAACTTCCCTAGACAGAAGATATTCATATGCATATTAAAGGAATAGAGACAGTGTATCACAATGCTGAGAAATGTCTTTGAGTTGAAAGTAAATGAAATTTAAGATATTCTGTATAAATTACTGTATTTTCCAAATTCCTCGAAATAAAACTTTACTATTTTTTCAGCCTTATGAGGTATAATTGACAAAATTATATATATTTCTGATGTGCAATGTGATGTTTTGATATATGTAAATGTTTTGAAATGATCAAGTTAAGCTATTAGCCTAGCTATGCTTTCAAGACAAACACATATACCCATTCACTCACACATTCACATAGAAAGCAGTTTAATTTTCAAGCTACTATAAACTTAATGTGTGCCATTGAGGAATTTGAATTCCTCAAAAAAGTCATATTGTTTTCATTGGTTGATAGGTACATTTGATAAATTTAAGCTCATAAATTTTATTTATACTTATAAAGAACTTTCAAAGGTAGATAAAAGGATAGATGCTGTGTATATTCAACTTCAAAATAATAACATTATTATATAACTATTTGCTCTGGGCCAGCAAAATAGTACTCCAACCTTCCCCAGAAAATGATCATTTGGGTACTGACATCTGACAAATGATTCCTAGTTACTCCCAAATCAAAATTCAAAAGTTTCTAATGTCCACCATACATTTGTCTTGTTCTTTAGCTCTGTAATTTTTGCCCTGATCTTTAATGGAACTGAAAAACCACTTCATAGAATAGACTACAGAAAGAAATTATATCACTTTTCTAAGCTTTATCTTCTTAACGCTAGACAAAGTAAATCTCTTTTAACTTCAATTATAGGGGTTATTTTACAATAAATAGTTCTACAATGAATAAGGGAAATCAAAATCTTTTGTCACCAATGACCTTTGGTAGAAGAACTGACCCCGTTCTGAAAATTAAACAGAAGCCTAGCGTCCTCACACCTGGCCTGATCAGCAGAGATAAGCTTGATAACCTGTTATCTTTATAAACTTGATGAAAGCGAAGGGACCGTAGCTTATTCTTACACTGTCCTATGCAGGAAAGGGCAGAAAGACAGGACTGAAAATTGTGTTATACTTAGTGTTTCCAGACCCATTAATTTTAAAAGTTTGGATTAGAAGGCATTTCCTTCAACTGCATCCCAGGAACATTAAACTCCATCTTTAAGGACATTTTAAAATTATCTTCAGAGGTTCTTCAAAGAATTTTCTCTTAAGCATTTTAGAGAAACTCAAGAGGTCTACATCTCAAAGCTAATAGAGCACCATAAAGATTTCTATTCTCTCATGTATGCAAAATTAGAGACAAAAATTCTTTTCAAGCCTTTTTTACAAATATGATACCCTCCATGTAAATCAGATGCAGTAATATTTTTTTCTCTTAGGTTTTATGTTTCACTTTTTGCTCAGCTGTTAGTCAAGTCTAATTATTGTAGTTTCAAGGAACCTGTTTTTCATAACCTCTTCTTTTCTACTGTTTGAACTTTTAACGGTTTCTCTGGTTTTTTACATATTTTTTCTTCTTTAATTTCTTTACATGGCTTTGATTGGCTCAATTAAAAGTCAGAGGTTTTAGTTGCTTATGCTTTCATTTACATTGTAGCAGATTTTCCAATTTCTAATTAGTACAGATGTAGTGAGTTGAGTTAAATCACTCCTAATCAATTTACATTTTTTGGTTGAAAACTCTCATATATAATCTAAGAACACATTGACATTTCATTTGTTGGAAACAGAGAACAGATTTTTCTCATCAGTTTTAATTTTTTATTTTAATTACATAGCACATTCTCCCAATACACAGACAAAAATACTTTAAACTCATACATGTATATATACATGTATAGAGGATTAAACAAATATTGTAAAATCTGACACTGTCTGAAAAATTACTTGAATAATCACCCTTCAACTTTAAAAAAACATTTTTAGACTATACAGCATTTTGTATGCCTACCCAAGTAATTTAACATGTTGACAATAAAAATAGACATCACCATTCATTTTGTTACTCTACTTACTAGAATTAGTACTACGTATTGTCCAACCCTGATCATTATGAAAAATAAAATAGATTGTTATCCAATAGTGTCGTAAGACAACAGAAATAAACCAGAAGTATCCTAGAAGAAAACTGGAAAATTTTAAGTAAACACTAGAGTAACAAATAAAATTTTAATCTTCCTCATGTAAATAAACAGTTAAATTTTACCAGCCTAATGTATAAATATCTATAAATCCAGTTAGGTTTCAGGCATATATTGTTGGCCTTGATAACAGAACCCCAGTATTATTTATTCCAGGGGAGAGTAATGTCAGGGAAAGAAGTCTCTTCTTCCAGCCTCAAGGAATGAACCATGCTTCTTGTTTATACTAAGTATAATTTGTCATCTAATACATCATCATCAAATAAAATTTACAATGTCATGATTTGTCTGACATTGTATGTGTATTCTATATATATATATATTCTTTGTGTATATGTATATATTAGTTTTTCATATACTCTAGGGGTTGTTATCATTTGAAATATACATAATCTAGGTGTGAATAGTTAGAAGTTGAAAGATTCTACTCAGGTGCCAACATTTCAGAGTATCTAAGTGCTTCCACTACTATTATCTCTAATTAATAGTAGTAGGTTGGGCTTTTCATCATTTCATGGAAAGGGTAGAAAAACCTAGTGATCCCAGTAGTCTGTTGTCCTTAGAACTTGAGACTTACTCGTAACTTAGGCTTAATAACTGTATTAAAATATTTGTGGAGCATCTTCTCACCTGATCTGACTAGAAGGTTAGCAGAACCCTGTTATTACACAATGGTGAAACTGCCTCCGTGGAACCTTGTCTTACTAACTGTTTTTGTCAAGTACTTACAAGAACAGAAACTGGGATTTCATAGAGTTACGGAATTGATTGTATGAGTATTTTCATTTCTACTGGCTAATAAATGTTGAAGTATATGGCAAAATTTGGTCTGAGACATGCTCTTACTGTAAAGCACCTCCTGTTAAAAAAATGAAATTTATGTAGTAGTCCTCGGGTATCTCTTTCTTTTTGAGGATATCCATGTTTTCCAGAAAAAAAAAATAATATTAATGACACAAAATCAAGATCAAATCATTAAAACCAAAACCATTACAGCTATTTTAAAAGAGTGAATTTTATACACAGAATTGGTTAACTGGAAGATGTTGAGAGACTACAAGGCAAAAAGGGAATAGGGAGGTTACAATGATAGAAAATTACGGGCCTTCAACAACAGGTCTTGAATAAACAAGGGAAGAGTTTGGGTTATGAGAACCTCGATGCTAGGAAAAGAGCTGTACTCAGACCTTGGAGAAGGGGCAAGTTCCAGTTACTCTGAGGCTAGTCTGAAACTGTGGAAAACCACCTGAAAACTGAATCAATTGACTGTGGAGAGACCCATTGCTTGGGATGGTGACAGAAGGATACATAACAGGAAGTCACATATCTCTTCTCTCTCCTAAGGTTTTCTGGTTCCCTGTAGTGTCAGGGCCTAATAGGGAAGAAGTTGGACAAGCAGAAATGCTTGCAGAATCCCAGCCCAGTATCACAAAGAAAAATATAGAAGAATGGGATTGCAGCTATGAAGAGAAAATGGCTTTGGTCATCTTGCAACACAAAGAAGTTCAATACAATTTTGGAACTGACTGGATTGGAGAAAGTCACGTAAACTGGTTTTGGCTAATGGAACCTATGAGGACATCAGCTTGAGGTTACTGGTCTTAAACATTCTTTTGAATAATGTGCTTGCTTCCCTTATAATTTCACCACTTACCTACGAATTGTTTTTAAAATAAACTGTTTTAGCTGGGCGAAGTGGCTCATGACTGGCATCCCAGCACTTTCGGTGGCAGAGACAAGAGGATCTTTTGATGCCATGTGTTCAAGACCAGCCTGGGCACCAGAGTAAGACTCTTGTAACTACAAAATAATTTAAAAATTATTCAGGAGTGGTGGCACATGCGTGTAGTCCTAGCTACTTGGGAGGCTGAGGTGGAAGGATCACCTGAGCCCAGGAGTTCAAAGTTACAGTGAGTTATGATCACGCCATTGCACTCCAGCCGGGGTGACAGAGCTAAATGTTGTTATAAAAAATAAAATAAAAAATTAAAATAAATTGTTTTAGAAAGAATAATCCTGAAACGAACCCACATGATAGGGACAACTGAGTTTTTGGCTGCAGTGCAAAGGTGCTATAGTAGAGAAAGGAGTCTTTTCAGCAAATGGCATTGGAATAATCGAATATTCAGATACAAAAAGAAATATGGACTTTTATTTATGCCTCATACATATTTTAAAAATTCAAAATAGAGCATAATAAAACCTAAAACCATAAAACTTCTAGAATAAAACGTAAGAGAAAGTCTTTGCAGGTTTGGGTTTCTCAACTTATTTTTTTATATATCATACTAAAATAGTAATTCCTAAAAGAACATATTGATAAACATCAAAATCAAGAACTTCTGCTCCTTGAAGGACACAAGAGAATAAAAAGCCTAGAAATAAATATTTTTGCAGCTTACATCTGATAGACTTGTATCCAGATTATGTAAAGAAGTCTTAAAACACAATAAGAAATAAAGACACACAAATTTTGAAAATGAGCAAAATATTTGAATAGATATTTCACTAAAGAACATACAGGGATGACAAACATACATATGAAGAGATGCTCCGTATCATCAATCACCAAAGACATACAAATTAAAATCACAGTGAAACAATACTACACACCTATCAGAATGCCGAAGATAAAATAGACTGAGCATACCAGGTGTTGGCAAAAATATGGAGGAACAAGAATGCTCACACTCTCCTAGTGAAAATGTAAAATGGTACAATCTCTTTGGAAAATAATTTGATAGCCTCTTAAATAGTTAAGCATACATCTAGCATAGGTTTAACTGTTTCACTTGAAAAGAAAATATATGTTCCCTCAAAGACTTGTACAGCAATGTCCGTAGCAGGTTTACTTATAACTAAAACCTGGAAACAATGAAAATGTCTACCAACAGGTACATGGATTAAAAAGATAATAATATATCCATACAATGGAATACTACTCAGAAATAAAAAAAAGAGATGTGCTATTGATACAGCAACATGGATGATCTCAAAATGGTTATGCTGAGTGAAAGAAACTAGACCAAAAGATTATATATACTGTATGATTTTATGTGTGCAAAACTGTAGAAAAGGGAAACTAATATATACCAAGAGAAAGCAGATCAGTAGTGACTTTGGAATAGAACAATGTGAAGCAGACAGAGATGGAGAGGAAGAATTACAAAAGGGTAGAAAGAAACTTCTTGGAGTGATGGTTATCTTCACTGTCTTGACTTGGTTATAGTTTAACAGATATATTCATACATCAAAACCTATTGTATTGATGTACAATTCATTGTATGTAAATTGTGCCTTAATCATGTTTAAAATTGTTTTTATGCTTTTGATCTTTATATAATCAAATCACATTGAAATAAATATCTTGTGGTTTGCTTCTTTATTCTAGATTTTTTTTGGCATTAGCCCTGTTGATTATTAGTGGCAGTTTATGTGTACAATGTATTGAAATATATTTATCAATTACACTGTTGATGAACATTTAGGCTCCTCCTAGTCTTTGTCCATGGTGGAAATGCTGTTTCACACATTCATATGTTTGTCCCCTGGGGCATTTGGAAGTGTTTTCTTAGGATAAGTTTCTAAAGTGAACTGTAGGATTATTTGCATTTTCAATTTTTCTAGTGAATGCTAAATTATTTTCTAACATGATTGTTCCAATTTACACTCTTACCAGTAGTGAATATTCTTTTAGTTCACAAATTGACCAACACACATATAATAAAATCCAATTTTTCAACAGCTGCCTATCTGAAGTATACTATTGTCTTAGCTCATGCTGCCATAACAAAATACCATATTCTCAGTGACTTAAAAACAGATATTTATTGTGTCAGACTTATGTAAGCTGGAGTTTAAGATCAGAGTGCCAGTGTGGTCAGGTTCTGGTGAGGGCCTTCTTCCTAGCTTCTAGATGGCCACCATCTCGCTGTGTCTTTACCTGGCAAGGGTGTGCACTTAGAAAAAGAAATTGCACTCTCTTTCTCTTATCGTAAAGGCCACTAATCCCATCATAAATGCCTTGCCCTCAAGACCTAATCTAACCCTAATTACCTCTCCAAGCTCCTATCTCCAAAGCATATATAACAATGAGTCAATAAGAAAAATACAAACATTTCAATAAAAAATTGACAAAAGGTATAATCGAATATTTTACACAGAGGCAAAAAAAAAAAAAAAAAAAAAAAAAAAATTCCTTAAGAGACATCCAACTTATTTAGTAATTGAGTCATTAATAATTAAAACTAGAGTGTGATTTCATGGCTGTTATGAACTGAATGTTTTTGAACTCATAGTAACAGAGAATAGAATGGTGGTTACAAGGGAATGAGTGTGGGGAAAAGGGGAAGCTATTGATTAGAGGGTTCAAACCTTTAGTTATAAGATGATAAGTACTGGAAACCTAATATACAACATGGTGACTATATTGTATTATATACTTGAAATTAGCAGAGAGTAGATCTCAAGTGTTCTCACCACACTCACACACACACATTCACACACACACACAATGGTAAGTGAGCTACTCATGTCTGAGTATTCTTTTACTTACTCTTAAACATTTGCTGTTTGATAAAAGGTATTACAACTACCTGGGCACGTTTTCCTAAGCAAGAGGCACATTTTCCTAAGTAAGATTGGGAAACAGAACAAAAAAGTCCAGACAAGCTAGCACAACCCTGACCCAATTATTAGATCGGTGCAAAAGTAATTGCAGTTTTTGCATTGTTTAAATTTGCCACTTGATATTGGAACACATTCTTAAATAAATATGGTTATGTTATTCATCATTTTAGTGCATATTTCTCACTTGTTTTTGTGAATGACATTACTTGCTGTATATTTTGTATTTATTTTAGACTATGGAAATGATGTTAGGCAAAAAGCAAATTCGAGGGATTTTCTTATTCGAGTTCAAAATGGATTGTAAAGCAGTGGAAACAACTCAAAACATCAACAGCACATTTGGCCCAGGAGCTGCTAATGAACATACAGTGCAGTGGTGGTTCAAGAAGTTTTGCAAAGGAGACTAGAGCCTTGAAGATGAGGAGCATGGTGGCTAGCCATCAGACGTTGACAACAACCAATTGAGAGCAATCATCAAAGCTGATCCTCTTACAACTACAGAAGTTCCTGGCCAGGCACGTTGGCTCATGCCTGTAATCCCAGCACTTTGGGAGTCCTAGGCGGTGGATCATTGAGGTCAGGAGTTCGAGACCAGTCTGGCCAACATGGTGAAAATGGATTGTAAAGCAATCCGTTAATAGAGACGGTAAAACCCTGTCTCTATTAAAAATACAAAAATTAGTTGGGTGTGGTGGTGGGTCCCTGTAATCCCACCTACTTGGGAGGCTGAGGCAGGAGAATCACTTGACCTCAGGAGACAGAGGTTTCAGTGAACTGAGATTGCACCACTGCACCCTGGTCTGGGCAGCAGAGGGAGACTCTGTCTCAGAAAGCAAACAAACAAAAAACATAACAGGGGTTGTCAATGAACTCAATGTCAACCATTCTACAGCATTTGAAGCAAATTGGAAAGGTGAAAAAGCCTGATAATGGGCTCCTCATGAGCTGACTAAAAATCAGAAAAATTCTCGTTTTGAGGTGTTGTCTTTTATTCTATGCAACAACAATGAACCATTTCTCAATCAGATTGTGATGTGCGACAAAAAGTGGATTTTGTACGACAACTGGCAATGACCAGGTCAGTGGTTGGACCAAGAAGAAGTTCCAAAGCACTTCCCAAAGCCAAACTTACACCAAAAAAAAAGACATGGTCACTGTTTGGTGGTCTGCTGCCCGGCTGAGCCACTACAGCTTTCTGAATCCTGGAGAAGTCATTACATCTGAGAAGTACGTTCAGTAATTCAGTGAGATGTACCAAAACTGAAATGTCTGTAGTCAACAGAAAGGGCCCAGTTCTTCTCTACTACAATGCCTGACCACAAGTTGCGCAACCAGTGCTTCAAAAGTTGAACAAATTGGGCCACGAAGTTTTGTCTCATCAGCCAGATTCACCTAACCTCTCGCCAACCGACTACCACTTCTTCAAGTATCTCGACATTTTTAAAGGAAAAACACTTCCACAACCAGCAGGATGCCGTAAATGCTTTCCAAGAGTTCACTGAATCCTGAAGTGCAATTTTTACACTACAGGAATAAACAAATTTATTTGTCATTGGAAAAATGTTTTGATTATAATGCTTCCTATTTTGATTAATAAGATGTGTTTGAGCCTAGTTATAATGCTTTAGAATTCACAGTCCAAAACTACAGCTACATTTGCACCAACATAGTTGGTGCAAAATAGTGGATTTGTCTTTAAAATATTAAAATACACTAATAGTTTTCATCTTTGTTACTGGAGTTGACATGATGCCTTTATTGTTACCTAATTGTACCGGTTACCTTCTCTCTTTTGAGAATCCTGCTCAGGTTATCAGTTTCTGTTGCAAAAAAGGACACATTTTCAGTCTTGAAAACAGCCCTCTCTTTTGGCTTCTTGTTATTGATACTAAGAATCAGCAACCTCTTGAAACAGCTCTGCTGAAACAACCTTGATGCTAGTGACTAGTGGGGCCTGAGAGAGATCTGACGTACGTTTAATAGTACACGTGGTGCCATTCTGAGAACACTGCACTTGACAGAACATTATTGCAACGAAAGAGCCATATTAATGTCTTATGAGACCGTAAACTTGATGAAAATACACCTGAATTCTCAGATGTAAGGACAGGAAGATGTAAGTAAGCCTGGGGCAAGTGTTTAGCTTATTTTCTGCTTAACAATAATCGGGAAAAGAGTAGCAAACTCCTATTACTTATGATTCATGCAGCGATCCACTTATACCTCAGGTGGACAACTTAGGGAAGATGAAGCCGTTTGCATCATTATACCCAAGAGAGTGATTCTCAAGATCTGGACTGTGAAGATCTGACAGTGTGAAACGCCAGACCATTTAGAAAAACCCATTATGTGCAATTTGTTCCAATTAATATGAAAGCCTAGCATTTCCCCGAAAACACCTCCTAGGGTAAGCAGTGAATGGATTGATACTTTGCAGATTCTGTTGATTAGGTTAACCAGAGTATAAGGCATTATGGCTCTCAGTCACCAATTATCATGCTTTATTGGTATAAGAAAGTCTCTCATTTTCCAGCAAAATGACCTCCTTGGTTTGACCTTTCAAACCCCAAATCACTTTATATCTGTTCAGTTTCTTTTGTAGAATATGACCTCCAAATAAAATTTATGAGTTAGTAAAGATTCGTGGAAAAGTCCTGTACAAAAGAGACACTCACTTCAGAAGTAAGGGTGCAGAGCAGAACACCAGTGACAGAGGGAAGTCAGGAGACTACGGAACTGGGCCGGACAATGCCTCTAATGCATCAGGGTGAATTTAGGTAAAGTTTTCCTATGCCTAATTTTTCTCATCTGTTTCTTAATAGGAGAAGTTGAGCTAGATTTCCTTTATAAAAGTAGATGTCTTCACTTCCTTATTTCTGGATTCTTCTAACTCATATTTTATTCTGCCTTTGTCACTGCTCAGGACATTCCCTCTCATCATCACCTTTAAAAACTCCCATTAACCAACCAACAGAATCCTATGCCTCTTAGAAAATTTCTTAGTTTTCTAAGAAACGTTGGAGCTCATAACCTTGTAACAATTGAAAGTCTTAAGGTGTTTGTGTATGTGTTTGTTTTTCTCAAATAATCAAGAAAAAGATGGAGCCTGACTGGCTTCTAAAGTGAGAAATTGGTCATTAAGCATATCTTCATACCCATGTACACAATATTATGTTGGAGTAATGTGGTAGAAAATGAGTGAGAGCAAGGGTTCTGTCAAGATTTCACAATAATGGAAGCAAGGCAGCCATGGTCACATGGTGTGGCAACCTGGAGACATGCTACTTACAGCTCCCTACCAGAGAGAACTTCCAGGAGGACTGAGCACAGAGGGGTTTCAACACAGGACTTATTTAATGGGAAGCCTTTTCTCTAAAGAAAGTTCATTCATACTCAGTCATATTCGTTCATATCCTGTGAATATACCTGTGATAGTCATGTACACCAAAGACTGATCAATGTGAATATCTGCCACTATTGGTCTAAAGGCTTTATTCAGTCACAAAAGCATACTCAGACATGCATACAGCAAAGCAGAAGCTTCAAAGAATCAATGTCCCCCAAATCAGCAATAACAGACAAGGAGCTGGTGGATAAAAACTAGGTTTTTCACCCTGGGACAGGGGTAAGGTAGGTAACTCAGTCGTATACCACTTTTCTCAGAGTTCCCTAGAGTGTACACATTCTAACTGCCCACAGTAATTGGCTTAATGATATACACTTTATATTGACTTCCTGCTTCTCCTTGTCTTACTTCCACACTCATCTACTAGTTTACCAAACAAACTACTTTCACTTACATCCTTGTCTCAGTGTCAATATCTAGGTAAATACAAACCAAAACAACTGGCTTGGGTTTGTTATAGCAGGCAAGAATCTAAATAATGCAGAAAGCTTCCCTGAATCTTCATGCCTGTTCATCTTCCAGAGCCTCTTATGTAAACCTCAGCACTTTGTACTTACCCGACATAAAGTAGCAGTTCAACAAATATTTGTTGAACAAAAGAATGAATGAAGAACAAGAAGAAATAAATTATGAGAGAGGAAAGGTTCTCAATACTGTATTCTCAGCACAATGCCTGTATTAGTTAGAGTTCTCTAGAGGGACAGATATATCTATATACACACACACACACACACTCATGACAATTACACATATATGTACACATATACATATATGTATATACACATATGGGAGTTTATTAAGGAATATTAAACTCACATGATCACAAGGTACCACAACAGGCCATCTGCAAGCTGAGGCGCAAGGAAGCCAGTATGAGTCCCAAAGCAAAAGAACTTAAAGTCTGATGTTTGAGGGCAGGAAGCATCCAGCATGGGAGAAAGATGTAGGCTGGGAGGCTAAGCAAGTCTATCCTTTTCATGTTTTTCTGCCTGCTTTATATCCTGGCCTCACTGGCAGCTGATTAGATTGTGCCGACCCAGATTAAGGGTGGTTCTGCCTTTCCCAGCCAACTGACTCAAATGTTAATCTCCTTTGGCAACACCCTCACAGACACACTCAGGATCAATACTTTGTATCCTTCAATCCAAACAAGTTGACACTCAGTATTAACCATCACAAATCTACCCTTGTCAACTTGAACCCATATACATCTCTTGAGATCATAGACACTCTTCAAATAAAGACAATAATAAGGTCATAATTATGCCTAATATAATACAACTATACTTTGTACAACCAGAAACACGCCAATCCCTAACCCAAATACTATTTCATAAAGTTAACAGTACTTAAATGCTGATATAAGGTCAATAAATCTTATGTCACATGATAAAGGAAAAAGGAAATAAAATGAAGATATTTTCTTAGTACAAGTGTATATATGCACAAATATGTTTTTAACAAAGGAGGAGGAAATACTCATGACAATGACAGTCCTCGTTTCTGCAGCTGGTCACGTAGTCGTAGCTGATATCGATGACTACCTTCTTCTACTACCCATTCTGTATTCCGTTTGCTTTCAGCAAGCACTTCAGCAGGTTGTGGTTTTTTCCCTGGTGGAGTGACCCAAATCTTCATTCCTGAGAGGTATAGGCTATTTGTAGTCCTGCCTGGATTGGGCTGTTGTAGTTTCCCATTGACCTTAATCACAGGGCATGGTAATACTAAAAGACACCCTAATGGATCTCCTGTATTCCATTCATACTCTTCCTTACCTCCATTGTGGAGTAGACTAATTTTTGATAGTCTGGGTCAGTCACCCCAGTCAACACTGTAACTCACTTCTTAGCCTGTTGATTTAAAGGCAGGAGAAGCCCAAAGCATCCAGTGGCAATATTAACTTCCAGTTTAATGGAATTGTTGTTGTGTCTCCTGGTGGCTGTATTCCTCCCTCTGGAACTAAGACCTCTAGGCCAGCAGAATGTAATGTTGCAGGAACAGAAAGCAAAAAATTTGCTAGTGGATCACTAGGGTTGATGGTGAGTGGTGTCACTTCCAATTCCACCCCTTGATTCCTGGACCCATGGATCCTGGCTATGGGAGAAAAGGTACCACATATTGGATACTGATTCAGAGCGTACATAGCCTTCTGGAGAATTTGCCCCAGTCCTGCAATGTATTGACAGCTACTTGGCCTTGTAATTGTGACTTTAAAAGGTCATTCCACCATTCTATCAATCCAGCTGCTTCAGGATGATGGAGAACATGGTAAGACCAGTGAATTCCATGAGCATGAGCCCACTGCCACACTTCTTTAGCCATAAAGGGAGTTTTTTGATCAGAGGCAATGCTGTTGGAATACCATGACAGTGGATAAAGCATTCCATGAGTCCATGAATGGTAGTTTTGACAGAAGCATTTTGTGCAAGATGGGCAAACCAATATCCAGAATGTCTATTCCAGTGAGGACAGACCTCTGCTGAGGTTATCCGTTGGTTAGCATTCACATGGGATACAAATACCTTCATAGTTTTTGACAACTCAGAGAGGTTCATCCAACCTACCTCTTCCCCACACTTTTTGTCACTAATTTTCCAATCATGCTTCTTCCAAGTTCCTGACCCTCCAACCAAACCACTGGCTACAGCCCATGAATAAGTATATAATTGCACATCTGGCCATTTCTTCTTCCATAAGAAGTGCATAACCAGGTGCACTGCTCAAAGTTCTGTCCACTGGGAAGATTTCCCTTTACTGCTGTCGTTCAGGGATGTTCTAGAAAGTGGCTCTTAGTGAAGCAGCTGTCCACTTTTGGGTGGTGCCTTGGTATCGTACAGAACCATCTGTCAACCAGGCCCTAGTACTCTCTGCCTCTGTCGACTGATCATAGGGAACTCCCCATGAGGCCATCAGTGCAGCCTGGGGGAGGAGGCAGGGTGGCAGGAGTGGGGACCACAGGCATTTGAGCCACTTCCTCATGTAACTTACTTGTGCCTTCAGGACCTGCTCAAGCCCAATTATGTATATACCACTTGCATTTGATGATGAAATGCTGCCGTGCACTACCCACTTTATAGCTAGATGGGTCAGTTCATGATAGTCAGTTCAGGTCACATGGTAACTTGATGACATAACATTCAGTTTCCGCCAAAGCCCAGTAACAGGCCAAGAGCTGTCTCTCGAAAGGAGAGTAGTTATCTGCAGAAGATGGCAGGGCCTTGCTTCAAAATCCTGGAGGCCTCGTCTATGAGGGCCTACCAAAGGCTCCAAACAGCATCCCTATCTGCCACGGACACCTCAAGCGCCATTGGATCTGCTGGGTCATATGGCCCAAGTGGTAGAGCGGCTTGCACAGCAGCGTGGACCTGCTACAGAGCCTTCTGTTCTGGACCCCACTCAAAATTGGCAGCTGTTTGAGTTACTCAATAAATGGGCCAGAGTAACATACCCAAATGAGGAATGTGTTGCCTCCAAAATCCAAATAGGCCCACTAGGCATTGTGCCTTTTTTTTTTGGTTTTGGGAGGGGCTAAATGCAGCAACTTATCCTTCACCTTAAAAGGAATATCTCAACAGGCCCCCACACGTTGGGACCTCTACAAATTTCACTGAAATAGAAGGTCCCCGAATTTTAGTCAGATTTATTTCCCATCCTCTGACATGCAAATGTCTCCCCAGTAAGTCCAGTGTGTTTGCTACTTCTTGCTCACTGGATCCAATTAGCATAATGTCATCAGTGTAATGGACCAGTGTGATATTTTGTGAACGTGAAAAGCAATCAAGGTCTCTCAAATAAGATTATGACACAAAGCTGGGAAGTTGATATACTAAAACGTAGGACAGTAAAGGATGGCCTTGTCAGTTGAAGGAAAATTGCTCCTGGTGGGCCTTATGGACAGGAATGGAGAAAAAGGCATATGCCAAGCCAATGGCTGCATACCAGATACCAGGAGTTGTGTTAATTTGTTCAAGCAATGAAACTACATCTGGTACAGCAGCTGCAATTGGAGTCACCACTTGATTAAGCTTATTATAATCCACTGTCCTTCTCCAAGATCCATCTGTCTTCTGCACAGGCCAAATGGGAGAATTGAACAGGGGTGTGGTGGGAATCACCACCCCTGTATCTTTCAAGACCTTGATGGTGGCACTAATCTCCACAGTCCCTCCAGGAATGCAATATTGTTTTTGATTCACAATTTTTCTAGGTAGAGGCAGCTCTAATGACTTCCATTTGGCATTTTCCACCATAACAGTCCTCACCCTGCCAGTCAGAGCTAATGTGGGGGTTCTGCCAGCTGCTAAGGATATCAGTGTCAGCTCAGAGCCAGTGTCCAGTAGTCTCCAAAATGTCTGATCATTTCCTTTTCCCCAGTACACAGTTACCCTGGTAAAAGGCCAGAGGTCTCCCTAGGGAAGGATGGGAGAAAGATTAACAGCATAAACTGTCGGTAGTATAGCAGGATCCTTCCTCAAGGGGGCCTGGCCTCACCTTCATTCAAGGGGTTTTGAGTCTGTAAACTGGCTTACTTCTGGAAATTGATTGAGGGACAGTGATTCTCTGTTTTTACAATTCAAATTAGTCTTTTGTCCATTCAACCTTGAAGCTATCTGCTTATATAAATTAAGTAGGAATGCAGTAGGCCTCCTATCAGTTTCACTTCTAGGAACACCATGATTAATTAGTCAATGCCAAAGTTCTACACGAGTCAGACTATTCTGATTGCTGCTTTGCCTCTGCTGGTCCATTATGGTAGCTACGCCCACCTTGCCTTTGATGGTTGAGTGTCACCACTTGACCCCTACCACCTCAGGATCCAATTACTCCTAATGTATTTAAATTCTGTAGTTGAGTGACTGTGGTTCCCACTGTTAGATCTGACATACAGAGAAGAGCAATTAAAGGGCTCTTCAAAGATGCAGGTGCTGTCCTCACAAATCTATTTCAAAAGACATTGCTCAAGGATATATCTTCTGGACCTTCACAACTGGGATAAGTAGTTCTAAAGTGATTAATCCACTCCACCATCCCAGTCTCCCTAAGCCTTTAGATTCATTCCTCTACATTAAACCAAGGGGGACTAGGTATTTCCAGCTTCCTCACAGTGTGCCATCTTTTTATCCATATTTCAGTTAACCAAGCAAACAAACTATTAGAACCTTTTTAATTCCCCAAGCTGCAACATTAAATGCAGAATCCCTATTTAGGGGGCCCACATCAATAAATTCAGCCTGGTCCAAATCTATGTTCTTTCCACAATTATCTCACACCATTAATATCCATTCCCATGCCTGGTCTCCAGATATCTGCTTATATAAATTAGAAAACCCAAGCAGTTCTTTTCAAGTGTAGTACACCGCCTCATGGGTCATACTCGCAACCTCACCTCTAGGGTCCTGCTGGGACTTTAGTCTAGTTATAGGTTTAGCAGCAAACAGGGTTGGGGTGGCCCCTGAGTAGAATCAATGTTATCTCGCCTGGCTGTTGCCTCAGGCAGTGCAGGGTTTATCTGCTCAGGCAAAGGCAGAAAGGCTGATGTCAGCACGGGTTGGGAAGGGGATGTTGTCACTAGTGGGGATGGGGAAGCTGTTTCTTCTGGCAAAAAGATTCATCAGCGTTTACAAACTCAGTGTCCCCAGCTCCATCAGGGTCCTCCTAAAAAATCCATATTCCAAGTTGCAGGATCCCATTCTTTTCCAAACAATGCCCTCACTTTAATAGTAGACGCCTGGAAAGGCTTTGCATGCACCTTTCATTGAAGGTCAGCTACTCCTTGATAAGAGCTTGTGTCTGCTCTTCCACAGTTTCAGCTCTTTCTCCGCAGGAAAGAAGACTCTCACTCAGGGCAAGTTTAGCAGATTTGAGGCTCAGTATCTGCTTCTGAAGCCGGGAGACAGAATTCCTGAGCCTGTCACTTTCTTTCATTGCTCTGTCCAGTGAACTTAGGAGCAGCCAACCAATTTCATTGTGTTCCTTGGTTCTCCAGATGTTGTCAAAAGTATTATGTATAAGAGTCAATAAACTCCTTGCTTGTCATGAGTGGTGAATCAGGAGTGACAAATGGATATATTTTATATAACTCTCTAAACAGTTAATGCCAAGGACTATCAGTGTTGTCCATACTATTAGAAGTACAGTCCTTAGCATTTTGGGGCCTAATTATAGTAAGCAACCAACTCCAGAAACCCCGAAACCAATGAAAAAGCTTCATCCTTAATATTCTGTTCCTCTAGAACAACTACTGGTACCAAAATCTGTATGTCAGGGCTCTCTAGAAGGAGAGTTGATAGGATAGATAAGTAGATACAAGGGGAATTTATTAAGGAGTATTAAACTTACGTGATCACAAGATCCCATAATAGGCCATCTGCAAACTGAGGAGCAAAGAAGCCAGTCCAAGTCCCAAAGCTGAAGCACTTAAAGTCTGATGTTTGGGGGTAGGAAGCTTCCAGCATGGGAGAAGAATGTAGGCTGGGAGGCTAAGCCAGTCTATCCTTTTTAAGTTTTTCTGCCTGCTTTATTTCCTGGCCATGCTGACAGCTAATTAGATTGTATCCACCCAGATTAAGGGTGGGTCTGCTTTCCCAGTCCACTGACTCAAATAATAATCTCCTTTGGCAACACCTTCACAGATATATCCAGGATCGATACTTTGCATCCTTCAATCCAATCAAGTCGGCACTCAGTATTAACTGTCACAATGTCCAACACATAATAAGACACTGAAAAAAATCTATAGATGGAATTAATAGCTGGATGAATTTGGTGATAACTAGCTGAGAAGTTAAAGTTGAAGATCTAAGGACTGGGTGTACTCTTTGGAGAACTGTATAAATAGAAAGGAGAATTTTGCTATTGAATAAGGTGCCCTTTTTTAGCAAGACAACTATAGTTGAAGCATTTGAATTGAAGAAATATAAAATATAAACTCTAATAAAATCATTTCCTATAATTTCCTTGAAATGACATGAATCAAAAATCAGGGAGATGTCTAAAGAAATCAATATGCAGTATGAGTATTCAAACTCACATCAAAATCAAGCATTTAGACAATGGAGGCTAGGTTCAGATACAAAGTTGGAAAATTAACTAGAATTAGCTTCAAGAAGAATATGATGCACTTGAAATTTATTTAAAATTTTATTTTAAAATTAGTTTCACTCTAGTTATGTGACTTACTAATCATAGGCTTTTTCTTTAAAAATAGGTGTCCTGAATTTTTTGAGAGGTCATTTTTTTTTTAGTCATACACTTTTTATTTCATCCCTTAAAAAAGGATTTAGAAGAATTATACAAATCACCTAATTTCCTTAACTAGCCCAAAGTATAATGAATCAAAGTCATTTCCTTCTTAAAAGTTTCTACTGAAAATCCAAACATAAATCTTTATAATCTGTTGTGGATTTTGGTAACCATCTAAAATTGAAACAATTCAAGCAGAATATATGATTTTGAATTTAAGTTAACTTTATGTACCCCTAAAACGTATTTACAGAATCAGATCCTTTAAAAAGTTACAGTCAGATACATAACTATGAAATGTATAAATATATGCTTAGTACTACATTGCAAGAATCACATGAGAAGAACACACATTAAGTACTTTCTGTTTGTTTATTTTTACAAAGATTTCTTAAGATAGAGATTTCATGTCATGAATCCTGGGGAAAGCCAGACATCAGTGACACTGACTGTTGATATGAGCCAAAATAAAATCAATCTGAAAAGATCGCTTACTGTTTACGCTTCTTATCTGTCTATTTCAGACTCCAGAGTAAATCTTTGTTTTTGTCCAAGGTTTCTCATTCCCACTGAAAACTTCTAATAGCTGTATATTTGATAAACAGCAATTGCAGACTTCCCCAATGCAATCCTCAATAACGTGAGCTATGTGTTTTGCAAGTGTTAATTCTCAAGAGGACTGAGCACAGAAAGAAACTAAATATCACTGCTATTTATTTTATGGTTTCAAAGGCATTGTTCTACCCATTTATGGAAATTTATCAGAAATTATTATATATTAATATAAGTAATATATCTACTAAGATTTATCACTATTAAAATATAAGTAATAGAGCTGGTATCTGTTAGAAATGCGAAATTCTAAGAGAGATTTTTCAGAAAAGAAAGTCAGTTTTCCTGAATCAATCTATGTTCATCTAAGCTTCTTCCTGATATTGATAACCTAAATTCAATTGCATCATATAAGAGGGAGACAAAAATGCATCAGCTTATTTCATTCCTACTTCCCCACCCCTTAGCTATGTGTTTTATTTTCATTTTTAGTTAAAGTCTCAGGTGGAAACAGTTTTTCCTTAAGTTAACATTGCTGTTTGTCTTACTGCTTGCTCGTCTACCACCCTCATTCCAGTATGAGACATTAATCGAATTAGAACATGAGGAAATGGCTCATAACTTATTGAGATAGCCGATAGAACAGTTCAGTTAAGCTTTATATAACTCCAACCAGGTACCGTTCCTTTCAGATTTAAACAATCATTTAGATTTAAAACTGATGTTGGAAGAAAGTTTAAAATCGATTTTAACATCTTAATTCACATATGAGGAACCTGAGGCTCATAAAGTTTAAAAAGATCAGACATAGGTCATATTGCAAGTTAGTGGCAAAGCACTCAGATCCCAACTCCTCTACCTTCTAACTCAAGAGATATTTTAATTATAAAATTATCCTAAATTTTCTGTTTGTTTTACATTTTGTATTTCATATTTTGGCTCCCATGACTACTATTGCTTCCATAAAAATTATGTTATATAGTATTTCATACATAAAACTTTTATTTAATGCTGATACAGTACTTATCTTTACTCACAAATGTGATCAACAAATTTTGGGGGCAACTTTTCTATGCCAAGAACTCCTCTAAGTTCTAAAAATATAGAAGTTAACAGAACAACAAAAATCACCAATCTTATCGTAGCATACTATCTAAGTGCTGGCAATTATATTGGTATAATTGCCAATACCACCTTGGTCAATGAAATCGTTTCTTTGGTTAGAATTATTTTAGACAAGGTGTTTATGTTGTTTCTAAAAATACTCTCTGAATGACAAGAGCAGCAGTGGTTATTCCAGTTTCAAAATCAGAGTTAGTGTGTCCATACAAGGGAATGTAGCAAGCAAGGATAGAATCAAGGGAGATACAACTTTCCATAATGCCAAACCTATAGGAAGACAGAGCTCTAACTGACTTATATAAAAACAGATAAATACAACTGGCATTTATTCAGTACCCATGTGACTGTTAGCCCTGATATCTTGTTTGCTATTTAGTTAACAAGCACCTTGAACTATGTGAGCCACATAGTAGTTGCTCAGTAAATACCCTGGAAATGAAAGAATAGATAATCTAAACCAGATATTGTTCTAGATTTCAAAGATATAAAGATGAATAAAATATGATATAATATCATTGCAAACATAATATTTATTAAATGTCTTCTATTGATCAAACACTCTGCTAGGCAGTACACTGGGAATAGAAAATAAATAAAATTTAATTATCTCAGGGAAATTATTTAAGTTCAAGTAGAAATTGGATTGTTGCCATTTAGTAATAAATGTTTGAAAAATGAAGCTATGGACAGACACTACTTTTCACTGGGGAATAAAAAAATTTTCATCCTTCCTGAATGGAAATAGTGCCTTATAAAGTAGAGTCCAGAGAGCTAGCTTCCCCTTTTCACCATGTAAGTACATGGCAAAAAGGCAATGTTGAGATGTTGAGGAACCAGAAAGTAAGCCCTCACCAGACAACAAATCTGCTAGTACCTTGATCTTGAACTTTCCAGGCTCCAGGTCTGTGAAAACCAAATTTTTGTTATTTATAAGCTACCTACCTTATGGCATTTTGTTATAGCAGCCTGAACAGACCAAGACACATCACATCACAATTTGTTTCTTCTTTCTTCTCCTTCTCCTTCTCCTTCTCCTTCTTCTGCTTCTGCTTCTCCTTCTTTCTTCTTTTTTTGTTTGCCTGTGATGTTATCTATAAAATTTTTGTAGCTCTTCTCCTTTGAGGTATCTAATAAAATTCTCTTTCCTCTTCTCTCTCTTTCTCTCTCTGTTTCTCTTGGCTATACTGTCTTTCAAGGTGATCTTATTTAGTCTCATGACTACAAATAGAATCTACATATCGACAACTCTAAAATGTTTATCTCCAGCTCTGCATCTGCTAATCTCCCCAGAACTCCAAAATTAAAAACAAGTGCCTATTTTATATCTCTAATTGGATGCTTAGTCAGCATCACAAATTTAATGGGACCAAACAGAAACAGTGATTTTCCCCTGCATTCAACCTATTCTACCTTAATCTTCCATTTCATGAAGGGATAACACCCTTCCTCAACCCTCCATACCTGTTCCAACCTGATCCCTGGTTACTCAATCTTTCTCAATACTCATATTTAATCTCTAACCAAATGCTGTCACCTCAGTCTCCAAAACATTTTCTGAATGTTTCCATCTCTCCCTCTTTAATGCTACCATCATGGTCCAGTTCTCCATAATCTTCTCTCTAGACCACCACAATAGTTTCCCTCAGTGCTACAGTCTTCCTCACAAAGAGAAGTCAGAGAAATATTTTTAAAATAATAATCCAATGACATCACTCACATACCTTCTTTAATAGCAATCGTTGCTCCTAAAATTGAAATTAAAGCCCCGGCTTTCAAACCAATCGAGCTAGAGGCTGCCTACCTCCCCAGCTTCATTGGACTTCACCATTGTTGGCCTTCTTTTCTTTCCTTGAACATGTTAAGCTCAGGATTCACATAACATCGTTGTACTAGCTGTTGTTTCTCAAGCCTGCAATACTTAAAAAAAATCTTTGCATGGCTTATCATAGCTTGCCTCAAATGACATCTGTTCACGAAGAACTTTTCTGATCACACAGTCTAAATTACTTAAAAAGTCACTCTTGATCACATTAGAGCCCTTTAATTCTTGTCATAGCACTTAGTCTATCTGGTATCTTCTTTTTTACTCCCTATTTCTCTCCTTTCTCTTTGAAATGTCTCCAATCACCATAATGTAATTGTAGGAGTGTGGAGTCTTTCTCCAACGTATTCACTTACATATGCCTAGAAACTTGAACAATGCCTGAAACTAATAAGTGCTCTACAAATATTTGTTGAATAAACAAATAAATCATTTATTCCAATCTGAGTAAAATATAATAAACATTTCATTGTGGATCCTTTTAGTCTTCTTTCTCTATACTTATGGTAATTTAAAAATTTTGAATCAATTGTTTTTATTTTATTTATTAATCTCAATTACACACCTGGAACCTTAGGGGCGATGATTCTACATCCTCTATTTCAAGAAGCTTAACATTAAGACAAGATAAGGAGGAGACACCACATATTATAATCCAAAAGCTTACAAAAAATATGTTACTCTATCAAATGAGTTGTCATAAGGCAGTTTTATTCAAGTTCCAAAGGAGAATAAACCACAAGTTTACAGAAATTCAGAGAAAGGAGAGTTCTCAGTGGACTAGATGAATGACGAGACATTGACTTAATATTAGGGTGAATAAAGAGGGAAGGTATACAACAACAGGGGGACAGAAGAGTAAGAGAAGAGAGGATGCATAGTAGACAGTACTGGATGCTGGACTGAGCGGCTTAAACTTCAGTGGTGGGCAGTAAGGAAGGCTCCCAATTATGTTTTATTAAAAATAATACATACTTTTATTATGTAGTCATTTTACATAATAAAATTGGTCATAAAAATTAATCTGACATTAAAATGCAGAAGGAAGTGGAGGAGGAGTTGTTGGAGGCAGGAGGAAGAGTTGGGAACGTTTTTGTAAAGAGCTAAACATGAGACAATAAGGGCCTAGACCAGGATGATGCTGATGTCAAGAAAAGGGACAATGGGAGGAACCTCCTGAAATTGATGTCACTTTACATCATTAATATTATCTGACTTTTAAAATTTATTACAATATTACAAAGGTTATGGATAGCATTCTATTATTTTTATTTTCATATCAATATGACCGTCAAAAAGCTTTAAGTGACAGTGACAACTTAAAGGCAAATTTAATGAGTAACACAATTATTGAAAATCAAATTTCAATCCTTATTCTCCTGATAATTAAAAAATATGAATTTTCATGTTTCATGATAGGACAGGTATAGAAAGCAAAATATCACAGTTCTTCCCTTGGATTATCTAAAATAAGAGGAAAAACAGTCACAAAATTATTTACTGAAGGTATTAAATTTGCCTCAAATAGACCCGGAAATTTATAAATTACTAAAATATAAAACATATAAACTTGTATGTATGTATTTCCTGCCCTGAAATATAGTTTAAAATGTGACCTAATCCTGGGGAAATTGAATAAAAAGTATAGATTAGTTTTAAATCAACAAACTGTGTAGCAACTCTCCTTAATACTTGCTTTGTATCAGAATGTTAAAAATTCCAGAAAAAATGATTAGCATACACTATTGCTCTATAATGTCTTTATTCTTATGAAGTTCTTATGAAATAAATTATCATTTGACTTTAGCCTTCTATAGAACAATACTTACAACAGAATTAGAAATTAAACTGAGAACCGTTTGAGGTCCAGAGTATGAGGAAAAGATGGACATTCTACTTATCACCTTGATTAGTCTCACTTGTTTTACCCATACTTTGAAGATACATAAGCACCAAAAATGACATATCACATACACTGACTTTTTTAGTTGTGCTATGTTTTTGTCCAACATGAGCCTGTGGAAATGATTGAGAAATGAGGCATTACCTTATATGGGGACAAAGAAGAGGGTCACTTTGTTACAGGGAAGTCTAGACTTTGTCAGTCTAAGTTTGAACAATCTTTAGGAAAGAAGAATGACTCTTGAGTTTTGTATGTGGTTCAGGACTATATATTTTACGAAACTATAAAAACCTTGGCTGAAATATGCAAAATGAAGAATGCCATTAATTTTTCAGGTATTGGTTTGTTTTCAGCTGGTTTGTTTTCAGCTGGACCTAAAAAGAACTCAAACTATAGTCACAAATCATACAGTTTATATTTGGGGTACCAAGATTAGGAAGTACTGCAAAAAAATTGTCTACAAGCTACCAATTCTATAGCTGATCCCTCAGGCATGGATTTTACACTATACTGTTTAGGTAAAAAACAATCTTCATCTGTGTGTCTCCCATATTGTCCTGAGAAGAAAGTCTGATTTGATTGGCCACCTACAAATTGACAGAACCTATGTTAAACACCTTTACATATATAATCTCAAATAATACTAGGCATTCACTGGAAGAGCAAAACAGTCATGTAGTAAGTAAACATAGTCAGTTGATTGTATTATATGACTTCAAGATGTATTTTTTTTGCAGTACAATTTTTTTGCAGTACTTACTCACATTGAATAAAACTTCAATATGACCAAAATTACCACATATTTAGGAAAAACATTTTTCATTTTATACACTTGCTTTGTTTTGAAATATTACTGATATCTATCTGTCCAGGACTATTTAAATCCCATTTTATTTAGAGACAGATTAAATATGAGATGTTCTTACTTTTAGGATATTTGAATTTTAGAGCTCCAGAGATCCACAGAAATTATATGATCCAATGATCTGATTGGAAACTGAGGTCCCTAGAAGTTAAGTGGCTTGTCCAAGGTCATATAGCTGACTGGAAGCAAAGTCAGACTAAAATACTTCAATCTTGTAGGAACAAACTATTATATCATCAACTTTCTTTTTCTTTTTTAAAAATCAGTATCAACTATGAATATGTAACCAAAGTAATTACTTAGTTTTTATCTTAATAAATATGCATATATAAAATAAAATCATTTTCAATTTTAAATGATCTGATATTCTAATATGATGTATGTCTGAGTAATCACTAAAATTTGTGAACTCTTAAAACTTTGTTGATTATAAAAACAATTAACCTCTATAAAAAGTCTTTCATAAAGTTCTGTATCAATAATACAACATATGACATAGATATTTGATTTTGTTCCCTAAGTACAATAAAAATAACTTTAAATTTTACTTGAAAATCTATGTATTTACTCTTCATACACCCTAGCAAGACGAAACAAGAGCCTGATAATATGTAAAAATAAAAAAGGTACTGCTTTTTCCTTTTCTCTATGGCTTTCAAGACTTTCAAAACAGGGTAGTAGAAAATGTCCATGATCTGGGGGAATGAACTTCTGGCTTTGTTAGAACTCCTAATTTTCTTCTCATTGTAATGTTTTTGGTAAAATTAAAGTAGTACATTGTTACATATGTGAGAAATCTACACAGACATGTAAAGACTAGTAGAGTGGTGGACTTCAATCTCAGAAAAAGGGCTATATATATATTTTTAAAAAGAACATAAAATTTTACTTAAAAGAAGATAACATGCTGCTGCAAGCAAACTAAAGCCATTGCTCTCTGTAACTTTCATTTAGTCAACCTGTAGAAGACCGCTGCATGCCTGTGATCACTATATAATGCAACCAACTGACCGTGTTTACTTCCTACATGACTCTGTTTTGCTCTCCCAGTGAATGCCTAGTTTTCTTTGAGATTATACATGTAAAGATGTTTGACATAGGTTCTGGCAATTTGTAGGTGGCCAATCAAATCAGACTTTCTTCTCAGGATAATATGGGAGACATAAAGATGAAGATTGCTTTTTACCTAAACAGTACAAAATAAAAATTATAGAAATACTTTCTAGACCATAAAGTTGAAAGCAATGACTTACATAATCTGGAAAGTTTCAGAGTGAAGGAAGCTCACATAACTGGACTAACATTCATTTTTCCCTCTTGAAGTGCCGGTAATCATTGGAAGAGGTGAAATCCATGTTTAACTCCCACATTAAAAGTATACAAAATGATGTAGAAAGTCGTTCCTATGAGAACTTCCCTCCCTCTCTTCTTGTTGCTGAACTAGTATCATCCTACCTTCCCTGGCAACTCCCGCCCATTGTACTAGAAAGTCTAGATTTTCTCTCTCATCAGTTTTCTTTTACTATTCTCTTTCCAATGCTTTTTTTGAAAAAAATTTCTGCTCTTTCTAAATGTGAAACAATGTTAAAGGAATGTAGTGGACATATGATGGTTTTCACCTGCCCATTTCTCCTTGGTGTTCTTTGCAAACTGTCTCTTTTCCACCCTTAGTCCTTATCATTTAGATTGGCATGACCCCATGCCCCACTCTTTCTAAGTAAAGTCCCTTCTGCAGCCCCGACTGCAGGAATGGGCCATGTGGCACAAATTCAACAATCAGCATATTTTATCTCTCTGGAAACAATGAAGAGGTCACTGACATAGATGTGGCTTACCCCGGCTGAAATCATTGAGTGAAAGGGGCCCACACTTTGTTTCGGTGGGGTGGAATTGTGGAAATGTCAGCATGGAGTTGCTAGTAGACATGTCACAATAATGGAACAGCTTTTCTTCGTGAGAGTGAAGCTACATGCAGGAAGTCATAATTAAGAGAGGGGAGAAGAATACTAGTTACATCATTTGAGCACCTGGAACCTTGCACTTATTTCAGTTATGTCAGAAAAATAGAACTTGGTTTTGCTTTAACTTATTTGAATTGGGCCTCTGTTATTTGGAAAAGAGTAAGGTTTGAGAACTACACTTTCCTTCTCTGTATTCCACCTTAGAAGCAATTTGGTTCTCCTGTTGATAGAAAATTCAGAGCCATGTCACAGCCACTCCTCAGGTGGGAATTAATTATTCAAGGGTATCTAACTTAAAACACATCTTATTCTAAATCTTGTGAGGTCAACAATGTTTTCTACCAAAGCATTCTGGAAAAGAACGTGTCTAATCACTGAGTAGCAAATAATACACAACTAATGATCTTCCTAGTCTAACCATGTTGTATCATTATTTGGTCCGTATATTGATATCATCTAAATACGAATCTACAAATCAGTCACCTAACAAAACCCTAATTTAGGCTGACAAAGACCTGAGATGAAGTTGGTATATAAATCTAGTCAAATGGACTAATGGCACATAGGTTTTCCATATAATATTCTAGAAATTGCTGAAGATAAAGAAGAAGAAGGATATTATAAGTCAGGTATTATAATTATACTATTTATTCATTTCCATATTCAGTGCTAGGAGAAGATTTTGTGACTTGAAAAATCTGAGAAAAATTTATGCCCTAGGCTATTGTGCTTAGGAAAATAAAGGATACAAAAAATGTTGAATATACCCACAATGTAAATATACAGTTATTTTGTGTTTGCTTGGAAAAAATGAAAAAAAAGTATTCACGCAATAGAAATCGAAATTGTAATAAATTTTTTATTTCTCTGAAAATGAAAACCTGATTTTCTTGTTATTTTTTATACAAGAAATGTATAAAAGATATATTTAAGAGCAATGTAATACATAGTGTACCTAGAAAAAATAAAATTTTGTTTTGTTAGAGATATTGTGTTTTTTTAGGCACAAGCTTTTTAAAAATGTCTGTAACAAAGACCACAGGATTCATGATTCTCTATCACTTTAAGGGAGTTCTGTCTCTGTCTCTCTGTCTCTCTCTCTCCTCTCTTTCTTTCTCTCTCTCAAGCCAACAGGAAGATTTATTTATTGAATACATACTCTGGGATAAAAATTAAACATGCTTTATATATACACAGAAACTTACACAAAACATTATAAAACATATATATTTTGTATAATCTTCACCTCTTGGGAACTGAGAAATTGTATTGCCCTCAACTGGATTTTTTTCTCTGTTGCACACACGACAGTCATTGATGACTGTGGTCAAGTAGTTTCAGCGGCGTATAATAGAATGCATAGCATTCTCTTATGCACTCAGCAAATATTTACAGAGAACCTACTATATCCCAGGCACTGTTCTGTACTATGGATACACAGCAGTGAACAATTAACTAAGTCCCTATCCTAAAGAAACTTACGTGTTAGCTTCTTTCTAAGAAGCAAATAGCAATTATATAAAATCAGATAGTAAGTGCTATGGAGAAGCATAAAACTAAATAAGAGATGTGATAGTTAATTTTACATGTTAACTTGTTTATGCCATGTTACCTAATTTTTGGTGAAACACCAGTCTATATGAGGCTGTGAAGGTATTTTTTAGATGTGATTAACATTTAAGTCAATAGATTTTGAGTAAAGCAGATGATTCTTCAAAATATGCATGTGCCTTATCCAATCAATTGATGGCCATAAGAGAAAAAACTGAGGTCCTCACAAGAATTAATCTTGCCTCTAGACTGCATTTGGATTAATCACTGCAACAGTTCTGCTCTGGATCTTACAGACTGCCAGCCTACCTTCCGGACTCAGACTTGCCAGCCCCTACAATCACATGAGCTGATTCCTTAAAATCTTTCCCAAGACAACAGAGGTGGGGGTTGAGGTGGGGGGAATCCTGTTGGTTCTGTTTCTCCAGAGAACGCTGACTAATAATACAAGAAGGATGGTAAAGGCAATGGTGAGAAAGAGATTGCTATTTTACATAGGGTAGTGAAAAAAATTGATGAGCTTGTATTTGAGTAAAGGCCTGCAGGAAATGAGAGAGCTAGCCACAAAGTCACCTGAAGAAATTAGTCCAAAAAATGGGAACAGCTAGTGCACAGGCCTTGAGGCAGGAGCATATTCAGCATGATCAAGGAACAGCAAAGTAGCCAGTGTAGCTGAAGAGGAATAAAAAATAGGTAGAGAGAATGGTCAGAGTGGTGAGGGAAGGGGCCAATCTTACAGGTCTTAAAATATAATGGCTTTTATTTTGAGGAAAATAGTAAGTTGCTAGTGGGGTTTTTCAGCAGAGAGGTAACATGGTCTGACTTCTGTGATTAAAGAACAAACATGACCACATGGTAAGGGTAGAATCTAGGAGAAAATTACACTAAATCAAGTAAGAGATAATGGTGTATTGCATTTGGATGGTATTAGTGGAGGTGGTGGCAGGTATTAGTTTCTGGACAAATTCTGTAAAAGATGTAGCATGTAAGAGAAAGAGGTCAAAGTTTCTGAGCTGAATATGGAGTAGGAATAGTGGATTGACTGAGATTAGTAGCATTGGGGGAAGAAAAGTAATCATGAGTGGAGAGATCCACAATTTCTTTGGTCATGTTCAAGTTTTCAATGCTGATTTCTCATCAAAGGGGCTGTGTGGAGCAGGCCGTAGGAGGTCGTCTGGCTTGGGGGATAATGGTTTGTGAATGATTTGCTTAGAAACCTTAATTCTAAACCTGAGTGTTACTACTTCTTAGAGGGTATTTTGAAAAATTATGAGGGAATTTTTGTGTTATAATGACTGGAGAGAGTTAGCTGACATTGAAGGAGCAAAGACTAAGGATTGTGGGATTCTCACAATGCACGGCGTAGTCCTGAACAACTAAACTTCCCTGAGTTTTACATTATCCTTGACTGTCCTACTGGGGTTAATTCCAGTAAGGTTAACAATTTGTTTTCTGATATATTGTGAAATTTTCAGGAATGTGACTGCTGTGCAAATCAGCATTCCTTTGCACTTCGTTTGGTTCTGAATTTTCAGAGTTTTTAGTTTCGTAAAATCATCTGACCAACAACATCATCACTGCTGATGATACTTGAGATAACAACATACTAGTTCCCAAATACTAGTCTGTCTTTACAGTTGTCCTATTCAATTGCATAGCAGAGATAGTTGAGATTCTTTTTTTAAACATACTTTGAAACAAATACTATTAAATTAATGGATACATGAAATTCAAGAATCTTATTAAATATTATTAGTAAATCCTAAAATATTTCATCTTGCTGCTAGTCTATTTTCTAATTTTATAGCACCATACTAAGAAATCATATTGTGAAATTATTTGTTGAAACTTTTTAAATTTCTGCTTCTTTTTTTTTCAATTTATGTGCTATTCTCAGTTGTCTATCAAATAATGTCATTAAATTTTAGAGATATTTAATAGAATTCTAGGTAAAGATGTATTTTGTGTGATAACATATATATAGCAAAGAGAATTTTTTGCTTTTTTGAGATGGAGTCTTGCTCTATCACCCAGGCTGGAGTGCAGTGGCACAATCTCAGCTCACTGCAACCTCTGCCTCCCAGGTTCAAGTGATGCTCCTGCCTCAGCCTCCCGAGTAGCTGGGACTACAAATGCACACCACCACACCCTGCTAATTTTTGTAGTTTTAGTAGAGACAGGGTTTCATCATGTTGGTCAAGCTCGTCTCAAACTCCTGACCTCAAGTGATCTACCCGCCTCCGCCTCCCAAAGTGCTGGGATTACAGGCATGAGCCATCAGGCCTTTGAGACAACGCATGTAAATATACACCAGCCCATTTGCTATAGTATCAGAGTTTTATATTTTACCATTTCTATCAATCATTTCAATAGTCTACAGTTTGAGTTGGAACATTATTCTTACTTCAATCAAAGTTATTTTTCTCTCTCTTTATCAGAGAACAATACTGGTCTTTATAATGGTCTTCTAACTGTAGTTTTTACTTTAGTGTACACCAAAAACTTTTATTTGCTGGTACTTCTGGTAGAGAATAATTTCTGATCTTTTTTCTCACATTATAGCTAAAGTTCTTATAAATTATTGAAAGTTTTATTATGTATTTTAGCATAGGCAAGCCTGTGCATTTGCATAATAAAATATGTATTATTTTTGTACATATATATTTTATTTTACTATGCATTACAGTGACAGCATTATATTGACTTTTATGAATTATTTGGTAGGTTATATTATCTATAAGCTAAATTTTAGGGTGAAATTTTTGAGCCATTACCATATATTTGTTATAAAATGCAACATCATTTTTGATAAAAATAAAAATACTCAATCTAAGAAAAAAGTTGCTGTTCTAGTCAGGGTTCTCCAGAGAAACAGACCCAATAGGACCAGTATATACACAGAGAGAAAACTATTTAAAGAAATTGGTTCATGTGATTTTGCAAGTTCAAAATATGCAGACTGGGCAATCATGCTGGAGGTAAGAGAACGAATCCTACATTTTGCAGTTCAAGTCTGAAGGCTATCTGCAACAGAATGACTTTCTGTTTGGGAAAGTCAATCTTTGACTCAATTCAGGCCTTTAGATGATTGAATGAGGTCCACCCATATTAGAGAGGGCTCTCTGCTTTATCCAACATTCACCAATTTAAATCTCATCCAAAAATGTCATCACAGAAACATCCAAAATAATGTTTGACTAAATATCTGAGCACTATGACCCCCCCAGGTTGACACATAAAATTAATCATCACAATAGCATACGTTAGCTGCAGGGTAAGACAGACAAATATCTATATGGCTTGATAAATAGGGCTCCACTGAACAAGTGTCTTCCACATAGAAGTGTTCAAATTGGTGAAATACCACCATTAGAGGAATAATTATGTTGAAGAATTTATTATAAAAATGAATAGAACATATAAAAGTAATATTTGGAATTTTTAAGAAAGGATTTTGGTTCTGTTACCATAACATAGCCATTTTTTAAGTTTTAGATTTTCTTCAAAATATTTTATATTTTGTCTTTATAAATAAATAAATGCTTATACATATAATCAAAGATCTTTCTAAGGCACTCTGATCTTATTTACTTCCATCCCCTCAAATATTCATATTTATCTTTTCAAAATACTCAATTTGAGATAGTTTTAAACTACATGGGAATATGAAAATAAAATAGAAATTCTTCTATAATTTAACTTTTAATTCACATAATTTTTAATTTACTTTAAATGATAAAAATTCTATATATTTATAATATAAAACATGATGTGTTGATGGATATATATATTGCAAAATGGCTAAATCAAGAAAATTAACATATGTATTACCTCACAAATGTATTATTTTTGTGTGTGTTGAGAACACCTAAAATTTAACCTCTTAGCAATTTTCAAGTATATAACACATTGTTATTAACTACATTCATCATGTTGTAAATAGATCTTTTAAACCTATTCCTCCTATCTAATTTAAACTTTCTATTCTTTTGACATCTCCACAATTCCCTCCGACCCCAAAGCAGCCCTTGACAATCACCACTCTATACTCTGCTTCTATAAGTTCCTCTGTTTTTAGATTCCACAAATAAATGAGATCATGAGGTATTTGTCTTTCTGTGTCTGACTTATTTCACTTACTATCATGTCCTCCAAGTTCATCCATGTTGTCACAAATGATAAGACTTCCTTCTTTTTTAATGCTGAATAGTATTTCATTGTGTATATATACCAAATTTTCCTTATTCATTCACTAACGGATGCCATATCTTGATTGTTGCAAGTAATGCTGCAGTGAACAGGGAAGTGCAGAGATCTCTTCGACATACTAAGTTCATTCATTTGGATATACACCCAGTAGTGGGCTTGGTGAATCATATTGTAAGCCTATTTTTGATTTTTGGGAGAGCCTCCAAACTGTTTTTCATAATGGCTGTACTATTCCCTCCTGTAAGAGTTTGAGAAGAATTGGTATTAGTTCTTTTTTAAATGTTTAGTAGAACTCAACAGAGAAACCATCAGGTCCTGGGCTTTGAGCTTAGTTTGTTCTTTACCTAATTCCTTCAGTTTTTGTTTTTCTGGGAAAGTCTTTATCTCTTCATTTCTGAAACACAGCTATTTCAGCTAAAGTATTCTTGGTTAACAGTTTTCTGGTTTTGTTTTTTCCTAAAGGACTTTGAATATACCATCCTACTCTCTCCTGGCCTGTGTGGTTTCTGCTGATAAATGAGATGATATTAAAATTTCCTTGTGTGTGATATTCTTCTTTTCTCTTGCTGCTTTCGGGAGCCTATTTTTGTGTTTAATTTTTGACAGTTTGATATATATGCCTTGTT
Source organism: Chlorocebus sabaeus (assembly GCF_047675955.1). NCBI lineage: Eukaryota > Metazoa > Chordata > Mammalia > Primates > Cercopithecidae > Chlorocebus > Chlorocebus sabaeus. Next base: position 98,092,517 of record NC_132916.1, on the reverse strand, counting down.
GTAATCCTATTTGCACTGAATCTGATTGGAGACCTTTGACCTTCCTGTATCTAAATATTTACATCTATCCTCAGATTTTGGTAATTTTTAGCTATTATTTCTTTAAATTAGCTCACTTCCCCTTTTTGTTTCTCTTTTCTTTATTTAACTCCTATAATGCAAAAGTTCGCTCTCCTGATGGAGTTCCATAAATTCTGTGTTTTTCTTTCTTGCATTTGTTTCCTTTTCCTTCTTTGTATATTTTCAAATAACACTTTTTTGGGTTCACATATTCTCTTTAGTGCTTGATCAATTCTGATGTTGATGTTTTCTGTTGCATTTTTCATTTTATTCATTGTAGTTCTCAGCTGTAAATATTTTTGTTTTTTATTATTTCAATCTCTGCCAAATTTCTAATTTTGTTCATTTATTATTTTACTGATTTAATCATATTGTTTCTCTATATTTTATTGATGTTTATTGAGCTTCCTTTAAACAATTATTTTTAATTATTTGTCAGGCAGTCTAGAGATCTCCATTTTTTTGGTCTCAGATACAAGGAAGTTATTATGTTCTGTGAATGCTGAAATGTGTTGTTGGTTTTTCATGTTTCTTGTTGCCTCGTGTTGGTGTTGGCACATATGGTGGAGCAGACTCCTTTTCCAAACTTCATAGGCTGGTATGGAGGTGAAAAACCTTGCCTTATGGGAATCTGAGGTGGTGTTGCCTGAGTGTAGAGCATTGGTTCTGGCAGCAGTTAGGGTACAGAGCCATAGTTTCTGTGCAGCTCTATATAAAGTTTGACATTGAAGATTTCAGGGATCCTCAATGATCACCTCAGTGGGGGTCACAGTGGCAGCAAGGTCTGTTAAGGCCTTTGGTGGTGATGGTTGCTAAGATCTTCCTAACCTCTTTTTATCCCACTGGAAAAAGTTGTGTCTGAGGGAATCCCTATTGTCACTAGGTTTGGTTTGTAGGTCCACTTGTGATAGGGGTGGTACAAATGTCTTATGAGTTGCACCCATGGGGCAGTCACAGAGCTGAGGTCTAAAACATGGGCATGTACTTAGGGACTATAGCTCTGTAGACTGGAGTGGTGATGGCACTAGTGCCCAGAGTGCAGGCATTCCTGCTTTTGGGTTATTAATGGTGTGTAAGATTTAGTGTTTGTGAAGTATGGGAGCTGGGCTTGGGAACAGGAGCATGTGTAGAGCTGCAGTGACTCTAGATTCAGGGTTTAGGGCATAGCTCTCTATAACAGCTCAGCTGGTGACTGAAGTTCAGGCCCCTATACATTATGTGATCTGAATGTGTCCCTCAAAATTCATGCCCTAAAAACTTATTTCTCAAAGCAACATTGTTGATAGGTGGGACTTTTTGGGAAGTGAATAGGTCATGAGGCCCTTGCTTTCATAAATGAATTAATGCCACTATTAAAAAGGCTTATGAGAATCAGTTCACTCTTTTTGTCTTTCCACCTTCTGCCATGGGAAGATACAGCAAGAAGGCCCACACAAGATGCCAGTGCCATGATTTTGGTCTCCTAGAACTATGAGAAAAAAAAATCATATTCTGTAGAAATTACCCAGTCTATGTTATGTTGCTGTAGCTGCACAAATGGACTAAGACATAAAGAAAGACCTTGGTTTCAGGATCCACAGTGTGAGCTACAGTAACAGCATAAATTTATTTTTATCATTTTTAGATGTTTAATAAGTTTTTAATTAATTGTTCTTAAGGTCAAATTTTACTTTCAAGTATTACTTAATGTACACCTAATATGTTTTACTATGTTATTCAGGTATGAGTGTTCATAGTTTTCTCTATAATTTTCTCATGAATTAGCTATTTATAAGTGAACTTTAAATGAAAAAATTATATGAATAAATTTTACATATAAATTTTACATTTTATATGAAAAATTGTAGTGAAAATCATTGTTAGACTGGATCAAAAAGAAAATAGAATGTCTGTTCAAAGATTACAATACTTGTAGCTAGACTGGAGAAAATGACTCCTCTTTACATTAACAGCTATCTAGGTGAGGTTCCCATAAGGGGCTCTTAAACTCATTAAGTCTTATATCAGAAATAATTTTTAACCAGAGGAACAGCTGATACTATCAAACTCAAAGCTATATCCCAGTTTATGTTTGATACATTATCATCTTTCTTACTATGTACACAGGAAACTACTAAAATTGCAGAGTTTTTTAAACTTAATATGTATTTAATTTAGCCTATTCCTGTTCTCCCTCCATCCCTTCTCCCACTCCCACCAATACTGGCTAATTGGGAATCCAGATGGAAAAAGGCATTAATTAAATATCTAATCTAATTGTAGCTTTTTTAGATTAAAAAATAGTCAATAGTCTCTTCAGGCAGTGTTTAGTCTCTGTTGAATAAAGGTTTTGTTTTTGTTTTTCGGATAGCTTCCTTCCTCTTTCTTCTTATAATAATACCATGTGGTGTTTTTAAAATAATTATGCAAATTCTGAAATATTCTTCCCACCATTGAGATAGAGTTTATTTTACCTCTACTTGAACTTGGCTCAACTATTGTGGCTAAATAAATAGACAAATACAACTCAGGTCAAAGCAATGCTATGTGACTTTTGAGGCTAGGATTTAAAAGGTCAGGCAATTTGTCTGTTTACCTAAACTGATTTACTTTTAGCTGCCATGTAACAAGTGCAGTTACCCTGAGGCCATCATGGAAAGAGACCACATGAAGAAGAGTTCAAGATGATTTCGGCCACCCCTGATTATAATTGCATGAAAGACTCCAAGTAAGAACTCCCTCGGTCCAGATTCTTGAGGAAAGCAAATAATTGTTATGGTTTAATTGATGTGGTTTATTTTAAGTGATAGATAACCAGAACAGATAGCATAGGGTTAAATGGAGAGACATGACTATTATGTGGCTTAAGTGTCTTGGAGCTTTTTGGGGGAAAGGGTGCCACTGTTATGATGCTCTTCCTTTGGCATGTAATATCTGGAATTGACTTCATTCTCCTCCTCCTTACACAGTATATATCTTCCCCCATCTCCCTTCATGTACCAAATACTTGGAGATGGAAAACTGGGATATGGCATAATTGTATAATTTGGAACATTCTTTCTTAAGATAATAAGCTTGCCTGCAAGGCTACTTTTTTATTGGATAAAACTACTTTGAGTTACAAAAGCTATTACCTCTTTTTCATAGCAATCCTCCCGAACAAATTCTAATCTCTAACCACTTCCATCACCATTTCCCCAGCTCGAACAAAATGATTCCTGGGATAAACTGATAGGAGGTCATTACTCAGAAAGGGAAAAACACATTAGAGTTTTAAATTATATCTCTCTTTCCACAGAACTTATATTGTTGGGCCAGGGCAACCACCAGTAATGACATTGGGGTTACTGCCAATCAATCACCAAGCTGGTGGAATAACAACCCAGTGCATGCCTCAAGTAATGTCTACTTCTTCCTGCACCACCACATCCTGGCTTTACTCTGGCCTCCACAGATCAGCAGCTTCATTTTAATTACTGCAGCAGGCAAATTCAACTGTAGTCTTTTTCTGGCTTCAAGAATATAAGAATACCAATCAACTCTGTTTTACAGGAAGTAAAACTGACTTAGGTCCTCAGCTTTGCATGGGAATTTTTAAAATTTAAGTTTAGGTATAAACACACCATAAAATGCACAGGTTTCAAACCTACAGCTCAGTAAATATTTACATATGTTGATACCCTGCAACCACTACCTAGATCTAGATGTCACTCATTTCCAGCCACTAGGAGGCTCCCTCATACCCCTTGTCAGTCAATAGCTGCCACAAAGGTAAGCATTATTCTAATTTCTACTACAACTGTAGATTGGTTTTGCCTGATCTTCTTCACATAAATGGAATCCTACTCTTTGGCTTCTTTAATTCGACATTATGTCTGAAATCTCTTCAGGCTGTTGCTTTGTAGCTGTATGGTATTCCACTGTATGAATATACTACAATTTATTGATCCATTTGAGTGTTGATAGATATTTTGGTTGTTTCCCGTTGGACTGGAAACCTTTTTATGATAAAATATGTGTACTATAAAATGTGCCACTTTAACTATTTTAAGTACAGTTCAGTGGCATTAAGTACGTTCACATTATAGTTAAACCATGACCACTGTCCATCTCCAGAACTGTTTCATACTCTCAAACGGAAATTCTACACATTGACAACAATTTTCTGTTTCCCCTTCCCACTAACCCCTGGCAACTGCCATTTCACGTCATCTATATGAATTTGTCTATTCTACGTACCTTATAAAAGTGTAATCATGCAGTATTTGCCTCTTTGTGACTGGCTTATTTAACTTAGCACGATATCTTCAAGGTCCATTCACATTGTAACATATGTTAGAATTTTCTTATTTTTAAGCATGAATAATACTCAATACATATGTATATACCGCCTTTTGTCTATCTATTCATTGACAGACGCTTGGGTTGCTTCTACCTTTTGGCTATTCTGTATAATGCTGTTATGAATATGGTTGTACAACTATCTGTTGGAGTCCCCACTTTCAATTATTTTGTGCCTATAGCCATAAAGATCATATAGTAATTTTATGTTTAATTTTTGAGGAACTACACTACTGTTTTCCACAGTGGCTATACCATTTTACAGTCCCACCAGCAATGCACAAAGATTCTGATTTCTTCATATACTTGCCAACATTTGTAATTTTTTGTTTATTTGTTGTTAATACATATATATGGTCATTTTAATGGGTGTGAGGTGGTATCTTATTATAGTTTTAATTTGCATTACCCTAATTACCTCTGACGTTGAGCATCTTTTCATGTGTTTATTGGGCATTCCTATATCTTCTTTGAAGAGATATCTCCTCAGGTCTTTTGCCAATATTTTCATCGGGTTGTTTGGTGGTTGTTGTTGCTGAGGCTGGAAACTTTTTACCTCTGTTTTTCTGCAAGGGTAGAATTCTTCTTTACCTTTGCTTGTTTTTGTACTTGATATGGCTTGGCTGTATCCCCACCCAAATCTCAAATTGTAGCTACCATAATTCCCATGTGTTGTGGGAGCGACCCAGTGGGAGGTAACTGAATCATGAAGGCGGGTCTTTCCTGTGCTGTTCTTGTAATGGTGAATAAGTCTCAGAGGTCTGATGGTTTTACAAAGGGGAGTTCTGCTGCACATGCTATCTCTCTTGTCTGCTGCCATGTAAGATGTGACTTTGCTCCTACTTTGCCTTCCACCATGATAGCGAGGCCTCCTCAGCAATGTGGAACTGTGAGTCCATTAAACCTCTTTTTCTTTATAAATTACCCAGTCTCTAGTATGTCTTCATCAGTAGCATGAAAACAAACTAATACAGTATGCTGTCCATATACTTCTGTATGTTTCTTCTCATTTTTCATCTCTAAAAGTAGTTTTCTTATGTTAAACACAGAAATGCACTTTTGTGATTTCTTTTTATGTGTTACAAATTATTGTTACATGTTTAAAGTACGTGAACAGCTTCAGATTTTATACTGACAAAAATGAGTTGAATCAGAATTCTCACCCCCCCCCCCACCCACTCCATATAGTTCTTGAGGGCTTTGGGAAATAAATTTGTAATCATGTAATTATTTAGGGTGGTCACTTTTAAAAATATTTGCATAACTAAAGACTAAAGGAATAAACATTCAATACATGAAGGTGAATACTTTTAAATGAGCATCCTCTAATAGTTCCAGAGAAATCAGTAAATGAGACAGCATAGTGCATGTAGCAGAGATGTCCAGATGGACAGGTGGGGAGTGGTCAGAGATAAAGCACACCTGTCTTCCAAATAGTCAAAGTATTGTACTATTTCACAGAGAACCAATGAGCTTAAAGTAGCATTCGTTAACCTTGATATTATTGATATGTTGGTTTATTGATATATCTTTGTTGTGAGGGGCTATTCTGTGTATTGTAGGAGGTTTAGCAACATCTCTAGTCTTGATCCACTAGTTTCCAGTAGCATCCTCATCCCTGCAAGTCATAACAATCAAATAATGTTTCTAGATTTTGCCAGTGTGCCCCAGGGATTAAAAATTTTATCTTATTCAACTATTGGTTCAGTGCTGTGAGTGTTAGTTTAGAATGTGATGCATTACTTAGAATGATCCCTTAGTTTCCATGGCCAGTGTCATATCTCATTGGGGTCATAATAAAATGTAGGGTATATTGTATTTAAAACACACAGACCTGTGTTTGGATGCTAGATGGCACTGTAACTTTACTCAACCATGTTCCCCTTCAGTGTCTTTTTCCTTTAATTAAAGAAAAAGGAATAGTAATGATCTGTGACCACTCTATAAACACATGGTGAAAATAAGTTCAGATCAATGGAAAGACCTAGGGAAAACATTTGGGCAAATCATATAAGATGTTCTTATCTAAAGGATATAGAAGGAAGTCAGTATGGTGAGGATACAAGGCAGATAAACATCATCCAGGGTAGAAGAAGAGCTTCACCCCAGAGGTAGGATGGGAGACAAAGTGGAGTTGGTGGAATTGGTGGTAGGGTGCATATTTATGGTTGATCATACAGTGAGGAAGTGAGGTAGCATCAAAAATTCATGAAGCCTAAATGTTACTGAAGATATGCAGCTTTATGTATGTAAGACTAGATCACCCTTCAAGTAGCCTTGCCTAAAAACACGCTGGCAACCCTTTTACTTGAGCCAGGTGCTCCCTGTTGATCACAGAATTATTTAATTTACGATATACGTTAAGTTTAAATGAAATTCTTATGATTTATTATCAGCCTCCCTAGACTAACAGAGCCAGGTGGAAGTAGATATAAAAACCCCTAGGTGTGAATCCACAATGATGAAAATGTACCCAGAAGTCTCTAGGAGTTCTGCTAACAGGTCTTAGACCAGCGTAGGACCTATCCTGCAATTTTATTGCTGAGAGGTTTACTTTGAAGATTAAATGGAATTAGGAGAAACAATATAAGGAAAATTACTGATACACAGGGACTCATTGAAAAAGTAGTGTTTGAGTCAATTTTCTGTTGCTTATAACAGAATATCTAAAACTTGGTAACTTACAAAGAAAAGAAATGTATTTCTTGCAGTGATGTAGGCTGAGAAGTCCTATGTCAAGGTGAAAGCCTTCTTGCTGGTGGGGATTCTCAGAAGAGTCCTGAGGTGGTGCAGGGTATCACTTGGTAAGGAGGCCGAGTATGCTAACACACTAGCCTAGGTCTCTCTTTGTCTTCCTTTAAAGCAACAAGTTTACCTCCCATTATAATCCTTTAATTCATTAACCCATGAATCCATTCATTCGTGAATTGAATGGATTAATCAATTCGTGAAGGCAGAGCCCTCACGATCTAATCACCCCTAAAGGCTCTGACCTTTCAATATGGCCACATTAGGGATTAAATTTCAACATGAGTTTTGGAGGGGACAAATATTCAAACATTGTTGTTGGCATCATTTCTGTCATAATTATATTACTATTCTTAAGGTAGCACAGTGTAAACACTTAATATTGAGGACACTGGTAGAAATGGAGCCCAACTGACTTCTAGCTTTACTTAAAACAATGGGTTTATAGAAGATCAGAAATTAGGACTCCTGGTGGCCTCTAGATGAGTATATGCAATATATTATTTCCGTTTAACAATCTTTTAGCATCTAGCTAGGAAAGAAATAGTTGGAGTATAAGAAAATCTGGATAGATTTAAGCATCAGAGTAAGATTAAGACTAACAGAAAAGTCCTTTCAAGTTTTTCAAAAGACTTTAAAAATACATGTACTGATAAGATTGGTGACTTTGTTTTTTGCATATTCCTATGGCAACTAAATGTCTTAAAGTGGATTTTTGAAAATACTTTGGATAGAACTTGCTTGAGAAACTGAGAAAAAAAATCAGTTTTTCTTGACTCAGCATTTTAGTTCTACAATTTGTAAAACTCAAACGATAAAGGTTGTATAAATAATCACACTTCATTTAAAAATGATTACAGCTATAGTTAAAAGTACTGCATGTTTACTTTGCGTAAGCCAAGCTAATTAACGGGACATGATTTGTTCTTTAGTTAAAACCAAAGCTAAAAGTTTAGTTAAAAGTCCTGTGTGTCACTGCCTGAAGAGGGAAGGAGAAGGTTTTCCACAGCACTGGCCCCAGGACAGGGACCCCCTGGGCATGTATCTAAGAGCATTAATATCGTTGGAATAGAACATGTAATTCCTAATCTTCTATACATATTATCAGATTTGCATGCAGGCAACCTTAGTAAATATTTACTGAGTTAAAATTAAGTATATAATAGTATTTTGCCATATTTTTAATTCCTGGAATAAAGTTTATGCAATCATTAAAATGTTAAAATATCATTCTATTAAATGCACCAATGTTTTATTAAATATCCAAGCTAAAATTCTTCATTCTCTGAGAAAAAATAATAAACTTGTAAGGTAATTCAGATGAATAAATAACTTTTAAGATTTTTTTTTTAAAAAGTACTGTGTGTTTACTTTGTGTAAACTCGGCTAATAAGCAGTAAGCTACGACTTGCGAATTTTCTCTAGAAGTTGCTGATAAATGTTAAAGAAAACCATTTAACTTAATCTTCGTATATCACTTGTAAATTTTAAGATATTCTTATCACCTTTCTTTTCATAAATTGGTCACAAACTAAAAATAACGAACTTATAAAATCAGGGGAAAACTAAGAAATTATGGTATTTCTTAATTCTATTGTGTTAATGAAGTATCTGAATATAAACTAATTTTGTTAAAGTGTGGATAAGATTGATATGATTTGGCAATCTATTTCAAGAACATGGAAAGAATACTTAAGATTGTCATGAGGAAATTAATTATGAATTTGCCTGTAATGAAATAAAGCAGGGATATGTGAAGGCACTGAATGTTACTTAATGGGTCCCAGGCCAACATAAGCCTATAGAAAAAAACAAGTCATGTGTTAGGATAGTGAAAAAAAGAGGTGAAGAAAGCTAAAAAAGAGATGAGGTAGAGTCCCTGCATTGGTTGTACACAGCCTATCACTGCCCAAAAATAAGGTGTCCGGGCCCAATGTATCTGACATCTCTGTCCTCCTAGCTAAAAACTGTTTTTAAGGCTATTATATATTCTGTGTAATCAAGTGTATAATTTCTTTACTAATTCCCTTCGCTTTAATTTCATGTTTATACAACCACTATTTCATTATAATCTAGTGTTCCAGGCATTGAGAAAAAAAGTGAGAATCATGCTAGTGTGGGCATTGTAATTCTACAAAGAATTATAAATTAATAAATTGCCACTGTGATTTTAAGTTACTGGTTGTCGATAATTGTAAAATAATAAATTTTCAGTCATTAATAAATTTTCATACACATTATATCTTATGAGTCTGAGTAACATAGATTTGCCCCTAAAAGATGACCTTTCAGAGTCTGATAGATCAGAGTTCTAATTCTGCTTAGCAGTGATCCAGCCTCTAATGTGTGGTGGATTCACCAAGGCCAAGGCCATGTTGTAATGTAATGTCCCCAGCAGCCACCAGCTGACTGCCCTAGATGACAACCACATCTCCAGCTTCTTTATCAATATATTGGCAATCTACATAAGAGCAACATATTAAACCAGCAAGCATATTATTATTATCCTAAATTTTTGATTATCAATTGCAGTTTGGCCCCCAAGACTGCCAGATTCTCTTCCATGCTTCTCTAGTCAGCTCATTCTCAATCTCTATGGAAAATATTTCCCATCCTCTTCACTCCCCAGAGAAATCATGCCTCACCCCCATCAATTCACTTTCAGTGAAGACCTTCCCATTTATTTCCAGCAAAAACAGAAGACATCAACAATTTACTCTTCTATTTTCTCATCACTTAACCCACAAATTTATTTGTACTAGAAAGTATTTCAGGGGAAGATAACCTATTTTAATCTCAGAGGTGAAAGTCTTTCTACCAGGAATCAGGTTTATCATATATTCTTAGAATATATGATAAATTTCATCCCAATCTATATTCTTAGAGATTTCATCCCAATTTATATTCTTAGAGATTTTGTTTCATTGAGTGTGCTGTTTCACCATCTCTGATAAAGCTGTCATGGGACTCTCCTATTAACATTAAAATACGCTCTCTTTCAATTTAAAAATAATACAAATTAATAAACAAATTAATGAAGCAGTAAATCTATCTTTGCACATCATAACACTGTCAAACCACCATCCTGTTTCTTTTATTGCCTTCACGGCCATGCTTCTCTCCAAAGAGTTGACCTAATTTGCCATTCCTCTCTTTCTCATCCTCCATTTATGCCTCAGTGCTTTCTTTGGCAACATCTCCATTAAAGGCCCATTTGATAAAGCAAGCTTGTCCAACCCACAGCCCACAGGCCACATGCAGCCCAGGATGGTTTCAAATGAGGCCCAACACAAATTTGTAGACGTTCTTAAAACATTATAAAATTTTTTTGCCTTTTTTTTTTTTCCAGCTCATCAGGTATCGCTTCTGTTAGTGTATTTTATGTGTGGCCCCAAACAATTCTTCTTCTTCCAATGTGGCCCAGGGAAGGCAGAAGATTGGACACCACTGTCCTAAAGTCATCAGTGAATTTGATGTTGTTCTGTTTAATGGAAACTATATTTTTCATTGTAAGAAATGCGTCACCTTTTAAACCACTGGCAAAGCTCCTCTTAAGACATTTTTTCCCTTTGCTGCTGTGACTCTCCATCCTCTTACTCCTTGGCGCCTGTTTTCAGTCTCCTTTGGGAGTTTTTTTTTCTCCACTAATATTTGGGAGCAAATCAAGGGAAATGGGCTTAAAATCTAAATTATTTGAGATAAATCACTACCATCAGCAACTGAATAAAGTTAGGGCCATTCCTGAGATGAGAAACACTAAAGGAAAGATTCTCTTAGGAGCGGGAGGAAGAGCTCTTTGCAATGAATTCTGGGCATGTTTATTTTGAGATGCCTGTGAGATATCAAATGGAGAGGATCTATAGGCATGTGGGAAAAGGGATTAGAGTTCAGAAAATAGGAAGGAGATTGCCAGCTATAAAAATTTTCTACTTTAAATAATATTTGAAAGCCTAAAGTGAATAATACCACCCAAAGAATGAGTGCATAGTAAAGAGATGCATAGTAAGTGCACTGGAGTGTGTAGTAAGATGGCCTGGTACCAAGGCCCAAGGAATTCCAAAATACAAGAGTTTGTACATGGTATTTAGAGTCTGGAAATTGATTCAATAACCTAGGGAAAATGTAACGATTATAAATTATCAAGGATAATTGATAATTATCAAGTACTGGGCTTAGTAAAGGATCAAGTACTGGGATCAGTAAAGGATCAAGTACTGGGCTTAGTAAACTTTACAGGTTGAACAAAAAAGGAGGAGCCAGCAAGAAGACTGACAGGGAGTGGCCAATGCTGTGTAAATACATCTTGAGATCATAGCCTCAAGGACAAGAGAAGAAAGTGTTTCATTTGTTGAAGGAAGGAAAGAAAGAAGAAAGGGAAGAGAAAAAGAAGGAAGAAAAGACAGAAGAGAGAGTGTGTTGTGCTTTGATTTGTGTCTCTCCTCAAAAAATATGTTAAAGTTAAAATCCCTGGTAGAGTGGGAACAAATCCAATGATGTCCTTACAAGAGATGTTCATGTAAGAAGAAATAAATTTAGACAGACAGTCACAGAGGGAAGATAGCCACGTGAAAAAGGAGGCAGAAATTAAAGTGATGAAGGTGTTGCTAGTAACCATCGGAAACTAGTAAGAGGCAAGGTAAGATTCTTCCCTAGAGCCTAAAGAGGAATCCTGGTGCTGCCAACAACTCGATTAAACTTCTAGCCTCCCAGAACTGTGAGAAAATAAATTTCTGTCATTTTAATCCATCATGTTTGTGGTAATTAGTATGTCAGCATTACAAAACTAATCTTGAGGAACCTTGAGATATAATTAAGACATTCTCAAGTCGACATTCATAATGAATCCACAATAATATAAAATTTATTCCTCTTTTGCAGAGAGGAATATGGACATTTTACTCAATTTCTTGTATACACTCAGGTATCCTATGTTTTCTAATCATTGACATTGTCCCAAAGACTTTGAAATCTCTTACATTGTGTGAATTTTTTTTATCATACTTCAAGTTCGGGGAGACATGTGCAAAACGTGCAGTTTTGTTACATAGATATACACGTGGCATGGTAGTTTGCTGCACCCATCAACCTGTCACCAACATTAGGTATTTCTCCTAATGCTATCCCGCCCCTAGCTCCCCAACCCCTGACCGGCCCTGGTATGTGATGTTCCCCTCCTTATGTCCATGTGTTCTCATTGTTCAACTCCCACTTATGAGTGAGAACATGTGGTGTTTAGTTTCCTGTTCTTGTGACAGTTTGCTGACAAAGATGGTTTCCAGCTTCATCCATGTCCCTGCAAAGGACATGAATTCATCCGTTTTTATGACTGCATAGTATTCCATGGTGTATATGTGCCACATTTTCTTTGTCCAGTCTATTATTGATGGACGTTTGGGTTGGTTCCAAGTATTTGCTATTGTGAACAGTGCCTCAATAAACATACCTGTGCATGTGTCTTTATAGTAGAATGATTTATAATCCTTTGGGTATATACCCAGTAATGGGATTGCTAGGTCAAATGGTATTTCTACTTCTAGATCCTTGAGGAATCACCACACTGTCTTCCCCAATGGTTGAACTGATTTACACTCCCACCAACAGTATAAAAGCATTCCCATTTCTCCACATCCTCTCCAGTATCCATTGTTGCCTGAAATTTTAGTGATCATCATTCTAACTGGCGTGAGATGGTATCTCATTGTGGTTTTGATTTGCATTTATCTAATGACCAGTGATGATGAGCATTTTTTCATATGTCTATTGGCTTCATAAATGTCTTCTTTTGAGAAGTGTCTGTTCATATCCTTTGCCCACTTTTTGATGGGATTGTTTATTTTTTTCTTGTAAATTTGTTTAAGTTATTTGTAGATTCTGGATATCAGCCCTTTATCAGATGGATAGATTGCAAAACTTTTCTCCCATTCTATATAGGTTGCCTGTTCACTCTGATGATAGTTTCTTTTGCTGGGCAGAAGCTCTTTAGTTTAATTAGATCCCATTTGTCAATTTTGGCTTTTGTTTTCATTACTTTTGGTGTTTTAGACATGAAGTATTTGCCCATGCCTATGTCCTGAATGGTATTGCCCAGATTTCCTTCTAGGGTTTTTATGGTCCTAGGTCTTAAGTTTAAGTCTTTGATCCATCTTGAGTTAATTTTTGTATAAGGTGTAAGGAAGGGGTCCAGTTTCAGCTTTCTGCATATGGCTAGCCAGTTTTTCCAACACCGTTTATTAAATAGGGAATCTTTTTCACATTTCTTGTTTGTGTCAGGTTTGTCGAAGATCAGTTGGTTGTAGATGTATGGTGTTATTTCTGAGGCCTCTGTTCTGTTCCATTGGTCTAATTTTAAAGCAGAAATTCCTGCCTTGTCTTCTTGAAACAAGACTCATATTTCAAAGTGTACCATGTAAGAAACTCCAAGTAACGAGAGCATGAACAATTTCTGTATTCTCTGGGTACTAAACACATTTCAGTTTCTGTTTGCACATCACTCATGCCATGTTTCACGGACTTTATAAAGACCCATGCTTTTTGAAAGTACCCAAGAAGCATTAAAGTATAACATGATTTTATAGAAAATAACAACAATTATGGCTTCCTTTGATATCACCTTTCAATTTCCACAGTTAGAAGGAATTGAAATTATGTATAGTTACAGAAATGACTTATTCCAAATATAATTACTAGTAAAATTTACATCAAGAGCAATAGTCATTTTTAAAAGTATTATGTATTTTTAATTATAAATCAAATGTGTGCTCATTAGATGCAATTTGGAAATCAAGACAAATACGGATACGAAAGTGATGATTATCCATAATTGCTGCTGATAAATAAGCTACTATTAACATTGGAATGTGTGTCTATTATTATCTATGCATGTAAATTTTAACATGATTTAGGTCATGTTGTATGTCTACTTTGTAGTCCTACTTTTCACTTAAAATATTTCATTCTAATAGATTTTTTCATGTAAAAAAAGATGTTTAAATCATCTTAAATTGTACAATAATAAGCCATGGTTTAGATCTCATAATTTATTTAACCATTCTCTGTTTTTTTGTTTTGTTTTGTTTTGTTTTTTTGTTTGTTTTTTGAGACACTCTCTTGCTCTGTTGCCCATGCTGGAGTGCAGTGGTGCAATCTCGGGTCACGGCAACCTCTGCCTCCTAGATTCAAGTGATTGTCCTGCCTCAGCCTCTGGAGTAGCTGGGATTACAGACATAAGCCATCACGCCCGGCTATTTTTTGGTATTTTTAGTAGAGACAGGGTTTTGTCATGTTGGCCAGGCTGGTTTCAAACTCCTTACTTCAAGAGATCCACCTGCCTCGGCCTCCTAAAGTGCTGGGATTGCAGACATGAGTCACTGCGTGTGGCCTTAAACATTCTCTATCGTAGCACTTTCAAGTTTTTACACAACCTTAAAAATGCCATTATAAGCATACATAGATATGTTGGCGCTCATCAGGATACTGTGACCTTCCATTAATTTAGGAAATGCTATTACAAATGGAATTTCTCAGGAGCATGCCGTTAAAATGACAATTGAAAATGACTTTCAGCCGGGCGCGGTGGCTCAAGCCTGTAATCCCAGCACTTTGGGAGGCTGAGACGGGCGGATCACAAGGTCAGGAGATCGAGACCATCCTGGCTGATACGGTGAAACCCCGTCTCTCCTAAAAAATACAAAAAACTAGCCGGGCGAGGTGGCGGGCGCCTGTAGTCCCAGCTACTCGGGAGGCTGAGGCAGGAGAATGGCGTGAACCCGGGAGGCGGAGTTTGCAGTGAGCTGAGATCCGGCCACTGCACTCCAGCCTGGGCGGCAGAGCGAGACTCCGTCTCGGGAAAAAAAAAAAAAAAAAAAAAAAGAAAATGACTTTCAGTTTTCTTACTTTCGGAGTAACCACTCTGATGAGATGACTAAATAATTTGTGTAGAAGAAGCTATGGATATGTGTATATAATTAAACTGTGAACTTTCATGTCTATTGAAGTATGTTTTTTTTTGTTTTTTTTTTTTTTGGAGACGGAGTCTTGCTCTGTCGCCCAGGCTGGAGTGCAGTGGCCGGATCTCAGCTCACTGCAAGCTCCGCCTCCCGGGTTCACGCCATTCTCCTGCCTCAGCCTCCCGAGTAGCTGGGACTACAGGCGCCGCCACCTCGCCCGGCTAGTTTTTTGTGTTTTTTAGTAGAGACGGGGTTTCACTGTGTTAGCCAGGATGGACTCGATCTCCTGACCTCGTGATCCGCCCATCTCGGCCTCCCTGAGGTATGTTTTTAATTTATTCCCTAAGCAGATTGTTTTGCAAACCTTATTGGTTGTTCAATTTGAACATGAATGAATGACCTTGGGCAAATTAATTCACAGTTAATTTCCTATGTGTAAAACAAGTAAGATAATAATTTGGGGGAAAGAGGGCCAATATGAAAAATGGAAAGTACAGATTTATTTTTAAAAAGTTATCACCAATGGCTCATGCTTGTAATTCCAACATTTTAGAAGGCTGAAGTGGGAAGATTGCTGAGGCCAGGAGTTCGAGACCAGCGTGGGCAACACAGCAAGATCTCATTTCTAAAACTGAGATTGATCTATCTGTCTGTCTGTCTATCTATCTATCTCTCTCTCTCTCTCTCTCTCTAGCTATTTAACTGGAGAGAGATATCTCATATATATATGAATATGAATACTATTACATGAGATCTATATATGAGATCTATGTATTTAAAAAATAAAGTTATAATTATTACCATTATAAACAAATAACTGATTCTAACCAATTAAATATTCAGTATCTCTAGTTCTTGCAAATTTTAGCTATTGTAATACTACATTTAAATTGTGTTTTCTGATATTCCCCTCCCCAAATTCCTACGTTAATGTTGAGAAAGAGCCGATAAAGTATCATTTTTGCTTTACAGTTCATAAAATTATATGAAAAAAATCACTGAAGCAGTACTTTGGCGATATTACATTTTACATTCTAGGCTTCTGTTAATAACTTGTGTGGAATATTGGAATATGCAACCAATATGACATATCAAATCCATAATCATTTCTGGAAGGTTTGTCAGAGTATATTTTCCTATCAATCTAATAAAGTTGACCATTAAAGGCTAAACTCATAAAATACCATAGACCTGAGTTTCCATTTCCCTGTAAAAATATATTTTAGACCATTTTAGTACTATGTTTTCAATCTGAAATGATGTAATATTTATCTGATCTTTGAAAATTTTATTTAAGATGACAAGATTTAACACAAACTAGATGCCATAAGCAATAACTTTCAAAGAAAATTTTAACTGATGCAACTTGATTGACTTAAATGTAAAGAATCTATACACTGGTGCACAGGTACAACATCTTTCTTCAAAGAGAAATTTTATTGAGCAAGAAAGAAGTTTTTTTTATTTTAATGGTAAATAATATATTACTATTACTTTTAAAGATGCTACTCTGCACAAGTTCCGTGTTGTTATAGAAAGGGCTTTAGAAACAAACTCAATAAATAATAACCTCAACTATTCTGGTTTAAAATATTTGGACTAAAATTCTGACCGAATTTTAAAGTTATTTTTTAGTACCTTTGTATTTTTTCTTAAAAATAAAAATAAGAAACTTCTGTAGTTTTTGTCATCTCTACTATTCTCCCATTGTCTTCTTTCTCTGATATTCTTTAATCTGGTTTCCTATTTTTGACAGCTGATTTTTCACTCTGAAGTTTTTAAACTGAATCTTTTAAACTGAAGATTGTAATTTTCCATCATTTGATTTGCTTTAATCACCATTGTACATGGCCTACATTAATTCTATCCTTATAGATTTGACCTGTTTTTCCTCAGCTGTCATATGAACAAGGTGGTATTTCTGAATGTCCACGAATGGAAAAAAAATTCCACTCAGTTTCTTTTCTCATCTTTCCCACCCTTTATTGTAATTTCCTTTAAGCAAGCAAATCGGGGGCAAACTGTGATCATTTTTCTTTCATCTTACTTGGATAAAAATTTACTTTTCCCTTCAGGAAATTTCTGTAATTTATCCCTTTCTCCCTGAAGCTATTACTAGACAAATTTCATCCCTGTTTTAATGTTACCATTTTGGTTCTTATAAATTCCTTTCTCATGCTATCCTATCAAAATTCAGTGTGGACACAATATCTGTAAAAATATTTTTTCTCATTAAAATAATTATTTAATTCATTTGTCAATCAGTCTTTTAGACTGCATAACTATTGCATTTCTTTTTAATTGTACTCCTGCCATTCTTTTTTTGTAATTAATTTCTTTATTGCTTTTGTTTTTCACTCAGTGTGTATCCCACTTACTCTCTTTATAGCTACTTGTCTTCAAATACATTCTAAAATTTAAAAAGGTGGATAAACTTTTCCCACCAATTTTTGTTATCAAATAACCAATAATTCACCTAAATATGACCAACAATGAACCAGATAATTTTTAAGTCCATGTATTTTTTAGTTACTTTTAAGCAATTTCAATTTTTTTTCAACCTAGTGTGTAGTTTTTAAACCTCTGACATCACACTTTTTTCCATGTTCTCTCTTTTTTTTTTCTTTTTTTTTTTTTTTTTGAGACAGAGTCTTGCTCAGTAGCCCAGGCTGGAGTGCGGTGGCGCGATCTCGGCTCACTGCAAGCTCCGCCTCCCGGGTTTACGCCATTCTCCTGCCTCAGCCTCCGGAGTAGCTGGGACTACAGGCGCCGCCACCTCGCCCGGCTAGTTTTTTGTATTTTTAGTAGAGACGGGGTTTCACCGGGTTAGCCAGGATGGTCTCGATCTCCTGACCTCGTGATCCGCCCGTCTCAGCCTCCCAAAGTGCTGGGATTACAGGCGTGAGCCACCGCGCCCGGCTGTTCTCTCTTTTTGAACATAAGAATGTGCTTTCTCATAGAAAAGATATTATGAAAGAATGTTTAGCTTCCATAAGGTGGATTAAAAAAAAACTCCTTGTGTCATATGTAATGCAGCTAAGCAATAGTACACTATTACTACTGTATCTGTTTATGACATTATTTTTCGGAAAATAATGTCAGTTATTCAGTAAAAAAACATGTTTTTAGTTTCAATCTGTATGCAAGAATCCGTCTCCATTTGTCGTGTTTTGGCGTTGGGACTTCCTTTCCGGTACTGGCTAGGCGACCTTAAACAAGATACTTAACCTCTTTAGCCTCAGTGTCCTCATCTGCAAGATGAAGAATAGAAATAGTACCTATTTAATAGGCTAGTTGTGGAAATAAATGAGGGAGTTCATGTAAAGGGCTAAGCACAGATGCAAGAAGTTTTCTGAAGCCATCTGGGAAAATTCTTCATCATTCTTAAATGGAAGGAAGTCTACTTCTCCCTCACTGGCCTTGAATAAGAAACTATGTAGTGGTTGCTGCTCATGACCAACTTCTAACAACAAGCTGTTTGAATTTGACTCTGGGGATAAGAGAATGGAGAGATGGAAAGAACCTGGGTTCTCGAAGATGTTGTTCAGCTGCTGAATCAAACCTGAAATCCAACCTAGTTGGGGCATCTTGTTATGTATATTTATATATTTCATCCAGTTTGAATTGAGGTTTCTGTTTATTTCAGATGAACACTAACAGAGAATTTGGTGAGTTATAGAACTTCTGAGGAGCAGAAGTGCCACAGGCTACAAATGCAGGAGTCAAAGAAAGTTCAAGTCAAATGTGAGCCTCACTGATACCTATATTCCTGCCAAGTCTGTGGATCCCTGGAGGCTAGTGAAGCCAGCCTCACCTCTGGATCTGGCCGTGTTGTTCTCAGGGGGGGGATTAATGAAATACTTAAAAAATTAAGAAAAGAATGTAGTAATGTCAGAGGTGTTTAAACCAGAGCGACTCCATGTTTGAATAGGGGCTGGGTAAAATAAGGCAAAGACCTACTGGTTTGTATTCCCAGGAGGTTAGGCATTCTTAGTCACAGGGTGATATAAAAAGTCGACACAAAATACAGGTCACAAAGACCTTGCTGATAAAACACATTGTAGTAAAAAAAAAAAAAAAAAAAAAAAAAGAAAGAAAAAAAGTTGGCCAAAACCCACCAAAACCAAGCCGGTGATGAAAGTGACCTCTGGTCTTCCTCACTGCTTATTATACGCTAATTATAATTCATTAGCATGATAAAAGACACTCCCACCAGTGCTACGAAAGTTTACAAACACCATGACAACCTCCAGGAGTTACTCCATATGGTCCAAAAAGGAGAGGACCCCTCAGTTCCTTGAATTGCCCACCCCTTTCCTGGAAAACTCACAAATAATCCACCCTTTGTTTAGCATATAATCAAGAAATAACCATAAAAATAAGTAGCTGAGCAGCTCACATCACTGCTCTGCCTATGGAGTAGCCATTCTTTTATTCCTTTACTTTCTTAATAAACTTGCTTTCCCTTTACTCTATGGATTTGACTGGAATTCTTTCTGGCGTGAGATCTGAGAACCCTGTCTTGGGGTCTGGATCAGGACACCTTTCCGGTAACAGTAATATAAGAATACATCATTTTACTAAAAGTAGTCTAAACCTAATGCACTCTGTGGTTCTGTGAGTTGACAGGGCTGGGGAAGAAGAGTCTGAGGACTAGTTTCTCCTTGTTCTTAGAAATGAGAAAACTTTGTTGCTGGAGTTACGAATTGGCAGAAAAATGATTAGAGGATTTGGGGCATGTATGTCAAGAGAGAATTATTATAGTTTTAGTGCGTGCATGAAGCTCCACATTTTAGCTTTTATCAATAAGCTGCAGAGAAACGGACATCATCTTCAAAGAATGAATGTTCCTTAATTTTAAAATAATTGGCTATTAATCTTTATGCTAGGGAATAGGAGGATAAATACTTGAAGACTTTTTTTGCAAAATCTTTATTAACAAAATAACTTTTTAAAAATATGCAGTTTAAAATCCATAGACCTTTACAAATGTATTAAATATCTGCTAAATAACAGAGCTTTCAGAGAATGCAAACATTTTAATTCTTTCATCACCTGTTAAGTTGAAGGTTTGTATCTTTGGAGTTCAGTAGCTCTTCACAACCTTTTCATCTCAAAGCATGAGTTTGAATATGACTATTGGTGGCATGAATAAATAAGGTGGATTATTCTGAATAATGTCCAGAAAACTAGGTATTGTATCATTTTAAGAATTTAAAACATTGTGAGAGGAGATAAATGATAATATAAATTTTGTAAGACAATATCCTTTATTATTGGGATTATTAACAGAGTCAGTGCTTACTCCGTGGTCACAGAGCTGTGACCCAAAACTGTTTACCCCAGTATTTTACCTTTCAGACAACACAATATCCCCCACTCATGTTCAATCAAGAAAAAACTTGGTCAGTTTTGAACCTTGGTTCAGCCTAATTTTTGAGCTGCTCTGTTTTTCTTGGCTTTCCCTGACTCCTTATCCTCTGCTGCTTCTCCTTGTCAAGACCCCCTCCTGCTTTTAGCCACTGATGCTCTATGACTTTGACCCTTACTTTGAGTAGGAGGACTTGTGTTCAAAAGAGCCTCTTAGCATTTCTGGTTCCTGGTATAATCAGGTAGGTCCTCCAGGTGGTTTAAGCCCATTCAGACCTTTATGTTTGCCATAACCTGCCATAGTCAGGAAATCTATATTTTCCCTTTATTCTTTAAGCATAATTTTTTTTCAAAATTTGGTTAAAATCCTAAACTCCTATAACGAACCTTTAATTCTTATTATCATTAACTTTAAAATAGCAGTATTTTAACTGATGAAATATTAGCCCAAGCAAGAGACTAATAGCATATATAATAAACTTTTATAAATCACTAAAAATATTTGGTCATATTAATTACATGTAAACACTGCAAAGAAATAGGCATTGGGTTATAGTTTATTTTACTAATAGTAGCTCAGAAATTGCAAGTAAGGAGCACTGACTGCTTTTGAGACATTTTCTCACCACAAAATAAGGGCAATATTTGGATAAAGTAATTAATTTCAATGCATGTGAGATATGTACACATAGGGTATAGTTATACATGAGATTGGTGCTAGGAATAAAATCAGCAGGCACCAGAGTTTGATAGTATCTTCCTTGAACTTGATTGGGACTTTGCTTTAGTTAAAACAAATTCTAGAAATTTGGGGGTATTGAGAGTCCAATATTTTGAAGGGGTGGAGCATGTCCCTTTTTTTTTTTTTCTTTTACCTACTAAGTCTAACATAGTACCATATGTTAAGTTTATAATCATTTATTAAATCAGTGAATAAAGAGAATTATAAAGTGATGATCAAAAGAGCCAATACACTTGTGAGATAGTAGAACTGGAAGAAAAGCCCGTCTCCACTAAAAGGTGGGGGCTGGTTTGCAGACTCTGGTTTAGTGTCACGTCAATTTGAGCATCAGGAGCTGCTTACATGCAAGCTTGTCTCTGATAAAATGATTACAGACATATACACTGAAATTTTGAAAAATCAAATATATTTTGATTATAATGAGACTTAGGATACACTTGCCAGCCGAAAAATCATTTGACCTAATTTAAAACTTTAATGTATTTTTTTTTTTTCCATTTTCAAGTTTTCATGCTTTGCTTAAAAGTAGTCAGATTCCCTACAAAGTGTGCAGTGTTTTTGGTAGCTATGTCCAAGGCCTTTGCTACATTGAGTAAAAGTGATTCTCTTTTATCTTTTCTGGAGCTGAGTCAGTGGTAACAATATATTCCGTTTTGCAAAGAAAAAAATGTAAAAATCTTGGATAGAGTCATTATTCAAATAATTTATTATTGAAAATACAGAAACATTAAAAGATTCCGGCAATATTTTTTGTTGTTGTTTCTGCTAGAAAATGCATTCTGAGATGAATACTGTCTGAATTACTTTTCCCTGGTATCTTTGGCTTCCTTTTCTACATATAATGGATAAATTCTATGTGAGCCTTTTCAATTTTACCGTAAAAAGGCAGCCAAATAGCCAAATAGAATCAATTCAAACAGAATAGCACTCTTTTGCTCACATTCCAATTTTGAAGAGGAAATCTGTGTGAAGAAAGTACATTTCCTATTAATTCTTCTTTTGATAAGCCAGTATGAACGTGTGCTGGAAATGGAAACTCATATAATACCAAACAAGCTCCATATCTGCATGATTATTAAATGTATTAAAATGTGTAAAGTGCTTAGAACAATTGCCTAGCCACAGATTTTGTGCTCTGTATGGATTTGAAAACTAAAAATATAGACATAATAGGCAAGTTATACATGGATGGTAAGCCTAGGCCTAAGTTCTAAGAAAAACTGTAATTTCTAAGCCCGTGATACATTATTCACATAAAAAATATTGTTTTTCATTGTTGTTTGCTTGATTCTGGAGGCAGTAAATAACAATTTAGTACACGATATCATTTATTTTTACTTCTATGTAAATATTTTTTTCTTATTGTTTTATAATTTTTAGAAAATTGTTAGATATCTACATTCTGTTCCTAGAAGAGACAATACATCAGCTCAACTCATATTCATTGATGCTAAGTAGTAACTCCTTTCCTTCAATCAGTCATACATGGGAACTTTGAGGACCAGCGGTTCTCAAAGGTCGGTTGCATAAGAACCACATAGGGGTTCCTTTCAGTGTAGCTTCCCAAGCCTGGGCACTGAGATTTTTACTCAAAAGGCTAAAAATTAGCCCTGGAATATGCTAGTTTGGCAAGCCTTGTCAGCTATTCCTGATTCGGGCTGTTTCCAACAACACAGGACA
The DNA here is from genome assembly GCF_047675955.1 of Chlorocebus sabaeus. NCBI lineage: Eukaryota > Metazoa > Chordata > Mammalia > Primates > Cercopithecidae > Chlorocebus > Chlorocebus sabaeus. The sequence continues at coordinate 98,069,651 of NC_132916.1, read as the reverse complement.
CTATCGACATCCTTTTACAGATGAAGCAATGTAGAAACCAGGAAAGGTTAAATTACATGATCAAAGGCACACAGCTAATTGTTTAAAAGCTAAAACAGGCATGTTGAATACAGCTAGCTTTGGTTGCAAAATTAGACATTTAATTAGAAATTCACTAGTCGGCCAGGCGCAGTGGCTCCGGCCGGGGACGGTGGCTCATGCCTGTAATCACAGCACTTTGGGAGGCTGAGGTGGGCGGATTACTGAGTTCAGGAGTTGGAGACTAGCCTGGTCAACATGGCAGAAACTCGTCTCCACTAAAAATACAAAAAAATTAGCCAGTCGTGGTGGCGCACGCCTGTAGTTCCAGCTACTCGGTAGGCTGAGACACGAGAATCGCCTGAATCTGGGTGACCCGGAACTTGCAGTGAGCCGAGATGGTGCCACCGCACTCCAGTCTATTCAACAGAGTGAGGCTCTGTCAAAAAAAAAAAAAAAAAAAAGGCGGGGCGCGGTGGCTCAAGCCTGTAATCCCAGCACTCTGGGAGGCCGAGGCGGGCGGATCACGAGGTCAGGAGATCGAGGCCCTCCTGGCGAGCACGGTGAAACCCTGTCTCTACTGAAAAAAACAAGCTAAAAAAATTAGCCGGGCGTGGTGGCGGCGCCTGTAGTCCCAGCTACTCGGGAGGCTGAGGCAGGAGAATGGCGTGAACCCGGGAGGCGGAGCTTGCAGTGAGCGGAGATCGCGCTGCTGCACTCCAGCTTGGGCGACAGAATGAGACTCTGTCTCAAAAAAAAAAAATTCAAATCTCTTGACAAGACAGGGACTGATACGAGTTCAGTTTTAAACCTTCCCTAAGCAGCCTCTCAATCTTAAACAGGATACTAGTATTATTCTATGTTTTGTTATTCAATCTACTCTACGTATTTTGTATATTTCAGTTCAAGTTAGCAACTATTTACTAAGTACATACAATATGCAAGGCATTGCCTAAAACATACAGATTAAAACAAATGAGAAAATTGTAACTTTTCAAATTTGATTTTAATAAATTAATGACTAATCATATTTTATATTTAACAATTTTGGTATTTTTAGATTGATGCAGTAAATTAGCTACTTAGGCAATGTAGAACCTTACTGTGTTGAGTTATAAATTTTTAATATGCAATTTTTCTTTTCATAGTTATAATATGCTCCTGGCAATAATTTGTGAAGTACAAAACATTTGTACCTAATTTTCTCTTCTGTTGTTCTGTTCTAAATTTGGAAATAATATCTCAAATCTAAATTTCTAAATTAAGTTTGGGCTTATAGACATAAACATCATAAACAAAAAACACAATTGAATGTATTTCCCAGAAAAAATGTTGAATATAAAATCATAGAAATGGTTTAAAAATAGGGATGATACTGTCTACTTTTTCCTCTAATACACATACTCTCACCCTGACACATAGTCATACAATGCTGATGGCTTTAATGGGCAAGCAGCATGGTCATTCTGTAGAAAATCTTGAGTATAGTAAGAAAATTAGTATGTCTTATTTATCTTTTAATAATGATTAACATATTGGACATTTTCCATGTGTCATACCCTGCTATGCACTTGAAATACTCTCATTTAATTTTCACAACCCTATTATAATCCTCATTTTATAGATAGGAAAATTGAGGCTTGGAGAAGTTAAGTAACTTTTCTGAAGTTAGCATTTGAGTTGAAGAAATCTGATTCTAGAATTTGCAGTTTTAGCCACAATGCTGACACGTGTGCCTCAAGCTTACAACAGGATGGGATTTCAGAAAGGATTTTTCTATACTTCCCTTACCATTCTCATAAAACATTTCTGGCTTATCACTCATGTTTGAAAGACATTTGGACAAGAATTAATATGATCAGCAAATGGGTCTGCTGTGCAGGCCCAGCAGCAGCAGCCAGGTGGGGTGCCTTAATATCACAGCTTTCTCCTACCAGCTTTCTTAACCTTCACTGCTATTTTGTATATTCTTCTAACAAAAAACTCGATTGGCTTTCTTAACTTTATGTAAGAAATCATTGCATTTTATTTCATCAAAATATTTCAAATAGAAATTATATGCTTTAAAACAAAGAAAGCCTATTTGGAGCAATGTATTCAAATATTAATATCTTCATGGGTTTGATTTGAAAAGTAGTTTCCAGAATATTATTACCCTAAGAATATTAGAGTATTATCTAATATTAATTCTAAAACACATGCATAAATATTTCAATTAATATTTTCCTGTTTTTAATTCCTTTCATCTACAGGGAGGCTGAAGGAAAGCTGTGTAACAGAGATCACAGCTAAGGGTGGTACACCGTGTGGCTCAAAGCTGGAAATGGTCATTATGGATGTCAGAGGCTTCTTTTGGTAATGCATGGAGGTAAAGCAACTATGTGACGTGTTAGGACAGGAACAATTCATAAATGAAGTTTTAGCTCTTCCAAATACATTGACAGGCTATTGCTGCATCTGTCTCATTAATATGCCCTATCAAACCAAAAAACAAACAAAAGGAAAGGATTTGCTTGAGGATGGATTCAAAAGCAAGAGCAAGAAAACAATGAAGACAATAAGCTCCTGATGAGTTTACCATGAAGGCAAACACTCACCTCCAGCTGAGATTTTGAAATTTGTTTTTCTAGAGGAGGCATTAGATAGTATAAAAGCAGTCCTCAATAGAGTAGCATTTATAAAAGTTAATGAAATAGTGAAATCATTGAGGACAAAGAGCTTTAGTTATCTGAAGATACAGTATCAGACATTCACTTTTAACTCTTAAAATGAATTATTATTCATGTACAAAAGCTACTGATTTTCAGCCTGAGGAAAATAATTTGAAAGAACAGGTAAGAATTAGAATAGGTAAGAATACTATAATTTCTGATGAGCACACAGGTGCCAAAGATTCTTTCACAATAAATAACTGGAAATAACTTTTCCAGCAGAGAGTTGAGTAGAATGTAAGGAAATGAGAATTTAGGTATCATTACTTTATCAGCACAGCCAAGCTTATTTTGATAACATATATGAGGAATATGAATTTAAAAGATTTTTTTTCAAAGAGATAACAATTTACAATTACCAATAGATGCACTTTGATATTCATCCTGGTGAAGTAGGATATTTCCCTGACTCCTTCATGAAACCTGTGACAGGAGTGCTTTGTTTACTCAGCCCACCACTCTCAACTCCTCGTGGAAGGGAGTGCCCAACTGAACAAGGTGGGAACTGGAGTGTGTGCACTCTCGAACCATTTCAGCCCTGGCAGGATCAGACTCCACTCACTTGGACCCCCTGCATTCCACCTCTTGTGGGAGGGAACGCTCAGGGGAGTGGGTACTGGCTCAGGTGAGTGAGCCAGAGTGAATGCTTTTGGGTGCCGGCAGGAGTGAACTCTGTGCAGGCCCAGCAGCCGCAGCCAGGTGGGGTGCCTGCAACTCGGGAAGTCCCAGAGGACATGTTACAGTACTCTTTTAGCTCTGCTGACCACTGATGGCTTAAGTGTTAACAGTTCAGGCCGGGCGCGGTGGCTCAAGCCTGTAATCCCAGCACTTTGGGAGGCCGAGACGGGCGGATCACGAGGTCAGGAGATCGAGACCATCCTGGCTAACACGGTGAAACCCCGTCTCTACTAAAAATACAAAAAACTAGCCGGGCGAGGTGGCGGCGCCTGTAGTCCCAGCTACTCCGGAGGCTGAGGCAGGAGAATGGCGAGAACCCGGGGGGCGGAGCTTGCAGTGAGCTGAGATCCGGCCACTGCACTCCAGCCTGGGCGACAGAGCGAGACTCCGTCTCAAAAAAAAAAAAAAAAAGAAAGAAAGAAAAAAAAAAGTGTTAACAGTTCAGTGGGCCCTTTGCCTTTCCACGCAAGGCGGCTGACCTCCACCAGCGAGGGCAAAGGGCCAGTGTGACAGCCTTTTTTATCCACACTGGTGACTCCCAAGCTCTTTCCCAGCGCCCAGGAAAAATGAGGTCACACGAACGAATTGAAGGATGGTAATGTGGGGGGTTTTATTGAAGGATGGTAATGAGTGGGGTTTTATTAAAGGATGGTAAATGTGGGGGGTTTTATTGAAGGATGGTAATGAGTGGGGTTTTATTGAAGGATGGTAAATGTGGGGGGTTTTATTGAAGGATGGTAAATGTGGGGGGTTTTATTGAAGGATGGTAATGTGGGGGGTTTTATTGAAGGATGGTAAATGTGGGGGGTTTTATTGAAGGATGGTAATGTGGGGGGTTTTATTAAAGGATGGTAAATGTGGGGGGTTTTATTGAAGGATGGTAATGAGTGGGGTTTTATTGAAGGATGGTAAATGTGAGGGGTTTTATTGAAGGATGGTAATGTGGGGGGTTTTATTGAAGGATGGTAAATGTGGGGGGTTTTATTGAAGGATGGTAATGAGTGGGGTTTTATTAAAGGATGGTAAATGTGGGGGGTTTTATTGAAGGATGGTAATGTAGGGGGTTTTATTGAAGGATGGTAATGTGGGGGGTTTTATTGAAGGATGGTAATGTGGGGGGTTTTACTGAAGGATGGTAATGTGGGGGGTTTTATTGAAGGATGGTAAATGTGGGGGGTTTTATTGAAGGATGGTAATGAGTGGGGTTTTATTAAAGGATGGTAAATGTGGGGGGTTTTATTGAAGGATGGTAATGTGGGGGGTTTTATTGAAGGATGGTAATGTGGGGGGTTTTATTGAAGGATGGTAATGTGGGGGGTTTTATTGAAGGATGGTAATGTGGGGGGTTTTACTGAAGGATGGTAATGAGTGGGGTTTTATTAAAGGATGGTAATGTAGGGGGTTTTATTGAAGGATGGTAATGTGGGGGGTTTTATTGAAGGATGGTAATGTGGGGGGTTTTATTGAAGGATGGTAATGAGTGGGGTTTTATTAAAGGATGGTAAATGTGGGGGGTTTTATTGCAAGTGAAAGTGGCTCTCAGTGGGAAGGAGTGCTGAAAAGGGGATGGGGTGGGTAGGTAATCTCCTCCTCCTGTCTCTGGCTGTATTCTTCTCTGAAGTTATCTCATCAAACTGTTTCTTTGAAGTCAAGCCACTTCTCTCTCTAACGTGCAACTGTAGTCCCTGACATGCAGATGCTTCTCCCTTCTGCTGGCTCAGTCTGGGGTCTTTATAGGCACAGGCTGGTGGGTGGGGCGGGCCATGGGTAGTTTAGGAAAAGGCAGCATTCAAACAGGAAAACAGGGATAGAAGTTCTCACTTTGGGCCATGGGTTTCAGGTTTTTCAGCTTAAAGGTGGAGTTTCTATCGAGGACCCGCCCTTTTCTGCCTAGAATTTCTCTCCTGCCTGTCCTTGTCACTGGTACTCCAGGCCCCTTTGGCCTACAATCTAGGCTAGGCACTTTCTCCCCAAAACACTGTTACTTGTCTTGTTAGAATTCAGCTTCTCATTACCTCTTCAAAAAGCCACTCCTAACTACCTTCCCCCGAAAATCTGGTATCCATTACTCTGTTTCCCATGGCACTCAGTGTTGGCTCCCATTAAAACACAGCTATAATATTTTTTAACTTTTCTGCATTCCCCAAGGGACTCTGAAGTCCTTACTGTCAATCCCTACAATGTTTACTCAGTGTTCTGAGTAGCACGTCACAGATGTCTAACCAGCATTCCAGTATGGGCCATCAATAAATTAATACAGTATTTTCAGAGTCTTCAAGAACCAATGGTGCAACATTTTCGTGATGCAATTCTAGAAACAACTGAGGCAGCCTGATTTTTGCCATCGATAAACGCAAACACTTAAAGATCAGCAACTGAATGCACTTAAATAACACATACAACCAGCGTTATACATTTATCAATTTTTTTCTTAATATTGCTACATCTGTCATGTTTAAAAAATAGGGAATGTGGAAATTGTAGACCAAAAAGTACCCGAGACAAGTCTCAGTTTAGAAGTTTGTTTGGCCAACATTAAGGACATGTCCTTGACATAGCTTCAGGAAGTTCTGACATGTGTCCAGGTGATCTGGCTACAGCTTGTTTATTCACATTTTAGGGAGACATAAGATATCAATCAATACCTGTAAGATGTACATTGGTTCGGTCTGGAAAGATGAGGCAGCTCACAGGGAGGTGGGCAAGGTTGGGTTCCAAGTCATAGATGGATTGAAAGTTTTTCTAATTGTCAAGTGGTTGAAAGAGTTCACCTGAAGACCTGGAATTAACAGGATGGAGTTTCTGGGTTAAGATAAGGGGCTGTGGAGAGCAAGGTTCTTATTGTTCAGATGAAACCTCCAGGTAGCGAGTTTCAGAGAGAATAGATCAAATGTTTCTGATTAGGCTTATAGAGTGGTCTGTTCTGTTAGTCTTAAGGTCTCTGTTTTAGTGTTAATACTGGTTAGCTGTGCCTGAATTCCAATGGGAGGAAGGTATAATGAGTCATTTCCTTTTTTTTTTTTTTTTTTTTTTTTTGAGACAGAGTCATGCTCTGTCTCCCAGGCTGGAGTACAGTGGCACGATCTTGGCTCACTATAACCTCTGCCTCCCAGGTTCAAGCAGTTCTTCCTGCCTCAGCCTCCTGAGTAGCTGGGATTACAGGTGCCCACTACCACGCCAGGCTACTTTTTGTATTGTTTAGTAGAGACAGGTTTTTGCCATGTTGGCCAGGCTGGTCTTGATCTCCTGACCTCAGTTGATCTGCCTGCCTTTGCTTCCCAAATTGTTGGGATTACAGGCGTGAGCCTTTTTTTTTTTTTCTTTTTTAAGTGAAAGCAAGTTTATTAGGAAAATAAAGGAATAAAGAATGGCTACTCCATAGGCAGAGCAGCTGAGGTATTTCCAACCACCCATTCCCATCATGGCCTGAACTAGCATTTCAAGTTTACTTTAGAATGCCCTTGGCTGAGAGGAGGGTTCCATTCATTTGGTTGGGGGTGGGTTACAATTTTATTTTTGGTTTACAAAATACTTTTTTTCCCTTGAATAATAATAGAAACTTAGGGATTATGCAGAAGGATAAAGGGACAACTTCAGTAATTTGAAGCAAGTTGAAAATTAATAATAGAGTCCTGGGCACAATTATTTAATCGAATTTAAGAGTAGAAAGGTGTTTCCAAAGTCATCTTGCCCAAATCCTTTCCTTTACACAGAGGGAAGCTGATTTTCTCAGGGTCACAGTGCAATAAATGGCAGAATACAGATTAAATCCCAAGTGTTCTGACTCTAAATCCAATCTTTTTCAGGATATCACAGCCCCTTCAATAGTGCAAGTAGAAAGGGCATGTTTCTGGCTTTAAGCTAGCAATGGGAGAAAGATATGTTTATTGTTAATGTAACATAAATGGGGAAGAAAATGTTATTTGTGATGCAAGTTTATTCCACTGTAATAAGGCAGTACCACTAGCATCAAAATAATAATTCTTTGCATAATATCATCTGGAAGAGGATATGTAAATGAATGCTGGCTAACTAGCAGAATACACAGCAATACAGTTTTAGTGTACAATTGGTCCCCATAGTTTGTCATGATTTACAACTGTGTTTCAGTTAGCCCTGAAGGTGAATCATCAGAGTCTCACCTGTGTTAGGTTTTCTGACCCAGATCAAAGCCACCTATTTTCAGTGTGTGTCAAGGGAGTGGTGGGGGTTGAAGGGTTGAAGGAAGGGTGGGGTTTTGCTTTAGTTGGAGAAAATAACCCTGAGGCCAGGAAGTCACTACTTAGGATTAAGGGGTGTCAGAGCCTTGACTTTGCTACTTAAAATGTCTGAGTGACTTTGGAAATGTTAACTGCTGTAAGTTGTTAATGGAGGGGAATATAAAATAAGAATACTTTATAGATTTGTGAGGTTTGTATGCATGAGGTCTGCAAAGTTCTAGGCAAGGGGTGAGATATCAATAAACAATAGACATTGTTGTTACTTGTGATTGTCTTGACATATCAGGTTTGTACCTTAAACAGTCTATGTTAATTTTTGTACCCAGATAAAAATACCTAACAAATAGAAGATGAAGCAGAGAAAAATGTATGAAACTGAACATCATAACTGTCAATGACAATGTGACTATTAAAGTTAAGATTGTATTAAATTAATTAATTGATTCTTTTTTCTCTTCCTTCAGGTTGTATGTCATATACAGAAAAAAAAAAATGATACTACTGTTGCTAGTTCAATCTTCTCTCTGAATAAAAATGGTCTTTTAGATAATCTTAAAATAGCTCTTTAAAATTTATATTTTGAGGACACAATCAAGTAAGAAGGTTATTTTGGATGCTTATGATAAGTTATCTATCTATATTACACCAAATATAATATGTTTGGTTTGGAAAACGTTGTGCTCAAAGGCAATGATTTTTCTATGTAATTTTTGGGTTGTAGTGCATGACAAAGTAATTGGGAACTGAGGAGGTTGTGTTCCTTTGGGAGATCCAAACTCACTCATAAATTATTACTACTAAGATTAATAATAATTGAGGGTTTCGTTATGAAAAAAATCATCCATACTGATTTGCTAATGGGCAAAGAAAACTGCAATATTTACTACAGCAATCTATTTACTTTTACACTTGGATTTGCTAAAAAAAAAAAAATCACTAGGCAAAGGGAGGTAGGAATTCAGGCAGTAATAATAGCAAATATTTATTTAAAATTTAGTATGGCCCAGACACTCTTTAAGGTGCTATATACATGAATTATATCACTTGATATAAGTGCAATTCTTATCTTCTTCATTTTATAGATTAGAAAATTGAAGTTATAAAAGCAAAGCAATTTGTACTGAGTCAACTGACTAGTAAGGAGCAAAACTAGGAGTATAATCCAGGCAGTCTTTATTCAGAACTCACGCTCATATTTACTATACTATATGCCTGCTATTCAGAGCTCATGCTTATATTTACTATACTATATGTCTCCTATCAAGGTCAAAAACAAAACAAGTAAAGCAACAAACTCATCTTAATTGAGGATAAAACAGATATATTGCTAGATAACAGAAGATGATGAGAGTTCGTTTTTTCTGTATCCCTAAGCATTTTTAGTACCAACCTTTCTATTTTTGACAGTTTGCATGTCATACTGAGCTATAAGCTGTGGTGTCTACACAGTCAGAACCACACTCTTCCACTAATGGATTTTCCACCACTCTGCTTTTTCTTCCTCTCCTGAAAATAACTGGTGAGTTTCTTTTCCCCAACTAATCTTAATAGTCCTTTGTTTAACATTATATTTTACCCTGAATGTTTATACCCATTAATATTTCCGTTATGAAATAAGACCTAACAATTGTGACTTTAAAAACTTCCCTATCATTAAATAAACTTTTAATGTTGATCTTGGCAGCATTTAGTTCTGAATATTTCTTAACATTTCTGCCTAATTCTCGTATTTCTTTAATGCAAATGGAATGCTTTAAAAGTACATCTTCTTCAGAGCACCTCTTTTGCCTTACCTTTCTTTGTTATCCATTCTTTCAGAAAGTCACAATGCCTCCAATAGTAACTGAACAAGCTCTTTTGTCTCCATGGAAGGTTTCGCCATATGCATCTCTAAAGTCCCTTTTCCAAATTGTTAATGTGCCTCAGTTATTTGCTTTTTTACTTGATATCTTAATAGAGTGCCTTTCTTCTTTCCTAGTAGACCTAAAATGGCTTCTATGGTGCTTATAATTTTAGTAGTTTAGTCTCATTTGTTTTGCATGTCTTTTCATTAATTCAGTTGGTAAAACCGTGAAACTTCTCATTCAAAGAAGCACAAAATTCACTATATGATGTTCCGAGAAGATAAAATAGCACGAAAAACTGAGCTCATAAATACATAAATTAGAGTGCAATATTCATACAACAAAGACTTATTTACTTTAGAAATAGATTTTTGTTTGCAGTGTTTCTTTTCAAAGCCTAAACATTCTCTGTATATTCAAAATAGAAATTTCAGTGAAAACACTTTTGAAAATTCTTCACATATATAAGTAGACAAAGAAAATACTTTAATTCGGGGAATAGTTCTTTTTACAATGTGTGATTTAGGTATATTAAAATGAGATATTATTCATAGTTATAAACACTGCCTCTGCACAGCTGTATTCTCAATCTTTCCACTTTTCCACAATTCTACACTTTATGCTTCAAAGTTAAGTATTTTTAAAATACATTTTTTTCTTATGTCTTTCATAGTCTAATAGATTTAAACACTATAAACTCTTATGGACTTTGCTCTTTTAAAGCAAAGATAGCAACCGTATTGACAAAGATTGGGAAAAAGTTGCAAGAGGGCATCTGTAATATGCTAATAATTATGTAAATGACATTATAAATTTACAAATTTTGTGTTAATAGCAATTGAATTCTTAAAGATAATGATATGTGGGATTCTGTGAAATAATGTTAAATCAAATAACCATAGATTTATTATCTGTTGAAGATTACACTAGGCTGTTAGACCAATTTGAAGGAAGTACAGCCAATAGTTAAGTGATGACCAATATGAATATGAAGCAAAAGCAAGTGTGAAAGTTATCAGGTAAAATATTAGCCAAAATTCCGAGAAACAGTTAAAAGACATGAAAGAGTTGTGAAGGTAGCTGCCTCAGATACCATGGAGAATGTTAAAGACATTAGTGGATGAAACACTCTGAACAGGAAGCTTGTAAGACAAATTAAAGGGGGGCAGCTAAAGTGAGACTGAGCTGGCCTCCTGGATGTGAAAATAGGCCACAAAAAGTTAGAAACTTAAAAACTTATAGACTTAGAAACTTAGACACTTAGAAACTTATAGACTTAGAGACTTAGAGACTTAGAGACTTAGAGACTTAGAAAGCTTAGAAAAGCCACACCAGGCTCTAAAGCACCCGCCCAACGTCCATGTGGCTATCCAAAACACCCACCCAAAATTCCCGGAACTCAAACAGAAAAACAAGTCCGAGAAATACCCCGCGCGGGTTCAAACCAACTAATCAGAGTAAGACACCTTGCTCAGGCCATAACGTGCTCCAATCATCTTGCGCCTCAAGCTTTGTGAGTTTCTGTGGTTTTTGCCTTTATAAACTGTGTGTACTAGGCATTCGGGGTCCTGTGGCCAACTTCGGACATAGGACCCTAGCGCGCTAGCAATAAATCTCTCCGCTGTGACTTCCGTGTCGAGTGGTCTCTCGCGACGACCCCTGCCCTGGGAGGAATCTAAAAACTAGGTTCCTACAGATGTGCTGGAGTGAAGGGTTAAGTTTATGCACTTTAAGTTTTTGCACCTTGAAGGGTGCAAAAGTGAAGGGTGAAGGGTGGAGTGAAGTGAAGGGTGGGGTGGAGGTCTTAGCTCTGCCATCTACTAGCTGAATGTCCTTGGATGAATTAATCAATCAGAGTTAGCTTATTGTAAACTAAGGATTAAAAACATTACATGACCCGTAAGGATTTTGTGAGGATTAATCAAATCAGATAGTCCATGATTACCTGGTATAGTATGTGTAATATTTGCTAGTTATTATTAATCATTATACTTGACTTTAAAATTTGGTTCTAGGCTGCTAGAACATTGTAAACAGGGGTTTTATTATTTCTAAGTAGTACCTAAGATGATGAATGTTTCCTGAACTGCTTAACTGAATACAAAGCTAATTTTTTTCTGTGTAAGGCATGTTGGCTTACGAATTATTGATGACATTTCTATTTTGTGATAGAGCAGTTTATATCATTTTTATAATTGTATATAATAAAATAATGCAAAATGTCATTCTTTAATGTTTTAAAACAATAGGTATTTTTAAAATAACTCACATCTTTATTTGAGATTTTATTAGATATTCTGCTGTTTTTGATTAAACTAACCATCTTACAATTAATATTCAAATAACACACAACAGCAACTAAGGTGTTATTTGTGTTACTGTGTGTTATTTGATTACATTTTTGTACTCATTTTATCCATTTCAATAATTTTGTTTTATAGTAAACCGACTAATAATAATTTAGTGTTCTCTTCATCTAAGTTTTTATGTTTTGCAAACAGAGAAACCATTTTCTTTTGTGTTTTTGTTCAAACTCTGAAAATTTATGCATCATTACCATTAATAATTTCCTTTGCTAATTTATAGACTGACTTTTAATAACCTTGCTCTCTTGAAACTGTTACATGTGAGAAGCATGATTTTTGAAAACATTCTGTTCTGACTGTCTGCTCAAGCCCCATTCAGATCCTCTGTATTTAAATGCAATGAATAACAGGAAGAGTTAAAAGACCTTACACGTATCTTTTCACATTTTCACCTTCTGTTATTTATAAACTCCTTTAGAAAAGTGGCTTGGGTCAAAGCAAATGATGTTTTTAGAAAAGTAGTTCCTAAAAGACACAGAATTAAATACTTCAAGTACCTGGAGTCCATTAATTTCTTTTTACAATAAAAATGTACTTATTACCTATTATGTATTCTCATTAAAAATGAGGGAGGCCGGCCGGGCGCGGTGGCTCAAGCCTGTAATCCCAGCACTTTGGGAGGCCGAGACGGGCGGATCACGAGGTCAGGAGATCGAGACCATCCTGGCTAACCCGGTGAAACCCCGCCTCTACTAAAAAAAAATACAAAAAACTAGCAGGGCGAGGTGGCGGGCGCCTGTAGTCCCAGCTACTCGGGAGGCTGAGGCAGGAGAATGGCGTGAACCCGGGAGGCGGAGCTTGCAGTGAGCTGAGATCCTGCCACTGCACTCCAGCCTGGGGGACAGAGCAAGACTCTGTCTCAAAAAAAAAAAAAAAAAAAAAAAAAAAAAAATTGAGGGAGGCCAAAATCAGTACAAAAACGTACAATTTTCCTGAAAGTTATTCTACGTTATATACTTTTGGAAAATTCATAACCACATTATTTTCAGAAGCTCAAAGAAAATTATAAATTTTACTTAGATTAAGAGATACCTACCTAAGGCTTAATGTGAAAGGGTATGATTTCATTAAAATTCAGTTTGCAGTTTTCCCGTGGATTTCAGTGATTGCACTGTATTTTGGTTGTTTACCCATTTGGTTAAATTATCAGACTGTGCACTTGTATAGGGCAATAATCATGACTCACCCTGTGAGTTCAACAGGATTGAACTCCTGTTATGTGCTGGCAATGAACGTGAAGCAAGTACAGTCCTTAAGTGATGACCAATAGGAATATGAGGCAAAAGCAGGTATGAAAGTTATCAGGTAAAGATTAGCCAGAAGACTGAGAAACAGTTAAAAGACATGAAAGAGTTGTGAAGGTAGCTGCCTCAGATACCATGGAGAATGTTAAGACATTAGTGGATGGAACACTCTGAACAGGAAGCTTGTAAGACAAATTAAAGGGAGGCAGCTAAAGAGAGACTGAGCTGGCCTCCTGGATGTGCTGGCATAACACGAGTTCATTCCAGTATGTTTCAATGAATGAATGAGTGGAATTGAAACGGAATTTCACACATGCAGGGACACAGGCAACTTTTCTACATTTCCCCTACTTGATCCTTGTTTATCTCTCTGAGAAACGAATTGTGATGATTGGATTTTACATTTGTCAATAAGAACAGCAAATACAGTAAGCCATTAATTTACTGTTCATTACTTTGGAGTTCAAGATAATTCAATCTTGGTTTATCTTAAAGTTACCTTTGCAGGATTTAAAGATGAATGGTATCAAACAAATTACAGTAGACTTAAAATCCTTGAATTTCTTTAATGGGCAGATGGCTAAAGCAATCATGCTTAACATTGTATAGAAATTTAAAATAACTGATTGGATACAAATGAATGTCTTAATAAAATAAAATACATTTAGTAAAATAAGTTTAACAAATCTCTATTTAAAAATACTTGATATTTTATTCTATAAATAACACATTAAGATTTCTACTTAACAGCAACTAAGCATTGTGTGTAATACTACATATTACAGAGAATCAGCCTTCAGGATGTTTAGAATCCAGCGAGATTCTAGCATATGAAAGAATTATAAAACAACATATAAGGCAAAAATATATGATTAAAAATAAAAAGCGAAAATACAATGTGAAAAATAGGAAGGTGAGAAAAATCACTCTACAATCATAATTTCTTGCAAGAAATAAAAATTTCATTTCACTTTTGGAAAATGAAAAATCGTTTTATAATTCATCTTTTCATCAGGTCCCGAAGTCCCCCTTTCCATCCTGCTCCCTCATTAGAATCAATGCATTTATTTCCGTGATAAGTCTCTCTAGCGATTTTTTTTTTTCTTCAAGGCCTTAATCTCACTTTCAGGCGAGCAGGCTCGAGGGGGCGCTCTCCAGAGGAAAAATACTGGGCCTGCGCCATTTCCTGCCCAGAGCCCAAATTACAGAACGTCGGGCCCGTAGAGCCGAGGGCCCCAGTTGACTAGGCTCCTGCTCAAAGCTAGAGTTATTTTCTCTAGACTGGCTGTGGAGCCCTGGGCTCCTCCTGGGAACAAGCTGCCTAGAGGGGCAGAAGGGGCCGAGTCGGCCGCACGGGCTTCTGGGGCTTGTGGTCTCCGGAACTGGCTCCCGCCTCACTTCCCCGAGGAGTGGAAGGCCCTGGGCGGGCCAGCGTTTCCGGGCTAGCTCTGGTGACCACCTGCGGGGCAGCACGTGCAACCCCGCCCCTGGGGATGGCGCAGAGCGCCTGCACCAGGGCGCCTGTGCCCGCTTGAGGGCGCCTTCCCCCGCTACAGGAACCCAGAAGGTAGGTGGGGCGGGTCCTGCACAGCTTTCCAAGACGCCCTCCCACCGCGCGAGGCCTGGCTTTCTGCGCCTGTGGACCACTTGCCCCTTCCACGTGCCCTGGATTTGGACGTGAGCTCGCAATATTCGCAGGTGTGTATGGAGCGCCGCACACGTATGCACGTTTCTATTTGCCTAATTGATTATAGACTGCATCTGCTGTGGAGCTACTGAAGCATCGGCCCACAGCTGTGTGGATTTCTGTGGTATATTCCGGAGTCTGAGCATGTTGTAGTCTGGCTTGACCACCAAAATGGTTCCTGAGCTTGGAAAAGAGGCCTGTGTTTTGAGGTCTTTGGTGGAGTTGTCAAATCCGTTCACTGAGCAGATCTTCTATTAAGCACCCGTTCTATTGGACAAAATAGGTGAAGTGCTGTAGGTGTCAAAGGTGGGACAGCCGTGGTCTCTTGTCTCAAGAACCTCACAGGCTTCAGTTAGCAAGGGATTTATAGATCCATAGCAAGCCTTGAGGGTAAAGGGTGAACTTGTATAAGAAGGATTTGATAAAGTAGTGTGGGACATGGGGGCTTGATGGAGAAGCTTCATGGAGGAGGTGGCCCTTTAAGGAGGGATAAAAAACATTTGAAAAAGGCAGGAGTGAGGAGTACAGTATAAATGAAGGGCTTGTTAAGAATAAAGGCAGGAAGCCACATATATATGGAGAAAACACAATGTCTTGGTGGGTCTAGATTGTTTGAAGAGGCAGGAATTAAGTCTGCCTCTTGGACTGAAAAGCTTTGAATGGTTTTAAAGTCTGGAACTGCAGACACATTTGGACTTGAATTCCATCAGGAACCATAGATAAGGCAATGTGCAGTTGTTTAATATTCATAACATGCACATAATGTAGAAAAATATGAATAGAATATATTGTTCAATAGCAACCTTTGTGTCAAATTGATTACACACATTGATCACTTTTGGGGGACTTGTTTGTATTTTTGTTGTCTATTTAAAATCGAGAGATTTACATCGTGTCATATGACTGCAAAGAGACTCAGTCACTTGACGGGGATTTGTGAGTTGCTATCCATTATTCTATTTATTTTTATATGTGAGGACTTAGTCCTTCAGAAGAGTTTCAGATCAAATGCAATAAAGGGCATGTGTAATTTGAAACATGTATGGATGATTTTGAGGACATGACAATGGACCATAAATGACATAATTCAGATGTAAAATTTGAAAATGGTCACACAAAAATTGATAACCATGAGTATGTTTTTAATTCTTTTTTTGTGAATGTGTCTGAATGCCAGTATTTGGAATCAGCTTTGCAAAAAGTGTTTTGTAGGCCTTGTTAAAGCTTAGAAAATGTTACGTTATACCATGCCTTTAGTGTGTATGAGGATGTTAGCGGTCCATTGGATATTGTGGTGAAGATCAAAGATAATATTTTAATTCTTTCGTAAGGCATGTGTACATTAAACTGTGCCATACCAAGGTGCTTGAAGCTGAAGATCAGGGTGACAATTTATTATAACAAAGCTAGCTAAATTAGGCTAGGTCACTTAGGAGCATTGTTGAGGCAAACATACGTATGACTACATTGTGGAGAATAGATTGGAGGGAGTTAGAGATCAGTTAGAAAGCTGATTCAGTCATAATGACGAGATACTAAGGGTTTGAGGAAAAAATGTAGACACATTTTAAAATACAGGGCAATAATCATGGGAGTAAGGCTGCTGAAGTCAGAGAGCAAAGTGTTTTAAGAGTAGAGGAGAGTGGTTGTCAGGGTCAAATACTGTAGAGAAATAGAATGGGGGTTTGCAAGTGGTCTTAAGGTTTGGCAGTTATGATGTCATTTGCGACCTTGGTAAGAACACCTAGGTCAGGTGGGGGTGATTGGATCATTTTTTTTTCTTTTTTTAAAACTGGGAGCAACCTGAACATGATTATGTATTGAAAGGTAGAAGTCAATTCAGGAAACGACATTGAAAGAGCTGAGAGGAGAGGATTGATGGAAAAGGTACAAGGGTTTGGTATGCAATTAGTGCACTTTCTTAGAATATAACTTATGTTAAAGGATAGGAAGGAAGATATTGGCTATTTTTGAGGAGATTATTATCGAGTAATCATAGCTTCCTTATGTGTCAGCAGAGTGCTTAGAATCCAGCTGGCTTATCTATCCATTCATGTTAAGTTATTCAGCTAAGATTTTCAGAGCTCATCATGTGTTAGCCACAGAGATTTCTGCTCTGAACAGATAGGCAATGGGCTCAGTGGAGCTCTCTTACGACTAAGGCCCATAGACATCAAACAACTGACTACATACGGATTATCCAACTCCAATTGTGATAACTGAGAGAAACGGTATAGAATGTTAAGAGCACCTGTAATCAGAAGGAATTGACATGGCCTGAGGGTATCAAGGAAGGAATATTCAAGAATAGAATGTTTAAGCTGGTGCCTAAAAGAGATCTCTCTTGTTACCAAGTCAGCCCTCCCACCCCTAATGCGGCCTTCTCTTGCCCTGTTATCATCCCATTTCCTCTTCTCTGTTTACTGGTGAGCTGGTTCTCCACTCTTGAGCACTTGAAATGTATTTTGCCAATAGGTTGATAAAGTGGGAAAACTTTCAAAAACCAAGGCTTTGTAAGGATCTTTCTCAAGCCAGTTATTTCTGCATTATGGTGGCTAAATATGAACTAAGTAGCCATTAAATTTTATTCATGCTACATTGATTCCCATTAGGGAAAGAAAGGGTTTTGGGTTTGGCAAATCGATTTTCAGCCACAGCCTTAGCCTCTTAACATCCTTTGGCGGAACCACAGTGAGCACAGGGCCTGTCACTTCTTATTAGGACTTTTTGGTAACAGCCAGTGAAGGTTAGTCTTCTTTTCTTTCATTTAAAATTTTAACGCCCTCTGGATGAAGTGATTGCGGATTAAGTATCCACTCATGTATCTTCAGGGAAACGAAGGTACTATTGCTGCTATGATTTTGCATTTATATAGCACTTGAGTGTTGGCTAAGTGCTTTTACAATCAATTTTATTGTTCAATTTAAAAGATAGCCTAAAATCACCCCTGTCAAAATTTATTTGATTTGATTCAGAGAAAAGAATCTTTTCTGAAAAATGGGCCTTCTATGATGTGAAGAACTCTGATCTATCAAAAGATTAGACATAAGACAACGTTAACATCATCTAAGGAGAGTAAGCTGTTAATAGAAGATAGTAGCCACATAATGCTTTTGTTGTTACCTGCTTTTACAAGGAAAGAAAGTGAAAATAAACATTATAGTGGTAGAAATACATCCCTGTAGGAAGTCAACCCCCCATCATATAGTTTGTAACTAAGGAATTCAGAGATGTTTTATGAGTGACAGTATGTATCTTTTAATATACATCCTTAAAGCATTAGGTTTTATTTAGAGCAAGGCTTGGCAAACTATTTCTGAACAGTGCCAGAAAAAAATAAACATTTATTCAATAGAGTAAATATTTCAGGCTTCACAGGCCATACTGTTTCTGTTGCAACTACTAAACTGCAAAGCTGTAGTGCAAAAGTAATGATACATGAATGAATGGGCATGTCTGTTTGGATGAAATGTGGTTTATAGAAGCAGACCAGCCAGGTTTAGCCTGTGGGCCACTTTTCCAATCTTTGATTTACAGCATTTCTGAGATTCCTTACTGAACAGGGAGTGTTATAGATTGGAATGATTGATAGCCAAAAGCTCCATGAAGGCAGAGATAGATTTGTTTTGTTGACTGTTATATCCTTGTGTCTACCACAGTGCCTGACAGATTGGGGATAATTAAATATATCTGTTGAATAAAAGAGTAAGGAACAGAATATTTGATGGAAAATTACCTGAGGTAGGCTAAATGGTTCTATATTCAGATTTTCAGGTTCTATGACATGTACTCTATGGTACTGCCATTTTGGGTAGAGCAAATTCAGTAGACCTTCCTTATCTGTGGGTTCTTTATCCATAGATTCAAACCAGCCACAGATTGAATATGTTTAAAAAATTGAAAACAATAATACAACACTAAAAAACAATGAAAATAAAAAAATAGTACTACTATTTATTTTTTATGTTCATTATTGTTCCCCTTGCATTTTGGAAATACAGCAAGATATATTGAAATGCAGTAATTTTTCATTGATAATCCAATTCAATTTAGATGCATCTGATTGATGGAATATTGTATACACAACTTCTCTCCACTGTCCTTGTTCTTTACTTTGGGATTTTGTAAATGAGTCAAATTCACATTTTAATCCTCTGTTCTTCAGACAGTAAGTTTTTGAGTACCTTACCATCTCTATCTGTTTAAAACAGGGGGGCTAGAAGAGAAGCTCTTTTTCTTTTTCTTTTTTTTGGTTTGTTTTATTTTATTTTGTGTTTTTATTTTTTATTATATTTCAAGTTTTGGTATACATGTGCAGAACGTGCAGGTTTGTTACATAGGTGTACACGTGCCATGGTGGTTTGCAACCATCAACCCGTCATCTACATTAGGTATTTCTTCTAGTGCTATCCCTCCCCACCCTCTGACAGGCCCTGGTGTGTGATGTTCCCCTCCCTGTGTCCATGTGTTCTCATTGTTCAACTCCCACTTATGAGTGAGAACATGCAGTGTTTCGTTTTTTGTTCCTGTGTTAGTTTGCTGAGAATGATGGTTTCCAGCTTCATCCATGTCCCTGCAGAAGACATGAACTCAACCTTTTTTATGGCTGCATAGTATTCCATGGTGTATATGTGCCACATTTTCTTTATCCAGTTTATCACTGATGGGCATTTGGGTTGGTTCCAAGCCTTTGCTATTGTGAACAGTGCTGCTATAAGCTCTGTTTCTGTGTTGTCCGATAGAGCTTAGTTAAGCATGAGCCCTCCAATGACTATGAGAAGAACCAACATTTCCTCTTCCCTTATTTGCAAATTTAAGGGAGAATATGATCTTAACCCTTTTTATACTTCCTCCTCTGCTGTTAAAATTTGAACAGTTGTCTTGGATGAGGGCTTTTTTCTTTCTGTTATTAGACTTACATATATTTCAAGGCTTTCTATCAAGGAGATAAAATAGTTTACAAACTGTAGATATTTAGAGGGCTGTGTATACTATCCCATTTTTCTTTAGGTTTTCCTTAAAATAACAAAAGTACAGGAATCATTCTTTTATTACTATTGGGAGCACTATTTAAAGTAATTTGTTGAACTTTTTATTTAGGTTTCAGATTTAAACGACAGACGTCAGTAGACTCAGAGATTTTTAGTATCTTGTTCTGGGATTTTTTGTTTGGACATTTCACTCTGTTCTTATGTCCATTATTATACTCCTTAGATTTTGGAAATATGGTAAAATATATTAAAACACTATATTTTCAGTTGATAATCAAATTGTCTTTAAGGAAATGTTCTGAAGTAGGTTCTTAAGTATATCCTTCATTTAAGTCAATTTTTATAATGAAAGTCCAATTTACTTTTTAACAGGCTTTCCAAGTATCTGTCAGCTCTTTAATTCTTCCTTCTGATTTATTCAGTGAGCTCATTCTTCATTTCATTTTTGATTAGATTGCTTTCACCATGGCAGAACTCCGGAAAATAAATCCTCTTGTATTTAACATGTGCTTTAGTTTAATCTGGATGAATAGAAGAATGAAAACAACACATTAAGATGTAATTTTGAGTGTTGGAGAGAGAGATATGGCTTTGTTCATCTTTAAGATAATTGTTAGAAAATATATTTCAGAGACTGCTGATTGATTGCTTGCTTCTTTTCTTATGACTTCCTATTTTCATGAATGTCTGTCTCTTGCAAGATTAAAAAATAAAACAGCGTATTTTAAAAATTCTCAAAAATAGGTTTTACAATACCTGATTGTTTATGATTCATTCCTTTTTATTTCCTAGCAGGAGAAAGCTACTTTCTTTCTTATCTGAATTGTTGTGTACTTTATCTATGCTCTATTATTCATGCATTAGTTGGTATTTTATGTATTTATTTATTTTTCTATCTTCACAGTAGATTAAATGTTCCTAAGGGGAAGGATATCCTTAACGCTAGTGCCTGGCACAACCAATAAGTGGTTCTGAACATTTACTGAAAGAACATTAGTTTCTTATGATAATCTGCCTTTTCATAACGGTGCATAAAACACTTAGATAGTTCTCAAGAGATTGTTGTTTCTTAAATAATTATTTCTCTTATAGATATGGCTCTAAATAATTTACTCTTAATTAATAATCCACTCTTAATAATTTAGTTTCCTATTCTTATAAAGATTATCTTTTAATTAAAAAATTCACCCAGTGTCCATCATCTATCATTTATTTGATGATTACTAGACAGTATTTAAACTATGTAACAAATAGGTTTTAAAAATTACAAATATTTCTGGTAAACCCTCTTCATCAAAGTCAGTTTCCGAAAACCAAAATTGCGTTACCTTATTGCTGTGTGAATACAAGTAACTACAGCATAATTGCAGACAGCAGATGAAGCAACTGTTTCAGCTCAAAGACTTTGGCAGTATGTTTCATGCTGAGTTGCTGCTGTAAAAATATAGTGGCAAATAATAGACAAATTCCCAGTTTCTCAACCTTTTTTCAAAAATATGGCTACTGCATAAGATCACTGAGAAAGTTACTGATTCAAACTACTTGGCTGGGAACTGGATTCCTTAATTATTAATGTGCTTACCTCGTTTTCATTACTCATTGATCTAAAAGCTGAAGTTCAGTAAAGGATTAAAGAAACAACTTCAGAGAATAGTTCGAGTGGGCTGAGTAAATATTATATCAGTATTATTTTGTACATGTTGTACTTTCCAGTAATTTTAGTAGGATTCCCAACTGGGATCCATCACTTCACCGACCTAAGATTGGAATCATACTCCAGTCTTCAGTCACCTGCCCTCTCTTTTAACAATCTGGAAGCAAGCCCTTCAATTTCACAAACATCTTTTAGAGCTTCCTGTATTCTTTGTGCACACTGTCAGCATCCTGGCTTAGTTCTTCCAGCCCTTCTTTACTGTGTGGTGTCAACAATCCCTCAGCTCCTTCCGTCCCTGCTTAATCCTCCTAAAACACCACTTGGAATTTTTTTTTTTTTTTTTTTTAACTCATCCACTCTGAAGGCTGCATTGGTTTCCAGCTGTCTACTTTAAGAAGTCAAGACCCCTCTGACTGACTTTCAAGACCCCAACTTCCCTATGCTATTTTCTTTTATTCCTTAATACCATATTCTTTAGTCAAGGAGCTCATGCATTCTTCCAAGAACACCTATGCCATTATATACTGTCTGCTCTGTTGACCCAGTTTGAAGTGCTCTTTTGCCCCTCTTTTGGCTCTCTGAGTTCCCATCTTCAAACATTCCAGGTACACTTCAGAAGTCCCTCCTCCTCCTGTTCACACTAACCCACGCTAGTTTGTTTCTTTGAGTCTTTCATAAATGTATAGTCAGGTCCAGGTGGAGACACAGAATTTGGAGGCAATAGGCCTGGGATTGAATCATGGCTGTATATTAGTCTCAAGTGGATCAAGCATTGCAATGAGTGTTTACAGTGTGATTGATAGAGTTCATAGGGATCACATGTCAATGAACTAATTTTGTTTCCTCAGCAACTTTATAAGCTAGGTGCTATTTTGATTCCCATTTTACAGATGAGTAAACTGAGGCACAGAGAGGTTGTGTAATCTCTGAGGTCACATAGCTAGTAAGGGGCAAAGCTAGGAAGTCAAATTCTCCTCCTCTTCTAGCCTTTATGTTAGTCTTGCCTCTTTACGATATATTTGAAATGTTTTTTATGGTGATTTTTAGAATTGATTGATATGCAGTATTACTTCCTCCTGTCTCACTGGTGAAGTCTTTAGGAAAAAACACACAACTGCTTTATCTGTAAGTGCTTTTGGAGTTAATGTTTCTACATGCCTTTCTTTCTGTGTGTGTGTGTGCGCGTGTGTGTGTGTGCGTGCGTGTGTGTGTGTGCGTGTGTGTGTGCGTGTGTGCGTGTGTGCGTGTGTGTGCGCGCGCGTGTGTGTGCGCGCCTGTGCGCGCGTGTGTGCGGGCGTGTGCGCGTGTGTGCGCGCGTCTGTGTGCGCGTGTGCGCGTGTGCGCGTGTGTGTGCGCATGTGTGTCTGTGCGTGTGCGCGTGTGTGTGTGCGCGTGTGCGTGTGTGTGCGCGTGTGCGCGCGTGTGTGTGCGCGCGTGTGCGCGCGTGTGCGTGTGTGTGCGCGTGTGCGTGTGTGTGCGCGTGTGCGCGCGTGCGCGCATGTGTTGCTGTGTTGGTAGACTGAGATGGTGGTCATCAGGACAGGCACAAGATGACCACATGGTAGTTCAGGGAAGTGCATTCCTATCAAGCTTACATTTATTTCCTTACTCCCACGCCCATAAATTGTAATATGGAAATAATATGTACAGAAAGATGAATATTATAAACACAGTTTTACCGCTTGTTAACTGCATAGCCTTGAGAAAGCCACCTTCTCTGAATTTTAATTTCCTTAGCTCTAAACAGTGATACTAAATTTCACATTATGTAATTCTAAATGAGGTAATAAAATGAAGTAATTAAATGAGTAAATGAATATAAAGTGAATTCAGAGTATCCCATTTTCAGAGGTGTCCAACAGACATTTGTTACATTTCCCTTTGAGGCTCACCATGCCCCATACTCCAGCCAGGCTCATGGCTTTTCTCATCTCTGTTGATGCCTTTTCCATTGCCTGTATGATCTCATTTCCATATCGATAAATTTCCCTAATTTATCCTGTCTTCCCCTAAGTACCATCTACTTCCTGAAACTTTCTGTGATTCCTTACCTGGAATTAATCACTCCTTTCTGTGAACTATTTCACTCACAACCCTTTATCATTTGGCATTCATATATCATATGGCTTAATCTTTCCCACTGAGCTGTGTGCTAGAAACAACACAAAGAAGACATAGTGCTTGGTTGGCTCTGATGGGCTCACTCGCTCTCAGGGGAGAAAGACCCCCAGATGGCTGTAGATACTACCTTGCAATAAAAAGCATCCCAGAGTGCTGTGGAAATGCAGACAAGAGAGCAGTTAATTTCAGAAGGGGCAATTGAACTAGACCATGAGGGGTGAGTGGAGAACCTGTAGGCAGGAAAATGGGGGAAGGATGTATTCCTCAGAAAGTATCGGTGACAAAGATTCACAATCATGAGAGCAAGTGGTTTGTTAGGGAGGCAGCAAGAATCTTGTGTAGCCAGACTGTCCACAGGCAGTGGAGAAAAGTGAAGTTGGAAAAGGAGCAGTGTTTTTGGTCCTCAGCAGAATCAGTTGTGTGGTTAGAGATCTAGCTTAAAAATAAAAATTAAAAAAAAAAAAGGCTTGTAATTTGTTTCTCCATTGTGACAGTCTGAATCACCACTGAGACCTGACAGCTCAACAACCTAGTAGCATCTTGGGTGGAATTAAGAAAAAGGTTGAATTTGTAACTGATTATGTCCACCACCAAACTGAATACTGGGTATTACTGGAGAGGGATTTTGACGAATCAAGGACTCATTAGAGGGGCTGCCAGAATGAAAAGGAAACTCAATATTATGATATGAGAAATGAGGAATTTTGCAGGGGGAGAGCATGATAGTTTCCTTTAGGTCCTTGGAGGGTGATTTGAGAAAGTGAACATTATACTCTTTTGCTTTCTAGGGCAAACCTGAGATTAATAAGCAGAAGATACAGAGTGTCTGGGAGTAATTTCTAAGAGCTGATTGTTAGATATTTTCAGTACTGTTCATGCCCATGGAAGCTGGGTAGGATTCCTGACCCTATCCTTGGGCAACAGACGGTATCATTTCTTCTAGTGGAAAGCTCCTTAGTGTCCGTGATATACATTATATTCAGCATAGTATTGATGTTAAGTATATTTTATTGTATTTGAAATATATTGAAATAGATTATCTGTGTCTAACTATGCTAATTTAGTGTGTTCACTTGACAGTCAATGAAGAGAGGTTAAAAGTTTTGGAGTCAAACTATATCTTCGTCTTTTACTGTCGGAGCCTCTATTGATAAAGCAGAGATGATAAAAGGTACATCACAGGATTGTGAGGAGGATTAAATAAGATGATGGATATAAATCCATACATACACTATTATGTCATAAAAATGTTGTTTTGAAAGTAATCATTTTCTTTTCTATGATCTATCATACCATGACTTTCTAAAAGCAGTGAGCATCCCACGGCGGAAATAAAACATAGTGATATTTTCTGTGTTTTTTCTAAATTGCAGGCTTTCTTTGATCATTCAGGTCCATTCCTGAATGTCTTCTTTATGAGTAATAAATGTTACCATTTCCAGAGTGACAAAAGAATGATGGTGAATTAATCTAAAATTGTGAACTCACTTCCCATCGTTTAGAAGCATCTCCAGACTTCAGCATACAGATGCAACTTTCTATATTTATTTGTCCTTCATTTTCTGTTAATACAGACATGGATACATAAAATACTTGCCCCCATTAATAAATGTCTGTGATCACTTTATTTATTCAGATTTAAATAAAAATATTCCTTGGCTTTCTAATTTAGCACCCTTATTTGGAAAGAGGAAGCGTGTGTGTGTGTCTATGTGCATACATGCATATGTACACTTGAGTTCTTGCACACACGCATCAAAAACACAGATGAAGATTGTTAAATATTATTTCTCATACTGAAAGACTGGATTTTTAATAGTTGTTTCAATTAAGAAAATTATGATTTTTCTTTCATAAGTTTTAAATTAGTGCCTAAAGTGTTTAAAAGATGAACTTTTCTGCACCACCTTTTGTAGAATAATGCAGATGATAAAGAGAGATGTAATATGAAATGAATAGGCTAAGAAACTGACTTTTTAAGGGTTTAATTGTTACTGTTATTGTTAGTGTCCTCATGTAATTGTGCTGTAAGTCTTCAGTTTTGGATACTGAACTAGTCTTACTGCTGAGTAAAAGAGTAAAAGCAGAGAGAGGAAAACAAATTTTCACATGTTTTACATATTATGTATACATTTCATACACATCCTCCTAAATATACCTGTCTGTATAACAGCTAAACTACGTACCAGGCACTGTGTTAAATCCTTTACCTGGAATATTTCATTTAATGCTCACAACAATTCTATGATGTAGCTTTTGTTATTAGCCTCATTTCAGGTAAGGAAACTGAGGCTTACAAAGGTAAAGTCTATAATTGGTGGAGCCAGCATTTTAACCAAGCTGTCTGACTTCACAGCTGGAACTTTTAACTGCCACACGACTCTGTCTAGGGGCTTGTGTAGTCACAGAATCAGAATTGGAAAAGACGTTGGTCAATCCTTGTAGTCTTCATATCAGTGGATGTTAAGTTTGTTCGCATCTCAGACAGATGGCCATGCAGCCTAAGCTTGAGTAACTTACTAATTGGCATTTCATACCTTCACGAGACAGACCATTTCATTGTTGGACAGCTCCCATCACTAGATAACTTATTCAACTATTTATGGGAAATTTGTCTCCCTGCAATTTGCACATACTGGTTCAAGTTCTGCTTTCGGAGAAATGTTGAACATCTCTCTTCCCTCTTCTCCTTGGGAATCTTTCAAATGTTGTATTCCTCTAAGTCTTCTTTTTTCAGCAGCTCTATGTGGTTTGTAGACTCCTCACTACAGGGTGTCAGAAAGGTCACCCTTTCTGACAGTATAGTTCATTGGTTATTTATGACAAGATTTAATACACAGAGCTGAACACAGCTAGGAGGCAGTCATTGAGGCAGAAAAATTTTTGGACTGAACCATAACACCTAGGTTAAAATGTTAGCACTAATGCCTACTGTGTGACATTGGGCAAGTGGCAACATGGCCAAGTCTCTGATCTTCATCTGTGATAGGGACATAATGACAACCCTAATGCACAGGATTATGGTGTGACTAAATAAGATGTTGCTTGGAAAAGTGCTGTATGTATCACAGCCGCTGACTCAGGCCTTTTAACTTCCCTCTCCTTGGCCTGCCTTTTCGTGCTTTTCACATCAGCATTTCTTGTTCCTTTGTTTCCCTTTGCATCTTTGCTCAAAAAGTCAACTAACTGAAGCCTTTTCTGGTACTGTATTTAAAACTGCAAATAACCCCTTACTTTCTGTCTTCATCTTACCTGAATTTGTGTTCTCAGCCGTGTTTATCACAATCTGAAATACATACATTTTACTTATTTATTTTGTGACTTCCCAACTAGAATGAAAACAATATAAGCTCAATAGTTTATCTCTTTCTATCACTGCTATGTTCTCAGGATGTAGCAAGTGATTTATAAATAAAAAAAATTACAGTCACTTTTATGTTTCTGATATGGTCTGGTCATCAAAAAGTACAATACAATGCTTTTCCTTTTTTAGCAGTAGAAAGGTACAGTTACCAAATTTGTGAATTGTTCTTTATTTTATTTATTTATTTTTTGAGATGGAGTCTTGCTCTGTTACCCAGGCTGGAGTTCATTGTTGCAATCTCAGCTCACTGCAACCTCCACCTCCTGGTTCAAGCAATTCTCGTGCCTCGTGCCTCAGCCTCCTGAGTAGCTGGGACTGCAGGTGTGCACTACTGTGCCTGGCCAATTTTTATATTTACTTTAGTAGAGATGGGATTTCATCATGTTGGCCAGGCTGGTCTCGAACTCCTGACCTCAGGTGATCTGCCCTCCTTGGCCTCCCAAAGTGTTAGGATTATAGGCATGAGCCACAGCACCCAGCCTGTTCTTTTAATATTTCAATTCCATATATTTATTAGTCTGTTAATTTCCTTGTACTGCAAGGTTGTTTTCTGACAAAATGATTATCTGAGCTGGACTCCCAAGAGTGAAATATGATTATAAAATTCTAAAATGTTAGTTAAAATGAAAAAAAATGAAGTTTATTACTGGTTTAATTTTCTTATGTCTCAGGGTCACAGTTTGATGGATACAAATTTTTATTTTAAAGTAGCAACAAATCATTGCATTTTGTATTTATTAACTCATTGTAGCCCATCATTATCTTTATATCTGGTTTCTGATTGACAGTGTATCTATAAGGCCTTTGTCTCAAAGTGGTCACAGCCCAAGCTAGTTGACTGTTCCCATGTTATTATGGTTTTTGGAGCTGGTAGATGAAGGGGAATGAACAGGGCAGGGGAAGCAGAAATTCAGATGTGTTTAGGACCTATACATAGGAGATTAGGTATGCCCAGGGGGATGCTGGGATCTCAGCTTGAGTCTCAGGATGAACAGAGTCTAGGAAACATGCTACCTGCCTAGATAGAGTTCTCAGGAAAATCTCATTCATCTGCCTAAAGTGGGTTATGAAGTTAAGATTACTGGGGGTGTAGGGAGTGCCGAATTTCCACACTGATTCCTATCTTTTGTTGTTTAGTGACATGCATATAGAGCTAGCTCTCTGCCTAGTCTTCATGGAAGAAAACAGCTGAAGTCAACAGAACGTCTGATTGTAACAGGTGATCTGTCTACTGGCAGGGGAAGAGGAAATAATTTTCTCACAGCAAAAAAGCATCTTAGGATATAGGAAAAGAAATAGAAAGATACATTTTCCTTGCCCAAGAGAGTTGACTTTAGACCTATGAATTATTGACCATGCTTTTTGGTGTTCAATGTTTGCACGTCTACCCAGATCAAATAACGCTGTTAGCAGTTAGTGCTGTGTCACACTTTCCTGAATTTAAATCTGCGGAATCACGTTTGCTCAGAGTACCTGAAATATCCTACAGCTGTTTATTTAAATTATGTTCAATTTGCTTTAAAATGCATTTTAATCACCAGGGTGCTTTCAGAAGATGCTATAAATCTATCATTGCTAAATACCAAAGCATTGCAAATATACTTTGTATGGTAGAATAATGACCAGATTAATGCATTGTACATTTACATTCTGTTCTGGTTTTTTTTTTTTTTTTTTTTTTTTTTTTGACATGGAGTCTCACTCTGTTGCCCAGGCTCGAGTGCAGTGGCTTAATCTCTGCTCACTGCAAGCTCCATCTCCCAGGTTCAAGCAATTCTCCTACCTCAGCCTCCTGAGTTGTTGAGATCACAGGTGTGCACCACTATGCCTGGCTAATTTTTGAGTTTTTAGTAGAGACAGGCTTTCACCTTGTTGGCTAGGCTGGTCTCGAACTCCTGACCTCGTGATCCACCTGCCTTGGTCTCCCAAAGTGCTGGGATTACAGGTGTGAGCCACCGCGCACATCCTACATTCTGTTTTAAATGAGAAGGGATTTATATGTTTTGGCAGAATCAGTATTTGTAATGAATTTATGAAAAATCTATGATTTTACAAATATATTGGAATTAAATTATTTTAGCAGGTAAGAGAGGGAAACAAGGTCAGTGCAAACTTTAATTAATAACAGCAATCGTGATAGATGCTTTTGTTAAGTAAACAATTACCACTGCTAGAGGAATGAACATTTGGGCACAGAATTGACTAATTGTTTTTCTAGTTACACAGGATCTGCATTTTGGATTCAAGATTACTGATTGGGTGTCAAGGAAGACATTGATCAATATAATGGTTAAATTAATAAAAGGAAGGAGACCTTTAAATGAAGCGTTAAGTGGTTTCCAAGACTTATTTCTTCCCTTCAAATAAATGGCATAATAGTATGGCTGTCATAGTAATAGTAGTACTAGTACTAATAATGATAATAACTAATAATTCTTAAGTGCTTACTATATGCCAGGTACTATCATAAATGTTTTTCAACAATGATTTACTTGCATCTTTGAAACAATTTAAAACAATTGTTACTAACATATTTTTGCTTTATGGATGAAATGAGATGCAGAAATTGCTCTGAGTCATTCAACTGGGAAAACATAAAGCTAGATTCAGCCTGCAGGCCCTCTCTTCTGAAGGCTAGGGCTTAGTTTCTCTGCTCCCCAATTCGATTGAGAACATGTCGACTTACGCAGACCCTCTTGGGGGTGTTAGTGGAGGAGTGAAGAAGGGGAAGATGACGTAGCCCCTGACCCTCAAGGAATTTTAATAGAGGAGAGAAAGGACAAAAGCAGATGGTGATTGTTTTAGGTGATGAGTACTCCAACAAGAGTTACGAGAAGGGACAGTCACTATGGTATGAAATGGTTAGGGAAGAAGACCTCCTGGAAGAGGTGAACTTTGGCTTAGGCTTCCCCTACCTGCTGAGTAAAGTTGCCACAACAAATCGTGTCCTTTAGTGTTCAGGTTCTGCTAAGAATTGTATGAATGGTGTCCTGATGTGGTGCCTTGCTTAGGTTTAAAGGGGCTTTGGGCACTTAAAAACCAATGTAAATGTGCATATATTTTTGATGGAGTTTATATCTGAAAACATAATTTATTGCTTATCCCTTCTGAAATGTGGAAGCAGTTAATGTTTGATTATTTAAAAGGTCTTCTATATATGTGGAAGAAAGAGAATTCAGAGAGGTGTTTCAGGTAGAACTGAAATGTAATGTTCTGCTGCAAAAGGTAGAGCAATGCTTTAAAAAGACAACTTTCTGCATTTTTTTGGTAACATTCACAGTAAATACTTCCTTCAACAGTGGGGTTGGGCTTGACTGTATTAATGATGTGAATTCTTTATTCAAATTCTATGTTCAGACCCTTGTTTTTAAGTCACATCTAAGATTATTCAGTTATTCTAAGGAAAAATAAAAGTTTTAAAATATGTGTATTATAAAAAAGCACAACAAAATGCAGTCATGTACCACATGATGTCATTTCAGTAAACAGTGGTCTGCATATACTGTGGTAATTCTATAAGATTATAATACCACATTTTTACTGTAGTTTTTCTATGTTTATATATGTTCAGATCCACAAATACTTAGCATTGTGTTGCAGTTGCCTAAAGTATTCAGTGCAGTAACATGCTGTACAGATTTGTAGCCTAAGAGCAATAAGCAATATCATATAGGGCCTATGTTTGTGGTAGGTTATGCCATCCAGGTTCCTGTTAAGTACTTTCTATGATGTTGGCATAGTGACAGAACTACCTAATAATGTATTTCTCAGGATGCATCTCTGTCATTAAGCAACAAATGACAGTAATACAACAAATATGAGTGTACACACATCCCATATTAAAAAAAAATAGATCTTTGCAAGACAGAAGAAATTTCTCTTTTTCTGATTGCAACTCCTCCTTCACCTGCAGAAGTAATCATAGTGCTTGGGATATACAACTCCACATATTTCTTTATACTTTGTCTACATATGGATATTTTTTAAGCAGTATATAGTATTATTCATATTAATTACATAAATTACATGCATTTTAATACCTTACTTTTTTCTTTTAACTGTGAAATTTATTCATTTTAATGGATGTAACTCTAGTTCATTTGTTTTTCATTGCTTAATAGTATTTGTTTGTATTAATATACCTCAGTTTATTTAGCTGTTTTATCAATAGATATGTAATTTATTATTTTTATGATAGATAGTGAAGGCATGAACAGTTTTTAACATGTCTCTTTTTGTATTTATGTCACTGTCTTTTTATATGTTTGCATAGTATTTTCTTTTTCTGTGCATTGCGTGTTATATGTTTTGCCCATTTTTAATGGATTATCTTTATTAATTTATAGGTACTCTTTAGATACTAGGAATAGTCACCTTTTATTGAATAGTTGTATTAAAAATGTCTTGCCTAGGCTGTGGCTTACCTCTTTACTTTTTCATGATGTCTTTGATGAACACAAGTTTAAATTTTAATGCAGTAAAACTGATCATTTCCCCCTTACCACTTAAATAGATTTAATGTGCTATATGTATCTAGTTTAAGAAGTCTTCCATACTGAGTGAATAAAATTTAATTTAAAAGTGCCCCTTAAGGCATTTTAGATGGTTAAGATGAAACAGGAAGCATTGCTGCTTTTTTTTTTTTTAAGAAAAGGTTGAGTCAAAATTGGGTGACACCCAGTTAAAATAGCTCTTATCAATACCAGTTTACTCAAAGCAGAGCCCACTATCATACCTTAATTACAGTATATATACCTTTTCTGCTCAATCTCAATATTTAGAAAATATCATTTGTAAATATGAGAGTTTAGGGAGGGAAAACCATAGATATAACATCAATTTTCACAGAATTCTGTGGATTTACACATGTGCACATTCCTTCCTGTACAGAAAGCTCATGGTAACCATAAGTAATTCAAACGGGCCACTACTAACTATAATGAAGGAAGAAGCAGCCTAGGCTTTGGATACAATTACAGCCGAGTGTCCTTGAGGTGTTTCATTGCTATGGCTGTTCTCATGGCCATTTCAAGTTTCTCTGCTTACTTGTCATCTTTCTTTAATAAATTCAATCTTAGTTACAAAGCAATTTAATGGCCTCAGTTATACAGTCACAGTCTAGCCAGGCCAGATAGAACTTGTCAACCATGAAGCTTGGAAGGTGAACTGCCTTGGGTTTGGGTGGTCAGTGTCCAAATTTCCTGAAATTTTGTTCCACTTTCTACAACCATTTACATGAAGGACAAGGACTTATGTGGAGAGATCCTCATAAAAGTTATTGGTTTATTTCTTGGTGCCTCTTAATTTATCCATCATCATGGCCTCAATTATTTGTTTAATCTCCATTTTTATAATCATCATTCATAAATTGTAGTTGTACTTTACTATAAAATAGTTATAATTATTGTAATTAATAATAATAATAAAAGATAAGCCTGGGCAACATAGGGTGATCCCCATCTGTACAATAAATTAAAAAAAAAATTAACCAGGTGTGGTGGTGCACGCCTGTAGTTCCAGCTAGTAGGAAGGCTGAGGTAGAAGGATCGCTTGAGCCCAGGAGTTTGAGGCTACAGTGAACCGTGATCATGCCACTGCACTCCAGCCTGGGCGATGGAGCAAGACCTGTCTCAATAGTAAAGATGATGATGATGATGATGATAATAATAATAATAATAATAATAATAATAAATGTTAAATAACCGCAGAAGCCTTCAATAAGATTCCTGTGGTATTTGCATGTTTTGTAGAAAAGCAGTGATATGGGTGGATGGTGACTTCAGGCAATCCAGCCATTCTTTTTCTTAGAGACTCAGTGTGGGTTTAAGAGCTTTTGGGTAGGGGAGCCTGGCAGTTAGGATGATCCTATGAGTGTCGTCCTCTGTTCTCTGACTTTATTTTATCAGATTGAATTGTTCATAAATTTTTCTTTTCTCTTTCCATAATTTCCCCCATCACTATGGACTGTAAAAAAAGCAAGAAATATATCTAATTCATCTTTTTATGTTTGGATTCTAGCACAGTTTGGGCCTCAAGTGTGGTATGCTGTCACAACATATTTGTGGAACTGAATTTCTGTCATTGAGTTGTCACACACTACACAGAATGGTTATTAGAATGATGAGCATAGATTTAGTCATTGTAGGTAAAAATACAATGTTAATGGTCTATAGAGAGGCGAATTATGTGGGCTTATGGTTAAGATGTTTATGTTACTTCAGTCATTTTATGCTAGAAAAATTCTCTGAGAAATATAAGGTTTATTATTACCTTTGAATTAAGATAACAGTTGATAGAAACAGAATTGTTTTAAAATATTTAAAACAACCTTTGCTACTGCAAAAGTGAATCTGGATTTTTTGCCTCAGTCTATTTCATGGCTTCAACTGCCACTCGCATGATTTCTCAATATCCATCTTTTTTCTGCGCTCCAGTTTCATTTTCCCAATGGCCTAGCATAGCTCTACCTTGCAGTTAGGTAGGAAACATGTGACGCTAGCTGGCCCTTCCTGCACATCTCTTTTGTTTCTGCCTTCTTTTCTCAGTTTATATTATTACTGTCTAGATAGTTGTGCAAGCTGGAACTTGGGGGTTATTCTTGATATCTTTTCTTCCCTAGTATAACGTATCTAATGGATCACAAAGTACTTTTGATTTTACTTCAGTTATGTCTTTTCTGTCCTGACACTTTTTCTCCTGTTGCCCTGTTCGGACCTTTCATTTCTCAGATGGAAGTGGGATTATGGCAGTATTCTGTTAAATGGCCTCTCAGTTTTGGCCTCTTCACCTCTCCACGTGTCCTCACCTCAGCCTCAGTAACAATTGTCTTTCAGAAGTCCAGATCTGAGCCATGAGCCTGCATGTATGTAATCTATAATGACATAGGAAAATAAATTTAGCAGAACAATCTTTTCATCCAGCAAAATACATGTTTTTATTATAAGAATATCTCTAAAGTTTTATTTTAAGATAAATTGTCACATATACTATATGTGTAAATTATTTTCATTTTCTGTATTGCAGTATATTTGTAAGAAGGTGATACTTTTACAATTTTTTTGTAGTATCTGAAAGGACAATTAGACTCAGAAACCATGTTAAGGTAAAAATCTGAGTATCTTTTACAACAGGAACTACTTTGAAACATTTTTATGGTTTTAAACAATTGATTTTAATTGATTATGCTGGAGTTGAACTTAACACGCTGATACCTCCAAGGCTAGTCCTTACTGCTTGAGTATTCCACTTATTAGATGAAATAGATTTATGCTATTAGTAAAACACCCCTTTCATTATCACAAGATAGCGTGACAAAAAAGACTCTAGAAATTGCATAATACAAATGACATCAACAAAAATAAAAAACAGATGTCCCTTCTGCTGCTATTCTGCCTACATCTCTCATGGGAACCAGGGCCTGGCTGTGATGTCAGCTTGAGGCCAGTTTTTGACTGTCATGAATTTGTTTGGATTCATGATCTCTAACTGGTTAGATCCAAATTTTGAGGAAGGCAAATTCTGATTGGTAGGTGAAGAATGGAGTTTGGAAAGTTTGGTATACAGTCATGCCCTGCATAACAATGTTTCAGTCAATGACAGAGTGCATTTACAAGGGTGGTCTTACAAGATTATCATGAAGCTGAAAAATCCTTGTCTTCTGGTGACTTACAAGCCATCGTAATGTTGTAGCCCAACACATTGCTTACATGTTTGTGGTGATGCTGGTGTATACACACCTACACTTCCTGTCATGTACAAGTATGACACAATTATGCATGATACATAAATATTTGATAGTGATAATGAAAAATATGTTACTGGATTATGTATTTACTATATGTTTTATCATTATTTTGGAGTGTACTCTTTGTACTTACTAAAAAAAAAGGAATTGCAAAACAGTCTCAGGCAGATCCTACAGGACACAATCTGCAAAAGGCATTGTCAAAGGGCAGGTCCGTGCATTTTATTGCCCCTGAAGACCTTCTGGTGGGACAAGATGTGGAGCTGGAAGACATTGATATTGATGTTCTTGACCCTGTGTAGGTCTAGCTAATGTATGTTATTATGTCTTAGTTTTTAACAAAAATGTTTAAAAGGTAAAAAATAAATGTAGAAAGTTTAAAATAGGAAAAGCTTATAGAATAAGGACATAAAGAAAAAATATTTTGGATATGGCTGTACAATGTATATATGTATATGTGTTTCTAAGCTAAGTGTAATTACAAAAAAGTCCAAAAGTTAAAAAACTCTAAAATGTTTATAAGATAAAAAGTTTTAGTAAGCTAAGGCTAATTTATTATTGAATAAAGAAAAAATTTAAATATATTCAGTGTAGCCTAAGTGTATGGTATTTATAAAGTTGACAGTAGTGTGCAGTAATGTGCTAGGCCTTCACATTCACTCACCACTCCCTCATTGACTCACTCGGAACAACTTGCAGACATGTAAGAACCGTTCATCTAAGTGCTCTATACAGGTATACCATTTTTAAATCTTTTATATCGTATTTTTACTGTACTTTTTCTATGTTTAGATATATTTAGATACACAAATATTTATGATTGTGTTACAGTTGCCTGTAGTATTTAGTAGAATAACGTGCTGTACAGGTTTGCAGCCTAGGAATAATAGGCTATACTGTATAGGCTAGGTGTGTAGTGGGCTATACCATGTAGATTTGTGTAAGTGCACTCTATGGTGTTCACACAGTTATGAAATGGCCTGAGGATGGATTTCGTGGAAGGTGTCCTCATTATTATGGGGTACATGATTATATTTGTCTAGGATGAGAAGATAGCAGTTGTTAGACTGCAGGATTTTTGACTCTTTTGACCTTGAACGGTCGTTGTTACAAGGAGGAGACCTTGAGACGAATTTCTGTTTTGTGTGACCTCCCCTAGTGCCCATGAACATATGCTTTATGCTGTTTATTGGTGTTCCCTGTCCCCCACCCCAAGACGGAGTCTCGCTCGGTCCCCCAGGCTGGAGTGCAGTGGTGTGATCTCGGCTCACTGCAACCTCCGCCTCCTGGGTTCAAGCAATTTTCCTGCCTCAACCTCCCGAGTAGCTGAGATTACAGGTACGCGCCACCATGGCTGGCTAATTTTTGTATTTTTAGTAGAGACGTGGTTTCACCATGTTGGTCAGGCTGGTCCCAAACTCCTGACCTCGTGATCCGCCCACCTTGGCCTCCCAAAGTGCTGGGATTGCAGGCATGAGCCATTGTGCCCGGCCATGGGTGTTATATGTTTTAAAAAATGGTCTTCTAGTATTTAGCTTGTTTGGGGTTGTAGTGGTACTCAGTGGGGTTGTGGAGTAAGTAGCATGAATCCTATGAATTGATGGGTTTTTAGTGGAGAAGAGCAACTTCTGTAGTATAAAAGTGGATTGAATCTATTATTCTCTGATTTCAGGGGATACTTATCCACAGAACCTGGAAACTAGTGGACCAGTCCTGAGTTATGGCTAACCTGCAACAAGAGCTATATTACCTTTGTGTATTTGTTATCTGGAACAAGTTAAAGAGTGAGCTTAAAGGGCCAAAAACGCAAAGGGCATCATGTGCCAGAAGATGTATAGAATGGAAGGGCTCCATGTTTGTGAAACAATCCCTCTCTCTTTTAATAGGTTATTTTAGGCCATTGAAAGTAAGAGCTCTATTTTGTTTTTAGGCATGCAAATCCATGTAGACTGTAATAAAGGAAGTATTAGATTTACTTGTAAAATGGAGCCCTGAGAGAAGCCATGACACACTGTCACTTGCTGTCTGAAATTTGTGGTGTTCTCTTCGATTAAATTTAAATGAGTGAGACTGATGAGAAGTAGAATCCTTTATCAGAATTAATAATGAGCCCTAAAGAAAATGTTTCTGTGGGACTGCACTTTTTTGAGTTTGTATCTTCAGTATACTCAGAAGGCTTTACATAGTAGAAGTTAGAAAAAAAAAATCAATTTCCTAATTTGTCATTTACAAAATGGCTTTTTGGATAGGGCCATTTACCTTCTCCAAGGGACTCTGTACCTCATCATCTCCCCTCTTTAATCTCCTCTTTCCCTTGAAGCTCAGGCGCTGGCTTAGCTGGTCCTGAAAAGCCTGGTCTCTCCCCTGGGATTGACACAACCTCTCTCAGTTGTCTCTTCTGGTTATTTCTTTGCTTTGTGGATACAT
Source organism: Chlorocebus sabaeus (assembly GCF_047675955.1). Classification (NCBI taxonomy): domain Eukaryota; kingdom Metazoa; phylum Chordata; class Mammalia; order Primates; family Cercopithecidae; genus Chlorocebus; species Chlorocebus sabaeus. The sequence goes on along the minus strand of NC_132916.1, from coordinate 98,032,582 downwards.
CCTATGTTCGTTCTTATTTTATGACGCGGGACTTTTTTTCACCACCAGGGTGTATATTGCCTTATCAAGAATCCAAATTTGTGACGTTTATGAATTTGAGTTATGTAATTCATCAGACTTTTAAAATGTACTGTATGAACAATATGTTCATCTTTGTGATGAGGATTATGTCAATTTCAGTGTGTGAAATACCAGTGTAACCAAGAAACACCTATAGTTCTTCCAAAATATTTTTTAAAAATCCGTGTTAGTAGTACATATCTGCTCCCTTTCCTTTTATGGATTTACGTAGTGGAATGCGATTGCTGGTTGTGCCATGTATACATGGTTCTAAATCTCTGAATCACTGTCCTTTCTGTTAGCTTATAAAATACGTGTGATGCATGCTGTCATGTGAACTTCTGCCAGAATCCAGAGATCATTCCTGTGACAAAACAAAGAAGCAGTTTGAAATCAAAAGGCAGAGTATGGGATGGAATTTAAAAAAAATAGTGTTAAGATACTGTAGACAACTAAAATCCATGCTCAGTTAACTCTTCTTTCAACAAGAGGAAAATGATAGATAGCTGATTTGTTTTGACGGGAACAGAAAGAAGGAAAGAAGCCTGTATCCTTTTATCTTTGCAAGCCTCCTGTCACGCACAGACTCTGCTGGAAAGGCTTCTGCAGGTGCCCTTAATAATTAAAGTAGAAAAATTTGAAATCTCGAGTAAATCTTCATTCTTTTATGTAAAATTTCACATGACATTAATCTACTGAACACTTTACAGTACAGTATGTGTTGAAATGCTAACAATAATTAGGAAATGTGTCAGACGGATCTAATCCAAAAATTACATGTTAGACCTTGTCCAAACTTTACTGAAACTGTTAAACTAATTATCTCAAAAGTCTTGTAATTTCTTACTGTTCTAGCATTGCCAGCTCGGCTGCACCCCACACTGGGATTTGATAAATGCATATTTCACCATCACGATACATGAGGACTTCCTCCTGCACTCATGCTTTGCCTTATTACATTCATCTCAGTAATTTAAGGAGTGTTAGCCAGCATCTTTCAGTTTCTTGCTTTCCTGGCAAGTATTTAGAATAGGCCTCACATTAGATAAAATCTGGTTTTCTCCCTTTTAGCTTAGCCTCTGACCTAAAACTGTATGTGAATTAGATTTTATCTTGCCTGTATTTTCTTTACTCAATAATTATTTTGGTGAAAGTTTAAGGTTAAACTGTAGAAGGGCATAGTTTGGAGAGAGTAGACTCGGTGGAAATAGTCAAGAAAGGATGTCTTACTGAGTGAAGAGAGACAGATGTGACCTTTTGGTTAACTACTTAGGTTCCCTTCCTAACCTATTCTCACTCCAATGCTATTCTCCTAATATGTAATTGACAAAGGCTTACTGATGAGAGCCAGAGTTAAGAGTTGGCCAAGTAGCCCTGTGATTGGAAGACCTATATTGATGTATTCATTCATTCATTCATTCACTAGTATTTAGTAATGTGCCTACCGTGAGCCAGTATTCATGGCATTGGGGATACAGGGCATAGTAGCTTGCTGCTTGGTCATACTGGAAAGTTTTCTGCCACACTTCCAAAATCTGTGTGTCCTTTGAATTCATGAAAAGAACAGAAAAGGCCTTCAGAGGAAGGGATGTGGAAATGGGCTGTGGAAATGGCTGAAGTCAGTGGGCTTAGTGGAATTTGGGAAAGCTGATCAGGAAGGTAGATTAGAGAAGCTAGGAGGCAGAATTCTCATTTCATGGACCATGTTTCCTCAATTCTGAAAGCCCTTTAAAATTTCGGTTAAAGTTATGTTTAATGTGCAAATTCTGTTCTTTCATTCTCATTCCGCTTGTCTACACGAAAGCTGTTGTTGAATCAGTGGTGTAGTTTACAGTTGAAGATGGCTCAGAATTGCAGAGGTAAGCGCTACAGGCTAAGCTGCTCTTCACAATCAAAAATTGATTGGTGTAGAGCTCTGAGACTTCATACAAAATGCTTCTTCATTTTTTCTTTTTTTAATTAGCTAAAATCTTTTTTTATTAATTTACTTATTTTTACAGCTTTATTAGGGTATCAACAAATAAAATTTTATAAATTTACAGTACATAATATGGTATTTTCAATATATAGACACTGAGAAGTGATTAAGTCAAGCCAATTAACATAGCAGTCACCTCATATACTTATTTTTTGTGTGTGGTGAGAACACTTAAGATATATTCTTTTAGGAATTTTAAAGTGTACAAAACATTATTAACTGTGTCACCATGTTGTATCATGGAAATCCAGAAGTTATTCCTCTTGTCTAAGTGAAACTTTGTGCCCTTTAACTAACATCTCCCCTTTTCTCTCTGGCCCCCCACCCTTGGAAACCACCATTCTGTCTCTGTCTCTATAGGTTTGACTTTCTTAGATTTCACATATAGTGAACTCATGCAGAAGTTATCTCTGTGCCTGGTTCATTTCCCTCAGCATAATGTTTTTCAGGTTCATTAATGCTGAAATGACAAAATTTGTTTTTGAAGACTGAGTGGCATTTCATTATTACATATTTTTCTTTATCTGTTAATCCATTGATGGACATAGGTTGATTTCACGTCTTTTCTATTTCAAATAATGCTGCAGCAAACATTGGAGTGCAAATATCTTTTTGACATACTGATTTCATTTTCTTTGGATATATACACAGAAGTAAGATTGGTGGATCATATGGTAGTTGTATTTTGAGTTCTTTGAGAAATCTCCATACTGTTTTCCATAGAGGTTGTACTAATTTATATTCTTACCAACAGTGTACAGAGGTTCCCTTTTCTCCATGTCCTCATCAACACTTGTTTTCTTTTGTCTTTGATAAAAGTCATTTTAACTTGGGTAAGATGATAGCTCATTGTGGTTTTAATTTACATTTCCCTAATGATTACTGATGTTGAGCTTTTTAAAAAATACACCTGTTTGTTATCATATGTCTTCTTTTGAGAATTTTTTATTCATATATTTTGCACATTTTAAGTTTTTTTTGCATAGAATTTTAAAACTTTTATCTTTTTAAAAATTTTTGTGGGTACATAGTAAGTGTATGTATTTGTGGGGTACATGATATACTTTGATACAGGAATGCAATGTGAAATAACCACATTATGGAGAATGCAGTTTCTGTCCCCTCAAACATTTATCCTTTGAGTTACGAACACATTATTGACTGGAGTCACCCTGTTGTGCTATTGAATAGTAGGTCTTATTCATTCTGTCTATTTTTTTCATACCCATTACCTCCCACACCTTTCTCCAGGTCCCCCACTACCCTTCACAGCTTCTGGCAACCATCCTTCTACTCTCTATGTCCAAGAGTTCAATTATTTTGATTTTTAGATCCCACAAATAAGTGAGCACATGTAATGTTTGTCTTTCTGTCCATAGCTTATTTTACTTAATATAATGATCTCTGGTTTCATCTATTTGTTGCAAATGACTGTATCTCATTGTTGTTTATGGCTGAATATAGTACTCCATTGTCTATATGTACCACATTTTCTTTGTCCATTATCTGTTGATACACAATTAGGTTGCTTCCAAATCTTAGTTATTGTAAATAGTGCTACAACACACATAGAGTGCAAATATCTCTTTAATTTACTGACTTTCTTTCTTTTGAATATATACCCAAAGTGAGATTGCTGCATCATATGGTAGCTCAATTTTTAGTTTTTTTGAGGAACCTCCAAATGGTTCTCCATAGTGGTTGTACTAATTTACATTCCCACCAACAGTGTGCAAAGGTTCCCTTTTCTCCACATCCTCACCAGCAGTTGTTACTGCCTGTCTTAAGCCCTTTTAGTGGGATGAGAAGATATCTAATTGTAGTTTTGATTTGCATTTCTCTGATGATCAGTGATGCCGTGAACACTTTCATATGTCTGTTTGCTATTTCTGTGTCTTCTTTTGAGAAATGTCTATTCAAATCTTTTGCCCATTTTTCATCGAATTATTAGATTATTTTCCTATAGGGTTGTTTGAGCTCCTTATATATTCTGGCTATTAATTCCTTGTCAGGGGGATAGTTTGCAAATATTTATTCCCATTCTGTGGGTTGTCCCTTCACTTTGTTGATTGTATTCTTTGCTGCGCAGAAGCTTTTTAACTTGGTGTGATACCATTTGTTTATGTTTGCTTTGATTGCTTGTGCATCTGGGGACTTGCTATTGAGTTTTTAGAGTCCCTTGTATATTTTGGATATTAACCCCTTATAAGATATGTGGTTTGCAACTATTTTCTCCTATTTTGTGGGTTGTTCCTTCAGTCTGTTGATTGTCTCCTGTGCTCTGCAGAAGCACTTAAGTTTGATGCAATCCCATTTGTCTATTTTTACTTTTGTTGCCTGTCCTTCTGTCATATTCAAAGTATCTTTGTCAAGACCCAAGTTATGCAGCTCTTTCCTTATGTTTTCTTCTAGTAGTTTTATGGTTTCATGTTATGTTTAAGTCTTTATGGCATTTTAAGTTGATTTTTATATATGGTATGAGATAAGGGTCCAGTTTCAGTCTTCCGCATATTCTATAATTTCCACTTAGAAAAATATAGAATAGGGACAATTTCTGTAGGATCAGTACTAAGATAGTTTTCTGTCTTATATGTCTTATCATGTTTATTGTGACAGTTTGGGAACTATAGTGATATGGTTTTCATATTTGTTCCCTCCAAGTCTCAGGAATGCGATCTTCAAGATTACAGGTGGGGCCTAGTGGGAGGTGTTTGGGTCATGGGGATGGCTTTCTCAGGAATGCCTTGGGACCTCCCTGTGGTAACCGTTTCACTTGAGATCTGGTTGTGGAAAAGAGTCTGGGACCTCCCTCCCTTTCTTGCTTTTTCTCACTGTGTGACACACTAGCTCCCCGTGTCTTCTACCACGACTGAAAGCTTCCTGAGGCCTCACTAGAAGCAGAAACTGGCACCATTCCTCTCTACAATCTGCAGAACCATGAGCCAAATAAACCCATATTCTTTATAAATTACTCAGCCTCCTTTATTGCAGTACAAAATGGACTAGTGCATATAGAAAAGTATACGTAAGAAAATAATATCTTTCAGACTTCCTCAACTCGTGGTCAAGGTTTGCTTTTATTTTGGTCAATAAGTCTGTCTTTTCTCGTCTTTACTCCTTTTTATCTTTCTCTTTTTCTTTTGTTCCTTCCTTCTCTTTTTCCCTTTCCCCTTTTGTCTGTAAATCTATCACTACATTAATGTCTGTATATCTGTAGATTTTTTAAATTTGTGGTTTCACTGTATTTACTATTTCATGTTTTACTGTACATTAATGTCATGTGGGAAATATTTTTCCATAGCTTCAAATATTTTCAAAAACATTTTTAGTTGAGTTATATGATATACCACAATTTGATCTCTATTATTAGATGTTCAGACTGGTGACAGGTTATTTTTTTTAATATATTGGTAATTATAATTCTACAAATCATGTATGGGCATAAAGTTTTGTATGCAGCTCTGATCAGATATTGAAGATGAAATATTAGAACTTGTGTTGCTGGGACAAAGAGGAATACATATTTTGAAGATGTTTGATACATATTAGGAAAATATTCTCCTGAATGGCTATGTAATTTAAAATTCCCACCAGTCTTGAGTAGGAATTGTCTGTGGCTCCTTTTTTTTTTTTTTTTTTTAATAGATGTTTTATCAGTGATCTTGGTGATGAAGTAACTTTTGAATTTGAAGTTATAATGTAAAATAAATATAATGTAAAATACTTGACGGTTCAGAAAATTAGCGAGTTGATAGCAAATTAAAGTTCAATAAGGAAAAATTAGGGCCGGAGAAATAAATGATGCAAGTGGCCAAAATAATGTTTGGAGTAGCTGTTTCTACATGCATTGCTTGAAGGAAAATCCAGGGTCATAGGGAATATGACTAAATTTTTTCACAGCCCCATGGGGAATGTTACTATGGTAAGAAGTGCTCCCAAATGAAACACACACACACACACACACACACACACGCACACGCAAGTAAGCCTTGCTGGAACTGATGCTCTGTTCTAAAAAGACTGATTGACTGATTTTATACTTTAAACTATTAAGAATTAAGAGACACTACATACCTTCTTGGGAGATATTAAATGTTCATTTTCATTATTTACTCTAATTATTTGAGCATAAATTGAATTAAAAAGGCTTTCTGAAAGTTACTAGCTGATCTTTCCTCAGTGAAACAGAGAGTGTATTTAGGAAGCTGGGGTGTTTTCCAGTAGCAACAACCAGTTCTGATTCTCTGGATATGAACTAGATGTTCAACAATTCAACTCAATTCTGACACTAACTACATGGAGTTAGCTTAAGACTTCACAGGTGTAAGGGCTCAGTTCCATCAGACTGCACTCAGTGTAAATGCCAGTTGCAAGTATTGGGTCCGTAGGTTACTTGCACTCTATCTGACCTAGCTATAATGTCAGAGGTTCCCACACCCTTCTAGTCAGGCTTGATAACTTGCTAGAATAACTCACAGAACTCAGTAAGACACTCTATTTATTACCAGTTTACTATAAAGGATGCAGCACAGGAACAGCCAAATGGAAGAGATGCATAGGGCCATGTATGGGGGGATTGCACGAGCTTCCACACCCTTTCTAGGTGTGCCACCCTCTTAGCATCCTGATGTGTTGACCAACCTGGAAGCTCTCTGAATCCCACTGGTTAGGGGGTTTTATGGAGATTTCATCAAAAAAGCATGATCCATCATTAATCCAATATCCAGTCCCTCTCATCTCCCTGGAGGTTGGGGGGTGGGACTGAAAGTTCCAAGCTTTTAATTATGATTTGGTCTTTCTGGCAACTAATTCCTATCCTGAAGCTTTCTAGGGGGCCTGCCATAATCTACCTCAGGAAATTCTAAGGGATTTAGGAGCTTTGTGTCAGGAACTGGGGATGAAGGCCAAATATATCTTTCTTATGATGCCACGGAAGTTCAGTTTTCTTCCATGAAATATTAGGGGAAACTGAATTATCTTTATTTTGCAAATGATACTTTGAGGATAAGAATGCTGTTCTAAAATTAAGAAGGCATACGTTTATACACACAAACATGAGGAAGCAGTTTTAAAAACCTGGTTTTGTTTGGTTGTATGTTGTTGTTCTGTGTGTGTTTTAAGTGTGATTTATATCCTACAAGCCTGCACTAAACCTCTTTATTAGCAATTATTTCTTTTCATTTGTAGTACAAATCTAGTTAATGTTCAGACAGATGACCCTATCTTGATATAATTACAATCCAGAAGATTTTTATAATTTGATATTTCTTTCTGGTAGCTGATATTCAGCATGATTTTAAGACTATTAAATCATATGCAACAACTTAAAAATCAGAACATTTAATTAATCAGTTTGCTTGAATCGATTAATTAAATATCTCTGCATGATGACAGGGAATTTGCTGTGTTTTTGTTATCCAGAGTACTTTGTCTTCTTGTGCTAATAAACTGTTTTTCTATTTTTTTCTTTTAGCCTGGAAACCCACTATTTATAATTGAATGTGAGATTCTTTTCTAACTGAAACGACTTTGAATAGGCAACTTTAAAAAAATCAGTATTATTATATATATTAGCAAACTTACATCTTGAAGGAGGGTCTCAAAAATCATATGTATGTCTTGTGCACATAGGGTGCTTTTCTGAGAGTAATGAGTGTCAGAGTCCACTGCTCCCATCGCTAATGACAGATGGAGGATGATCCAGGGAGTGAAATGGTTGTTGAGAAAGCTGAAAATAAGTAGAGCTATAATTCTAATTAGTTTGTTCATCTTAACAATATCTAGTCCTTGGTGTAGTCAACAGCTATGAAGATACAAAGCTGTGTACTTTGATTTTGGAAATCTAGTTTCTTTACATTTTTAATTATAATTTGATACATGTTAATTGAATGAAATTAGAAAAATAACAAAGAAATGAAGATAAGAGGATAAAAATCACCAATAATTCAACAGTTATACATTCTGTTTAATTTTTTTGTACTCATTTTTTGTACTTAACACTTTCTCAGGCTAATAAAAAATTTCTGAAAATCTAATTTTTAATGGCTAAGTACTATTCATTTGTATAGTCATACCATTATTAACTATTTGTCAGTCCATTTTCAATAATGCTGTGATGAATGTATTTTATACATATTTTTGTGTTCATTACTAATTATAATAAAACAGCATTAAGCCATTTGTTAGATTGTACATTTTCAGTGCCAAATTACAGGATATCAGATAGTTATACATGACTGTGGGTGGGAATAGACCTGAGAAGATTTTATATGGTGGTATATGAGTTGTTCTTTAAATGGTGCACAGTCAGGGCTTGGGCAGCTATATAAGAAAGTCAGGGCATCACAGCAGTGGAAAATTTATGAGCAGAGATGTGTACAGGAGTACACGGGGCTGTATCTGTTTGGTTGAGTGTGATCCAACCATAATGGAAGGATAGGCTGGGGAAATGGAAGGAAATAAAGTTTGAAATGTTAAGGTGAAGAATTTGAAATTGTGTTAGGATAGATGGGACAACTGAAAGTCTTGAATATTCTGGATCATCTTACTTTTCACTCTTCATTAAACAGTTTTATTTAGCACATTTTATGTGCACAACTCTCATAATCTAATAAAGCCTGGCGGAGGCCACAGGGGCTTACACTTGAGTAGGGATGATATTAAACCAGTGTATGCAGTGGTCTGTCGTGTGGCCTCCGTAAGTATGTTTATATTTTAAGACTGTGACATACTGTTGGTTTGGAAAAGTATGCTCGGAGTGACGATTGGAAATCTTTGGAAGTGAAGAATCAGAGTAGACTCACAACTTAAATGATACAAATATTTAAAAGATTGTTCTCCAGATAGATTGGAGGGGGATGGTTAGAGGCAGGAAGAGCAGGTAAAAGGTTCATTAAGGAATGCAAGATTTAATAGATGGGTTAGAGAAAAGGAAGGACTTAAATTTATGAATAGGTGTTTTAATTTAATGGTTCTGGTTATTCAGTGCACTCTTTTCAAAATATGAAAGCCTCGGTCCTACTCAAGATTCGCTGAATCAGAATTTTAAGGGAATATATTTTAAAAGCTCCCTCAGAGATTCTGATACGTTTCTCTGGTTAGAAACAACTAAATGAATTAGTATGTGTTTTTTCCACTCCAAGAAGTTGTCAAATAGTCTAAACCTACTATTGAATCTTAATATATTTAATATGCATGTGTGTGTATTTTTTTTCTTCTGCATAACTTTCTCATACTGTTTTCAGTCCTGAATTTTTTTTCTGTACTTGGTGCCAAGTCTTATTATAAACTTGTTAATTAGTGTTACTCTGCAAAATCAATTTTAAGCAAATGAAATGCACTGCACAAGTTAAAAAGAATTTCTATAACTTTTTTCTTATTAAATGATAGGGACAAAAGCCAGGATGGATGTTCAAAAATGGTATTTGAGAACTTCAAAGCTGGCTCTGGCCTTGGCAATTATCCGCTCAAAACCAGCAGACAAAAGCAGCAGAGAATACACAGAGCACCTTGCTATGTTGCTGTCTGAGGAGGAGTCAAAATGGAGATCAAAAGTTGAAGTCTTGGAAGCTGAAGTTATGCAATTACGTCAAAAACTTCTTGTGGGCAGGCTTTGTTCAGGATCCTTAAAGAGTGGTGAGTATATACAATTGCCTTTTGGTAGTATGTCAAACTGTTTTATTTCAGCTGCACAATTATTTAGAAATGTATTCCCAAAACATGAAAATTTTTAGTTTCCATGAAAGCTTGACATCTTCTAGTCTTATACTTTTTTTAACTTCTGGTCATTCATTAAAATTTTATTGTCACTTTCCTACATTTGACTTTGGAATGAAGTTAGAGAATGAAAATAGTATAGATGTGAAGGCAATAAGGTCTTTTAAAATCTCATTGTTCAACTGTATTATTTTACTATTACATTTTATTTTGCTTTTATGTTCAGTAGTTAATCTAGCAGTCCAAAGTGAAATACCAGTTATTGGCCAGGCTTGTGTGGATGGTGAGGACCTCAAAACACGTAGAAGGAGGTGCTGTCTTTTCTACTAAGTACCTACCATTCTAGCAGACAAAGCAGACCTATAAATAATTAACCTAGTTGTGATACATACTATAATAGAGGGACTGACAAAATACAGAGGAGGAAGTTATTCCTTCTGCCTAGTTTCTGGGAAGGCTTCTTACCTGTGGCCCTTAAAGTTCTGTCCACTTGTCAGTGAAATGGTTACAGAACATCCAGTAAGATACAGGAGCATGAGCAAAGGCACTGGAGTGGTGAATACAAATTGCATTCAGAATACTGCCACAATTGCATTTCAGAGTGACCAAAACACTTATAAGGCAAGGGCGTGATGGAAAAAAAGGTACAGAGGGAAGTTGGGACCGGATTCAGAAGGGCCTTGAATGTTAACTAAGGAATATTTTACTGTATTACTTATCAGTAAGCTGAGCATACAATTTATGGTTTCTACTAGAACCCTTGTGAGGGTGAATGGAAGGGCCTATTAATAATTACACTGGGAACACAGGGGCAACCCTGGGTTTACTTGAGCAAACTAGAACATGTGGTTACCCGGTTAATCAGGAGCCACTGGGCTTTTTTAAAGCAGCAGATTGACACTCATGATTGGGAAACATAATTCTGGCAAGTTAAAAAATAAAACATAAATCAGGCAGTGTTACTTTTTTGCATAAAACTCTTCCCTGACTTCTAATTAGGCTTTGCATTAGATTCAGACTTCTGATAGTGGCCCAAAATGCTGTGAGTAATTTCACCTCTACTCACCTCTCCCACCTCATCTCGTACACTCTTCCCATTAACAGCTAGGCCCTAGTCAACATGGCCTTCCTTCCAGCCCTTGAAATCTCTTTATTGCCATGGAACTCTCCTAGGTTCTTCTTCTCTTCGACTCTTTGAGGCTGGTTTCTTCTTTTCCTTAGGTCTTATTCTAAGTGACACCTCCTCAGTGAGGTATTCCCTGACCCCTCTAGTGGACTTCCACTAGTTATTCCCTACACAAGCACCTCCTGTGTGGTATTTACTTATTTATTTGCTTGGTTGCAGATTTATCTCCTGAACTTGAGCTTATGTTCACTGAGGAGAGACCTTTGATTTTTCCAGGTCTCTTTATTTATTGCCCAGCTCAAAGCCTGACACATAGAAGGTGATCAGCAAGTATCTGTCCAGTGAAAGAGGAACATAGAGGATGTTTTGGCTATAGTGGTGATTCGAGGCAGGGAGACCAATTTTTAAAGCTTTGACCAAAGCCCACATGAGGAATAGTGAGTTGAATTAGATCTGTTATAGTGAGAAATAAAAGGACAGACATGTATGAATAACTTGAGAGTAGACACTTTAGAATTTACGAATGGTTTCAGAGAGTGGTTGAGGGAGATAGCAGTATTTGGGGTAATACCTAAATACCTAAGCAGGGTTTCCCTCCTAGCCTACTAAATGGCTTGTGATACTTTGAATTCAGATGGTGAACACAAAAATAAGCTTATAGGATAGAAGGTTGAGCCCATGTTTCTGTGAGTGTAGGCTAATACTTAGAATATAGATTACCTAGAAGGAAGGTGGAAGTGTGGTCAGAGAGGATGAGCAGGCTGGAACTACAGACACAGACTTCGGATCTGTTGGATTTAAGGAATAGTGAAGTTAAAACTGCAGATGAGACTCAAAGAGAAAAGAGCCATGAGTTTAGGTGGGAAGCCTGCAGATTCCAATATTTCAGGGGTGTCAGAGGAAGATGAGGCATTATCACATTAAGAGCATGCAGGTGTAAGGTGCACATATATGCTGTGGGTAATAGGAGACTTTAGTTTTGGGAATTATCATGAAAATCCAGTAACCTAATACCGAGATGTTACTAAAATCTTACTATTGCAAGAGCAAAAATAGTATTACACAATTTGCAGCCACATTTTAGTTTCTCTGGAGTCCTTTTTGATAATGGGCTCTTTGAGTATACCCAGTGAATAAATGGCAAACATAGTCAGTTTTTCTTCATTTTTTCCTGTGTAGTTATACAATTAATATAATGTCTCAAATGTTAAAATTTCCAGGAATCTTAAACTACGACTATCATAAGCATCCATGAAATCAAAACTCTTGTTTACTATCCAAGGGTCTATTTGTAATACTGATAAAATGTGTGTGTTATTTTTTTTGTAACATGAGTATGCCTAATAGGAGGAACCTAGGCAATAGCTTGTTTTTTATGCTGAACACTTTCAGTTACAGTGCCTGTGAGAAAGTTTTTCAAAAATCATATAATTAAAGTCAGTTTTACAGCAGGAGTTGCAGGTACAGTGTTTCTGTGCAGATGTTTGGAGGTAATCTGTTTCTCTATCTGTTACCTTAAACTTCAAAAATGAGGAATAAATGAATAGATTTAGATAAATGTTAAAGGGGACAGAAAAAATATACAAAAGGGGAGCATACACTGACAGGAAAATAAAGGAAGAACATGGCAGTTATGTAAGGATGACATGAAATAGTGACATGCCTTGCTCTAAGAAAACTCCATACCTGAAAATCAAAACTATATTACAAGTGTATTTATATTATTAAATATTTTTTCTAGAATTTTCAGTGTTGTTTTATATGTGTAACTGTTGTTGAGTGTTTAGAGAAAGCAAGTACTCAATAAATGTTGAATTGAATGATTCTTGACAGATTGAGAGGCTGGGGAATTCAGTTTACAGCATCAACTATTCATTGAAGCAACTGAGCAACCCAAAATTAAATAAAGCAAAGCCACAATGGCAAAATAAACAAATAAGAAAGTATGTATGCTTTCTACGCAACATTTCAGGAACTCAGCTATTTCTTTATTCTTGTTTTTCTACAGCTTCTTAATGAATATACCTCTTTATTATATTTACTAGGGGACTAGACTATATTGAGGAGGGATACATAGAACTTGATTATAGAATAATGTCACATTTTCATCTTACTTAAATGCTATTTACTAATTTATGGAATGAAAGTATGAAAAACAAAAGGAAGGAAGGAAGGAAGGAAGAAAAAGAAGTCTACATACCCAGTGACACATTTCTCAAAACCTTTTTTGTGATGTGTGGCAGGCACGGTTAATCATCTTCCTGATCTATGGAAGAGAAAATAAGAGTGAAAAGCTATGCTCTTTTTCTTTATAAAAGATTACTTATATTTCATTTTATAGAATCTTTTAAAATTTATTTTTACTAATTTTTAAAAAAATTTCATGGACACTGCAACAGCCTCCTGTTAAAGAGGGACTCTTAATGTTGGCAAAGATTTAGTCTAGGTCTGAGAAGTTGGATGAGAAAGACTCATAGCACAGAGACTAGCCAGGAAGATGTCAGTGACTGTTTCTAAACTGGACTGGGGATTGAAGGGTTTATGGTGACAAGAGCAGGGCTTTGTTAATGGAAAAAATGCCAAGACTTCCGTAGGCAGATTTAGGATTAGAATTTGAGTGTGCGTGTGGGTGGGGCAGGGGGAATCCGGACAGTTGCTGTTATATTACATGGTCATTTGATATTCACAAAAGGGAAGTAGATGGATGAAGTGTCAGGTATGTGCCTTTTTGCCTACAACTTTAAGTAGTTAATATATTCATAAATCATCGATAGGCTACAGGATGAGCAGTTGGCTCGAGTAAAAGGATGAGCAATTGACTAGAGTGAAAAGAAAGAAAAAATCAAACTAAATTCATTGATGTACATGCTTAGTAAATGTTTATTAATTACAGGGCACTTATATAGAGTGCTTAGGGTAGTGGAGGTGGAGGGCAGTATGCAGAGCAGTATAAGTAGTTATGGTTGAACTGAGTTTTAAGTTTTCTGTCCCGAGAACCAACCAACCCAGCCAGATGGCTTTGGGAGCTTCCTGATCCTCTAGGTCACATTGCTAAGGTTGATCCCCTCACCCTTCTTTTCTGCCTTATAGCCTGACTGAATTCTCGCTGTTCTATTGCCTCCGCAGTTCTTGCTTTCTCATCGTGTATAAGCATGGATTCAGGAAACAGTTTTTAGCTAGACTGGTGGTGACAAGAGAACAGAACAGGGGCCAGATGTTGCAGCAGCCCCATCTGCATCCTGACAGATCCAGGATGGGGCTTGCTTTAGTCTTCTGATGACTGTTTTCCTGGTCCCAGCCCACACAGCCTCTGTTTCACCTCTTTGTGCTTCTCACCTTGTTCCAGACCATGTACTGAGGAAACATTGCAAATAGCTGACTTACCGACACAACTGTGGAGCTCAGCATTTATAAGTTGGGACATTCACTGTTTCACGGATGCTGAAAGAGTATGAAAATTGAATGCGTAAGCATTTCTCTGTCAGTTTCCATATAAGCTTTCATAATATAAATTGTCTAATATACTAACGATGAAGTTTGTTTAAAATTGTAATGGATTTAAAACATACTTTACACATAAACATAAAAAGATGTATCATTATTTGATAGAGATTCTGAGAGCCTCTATAATAATTTAAAGTAAATTTATAATTATATATTAGACATGTTTTACTCATGTAAAATTTAATTGATCTTTGGATATTAGAGACAGTCAACATACAAAGAAATTAAAGATTAAAAAGCTCAGAATATCAAATGACTTTAATAATGACAAGGCAATAATTTATAAATGTAAATATTTTAATTATCATAACAGGAGCTGACACTGCTAGGGATGATATGTAGAGATTAGGAGTGAGAAGGGCCAAATTCTGGCACGAGGAACTGGGGCTGAAAAAGCAACGGTGCTTCAGAGACTGGGCTTAGGTTAGGGCATTCCACAGTATGTAGCATTCCTAAGAGAAAACATGATCCCTCCCAAAGCTGTTCCTAGTACTTGGTTCTAAATCTCACCGTATTATACAACCATTTTCTTTGCCTAAACTGGGTTCCAGGAAGGTATATTGGAACTCCAAGTAATGCCCAAGTTAGGTGGACTCTACTTTCTGCGTATCTCTGGCATGTCTGCATTTCTCTCCGTTCCAGATGCCACTTCCTTGGTTATACTTAATTTATCCCAATAAGACTGGCATGTCTTTAGTTGTACCCTTGCCCCTTTCTAGTCTAAATTGTGGCCCAGTCTCAAGTCATCTTATTTAATTTCAGATATAACCCAAAGGCCTTAAACTGGACTACAGACTTTTCCAGAATTTGGTGCTTGCTTACTTCTCCAGCCCAACCTGTCACCACCATGTCCTTCACATTCTGCACTGAGATATACTAAATTTCTTTCACTTATTTGAATGGACCTTCTTGCTGAGCTCCAGGCTTTTATACATATTCTCTCTGTAAGATATGTTCTCCCTCTCCTTTTGGTCTGGCTATGAACTATTCTTTCTTTTGTGATGCAGTATCAATATTGCTTTTGTCTTCACTAACTACCTCCTTAGACTAGATTAGGTTCTCCTGATGTGGGTCCCTGTTATAGTTTGTACTTTATTATATGTGAGCTAAATTATAATTGTTTAAGCAGTCTGTCTTCCCTGTGAGACCCAAACTCTATGCTTTCAGAGACTATTTTCATCCCGCTGTATTTCTATAGTTAGCACGGTTCCTGTCATGGAGGGACATGCTTGGTGGTTATTTGGTGAATAAATAAGTTTAGAAATGGTCTGTGTGAGGGTTCATACTTGGAACAAAATGGCCTTGCTAATCTATAGTTTCTAGATAGCTGCGAAGCCCCTGCAACAGTGGAAGTAGAATAGAGAGAACAAGATCCTGAATCCAGGAACGAGGCCCAGTAAAGTGGGGTATTAGAGCTCCTAACTTTAAGAGAGCCACACGTGTTTATAAGTAATGAATCAGAACGGAACAAATGAAGAATGACAATGTTAGCTTCTCATCGGTGCGGCAAAAGGCTAAAACCATTCATAGTACTTTTGCATTCTTCGGTTTTTGCTTACTGTGATTTTTTTTTGGAATAGCTTAATGCTATAACAAATTGCAATCATCTTTATGTTTAGGATTACATTTGTTTTTTGACAGGTTTTATTTGTCTTTTAAATGTCCTACTTATCTGTTTTTGAATGTTAAGATTCTACTAGAAATCCAAATGTACCATGAGGATTCTGGATTTAATATGGATCCTAGAAATCCTGAAATTGATTTTTTATATAAATTTAATGTGCAGTGAATAAATCCAGGTAGATAGTTCTAGACTTTAGACTGGAAAAATGTATAGTATAATATCGATCCCATTATCAAATTGAAAAGGAAATTAGATAAACAGAGTAAATGGGATAAGCCTGAGATTGTGCATTTCTGATACGCTTCCAGATCATATTGATGCTGCAGGTCTGAGAACCACTATTTGACCAGCAAGGGACTGTGTGTGTTGGAGGTGGGGCGGGGCGGGGCGGGGGAGGGGAGCTTGGCTGTGAAGGGAAGAAAAAGAGATAGGTTGGTAGTTGAAGAGAGTGCAAATGGAAGGACAGTGTGCTGGTACTTTGGGAAGGAACCAGCAGAGAGAGAAAAGTAGAAGATACGGAAGGAAGAGGATAACAAAAGAATCATTGCTGGCTTAGGTTCTTAAATGTAGAAGAAATACAGACCACAAGTGGAAAGACTTGTCCTGGATCTCAAGAATATGTCAGCCTCTCTTTTTCTGAGACTCTTCTGAAGGTAGGAGTAGGTGCCCCTTTATCTTTATTTTTGCCGAGTTCGTTTCTGACAGGTTTTCTACAAGCTATTCTTTAAAGTTTATTTTCTCCTCCCACTTCTCCCCCAGTGCCCTTTATTCAGAAATCTGTCTCCTGGCCCCATTGTTTCTTTTTTCAACTGCTTTGAGTTTTCATTCTGGAATTTCTTTCCTTGCTGCTTCGACTGTTGTCTAAGAAGTTGTGCTCACCTCTTGCCTTGATTATAGATAAGGAAATGGGAAAATAAGTTATCTAAAAGGTTAAATATAGAATGAATGGAATGGGGTTCCTATAGAATTTGAGAACAATGACTTTTAGTACTTTAAGGTGGTTCCTTAGATCAGTGAGTTCCCCACAAGCTGCATGAGCATCAGCTGGGAAGTTGTTAGAAATGCAAATTCTCAGATCTCACCATTCCTGATTCAATTAAGAATCAGAAATTCTAAGTGGAGCTCAGCAGTTTGTGGTGTAACAGGTCCCCCCAGGTGATTCTGATGAATACTGGAGTTTGAGAATCACTGGTTTAAACAAAAGTAAAACATATGTTCAGGGAGCATAATAAAAAATTTTACCAGAAAAGAGTCAATAGAAATGTAATCGTTCAAAACACCCGAGTGCAGTAAATTCAAAACCCCCAAGTGCCGTAAATTAAGAGGGATTTGTAGGCCAGCTTCTAAAAGACTTCTCAGTGCCAACTGACATTTGGCAACTGGTCAATAAAGAGTAAGTGTTTATTAAGAGCCTGATTGAGCTGAGTGGCAGAAATGAGAGAAAATGAACCAACAACAACAACAAAAAATTGTGCTACAATGACCCTAACAACAACAACAACAACAACAACAAAAGTAGTAATGCTACAATGACCCTAACAACTATGTTTGATACTGTTTCATACTGTTCAGTGCAATGTGTGTATAAACATAATAGGGATCTAACGATTGGGTGTTGTTGATTCTTGTTCTAGGAGAACTCTCTCCCTCCTCCCCTCCATCTTACTGCCTTCCTTAGTTCTTAATAAGCACCCATATGTGAGTTGTATAAAACATCCTTTTTTTTTTGGCAGGGAAATACATCTTCTTTCTTATATCAACTTCAAACAATTTTAGAGACATCGTGGAGGGGAAACATTTTGGGTAGGAAATTCAGTGTATCGTACACTGGAAACCAGTAGAAAACCTTAAATTCTGATTAAACTATACTATTGTATCAATCCATAGAAAAGTACATAAAGTGACATAGCTAAAAAGAAATGTATCGCATAAATGAATGCTAACATATTGTAGGCAATAAGACAAAATAAATTTACTTGTAACTAAAGTTTACAAGTAATATCACACATGTGGAACTATAAACACACATACTTGCATTATATTCTGAGTCATACTGAAAGCTAAAATAGTAATCTTGATATAACATGAATTTGAGTGAATTCCTAACTAGAATATGCAGACAAAGCACATGTATCAATAAAAGTAGTACAAAACCAGCAGAGAAGTATAATGCTTGGGAATGAGTATCTGTAAAGGGAGACCCAGTGTGTATGTGGGATCCGCATTGGCTTTACTGTGATTTGGGAGGTAGCACCCACCGATGACAGGATGGGAAATTATTACATTTTATATTACAAGTCAGTGGTGGTCTTTTTCACATGAATTTCCTGTTGCAGAAACATTGTTTACATGAATTTTAAATTTAAGTTGTGTGTGGGCATTTATTAGCACTGGCGTAGAAATTAAATACATGAGAGAGTACCACTGTTGAGAGATGTATGTGCTGCGAAGGAGACATTGAGGTGTTGTGAGCTGCTTCCAGTAATGGAGGAGATCCATTGTTTCACATTTTTATGGACTCAGAAAATGACACCCTAAAGTGTGGTACTTTGGTGTGCTGAGTACTTCAAACGGAGGAACACGAAGGGTCTCAGAAGCAAAGTCTCTTTCTGACCTTTTCCCCTTCTTTCTCCTCCTACTCTTTCTCCCCAAGGCAGGCCATAGAAACTAGAATTATTTTTCCCTAAGGCAGGTCTTTGAAACTAGAACCCCTTTCTGAAAAAAGCTAGACATAAAACCTAGAAACATTACTTTAACCTTCTTCTGCCTTTCTGTGTAAGCTAACCATAGGGAAATTCTCTGACCTACGTTGTCTGAAAGTAGATCATAAGACACTCATTTCAGAAGATGTCATTCCTTGTGCCCATAAGGAATGAATGCCACACAGAGAGGCCAGGAAGAATCCAAACAGACAGGCCTTGCTGGGTTTCCCCTCTTTGACTATTACCATTAGGTCATGTCATTTTTGTTCAATTACATTTCTATATGACTGTCCATTCTGGATCAAACGTAAGCATAAAACAGACAATTTTCTATGAACCTTTGGGATGTCAATTCCAAAGGTTTCCATATCAAGTAAAATTTTGATTAAATAAATGTGTTATCTTTTTCTCCTGTTAACCTGTTGATATGGTTTGGATGTTTTGCCACCTTCAAATCTCATGTTAAAATGTGACCTTCAGTGTTGGAGGTGGGCCTAGTGGTAGATATTTTTTCATGGGGATGGATCCCTCAAGGATGATTTGGTGCTGTCTTCATGGTAATGAGTGGATTCTTTATGAGTTCATGTGAGTTCTGGTTGTGTAAAAGAGCCTGGCACTTCTCTATCTCTCTTGCTCCCTGACTCACATTGTGATACACTGGCTCCCTGCCTTCTGCCATGATTATAAGCTTCCTGAGGCCTCACCAGAAGCCAAGCAGATGCTGGCACTATGCTTATACAGCCTATAGAACCACAAACCAAATAAACCACTTATAAAGTTCACAGTCTCAGATATTCCTTTATAGCAATACAAAACAGACTAACACAGAAAATTGGTACCAAACAATGTGACATTGCTATGAAGATACCTGAAAATGTGGATGTGGTTTTGAAAGTGGGTAATGGGCAGAGTTTGGTAGAGTTTGGAGAGCTAAGAAGAAGACAGGAAGTTGAGGGAAAGTTTGGAACTTCTTGAGACTAAATGGTTCTGACCAAAATGGTGACAGAACTATGGAAAGTGAAAGCCAGGCTGATGAGGCCTCAGATGGAAATGAGGAATTTATTGGGAATTGAATAAAGGTCACCCACTTTATACCCTATTAAAGAACTTGACTGCATTGTGTTCATGCCCTTGGGATCTGTGGAAGTTTGAGCTTAAGAGTCATGATGTATGGTATCTGGTGGAAGAAATTTCTAAGCAGTAATGCTTAGCATTCAAGATGTGCTGTGGCTGCTTGTAACTGCCTATTATCAGATATCAGAGCAGAGTAATTACTTAAAGTTGGAAGTTACATTTAAAGTGGAAGCAGAGCATACAAATTTGGAAAAGTCTCATCCTGGTCATGAGTTAGAGAAGGAAAGAGCATTTTCCTGGGAGGAATTCAAGTGGGCTGTGGAACAATCACTTTCTAGAGAGATTTACTTGACTAAAAGGGAGTCAAGTGCTACTATCCAAGACAGTGGGAAAAAGGGCCTCAAAAGCATTTTGGAAGTCTCTGAGGAGACAGCCCCTTCCATCACAGGTCCAGAGTCCTAGATGGAAGGAATGGTTTTCTGAGTCAGGCCCAGGGCTCTGCTGCTGTGCATCACCTTGGGAAGCTGCTCACTGCATCCCTGCTACTACAGCTCCAGCTGTGGCTCAAAGGGCTCCAGATACAGCTCAGGCAGCTGCTCTAGAGGGCGCAAACCATAAACCTTGGCAGCTTCCACTAGGCGTTAAGGCTGCAGTTGCACACAATTGAAGAGTGAACACAATTGAAGAGTGAAGGAGGCTTGGCAGCCTTCACCTAGATTTCCAAGGATGTCAGGGAAAACTTGGGTACCCAGGCAGAAGCCTGCTACAGGGGTGGAACCCTTGTAGAGAGCTTCTTGTAGGGCAGCATGGAGGGGAAATTTGGGATTGGAGCCCCCACACAAGAGTTCCCACTAGGGCACTGTCTCGTGGAGCTGTGAGAAGGGGACTGCCATCCTCCAGATTTGAGAATGTTAGAACCATTGGCAACGTGCACCCTGAGCCTGGAAAAGCTGCAGGCACTCAACTCTAACCAGTGAGAGCAGTCACAGGGGTGGAGCTGGCCAAGGCTTTGGGAGCCCACCCCTTACACCAGTATGCCATGGATGTAGGACACTGAATCAAGGATTATTTTGAAACTTTAAGATTTAATATCTGCCTGCTGGGTTTTAGCTTTGCATAGGATCTGTTGTCCCTTTGTTTGGGCCGATTTCTCTGAAATGGGAAACTGTACCGCCATTGTATCTTGTAAGTAAATAACTTACTTTTGATTTTACAGGCTCTTAGGTAGAAGGAACTTGTCTTGAGTCTCAAATGAGACTTTGTACTTTAAGTTGATGCTGAAACAAGTTGGGACTTTTGGAGACTATTGGGAAGAGGTCATTGTTTTATGCAATGAAAGGACATGAAATTTGGGGTGCCAGAGACAGAATTATATGATTTGGATATTTGTTCCCTTCAAATCTCATGTTGAAATGTGATCCCCATTGTTGAAAGTGGGGCCTAGTTGGATCATGGTAGCAGATCCCTCATGAATGACATCATGTCCTTCTTTCAGTGAAGAATGAGTTCTTGCTCTGAATTCATATGAGATTTGGTTGTTTAAAAAAGTGTGACACCTCCCCTCTTTCTTGCTCCTGTTCTTGGCACTTGACACTCTGGCTCTCCTTCACCTGTTCTCATGATTATAAAGTTCCTGAGGCCCTCAACAGAAGCAGATGCCAGCACTGTGTTTCTTGTGTAACCTGCAGAAACATGAGCCAAATAAACTTATTTTCTTCATAAATTATCCTGTTTCAGCAGTTTCTTTATAGCAACGCAAACAGACTAACACACCTATCTTTTGTTACAGGAATATTGACCATGACCCTTATAAAGGGTGAGGAAAGATATCATTCCTTTTCTGCCTCTATAGCATTATTAATTATTTTGTAATAAATGTGTGATAATTTTTCTTGTTTTCTCATATTAGGAGAGAAATATTGCTTATATATCTTTAATACATTCAGACTATGTCAGCTATTTTTTGTGCTTCAAAGTACACAAGAAAACGATTGCATCCAGAGGAAGCTGTTTCTTATGTTTCGAAAAGCTGAGCTCTAAAAATTCCTCATTACTTTTAAAAATTAACACCTCACATGAAGAACAAAGATTAGGTCACCTTTGTGTCCTCTTACGGTGCTGGATTCCATGAGATCTTGTACCCAGTGGTTTCTCAAAGATGTTTCTGGGCTTGATATTTAAAATGATCATCTCTGACTAGGCTTGTAAATATAAAGCAGCAGAAATTATTTTCATGAAGTAAAGTAAGTTTTTCTATGTAAATTATAATACATGTAAAATGTTAACACTTTACATCAATTTCACAAATACTAGTTTGTGAAAAGTTAACTGGTAAAAGTAATGCTTCTGATCCTTATATGTACTTTTTATATACTTGAAATTTTCTAATTTATTAATTAAACAGGATATGCAGAATTTAGGCACCTTCCTCTCATCCTTTGGTATTCTACTAAAAAAATACCTGCTTTCCTGTAATTAGTGTAATTCTTTTTTTTCTGTAAAACAGTATTTTTGACAGAATGACCCTGACCCAGTTCATACAAATTATATGGCATTTTGCAAATTTAAAACCTAAATGTGTTAATAACTGTGCTTTTATTAACTCTAAAGTTATTTCTACCTGTGTAGTTTTAGGGAGTGTTTATTCTCATCTGTTCATTTATTATTCTGTGAACCACAAGGCATCTTCTCCTGTTTGTCTCCCGAGCAGAAATCAGTCCAAAGTAGGCTAAGTCCATGACTGTGGGCTGCTTTATGTGGCTGTGTAGCTCTCTGTTGTCTGCTAGGGTGAGAGGCACAGTGGGGGATGGACCTGGAGGCATGTGTGCCTCAGTGATTTATACTTTTCTAGTCCCTCGGAAACTTCTTTTTAAAGAAGTGCCTTGCCCATGCGCAGTTGTCTGTGATGGTGAACACAGTGATAGCCAACTTAGTTGTTCATTTAACCTTTTTAACAGTAAATATCATATGAATCCAGGCCTTTTGTATGTGGATTCCTGCAGGCCTGTAGTAGTGCTGAGGGCCTTCCATAGGTATGAAAAATGAAGTGTTGCCTGTAATCCCAGCACTTTAGGAGGCCGAGGCGGACGGATCATGAGGTCAAGAGATCGAGACCGTCCTGGCCAACATGGTGAAACCCCATCTCTATTAAAAATACAAAAATTAGCTGGGTGTGGTGATGCACATCTGTAGTTCCACCTACTTGGGAGGCTGAGGCAGGAGAATCACTTGAACCCGGGAGGTGGAGGTTGCAGTGAACGGAGATTGTGCTGCTGCACTCCAACCTGGTGACAGAGCGAGACTGTCTAAAAAAAAAAAAAAAAAAAAGGTAAAATAAAGTGTCATTAATTAGATTTACAACATTAGTTTTAAAGGCTTATTTTTGTTTTTTAAAAGACTTTCTGAAAGTCTTTGCCTCTTTTGTATTGGTAGACTTAAGGCTAGAGTTCTAGGCAGTGACTCTCAACCCTAGCTCTACATTACAATCATCTGGGGAGCTGTTAATAGTCTTGATGTCCAGGTTGTACCCCAGACCAATTACATCAGAATATCTGGGTTTGGACTAAGACACGATTCTTTCACAGTCCTTAGGTTATTCCAAAATACAACTGAGATTGAGAACCACTGGTTTAGGGTGAACTATTTTTTCTATAGTCAACCCAGATGCCTTCATTGGCAGTTTTCATTATTCATCTTACCTAATTTTAATCTTTTTATTTTACTGGGATATTCTCTGAAGTACACTACAGTTACCTTTTAGAAAGAATGGAATCACCATTCTATTTTCTACTTCTATGAGGTAGGCTTTTTTAGATTCCACACATAAGTGAGATGATGCCATATTTTCTTTCAGGAACTGACAGTTGGGAGAGAATAGAGACATGTTGTTCAAAGGGTCAAAGGGTTGCAGTTATAGGATGAATAAATTTCAGGGATCTATTGTACAGTATAGTGACTGTAGTTAGTAATAATGTTCCATATCCATGAAAATTGCCAAGAGTAGATATTGAATGGCTAAGTATATGAGGTGATATTTATGTTAATTAGCTTGATTTAATTATTTCACAAGGTGTGTGTATATATGTATACATATATATATATAAAAAAAAACACAACATGACCTTGTACACTGAAAATATATATAATTTTTATTTGTCACTTGTATTTTATAAAGCCAGAAAGAGAAAGAAAGAATGGAAGGAACTGATGTGACCTTTCTGACATGGGCCTTTTTGAGGGATGCATTTGACTGTGTTTTCCTACATGAATCTCAGAGTTTTGAAAGCATGAATGACAATGGTGAGGGGATAGTGGTTCTGTGGGCAGCTGGAGGTGTCTCTCATATTTGGAAGTGCTGCTGGCGTGGCTGGGTTTGGAGTTGGGCTCTTGGAGGTAATCTCAAACTCCCTTGAGTGAATACTGAGCAACTGTAAAATGAGAGCTAGCATTAATTCCAAACTCCCCCACCCCTTTTTTTATCTTGTAAAGGTAACTAGTAGAAGTAGCCAGTTTATTCTACTGTCAAAGGTAGTATTATAAGGTACATCTTTAAAAAATTAGAAATAGTTGTATATCTGCTTTTCCTTCAGTATTATCTTTTGTTGTCATATGTAGCTTACTGAACATTCGGGGTATACTTTTGAAACAGAACTCCTTATCATAGTACCATTATTTCTATGGTGTTAAGAGTCCTTAAATTAGTAGTAATACTCAGAAGCCCATAATTAGTTAAAATGCCTTTTCAGAAAGGGGTAAATATCATTCCTTCCATTGATTCACTTTGTAGATGACTTCCTATGTAAGCTGGCTATGAAATATTATTGGCAGTACGCTGAACATTTGCAAGAAACCCTGTATCAATTGATGCAGAGGTGCTTTTTATTGCATGATTTACAAGTAAATGTTTAAGAGGATACTTTGTATATACACACACATACACATTACTACATGGTTTTTAGTTAAAATTACACTAAAATCTTGTGGCACCATTTGTCTTAATTCATACTTTTTAATATTAATACTGTTAATAAACAACTTTTACAACAGTTCAAAGCTGTTAAGTTTATTTAAATAATTAGGATATTATCTTTTAGGTAGTTCTGTAGAACATGCTTTTTTCCCTCAACTAATGAGGATTTTTATATTTAAAGAAGGTAGCAGACACATAATTTTTATGGATGAATATCATGGATTTATATGTTTACTAGAACACATTTTGGAAATA
The DNA here is from genome assembly GCF_047675955.1 of Chlorocebus sabaeus. Lineage (NCBI taxonomy): Eukaryota > Metazoa > Chordata > Mammalia > Primates > Cercopithecidae > Chlorocebus > Chlorocebus sabaeus. The sequence continues at coordinate 98,007,574 of NC_132916.1, read as the reverse complement.
AATAGAAGTGGTGTGATGTTAACAACCATTCTGACAACAGATTTGATTAAGGAAAAGGGCAAGGCTTAGAATGTTGTGCTTAATATAAAACACTTAGAGACACTAATGAATGATCATAATCAATGTTTAGCATACAGTAGGTGCCCTGTGATTAATTTAGGAATGAGCATGTATAAATTAATGAAAAAAGAAACAAAAGGAGAAGCAGCATTATTGATGGAGCAGTAGGGTTTCCAAAGATGAATTCTTGGAGACAGAGTGCTTATTGGAAAGAGCACTCTTTCCATTAAGAAAAAGTGACTTTTAAAGTCAGAAGAATCTGAATTTGAATATTAGCTCTGTCAACATTAGCTAACTTCTTTTGAGCAAGTTGCTTACCTCCATAATACGCACTCTCCTACTCTGAAAAATGAGGAAGACAATGGTTTGGATAATGAGGAACGTAAGATTAAGGATTAATGAGGAATGCTTCACACACTGCTTCCTGTCACATAGGCAACAAATAAATACTAGTTTTCTTCCCCCTTGGCCTTGATAATCTGAAGGGAAGTTAATTAATTCCTTAGCAGCAGAAGAACGTAAGAATTTTTTTTTTGGAATTGAGAATTTTATTGTTTAATTCTGTCTTAAAAACTACTGAATCTAGCTGTTAAGTAGATTATGTTGTGGAAAAGGGTAGGGCAAATATTTAAGAGTGTTGTGTGAGTTTTTTTCTTCCAGTAAAATTGAATGATGGGCATCATGGCTACATTCTCTAGTTTCAGTCCAGAATCAAAAGTGAAAGATCCTCAGTGTGTTACAGGTCTGCTTCTCTTAGGAATAAATTGTTCAGAAAATGTAGGAATTCGGGTGTTACTGTATTCAGTTATTTTGTGAGTTACATTAATGGAACTTAATTTTCATTCTCGATTCCATCTCTGTATTTTTATAAAATGCTCTAATCTGATTGCTATTCTTTTTTGTTCTGATTTCTCAGTTTTATAATTTTCAGTGTTCTTCCCCTTCCACAATGAGCTTTGTGATTTCTGTCATCTGTTAAACATCATTGCTACTTGGCTGTTTCAGGAGCCCCATAATAGGTTGTCTGCCATGCTTTTTGCCTCTACAGTTTTTTTTTTTTTCTGGCACAGTTAAGATCATGTCTTATGTGTTCCCATTATTTAGCTCCTACTTATAAGGAAGAATATGTGATATTTGGTTTCCTGTGCTAGTTTGCTAAGGATAATGGCCTCCAGCTCTATCTATGTCCCTACAAAAGACATGATCTCGTTATTTTGTATGGCTACATAGTAGTCCATGGTGTATATGTACCACATTTTCTTTATCTAGTTTATAATTGAGGGACATTTAGATTGATTCCACGTCTCTGCTATTGTGATGAAATTCTCTGTACAACACAGTCCATGACACAAGTTTACCTATGTAACACTTGAACTTAAAAAAAACAAAAACAAAAAAAACAAAAAAGTAAAGCAAACAACACCATAGTCTATAAAATGTCAATTCTTTTTATTATGCTTTGAGAATTGACTCTGACTTATTTTTATTATTTCTTTATAACATGAATGTTTGAAACAATACTATCTCATTTGGGAGGTTTTCCATAAATTTCACACACTGTAATATCATTTAGTTCTTTATTTAACAATTTATGTTTGTCACTGTGAAAAACAACATTTCCACAAATTTAGTTTCAAAGATCGAATTGGCTTTTTATTTGCAATTCATAAACTAGGTGGCGTCTAGTCTACAAAATAAAAAAGAGCTTCAATGAATTAAAATCATGTCTTAAACAGTGAAGATCACGTTTTAAACAGTGAATGGATTTACATGATCTAGGAGCTGATTCCATTCAAGGTCCTCTCTATTGTGCACCCAGATCTCTTTTCAGCCCCATATTCCTCTCTCTACATTACCTCTGCTCCAGCTGTACTTTCTCCACACCATTGCTTGTGCCCCTGCCTTGGTGCCCTTATCTGTGCTTCTTCCTGGTATGAAAGACTGCCCCCCATCCCAATGAGTGCTCCGTGATCTCTCAACACTCATGCAATATCAATTATTTTTGGCCCTTCCCTGGTTTGAACTAATTTGTTTGTGACCCTCTAGCATATCACCTGGACCTGTGTTTGACAGAAATGCCTTTTTACCTTGAAGTAGAGTCAGTTGTTGCCCTGCATTTTCTGAGTTCTCTGATGGTAGGAAGCCATGCCTTATTTGTCACTTGAGTCCTTTTAGTCTTGTTTCAGTGTCCTTCCATTGTACCACCCAACACGGATTTGATGGATTAAACAGAATGCAGTATGAGTTGTGTGAAGTCTTTTATTATGGTGAGGCAGAACCTATTTAGTTTGGTTTATTGTCTTCTGGAAAAAAAATGTGAGTTAATTTTATTTTTTTTTAATGGTAAGAGGTTATTCTGCTCTTTTAGTCAAGTGTTTTTAATTTCCTAGACCTCTGATTTTTTAGTGAGTGAGGGATGGATGAACTGTCATACTAAAGCTATGATGTTTTACTAGTTTTTAACTAGTTATAAAAGCTGGAAAACCCCTGAGAATGGACTTTATTTTGAGGACCAACGCAATAGTAAAAATTAGTGGAAATGAGTTCTGCTTGATTAAGGTATCTACAGAAAATTGACTTTGAGCTCTCCTTTTTACTAATCACAAGAATATATTAGGTTGGTGCCAAGGTAATTATGATTTTACAGTTTTAATCTTATTTGACAGGGTAATGATTGACCAGTGAGCTTTTTTCGGCTGTGCTTCTTTTTCAGAATTAGGCATATTTTTGTTTTGTCTTCCTATGCTAGAGAATAGACTCTACAGAATCAAGCTTATGGCTTTTGATCATATCCCTAATGTGCTTACAGAGTTCTCATTTGGGCTTTACTGGTAGATAGACTATACTTAAAAAGAGTGTTAGCTATGGAATCACATATGTCTCCAAACTTCAGTGTGTGAATAATTCTTGTCTTCATAACAAGCCTATAGTTAGTTCATATACTTATGGCATGTGATGAGTTATTATGTCATCCTTCAAATATTTCATTCAATGGCAAAATAAAGGCATTTAATTTCTTCATTGAAAATTGGCCTGTTAACAGTTTTTTTTTTTTCTTTTTTTTTTTCTATTTCTGGGTTGTCTCGGGTGATATGTTTTCATACAGTTTTGTAAGTTTTTAAGAAAAGAGTAATTTATGTGATTCCACAGTGACATAATCTTTTCACCTCTGAACTTTTGTAATACTTTTTAAAAGAGTATTATTATAAGATTCATTTAGCAGAAATTTCTGAGCACTCACCTTGTGCCTGGCACTATTCTCAGTGCTTTAATACACTGGCAAAACAGATATGGCACTTTCTCTTTGGACAGTCAAAGGCAGAAAACAGATGGTTAACATATTAACAGGTTCCATGGGAGCCAATTACAGGGGAATCAGATCTGATGTACAATATCAGAGATGGCCTTCTTGAAGAGAAACATTTAAATTAAAATCTGAAGATTGAGCATTAGTCAATCAGGATAGCTGAGTTTTGAGAGGTGAGAGAATGTTCTGGATAAAAGAAATACCACAAGGTGTGGAAGTGAATATGGTTAGAGGAGTTATTCTCAAACTTGGCTGCACATTAGAATTACCTGTATTGCTTGAAAAAAAATGCAGTTTTTATTGAGGTATTGTCAGCAGATGAGTGACACAATAAGATTTGCAATCGAAAAGACCACCCACTGGGCTCCATCAGGAGACACATTGGCAAGGGGTGAGGCTGAATGTGCAGAGACCAGTTAAGAATTCATTGCCCTGGGATTGGCAGAAAAGGGTAGTAACTTGGGCAAGGGTAGTATCAGTTGGGAAGGTGAACAATGGTGAGAATAAAAGTTGGCAAAAGGTAAGTAGAAAAGGTGAATTAGGTAGGATAATTTTGGGAAAGGTAGTATCATATAAACCAAGTGAAGAGAATATACACACACACACACACACACACACACACACACACACACACACACACATATTTTTAATTTTATTTTACTTTAAGTTCTGGAACAGAAAACCAAACACCGCATGTTCTCACTCATAAATGGGAGTTGAACAATGAGAATATTTTCAGAATGAGGAAACAGATGAGATGTCAAGCAAGATAGAAACGGATGACTGTGCATTAAAGTGACCAGGAGGTCACTTGCTTACTCACAGCTTTGTTGAAAGAAGTAGCATATATATGGAAGATCCAAACACCTGAGACCGGCAGTGAGTGTCATAGAATATTAATGGAAAGAAAACTGCGGGCATGTGGTTAGGAATTTTCAGAGAAGAGACAGCATGTGAACAAGGAAGCATAGAGTATCAGTAAGCAGGGGTTTATACAACCTGGGAAGGGAAGAACATCCTGAGCTTTGGATTTAGTATGTCCAGGGCAGAAAATATGATTGTTCTTATGAGGTTTGCCCTAAGACATTAAACAAAGGGGAGACATTAAAGGATAGTGTAATAGGAATGGTGTAAAATCTATACCAATCGTGTGTGGGATTTAGGAGAGAGGGAGGAACTAAAGCAGAAAAATCTGGTAGGAGAAGATGGGTGTATTCTAAACATGATGAGAAGGGAATGGACTAGGATGCCAACAAGGCTAAAGGGTAAAGGTTTCAGTGTGGTGCATTTTGTAACAGACAAAAATAATGCAGCTTATTTAATAACTGACTAACTGTAGGAGAGAATAAAAAGGAGTGCTCAAAAGGAATTCAAGTTTTGAAATTGGTGCTTTAAAGAAATAACTTTTTATCCAACAGTGTTGTATGTATATGCTGTTCAATTACTTTGTTGTTTATAAGGACTAAAGATACTCTTGGGAGGGAAGGGGGATATGTGTTTAATAAGCCAATGATTATTATCTTTTTTGGTAACTGCAAGATCCATTGTTAGATTTCTCTTGGGGTGATACCTCCACAAATAAGGGAGAGGGTCTCTCAGATGTGAGTGGTGATTCTGGACCCTCCAGGGTTAGTGAAGGTCAGAACAGAGTTCCCCTTCTTCGATCAACAGAATTTATGCAGACTTCCGGCACCCTGGGGGAAAAGGAGGTAAATGCATCAAGACCTTGAAAGGCACTAATAGGATGACTGATGCATGTCATGGCCTATATTATAATCTTCAGCACGTGGGAGAAAAACTATCATTAGTCATCAGAAGTGAAGATTAAAGGGGATTTTATGAATATTTTATGTATCCTAGGACTATGAGATTATTTCCTTGGAGAAGGCTAAGTTATTTGAAGATACATGTTTAGCAGTTATCAGGGACAGTCTGAACTATTGATTCCAAAATAAATAAGAAGAAGGTGTTGGAAGGTAGTATTACCCACTGTAATAATATTTTATGTAATACTAGCAAAATATAGTAATTACCGTGATTTTCTGAAGTTTGTACTTTCTTGTCCTCTGTTTCATAGAAAGCAATTTCTTTGGTGTCTGTGATTGTCAGTAAGGTTTTAGAAAATAAATTATTTGATTCCAGTCTTTCACAGTGAAGTTTTTGATAGCTTTTAAACAAAGCCTACATTTCATGGATGGATTTTGATGTGTCAGATGTAAAAAAATAAAACGAAACCTTGAAACCAGAATCCATAAACCATAAGCCTTTATAAGGCCCACTTTAAAAATGTTCTGGTCACAGTAAGGCCTTACCCCTGGAGAAGCAGCTCAGACTTGGAGCATCCTCACAGGAGTTTCCTGGTTGAAATCTGTCTCTTTGATCTCAACAGATGTACATTAGTTAGAGAAAGATATGCTTGACTCCCTATCAGACGAATCAATGCCTACATACAGGCAGAGCCTGTAATTGTGAGATTTATAAGTTGCACAGTACCTAGTAAGACGAAGGATTCAGAGAGTGAAAGTGAAAGGTGAAAGAATTGGAAGGTGAATTGAAATTGCCGACTTGTGCTTGTTCAGGTGTGATATAGTAAACATTCAGTTATGCAAATAATTTATTGGTTGGATGATTATATAGGTAACTGAAAGTTAAAAAATATTTTTCTTTTTTTTTTTTTTTTTTTTTTTTTTTTTTTTTTTTTTTTTTTTTTTTTTTTGAGACGGAGTCTTGCTCTGTCACCCGGGCTGGAGTGCAGTGGCCGGATCTCAGCTCACTGCAAGCTCCGCCTCCCGGGTTCACGCCATTCTCCTGCCTCAGCCTCCCGAGTAGCGGGGACTACAGGCGCCCGCCACCTCGCCCGGCTAGTTTTTTGTGTTTTTTAGTAGAGACGGGGTTTCACCGTGTTAGCCAGGATGGTCTCGATCTCCTGACCTCGTGATCCGCCCGTCTCGGCCTCCCAAAGTGCTGGGATTACAGGCTTGAGCCACCGCGCCCGGCCTCCAATATTTTTCAATACAATAATGAAGATGTTCTAAAATAGCCAAAATAATTAATAGGTACTTAAATGTATACTAGCTTACTTTTAAAGATTGGAAAAGAAGAAAAAGTCTGCTTACTGCTCATTAGGAGCTTATGGTATGGTTAGAAACGTATGAGCTCCTAAAGTAGTCACGTGTAAAGATACTACACATGATGCATCTAGTTTTGTCTTGGGTTATATTCATATTCATTTGTTCATTGATTAATTGATTCATTATTCAACCAAAACACTTTGATTTCTGGAAGTCTACCAGGAACAAGACAAAAGTAATACAATTTATATTCACATGGAGGATGTAGACATTAAAAAGTAAACCTGTAAGCAAGAAAACTGAGTGTTGAAATCTGTGAACAAAATAAGCCAGATTGAAGTGATGGAGTACCTGGAGATAGAGCAGGGCTGCTAATTTAGACTGGATCATCAGGAAGCCTTTATTCAGAAGGGAATGTTTGAGTTGACTCCTGCAGGAGTGGAGCCATCCAAGTTGGTTTGAGGCAGAAAATTCAGTGAGCAGAAACAGCCAATGTGGCTGTGGAGCAGAGCGAGTAAGGCATAGAGGGTGAGTGATGAGGCCAGAGAGGAGGCAGAGGAAATGCCTGTTCCAGTGGGTAGGACTTTCAATACAGTGGAAATTCTTTGGTGAACATTAACGAGGAGTTTTAAACTTCTTGCTCTGGCTGCTGTATGGAGAATGGGCTGTAACTGAGAGTGTATATAACAGGACTGTGCCCATAAGGGAGGTGATAATGGTTTAGCTTAAGGTGGGTGATTAGAAGTAAGTGATTAGAAGCCCTGGAAAGGGAGCAGAGCTCCAGCTGAACTTTGAAAGATTAAGCAAATTAACATGAACTCACAGAGAGGAAGTAGGAAGACATTCTTGGAGTCACAAAGTTGAGAGTGGAGATGGCATAAATGGGGCATATCCTACTTCTCTGCTAAGAACAGTAGTATAAACATACATTAACCCATTTATGCCTAGTGTTCCATTATTGGAATGCTAAGCTTGTGGGAGTTCTTTATATCCTACTAATCAAGGTCATCACCAAGGTCTGATTTCAAAATCCAAACAGTTGTAACCTTAGGCATAAATGGATTATTGTAAAATAAGTGTTTCTCACATTGGAATCACCTAGGAGCTTTAAAAGACAGTAGTATCTGGGTGTTACACCCAGAGATTCTGATGTGTTTGGCATAGGATGTGGGTTAGTATTGGTGTTTTTAAAAAACTAAGTCACTCTAATGTGCAGGCAAGATTGAAAACCAGAGATGTAAGATCTTTCATTACACTGACTTAGTGGCCACAAATCCAGCAAGAAACAGGTAATGCAGGCTGAGTGCAGGAGTTTGGGAATAGAGCAAAGCAGTACTTTAGAGACTTCTTCAATTAATCACCCCCTTTTAATTCAGTATTTATAGGGTACAAACAATGTAGAGAACATAGAGATAAGAGAATCCCGTGAATATTTACTTAAAAGACAGTTTTCTGGAACTTCTTAGGAAACACTGAATGCCTATGTTTAGGAATAATTACTTTTAGTATTTTCTTCTTATGATAATATAACTTAAAGAAAGATTGCATTGGGTAAAAGGTATCAGTGCATCTGACTTTCAATAAATAGAGTGAAGTAGAAATAAATATCAACCAGAGTTGCCTAGCAAGGGAGGCTCAGGGGACCAACTCAGCCTAAAGGTAATATCCTAGGAGAACAGATGTGAACAGTTAGAACTGTGTGGCCAAGAGCTGAGGTCAAAGCAGTGTCTTCAGTGTCTTAGTGGGAAACAAAGTCAGGCAAATTCTCTTGGAGGAAGGCTTGTTCAAGGAGAGAGAGAAGATCTGTGAGATCTCAACCGGAAAGGTAACTGGGGCTAGACGGTGGAGAGAGCTGTGTGGTTTGGCATTTATAGTGTGTAGGGGGCACTGGATTGGGTGTATTGCTGACTTCAGTATTTTTTTTTTTTTAACCAGTTCCTCATGGTAGCATTCATGCATTGATGAATGAAAATTATGCAGGTGGATTCACTGTTTCACTTTGTAGCAGATTGTATCATCATGGCTTTGACATTATTCTATAGGGCTGTGTGTGATATTGACATCACAATATAAGTGTTTGCCTTCTCTCATCCTGACACTTCCTGTTTGTTAGGAAATGAAATTAGGACTATGCTTTTTACTATACTGCAAGTTTTTGACCTTTAAATAATGGAATCCAAAGAGAGATGGTTTCCTCTTATCAGCTCCCAGTTTTTGCCTATTAACTCTTTTCTTTCAGAGCAATTATTCTCATTTATTCAGTCTCCTTTAATTCAGTATTTGTAAGGTACAAAACAGTGTAGAAAATACAGAAAGATAAAGTTTAAGCCCTGCCCATAGCATCACACAGTCTAGTGAGAGTAAGATCACATCGTTAATTGTACCCAATGTGACCCTGTAGTCCAGAGAAAGATACTAATGTTCAGAGGAGAGAGAGAAAGTGATTATGTTGTCTTAGAAAACAGGACTTTTAAAAGTCTTTTTGAAGGAAGTTGCTTACCTTTAAGGATGGATAGGATTTAGAGAGCTATGGGTACTAGGCTGTTTCAAGCAAGTGGGAACAATGTAAAGTATAGCTAGAGGAATATACTGGCAAATGATGTAATATGACTGTGGCATACAGAGCATGAAGAGGTGTTCTAGAAAATAAGATGACAAACTAGATTGGAGCCTATTAAGAAAAAGTGTGACAGCCAGTGGAAAACATGCTGCATTCTGTAGGCAGTGAGTGGCATTTTAAGGATTTTCCAGCAGGAAAATAACGGGGAAACTTAACATTTATTGGGTGTATGCTATGCGTTTCTAAGACAGTATACTTTCCATAAGTTATTTCTTTAGGTTATCTGATGGATAAGGTTATTTAGACAGAGTAATTAGGCATCAGTGTTTAGAATTCTTTGGGAGAGGGAGGAGATTGGAAACAGGGACATCACTGTCATAGCTCAGGTCTTACATATAATTACTTTGGCATGGAAATAAAAGAGGTGCTGGTATTTTTAAAAGGATTTTAGTTGTTGAGAAATATTGAGCTCTTACTCAACAATAAAGGCTTGGAGTATAGCAATAAATTAGGGAGTCCAGGACACTTAAGGAGTGCACATTCCTAAGGGCATGGACAGAGTATACCGTTAGGAAGTGATCAGGAAGTGGTAGTAATATTTAGAGAATTAAAACTGGATGATGTGATAGAAATTAGGAGATCAGGGAGACCTTTCTGAAGAAGGGACATTTAAAGAGATGCTTGAATGATAACAAGGAATAAGCCTTGAGACTACTGGGGGTGGGACTGAGGAGAGCATCCCAGGCAGAGGGAAAGTTTAATGCAAAGCCCCCAAATGGGAACAAGGAAAGAAGGGGGAGATAGGATCAATATCATCTGTCAATGAAATATATATGGAGGTCAAGGAAGCAGTCAAGGTTGACTCTCAGGTTTCAAAGCTTGGAGACTGGAGGGTAGTAGCAGTCCTAGCAGGAAGTTGTACCAAGAGTAAGTGGAAATGATGAATTTTTTGGACAAATGAGGTTTCAGGTACTGAAGTCAAGTCATATTGAGATAGTAGCAAGCAAGGATACCTGGTGACTTGAACTTGAGAGAGGTGTCAGGATTAGAAATACAGATAAGAAAGTCATCTGCCCAAAGGAATTCTTTGAGGCAGTGGGAAAGATGGGAACATCTATGAGACTGGAATGAGGGGTGGTATCAAAAGCACAGCAAGAAGGAAGGTTTGTGTTGGAGAGTTAAAGGATGGTTTCAGAGAGAAAGTTACAACCAGGAAAGTCCAGAATTTGAGCACCTAAAGGCAAAGGGAGTTGTATTGTCAAATAGTTTAGAGCCAAGCTGACCCACAAATCTGCTGTGTTGTTTTTTGAAGCTCAGGTAGTGAAGACAGTTCAGCTAAAACGAATCTTCTCATTAGTTTATAATTTCACGCATTTGAAAGTGGTATCTCTTTTGGTATATTCAAAGTTAGAAGAGTGATGCAAATTGCTAGAATGGGATAAATTAACTGAATTTTATTTGGCTCTTTTTTCTTTATTAGTCTAGCTAGTGCTGTATCTATTTTATCAGTATTTTCTTTATCCAGTCTATCATTGATGGGCATTTGGGTTGGTTCCAAGTATTTAATATTGTAAATAGTGCTGCAATAAATATACATGTGCATGTGTCTTTATAATAGAATTATTTATAATCCTTTGTGTACATACCCAGTAATGGGATTTCTGGGTCAGATGGTATTTTTGATTCTAGATCCTTCGGGAATTGCCACACTGTCTTTCACAATTGTTCAACTAATTTACACTTCCACCAACAGTGTAAAACTGTTGTTTACACTTCCACCAACAGTGTAAAGCATCCTCTCCAGAATCTGTTGTTTACACTTCCACCAACAGTGTAAAAGCATCCTGTCCAGCATCTGTTGTTTCCTGACTTTTTAACGTTTTCCGTTCTAACTGGCGTGAGAAGGTATCGCATTGTGGTTTTGATTTGCATTTCTCTGATGGCTAGTGATGATGAGCATTTTTTCATGTGTCTGTTGGCTGCATAAATGTCTTCTTTTGAGAAGTGTCTGTTCATATCCTTGGCCCCCTTTTTGTTGGGGTTGCTTTTTTTTTCTTGTAAATTTAAGTTGCTTTTTTTTTCTTGTAAATTTAAGTTCCTTGTAGACTCTGGATCTTTGCCAGATGGGTAGATTGCAAAAATTTTCACCCATTCTGTAGGTTGCCTGTTCACTATGATGATAATTTCTTTTTCTGTCCAGCTCTTTAGTTTAATTAGATTCCATTTACCAATTTTGGCTTTTGTTGCAACTGCTTTTAGTGTTTTGGTCATGAAGTATTTGCCCATGCCTATGTCATGAATGGTATTGCCTAGGTATTCTTAGTTTTTTTTTTTTTTAGTTTTGAGCTTTACATTTAAGTCTTTAACCCATCTTGAGTTAATTTTTTGTGTTAGGTGTAAGGAAGAGGTCCAGTTTTAGTTTTCTGCATATTGCTAGCCAGTTTTCCCAGCACCATTTATTAAATAGGGAATCCTGTCCCCATTGCTTGTTGGCACATATACACCGTGAAATACTATGCAGCCATAGAATAGAATGAGTTCATGTCCTTTGCAGGGACATGGATGAACCTGGAAGCTATAATTCTCACCAGACTAATGCAGGAACAGAAAACCAAGCACTGCATGTTCTCACTCATAAGTGGAAGTTGAACAATGAGAACCCGTGGACACAGGGAGGGGAATATCACACACTGGGCCTGTCGGGGTGGGGAGCAAGGGGAGGGAGAACATTAGGACAAATACTTAATGCATGCTTGAAACCTAGATGACGGGTTGTGATAGGTACAGCAAACCACTATGGCACATGTATACCTATGTAACAAACCTGCATGTTCTGCACATGTATCCCAGAAATTAAAATTAAAAAAAAATGCAAAAAACTAACTCCTGGATTTGTTGAGCTTTTGAATTTTTTTGTGTCTCAATCTCTTTTAGTTCAGCTTTGATTTTGATTATTCCTTGTCTTCTGCTAGCCTTGGGATTGCTTTGCTGTAGGTTCTCTAAATCTGTTAGTTTTGATGTTAGATTATTAAATTGAGATCTTTCTAACTTTTTGATGTGGATGTTTAGTGCTATAATTTTTCCTCCTAACACTGCCTTAGCTGTGTCCCAGAGATCCTGGTATGTTGTATCTTTGTTCTCATTAGTTTCAAACAATTTCTTGATTTCTACCTTAATTGCATTATTTACCCCAAAGTTATTCAGAAGCAGGTTATTCATTTTTTATGTAATTGTATGGTTTTGAGCTATTTTCTTATTCTTGAATTCTATTTTAATTGCAGTGTGGTCTGAGAGAGTGGCTGTTATGATTTCAGTTCTTTTTCATTTGCCAAGGAGTGTTTTATGTTTGATTATGTGATCGATTTTAGAGTATGTGCCATGTGGTGGCACATGAGGAGGAGAAGAATGTATATTGTGTCGTTTTGAGGTAGAGAGTTCTGTAGATATCTGTCAGGTCCCTTTGATCCAGTAATGAGTCTGGGTCCTCAGTATCTTTGTTCATTTTTTGCTTCCATGATCTGTCTAATATTGTCAGTGGGGTGTTGAAGTCTCCCACTATTACTGCAGTTGAAGCCTTTTCTTTGTTACCATTTCTCGAAAATGCTTTGCAGTGTGCTAAAATATATCCTTCTAGAGGCAGAGGTCAGTTGCTTTAAACTGAAACACTGTCATATCACAATATGAATTATGAAATATTTAAATATAGCATTTCCTGTTTGACCACCAGGTGGCATAAACATTACTTTTAAATTGTCGAATTTAAGGCATCTGTATATGTGAGTGATTATTATTAATGCTAGGAAATCATAGATGGTACTAACAAATTGTGTACACCTGTGATGTTATTTCAGTGCATTTGAAGAGATTTTATTTGATCTCAACCTTTGTTTATGTATGTAGACACACACACACTCGTATATATTTATAAAGTTGAACATATATATTTTGAAAAACATTTGTATATATATGTATTCAGACCACCAATTATGTAGGAGAGCAGGCATCAAGCAACAGAAATACCCACAAAATAAACTCTGTGTCTGCCCTGAAGAGCTTCCTCTTTACAATAGGGAGTCACTAAAGCACTTAAAACAGGTTAATGAGTATAGTGATGTAATTATGTGTAAGGTACAAGATAGCATAGACAGGGGAGATACTTTTCACAGAAAACTTGCAGCAGGGTTTGAAGAATCAGTACATCTCTGGATTATAGTATAAGAAACACACCAGATGAGAAAAAACTTTGCAGTTACGTTAATTAGTCTGGTGTGTTTTTGGTGAACTGTAAGGAGTTTAAAGTTGCTTGCATGTAAATAAGGATGAGACTAGAGGAAAGACTGGAGAAGGAGGAAGGGGCCACACAGTGAAAGGCTTTGTAGGCAAAACTGAGGAACATGAACTCTATCCTGTAAGGTATGGGTAGCCTGTGGGAGATTTTAAGGAGAGAATTTCTGTTATCAAAGTAGTATTTTAACAGGGTGACTCTCTGATTGGTCTAGAGTGTGGCCTAGGGGAGGACAGAACCAGAAGGCAGTAATCAACTAGGTGAGGTAATTGTGTTAATCAGTTCAAGAGATCATAATGGTGTGGATTCAAGTGGTGGAAGGGACGAGGGAAGGACAGATTCTGATACATATGTTATGACAGTGAATTTTATATGTCCACTTACTGGGTCATGGAGTACCCAGATATTTGATCAAACATCATTCAGTATGTTTGTGAGTGTGTTTTTGGGTAAGATTATTTGAACTGGTAGGCTGAGTAAAGCAGATTACCTCCCAAATGTAGGTTGGCCTCATCCAATAAGTGGATGCCCTGAGTTGAAACAAAAAAGTTAACACTTCCTTAAGTAAGGGGGGACTCCCCTTCCTTGAATGCCTTGAGCTGGGATGTGGGTTTTATCCTGCTTTCACACTCAAACTGCAACATCAGCTCTTGGGTCTTAAGTCTGCTGGTTTTTGGACTAGAGCTTACAGTATCCTGGGTCTCCAGCTTGCTGACTGCAGATCTTGGTACTTCTCAGCCTCCATGATTGCTTCAGCCAATTGCTCAACTCAGTTTCTTAAAATATGTGGCGTGTGTGTATGTGTGTGTGTGTGTGTGTGTGTGTGTGTGTGAATATATATATATATATATTTTTTTTCTCTGAAAAACCTTAATACATATGTCAAAGTTAGAATCAGCATAACATAGTGCTTTCACTGTATGTAGAGGGTAGAAGAGAGAAAGGAGCCAAGGATGGTTTTTTACACTGGGCCTAGTGACAGGAGGGATAGCCACAATATTAGTTGAAATGGAGAACATGTAGGGCAAACATAAATTGTGTTTTTATGTGCGATGCATGAAGACTATTTGTTCAGTTCTGTAAAGTTTATGAGCTTGTAGAGAGTTCAGAAAAAAATTACCCTTTTGACATTTGGTTCTACGAGTGTTTTATTTCATTTTCACACTGCTATAAAGAACTGCCTGAGGCTGGGTGCGGTGGCTCATGTCTGTAATCCCAGCACTTTGGGAGGCTGAGGTGGGTGGATCACCTGATATCAGGAGTTCAAGACCAGCCTGAGCAACATGGTAAAACCTAATTTCTACTAAAAATACAAAAATTAGCTGAGCATGGTGGCACACACCTGTAATCCCAGCTACTAGGGAGGTTGAGGCAGGAGAAGCACTTGAACCCAAGAGGCAGAGATTGTAGTGAGCCGAGATCATGCCACTGCACTTCAGCCTAGGCAACAGAGCAAGACTCAAGACTCCATCTCAAAGGAAAAGAAAAAAGGACGGACTGCATGGACACTGGATAATTTACAAAGAAAAGAGGTTTAATTGACTCACAGTTCCAAATGGCTAGGGAGGCCTCAGGAAACCCACAATCATGGTGGAAGGGGATGCAGGCATGTCTTACATGGCAGCAGGTGAGAGAAAGAGCAAAGGGGGAAGAGCCCCTTATACAACCATTAGATCTCATGAGAACTCACTTACTATCATGAAAACACCATAGGGGAAACCATCACCATGATCCAGTCACCTCCTACCAGGTCCCTCCCTTGAAACATGGGGCTTACAGTTCAGGATGAGATTTGGGTGGGGACACAGAGCCAAACCATATTATTCCACCACTGGTCCCTCTCAAGTCTCATATCCGTCTCACGTTTTAAAACACAATCATCCCTTTCCAACAGTCCCCCAAAGTCTTAACTCATTTCAGCATTAACTCAGAAATTCAAAGTCCAAAGTCTCACGTGAGACAAGGCAAGTCCCTTTCACCTATGAACCTGTAAAATCAAAAGCTGCTTAGTTACTTTCAAGATACAATGGGGGTACAGGCATTATGTAAATGCTCCTGTTCCAAATGGGAGAAATTGGCCAAAACAAAGGGGTCTACAGACCCCATGCAAGTGCAGAATCCAGTGGGGCAGTCAAATCCTAAAGGTCTGAAATGATCTCCTTTGATTCTGTGCCTCACATCTGCTGATGCAAGGGGCGCCCATGGCCTTCGGCAGCTCCATCGTAGGCTGGCATTGAGTGCCCATGGCTTTTCCAGGCACGCAGTGCAAGCTGTTGGTGGATCTACTATTCTGGGATCTGGGGGACAGGAGCCCTCTTCTCTCGGCTTCACTAGGCAGTGCCCCAGAGGGGACTGTACTGCGGCTCCAACCCCCATTTGCTTTCCACACTGCCATAGCAGTGGCTCTCCATGAGGGCTCTCCCCCTGCAGCAGACTCATGCATCCTCTGAATTCTAGTCAGTGGTTTCCAGACCTTAATTGTTGAATTTTGTGCACCTGCAGGCCCAACACCATGTGGAAACTGCTTGGAGCTTACACCCTCTGAAGTAATAGCCCAAGTTTTACCGTGGCCCCTTTCGGGTAGAACTGGAGCTGGAGCAACTGGGATACAGGGCACCAAGTCCTTAGGATGCACAGAGCAGGAGTGTGGTCCTGGGCCCAGCCCAGGAAGCCATTTTATCCTACTAGGCCTGGGGACCTGTGATGGGAGGGGCTGCGTTAAAGGTCTCTGACATCCGTGGAGACATTTTCCCCATTGTCTTGGAGATTAACATTAGATTCCTTGTTATTTATGTAAATTTCTGCAGCTGGGTTGAATTTCTCCCAAGAAAATAGGTTTTTATTTTCTAAGACATGGTCAGGCTGCAAATTTTCTAAACTTTTATGCTCTGTCACCTCTTGAATGCTTTGCTGCTTTGAAATTTCTTCATCTGGATTCACTAAATCATCTCTTTCAAGTTCAAAGTTCCCAGTAGGGGCCGACAGACATGTCATACAGGAGAGCTCTGGCTAGCATCTGGCAGGTGCCCCTCTGGGACAAAGCTTCCAGAGAAAAGAACAGGCAGCAATCTTTGCTGTTCTCCAGCCTCTGCTGGTGATACCCAGGAAAATGGTCTGGAGTGGATCTCCAGCAAACTCCAACGGACCTGCAGTAGAGGGGTCTGTTAGAAGGAAAAGTAACAAACAGAAAGGAATAGTATCAACATCAAATAAAAATAAGTCCACTCAGACCCCAGCTGAAGGTCACCTACTTCAAAGACCAAAGGTAGATAAATCCATGAAGATGGGGAGAACCAGTGCAAAAAAGCTGAAAATTCTAAAAACCAGAACACCTCTTCTCCTCCAAAGGATCATAACTCCTCACCAGCAAGAGAAGAAAACTGGACAGAATGAATTGGATGAATTGACAGAAGTAGGCTTCATAAGGTGGGTAATAAACTCCTCTAAGCTAAAGGAGCATGTTCTAAGCCAATGCGAGGAAGCTGAGAACCTTGGTAAAAGGTTAGGCAAATTGCTTACTAGAATAACCAGTTTAGAGAAGAACATAAATGACCTGATGCAGCTGAACAACACAACACGAGAACTTCATGAAGCATACACAAGTGTCAATAGCTGAACTGATCAAGCAGAAGAAAGGATATCAGAGATTGAAGATCAACTCAATGATATAAAGTGAGAAAACAACATTAGAGAAAAAAGAATGAAAAGAAACAAACAAAGCATCCAAGAAATATGGGACTATGTGAAAAGACCATATATTATGCTTGATTGGTGTACCTGAAAGTGACTGGGAGAATGGAACCAAGTTGGAAAACACTCTTCAGGCTGTTAGCCAGGAGAACTTCCCCAAGCTAGCAAGGCAGGCCAACATTCAAATTCAGAAAATACAGAGAACACCACAAAGATACTTCCCAAGAAGAGCAACCCCAAGACACATAATCATCAGATTCACCGAGGTTGAAATGAAGTAAAAATGTTAAGGGCAGCCTGAGAGATAGGTGGGGTTACCCACAATGGGAAGCCCACCAGACTAACAGCAGATCTCTCTGCAGAAATTTTACAAGCCAGAAGAGAGTGGGGGCTGATAGTCAACATTCTTAAAGAAAAGAATTTTCAACCCAGAATTTCATATCCGGCCACACTGAGCTTCGTAAGCGAAGGAGAAATAAAATTCTTTATAGACAAGCAAATGCTGAGAGATTTTGTCACCACCAAGCCTGCTTTATAAGAGCTCCTGAAGGAAGCACTAAACATGGAAAGCAACAACCAGTACCAGTCACTGCAAAAATATACCAAATTGTAAAGACCGTTGACGCTATGAAGAAATTGCATCAACTAACGGGCAAAATAACCAGCTAGCACCATAATGGCAGGATCAAATTCACATGTAACAATATTAACCTTAAATGTAAAAGGCCTAAATGTCACAATTAAAAGACACAGACTGGCAAACTGGATAAGAAGTCAAGACCCATCAGTGTGCTGTATTCAGGAGACCCATATCACATTCAAAGACACACATAGCCTCAAAATAAAGGGATGAAGGAATATTTACCATGCAAATGGAAACCAAAAAAGGCAGGTATTGCCATCCTAGTCTCTGATAAAACAGACTTTAAACCAACAAAAATCAAAAGAGACGTAGAAGGACATTACATAATGTCCTTTCTCAGCAAACACAACAGCAGATCAATATAACAAGAAGAGCTAACTATCCTAAATATATATGCACCTAATACAGGAGCACCCAGATTCATAAAGCAAGTTCTTAGCGACCTACAAAGAGACTTAAGACTTCCACACAATAATAGTGGGAGACTTAAACACCCCATCGTCAGTATTAGGCAGATCAACAGGACAGAAAATTAACAAGGATATCCAGGACTTGAACTTAGCTCTGGACCAAGCAGACCGAACAGGCATCTACAGGACTCTCCACCGCAAATCAACAGAATATACATTTTTCTCGCACCACATCACACTTATTCTAAAATTCACCACATAATTGGAAGTAAAACACTTCCTAGCAAATGCAAAAGAAGGGAAATCATGATAAACAGTTTCTCAGACCACAGTGCAATCAAATTAGAACTCAAGATTAAGAAACTCACTCAAAACTGCACAACTGCATGGAAACTTAACAATCTGCTCCTGAATGACCACTGAGTACATAACAAAATGAAGGCAGAAATAAAGATGTTCTTTGAAACCAATGAGAACAAAGACAACATAGCAGAATCTCTGGGACACATTTTAAGAGGTGTGTAGAGAGAAGTGTATAGCCCTAACATCACAATTAAAAAAAAAAAAAAAAAAAAAAACTAGAGAAACAAGAGCAAACAAATTTAAGACGTAACAGAAGATGAGAAATAACTAAGATCAGAGCAGAGCTGAAGGAGATAGAGACAGAAAAAAACCCTTGAAAAAATCAATGAATCCAGGAGCTGGTTTGAAAAGATCAACAAAACAGATAGACCGCTAGCCAGACTAATAAAGAAGAAAAGAGAGAAGAATCAAATAGACGCAACAAAAAATGATAAAGGTGATAATCACCATGTATCCCACAGAAATACAAACTACCAACAGAGAATTCGCAACCTCTACGCAAATAAACTAGAAAATCGAGAAGAAATGAAGAAGTTCCTGGACATGTACACCCTCCCAAGATTCAAAGCCCTGAAATGACTAATAACAAGTTCTGAAATTGAGGCAGCAATTAATAGCCTGCCAACCAAAAAAAGTCTAAACTGATTCACAAGCCAAACTCTAGCAGAGGTACAAAGAAGAGCTGGTACCATTCCTTCTGAAATTATCCCAAACAATAGAAAAATAGGGAATCCTCCCTAACACATTTTATGAGGCCAGCATCATCCTGATACCAAAACCTGGCAGAGACAAAACAAAAAAAGAAAATTTCAGGCCAATATCCCTGATGAACATCGACGTGAAAATCCTCAGTAAAATACTGGCAAACTGAATCCAGCAGCACATCATCAAAAATCTTATCCACCATGATGATGTCAGCTTGATCCTTGGAATGCAAGGCTAGTTCAACATACTCAAATCAATAAATGTAATCCATCACGTAAACAGAACCAATGGCAAAAATCACATGATTATCTCAATAGATCCAGAAAAGGTCTTTGACAAAATTCAACAACCCTTTATGCTAAAAACTCTCAATAAATTTGGTATTGATGGAACGTATCTCAAAATAATAAGAGTTTTATGACAAACCCACAGCCAGTATCATACTGAATGGGCAAAAACTGGAAGCATTCCCTTTGAAAACCCACACAAGACAAGGATGCCCTCCAGCTCACCACTCCCGTTCAACGTAGTACTGGAAGTTCTGGCCAGGGCAATCAGGCAAGAGAAGGAAGTAAAGGGTATTCAATTAGGAAAAGAGGAAGTCAAACTGTGTCTGTTTGCAGATGATGTGATTGTATATTTAGAAAATCCCATTGTCTCTGCCCCAAATCTCTTAAGCTCATAAGCAACTTCAGCGAAGTCTCAGGATACAAAATCAACTTGCAAAAATCACAAGCATTCTTATACACCAAGAACAGACAGACAGCCAAATCATGAGTGAACTCCCATTCACAATTGCTATTAAGAGAATAAAATGCCTAGGAATCCAACTTAGAAGGGATATGAAGGACCTCTTCAAGAACTACAAACCACTGCTTAAGGAAATAAGAGGAAACACACAGAAAATGGAAAAACATTCCATGCTCATTGATAGGAAGAATCGTATCGTGAAAATGAACATACTGCCCAAAGTAAATTTAGATTTGGTATATCCCCATTAAGCTACCATTGACTTTCTTCACAGAATTGGAATAAAACTAATTTAAATTTCATATGGAACCAAAAAATAGCCCGCATTGCCAAGACAATCCTAAGCTGAAAGAACAAAGCTGGGGGCATCACGCTACCTGACTTCGAACTATACTACGAGGCTACAGTAACCAAAACAGCATGATACTGTTACCAAAACAGAGATATAGACCAATGGAACAGAACAGAGCCCTCAGAAATAACACTACACATCTACAACCATCTGATCTTTGACAAACCTGACAAAAACAAGAAATGGGGAAAGGATCTCCTATTTAATAAATGGTGCTGGGAAAACTGGCTAGCCATATGTAGAAAGCTGAAACTGGATCCCTTCCTTACTCCTTATACAAGAATGAATTCAAGATGGATTAAAGACTTAAATGTTAGACCTAAAACCATAAAAACCCTAGAAGAAAACCTAGGCAATACCATTCAGGACATAGGCATGGGCAAAGACTTCATGACTAAAACACCCAAAGCAATGGCAACAAAAGCCCAGATTGACAAATGGGATCTAATTAAACTAAAGAGCTTCTGCACAGCAAATGAAACTATCATCATAGTGAACAGGCAGCCTACAGAATGGGAGAAAATTTTTGCAAACTATCCATCTGACAAAGGGCTAATATCCAGAATCTACAAAGAACTTAAACAAATTTACAAGAAAAAAACCCAACCCCATAAAAAAGTGGGTGAAGGATTTGAACAGACACTTCTCAAAAGAAGACATTTATGCAGCCAACAAACATATGAAAAAAAGCGCATCGTCGCTGATCGTTAGAGAAATGCAAATCAAAACCACAATGAGATATCACTTCATGCCAGTTAGAATGGCAATCATTAAAAAGTCAGGAAACAACAGATGCTGGAGAGGATATTGAGAAATAGGAATGCTTTTACACTGTTGGTGGGAGTGTAAATGAGTTCAACCTTTGTGGAAGACAGTATGTCGATTCCTCAAGAATCTAGAATCAGAAATACCATTTGACCCAGAAATCCCATTACTGGGTATATACCCAAAGGATTATAAACCATTCTGCTATAAAGACATATGCACACATGTGTTTATTGCAGCACTGTTCACAATAGCAAAGACTTGGAACCAACCCAAATACCCATCAATAATAGACTGGACAAAGAAAATGTGGCACATATACACCATGGAATACTATGCAGCCATGAAAAAGAATGAGTTCATGTCCTTTGCAGGGACATGGATGAAGCTGGAAACCATCCTTCTCAGCAAAGTAACACAACAGCAGAAAACCAAACACCGCACGTTCTCACTCGTAAGTGGGAGTTGAACAATGAAAGCACATGGACACAGGGGGTGGAACATCACACACTATGGCCTGTAGGGGTTTTAGGGGGCTTGGGGAGGGATAGCATTAGGAGAAATACCTAATGTAGATGATGGGTTGATGGGTGCAGCAAACCACCATGCATGTGAACACCTATGTAACAAACCTGCATGTTCTGCACATGTACCCCATAACTTAAAGTATAATATAAGTAAATAAAAAGAAGTGAAGCTCAGAACAAACAAAATTCCACAGATCTCTAGGGCAGAGGCAAAATGCTGCCAGTCTCTCTGCTAAAGCATAGCAAGAGTTACTTTTACTCCAGTTCCCAATAAGTTCCTCATCTGCACCTGAGACCACCTCAGCCTGGGCTTTACTGTTTACATCACTATTAACATTTTGGTCAAAATCATTTAACAGGTCTTTAGGAAGTTCCAAACTTTCTGACATCTTCCTGTCTTCTTCTGAACCCTCAAAATGGTTACAATCTGTGCCTTTTACCCAATTTCAAAGTTGCTTCCACATTTTCAGGTTATCTTTATAGCAGTACCCCATTCTCTACCCACACTGCTATAAAGAACTTCCCCAAACTGGGCAATTTACAAAGAAAATAGGTTCTGTTGACTCACATTTCCACATGGCTGGGGCGGCCTCAGGGAACCCACAGTCATGGTGGAAGGGAAAGCAGGCACGTCTTACATGCGGAGAGAGAGTGTGAAGGGGGAAAGAGCCCCTTATAAAACCATCAGATCTTGTGAGAACTCACTATCATGAGAACAACATGGCAGTAACCACCTCCGTGATCCAATTACCTCCCACCAGGCCCCTCCCTTGACACGTGGGTATTACAGTTTGAGATGAGATTTAAATGGGGACACAGATCCAAACCATATCAATGGGTTTAATTTTATGGGTAAGTTA
This sequence comes from Chlorocebus sabaeus, assembly GCF_047675955.1. NCBI lineage: Eukaryota > Metazoa > Chordata > Mammalia > Primates > Cercopithecidae > Chlorocebus > Chlorocebus sabaeus. The sequence continues at coordinate 97,985,226 of NC_132916.1, read as the reverse complement.
GGGAATGTAGAAATAAGTAAGAAAGGCATCAAGAATTCATGTGACTGGGCAGAGTGGGTGGCACCTGTAATTCCAGTGACTTGGGAGGCTGAAGTGGAAGGTTCCCTTGAGGGCAGGAATCAGGATGTGAGACCAACCTGGGCAACAAGTGAGACAGTCTCCTGAACAAAAAAGAAAAAGAGCTGGTGTGGTTGTGAATAATTTTGAGGGGGAGCTCAAAATATACAGATTTACTGTTAATCTTGGTGTGGGTATTCCTAGGGCAGGATGTATGACAGGTGGGTCCCATCTCTATTTTGTTAAGTATACCTGAGATCCACGCTAAAATGGTAAATGAGTTCAAGGTGGACCTTAAAAACAAAGAAAATGGAATGGTGAAGGGTTCAGCAAAATGAAATAGAAAGTCTGTGGGATCCAATGCATAAGAGGGACTTAGAATATTGTAGATGGACAATGTAGGTTTTGTTTATTAATTTTTTTTTTTCCAAGACAAAGTCTCACTCTGTCACCAAGGCTGGAGTGCAGTGGCATGATCTCGGTTCACTGAAACCTCCACCTCCCATGTCCAAGCAATTCTCCTGCCTCAGCCTCCCGAGTAGCTGGGATTATAGGCACACACCACCACACCCAACTGACTTTTGTATTTTCAGAAGAGACAGTGTTTTACCATGTTGGCCAGGCTGGTCTTGAACTCTTGACCTCGTGATCTGCCCACCTCGGACTCCCATATGCTGGGTGTTTATTATAACTTTTAATTGACATTTCATGTACTTTTGGTTATGATTGCATACTTTAGCATAATTTAGATTTCTGATCTCCATAATTATGTAATAATAATAGAAAACATGAAACAATATGTGTCAAACTGTGCTGGAGTGGGGTGTGTGTATGTGTGTATTTTACCTCTATTAAATCTAATGACAAACAGGTAGGTGCAATAAATTGGAGAGACGTTATCCCAAGCTCATCTGCCCAATAAGATATGAAGAGAGAAACCTTATTTGACTTTTGCTTTACCTTAGTGTCTCCTGGAAAAACAGGAATTACATAAAGTGGCACCAGCATGGCTTCATTACTTTTTCTCTCCTTTGGGCATGATGCTTCTTTGAAGTCTAACTCAGTCATACAAGCAGAGAATGGAATCTGATTGTAGTTTTGAAAGAACCATTTAAAGGCACAAGGATGTATTAGTCTATGTCCATGCTGTATATTACTCAAATGAGAATGGATACTTAAAAATCTTATCTTTATGAATAAATATTTGTGACTATTTTCAGATATTGTAACCCATTAATAATAATATTGAAAATGTTTAATCTTTTCTAAGAAAACTTTTTTTCCTATTTATGTTTTTCCTCTTGTAAGGACACATACTATAGTCACAGCAGCCCAATATTATTCATCTTATTAGGGAATGAGTGGTTTCCAATATGAAAGCATTGGCTTCCAGTGTAAATGCTATTTGTAGTTATCAGAGTTTTCATCATTGAGGACAGATAGGAGCAGAACTAAATTGGTTATGGGTTACAAAAGTTATTAATAGTAGATGCTATGAAAAAGCATATTATTGGCTTTTGGTTGGTTGATTTTAAATAATTATTGCAATAGCCACATTCTTTTGGTTTCTGTCTCTCTCTCTCCCCCCCCCTCCCCCCCCCACTCCCTCTTTCCCTCTCTCTCTTTCTGTCTTCCTCTCTCTCTTACACCCGGCCTTCTCCTTCTGTCTGTTTCTAATTCTGTCCTTCTATCTGATCTTTCTAGGCTATCTATGTAATTGTTGTGGTTTGGTATAATTTTCCAAGGAGTTGATCATGGTTCATTAAAAGTATTAAAGATAAGAGAAGACCTGTTATAGCCCGCAGCAAGTTGCAGCTCTAAGTGTTTCCCCTGATGAGGTGTCTGCTACAGATGATTCTATTGTTTAGTGAAAGGATCACAAATATGACAAGAGACAGAGCCTCTGGCCTCAAGGAACTCATAAACAAGTGGATAACATGTAGAAATCAATGAACACTATAATAGAAACGTACAGAAGCTGGAATAGAGCATACAGCCTCTTTGCTGTCATTGGAAGGTGATTGGACTTGGAATGTAATGATTTTGCTTGTTCACCGTGTGGCTCTTCTCAGTTGTCTTAATCAAACTGAGCTCCGTTTTCTAATTGGCAAATTAGAGATCAAAATAACATACTTTTCAGGGTTTTTGTGAATATCAGTTGAATTATTTGATGAATCTAGTTCGTATAATAAAATATGAATATAAGATTCTTTTATTCAGCTTGATATTTTGACTTTAACAATGGAAGCCATATTGTGTGAAATCCCAGCATAGTTCTCTGTTGCAATGTTAAAGCATTCCTTTAGAGCACTGAAAGGAGATTCTTCTTTGTGTGTTTTTCCATATTAGCATTTCTAACATATGCTCTCATGATATTTTTTTCTGATTGTATAGAAATAAAGCAGCCCGTAAGAAAGGTGGTCAATTTTCTGTATTCCTGTCCCCATAGCATACATTGGTAGAGGTACTCCTTCAAATTTGTACTTGTCATGCCTGAAGGGGATTAGATGGAGTGGATGTGGCTTGCCAAAAGGCATGGCAGTGAGAAGTAAAGAGAAAAACTAGCAGTCGCATTTTTCTTCCCAATTTATCCATTGGTAGAATTCATTTTCTGACTTTTTCTTGAAATAATTACACATGAAGTTAAGCTTACCTTTAAGGTTAATGCAATTGTTCTGCTTTTTAAATTATTTTAACTTACATGAAAGAAAAGTATAATTTTCTAGATTACTGTAGTCCATATTTCCCATTTATTTATGTGAAGAATGAAGTTGATGTCTTGAGATGTCATTTTCAGTGTCTATTTACTTAAAATGATCAGTCCGTCTGGCTGTGTTAGTATAGAAATAGGCCAGGTGTTGTGACTCATGCCTGTAATCCCAGCACTTTGAGAGGCGGAGGCGGGCGGATCACAGTGTCAAGAGATTGAGACCGTCCTGGCTGACACGGTGAAACCCTGTCTCTACTGAAAATATGAAAATTAGCTGGGTGTGGTGGCATGTGCCTTTAGTCCCAACTACTCGGGAGGCTGAGGCAGGAGAATCGCTTGAACCTGGGAGGTGGAGGTTGCAGTGAGCTGAGATCACGCCACTGCAGTCCTGCTTGGCAAGAGAGCAAGACTCCATCTCACCAAAAAAAAAAAAAAAAAAAAAAAAAGGCCACATGCAGTTTAATGTTTGCTGATAGGTCACTGTTCTGGTTACAACTACTTTTTGAACTTTCTGCATTGTCATCTCCTTTTAAGCATGGCATATAGAAGTTGTAGTGATCATTAGGAAGGACATATCTGCACATTTTTGGTGCTTATAGTAGACACTTGTTAAATGAATGAACTCTAAGTTACAGCTGAATCCTCCAATTCTACCTCATCAGCTTCTGATTTTTCTGAAGGACAAGAGCAACACATTAGATAGATTTAGGAATATGTGGTGGAGAATGTAGAAGATGCCACGTTTACCATTATTTTTGTGCACTGTTCAACTACTGTCCCCCTTTCTCAAAATGTAAGAAGATATGACTGTCAGGTGAAATCTCCTTTAACTTCCTGTATGCCAGTAGTAGTTCTGTACAACCCTATGCTTTCTTATCCTCCTTCCTTCAGCTTAGAGAAAAGTGTTCACTTTGACATTACAGATCCCAGCCCATCCACTGGGTCCTTAACTCAGTCTCCTACCTTCTCCAGGGGCATGTCTCACCTGACATTCTTTTCTCTTATTTCCAGCCTCTGCTTATCCATTGTGTTTTTTCTTTGTTTTTAATTGCTCATTTCACTCAATTTGTCATGCCACATTTGTCTGTAGTTGCTATCCATTTTATGCTTTCCTGATCTAAGTCCTCAGAAGTGTCCTTCACTTACTTTCCTCACTTACTTCTAGTCTTCACTTACTTTCTTCACTTCCAGTCTTTGCTTACTTTCTTCTCATTCACTCTTCAGTCCGTTGCAATAAGTTCTCTGTCTGCCACCCTGTCCAATTGATCAAAACTGCTCTGGATAAACCTGCTATGAATGAGGTCACTTATTTTTTTTGTTGCTTTTTTAAATTAGCAATTCCAACAGATATTTTTTCAACCTATTGTTTTGGTGGATTTTTTTGCTTCATGTATGTAACTCTTCTTGAAACCGTTTCCTTTACTTTTATGACACAATCGTTTTTTTCTTGTACCTTTTAAATTGTTCCTTCTCTATTTGCTTAATGACTGTTACAGCTTCAAATATTGATCCTATTCAGGGTACCTTTTTTGATCCTTTGTTTACTCAGTGCCCATACTCTCTCTGAGGGATTGTAACCATTTTTATTAGAGGTTTCTACTATCTATGCACTGATAACTCCTAAAATGCATTGTCAGTCTAGACCTTCTCCCCGGTCTTAGGCTTGTGTGAACAGTTTCTAAAGGATCATCTCTGACTAGATTTTCTCCAGCTGCTTCAGAGTTTACATGACTAAACCTGAACTTTTTATAGTCTCTCCTAAGCCAGTCCTTCTATCTTTTTACTATTTCAGTTGGTAGCACCATAATCTACCTTGTCACCTACGTCAGAACCATGGAATGCATTTATTCATACTTCCACTTCATTGCCCATGTTCAGTCAGTAAGCTGGTCTGCAGATTACATGTTGATATTTTGTGTTTATTTTCCCATTCAGTCCTTTTCTTTCTTTTCCACTGCAGCTGCTTAGTTCATTTCACTCTTCACCGATGTTGGGACTAATAGAAGTGTTTTCAGTTGATCTCTCAATGTTTTATCATGTTCTCCTCAAATAAGCCCTTCCTATAACCAACAGAATGATGAAATTAAAATAAGACCATTTCATTTTTCTGCATTACAACTTTCAGTGCCTCATTCCTGCTCCCACTGCTGACAGCAATATTTCTCATACTTAGTTTCATGGATATGTGTGTGTGCTTCAGAATATTCAATGAGAACTTTTCAATTTGGTTTGTGCGTTTTACTGATAATCATTTTAAAAACAACCACCACTTTGTGTTTATGATGGTGTGTCTGTCAAAGAGTGACCTAGAGTAATTAGATTTAGCTTTAAATGCAGTATTTTTCAGCCAATATGAAGAAATTCTAGAAGTTATAGACATAGTTTCATGGATCTATACCACATACACACACATATGTACATACACAGGTACATACACATGTATATACATATATATACACATACATATATATGATATGCATACACAGAGATATGTAGATATCTGTATATATTTATATTTGTATATCAGATATTTTATGTGTGTATCTGCATAATTTTTCCAAAGGGGTCTTAATATTGTTCAAGTTGGAAATTCACTCTACACTTTATAGGATGAATTGTAAGATTCTTAATATGTCCTGTATTATCTTTTATGATCTGCCCTCTACATTATGTATCTTAGTCTCTTACCTTATACTTTCTGTGGAAGCAACATCAAATTACTTGAGAGTCCTCATAAACACAAATGCTATTATTTTTCCTGTTGTATTTATGCGTTTACACTTACCCCTTAGGTGTATGGAATTATCTTGCCTTCTCTCTTCTCCTAACTTTAACTTTGAACTCCTACTTTATAAGTAGTTCCATCATGACCTCTTCCAGGATACACTTATATAACAAGGTAGGCTGTTCAGTGGCCCTCCTGATTTTATAGTTCCCTTGGCAAATCTCTATGTCTGGGTACACCTTATTGCTTTGTAGTTACTTATTGGATTCACTACCAGACTGTGACCTTCTTCGGGTCTTGTGGCTTTCTCCTCTGCATTTTTCAAGCATGGCCTTGTAATTGAATGAAAGATAATGACCTGAAAATACATGAATGAATCACCTTTCTACCCAAGAAGATAAAGACCTTTTTTCTACAGTCTCTACAATTTCTTTCACAGTTTTTTCTTTACTCAGTTTTTACACTACTGCTTGTTAAATGCTTAATGTGTATTTATATGTTTCATTTCTTATTTTAAATAAGTATCAGTGGCTAGTTTTACATGAAGAAATTTCAACTGCATGAAGATAATCCTTCTATTCCTTTATTTTTCAGGAAACCTGTCTTCCCAGTTGGAGGCTCAGGAACCTAAGAGTTCTGAAAGTACATTAACTTCAATGGAAGATTCTGGATGTGATTTGTCAAATGAGCAGAGAACTGAATCCTCAGACCTGCCCCAGCACTTTGTAGAAAGCTGTACCCCCACTCACTTTCCACCACTGCCTCTTGTGAAAAGACCTTGTGCTATCCTGCAAAATCCTTTGTCTTCTCACATGCAATTCTTGCAATATCTTCTTGAATTAAAGAACTTGACAGAATCAAGTAATCTTAAAAGAGACTTAACCCACTTTGAAAAAGACTCTTCCACAGTCTCTGATTCTGTTTTTCAGTTGCTGGATGGCCTGATTACTTTTTACCGTAATCCCAAACTTCCTTTTTCAAGATTTTGGACAGAAGCTGTTGGTACTTTAGCTAGTCTGATCAGTGACTGTAACTTATCTAGTCATATTCTTAAAAAGTGTTCCAAGAAGTTGGAAGAATTTGAGAAAACTCTACTACATGCTATTTTAGGAAACAATCATATAAATCGGGTAAGTAATAAATCCCTCTTTTATTCATGAAATGCTAGTAATTTTAGTGAGTATCTCTTTGGGTAATGTCTGTTGTTGTCCCTTAGCCTTGTGGTTCAAGGAGTCCCTTAATGGGTCTTTTTCTGCAGCTGTCTGCAGCTCTTATCTGTCGTGATGTCTCCGCCTCTAGCCTCTGATTTCTACAACATAGTTTTCTGCATAGATGCCTTTGCTTCAAGCTTGTTCTTCTCTGTTTTGAATTACTTTCTCTGTTTTATTATCAGCACCCTTGGATTCTTTTCTTCTTTCTGTTTTCCCTTTTCCGTTTCTATTTCCTATTGTTCAAAAAGTCTCAAAACTTTTGAGAAAACCACTAACAAATAAGGTTTTCTAAACTTCTGTGAGTGTGAAATTCCTCACGATGGATTCTCTGTACTGTATTGAATTTGTTCTTTTTCTGTCATTGACTAGCACATATCTTGGGTTTGAGGAATATTTTTCTCTTCTTTTGACCTTTCCTTTGTAAGTGGCAAATGCCTCATGGATCCTCTGCAGGTGTGGGTGAATTGAATAAATTGGCTAAGGAGCACATAATATAAAGCTTTATTATGTTTTTTTCTTATTTATTTAACATGGCTTAGAAAGATTTACTCAGGGATTCTTTTTTAACAAGTGACATTGAGATAACCTGAAGTTGTTCTGTTGTTTGGCTCTTGAGACATGGTAGAGAATTTCTTTTTCAAATTATTTCTACCTTCTTTGCCATCTGATCCTTTTACTGGGAAATTCCAAATGGCTTCACATTTTAATCCTCTTGAATTGACTACCAAAATATAATAGAATAAACCAAAAGGTCTATCTAACTTATTTACTATATTTCACTGTAGGAAAAAGGTTATTGGAGCTTGTTTCTTTGGATACATCATTGTTAAATATTTGCCTCAGTGCTATGATCTAACATTTAGAGTTTTTGTACAGTGGAGGCTTTATCTGAGTTTTCAAAATTTTGATAAAATTTGCACTGCTAAACCAATTTGTTTCATGTACAGCTGTTCTTTCCTTCTCTATTAAGGTATGATTTGATCAATATTTTATAAACTTTATGATTAAGCTTTTGGCATTTGTGAAAGATATTGAATTTTCTGTCTGGAAAATGGAAATCTTTTTCTTTGGACATGGTCAATCAGGAATTAAATATCAGATTTGCCATAGTTGTATCTGAGATATAAAATCCATTTCTATACCTTCAAAATATCTTAAATACTTCATATTTTTTAAACTTCTTTTTATACTTTTGCTTTCTTTTAAAAACTACTTTAAGCAGTCTTTATGTAACTTGGAACCTTGAAGATACTGGCATTTATATTCCATATCAGAGTTACTGAATGATGCAGATATTTTCCAGTCTAGTCTTTGCCTTTATATATGTATTGGAGGTTGATATGACTTACTCCTACACAAGAGTAACCTTGGGAATTGTATGGAAGGAGGAGTATGTGTAGAATAAACTACACATAAACTTGTGAAAGTCCTCTTTACCCTTTCCTTCACCTTCCTCAGATGGACAGAGTCTTGGAGGTGCAAGATATGCTGCCTGAGGTTGGTGGAGGCGTGACATAAACACTTCCTTGGTTGCCTCAGCTGGTATCTTGCTAGGTTCCACGCACTCCAAGTTCCCTGACTCTGAGCCCAGCACAGCACCAAGACTTGTGCAGGAATTGCAGTCCTTGTGGTCTAGGTTGCCCTTCATGTTTATTTATAACCCCAAAAAAGTTTAGTCCGTGGTGGCAGGGCTTGCCAAAACTCAGGTTCCAACTGCAACAGTTACCCCTATAAGAAAGCCATTCATTCACTTGTTCTTCTACTGTTGACCAACTGTTCAGCAATGGCTGGCACGATGGCAAGTGACATAAGAATATATACTTCATCTATAGAACCACCTATACCATCACAAGTTTGAAATGAAAACTATAGTTTTCATTTCTTGTGGAGACTTCCTGGTTTTGGTATCAGGATAATCCTGACCTCATAAAATGTGTTTGGAAGTGGACCTTTTTATTTTCAGGAAAAGTTTAAGAAAGATTGTTCTTAATTCCTCTTTGAATGTTTGGTAGGATTCACCTGGGTGGTCAGCAGATTGTTCGTTGGGAGACTTTTTTTTTTTTTTTTTTTTTTTTTTTAGACGGAGTCTCACTCTGTCACCAGGCTGGAGTGCAGTGGCACTGCAACCTCCACTTCCTGGGTTCAGGCAATTCTCCTGCCACAGCCTCCTGAGTAACTGGGACTACAGACGCATGCCACCATGCCCAGCTAATTTTGTGTTTTTAGTAGAGATGGGGTTTCACCATATTGACCAGGATGGTCTCAATCTCTTGACTTCATGATTTGCCTGCGTCGGCCTCCCAAAGTACTAGGATTACAGACATGAGCCACCACACCCGGCCTGTTGGGAGACTTTTGATTGCTGATTCAATCCCCTTATTTGTTACTGGTCTTTTCACGCTTTCTGTTTCTTCCTGATTCAGTTTTGGTAAGTTGCATGTTTTTAGAAATTTATCCATTTCTTATAAGTCATCCGGATTGTTGGCATATAATTGTTCATAACATTTCCTCTATGATCCATTTTCTGTCTAAGGCATCCATTATAATATCTCCTTTTTGATTTCTGATTTTGTCTTCTTTTTCTTTTCTTACTCTAGGTAAGGGTTTGTCAATTATTTTATTTTTTCAAAAGGCAAACTCATAGATTTTTTTTATTTTTAAACTGTTTCCTTGTTCACAATTTATTTTTTTGCTCCAATCTTTATTATTCTCTTTCTTCTGCTTATTTTGGGCTTAGTTTATTCTTTGAGTGGACTTTAATGCCTCAATTACAATAATGGATGGAACATCCAGACAGAAAAATCAATAAAGAAACAACTGACTTGAACGATGCTGTAGAGTAAATGGATTTAATTGACCTATACATAACTTTCCACTCAACAGCAGAAGAATGCACATTCTTCTCAAGTGCACACAGAATGTTCTCCAGGATAAATGAAATTTTAGGTCACAAAACATGTCTTAACCATTTTAGAAGTTCAAAAGCTTTCTAGATGTTTCTGACCACAATGTAATGAAATTAGAATTCAACAACAATATGTAAAATGTTAAAATTTATAAGTATGTAGAAACTAAACAATAAAATTTTGAACAAACTTTGTGTCAAAGAAGAAATCAAAGGGAAATTCAAAAGTATCTCAAGACAAACAAAAATGGAAACAGAATTTACCAAAACCTGTGGGATGTAGCAAAAGTAGTAATAAGGAAATTTATAAGGATAAATGTCTACATAAAAAAATAAGAATCTTAAGTGAACAAGTTTTCAATTATTTTAGAGATTAATAGCTGGAATTAGAATTCTGAAGCTTTTACTCACTAGCTATGACCTTAGATAAGTTAACTAACTTCCACGTTCTACATCTGTAAAATGTAGGTAATAAATGTGACTTCATAGGGCTAAATACTTAGCATAATATCTGACATCATATAAAAATAAACGTTTCTTTTTGTTATGTTTCTCTTGAGGAAGTGATTATATCTTATTTTCTCCACTATGCCCAAGACAATGTTGAGTTTGTTGTAGCAGCAACGTGAGGTATTTTTTTGAATTGAAAGTAAGATAATGAAAAGAAGTGACAACTTATATTTCGTATACCCTCATAAACTTAAATACCGTCAGCTGATTTTCTAAGCAGCAGGTCTTATTAATACCATGACATTCCTGAAACACCTCCATATATTTTAGGAAGTTGTATATTATCTCTTTGTGTCACTATTTTCCACAGCTACAGCTTCCAATTGACCAGTGAGCTTAGTAGGGCATAGTGGATATTTTTCTTTCTGTTTTAATTATGGAAAGTCCTTTGTAAATTTAACTATTTGAATGTCATGGTTTTAATTACTCTTTCCACTGGTCCCTTCCTATAGAGCTGTGCTATGTTGCATCTCTGATGTAGCATTTTGAAGTTGGTGATTCCCTCTTAATACTGTCAGTTTTGCTTCAGTCACAGTCGTTTGTGCTTAGATCATTTCAGGCAGTTTATGGATAAATCTGAAGATGATGGATCATGAAATCAGAATTTTTTTTTTTTTTTAGGCAGAGTCTCTCTCTGTTGCCCAGGCTGGAGTGCAGTGGCGTGATCTCGGCTCACTGCAAGCTCTGCCTCCTGGGTTCACGCCATTCTCCTGCCTCAGCCTCCTGAGTATCCGGGACTACAGGTGCCTGCCACCACGCCTGGCTAATTTTTTTTGTATTTTTAGTAGAGACAGGGTTTCACCGTGTTAGCCAGGATGGTCTTGATCTCCTGACCTCATGTTCCACCCGCCTCAGCCTCCCAAAGTGTTGGGATTACAGGCGTGAGCCACTGTGCCTGGCTGAAATCAGTTTTTTTTTTTTTTCCTAGTATGTATCCCTTAGTTGTATCTTGAAACTTATTCATGACATAATTGTATTGACCAGTAAAATATGTTGACTTTTTAATTTAATTCTGCTCAGGTAGCAGTATTTGTTGTATGTTTCGCTGCTGCAAGTTAGGACACTGTTTTAGTGATAACACTGGATTTTCTTCCTGAGCTAACTTTCCAACAGCCTTATCCTCTGTGTTTGTGATTTTTTATGGTCTTGACTATTAACCAGTTACTTAACCAGTCTGCTTTGTTTGAGAATATTCCTTGGGAAATATAAAGGAAGTCTAAGGTTAAGGGTCATTTCATCCTTGTGCATAGCTGTATTAAAACAAACAAACAAACAAAAAACAGCTGGGTACAGTGGCTCACACCTGTAATCCCAGCACTTAGGGAGGCCAAGGTGGCCGGATCATGAGGTCAAGAGATAGACCATTCTGGCCAACATTGTGAAACCCTGTCTTTACTAAAAATACAAAATTAGCTGGGCATGGTGGTGTGCACCTGTAGTCCCAGCTGCTTGGAAAGCTGAGGCAGGAGAATCGCTCGAACCTGGGAGGCAGAGGTGGCAGTGAGCTGAGATCGCACCGCTGCACTCCAGCCTGGTGACTCAGTGAGTCTCCCTAAATAAATAAATAAATAAATAAATAAATAAATAAATAACTGGAAATAAATAAATAACTGGAAAAGTCAGGCACGGTGGCTCACGCCTGTAATCCCAGTACTTTGGGAGGCTGAGGCGGGCGGATCACTTGAGCCCAGGAGTTTGAGACCATCCTGGGCAACATGGTGAGACCCCCGTCTCTACAAAAAGTACAAAAAAAGTTAGCCAGGCATGGTCTTGCATGCCTGTAGTCCCAGCTACTCACGAGTCTGAGGTGGGAGGATTGCTTGAGCCCAGGAGGCAGAGGTTGCAGTGAGAACAGATCACATGACAGCACTCTAGCCTGGGCCACAGAGGAAGAAACTGATACACACACACACACACACACACACACACACACGGAAAAATATGGGTTAATGTTCCTGCAATTTTACTTTAATTAGATAAACATTTACTGAAACATTTGTATCATAAACCAAAATTTTAATACTTCTTTTGATCATTGCATCAGTATATAAATCAAACATTTTCTGAATTTTCAAAGCGGTGTTTAACTTTCATTGCTCATGCAGAGGAAGGAGGAAGAGACAGAACGGAACTTTCTTCAATTTACTTTCAAAGTATACTATACATTTAAATACCTCTTATTAAAATAATAGCAGTCTTCCTATTATGCTTTATAGTATATAAAGTACTTTCACATGGAGCTTATTATCTCTGTGTCATGGTTGTTATTACTGTCTTCAGTTTATAGATGAGAAAATTGAGGTCAGGCAGGTTAATGGATTCACTGGAAGTACTTAACCAGTACTAGAAGACCTAGGTCTCATGTTCAGGTATATGATGCTGAATATTTTCCTCTTGGTATTATGTCATATTTCCATCGTTAATTTTTACAGTTTTCTAGATTTTTTCCTAAGTGCAAAAGAAAGAAACTGACTTTTGTTAATGTATTAAAGAAAATATTCGTTGGTAATGAAAGACCTTAGTGCCATTTTTCTAAATTGCATAAAGACAGTATTTACACTGGTTTGGTTAAATTGCTAAATTATGTGTAAAAATTTATGTTTATAGGACTGGGCACGGTGGCTCATGCCTGTAATCCCAGCACTTTGGGAGGCTGAGGCAGGTGGATCATCTGAGGTCAGGAGTTCGAGACCAGCCTGGCCAACATGGCAAAACTCCACCTATACTAAAAATACAAAAATTAGCCAGATGTGGTGGCACGTGCCTGTAGTCCCAGCTACTTGGGAGAATGAGGCAGGAGAATCGCTTGAACCTGGGAGTCAGAGGTTGCAGTGAACTGACATCGTGCCACTGCACTCCCGTGTGGGTGACAGAGCAAGACTCTGTCTCAAAAAACAAAACAAAACAAAACAAAACAAAATTGTATACAGATATACAGACAGCAAAAGCAGAAAGAAAAGTCCTGTTCTGCAGTACAATATAAGATCACCTGTTTCTTGTTCTTTTTTATTGGCTATAAACAACAGTCTTTTGGAAATTTTATAATTGCATATACAACCTTGTCATCTTAGTTTCTAATTGAATATAAGTTATATGGTTTTGCTTGTGTGCACACACAAATAAAACTGTCAAAGGAGGCAGAGCAAGACACCCGAACACAGTAGCAATTACTGCACCCCCTTCGCCTCCACAGGAACACTAAATTGAACAACTGTCCACACAGGAAAGGACCTTCATGAGAACCAAAAATCAGGTGAGCTATAATAGTACCTGATTTTAACATTACATTAAGGAAAGAGTCATGGAAGAGGGCAGGAAAATCTGTCTTGAATTGCCTACACCACCCCTTTCCTATTCCCTGGCAGCGGCCATATGACACAGATGATCTGTGTGTTTGAGGTAGAGAGAATATACTGATTGTGGGACCTTGCTTTGCAGCTTATTGCTGTCCTATCAGTGGGAAACAACAGGGGGCAGAACTCAGCTTGTGCCCATAGAGGCAACATTTATACTAGGCCTGGCCGGGGGCAAATCATCCATCCTAGCTGGATGGATCCAAAACTTTGGAACCTGAGTTTTGGCAAGTTCTGCCACCATGGGCTAAAGTGTTCTGGGGTTCTAAATAAAACGTGAAAGACAACCTAGACCACAAGGACTGCAATTCCTGCACAAGTCCTGGTGCTGTGCTGGGCTTCCAGCCAGGGAACTTGGAGTGCTGGAACCTAGTGAGATACCAGCTGAGACTACGAAGGAAGTGCTTGTGTCACCCCTCCACCAACCCCAGGCAGTACAGATTGTATATCCAAGACCCCTTCAATCTGCTTGAGGAAGGTGGAGGGGAAGAGGACCTTGTTTTGTAACTTGGATTCCAGCCCATCCACAGTAGAATAAGGCAACAGGCAGACTCCTAAGGCCCCCATCTCAGACCCTAGTACCTGGATGACATTTATAAAAACACCATAGGCCAGAAGGGAACCCATTGCCTTGAAGGGAAGGGCCCAGTGCTGGCAGAATTTATCATGTGCTGAATAAAGAGCCCTGTGTAATTAGTATTGGTAGCCAGGCACCATTTACCACAGGCCTTGGGTGAGACCCAGACCTATGTTGGCTTCAGGTGTGACCCAGCACATTCCCAGCTGTGGTAACTTTAGGGAGAGACTACTACTGCTTGAGAAAAGGAGACAGAAGAGTAAAGGGGTCTTTGTTTTGCAGCCTGAGTACACCTTGGCCACAGTGGGGTAAAACACCAAGAGATCACCTGGAATAAACAAAATCAACAAACCTTTAGCTAGACTAAGAATAAAGAGAGGAGACCCAAGTAAAGATAATCAAAGACAAAAAAAGAGACAACCAATACCTCAGAAATTCAAAGTATCATTAGCAGCTACTGTGAGCAGCTATATGCCAATAAATTGGAAAACCTAGAAGAATTATATAAATTCTTAACATACACAACCTACCAAGATTGAACCATGAAGAAATTTAAAGCCTAAATAGGCCAATAACAAGCAATGAGATTGGAGCCCTAATACAAAGTTTACAATGAGAATTATAAAACATTGCTCAAACAAATCATAGATGACATAAACAAATGGAAAACATCGCATGCTAATGGACAGGAAAAAATAATGTCATTTAAATTTCTATACTTCCCAAAGCAGTTTATACATTCAATGCTATTCCTGTCAAAATACCAATCACATTCTTCACAAAAATTAAATAAATAAATAAATAAAAATTACACAGAACCAAAAAGAGCCCAAATACCCAAGGCAATTTTAAGCAAAAAGAATAAAGCTGGAGGCATCACATTACCTATGAACTACAGTGCAGGGCTACAATAAACAAAACAGCAAGGTACTGGTATACAAACAGAGGCATAAACCAATGGAATAGAATAGAGAGCTTAGAAATAATGCTCCACACCTCCAACCATCTGATGTTTGACCAAGTAGACAAAAACAAGCAATGGGGAGAGGACTCCCTACACATTAAATGGTATTGGGATAACTGGCTAGCCATATGCAGAAGATTGAAACTGGACCCCTTCCTTACATCATGTATAAAAATCAACTCAAGAAGGACCAAAAACTTAAATGTAAAACAAACAAAATAACTACTAAAACCCTGAGAGTTAACCTAGGAAATACCGTTCTGTACAGTATTTCATGCTGAAGACACCAAAAGCAATTGCAAAAAAAGAAAAAATTGACAAATTGGATCCAGTTAAACTTTAGAGCTTCTTCACAGCAAAATAAACTATCAACAGAGTAAACAGGCACCCTACAGGAAGGGAGAAAATATTTTCAAACTGTGCTCCGACAAAGGTCTTATTTATCCAGAGCCTATAAGGAACTCAAACAAATTTACAAGCAAAAAACAAACAACACTATTATGAAGTTGGAAAAGGACACGAATAGACACTTTTCAAAAGAAGATATACATGTGGCTAACAAGCACCTGAAAAAAATGCTCAACATGACTAATTAGAGAAATGCAAATCAAAACCATAATGAGATACCATCTCAACCAGTCTAAATGGCTGTTATTAAAAAATCAGAAAAAGATGCTGGCAAGGTTGTGGAGAAAAGGAAACACTTATACATTGTTGGTGGGAGTGTAAATTAATTCAGCGATTGTGGAAAGTATTGGGATAATTTTCTAAAGAACTAAAAAGGAATTACTGTTTTGCCCGGAAGTTTCATTATTGGGTATGTACCCTAAGAAATATGAATTATTTTACTATAAAGACAGATGCATGCATATGTTCATTGCAGCACTATTCACAGTAGTAGAGACATGTAATCAACCTAAATGCCCATTAACAGTAAACTGGATAAGGAAAATATGGTACATATACACCATGGAATACTATACAGTCATTAAAAGAATGAAATCACGTTCGTTGCAGCAACATGGATGGAAGTGGAGACAGTTATCCTTGGCAAACTAACAAAGCAACAGAAAACGAAATATCACATTTCACTTAGAAATGTGAGCTAAATAGCAAGCACAGATGGACACAAGGAGGGTAACAATAGACACTGGATCCTACTGTAGGGTGGTTGGTAGGAGGAGGGAGAGGATTAGAAAAAATACCTATTGAGCACTGTGCTTAGAACCTGGGTGATAAAATGATCGGTACACCAAAGCTCCATGACGAGTTTACTTAAATAACAAACCTGCACCTGTACCCCTAAACCTAAAATAAGAGAAAATTATACACCTGAAATTCTAATTATAGAAATTTATGTTATTATTTTATACATCATTCTTTTTGTGACTATCATAAAATAAACTTTAAACTGAAATAAAAAGATAATTAATGGTGAAATTAAAAAGTCTCCCAGTGAAGAAAATCCTGGAATCAGTGACTTCACTCTGAATTTTATCAGACATATAATTTTGAACTAATACCAATCCTGTTTGGACTCTTCTGAAAAATAGAGGAGAAGAGGATATTTCCAAACTCATTCTAAAAGGCCAATATTACCCTGAAAGCAAAACCAAAGACACATCAAAAAAAGAAAACTACAGGCCAGTATCCCTCATGAACACTGTTACAAATTCCTCAACAAAAATCTAGCAAACCAAATTCCACAACGCATTAAAAAGGTCATTCATCATGACCAAGTGTGATTTAACCCAGGATGCAAGGATGGTTCAGCATACACAAATCAATCAATGTGATACATCATATTATGAGAATGAATGACAAAAAATATGATTATTTCAATTGATGTGGAAAAAGCATATGATAACTTCAATATCCCTCCAGGATTAAAACTGTCAAAAAACTGGATATATTAATAGAAGGAACATACCTCAACAGAATAAAAGCCATATTTGACAGAGCCACAGCCAGTATCATACTGAATGGGAAAAAAACTGAAAGCCTTTCCTCTAAGATCTGGAAGATAACAAGGATATGCACTTTCAACATAGTATTGGAAGTTCTAGCTAGAAAAATCAGACAAGAGAAATAAAGTTCATTCAGATTGGAAGTGAATAATTCAGATTATTTTTGTTTGTAGATGATATGATCATTCATTTGAAAATAAAGACTCCACAAGAAAACTGTAAGAACTGAAGACAAATTTAGTAAACTTGCAGGATTCAAGATCTACATAGAAAAATCACTAGCATTTCTATATGCCAACAGTGAAAAAATGTTAAAAAGAAATCAAGAAAGTAATGCCATTTATGATAGCTACAAATATAATAAAAGACCTGTGAATAAACTTAACTAAAGAAGTGAAAGATGTCTTCAATGAAAACTGTAAAACACTGATGAAAGAAACAGGACAGGAAACACAGAAAACAAAATCTATTTCATGTTCATGGATTGGAATAATCAATATTGCTAAAATGTTCATGCTACCCCAGGCAATCTATAGATTCATTATAATCTCTATGAAAATACCAATGGCATTTTTCAACAGAATAGAAAAAATAGTCCTAAACTTTATATAGAACCACAAAAGACCCAGAATAGCCAAAGGTATCGGGCAAAAACAACAAAGATGGAGGATCACATTACCACTATACTGGAGAGCTGTAGTCATCAAAATAGTGTGGTACTGACATAGAAACAGACACACAAATCAATGGAACAAAATAGAGAACCCAGAAATAAATCTACGCATCTACAGTGAACTCATTTTTGACAAAGGTGCCAAGAACATACGTTGGAGAAAGAACAGTATTTTCTGTTAATGGTACTGGAAAAGCTGGATATCTATATGTAAAGTAGTGGTACTAGACCCCATCTGTCAACATATACAAAATCAAATCAAAGTGGATTAAAAATTAAATTTAAGATCTCAAACTATGAAGCAACATTGGGGAAACTTTCCAGCAAATTGGTCTGGGCAAAGGTTTCTTGAGTAATACCCCACAAGCAAAGGCAATCAAAGCAAAAATGGACAGATTGGATTACATCAAGTTAAAAAGCTTTTGCCTACCAAAGAAAACAATTAACAAAATGAGGAGATGACCCACAGAATGGGAAGAAATATCTGTAAACTACTTATTTGACCAGGGACTAATAACTAGACTATATCAGCAGCTCAAACAACTCTATAGGAAAAACATCTAATAATCTGATTTTTAAATGGGCATATCTGAATAGACATTTCTCCAAAGAAATACAAATGGCAAACAGGTATATGAAAAAAGTCCTCAATGTCATTGATCATCAGGAAAATGCAAATTAAAATCATAGTGAGATGTAATCTTACCTGAATTAAAATGGCTTAAAAAAAAAGATAATAACAACTGCTGGTGAGGATGTGGAGGAAAAAAAGAACCCCGTACACTGTTGGTGTAAATGTAAATTAGTACAACCACTATGGGGAACAGTTTGGAGGTTTTTCAGAAGAATAAAAATGGAACTTCAAATGATCCAAGAGGAAGTTAAGTAGGTAAAGAACAGTTTGGAGGTTTTTCAGAAGAATAAAAATAGAACTTCAAATGATTCAGGAACCCCACTGCTAGGTATATACCCAGAAGAAAGGAAATCAGTACATCAAAGAGATATCTGCACTCTCATGTATACTGCAGCCTTATTCACAATAGCTAAAATTGGGGAGCAATCTAAGTGTTCATCATCAGATGAATGGATAAATAAAATGTAGTACATACACAGAATGAAGTACTAGTCAGCCATAAAAAAGAATGAGATCCCGTCATTTGCAACAACATTGATGGAACTGGAGGCCATTATTTTAAGTGAAATAAATGAGACCCAGAAAAACAAACTTCACATGTTCTTACTTATTTGTGGCATTTAAAGATTAAAACAGTTGAATCCATGGAGATAGAGAGTAAAATGATGTTTACCAAAGGCTGGTAAGCGAGGACTTAATTTAGATTGTTGGGACATAGAAGGCCTAATGCAGAAAGTAGCTTTTAAACAGGATGAGAGGAAGTTAAGTAGGTAGAGAGTTGGAGTAAGAATTTTTGTGGTCTAACATGTCATTCTAAGACAGTTATCATAGCATATATGCCTGAGCCAGGATGTTATTTAAATATTTGAAAGGAAGCAGTGTTTTAAGGTTGAGAAAGAGAAGGGTAGAGAGCTACATAATGAGTTTAGAAAAATATAGACTGGAAAGGATTGGTATGTTGCCTATACTGTATTAGTTTTCTATGGCTGCTGTAACAAATTAGCACAAACTAGTGCCTTAAAACAACAGAAAGAGGCTGGGCATGGTGGCTCACGCCTGTAATCCCAGCACTTTGGGAGGCCGAGGCGGGCGGATCACGAGGTCAAGAGATCGAGACCATCCTGGCTAACACGGTGAAACCCCGTCTTAACTAAAAATACAAAAAATTAGCTGAGCATGGTGGTGGGCACCTGTAGTACCAGCTACTCAGGAGGCTGAGGCAGGAGAATGGCATGAACCTGGGAGGTGGAGCTGGCAGTGAGCCGAGATTGTGCCACTGCATTCCAGCCTGGGTGACAGAGCAAGACTCCATCTAAAAGAGAGAGAGAGAGAAAAAAAAAGATACTCTCTCACAGTTCTGAGGCCAGAATTCTTAAATAATGGTGTATGCAGGGCCACACATCTTCCTATAGCATGAAAGGAGAATCTTTCCTTGCCTCTTAACATCCTTTAGGGATTGCCAGCATTTCACGAATTGTGGTTGCATCTTTGTCTGCTCCATCTTCACGTAATCTCCACCATTTGTCTAATATCTCTCTGCCTCTCTCTTACAAGCATATTTGCGATGACATTTAGGGACTGCCTAGACAATTCAGGGTTACCTCTTAATCTCAGGTTCTTTATTTAATCACCTCTGCAAAGACCCTTTTTTCATTCTTCTTTCATTCTATAGGATTTGGGGGAACAGGTGGTGTTTAGTTACATGAATACGTTCTTTAGTGGTGATTTCTAGGATTTTGGTTCACTCATCACTCAAGCAGTGTACACTGTACCCAGTGCTTGGTCTTTTATCCCTCAGCCCCCTCCCACCCTTTCCCCTGAGTCCCCAAAGTCCATTGTATCATTCTTACGCCTTTGCGTCCTCATAGCATAACTCCCACTATGAGTGAGAACATACAATATTTGGTTTTCTATTCCTGAGTTACTTCACTTAGAATAATGGTCTCTAATGCCATCCAGGTTGATGTGAATGCCATTATTTCATTCCTTTTTATGACTATGTATTTCATAGTATATTTATATACCACAATTTCTTTTTTTTTAAATTATACTTTATGTTCTAGGGTACATGTGCACAATGTGCAGGTTTGTTGCATATATATTCATACACCATGCTGGCGTGCTGTACCCATTAACTCATTTACATTAGGTATATCTCCTAATGCTATCCCTCCCCCCTGCCCCCACACCACAACAGGCCCAGTGTGTGATGTTCCCCTTCCTGTGTCCAGGTGTTCTCATTGTTCAGTTCCTACCTATGAGTGAGAACATGCGGTGTTTGGTTTTCTGTTCTTGCGATAGTTTGCTGAGAATGATGGTTTTCAGCTGCATCCGTATCCCTACAAAGGACATGAACTCATCCGTTTTTATGACTGCATAGTATTCCATGGGGTATATGTGCCACATTTTCTTAATCCAGTCTGTCATTGATGGACATTTGGGTTGATTCCAAGTCTTTGCTATTGTGAATAGTGCTGCAATAAACATAGGTGTGCATGTGTCTTTATAGCAGCATGATTTATAATCCTTTGGGTATATACCCAGTAATGGGATTGCTAGGTCAAATGGTATTTCTACCTCTAGATCTTTGAGGAATCGCCACACTGTCTTCCACAATGGTTGAACTAGTTTACAGTACCACCAACAGTGTAAAAGTGTTCCTATTTCTCCACATCCTCTCCAGCACCTGTTGTTTCCTGACTTTTTAATGATCGCCATTCTAACCCGTGTGAGATGATATCTCATTGTGGTTTTCATTTGTATTTCTCTGATGGACAGTGGTGATGAACATTTTTTCCTGTGTCTGTTGGCTGCATAAATGTCTTCTTTTGAGAAGTGTCTGTTCATATCCTTCGCCCAGTTTTTGATGGGGTTGTTTGTTTTTTTCTTGTAGATTTGTTTGAGTTCTTTGTAGATTCTGGATATTAGCCCTTTGTCAGATGAGTAGATTGCAAAACTTTTCTCCCATTCTGTAGGTTGCCTGTTCACTCTGATGGTAGTTTCTTTTGCTGTGCAGAGGCTCTTTAGTTTAATTAGATTCCATTTGTCAATTTTGGCTTTTGTTGCCATTACTTTTGGTGTTTTAGACATGAAGTCCTTGCCCATGCCTATGTCCTAAGTGGTCTTGCCCAGGTTTTCTTCTAGGGTTTTTATGATTTAGGTCTAACAATTAAGTCACTAATCCATCTTGAATTAATTTTTGTATAAGGTGTAAGGAAGGGATCCATTTCAACTTTCTACTTTTGGCTAGCCAGTTTACCCAGAACCATTTGTTAAATAAGGAATCCTTCCCCCATTTCTTGTTTTGGTCAGGTTTGTCAAAGATCAGATGGTTGTAGATGTGTGGTATTATTTCTGAGGTCTCTGTTCTGTTCCATTGGTCTATATCTCTGTTTTGGTACTGGTACTGTGCTGTTTTGGTTACTGTAGGCTTGTAGTATAGTTTAAAGTCAGGTAGCATGATGCCTCCAGCTTTGTTCTTTTGGCTTAGGATTGTCATGGCAATGTGGGCTCTTTTTTTGGTTCCATATGAACTTTAAAGTAGTTTTTTCCAATTCTGTGAAGAAAGTCATTGGTAGCCTAATAGGGGTGGCATTGAATCTATAAATTATGTTGGGCAGCATGGACATTTTCACAATATTGGTTCTTCCTATCCATGAACATAGAATATTCTTCCATTTGTTGTGTCCTCTTTTATATTATCAAGCAGTGGTTTGTAGTTCTCTTTGAAGAGGTCCTTCACATCCCTTTAAGTTGGATTCCTAGGTATTTTATTCTCTTTGAGGCAATTGTGATTGGGAGTTCCCTCATGATTTGGCCCTCTGTTTGTCTGTTATTGGTGTATAAGAATGCTTGTGATTTTTGCACACTGATTTTGTATCCTGAGACTATAATGAAGTTGCCTATCAGCTTAAGAAGATTTTGGGCTGAGATGATGGGGTTTTCTAAATATACAATCATGTCATCTGCAAACAGGGACAATTTGACTTCTTCTTTTCTGAACTGAATACCTTTTATTTCTTTCTCCTGCCTGATTGCCCTGGCCAGAACTTCCAACACTATGTTGAATAGGAGTGGTGAGAGAGGGCATCCCTGTCTTGTGTCAGTTTTCAAAGGGAATGCTTCCAGTTTTTGTCCATTCAGTATGATATTGGCTGTGGGTTTGTCATAAAGCTCTTGTTATTTTGAGATACATTCCATCAATACTGAATTTATTGAGAGTTTTTAGCATGAAGGGCTGTTGAATTTGTCAAAGACCTTTTCTACATCTATTGAGATAATCATATGGTTTTTGTCTTTGGTTCTGTTTATATGCTGGATTACATTTATTGATTTGCATATGTTAAACCAGCCTTGCATCCCAGGGATGAAGCCCACTTGATCATGGTGGATAAGCTTTTAGATGTGCTGCTGAATTCGGTTTGCCAGTATTTTATTGAGGATTTTTGCATCGATGTTCATCAGGGATATTGGTCTAAAATTCCCTTTTTTTGTTCTATGTCTGCTAGGCTTTGGTACCAGGATGATGTTGGTCTCATAAAATGAGTTAGGGAGGATTCCTTCTTTTTCTATTGATTGGAATAGTTTCAGAAGGAATGGTACCAGCTCCTCCTTGTACCTGTGGTAGAATTTGACTGTGAATCTGTTTACTTGTTGATTTTTGGGCATTTGGGCCAGTTTCATACGTTTGCAATTGCAAATTGTGCTGATATAAACATGGGTGTGTATGTATATATATATATTTTTTGTATTGTGACTTCTTTTCCTCTGGGTGGTTACCCAGTAGTAGGATTGCTGGATCAAATGGTAGTTATACTTTTAGTTCTCTGAAGAATCTCCAAACTGTTTTTCATAGCAGTTGTACTAGTTTCCATTCCCACCAGAAGTGTAAAAGTGTTCTCTTTTCACTGCATCCATGCCAACATCTATTATTTTTCTATTTTTTGGTTATGGACATTCTTGAATGGGCAAGGTGGTATTGCATTGTGGTTTTGATTTGTACTTTCCTGATCATTAGTGATGTTGAACATTTTTTCATGTTTCTTGACCATTTGTATATCTTCTTTTGAGAATTGTCTATTAATGTCTTTAGCCAACTTTTTGATGGGATTTATTTTTCTTGACGATTTGTTGAGTTCCTTGTGGATTCTGGCTATTAGTCCTTTGTTGGATGCATAGATTGCAAGGATTTTCTCTCACTCTCTGGGTTGTCTGTTTACTATGCTGATTGTTTCTTTTGCTGTGCCGAAGCAAAGACCCTTTTTCTAAATAAAGTGGTAACAGTCACAGATTCTAGGGAGTTCATGTGGATATCTTTTGGGGGCTTTTTTCTGCTTACTGTACCTAACCAGTATTAATCTTCACTCTTACGCTTTGATTTTACTAAAATATATGTGCCTTCTTCCAAGTAGACCATGCCGCTATCCATAGAACTCCTTGGTCTAAGGATAATTCTAATTTAATCTCCTTTGCCAGGAATAGAAACTTGGTGCATTTCAGTCCAGTGAGTCGTCAGTAGTGGCTTCTTTCAGACTTCTGGGAACTTTTCTCCTCATTCTCTGGAAGATTATGAGAGGTGACTTTTGTTGCTTTCTCTGGCTATTCTCTTGTGAAGGATGTAAAACTGGAACTCTTACAGTTATCTTGCTGCCATCTGAAAGGATAAACAGCCACATAAAGAAGGATAAAAACCTAGAGAATCAAAGTAAATCTAAACCAGAGCCATGTTAAGTCAACCCTGAAGTCTATGTGGTTTCTGGATTTCCAACGATATGAGTCAGTGCATTTTGGTAGCATTTAAGGTAGTTGGAATTTGGTTTTCTGCAGTTTGCTAACATAAAACATCTTAACTAGCTAGGCCATGGCAAGGAGTTTGGGTTTTATTTGATATGTGATGGAAAATCATCGATTGTTTTAGATTTTAAAACCTTACTTTAAATAGCAGTAGGATAATTGATTAGCAAGAGATAAGAGGTAGCAAGAGAAACAACTTATGCTATGCAGTAGTCCAAGTGAGAGTGGATAGTGGCTTACTTTGGTGCTGTAAGTAGAAGTGGAGATATGTATGCACCTAAAATATATACTGGGGGTAAAGTATACACTGGAAGCTTTTGCTTTAAAGTTGGTAGATTGAGGACACAAATCTAAACTGGCTCCTATCCTGATGAAAATGATAGTAAAGAACTTTTTTAAAAAGGCGCATATGGAGAACATGAGACTGTGCAACAGCAAAAAAATATTAGAAGCTAGAAAGAAATAGACAATTGATGAATCCCTTAGCAGACCCAAGAAAACAGAACCCTAAAGGAGAATTTGAGAAAGCTATTAACTAATTTAACACAGTAGAATCTGCCAAAGACTCATAAAATAGCTCTACTAGTTACCTCTGGAAGAGAGAATGGAAGCTAGGTGCTAGAATATAAAATAAGGACGATTGGTCAGAAGTGTGCTTTGGAAGCACTTAGAATCCTGGAGCCCCTCTTCTGCCCCAGGAAACGGGAATTGTCCTCCCACAATCAGTAAAAGACTGGATATTTTTTCATTGGAAATAAAAAATAGAATAAAAAGACCGTCCCAAGAGGAAAGATATGAACGTATTGATATCAAAGTTCCCTAAAGGAGAAAAAGCAGCCAAATCATCCTACACTAAAGCTTACAGTACACAAGCCTCACCCATGAACCAAGAGCTTCTAGTTAGCTTTCAGTCCTTGCTCTTAAGTATACCCATATAATCAGGATTAGCAGATACCTGAGGAAATAATCTAATGACAAAACTTAGATCCTGAAGACAATATGGGGAAACCAAAGAGCAGTTAGAAATGCAAAACTTACATTTAAAATGCATATATTCTCAGAAAGGTTTTTAAAAGCATGTTTTACAACTAGAAAAAAAAAGAGAATGGTGTTTTAAATTTTTCAGGGAATTAAAAAAAAAACTTTAAATTTAAAAAATATGGTTATGAAAACACGTAAATTAATAACAGTTTGGAAGATTTGGTACATAAAAATTATGCCAATGAATAAAACAAGGTAATTACAATAGGAAAAATGTACCAAAATGGAAAAGTTACATAGTATTTTACATGGCTTGGCTGTGTGTAGTTTAAACATTGAGTAGTGATATAGCAAAATTACTGAAGAAATGTGTGTATATAGGTGAGAGAGCAGGCAAGAGAGTTGGGGGTGGTGGGAAGGAAGGGAAGGAGGGAGAGAGGGAGAAAAGGGAGGTTAGTGCAGGGCGAAGAAAGTCAAATTATAAGCATCCATAGTAGAAAATCAGTATTTTTTATGTTATTGAGAATAATACAGGTAAATACAAAAACAATCAGCTAGAAGAGTTGCAAATAGAAGTGATGGTGGAAAGGAGTAGGGTGCTACTTGCTACAGAATAAATGTTATAAAACTGTCCTTTGGCATATATCTGAACAACTTTAATACAAGTAAAAATCCAGGCCAGGTGTGGTAGCTCATGCCTATAGTTCCAGCACTCTGGGAGGCCGAGGCAGGTGAATTGCCTGAGCCCAGGAGTTGAAGACCAGTCTGGACAACATGGAGACACCCTGTCTCTACTAAAAATACAAAAAAATAGCTGGGCAGTGTGGCGAGTGCCTGTAGTCTCAGCTACCTGGGAGGTTGAGATGGGAGAATTCTTGACCCAGGAGGTCAAGGCAACTGCAAGCCATGATTGCACCACTGCACTCCAGCCTGGGTGACAAGAGAGACCCTGTCTCAAATAAATAAAATTAAATAAATAAATAAATACCAAAATCCAGTAAGTATTAGGGGGAAAATGTAAGGATTTGATATGGAGAAATAGACATCAACAGTATTCATAGTTTCTGATCACTAACAACTGGGTGCATAGAGGTGCCATTTAGAGATATAAGAAGGCCTGGAAGGAGAACAGTCTTGGGAAAGGAGGGGAGCCCAAGTTCACTTTCACACGTATTGAGTTTAATGATAATTGTAAGATGACTGCAAGACAGATTTGCAAAGCAAAGCAAATCAGTGGCCTTATCAATCTGGAGCTTAAAGGAAAGTACTGGCCTGGAAATAAATTTAGTCTTTGTCAGAATATAGAGGTTTTTTAAGGCTGTGGGAAAACAAATGAGGATTAGAAAGAGAGGAAGACCTAATACTGAGCCGAGAGGAGCGCCAACATTTAGTGGTCATGTAAAGAAGAAGCCTGCAAAGAAGTTGAAGAATTGGAGGATTAAAACAATAGGAGAAAAATTAGGAAAGTATTGTCACGCAAGCCAATAGAACAATATAGTCAGCTTTGCTGCATGCTACTCAGAGGCTTAATAAGGTAAGAACTGAAAGGTGTTCCAAGTCATAAGCTTTTCATATGATTAATATGTAACTGTGATAACCAGATAATTTAGTACCCTTGCCACAAATTTGCTGAAGATAGTCTCAAATCTTAATGTGCTGGCAGTCTTATTATTACTTGCATATAAACAACTTAATTTTCTGAGCTAATGCTGGGGAAGAATAATATAAATAATCCAAAATAATAATTTAAAATTACAAATATATAAGCGTTGTTATCATATTTGCACATGATTTTTGCTGAGCTTAAGACATATGTGCCTTTTAATTGCTGTTTCTGTTACTATTGACTGTGAATATGTTATGCCATTTTACCATAGCTGTTTTTTGTTGTTAATAATTTGCCTTTTTCCCTGGTTTTCATCTCCCAGTTATCTCTGTCAAAATACAAAATTCGCCCTTCTATGCTTTAGTTTGGAAACTCTTAGAAACAGACAACAGAGGAACATGGCATGCAGATGACTGTGGTTGTTCATGTTCATTTCGAGAATTAATGCTTTAAAACAAGCACTATTTTTCCTGATGAGGAATATCTGACTCTCTTAACATGATAGGCATTTGAAATTATTGGGAATATCTGAAAGTCAGAATTTTAGTCAGTAGTTAACTAAAATGGATGGGTAATTGGAAAATAACAGGTATTCTAAAGAGTTTGCAAAGAACGGAGACTTCTTCAGGTCAACTTAAGAAAAAGCAGAGTATTTCAAGGGTCACTGCAGACGAGCTTGCAGTCTGATTACGTGCAGTGTTGGAGTCCAGTCTGAGTGGTGGGAAAAATTTAAAGATAAAGTTATAGGAAATAGACACAAACCTTCTTGGAAGACTGGGAGGTTTGCGTGGCATCAGTTAAAGATTTGGCTGAAGGCAGCGTAATCCTCTTTGAGTTAATAGCTTAGAGTAGGTACAAAGGAATATAAGGGAGTTTATCTAAAGAATTGTTTACTCATGTGGTCCTAAGACTGACCTTTTGCGGGCAGGACTGATCTCTCTGGGGGAAGGTGACCAGACTAATTACCCACAGATGTGTTGACTCAAAGCCTTTGTCATTAAATCTGTGCTGAATAAATGTCCGCAGGGCCAGCTAGTCAGGGCACAGCTACCACCACCTCTTTCTGTGAGTGGCCCGGCCCCATAGCAGCTCTTTCACTGAATATCGGAGTCTGAGTACGTTATTCATCCTTTGTGCAGCCTGGGTCTGCAGATAGGACCCTGGCAGTGCAGCTGTGGGCAAAGGCTTTTTTCTTTGACCTTCTTGTGGTTTCTGTTTTCAAATTATGTATGTGTTAATCTATTAATTAATCTACTGTTTATCTCTTCTCTATATCATGACCTTTTGTTTCCCCCGTATTTGAAACTAAACTAAGGACTTAGCACAGTCCTTAACATATTATAGTCCAGTTGAATTAAGTAATACTAATTCTAATATTATCTTATTGAATAGTTGAATTAATGACTATCTAATGTCTCTTCTTTTAAAAGTGTATGTCAGGATCATCATGCCAAAATCATCAAGTGTGCTCCAATAAGCCAGATATATGAATATTAATATTTATATATAGAATTTACTCTTTTTAGAGAAAGATGGGGTCGTGCTGCTACCTAGGCTGAAGTACAGTGGTGTGATCATAGCTCATTGCAGCCTTGAACTCCTGGGCTCAAGTGATCCTCTCATCTCAGCCTCTCTGGTAGCTGAGATTGCATGCACACAGAACCATGCTCAGCTAATTTTTTAAACTTTTTATTTATTTTTATTTTTATTTATTTTTTAGTTTTTTATAGAGACAGGGTCTTGCTTTGCTGCCCAGGCTCTTCTTGAACTCCTGGCTTCAAGCGATCCTCCTTTCTTAGTCTCCCAATGTGCTGGAATCATAGGTTTAAGCTACCATATCTGGTCAGATTTACTTTTAAAATAAAGTGTGGTAAAAATTAATCTGACACTACTATGTTTACTGATACTGTATCACATGATAATAAGGTATTGCTTTTGTAGAGCTAAATGGACATCTGTTTTTCTTTTATTTTTCTAATACTTACGACCTGTCTATATCAGTGCAGTTAGATTTCCCAGAAATTGCGCGTTATTTTCCTCCACAGCATGTTAATATACATTAAAAACTTGCTACTCAAAATGTGGTCCGTAAACCAGCCATGTTGGTATCACCTGGGAGCTTATTAGAAATGCAGAATCTCAAGCCCCATCCCAGATCTATGGAATTCAATTCTCATTTTTAATAATATCCCCAGGGAATTCACATAAACATTAAATTTTGAAAATATTTTGATTCTAATTTCTCACTCATTATGGTCTACATTAAGTTCTTTCTATGTGTTTTGCAATTATTTAATCTTTGTAACAACCCAGGAAAGGTATTTTATTATCTCTGGTTTACAGATGAGGAAACTGAGGCATAAAGAGGCCCAGGCAGGCCTGCTTAAGAGACTCTATTCTTAAACAGAACAGTTGCTGCCTTGTCAAAGCTATGGTTTCCTTACTTTCAGCTCCTGAGAGCCCAAGGCCCTGTACTCTGCTATTGTCTTTCCTCTAAGCTCAGAGAACTCTTCTTCCTTTTAGTCTCTAAATATGAGAACCATCTCTGCAGTGGTTACCCACCGGGTTTCAGGGCCAAATGCATGGGTTGTGTGCTTTTTTTAACCCTTTGCACTCTCAAGGGAAATCATGGTGACATTTTTGTCTAGGAAACAGAATTATTGACCTTTTCCTGTATCTTCTGCTCTGAGAAGTCACAGGCCACTGTTACTCAGAATGGAAGGAGGGGAATGTTGTGGAATGTTGTGAATGCAGCTTGAATTCTGGTATTTAGAAGTTCTGTAGGAAATAAAAGTTAAACTGTTGGTTAGGATTAAGGAAGGGATGAGAGAAGGGGAGAACTTGAGTCCATTTTGACTAGGTACCCTAAAACAGTGAAAGTAGATGAATCTTCATTATCAGCCTATAAGACATTATGTGATTTTATACATGAGGAAAAGGACTGCTGTTTCTAAAGGATACCTTCTTCATCTACTCATGGCTTTTAAAGTGCCTTTATTGAGTTACTACTTAAGATACAGCATTCAATAAATTTTCATTTACTCAGTTTTGTCTGAAATTCTTTTCCATTTTACACCATGAAATATAAAAATGAAAGTAGTTTGGAGACTTTATTCCAGTGTGGTTGAGATATTGGCCAGATGACATTGAATCTTTTTTATTTTTTCATAACGGAAAAGATCTGAAAGAGGGAAGTCACAGGTTGCTTTTAAGGGGAAAGAGGATGCAACTTAGAAAGCAATGAGAAGATTAGGGCCACTTCTGTAATTTCACAGTTTAATCTGTTGAGTGTATATAGGTTCTTATATGTAGCTTTGATTGAGCTGGAAACATAGCCATTGCTGATACATGTTTTGCACATAAGAGTAAGATTTTAAATATAAGTTTTGAATGAATAACTTAATAGATATATGTAAAATTATTATTATTTTCAATCAAACACCTAGCAACTTCAAATCTAGAGCAGCCTATGACTGAGTAAATATAGCACGTATTGTAATCAGCAACCATTTAAATTAACTTCATTTCTCCTTAGAACTTTTGCCTGAAAATATGAAGGGGTTATTATATTTTTTTGAAAATCTATTGGTTTTTTTCCACTGTTTATGTTTGTGGTCAACTGCAGCTTTGTTTAACCTTCTGCATGCTCAAGGGAAATCATGGTGACATTTTTATCTGGGAAACAGAAGAAATGACTTTTCCTACATTTTGCAGTGATCACTATTTGAAAGATGGAGCCTTTCTGCCTTTCTATTTCTTGGCAATCACAAATCCAATGACTTTAGGTTTATCTAAGAGAAGTCAGTTGGATGAATCCTGGGATGCAAGTGAGCATATATATAGCAATGTCTGCTTACCCTGTGATAGGCATATAACTCAGGATATAGAAAAGACAAATGGCAAAATAACTTAAAAATATACCTTCCTTCATGATAAAAAGCTTGTTTTACTTTACTGATGTGTTCAATTTTATTTTCATGGATCTTAATAAAAACCATGAAAAATCAGATGAAGCTGACAGCTCTACATGACAGTAATAACTTCAGATGCTAGAAACTATAGAAAATATAACAGAAGTATGTATTTTTTTCTTGGCTTTGTAAGTACTTGAAACCAGAGCAGGCTCAGAAAGATGTCTTAGTCTATTTCATCAAGAGTTTTAATTTGTGTTGTGGAAGCAAGTTTTTCTAAAATATAAGATCAATTTTAGTCCAAAGTAAGAGGCCTCTTTTTTATTTTATTAATTTTCATGAATATCTCTTTTTTTTATGGTAAGCATTTTTTATGAGAAAGAACAACAAGTTGAACAAAATGTTAGGAATTAAATGTTGCCAGTAGGATATGCTTTACATGATTTCAAAGTAAAATCAAATCAAATCACCTCAAATCAGAACATTTGAACACTAATTCATCCTACATTTAAACAAAATTTGTGTATGTCCACTTATCAATATATGTTTACTATTGTTTAGTTTTTATATTTTGCCAGAAGATACGTTCTTTAGAGAATAATACTGAAACCTCTTTTTATAGCAATCTAATCTTAAATAATTGAATTCAGAGAAATCAAGTTAAACAGCTACAGAGAAATACAGTGTGCATTTCTTCTTCCAATTTTTCTGCTAACTGACATAAAATTAGCAGTAGTCTTTAGCCTATTTTTTAAGCAGTGATGCATGAATTCCAGCCAGACCCATTGAATCTCTGGGAATGTGAAGTTTCTAAGTTTCACAGGCAATTCTAATGCTCATTGTTCATGGAGAACCACTGTGCTATAGAGGCAACGGATTTCGGAATATACACACACACCAATAAGTAACTGAAAGAACAAACTATCTTTCCTTTTTTTTTGATGATTTAATATGGGTACTACTGAAGTTTTCAGATGCTGTAGTGATCACCAGTCTCTCAATACGATGCTATGTGTTTTCTAATTTAAACTGTTACTGAGGAGACACTGTGTGTTGAGCAGGCATCACATGCTAGCTGTTTTGGCAAATGATGGGTTGACATAACCTGACTCAGCAACTGGGGGAGACTCTGCCCATCAACAAATGCTATGTAAAAATAGATTAATGTATCTCTTTGATGCATTTCAAATCTATGAACATGAGACTTCATTCCTTATGAATTAATTAAATACCAAGGGAATTCATACTGAAGAAACTGTACATCCTTAGGTACAAGAGTGTCAATTAAATCTGGCAGAACAACAATTCAAACACAGGGGTTATTACGAAGCACTTTTAAAATTTGCAGTCTGATAAGTAATAGCAAATGACTGGATGTTTAGGATTGTTAAATGTAAATGTCAATTTAAACTGACTTGCCCCAAGTTGGTTTTTCAGAATACCATATTTGATGGAATAATTTCTCCTTTTATACCCCATGATAAATGGAAGAAAAAATGTAATTGGCCATCTGAGTCCTGTTCACTTGCCATCCTAGGCGACTCGTATTAATCTTTCTATTTCTCATTCTCACTTTATAAAGAGCTACTTGTCCAAAGTTCCCAAGATCTCAGTTGCAAAGCACAAAGGATATTCAAGCACTGAGGCTTATTAGAAGTTTGCCCATATGCCCTATTCCCATTCTACTTACTTTTATGACATAGTAATGCTGAAATTTCTCCGTCTGCTGATCACTGGAGCTAAGATAGTATAGAATTCGGGAAATCATTGGGGATTTGGATTGGGAAATCAGTTTTTCACTTATTGGAAAAATATATGCCTTCTCTGAGACTGCATTTTATCTTTTGAAAATGGATTGGAGTAGGATAAAATGATGTTTTTGGAGGCACTTTGTAAATAGGTAAAACTTTATGCAAATACTATTATTTTATTCTTAAATGCAGCTCTCTGGAGTGAGAGATGATCCATAAAGGCCACATGTAGCATTAACATCTTTGTGAAAATTTGTTTCAGGCACTCCTCAAGTATATATTACCACTTGGAGATAACAGGCCTAATTTGGTATCTAGAAATATCATATTTTCCATATTTGCAGTAAACTCTTTGGAATGGAGAAAGACATAGCAGAAGGAATAAGAGGGAGGACCTTGAGTGAAGGCAATGATAGGGCACAGACTAGACATTTCTCATATCTCACTACTTTTCCCTTAAGTTTTATCTGACTCTAGTACATGATTCTGCAAAGCAGTTACCAGGAATGAAAAAGCAAAGCAAGGATATTGTGTATGTATATTGTGTATGTGTATGTCACTGCATATACATAAAATTTGCTTATTTTTATGAGAAGGTTTGTTTTTGTGAGAAGGTGAGATAAATTACTAGTATTTAATTTGGAAAGAGTGGAGGTGAGTAGAGATTTCAGTTTACTTTTCTTTGTTAGAGAGCTTTTGACCCCAGGCTCTTACTTTTACAGCTAGATAGCAGGAAATTGAGGAAGGAACTGGCATTTTTTTCAACTGTAATTGGATATAAATGGTTATCAGCTTTGTTGGCTTAACCAGAGTCCCTCATCCTCACTGGATATTAAAATTACCTAGATTGCTCCCATCAGATTTACAGTATTACAGTCTTGGATGGTACCTGCCACATATTTAGTTTTGAATGAATGCCACAGAAACATCTGAAACACAACCAGAGTTTTACCTTATTTTTACCTTTCACAGTCTCTGAGTTAACATTCCTAAATGCGTTTCAGGTATCCACTATTTCTGTTTAAAAAAATAAAAATAAAAAGTTATGGAATGGGAATTATTTGATTAAACTATTTTCTTAATGTTCTTGTGAAAAGTATATCTATAGGGGAAGATTTGTAAAGGAAAAATATAGTGGAGTGAAGAGGTTTTTGTTGGGGAAATTATATATATCTCTCTCTCAAATTTTGAGTGACTGTCATGGTAACAGCTGATACTGAGTGATTTTATGCATGATTTCTTAATTATGAGCAGTCTCTCACTAAGGTAAAATTGTAAACATGTTATTGAATTTAGAATAAATAGAGTAATATATATTAAATAATAATTTTCTTTAAAGGAATCTAAGTGGGGATCATGTATTTCAATAAAAACTAACATTGCTACAAGTAAAGGTACTATATAAACAATTGTAAACATTCCCATTTTATAGTAAATATTACAAGGATGTCAAACATTATTCCTTCTATACAACATTTAACAGGAGGTGCTAGGAAATGTAATAAGACAAGAAAAAGAAATAAGTAATAAGGCATAGAAGGGGAGAAGTAAAACTGTTTATATTTGTAGTTAATATGATTAATGCATATAGTAAATCCAAGAGAATCTACAAATGATTAGAAATAACAGAACTTAACAAAGTTTTAGATGGGAAGGCATTACTCAAATTTAAAGCTTCTTTATGCCATTAGTGATATGTTAGAAAGTTGGTTAAGAAAAAAATTTCGTTGACAATAGCAACAAAAAATGTATAAGACTAAAAATAAAAGTAGTATCTCTGTGGGAAAAACTTAAGAATATTAACAAAAGAAGTAAAATAATTAAAGGGATAACTACATCATGTTGATGAATATGTGTATTAAAAAAATGTGAAAGCAGTCCTGCCTACACAGTTGGGAGATACGCCTATCTGTGCTGCCCAGCAAGCTTGACAACCCTGGACCCACAGCAGATTCTGAAATGGTCTTGTATTTTGGCTCCAGACATTCTCAGATGTACTCTGAGAGAAGTTCTGCTTACCCAGGGGCTTGGAGGTAGACACATTGTCTGTGTTCCCTGAGGCAGATATGCAGACTTTGATCTGAACTGTGGATACTGAAGCAGCAAGGTGATCCAGTTCCTGTAAGCCATGTTCTTTAGCAGGGACTTTCTACTAGAGAAACAGCCAATGACCTAGCAGGAGCCCTCCCAGAGACCCACAGGAAGGCCACATTCATCTGTGCACCTGCTAATGGAGCCTTCCATTTGCAGACCAAGAAGCTGACCCTGAGTTTATTTCCCGGCCTACTGACCAAGGTCCTGAAGCCAGTCTAGTTCACTTAGGGACTATACATTATCCATACCTGCTTAAGGTCCTGGTGGTTGGTGGGGTGGTAACCATCCCAACAGCCTTGGACCTCACTGCAGATCCAGCAACAGCCATGTGCTCTGGCTCCAACACCACTAGACTGCAATCCCAGGCGCAATTCTATCAGCCCAGGGGTCCAACAAGATAAAGTTTTATTGGCATAAATCAGTCTAAAAAGATTGGAAGAGGTGTTTGCTCCTTCAAATGCACAGACAACCATGCAAGGCTACACAGGTGACAAAGAATTAAGCAAATATGGCACCACCAAAAGAAACTAATAAAACTGTAATAACCAATCATAAAGAAATGGAGATCTAAAAATTACCTGAAAAATGTTTCAAAATAATCATATTAAGCTCAATAAGATGCAAGACAGCACAGATATATAACCACATGAAATTGGAAAAATAATACATTAACAAAATTAAAAGTCAAAGAAATAGAAACCATAAAAAAGAACTAAACAGAAATCCTGGAGGTGAAGAATTGGAGAACTGAAAAATTCTATATAGAAATTCTATAGCAGATTCAATCATATGGAAAAAGAATTAGTAAGCTCAAAAACAGATCATTTAAAATTAGCCAACTGTAGAGAACAAAAGGAAGAATAATTAAAAAGTGTAAAAAAGATGGATCTATGAAACACCAGAAGCTTATAGATATATGGATTATGGTAGTGCCAGAAGAAAACACAAGAGACCAAAGGAAAGGTTATTTAAATAATTACTTAGTGAAATCAGTAACAGAAAAATACTCCATGTTCTCACTTATAAGTGGGAACTAAACAACAGGTACACTTAGACATATGGAGGAAATAGTGGACATTGATGATTACAAAAGGGGGAAGGGAGGGAGAGAGTGGATGTTGAAAAATTACCTATTGGGTACAATGTTTACTATTTGGGCAATGACCACACTAGATGTCCAAACTCCACCACTATGCAATATATTTATGTAGCAAACCTGCACAGGTACTTCCTTAATTTATAAAAATAGAAAAACTAAAATTTAGCAAAATACTTATTGAAAACTTCCCAAATCTTGGGAGAGATATGGGCATCCAGATTCTTTAAGTTTAGAGAACTGAAAGCAAGATCAAACCAAAGAAAATTGTTTTGAGACTCATTATGATCATACTGTGAAAAGTGAAGGATAAAGAGAGTATCTTGTCTCAAATAAAAAAATTGTATCTATCTTATACAACATGGTGTTTTGAAATATCTGTACATTGTGGAGTGGCTAAATCAAGCTAACTGACATAAGTATTACATCACATAGGTACCATACCTTTTGTGTTGAGAGAACTTAAAATCTAATCTCTAGTAATTTTCAAGAATACATTATTATTAACTGTATTTATGTGGTATAACCATTTTTAC
Organism: Chlorocebus sabaeus; assembly: GCF_047675955.1. NCBI lineage: Eukaryota > Metazoa > Chordata > Mammalia > Primates > Cercopithecidae > Chlorocebus > Chlorocebus sabaeus. The sequence goes on along the minus strand of NC_132916.1, from coordinate 97,949,172 downwards.
AATAGATCAATTGAACTTATTTCTCCTAACTGAAATTTGGACCAACATCTCTGATCATCTTTTGACCAACACCACTCACACCTCCTCACTACCTCAACCCTGCACTGATAACCACCATAGCACTCTTTACTGCTATGAGTTCAGCCTTTTTAGGTTTCTGATGTTAGAGAGATTATAGAGTATTTGTCTTTTTGTGCCTCGCTTATTTCGCTTAATATAATGTCCTCCAGGTTCATCCATTTTATTGCCGGTGACAGGATTTTGTTTTTTTTTAAGGATGAATAGTATTCCATTGTGTATATATACCACATTTTCTTTATTCAGATAAAGTATTGATGGACAATTAAGTTGATTCCAGCTCTTGTGAGTAAGGCTGCAATGAATATGGGAGAATATATGTTTTTTCAAAACACTCATTTACTTATTTTGGATATATTCCCAGGTGTAGGATGTCTGGATCATATGATAGTTGTATTTTTACTTTTTTGGGGAACCTTTATAATGTTTTCCATAATGACAGTACTGATTTACACTCACACCAACAGTGTACAAGGGTTTCCTTTTCTGCAAATTCTTGCCAGTACTTGTTATCTTTTGCTTTTTTGATAGTAACCATTCTAAAAGGTGTGAGGTGACATCTCATTGTGGTTTTGATTTGCATTTCTCCGATGATTAGTGATATTGAGCAGATTTTTTTATATACCTGGTGGCCATTTGTATGTCATCTTTTGAAAAATGTCTATTCAGGTTCTTTGCTCATTTGTAAATCATATTATTTGTTTTCTTTCTATCTTTTAAGTATTTAGATATTTTGGATATTAATCCCTTAGCTTATACAGGGTTTGCAAATATTTTTTTCCCACTCCATAGGTTGTCTTTTAACTCTTTTCATAATTTCCTTGGCTATACATAACCTTTTCAGCTTAATGTAATTCTACTTGTTCGTTTTTGCTTTTATTGCCTGTTCTCTTGAATCATATACAAAAAAATATTGCTCAGACTAATGCTATGAAACATTTCTCCTATGTTTTCTTCTAGTAATTTTACATTTTTTGTCTTATGTTTAAGTCTTTAAACAATTTTGAGTTGATTTTTATATATGGTGTGAGATAAGGATCTACTTTTATTGTTTTGCATGTGGATATCCAGTTTTCCCAACACTGTTTTATTTATTTTTTGATACGGAGTCTCACTCTGTCATCCAGGCGGGAGTGCAGTGGTGCGATCTTGGCTGACTGCAAGCTCCACCTCCCAGGTTCACACTATTCTCCTGCCTCCTATTCTCCTGTAACTGGGACTACAGGCGCACGCCATCACACCTGGCTAATTTTTTGTGTTTTTAGTAGAGATGAGGTTTCACTGTGTTAACCAGGATGGTCTTGATCTCCTGACCTCGTGATCCTCCCGCCTTGGCCTCCCAAAGTGCTGGGATTACAGGCATGAGCCACTGCGCCCGGCTTTCCCAACACTATTTATTGAAGAGAATGTTTTTTTTCCCAGTGTGTGTTAATAGCAACTTTATTGAAAATCATTTGACCATAGTGTATGGAGTTTTTTTTTTTTTTTTTTTTTTTTTCTGAGCTTACTATTAAAGAGAGACTCTTAAAAGTGGTAAGGGAGACTGATCACATACAAGTAAACCTCCATAACATTATCAGTAGATTTCTCAATAGAAATTTTACAAGCCACAAAGGAGTAGGATTATATATTCTAAGTGCTGAAAGAAAAAAGACAACCAAGAATACTCTATCCAGCAAAGCTGTCCTTCATGAATGAGAGATAAAGAGAGTCTCAAAGAAAAGCTGAGGTAGTTCATAACAAGACCTGTCTTACAAGAAATGCTGTGGGGAGTTCTTTGGGTTGAAATGAAAGGACACTAAATAACAACATGAAAATACATGAAATGATAAAACTCACTGGAAAAGGTAAATATGTAGTGAAAAGCGGAAAAGTCTAATATTGTAATGGTGTGTATAAGTCATTTTAACTCTAGTATAAAAATTAGACAAAATTGTCAAATATATTTATAGCTATAATGATTTGTTAATGGATACACAGTATGAAATAATGTAAAGTGTGATATAAATAGCATGTTATTGATAGAAGAGAGGAAAGAAGAGGTTAGAGGAGAGGTCAACGTGTAATTTTTGTATGTGATTAAAGTTATTATCAGCTTCAACTAGAATGTTATAAATGAGATGCTTTATGCGAGCTTGTGATATCCACAAAGAAAAACCTCTAATTGATACAGAAAAGATTAAGATAAAAAATGAAAGCGTACCACAGGAAGAAATTAAGAAATCAAAGAGGAAGACAGCAAGAGAAGAAGAAATGTACAAAGGAATTACAAAACAGTCAGAAAATAATTAAGAAAATGGAAGTAGTAAGCCCTTACCTGTCAATAATTACTTTAAAAGTAACTGGATTAAATTCTTCAATCAAAAGACACAAAGTGGATGAATAGATGAAAAAAAAAAAAGATTCAATCACAAGGCTGCCTACAAGGAACTCACTTCAGTTTTAACAACACAGCTGGGATGAAAGTAAAGGGATAGAAAAGAGATTCCATTCAGATAGTAAATAAAGGAATGCAGGAGTGGCTATACTTATATCAGACAGAAGAATCTTTTATTCCAAAACTGTCATAGACACAAAAATGTCACTGTATAATGTTAAAGTGGTCAGTTCCTCGAAGAGGATATGACAGTTGTTAACATCTAAGAACCTAACATCAAAGCGCCTAAATATATTTTAGATACAAATATTAACGAAACTGAAGAGAAAGATAGGACCATTCAATAATAGTAAGGGGCATCAGAACCACACTTTCAACAATAGACCATCCAGACAGAAAAAAAAAATTGGACTTGAATAACATTGTAGTTAAAATGGCCCAAACAGACATATTTCATCTTACAGCAGCAGAATACACATTTTTTGAAGTCTATAAAGAACTTTCTTCAGGATAGGTTATATGTTGGTCAACAAAAGAAGTCTTAACAACTTTAAGAACGTTGATATCATCTCATATATACATACTTTGACCACAGTAGTATGAAGTTAGAAATCAATTCCTGGAAGAATCTTGTAAAATTCACAAGGATGTGCATTTTGAACAACCAGTGGATAAAACAAGAAATAAAAATGGAAAGCAAAAATGTATTAAGATGAAGAAAAATAGAAACACAACATAGCATATCTTATGAGTTGTAGTAAAAACAGTTCTAAGGGTGAAGTTCATAGCAGTAAATGATTACCTTAAAAATGAAAAATCTCAAACAACCTAACTTTACACCTAAAATAACTAGACAAAGAAGAATAAACTAAGCCCAAAGGCAGCATAATAAAGGAAATAAAAATGACTAGCACAGAAATAAATGAAATTAGAAAGATGATAGACTTAAAAACAACAAGTCTCTGACTTAACTGTCACCAATAATTTTACTCCTTGCTCATGCTTTGTGGAGTTTAAAGATCCAAACTGATTAAAAAAGACATGCTTTTCCCTCTGTTAGAGGCAGCCTGCCTACAGTCATGCATGCACTCACACCAAAATACAAGCCTTTTGTCCTACCTACCCTTGACCTAGCTTAAATCACACACACACACACACACACACACACACGACAATAGAAATGGTAAACAAAACTAAGAGTCGTGTTTTTGAAAAGATAAACAAAATTGACAAATCTTCAGCTAGAATAAGTGAAAAAAGAGAGAAGATTCAAATAGTATTATAAATGAATGAGGAGATATTACCAGTGATACCACAAAAATGCAAAGAATCATAGGAGACTACAGTGAACATTATATGCCAACATATTGGATAATCTAGAAGAAATTGATAAATTCTTAGAAATACACAACCTACCAAGACTGAATCCTGAAGAAATAGATTATCTTAACATAGCAATAATGAATAAAGAGATTGCATCAGGAAAAAAACAAAAAAAAAAAAAAACAAAAAAAACTCCCAACGAATAAAAACTCAGGACCAGAAGACTTTATAGGTGAATTCTACCAAACATTTAAAGTGCGATTAATGCCAGTCATTTTTCCAAAATGTGAAGAGAAGTGAACACTTCCAAACTCATTTTATGAGGACAGCATTACCCTGATACCAAAGCTAGACAAGGACAGTACAAGAAAAGGAAGTACGGGTGAATATCCTTGATACATATATGCAAAATGCACAACCAAATAGTAGCAAACTAATTTCAGCAGCACATTAAAAAGATCCTATGCTGTGATAGGGTACGATTTATCACAGGGGTCAAAGTATGATTTCTTCATAACCACATTAAGAATGAAAGATTAAAAATCATGATTGATCACATACAGAAAACCACTGGAGAAAATTCAATATCCTGTTATGGTACTATCTCTCAACAAATTGTGTATAGAAGGAGTGCACTTCAACATTATAAAGACCATGTATGATAAATCCACAGCTAACATCATACTCAGTGGTGAAAAGTTGAAAAGTTTCCCTCTACCTCAGGACAGAACAAGGATGCCCACTCAGAACACTTCTATTCAGCGTATTAGTGGAGGTCCTAGCCAGAGCAATTAGGCAAGAGAAAGAAAGAAAAGATTCAAATTTGAAAGGAAGAAGTTACTTTATTTCTGTTCACAGATGGCATAATTGTATAGAGAACACCCTAAAAATGCCATCAAAAAACTGTTAAAACTAGGAAATGAATTCAGTAAAGTTGAAGACTGCAAAATAAACATTTAAAAAAATCAGATGTGCTTCTATACACTAACAACAGACTATCTGAAAAATAAGGAAGCAATCCCATTTATAATAGCATCAAAAATAAGAATAAGTTTAACCAAGGAGGTGTAAAATCTGTACAATGAATACTTAAGACGTTTGTGAAAGAAACCGAAAGACAAGTATTTAAACATATCCCTCGTTTATGAATTGTAATAATTTATATTGTCCATACCACCCAAAGTGAGCTACAGATTCAGTGCCATCCTCATTAAAATTCCAAAGGCGCTTTTCACTGAAATGTAAAATGCTAAAATTCCTATGGAACCTCAAAAGACCCCAAGTAGCAGAAGCAATCTTGAGAATGAAGATCAAAGCTTATGCATTTACACTCCCTGTTTTGAAACTATATCATAAAAAGCTATAGTAATATAAACAGGGTGATACTGGCATAAAAGCAGACATGTAGACCAAGGGAACAGAATAGATACCTGAAAAATAAACCCACATGTGTATGATTAACTATTTTTGAAAAGGGTGCCAAGAATACAAAAGGGTTAAAGGATAGTCTCTTTAGTAAATGGTGTTGGGAAAATTGGACATCCACATGTAAAATAATGAAAGTCGATTCTTATCTCACACCATACTTATAAATTCAGTCTGGATGTTTTAAAGACTTAAATTAAGACCTGAAACTATAAAATTCTTATAAGAAAGCATAGGGAAAAAGTTCTTTGACATTGGTCTTGGCAGTGATTTTTTGGATATGACACCAAAGCACAGAAAGTAAAAACAGAAACAAGTGGGACTGCATTAACCTAAAACGTTTTGCACAGCCAGGGAAACAATCAATAGCGTGAAAAGCCACCTTATGAAATGGGGAAAAATTTGCGAGTTTATTAAGGAGAATTAGCTCACACGATCACAAGGCAAAGTCCCATGATAGGCCATCTGCAAGCTGAGGAAGAAAGAAGCCAGTAGTGGCTCAGTGTAAGTCTAAAAGCCTCAAAATTAGGGAAACCAACAGTAGGGAAAAAGTAGGGAAGCCAACAGTCTTCAGTCTGTAGTCAAAGGCCCGAGAGCCCCTGGCAAACCACTGATATAGATCCAGAAGTCCAAAGGTGGAAGAAATTGGAGTCTGATGTCCAAGGGCAGGAAGAACAATGGATGGAAGCATCCAGCTTAGGAGAAAGTTGAAAGCCGGAAGATTCATCAAGCCAGGTTATCCCATCTTCTTACACCTGCTTTGTTCTAGCCACACTGGTAGCTGATTAGATGGTGCCCACCCATATTAAGGGTGGGTCTTCATCTCTCAATCCACAAACTCAAATGTTCATCTCCTCTGGCAACACCCTCACAGACACACCCAGAAACAATACTTTACCAGCTATCTAGGCATCCTTCTATCCAATCAAGTTGACACCTAGTATTAACCATCACGCTTAGTAAAGTAAGAGTCTCACACACACAAACATATGTATGTCTGAATGACTACGTTGTTGGGTTTATAATAGAAATAATAATAGCAAAAGATAGGAGATACTAAATTAGCAAAAGATACTAAACTAGAATAAGTTTTCTTTATTTTACTGACAATAAGTCAGTACTTACTTGAAGGATATTATTTTTAGTTCAAGATTCATATTGTAATAATGCAACCATTAAAATCAAACTTATAAATAAAACCAAAAAATCAACAGGTAAGTATAAAATGTATACATTTGATGCAAAGAAGGTAGTAAAGAAGGAAGAGTGGAATAAAAAATAAATGAGAAAAAATCAAAAAGCAAAATGGCAGGTCTAAATCCTAACGTATTATTCAAATAATTAAATAATTATCAAATATTTGTTTAATAAATACGATGTAGTAATATAATTAAACATGAGTAGACATTCTAATTAAAAGATAAAGATTGTCAAATTGGTAAAAAAACAGGTTCCAACTCTATGCTATTTATAGATGAGGCACTTTAAATTCAAAGAGTAAAATAAGTTTAAAATGAAAAGTTGGGAAAAGTTACAACATACAAACAGTAAGCATAAGAGAGCTGGAATAAGTACATCAACATCAGGCAAAATACACTAAGAAAGGAATAATGCAAAGAAAGAAGAGTCATAAGGATAAAAGTGTCAATACATCGGGAAGAAATAGCATAATGTATTTTTACCTAACAACAGAGCCACAGAAGTGACAAAATTGAAAGGCCTGATAGATAACTTCATACTCATTCTGCAATAAATGATAGAAAAAAGTAGGTGGAAAAATCTGTAAGGATATTAAACACTACCGACAAAATCGACCTAACTTATATAGAAAATCCTAGCCAACAATAGCAGTATGCACATTCTTTTAAAATATACATGAAAATAGTCCATATGCTAGACTGTGAAAGTACTTGCTTGTTCTCTGGTGAGCAGGTGTGTGTAAACCTACCCTCAAGGGCTAAGGGAGCTGAGAGGCCAAAAAAAAAAAAAAAAATCAAATTTCTCAGAAAAGAGTTAGTAGGGACTTACGAACAGAAGCAGTGCTTGGAGAGGCTGTGAGATGGTGGATCCTTGCGCCCACTCTCCAGAAAACATCCTTCATGTATCAAGCTTTTAGTGTAAAACAGGTACAGACGGTCACACTTCAGACTTTCTTGCCAACATTTGTGACCACTGGGGAGGTTAGGTAAGCATCTTTATGAGGCATTGTCTCAAGACCTTGCTGCAGACCAGCTTGGTATACGGAATCAAATATCACTCATCAGTTTTGCTTCCATATGGCATCATTCTTGCAATGCAGCAGGCTATTTTCCTATACTCCACAGTTTAAAACCAACACTTACATTTTCTTTATACACCATGGAATACTATGCAAGCATTAAAAGATGAGTTCATGTCCTTTGCAGGGACATGGATGATGCTGGAAACCATTTTTCTCAGCAAACTAACACAAGAACAGAAAACCGAATTACCACATCTTCTCACTTGTAAGTGGCAGTTGAACAACGCGAACACATGGACACAGGAAGGGGAACATCATACACCGGTGCCTGTCAGCAGGTGGGGGGCTAGGGGAGGGCGAGCATTAGGAGAAATACCTAATGTAGGTGACGGTTTGATGGGTGCAGCAAACCACCATGGTACGTGAATACCTGTGTAACAAACCTGCACGTTCTGCACATGTACCCCAGAACTTACAAAGTGTATATGTATATGTATACACTGCACTTACAATCTCACATGCCTACCTTTTTCATGATAGGTTAGAAGGAGGGTGCTTGATATTTTATAGCTTTAGCAGCAGTGCATTGGCTCCACTGAAGGCAAATGTTGCAGCAATAGAAAAGGCAAAAACAGGATAGTAAACAACATGTAACACCTAAACCAAGAAGCAGCTTCTGCCCCTAGATAGCCCAGGACCCAAAAAATCCATGAAGCTGATCATTCATAGTGAGAGTTTGGTCTGAGAGATTGGTTATTTGGGTTTTCCTATCAGTCATTAATTTAGTGATACTGTCTTTTGCATCAAGGATATTAACATAGCATTCATTCATTTGTTAGGATCACACAAGTCCCCCTTTGTGCAACAGTGAATATGTCAAAACCATGCAATTTTGGAGGACAGCGTTTCTCATGAGAGTAACTTGTGTATTTAAAAGAGAGATTTTCATAAAGCAATCGTTCAAATTTTTCTTTGTGTAATTTGTTAGAGCTTCCACATGCTAAATAACATCTTCAGTGCCTGGTTAAGGAAGAAAAACATGACTATAGCAATGGAAAACAGATAGAACTCAGCAGGATTTCATATGAGGGAGATACACAGGCTTTGTAAGGCTATGAACTATCTGGCCTTGTGCCCATGTATAACCCAAAGAACATCTTCCTAACAATTGGTGGCGGGGGAGGGGGTGGTAAAGAGGGTAACCAGGGCCATAAGTTGGTGCCACATATCCAAAGCGTTTCTTTTGGGACCAACCAATAGATTCCTGGATATAGTGCCCATTCTGTACGTAATAATCAGTACTTTGTAATATTATGTAAACATCTGTATCTTGCTACCCATCTCCTATCCTTGTTTAATTTGGCCAATTATCTTTAAAATGATTCTTTGGTTTACAGTATAGTGCAGGGCAAGTGACTAAGCTGACCAAAAGATGTAGTTAACCAAAGAAACTCATTCCATATTTGGGTTATACCATTGTGGTATCTGGTCATTTTGTTCTTTAGTTGGGATATTACCAGTGGAGAATGAATGAGTGAGTTTCAATGTCAGAAAAACTCCCCATGTCCATTTTCAGAAAGGGTGGTATTAATATTAATGGGCCATTCAGTGATTTTTATCTCTAGTCATACGTGAGCTTAATACCATTATGTAATTTTGGGAATGATGATATATTCCTCATATTTTATCCAGTCCTGCTCTTGGAAGGGAGATACCCACCATGGCAGGCCAGAATCATCAGAGAGTGGTATGAGACTGCATACCCAAAAGGTGTTTTTCTGTAAGCCATCATCATAGTTTTGGGCCCATTGTAGGTTTCATTCATGGGCAACAGCTGGTGAGAGTAGTGACAGAAGATAGCAACCAAGACCAAAAGTGGGGGGAAAAAAATAAAACAACTTAGTGGGTACTTGCAAGGAAAGATTTTCTTCATCTTTTAGAATAACATTAGTTGGCATAGTTTTTTTTTTTCTATTTCTGTGAAGAATGTCATTGGTATTTTGATAGGGATTGCATTGAATCTGTAGATTGCTTTGGTTAGTAAGGACATTTTAACAATATTGATTTTTCTAATCCATGAACATAGAATAATTTATATGCAACCACAAAAAAGAAAAAAACAGTGTTATCCTAATGAAAAAGAACAAATTTGAAGGCATCCTATTACCTTACTTCAAATTATACTACAGAGCTATAGTAACTACAACAGCATGGTACTGGCATAAAAACACATAGACCAATGGGACAGAATAGGGAACCGAGAAACAAACTCTTCAAAAATGAGTTCAGTTGTTGGGATCACACAAGTCCCCTGTTGTGCAGCAGCAGTACTGGAATAAAAACAGAAACACAGGCCAGTGGAACAAAATAGAGATCTTAGAAACAAACTCATTGAACGTGAGTTCAGTTGTTATGATCACATATTCCTCCCTTTTACACTTGTTTCTTCTTTGGTTATAACTTATTTTCTAGAGGAGGATGCTTAATGCAAGCAAGAATTTACTTTCCTCGGAATTTAGAATGGGAGCTAGAGTCTGAGACAGCTGCTGGTGAACTCTAGAGCTTTTGGGTTGTTACAAGGGTTGAACAAAATGTTTGGTTGTGGGAAAATAGTAGAATCCAGCTTTTATAGAGAGTGGAGTGAACAGAGGAGTGGAAACAATAAGTCATGTGGTTTCCAAGAGACACAGAGAAACTCACTGATGAGACAGTAAAACTAGCAAATTGACAACTTCTCATTTCTCATGAGTCTGTCTGCTCTTTCTACACATTTGCCCCTTTCCTGCCAATAAAATTACAGTTTTACTTCAGCTGGCTAAGTGGGTTTCTCTTTCTTTAACCTCAACTTGCCCTTAGATGGGAAGGACTTGCGAGTTCTAGTGTATGCTGAATATAAAAATCATTTCTTTTTGTTTTATCAGTAGTTCACATCCCTTTCTCTGGGCTAGAATCATTTGACCAGCATCTGAATATACTGATGTCCAGGACCTATCCCAGAAGAATTAAAATATCTACGGAATGGAGTTCAGATATCATTACCATTTTAAAAGCTTTCCAGGTGATTCTGAAGTATATCCAGGTTTGAGAGGCACTCATCTATACATGATCATTATCTAGTCTTCTAAGAAAAGCATTGTCTGTCAATCTTATTTAATAGAGTTTTAGTCACATGTATCCTTATAAATGTCGTGATTTTGGTGTAATATGACAAATATATTTTGTGGGTATTGGATTTTGGTCAGCAGGTTTTATCTGTACTTTTGGCATCACTATTTGGCATGTGCCATTTTAACTATAAAACATTTTGAAAGTATATTGAGAAGTGTTTGGAACTTTTATTATTATACAATACAATCAAGTAATAGAAGATATTTTTATATTGGATGATAAAGATTATTTTATTGAATAGAAAAATACCTTTGGGTTGGAAAGGTAAATAATATGTAAAAATATGATGAAACATAGATACAAATAAGAATTCCTTCCCACCATGTCACCCCTTCAGCCTTCTGATTAGATACTGTACTTCTGTACAGTAACGCTTTGAATATGAATGAATAATATTCTGTGAACTATCACCATTCCCTGCTATGTTTTTCTTATTCAAGGTGACTCGTTAAAATTTCACGAACTTTCCAGCCTCCCACGTTTGATGACACTGTGTTCGTTTTATTTTCAGTTAGATATTGTGCTACATAAAATGTATATTTGATAAACCTTTTATGTAAGATCAACTTAAGAAAACTGTGTTGGGGGAACATTATTGCTCAAGGTCTGAAAAGAATAGGAGTTGAATTTTAAATTCTGTTTTTTATTCAATTTAAATAGTAATTCGAGCTTTACATTTTTACAAGTTGTAGGGAAATAATGACAGTCTAAGCAGTGACTCAGTTTTAGTGTCTTAGACCAGGAAAATATTTGTAAATAAACATCAAACACCTTACAGTTTAAAAATCAGGATTATTGCTTCAAGGAATGAAAATTCAACAAGGATAATGGCAAATAGATTAAGGATAATTTATTGTTTAAAAATATATACAAGTCTCTTACGTAGATAATTTTTGCTGTTTTCTCTTTCCCCAAGAACAGAAAAATAAACGTTTCATTCTGTAGCACAAGGACTTACATGAAGATTTGTTTTCTAACGACAAAATTTGTTAAGCATCAGAACAGATTATTAGAGAAAGTTATAAAATCTCTTTCTCTTGATGTCTCTAAAAATAGAATCATAGCTCCTTTTCTTAGGATGTAAAGAATGTTTCTTCCTAAGAGAAGAGGGATGAAAATAACCTGACCTCTCACAATCCCTTTCATCTGGCCTGTTTCATATTGCTTTGCTTGAGGAAAATATGTGGCCAAAATCTCATTATGGTCTTGGCCAAAAGAATAACTTTAGAACAGAGCATGTACATGAAGTGCATAGAAAACATGCTGTTAATTTTCCATGAAGTCGTAGTTCTGCATATTTATTGCTTTGGGCTTTAAGAAAAAGAAATAAGGTTCAATTTAATCAGTGTTGTTCAGTTGTCTTTTCTTAGAAACAATATAATATCTACTCTGAGGGACTGAAGTGCCTCTCGGTGTCCATGATAGTATACTTATTGGTGTTTTGGAGCACCTAGAAATGCCCTTGATAAACCCTTTGGTTAAAGGTTAGCAGATGCAGTAATGGTAAACCGAGAATTTAAGGAATCTATAATATATAATTGCCTTCATAGAAGTTTATAGAACAGGTATTTCTATGGGGTGATTCTCACTCTGCCAATATTCCAGGTATGTATAGAATATAGGGAAAGCTTTATATATAAAGGGATACTTGTTCTGGTTACTGGAGTATTAATAAGTATCGAACCAAAGATTTATCAAGGCCACGGTGACGTAAGAAATAAAAATGGAAGAACTTCTAGAGCATGCAGTTGTGCAGGAAACACAGGTATATGGGTGGTTTGAGGTCATATTTACTGAATGTCTTAGATCATTATTTTAAAGGAATTTGGTTGTTACAGAGTTTCAATTACTGTTTTATGGAATTTGTTTATTAACAGATAGGGATTGGCAAACTATGCTATTGGGTCAAATCCAGCCTACCACTTGTTTTTGTAAATCAGGTTTTACTGGAACATATCTACACCCACGTGTTTATGTGTTGTCTGTGGCTGCTTTTGTACCACAGTGGCAGAGTAGGGTAGTTGCAACAGAAATCTAAGGTCTGCAAAGCCTAATATATTTAGTTGCTGACCTTTAAAGATAACCACCATCATAGATGATAATTTTGCTTTGTTTTCTTTGTTTGCCCTGGAAAATGGTCTGATCAGATTTATGACTTAGAAAACTAGCTTTGGCAGCCCTGAGAGGATATCAGCTTCTTGCCATATGCCAGTTCTTTGGAAATAGATGTGCTTCATATTTTTTTTCTTAAGAATGGATGTGTGAATCAATGAATTATAAATTTATTAGGAAGTACTTGTGTGAGTTAAGAAGTAATTTTAGATTTCAGTTAAAATCTAATAAAGGCCGGAAATAGGGTGGTGGCAGGAAAAGAGCAGAAAGAATGTAATTTAAAAGTTATTTGAGAAATAGAATTAGCTGGACTTCATGTCATTTTAGTTAAAATCCTATGTTTGTTTGTTTTACCAGTGGCCCTTATTTTAAAGCTCTTTGTTATGGGAATTGTGAAACATTTACAAAAGAAGGGAAGAACAACTATGTCATACACTCCCAGTCGCAACAACAGACATTTGCCAATCATGTTTTTATCTACCCTTGCTCCTTAAAAACATGACACTGTTGCTGGAGTATTTCAAGTAAAACCAAGAACTAATCTAAGGGTGATCGATACTGCTAAGCCTGCTAATAATCTCACTGCAGATATGGGTACACAATCAATGTTAGTATATTTCCTAGTTTAATTTAAAAGGTAGCTTGAACAGTGCTTGTCGTAGAATAGTGTAATGGCTCTTACCTAGGAAGGTTTTCCAAAATGCACATGCCTGGGACTATCCACAGACATTCGGATTTTATGGTTCTTGAGAAGTGTTATGGTCATGCGTCTTGAAAATATCTCAGAAGTTATTCCAGTGAACACCAAAGGCTGCAGAGCACTGGATTAGTTAAACACCTTGGCTGCATGAGATATCTTTATGGGTTTTACACACAAAAGACAGATGCGAAATTTGCGACCATTCCATCTTTTTAAAGCCTAAATCAATACCAAGGCTGTGAATACTATAACAGTAATACTACGTCTAAGCATTTTTAAACTTCAGAAAGTTTGAAAACAGTGCAGAGAGCACCTTATACATAGAGTGAACCTGTTGCTGTGATTGCCTGGGCAAGTTCTGTTCTTGCCTGTTGTCCTAGAGTAATTGTTAATAGCACTCCATTTCATTCTGAAAAGGATCCCAGTTACAAATATGGTGGAATATGAAATGTCAATATTCACTAATATAAAAACTATTCAGCCTCCTTTTAGATCAGAGAAAATGATTTGAATTTATGTCTGAAATAAAATGGAAACCCACTGAACAAAAGAATAACGTGATTCCATTTTTGTTTGAAAAGATCAGTGGTCAGTATTGGCAAATTGATTAAGGGCAGCAAGGGTATCCCTAATTCCAGATGATGGCACTAAAAGGAGATGCTATTCAAATCAACTTTTGGCTCTAGAAGTGTGAAACTCAGAACAGAGGTATAGACTAGAGATCAGTGTGGAGACGCTCAATGTCAAGATAGAAATGGCTGAGATCACTTAAGAGACAGTGTAAAAAAATGAAAACAGGAGAGGACCAGGATTGGCCCTGGGTTAGTCTGGTATTTTAATGTTTGCAAAAGGAAAAAGGAGGTCAGGCAATGGATGAAAAGATGAAAGCCTTGAGAGGAGGTTGTTTCAGAGAGAATTTCATCACTATTAAAAGCTGTTTTGAGGGTGTCCCAGGTTGAATTCCCTGGGAAGCAGATTCTGAGAAGATGTGTAATGTGAAGGATATTTATTTAGAAGGCCTTTGGGATGAACCCTTTTGGAAGAGAAAGAACAGAAACAGGATAAGAAGGAGAAGTGGAGCCTCAGTAGGCTCACTGATACCCTGGGGATTCCTGGAGCTAGAATGATTTTTCAAGGCTGTCCTAAGTTGGGCCGGGACACCAGGTCATTATACTCCTGCATTGATCAATTCTGGAATGTGGGCCATTCTATGAAGGGACATGACTTTGGGTGACGTCGCTGTCTGCAGATGAGTCAATGTCTGAAGGAGCTGGCAGCTGAAGGCTGTCTATTGACAGCCCTCCGTACAGTTGAGGCAACAAGTGCTTCATTGAAATGTGATCTGGGTGGCACATCACAGTGTCTACCAGAGGACAAGTTAGAGGAGTATATTTAAGTGACATTTGTTTATTTACTTACTCAACATATTTATGGAACATCTACATTGTGCTTAAAATATGTAAATATGTAAAACATATTTGTAAAATATGTAAAACAACTATTGCATATTGTAGTAAATGTAGTGAAATAAATGCACACGGTTAGGTAATAGAGAATTCAGGGTGAGGATTTACTTAGTTTATGTAAGGAAGTCATTGTGACCTTTACAAAAACGGTTTAGTGGAGTGGTTTGGGTAGAAACAGATTGGAGTAGTAGGAGAAATGAATGTGGTGGTTTTATTTTCAAACAGATGGGTTGTAATTTATTTATATGTGAAAAGATAATGTGAGCTTCCTATATTAAACGCTTACTAATTATTGATGACTCATATGTAGGTCTCTTATATTTAGTTTTTAGAATTATTTCACTTCTGTTCACTTAGTTGATTCTCAATCTTGTATGGTTTATAGGAAAGGCATATTATCCGTTTTGTAAGTAATGATAATGGAGCTCATAGAGGCCAGGGAGTATACCCAGAGTTACAGAGTCTGGTGGAACATAGAATGAGGCTGAGAATTCTATCTTTTGACATATACTCCAGTAGTCTTTCTACCAAGTCAAACTAACCTACTAACTGGTTAATATTAGGGAGGGTTTAAATATCTTTTACCAAATTTAAATAATCATAATATTGCATGTAAAATTATATTATTACAGATGAAATACAATATCTGAGACATGCTTATACTGAAAAAAATGCATTGTTTATTTAAAATTTAAATTAGTTGTGTTTCTTATATTTTAGTTTGCTAAGTCTGGCAGCTCTAGTTGTATGGCTCAATGAGATTTTCACATTTCTTTACAGTCTATGCTGTGAAAAAAAAAAAAGAATTTTCTGATATCATATGCAGTTGGCAACACTAGAAATGTAAGACTTGCCAAGTATGAGACCTATGTTGTTTTGCATACCTAAATGAATGTAAGTTGAAGTAAGCGAAATCAATGCATGCTGAGGAAGTCTGGCCACTATGTGTTGCCCACCATCAGATGTGGAATCTCATTAATGTCCACCCAGTCTTCCCAGGTGAGAAGAGATATGACAAGATAGTTTTAATGAGTGTTGAGGTATACCTAGCAGATGGTTCAGCATTTTCTGGTGCCAAATAGGAAAACTGTGTAGTTAACACTTGAATGGATCTCCAAATCTTCCTCCAGGCCACCTGTTGGGGATTCTGTAAGCTTAGCTCTGGCCTTGGGATAGTAAATGTTGTGGAAAAAAAGGAACAGGAGCAGTTTGTCCCAGTCTCTCATGATTAGATACTGATCTCTAGGCCAGCTGCTGTCTGGAAAAAGCACATTTAAGAGTATGATCATACGAGTAAAACTGTTTATGAGCCTGATAAGGGGTGAAGAAGGCATCTGCCAGGTGCCAGAAAACAAAAAGTAAAGGCAATAGTTTGGCAACTACATGCCAAACTATTAAACACATGTGTGTCCTTAAATATATTTGTTTTATAATACTGGTGATCATCTAAAGGCAATTTAGTCAATAAATTTCACATGTACTTGTTTGCACATTGCTGTTAAACTTAGAGAAAATTCCTAGACTTTCATTTTTATAACATGAAAAGTAATTAAAACTAAGACTTCATGAGGCTTTTTAGCATTTGGCTAGAATCTTGCTATTAAAGGAAAAATACATGTTTTAGACTCCTTGAATTTATAATAATCAAAGGTTAATACATAAATAGTCAGAAAATATACAAGGAGGTATTCACAAATAACATGCATTTTTCAGGCATCAAACAGCAGTATTTATTCTTGTGTGTATTTTGGATGTTATAAATGATTCCTTTTTGTATTGTGAGAATCCATGGTCTGTCTCCAAATTAATGTGTTTCAATACATCTTCTTGATTAGATCTTTTGCTGTGAGCAGGAGACAGAGAAAAAAAAAACTTTTTACCTTAAATCAGAACTGTTTATATTGAACATGATTGCATGATTGGATATTCAAGAGTATTTAATTAAAACTCAGTTGCAGTCTAATTTTCTTTTAACAGTTGATTAAAGCTGTATAAATAGATATCAGAGACCTCATTCCATTGTTTATAGATGATCTCCAATATTAGAAAACAAATATATTTAAGGCCACACATGTGTTTACTAGTTTGTGTATAGTTAACAAGCATAGACTAGTATCAGATTGTCAAAGGTCTTGATTTGAGTACTGACTTCATCATTTATTTGCTGTGTGACCTCAGGAAAGTAGTTCACCTCTCTGAACTCCAATAATTTTGTAAAAGGTGAATAATCATAAGGTGATTCTGAGGATAGAAAGTCCAATCTAGAGAGAATGCTTAAAATACTATCTAGCATAATGAACTATGTAAAGTATGTTTTGATATGTGTTCATAGAACAAATTTTATGAGAGTTTACATATAGAGGATAAGATAATTTCAAAATATTCCATAGAAGAGCACCTGAAATAAGCCATGTTAGGAGTAAATCTTAATGTATTTTAACATTTTGATCCCAGCACTTTGGGAGGCCAAGGAGGGCGGATCATGCGGTCAAGAGATCACGACCATCCTGGCCAACATGGTGAAACCCCATCTCTACTAAAAATACAGAAATTAGCTGGGTGTGGTGGTGGGCACCTGTAATCCCAACTACTGAGGAGGCTGAGGCAGGAGAATCCCTTTAACCTGGGACGTGGAGGTTGCAGTGAGCCGAAATCATGCCGCTGCACTCCAGACTGGCGAGAGAGTGAAACTCTGTCTCAAAAAAAAAATTTTTTTTGATACTTTTGATACATATTAAGAAGTTATATTTGGCAGGACTTACTATGTAGTGTTTTTAAAATAGTGGTTATATTTAGATAAAGATGCTATCATTAACTGTTTTATTTTCTAATTTTGGACATTCACAATAACTATATATATTTTTTATTATTATACTTTAAGTTCTAGGGTACATGTGCACAACATGCAAGTTTATTACATATGTATATATGTGCCATGTTGGTGTGCTGCACCCATTAACTCGTCATTTACATTAGGTATATCTCCTAATGCTATCCCTCCCCCCTTCTCTCCACCCCAAAATAGGCTCTGGTGTGTGATGTTCCCCTTTGTGTGTCCAAGTGTTCTCACTGTTCAATTCCCACCTATGAGTGAGGACATGCAGTGTTTGGTTTTCTGTCCTTGCGAAGTTTGCTGAGAATGATGGCTTCCAGCTTCATCCATGTCCCTACAAAGGACACAAACTCATCCTTTTTTATGGCTGCATAGTATTCCGTGGTGTATATGTGCCACATTTTCTTAATCCAGTCTATCATTGATGGGCATTTGGGTTGGTTCCAAGTCTTTGCTACTGTGAATAGAGCCACAATAAACATACGTGTGCATGTGTCTTTATAGCAGCATGATTTATAATCCTTTGGGTATATACCCAGTAATGGGATGGCTTGGTCAAATGGTATTTCTAGTTTGAGATCCTTGAGGAATCACCACACTGTCTTCCATAATGGTTGAACTAGTTTACAGTCCCACCAACAGCGTAAAAGTGTTCCTATTTCTCCACATCCTCTCCAGCACCTGTTGTTTCCTGACTTTTTAATGATTGCCGTTCTAACTGGTGTGAGATGGTATCTCATTGTGGTTTCGAGTTGCATTTTTCTGATGGCCAGTGATGATGAGCATTTTTTCCTGTGTCTGTTGACTTCATAAATGTCTTCTTTTGAGAAGTGTCTGTTCTCTCCTTCGCCCACTTTTTGATGGGGTTGTTTTTTTTCTTGTAGATTTGTTTGAGTTCTTTGTAGGTTCTGGATATTAGCCCTTTGTCAGATGAATAGATTGCAAAAATTTTCTCCCATTCTATAGGTTCTGATGGTAGTTTCTTTTGCTGTGCAGAGGCTCTTTAGTTTAATGAGATCCCATTTGTCAATTTTGGCTTTTGTTGCCGTTGCTTTTGGTGTTTTAGACATGAAGTCCTTGCCCATGCCTATCTCCTGAATGGTATTGCCTAGGTTTTCTTCTAGGATTTGTATGGCTTTAGGTCTAAC
This sequence comes from Chlorocebus sabaeus, assembly GCF_047675955.1. Classification (NCBI taxonomy): domain Eukaryota; kingdom Metazoa; phylum Chordata; class Mammalia; order Primates; family Cercopithecidae; genus Chlorocebus; species Chlorocebus sabaeus. Next base: position 97,930,321 of record NC_132916.1, on the reverse strand, counting down.
ATTTAAGTCTTTAATCCATCTTGAATTAATTTTTGTATAAGGTGTAAGGAAGGGATCCAGTTTCAACTTTTTACATATGGCTAGCCAGTTTTCCCAGCACCATTTATTAAATAGGGAATCCTTTCCCCATTTCTTAGTTTTGTCAGGTTTGTCAAAGATCAGATGGTTGTAGATGTGGGAATTATTTCTGAGGGCTCTCTTCTGTTCCATTGGTCTATATCTCTGTTGTGGTACCAGTACCATGCGTTTTGTTTACTTATAGTTTGAAGTCAGGTAGCATGATGCCTCCAGCTTTGTTCTTTTGGCTTAGGATTGTCTTGGCAATGCGGGCTCTTTTTTGGCTCCATATGAACTTTAAAGTAGTTTTTTCCAATTCTGTGAAGAAAGTCATTGGTAGCTTTATGGGGATGGCATTGAATCTATAAATTACCTTGGGCAGTATGGCCATTTTCATGATATTGATTTTTCCTATCCATGAGCATGGAATATTCTTTCATTTGTTTGTGTCCTCTTTTGTTTCCTTGAGCAGTGCTTTGTAGTTCTCCTTGAAGAGGTCCTTCACATCCCTTGTAAGTTGGGTTCCTAGGTATTTCATCCTCTTTGAAGCAATTGTGAATGGGAGTTCACTCATGATTTGGCTCTCTGTTTGTCTGTTATTGGTGTATAAGAATGCTAGTGACTTTTGTACATTGATTTTGTATCGTGAGACTTTGCTGATGTTGCTCATCAGGTTAAGGAGATTTTGGACTGAGACGATGGGGTTTTCTAAATATACGATCATGTCATCTGCAAACAGGGACAATTTGACTTCTTCTTTTCCTAATTGAATACCCTTGATTTCTTTCTCCTGCCTGATTGCGCTGGCCAGAACTTCCAACACTATTTTGAATAGGAGTGGTGAGAGAGGGCATCCTTGTGTTGTGCTGGTTTTCAGAGGGAATCTTTGTAGATCTCTAAGGACTTGCTTTATGAATCGGGGTGCTCCTTATTGGGTGCATATATATTTAGGATAGTTAGTTCTTGTTGAATTGATCCCTGTACCATTATGTAATGGCCTTCTTTATCTCTTTTGATCTTTGTTGGTTTAAAGTCTGTTTTATCAGAGACTAGGATTGCAACCCCTGTCTTTTTTTGTTTTCCATTTGCTTGGTAGATCTTCCTGCATCCCTTTATTTTGAGCCTATTTGTGACTCTGCACGTGAGGTGGGTCTCTTGAATACAGCAAACTGATGGATCTTGACTCTATCCAATTTGCCAGTCTGTGTCTTTTAATTGGAGCATTTAGCCTATTTACATTAAAGGTTAATATTGTTATGTGTGAACTTGATCCTGTCATTATAATGTTAGCTGATTATTTTGCTTGTTATTTGATGCAGTTTCTTCCTAGCATTGATTGTCTTTACATTTTGGCATGTTTTTGCAGTTGCTGGTACTGGTTGTTCCTTTCCATGTTTAGTGCTTCCTTCAGGAGCTCTTGTAGGGCAGGCCTGGTGGTGACAAATTCTCTAAGCATTTGCTTGTCTGTAAAGGATTTTATTTCTCCTTTACTTACGAAACTTAGTTTGACTGGATATGAAATTCTGGGTTGAAAATTCTTTTCTTAGGTATGTTGAACATTGGCCCCCACTCTCTTCTAGTTTGTAGAGTTTCTGCCGAGAGATCCGCTGTCAGTCTGATGCTCTTCCCTTTGTGTGTAAGCCGACCTTTCTCTCTGGCTGCCCTTAACATTTTTTCCTTCAACTTTGGTGAATCTGACAATTATGTGTCTTGGAGTTGCTCTTCTCGAGGAGTATGTTTGTGGTGTTCTTTGTATTTCTTGAATTTGAATGTTGGCCTGCCTTACTAGGTTGGGGAAGTTCTCCTGGATAATATCCTGAAGAGTGTTTTCCAACTTGGTTCAATTCTCCCTGTCACTGTGAGGTATACCAATCAGATGCATATTTGGTCTTTTCACATAGTCCCATATTTCTTGGAGGCTTTCTTCATTTTCTTTCACTCTTTTTTTGTCTCAACTTCTTGCTTCATTTTATTCATTTGATCTTCAATCACTGATACTCTTTCTTGCAGGTGATCAAATCAGTTACTGAAGCTTGTGCATTTGTCACGTAGTTCTCGTGCCATGGTTTTGAGCTCCATCGGGTCATTTAAGGACTTGTCTACACTGGTTATTCACGTTAGCTATTTGTCTAATCTTTTTTCAAGGTTTTTAGCTTCTTTGTGATGGGTTCGAACTTTCTACTGTAGCTGGGAGAAGTTTGATCGTCTGAAGCCATCTTCTCTCAACTTGTCAAAGTCATTCTTTGCCCAGCTTTTTTCCGTTGCTGGCAAGGATCTGTGTTCCTTTGGAGGGGGAGAGGCGCTCTAATTTTTAGAATTTTCAGCTTTTCTGCTCTGTTTTTTCCCTCTCTTTGTGGTTTAATCTACCTTTGGTCTTTGATGATGATGACATATAGATAGGGTTTTGGTGTGGATGTTCTTTCTGTTTGTTAGTTTTCCTTCTAACAATCAGGACCCTCAGCTGCAGGTCTGTTGGAGTTTGCTGGAGGTCCCACTCTAGACCCTATTTGCCTGGGTATCAGCAGCGGAGGCTGCAGAACAGCGAGTATTGCTGAAGAGCAAATATTGCTGCCTGATCGTTTTTCTGCAAGCTTTGTCTCAGAGGGGTACTTGTCCATGTGAGGTGTCAGTCTGTTCCTACTGGGGAAGCCTTCCAGTTAGGCTACTCGGGGATCAGGGACCCACTTGGGGAGGCAGTCTGTCTGTTCTCAGATCTCACACTTCGTGCTGGGAGAACCACTACTCTTTTCAAAGCTGTCAGATAGGGACATTTAAATCTGCAGAGGTTTCTGCTGCTTTTTATTTGGCTATGCCCTGCCCCCAGAGGTGGAGTCTATAGGGGCAGGCAGGCCTCCTTGAGCTGGGGTGGGCTGCACGTAGTTGGAGCTTCCAGGCAGTTTTGTTTATGTACTCAAGCCTCAGCAATGGCGGGCGCCCCTCCCCCAGCCTCGCTGCTGTCTTGCATTTAGATCTCAGACTGCTGTGCTAGCAATGAGGGAGGCTCCGTGGGCATCGGACCCTCCGAGCCAGGCACTGGATTTAATCTCCTGGTGTGTCTTTTGCTAAGACCCTTGGAAGAGCACAGTATTAGGGTGGGAGTGACCCGATTTTCCAAGTGCTGTCTGTAACAACTTCCCTCTGTTAGGAAAGGGAATTCTCTGAACCCTTGCGCTTTCTGGGTGATGTGATGCTTCGCCCTGCTTTGGCTTTCAGTGGGCTGCACCCATTGTCCTGCACCCACTGTCTGACACGCCCTAGTGAGATGAACACGGTACCTCAGTTGGAGATGCAGAAATCACCGTCCTCTGCACCGCTCACGCTGGGAGCTGTAGACTGGAGCTGTTCCTATTCAGCCATCTTAAAACCGCCCCCACAATAACTGTATTTGATATGTGTACATGATTTCTAAAATTCTTTTTAGGCAATCAATAAACTTATAGTACCTAAAGTGGTGTATTTTAGGATCCTGAAAGATGTATGTGGAAATAAACCTTATTTCTGTTCTAAAGGAGGTTATTTAGATAATAACAGTGAACAACCATATTCTGTGATGTTATAGCTAAAATGTGTGGCTTGTAACTTTTCTTTGTTTTATTTTATTTTTTCCTAAACAGTTGCTTTTATGTTTGGGATTAATATTTGTAATGATTCTTGAAAAGTTAACACTGGAACATATACAAGCAGTTGTTGTAAACTCATATGAATAATTATTCGTTGGACAGTCCACACAAAAAATTTCCTATAATTGTTAATTGTCAAAAATTTGAATACCCACAAAGATAAAAAATACAAATAAAGAAAAGTAAGAAGGAAAAAAAAGTTGAATGTGCAAAATTCTAAATATTTAGAGTTATGTATATAACTCATATTGCTTAGAGATTGTTGTTATTATTATTATTATTATTATTATTATTATTATTGGTTTGAGGAATAGGTTAAGAGGGTAGAAAGTTTTGAAAGAGAAAACAGAAAGTTAGAGTAAACTATATGCATAGAGTGTTCTGTAGGGATTGTTTCTAACTCTCTTTCCTTGATGTCACCTGTAGTTAGAAGAGGAAATTACCCTATATAAAGTAAGTGATCATGGGTGATACAAAGTTTGACTCCTTGTTGGTGGAGGGCTGGAAAGCTAGGTAAATATCAGGATGCTTAGACTGATCAGGTCTCTGGTAGTTTCCCCAGGATACCACAAAAGTGAGCCTTTGTGTTTCATAGTCCATGGATATTTCTATGCAGTAATGCCTATTCATTATGTGAGCAGGTGAAACTATGTTGGCTATTGATTCTAAGCACCCCAAAAGACCACTGGAAAATTAAACGTGTTGATCAAGCAAACCTAAGTTTATAGAGCACCCCTTTGACAGAGATGTAGGAGAATCTCCAAATGGGAAAATTAGGGAAAGGTTATTTAAAGAATTTTAGGGCCTGAAATGAGTAGTTTTCAGGTGAGTCTTGCCAAGCAGGCACACGGTTGGGATTGGGATGAATTTGTGACTTATATTTTTTGATTGATGGACATAGGTAAGTGAGTATCCTGAAGCAAGTCTGGATGAGTAGGTTATTTTCACTGGATAAAAATCTTATCTTCCATGAGTAAATATATCCTAGAGCAACAGCTAAGTTTTTGGTGCCTGATCCCAGTATTTTTTAACACAGAGCTGGAAAAGATACCTTTGTGTCATTATTGCTTAACATAAGGTCAGTAAATTATGCACAGGCCCATTTTTGCTTTATTGCTTAATAGTTTGTTTCAGTTCTTAGTGACTGCAGCTATAAATGAGTTTCCTTTCATTTGCCTGAACAGTATCAGTGAGAGAGGCAACAGCTCTAGAGTACCTCAGAAGTTTTCCAATATGCAAGCATAGTTTAACACATATATACAAACCTACTCCCAAGAAAAGTAAACAAACAAAAAACCAACGATATTTTTTTCCCGTCTTCCTTTCTCCTGTCTCTTGTGACTCTCCCCAGATTGTGGGCCAATCTCTTCTTCAGGACATTCTTATGAGAACACTACTCTGAAACTATATTGGGCACCTGATCCTGATTCTTTCCACCATCACGTCATCCTAATATGCAGAAGCTTTGGTGATCAAAGTAACCTTTGTTTCCTGAGCATTATTTCCTTTGGACTAGACCTAATGGTGGTTGATTTTGAGTATTGCAAGTCATTTGATCATTTTTCTCTGATCAAAACTACATTAAAAATATTATTTCTGCCATTTATTTTTTAACCATAGCTGGTATTAAACTTGTCCACTTGTGGTTCTGGAAGAGGGCTGTTGGCATTTACTTATGTCTGATTATTTTAAAATGTCATTGGATCTAACTGTATATTTCATTTTTAATGTATATCAGTGATGATTTTCAATAATGACATTTTAAAATTCATCATAAGTAGGACAAGAGAATTTCTTTGCTTTGGGATTTTTAAATATGGGAAGATTTTCCACAAGATCTTCAGTTTAATTTGTTGAAACCTATTATCCAAAAACCATCAGTGTACACCTCCAATCAATGTTAGATGTAGTTAGTTTGTCGAACTCGAGACGATCACCCCTGTGGGTTGATCTTCAACAAGCCAAGTACATCTAACATAGGAGCATCTCAGTAAGGGAGGGTTAGGAGATTTTGATATAGGGTTTGGCTTATGCAGCATGAGTCTAAGCATCCTTTAGGAAGTGTGAACTGGCTCTAGATTTGGTTACTGTTACAAAGCAGGCAACAGTTTAGCAAGTGAATATCTTAGTAATCTTTCTTCAGGAGTCCAGAGAAATAAAACAGGGCTCAAGGTTCATTGATAAAAAAGCAGCAGTCATGCAAAAGGAAGACTCGTTAACCATTGTTTGCAGCTATGCTATGACTCCGCTAAATCCTGTTAGAAAATTATTTGGGAACACCATGGGCCAAGTGGTAGCTGGATTTATTTTCACTTTCTCAAAGCATAATCCTGTCTATGTAAACCCTTGGAAGGAATAAAAACTTAGGACCCCAATTCACTAAGCCAAAAGGAAAACATTAAACTGAAAACTGAGTCATGCAAACAACTGGCTTTTCCTTTTGTTCCTAAAACATTAAATATCTCCACAGGTAGCTACTCTATGTTCCCCTTATCTTATGTAAAGTGCTAACTTACTGAGAAAAAGAATAATACATAATTGGCTGTTCCCCTACCTGGTCCTTTTCTCTTGCAACATGTGGATTACCATACCTTCCCTTTCCCTCCTCCATCCAACTTTTCCCCTTTAAATATTCAAACTCTCAAAGTCGTCTTTGGAGACAGGCACAGACCACAGACTTTCTGTGATTCCGTGTTTCTTTTCTCCTGGCCATCGTCCTTAACTTTGGCAAAATAAACTTCTAAGTTGATTACTTGTCTCAGATACTTTTTGGTTTACATACATATATCATATGGATTGTGTTCTGTGCCCACTGTACCAAATAGTGGGAGCTCATTTCTTCCTTTTAAGCCTCCTTAAAAGGATTACTATGACTACTGCGTAGGACTGAATGGCCCCTCGGTGCTACTTTTTAAGCTGCTTGACAAACTTCCACCTTATCGTCTAACCCCCACAAGAAGGGGTGCTAAGTAGAGTGCACGATCTCCAAAGTTGCCCTCTCCTCCAGCAGCCAAGGCAATCAGTCACACAGACAGGCTTTCTTTCTCCTGAGGGTTATATTGCTTATCACTATGAGGAGCGAGAAGTTAACAAACTTAGGCAAATTATAACTAATGTCCTAGATCCATGTTATGAAAGGATAATATCTGTAGCCATGGCATGTGAGCAATCATAATACTCTTCAGCTCTTTATCTGTTCTGTTGTTTCCTCATCAGTCAAGGCCATAACATTAAATCATAACTTAATAGAGGCATTTCTGAAGGCAGACTAGCCAGCAGAGGTCAGATACACTGTTTAGTAGTGATCTAAGGTGATATTTGGCTGAAATTAGAGATGTCAGAAGAATGATGAGTTGACTTTTTCTTTTTTGTTAAATATTGGTTGTCTCTGCCTTGTTTTTGATAAGGTGTTGGATGATATTCATTCACTTGTTCATTTGTCACAGACAATATCTGACCTTGCTAAGTATGAGAACTTAGATACTAAGTAAAGTCTGAGAACTGCAATAATGAAGGCTTGTACTGGAATGTTAGGATCACTAGTAACTGGTACTGCTGGGTTAGAACTTTAGAGAATATGGAACTCTCTGGCAAATATCTGAAGTGTTTATATTATGTAGTAATAGCTGAGGATCACGCATTTTGGCCATCTGGTAACTAAGCAGAAAAACTGACAAGTGTGAAAATTAAGAACATGACTTGAATCTTTAAACCAAAACAAAACAAAACAAAAAAACCAAAACAACAACAACAACAACTTCTTTGCAGGGTACATGAGGGTTATATGACTGCTTATAGGCAGAGCCAATTTTTTTTCTCAAAAAAGGAATGTAAAATTCTTTCTGAGAAAAATTTCAGAACAAACAGTCATGCATCCCTGAAAAGGTATTACATAGTCCCTATTTAACATTTAATATTCAGAAAATCTCTCTTTTTTTTTTTATTATTATACTTTAAGTTCTAGGGTACATGTGCATAACGTGCAGGTTTGTTACATATGTATACTTGGGCCATGTTGCTCTGCTGCACCCATCAACTCATCAGCACCCATCAACTCGTCATTTACATCAGGTATAACCCCCAATGCAATCCCTCCCCCCTCCCCGCTCCCCATGATAGGCCCCGGTGTGTGATGTTCCCCTTCCCGAGTCCAAGTGATCTCATTGTTCAGTTCCCACCTATGAGTGAGAACATGCGGTGTTTGGTTTTCTGTTCTTGTGATAGTTTGCTGAGAATGATGGTTTCCAGCTGCATCCATGTCCCTACAAAGGACACAAACTCATCCTTTTTTATGGCTGCATAGTATTCCATGGTGTATATGTGCCACATTTTCTTAATCCAGTCTGTCACTGATGGACATTTGGGTTGATTCCAAGTCTTTGCTATTGTGAATAGTGCCACAATAAACATACGTGTGCATGTGTCTTTATAGCAGCATGATTTATAATCCTTTGGGTATATACCCAGTAATGGGATGGCTGGGTCATATGGTACATCTAGTTCTAGATCCTTGAGGAATCGCCATACTGTTTTCCATAATGGTTGAACTAGTTTACAATCCCACCAACAGTGTAAACGTGTTCCTATTTCTCCACATCCTCTCCAGCACCTGTTGTTTCCTGACTTTTGAATGATCGCCATTCTAACCCGTGTGAGATGGTATCTCATTGTGGTTTTGATTTGCATTTCTCTGATGGCCAGTGATGATGAGCATTTTTTCATGTGTCTGTTGGCTGTATGAATGTCTTCTCTTGAGAAATGTCTGTTCATATCCTTTGCCCACTTTTTGATGGGGTTGTTTATTTGTTTTCTTGTAAATTTGTTTGAGTTCTTTGTAGGTTCTGGATATTAGCCCTTTGTCAGATGAGTAGATTGCAAAAATTTTCTCCCATTCTGTAGGTTGCCTGTTCACTCTGATGGTAGTTTCTTTTGCTGTGCAGAAGCTCTTTAGTTTAATGAGATCCCATTTGTCAATTTTGGCTTTTGCTGCCGTTGCTTTTGGTGTTTTAGACATGAAGTCTTTGCCCATGCCTGTGTCCTGAATGGTACTACCTAGGTTTTCCCCTAGGGTTTTTATGGTATTAGGTCTAACATTTAAGTCTCTAATCCATCTTGAATTAATTTTCGTATAAGGAGTAAGGAAGGGATCCAGTTTCAGCTTTCTACTTACGGCTAGCCAATTTTCCCAGCACCATTTATTAAATAGGGAATCCTTTCCCCATTTCTTGTTTTTCTGAGGTTTGTCAAAGATCAGATGGCTGTAGATGTGTGGTATTATTTCTGAGGACTCTGTTCTGTTCCATTGGTCTATATCTCTGTTTTGGTACCAGTACCATGCTGTCTTGGTTACTGTAGCCTTGTAGTATAGTTTGAAGCCAGGCAGCGTGATGCCTCCAGCTTTGTTCTTTTGACTTAGGATTGTCTTGGAGATGCAGGGTCTTTTTTGGTTCCATATGAACTTTAAAGCAGTTTTTTCCAATTCTGTGAAGAAACTCGTTGGTAGCTTGATGGGGATGGCATTGAATCTATAAATAACCTTGGGCAGTATGGCCATTTTCACGATATTGATTCTTCCTATCCATAAGCATGGTGTGTTCTTCCATTTGTGTGTGTCCTCTTTTATTTCACTGAGCAGTGGTTTGTAGTTCTCCTTGAAGAGGTCCTTTATATCCTTTTTAAGTTGGATTCCTAGGTATTTTATTCTCTTTGAAGCAATTGTGAATGGAAGTTCATTCATGATTTGGCTCTCTGTTTGTCTGTTACTGGTGTATAAGAATGCTTGTGATTTTTGCACATTAATTTTGTATCCTGAGACTTTGCTGAAGTTGCTGATCAGCTTAAGGAGATTTTGGGCTGAGACAATGGGGTTTTCTAAATATACAATCATGTCGTCTGCAAACAGGGACAATTTGACTTCTTCTTTTCCTAACTGAATCCCCTTGATTTCTTTCTCTTGCCTGATTGCCCTAGCCAGAACTTCCAACACTATGTTGAATAGGAGTGGTGAGAGAGGGCATCCCTGTCTTGTGCCAGTTTTCAAAGGGAATTTTTCCAGTTTTTGCCCATTCAATATGATATTGGCTGTGGGTTTGTCATAAATAGCTCTTATTATTTTGAGATACGTTCCATCAATACCGAATTTATTGAGCGTTTTTAGCATGAAGGGCTGTTGAATTTTGTCAAAAGCCTTTTCTGCATCTATTGAGATAATCATGTGGTTCTTGTCTTTGGTTCTGTTTATATGCTGGATTATGTTTATTGATTTGCGAATGTTGAACCAGCCTTGCATCCCAGGGATGAAACCCACTTGATCATGGTGGATAAGCTTTTTGATGTGCTGCTGAATCCGGTTTGCCAATATTTTATTGAGGATTTTTGCATCGATGTTCATCAGGGATATTGGTCTAAAATTCTCTTTTTTTGTTGTGTCTCTGCCAGGCTTTGGTATCAGGATGATGTTGGCCTCATAAAATGAGTTAGGGAGGATTTCCTCTTTTTCTATTGATTGGAATAGTTTCAGAAGGAATGATACCAGCTCCTCCTTGTACCTCTGGTAGAATTCAGCTGTGAATCCATCTGGTCCTGGACTTTTTTTGGTTGGTAGGCTATTAATTATTGCCTCAATTTCAGAGCCTGCTATTGGTCTATTCAGGGATTCAACTTCTTCCTGGTTTAGTCTTGGAAGAGTGTAAGTGTCCAGGAAATTATCTATTCCTTCTAGATTTTCTAGTTTATTTGCGTAGAGGTGTTTATAGTATTCTCTGATGGTAGTTTGTATTTCTGTGGGATCGGTTGTGATATCCCCTTTATCATTTTTTATTGCGTCTATTTGATTCTTCTCTCTTTTCTTCCTTATGAGTCTTGCTAGTGGTCTGTCAATTTTGTTGATCTTTTCAAAAAACCAACTCCTGGATTCATTGATTTTTTGGAGGGTTTTTTGTGTCTCTATCTCCTTCAGGTCTGCTGTGATCTTAGTTATTTCTTGCCTTCTGCTAGCTTTTGAATGCGTTTGCTCTTGCTTCTCTAGTTCTTTTAATTGTGATGTTAGAGTGTCAATTTTAGATCTTTCCTGCTTTCTCTTGTGGGCATTTAGTGCTATAAATTTCCCTCTACACACTGCTTTAAATGTGTTCCAGAGATTCTGGTATGTTGTATCTTTGTTCTCATTGGTTTCAAAGAACATCTTTATTTCTGCCTTCATTTTGTTATGTACCCAGTAGTCATTCAGGAGCAGGTTGTTCAGTTTCCATGTAGTTGAGCAGTTTTGATTGAGTTTCTTAGTCCTGAGTTCTAGTTTGAGTGCACTGTGGTCTGAGAGACAGTTTGTTACAATTTCTGTTCTTGTACATTTGCTGAGGAGTGCTTTACTTCCAATTACGTGGTCAATTTTGGAATAAGTGCGATGTGGTGCTGAGAAGAGTGTATATTCTGTTGATTTGTGGTGGAGAGTTCTATAGATGTCTATTAGGTCTGCTTGCTGCAGAGATGAGTTCAATTCCTGGATATCCTTGTTAACTTTCTGTCTCGTTGATCTGTCTAATGTTGACAGTGGAGTGTTGAAGTCTCCCATTATTATTGTATGGGAGTCTAAGTCTCTTTGTAAGTCTCTAAGGACTTGCTTCATGAATCTGGGTGCTCCTGTATTGGGTGCATATATATTTAGGATAGTTAGCTCTTCCTGTTGAATTGATCCTTTTACCATTATGTAATGGCCTTCTTTGTCTCTTTTGATCTTTGATGGTTTAAAGTCTGTTTTATCAGAGACTAGTATTGCAACCCCTGCTTTTTTTTGTTCTCCATTTGCTTGGTAAATCTTCCTCTATCCCTTTATTTTGAGCCTATGTATGTCTCTGCGTGTGAGATGGGTCTCCTGAATACAGCAGACTGATGGGTCTTGACTCTTTATCCAGTTTGCCAGTCTGTGTCTTTTAATTGGAGCATTTAGTCCATTTACATTTAAGGTTAATATTATTATCTGTGAACTTGATCCTGCCATTATGATATTAACTGGTTATTTTGTTCGTTAGTTGATGCAGTTTCTTCCTAGCCTAAATGGTCTTTACATTTTGGCATGTTTTTGCAATGGCTGGTACCGGTTCCTTTCCATGTTTAGTGCTTCCTTCAGGGTCTCTTGTAAGGCAGGCCTAGTGGTGACAAAATCTCTAAGCATTTGCTTATCTGTGAAGGATTTTATTCCTCCTAAACTTATGAAACTTAGTTTGGCTGGATATGAAATTCTGAGTTTAAAATTCTTTTCTTTAAGAATGTTGAATATTGGCCCCCGCTCTCTTCTGGCTTGTAGAGTTTCTGCCGAGAGATCTGCTGTTAGTCTGATGGGCTTCCCTTTGTGGGTAACCCGACCTTTCTCTCTGGCTGCCCTTAAGATTTTTTCCTTCATTTCAACTTTGGTGAATCTGGCAATTGTGTGTCTTGGAGTTGCTCTTCTTGAGGAGTATCTTTGTGGCGTTCTCTGTATTTCCTGGATTTGAATGTTGGCCTGCCCTACTAGGTTGGGGAAGTTCTCCTGGGTGATATCCTGAAGAGTGTTTTCCAACTTGGTTCCATTTTCCCCCTCACTTTCAGGCACCCCAATCAGACGTAGATTTGGTCTTTTTACATAATCCCATACTTCTTCCAGGCTTTGTTCATTTCTCTTTCTTCTTTTCTCTTTTGGTTTCTGTTCTCGCTTCATTTCGTTCATTTGATCTTCAATCGCTGATACTCTTTCTTTCAGTTGATCGAGTTGGTTACTGAAGCTTGTGCATTTGTCACTTATTTCTCTTGTCATGGTTTTCATCTCTTTCATTTCGTTTATGACCTTCTCTGCATTAATTACTCTAGCCATCAATTCTTCCACTTTTTTTTCAAGAGTTTTAGTTTCTTTGCGCTGGGTACGTAATTCCTCCTTTAGCTTTGAGAAGTTTGATGGACTGAAACCTTCTTCTCTCATCTCGTCAAAGTCATTCTCCGTCAAGCTTTGATCCGTTGCTAGCGATGAGCTGCGCTCCTTTGCCGGGGGAGATGACCTCTTATTTTTTGAATTTCCAGCTTTTCTGCCCTGCTTTTTCCCCATCTTTGTGGTTTTATCTGCCTCTGGTCTTTGATGATGATGGTGACGTACTGATGGGGTTTTGGTGTAGGTGTCCTTCCTGTTTGATAGTTTTCCTTCTAACAGTCAGGACCCTCAGCTGTAGGTCTGTTGGAGATTGCTTGAGGTCCACTCCAGACCCTGTTTGCCTGGGTGTCAGCAGCAGAGGCTGCAGAAGATAGAATATTGCTGAACCGCGAGTGTACCTGTCTGATTCTTGCTTTGGAGGCTTCCTCTCAGGGGTGTACTCCACCCTGTGAGGTGTGGGGTGTCAGACTGCCCCTAGTGGGGGATGTCTCCCAGTTAGGCTACTCGGGTCAGGGACCCACTTGAGCAGGCAGTCTGTCCTTTCTCAGATCTCAACCTCCATGTTGGGAGATCCACTGCTTTCTTCAAAGCTGTCAGACAGAGTCGTTTGCGTCTGGAGAGGTTTCTGCTGCTTTTGTTTACTGTGCCCTGTCTCCAGAGGTGGAGTCTACAGAGACAGGCAGGTTTCCTTGAGCTGCTGTGAGCTCCACCCAGTTCGAGCTTCCCAGTGGCTTTGTTTACCTACTTAAGCCTCAGCAGTGGTGGGCGCCCCTCCCCCAGCCTGGCTGCTGCCTTGCTGGAGATCCAAACTGCTGTGCTAGCAATGAGGGAGGCTCCATGGGCGTGGGACTCTCCCGGTCAGGTGTGGGATATAATATCCTGGTGTGCCTGTTTGCTTAAAGCGCAGTATTGGGGTGGGAGTTACCCGATTTTCCAGGTGTTGTGTGTGTCAGTTCCCCTGACTAGGAAAAGGGATTCCCTTTCCCCTTGCGCTTCCCAGGTGAGGCGATGCCTCACCCTGCTTCAGCTCTAGTTGGTCGGGCTGCAGCAGCTGACCAGCACCGATCGTCTGGCACTCCCTAGTGAGATGAACCCAGTACCTCAGTTGAAAATGCAGAAATCACCGGTCTTCTGTGTCGCTGGCACTGGGAGTTGGAGACTGGAGCTGTTCCTATTCGGCCATCTTGCTCTGCCCCCACCGAAAATCTCTATCCTTATGAGCTCTCCAAAAGGAAAGCACTATAAAATGTACCTCTGGGTTAGTGAATCAGCTGTCTTTTTGTGAGGGAATTGCCTATGATATATTTGTATTTTAGATAGTGTCTACTCAAATTATAATTTTAATTTTAGCATAGTTAATTCTAATTTGCTCTTTAAAAGATCATTAACTAGTAGATTTCATTGTTTTTTAAAACTACTTATTTGTCAAAGTGTGTCATCAGTAAGAAGGAGGTTCTCAACTTAATCTGTAGTACACAGGCATAGTTCTTTTTAAAAAGTTGATCTAGTTAATCAATATAAATCAGGAGGAGGACTGGGATTTAGTCCTGTTGAAATTTTAGTTTTATTTTTAAAATACATTTCAAAAATTTATTTATTTTACTATGACAGTAGTTTCCTGGCTTGATTCTTATACATTACAACATCATCATTTTGATTCTTATATCTGCATATGAAGTCAAGAGAGATGATAAATCCTTGAGCATTTAGAAGATAATCTTTTTTTCTGTTTTTAGCTGTTTTCTGGTGAGATTAAACCATGTTTAGTGATCATTGGTATAGCAGTTGTTTTAAACTAGCTAGTTCCTTATAAGATACTAGATTGAGGTGCCTAAAACTAACCTGTGTCCAAAAGATAGTATCAAAACTAAAGAGATTCTCAACAGAATGATATATGACATTCAGTAGACATACATGGTTATTTTACTCAATGATTAGACATTCTTATTCCTGTTACTATTGCTGCTTAACAGATCACTCAAAAACTTTGTGGCTTGAAACAAGAATCATCATTTAATGATCTCTTACAGGTTCTGTGGGTAAAACATTTGGGAAGGGCTCTGCCGGTTGGTTGTGGCTTGAGGTTTTCCATGAAGTTTCAGCCAGAGTGTGATATGGATCCGAAAGAGCAGGAGCTGGAGCAGCTGGGTATTGGACACACATACACACACATACACACACATTGTAACTATATGAGGTAAAGGATGTATTAAATGTTGTCATCACAATGTTATTGTATATCAAAACATCATATTGTACACCTTAAATATATTATTTTTGTCAATTATACGTTAATAAAGCTGGGAAAAATTAGAATGCAATCCTTAGTAACTTAAAACAATAAAAATAGGAATGGAAATCTGATGATAGTTTTTCACAACAGATAGGAAAAGATATGCATCTGATTCATGTTAGGGTAGGTTGACTGCTGTAATAATCAATCCCCAAATCTCAGTGGTTTAGTGCAGTGCAAGGTTATTCCTTCTATATACATTCTAAGCAAGTGTTTTTGAGAAACTTTACAAGTGTTTCTTCAGGAATCCTGGCTTTTTTCTTGCTGTGGCTTCACAACTCCCAAAGGCACTGGAATTCTCTTCTGGATTTTCTGCATCCAGCTGAAAGACAGGTGGAGATAAGATCTGAAGAATCATGTGGAAGTGTTTAATGGACCAGGACTGGAAGTGGTGTGCTTTCAGTCCTGGCCATTGTCCATTGGCCCAAACCCAGTCACATGCCTTCTCCAAGTGCAAGGGAAGCTGGCAAATGTGCTTGGAGGGAAAGGAAAGGGATCTGCTGGTGAGCAGGTAGGCAGTCTCTGCCACAAAATTTTCAACTGTCTTTTTCAAAGAGGCTTATGTCCTAATGAACTAAAATATTCCCCCAAACATAATTACTGTTACATTCTTTTGTATTCATATAATAATGCACAGAATTTTAATGGTGCCTAGGAGTTTACATTGAATAACAGAATTAATATGTATTTTTTCTCTTCTGTAGTCTCTAGCCAAGTAACAAGTAGAGTCTTTGAGTTTATGTAAAAAAGGGATATGGTATCAGATATAGCCTGAAGGGCTAAGCAAATATAAAATGTAATCCTTGAGACAAAAAACATTCAGATAATGGCAAGAATTTCATCAGGACAAGGTAGAATTGGATATTAAACAATGGGTTATTCCAAATAGTGGTATTCACAATTACAGTAAGTTTACAGCTCAAAGCATCATTTAGAGAGTATTTTTTTAAAGATTTACTTGTAGTCAGGTTATTACTGTTTACACTGACAATCCATCTTTGACACTTGTTTGTTCTGAAGCTTTGACTTAATGTTTTACAGAACAGAATCAAATTGGATTGTATTGGAGTTTTTATGAGTCAAATAATACTGAAAAATTACATTTTAAGCTCAAAAGTTGCTAACAATATTTTAAATATATACTACTGATAATAATTTAAAATATGCATTCAAACGAGGATGAATAAAAGCAAGATAGTGTTTTAGCTTAATTCACCTGCATATGTTGTGATGAAGTCATATTGTTTTTATAGTTATGTGACTCTAGAAGGGGGAATAATATCACATTGATATTTATTCATGGTTAAAGAGGAAAAAGTCAAACTGAAGCAACTGAGATAAAGACAACAAGATTTTTTACGGAAATGTTAAGAATGAGAAGGCATAAGTGATCAGTTGTTACTCTAGAATATGTAGAAATCTAAGGGAAAATAAACCTTTTATGGTGATCATAAAAGAGAACTGCTTAGTTTCTGATGTCAGTAAGAAAATAAGCAGTAACCATTTTTGTTAATAAAATTATCATGGTTCTAAAATATTAGCTCCATACTTCTAGTGCTCAACAAAGTGACATCAAAGGTATTATGGAGATGTACTAAAGGACTCTGTACCAGTGCTCTGTATAGTGAGGGCATGTTCAGAAATTAGTTTTGGCCTCTAGTGGACAATAAATCTGCCTCAGCTCAATAGTATTCAACCCATAGACAAAGGAAAGTGAAACCCAGATGAGGTAAAACAAAATGCAGTAAAGACCTAGGAATCAGAGGAACTCATCCCTAGGCGTTTCCATACCATCCTCTTGACACAGCTTTCCCAGTCCTTTCTTCTGCTGGTTATCTTTGCGTGTTGTGGAAGCCCCTGACGCTAAACTCAACTGACTTTGCTGCATGCTAGATACATAAGTATATTGACACTTCAGACAAGCAAACTGTCTCTTCCTATAATCACTATTACTTTTTCTTTTCCTTTTCTTCATTTGTAGAAGGACAAGGAAGCATAAACAGGCAGTGCTGATTAAAAGATAGGTGGATGCTCAGAAATAGACAGACCTTCAGTTAGCTCTAAACAAATTCCTAATTGCTACCTTTCTCCTTGTGGTGGGGTAGGAGCAATGGAATGTCTAAGTGAAACTACACTATGCCTATTAAAATTCTAGATTCAGACCAAGGACAAAATTTGTTAGAAACATCCAAAAGAATGTGCCCCTAAACTTTAAATCTGTTCCTATACATGTCTTTCCCATATTATTTCCTACTTGATTTTACTACTAAAAAGAATTTCTATGTTTATTTAGCTAATTAAAGCAATTTCTTCTTATTGGAAAACCCATTGTTGAACATACTGAATGCCTGACTTGTATGTTAGCACTTTTCTTTTTAAAAGTAGTAATATTACCTATATATGCGTTTTTCAAGAACATAATTCAGCTTTGTCTTTTTTTTGAACTTTGTGTAAATTGAATTACAACATAAATATTCTTTAGTAACTTGCATGGCTTTGCTCAATGTCGTGCCTGTTAAGACATATATCTGTTAAGATCCAGTCATTGAATGAAGCTGTAATTCATCCTGCATTCATTGTTGGATGACACTATTTTGTGTGTGTGTGTGTTTGTTGTTTTTGTTTTTAGTTTCCTAAATATTCACGCTTGCCAGCATTTTACCTGTAGCTAAATTCTATTCTTCTTATACACACATTATTCTTGGTATCTCCGAGGTACTGCAAAAAGAGAATATATAATAGGTATTAAGGGCAGAATTTTTTTCTACTTTATAGGTTAGGTTCAAATAAGGCCCTGAAAAGAAAGCAGGAACTTGGTAGAACTTGGTCTTCACAGTACCATGCATACTTGCTGTTTCACAAGCACGCATGGTACTGTGAGGATAGAGATGGTGAAGTTTCCTGAGTTGCGAGGAGCATCCTTGAGTTCAGGATCATCTGGATTTCATCTGTAATATCCAGGGTGACCTTTGTTGCCTGATAGTGAGTTGTAGGGAGATCTTTATGTGTAAACTTCTGCTGACCTGAGTTCTGATTATCATTGATGATTAGTTGGGTCGCCTCTGAACTTCATGCCCTTTTCATTCCGCATATCTGTGTCATCTCAAATGAAGTTTGCCATGTGCCACAAAGTGATAATTAATTTAGCTTTTATAGACTTTAACATCTATTGTTATTTCTCTAATCTTACTCTCAATTTTTATTTTTTATTTTTACTATATACTAAAAATTATAATTGCATATATTTATGGGGTACAATGTGATGTTCTAATTTTTAATACAATGTCATTTAAAAAAATCTTGTTCTAGTGTTTATTTTACTTTTCTATCCTCTTTCTTTTCTTCCCTAAATAGGACTGAGCAATGAAAGAAAAGTGGCTTTTAGGGTCCAGGTGTTAGGTAACATGAGGCGAGAAATTTCGTATTTCCTGTGGCCTCCCATGTTTTACATCCGACATCTTTCAATTCTTGTGTCACTCACTTAGGCAATGTCTTCTTTCTGCTCACTGTCCATTGTTTTTTTTTTGGCAGCAGCTTGAGCTGCATTGCTCACGTACTGCAGAGATTGTAGCCAGTGTGTGCAAACCTACCAGTTAGAATCTATAAAACAAACCATTGAACAGTTTTTCAGTGTGGCATTAAATTAGAACTAGTTTTGTGTTTTCTGCATTTTTTTGTTTTGTTTCTTTTTGTTGTTGTTGTTATTATCTACACTATTAGTCTGAAAAATTTACATTGCTGCATAGCCTGTTTTGGTAATTACTATAAGTTTTTAATTGACAATCAGTGTTTAAAATGAACATCTCTGAAAATTATTTTATATCTAATTTTCTTTTAGATTATATCTGAAAAGTGGTAGAGAATCAAAATAGAAGCCTTATTTTGCATATCTTTTTATAAGGTAAAAAAAGTGTGTCCCATTAGAAGTATAATGGTGTATGATCTATATTTATATCAGTCTAATTGATTTCTGAAATTTGCCTTTTCTAGTTTTTTAAACAGAAACATCAACACCAGTAGAAGTCGAAAATTAAATTGAATTGATTTTCACAATCTTGCTTCTTTGGAAACTTTAAAAGTTTCTTTTCCTGGTCTTTTTTACACAAATTTTTAAACCTGTTTTAAAACCACCACTTGCTTTTCTTACAACATTATACTTCACATTTTTTTTACTATATTATACTGTAAGTATTCTGTGTTATTACATAATTTTAACGTTGTGATTTATGGTATTTATTTAGTAGATTTACCTAATTTTACCTATTCGTACATTGTTACATTGTTGGATATTTAGGTATTTTGTTTTTAATAGTGACAGGGTCTTGCTCTGTCACCTAGGCTGGTGTACAGTGGCACAGTCATAGCGTACTTACTGCAGCTTTGAGCTCCTGGGGTCAAACAATCTTCAAGCTTCAGTGCACATAGGTGTGCACCGTCATACCCAGCTGTTTTATTTTTATTTGTGTGTTTTGTAGAGATAGGGTCTCACTATGTTGCTCTGGCTGGTCTTGACCCTAGCTTCAAGTAATCCTCTTGGTTTCCCAAAGTTCTGGGATTATAGGTGTAAGCCACCACACCCAGCCTGATATTTAGCTTTTTTAAGAAAATAAAATTTAAATGTAGATATACCGTACTTTTATTCTTTTACATTATTTCAATATTATGTTCTAATTTAATAAGTATAAAGTGATATGTTAATTTTAATTTGGTTATTTTGCGGTAGAGAATTTTATATATGTATTTACCATTTCTATGTCAATTAGCTATTAATATGTTTTGCTATTAATCTATTTTGAACTCAGTATTGTTTTAACTGATTTAAATATTTTTTGACTAGCACCATTAACTCTTTTTTGTCATACTTTATGGATTTTTTTCTGAATGATCTTTTTTTTCACTTTAGTTATTATTTGTGCTACTAGTTTAACATTTTTATAGAGGTAATGTTTTGTTTCATTCATTTTACTGCTCAAAACTGAGAGAAATCATTATTGGACCAGAAACCTAATGATAATTGGTATTATTTTAGGGAATATTCCTAGAATTTAAAAACTACCCCTGATTTACCTTAATCTGATTAGGGTTTTATAACTAACATCCCTAAATGATACCCTAAGCTCTTTGTTTTCACCCAGAGTTGTCTTCACTCTGTCCTTTCCTTCACCCAATGAAAACATTAATCTATGATGTAGAAAATACTTTAGGACTGGAATTTGGCAGATACCTTTCCTTTATTAAAGAGGCCCAACAGGCTAATTTCCTAGGAAGTAATAAAGGCCTTTCTTTTTATTTGTGATTTAATATCGCCTAGATGTATATCTTGGTGTTGGATTTAGTGTGTCAGTTTTATTTGGAACCTAAAGAATTCCTTCTGTGTCCTCTGTCTGATCTTTTGCTGGTTCCAAGGGAGAGTCCTTTACTTGGAACAGCTTTGAGGATTGGTTCTGATCTATTTCTGTTTTATTCTTCAAGAACTTTTAGCTTTTACAGTATCTTACTTTTACGTGTACCTGCTTTTCTTTCTTTTCTTCATTTATTTTTTTCATGTACTGATTAACTATGAGTTTGGTTTTTATTGTAAGCTTTCTGAAGGCCTAAATCTTATTTTTTTCTGAATGGTTTTCCTTTTATCACTGTATACTTGGCAGTGTCAGTATCAGGATATGGGTTGTTTTGATAGAAACTAAAATAAAATACAAATGTAGGTATTTTAAAACTTTAAAATAAATAGACATAAGAAAAGGGAAGCAGACCTCTTCAGAATATCAAACACAAAGAGACTCCTGGGACTAGGTTTCTTTTTCTTTCTTTCTTTCTTTTTTTTTTTTTTTTGAGATGGAGTCTTGCTCTGTCACCCAGGCTGGAGGGCAGTGGCGCGATCTTGGCTCACTGCAACCTCCACCTCCCAGGTTCAAGCAGTTCTCCTGCCTCAGCCTCCCGAGTAGCTGTGACTACAGGCGCCCGCCACCATGCCTGCCTGGCTAATTTTTTGTATTTTAGTAGAGAAAGGGTTTCACCATGTTGCCCAGGCTGGTCTTGAACCCTTGACCTCAGGCAATCTGCCTGCCTCGGCCTCCCAAAGTGCTGGGATTACAGGCGTGAGCCACCGTGCCTGGCCTGTTTTCTTTTTTAAATCCCTTTAGTATGGTTCTATCAGTTTTAAAATAAACTCTCATTTATACATTGAAGATGTCTTATTTTCTCTTTGTTCTTGAATGATAGTTCTCGTGGTCACACAATTATAAGTTAATACATATTTTGTCACAGTAGTTTGAAAATACTAGATCAAAGATATATGGCTTTTATTGTTGCTATTATATTGTCAGTCTAATTGGTCTTTTCTGTTAGTATACATTATACTTCTTTCCTCTATGAATTCTTGTTGTTTCTTAGGCCTAAAAAACTTTCTTCCTTTATTTTTTCCCATATTATTTATTCTTTAGTAGTCTCTCTTAGTTTTTTCCGTTTCCTTTTTTGAACTATATTTAAAGATACTATATCTTCTTCTTCTATTCTCTATGTCTCTTAACCTCTACTCACATATTGCATGCACATCATTTATCTTTCCAATATTATGGATGATTTCTCTATGTACATTTTCCAGTTTATTGCCCTTTCTCTTTAGTTGTAACTAATTTGTATATTATTTCATTCACTGAGTTTCAAATTTTAGTATTTTTATTTCTTTTTTGATATTTTTATTTTTCTCAGACTTCCTGTCATTCCATTTATAGTTATTCTGTATTCTGTATCAGATAAGTGTAATTAAGGTCTGAAGTCTTTGAAGGTCCAATTAAAAAAAAAAATTATTATTTAACAGATTTCAAGTTTAATTGGTCAACTTTTATTATTAACCCGTATTTGTCTGAACTTAGTCTGTAAGAATTCTGAAAACCTGAGCTGAGAATCTTTTCCTCAAGAGTGGTTTTGTATTTGCATCTTGCAGTTGCCAGAAAAAAAAAATTAGCTTCATCTCTCAGCATGCGGTGTCCTTGTTGCAGACCCAATGTAGATATGGCTGGATTTGTAGATTCTTAAAGGTGACTATTAATAGTGCTACTGGCTGGGCACGGTGGCTCACGTCTGTAATCCCAGCACTTTGGGAGGCCAAGGCAGGCGGATCACCTGAGGTCGGGAGTTCGAGACCTGCCTGACCGACATGGAGAAACCCTGTCTCTACTAAAAATTCAAAATTAGCTGGGTATGGTGGCACATGCCTGTAATCCCAGCTACCCAGGAGGCCGAGGCAGGAGAATCACTTGAACCCAGGAGGCAGAGGTTGTGGTAAGCTGAGATTGCGCCATTGCATTCCAGCCTGGGCAGTAAGAGTGAAACACTATTGGGGGTTATTTGTGCTGGCACATTAGATCTTTACCAGTCTACATTTCATTAATACTGTAATCCTTTAGGCTTCATCTTAGAAATGTTAGTCTCTCTCCTACTTAATAAAGGCCAAAGTCTTATTTGAAAATTTTGTGCTGATGGTGCTTTTTGCCAGCAGAGCAACCCCAACTTACTCTTTTTCTGAAAGTTTATTGTCTGATTTAATGTTATATCTGTTTATATTTTTCCTTTTCTTTTGACCATTGAGGACCTCTCTTTCTTTCTTACGAATTCTGCAATATATTAAAATTTACTGATTTATTTAATGTTAAGATATACTATCGAATTCTGGAAATAAGGCAAAGGTTGATTGATTGTCCGGTCAGTGACATTACTGGGGCTTCATCTAACAGGACAACCTAATTATTACTTAAATTTCTAGGGGAATGTAATTTGGCAGGGCCCTGACCCTGTGAAGTTTCATATTAACCTGTAGATCCCTCGATAATATAGGTGTAAATGATTCTTGTACAGTAGAAAATAAGTCCTGAGGTTATGGTAAGGATTTATCATGTAAGATATCAACCAGTTTTGTGTCTAACGTAATGGTCTAATTCAACTTTTTTTAAAAAATTCAAAATTCAGTTCCTCAAATGTTTTTTACCCTCATTGATGCTATAAATACATCATTGACGTGTGTTAATTCTAAATTTGTATACGAGTAAATGTTTTTTACTTTTTGAGAAGTATCCTTTCAGATCATGGTAAGTTGGATTGCATTTTGATACCTTTTTTTTTTTTTTTTTTTTTTTTTGAGACAGTCTCACTATGTCGCCCAGGCTGGAGTCCAGTAGCAGGATCTTGGCTCACTGCAATATCTGCCTCCTGAGTAGCTGGGAATACAGGGGCCCGCCACCACTCCTGGCTAATTTCTTTTTATTTTTAGTAGAGACAGGGTTTCACTGTGTTAGCCAGGATCGTCTTGATCTTCTGACTTCATGATCTGCCCACCTCAGCCTCCTAAAGTGCTGGGATTACAGGCCTGAGCCCCAGAATAAGCAGAAGTAACTACTGAAGCAAAAGTAATGTTATTTTATTTTATTTTTTTAATTCTAAGTGATAATAGGGACTAGCTGAGTCACTGGCACATAGATTACATTCAATATTCAATATTTGCTATAAAGAATGAATGAATACATAACTAATTTCAACTGTTATAGCTTTAATTTTGTTTTGTCCTATTCTTTAGAATTATGCCATTTTCAGGAATAATCTCCTCCCTTGTAGGGAATCTTAACACATCTAATTATTTTTAAAACAACATTTTATGTAATTAATTACAGCAGAAATTTTTACTCTAAACTATGTATTTTTATAGTATATATATTTTCTATGTGAGCGAGAGCCTTTGAATGTTGTTTCTTTTGACTTTCAATTGAGATTGAAGCATTTACCTTCACTCTAAGTGCACTGAAATTTTAAGAATTTTGTAAAACAGCTTTTGTTCTACATCACACATTGGAGCTGCTCTATTCTTAGAGGGACAGTGGGATAACAGGCTCTCTCTCTCTTCTTTAGTTAACATGTGGGTTAATTCCAGTGGTCATTTCTCTGGACATTTTAGCCACTAATTGCTTGCCTGTTGTGTCATTTCTACTGTGAGAAGCTGGATATATATTAATAGCTATGGTTGCTAGACGTTTTGGTTATTTCTAAAGTTTTATAGGCATACTTGTAGCATTTCTGCAAAGAGGGTTTTTGTACTTTCTTATTTTCCAAACTTCCCACAAATGACATCTGGGGTTGGTTGGTTTGTTTTATTCTTGCTTTAAGCAGAGAGTTATTTCTTGGTTTAGGCAATACATATTCATTATAGAATAATAGGAAAGTAAAGAGGTTGACACATAATTCTGGATGTTTCAGAAAGTAGGAAACACATTAGTGGCATTACTGTATCAGCCACCAACATTTATGCATGATACTATCTGTCCCTGGGTCTC
This sequence comes from Chlorocebus sabaeus, assembly GCF_047675955.1. Lineage (NCBI taxonomy): Eukaryota > Metazoa > Chordata > Mammalia > Primates > Cercopithecidae > Chlorocebus > Chlorocebus sabaeus. Next base: position 97,906,132 of record NC_132916.1, on the reverse strand, counting down.
TGTGTCTCTTTGTCTTACTGTCCAGCTTGCTTACAGTGCTGGCCTGTTACAGAGGTTGATGGTGCAGTGTAATAGTTGTGTTTTCTTAATTCAGAGTAGTAATTAGTAATTTTTTAAATCTGGCAAGTGGTTCAACACTTTTTATGGATCCCCTATGGACTATCAAAGTTTTTATCCCTTAAGAGAAATTGAGATATGATACATTTGGGTATGCAATGGGTTGATAAACAGCACAAGTCACTGCATTTTTTTTTTTATGGAGTTTTGCACTGTTGCCCAGGCTGGAGTGAAGTGGCATGAGTTTGGCACACTGCAACCTCCACCTCCTGGGTTAAAGCGATTCTCCTGCCTCGGCCTCCCTAGTAGCTGGGATTACAGGTATGCACCACCATGCCCAACTAATTTTTGTATTTTTAGTAGAGATGGGGTTTCACCATGTTGGCCAGGCTGGTCTGGAACTCCTGACCTCAGGTGATCCACCTGCCTGGCCTCCCAAAGTCACTACATGTATTCTTATGTATATTTTTAATCTAACTTTGAACAAGTTAACTTACTCTCTTTAAAGTATGGGTCCTTAGTATTTAGTTTGAGATTAAACTTTCTCATAGTCTCATGGTTAGGATTAAATGATACAGTATATGTAAGCAGTAAGTACTGTACATAGTGCAAAGTAGATGCTTAATAAATTGTCTTATATAAATATTGATATTATTATATTCTCATTTATTGCTGTTTTATCCTGTAAGTTCTTTATGTTTTATTTTATAAGCATCAAATATATTAGACATTCAAGTAAAAAAAAAAGATCTAGGTCTAACTTTGGACCCTACCCCTTACAAGTGACTTTAATGTTCCTGATTCTCAGTTTCTTCACATTAAGAAAAGAAAGGGAATGTTATTATCATTGTTATTGGGATACTTGATGTAGTATACCAAGTCTTTCGCCTACATTCTTAGTTCACATTGTTCCAGTAGACATAATTAGTTGGTTTAATTTTATTTATTTCATTAGTAGGGCTGTACAAATAGATATCATAGAAAAAGAATCGTTCCTCATTGTAACATGCATCCATAGACAGTCCTTCCATATAATCAATCTCTATCACTTGTTCACTTTTTCAGTGATAATTATGTACCTTTGATCTCAACTTATTTTGTTAAATTTTATTTTACAGAATTCAGTTGTGAGCTTGTGGCACTCATCTTTTTTCGTTATTCTCATAATCTGATGTATCTGATATTAGCAATGTGTATACATCTTTAAACAAATGTCAGTGACTCAATAATAAAAATGATTTTTATAAAATCAGAAGGGATATGGTTTCTACAGCCCCCCACATTCTTTTGACCTCACAAAATATTATGTTCTTCTTCTTATTTTTTTACATCTATTCAAATGTCGTCCACTCCCCAATGATAAGGAAATGAAATTCTGTTTATTAAGCAGGTGCCTTTGAGAAGTTGGTCATAAATAGGCACAATTCGCTCTACATACTGACAGATGACTGTTAATAAAGGTTGTTAGGGAGGGCCCCAGAGCTTTCCAGATTCTCAAAAGAATCACATTGGTGTGAACAAGTCATTTCCCACATTACAAAGTCTAACAGAAATCACTGCCTGCCCCATCTCCAAGCCCACAGGAGACATTTTCATAGGAAATACAAGGACCTTTATGAAGGTGCCCACCATCCCTTCTTGTGGCTTTTGGATATTAATTATCTTTAGCTTAAATCTGGATAAGTGCTTAGTAGGTAGGAGATGTTTTAAATATCTATAATTTTGATTCTTGTTTTCAACAGGTTGTAGGAATTTAAATAGACATAACATATATATGTCTCTATTGCATTTTACTTATTTGGGACTCATTGTTTTAGTTTAGAGAGTTTATTTGAATCATCTTGATCTGCTACTCACAGTATGTGTCTCTCCGACTATTGCATAATCTAAAATTTGATTTTTAAGCTTTGGTTCAAATTAATTGTTTAAAAAACATTATAGTAGGGTTAAGTGCTGTGGTATGCTGTTAGAGGAGTGTCTTCAGTTACAATCTATGCTCTGTGCATGCAGTTTATTCATCCACCCTGAAACTCATGTGGGAGAAGGAGCATCGTATATTGGCCACTAGCTGGGAATATAAATTCCCTACTATTGAACAGTACCTCAACCTTATAAGAGGAGGTCTACCAGTTAGAACTATAAGTACTGAGTGATCAAACAACACCCACTTCTGCTTTTAGTTTTCACTTGATCCTAGTTTTATTTATACTATGGCTACTTGATGGAGTATTGTTGTGCATACTTAAATTTATATAGCACCTCATTCAAATGAGTAGTTCTGGATATGCACTTACTTGGTGTCCTACAATCAGGCAGACACAGTTTATGGCAGGGTTAAATAACATATGTAAATTTTTATTTTCTATAGAGAATAATGTTTACTTGACAAGAAAGATATGACTTTGTTCTATACCCAGGGTCCCTCCTTTTTGATTTTCTAATTAGAGTAGGCTACAGACTCCATATAATATTCTGATCAACTCCAGGCACATTGGATCTTCCTGATAATGATATCCAAAGGACAGAGCTTCTTATTTCCCAACTTAAACCAGCTGGAGATCTTTATATACTACTCCGGCCCCTTCTCAAAGTGTACAGCCTTATGATTTACTTGAAATATGCTTCCAAGTGATAAACCAAATGGTAATATGTTGTCTCCAGAATTCACAAAGGCCTATCAAGCATTGTATCTTTTTCTTAGTGATAGTAAATACATACTAAAGCAACTTGTTTTTTCACTTTAGAGGGAGTATTTTCACATGCATTAGAGCCACAAACTTCTGAAGAATCCAGGGCTCTACCTAACGAGTGTCAGGGGCAGTGCTGATCCTTCCAGAAAATAACTACTTCTAGACCAACAGAACTGTGTAATTGGAAACATACCTAATTAACTTCACAATAATTCACGGCTCTTCTCCAGGTTTCTCCTATCTTCTGCACAGTTAATGTAGGGAAATTAATTAGGAAAATGATAAGAATTTCTACCCATTTCATTCATATTTCAAGACTAATGTGGCACTAAGGTTTGTGAATCCTCTAGGTAAACATATAGGTAAAAATACCTTTGGGAATGCTACATTTACAGGAATAATTCCCTAAACCACTGGGCAACCAAGGTAGCTGCTACTTCTATTGTGATTAAAAGAACCTGCATAGACCCTGCGCGGTGGCTCACGCCTGTAATCCCAGCACTTTGGGAGGCCGAGGCGGGCAGATCACGAGGTTAGGAGATTGAGACCATCCTGGCTAACATGGTGAAACCCCGTCTCTACTAAAAATACAAAAAATTAGCCTGGTGTGGTTGCCGGCGCTTATAGTCTCAGCTACATTGGGAGACTGAGGCAGGAGAATGGCGTGAACCCGGGAGGCGGAGCTTGCAGTGAGCGGTGATCGCGCCACTGCACTCCAGCCTGGGCGACAGAGCGAGACTCCGTCTCAGAATAATAATAATAAAATAATAATAATAATAATAATCTATATAATTAAGTAACTCTGAAACAGCTGTGGGATGAGCCAGAACTCTGACACCTCAGCTGCTATCTGTAGCAACAAAATACATGCCCTGTACTGTACCTACTTCTTTTCCTTGGTAGTGCATTTCTAAATCAAGGGCTCAAATGAGTACTTTTAATTGGCAGAACTCACATCCAAAATCCTAACTGCAGAGTAATCTGGGAAGAATTACGTCTAGTTCCCCAGCTTCTGAAATACAGAAAGATGTGAAAGAAAAAGATTATCATGTGTGTTGAGTGTGTCCTCCCATGATTTGGTCCACAGTAGCCTCACGTATAATATTGTTGTCAGTCTTGGTTTCCATGTCAGCCTTCCGAAAAAATTCCACTGTATTTACGAAAGGGTAAGTGTCAGTTAAAATGTAAGGAAGAATAGAGATTGTTTTAATAATATTCATGTAATTTTGAACCACATTAATGGTTATATGGTCTTTGTATGAACTTCAGTCATGTCGGGGAGAAACAGTTCATAGATATACTATGGAATAGCTCTTTATGATGAAATTCTCTTCTCAGCAGTCTTCTCCAATAGGATTATATTAACTCTGGAAAAATATATTTTATTTATAGTATTTAACTTTTCAAGGTTCAGTGAACTAAATTCATGTTATATAGCCGTGAATGCTCTTGTGTTGTCATCCTCAACATTTCACTTATTGAGCCCTTACTAGGTGCCTGTCACTATGGTAAGCATTTTCATTATCTAACTTAATAGACGTTTCTCTTCAACTCTATAATCCAGGGATCCCCAGCCACCAGGCCACGGACCAGTACTCGTCCATGGCCTGTTAGAAACCAGGCCACATAGCAGGAAGTGAGCAGCAGGGGAGCTAGCATTACCTCCTGAGCTTCCCCTCCTGTCAGATCAGTTGTGGCATTAGATTCTCATGGGAGTGCAAACCCTGTTGTGAACTGTGCATGTGAGGGATCCAGGTTGCACACTCCTTATGAGAATCTTGTGAGTGATAATCTGACGTGGAACAGTTTCATCTCAAAACGATCCACCCTGCCCCCCTTCCATGGAAAAATTGTCTTCCACAAAACTGGTCCCTGGTACCAAAAAGGATGAGAGATGACCTATCTATCATTTATCTAGCTAATCTATCTAAAAGGTAAGAGCTTAAATATCTTGATTTATCATCTCCTTTATTCATTTTGTATATAGCCTATTATCTAAACTATTATCTTTTGCTACTTCAACTAAAGCTTCCATTTTAGCACCCTGTTTCATGTTTCAAAATATTAACTGCTATAGAAAATCTTAGAGCCTATAATATTATAATTTGTGTACTTTATGATTGTGCTTGAGACTGACCCAGAATTACCTTGATACTTTTTATACTCCTCACAGCATTTAGCTCAGTAGTAAGGTCTTAGAAAATACATTTTGATTTGACTTAATGGAATACAGAAACTTACTCATTTTTATCTTTAGTTTCAGGTGCAGCGTTATGTCTCTCAGAGTCTGGTAACCCTGGGAAGCTGCAGCTTGTTGAGAAAATCTATTATATCTCTGCTTCTATCAGAAGTAAATGGCTTTGCCGATGATCTGGGAGCCATCAATCAGGTACATATAACTTGAAACTGTAGCTCTCATTTATAGTTAATGTACCTATCTGTTTTTCTTTTCTTTTCCCTTCTTTCCTCTCTTGCCAGGCTAATATTTTAGTTATTACCTTATGTCTAATATATGTGAGTAATATTACTGCCTACCAAAATTACAGAAAGATACTTTCAGAAAACAATTTTGAAAATAAAACCACTTTATAATCCTTACTTGCATATATGTGCCAAAGATGCCATTGGTGACAGCAAAAGAGTGCTTAGATGAATGGCTTTAAATTCATCCAGGCAGGCAGCAAGTTTCTAAAGCAAAGTGAAAGAAAAGTGAACTGGGGAGGATTCTAAATGGAGAGTAGTCCTTAACTAGTATTTTTCATTCCTCATTGCTTATGAAAATCATCTGGCTAACTTTTAAATATTCTATTGCCAAGTCGTATGCCAATCCTATTACATAGGGGTCTCTGAATTTGGAATTCTGGTATTGGTATTGTTAGAGCACTTCAGGTGATTTCAATATGCAACCAAGCTCGAGGAACACTGCTCTAAGCCCTTCTATCTGTGGAAAGTCTTCTATATCACTGGTGACAAATGTGTAGAAGGAACATAAATTATTCCCATATTTTAATGTTCACACTGGTTTATTACATGTATTCCATTTGATAGCTCATTTAATATTTTTATCATTTCTGTAGTCAAAGTCACAAAGGAAATTAGAGATAGGTAGAAACGTCTTGGTAAAGAGAAATAACTTTAATAAAATATTGTATATACATATAATTTAAACAATTTTTAACAAAGTACTGACATCTAATGACATAGTCTAAAAATATTATACAATCTAATTGAATTTGATGTTTGGCATGGTGTATCTAGTAAGCAAATTTTCAGTTGACTACCAAATGTAAACTCTCTTAAGAGCTCTGTTGGATTTTTTTAAAAAGTCGTTTTCGGCCGGGTGCAGTGGCTCACACCTGTAATCCCAACATTCTGGGAGGCCAAGGGGGCGGTGGATCACAAGGTCAGGAGATCGAGACCATCCTGGTTAACATGGTGAAACCCCATCTCTACTAAAAATATAAAAATAAAAAATTAGCCGGGCGTGTTGGCAGGTGCCTGTAGTCCCAGCTACTCAGGAGGCTGAGGCAAGAGAATGGCGTGAACCTGGGAGGCGGAGGTTGCAGTGAGACAAGATCGTGCCACTGCACTCCAGCCTGGGTGACAGAGCGAGACTCCATCTCAAAAAACAAAAAACTCGTTTTCACTGTTGTCGAGGAGAAAAAAGTAAGCTATATTGATTAATTGAAAAAGAGCAAAGTATTAAAATGTATGATGCTTTTTGTAGGCATTCCAAGATCAAGGAACTGACCATGGTAGGTTGCAGGTCCCTGAAAATAATTTACAGAAAAGGAAGTACTTGAAAAATGCATTTGAATTGAATAAGCAGAGGATAACTGAATGTAGAGGCATTAGGATGTTATTTAACAAGAGATGCCAAAGATTCTGGGGAAACAAGGTGAAGTCTTAGCGTTTAACAATAGGAAGCAATGTGGAAAGTGAGTTTAATTGAATTCAGTTGTTTGGAGGATATCAGTAAGTGCAGAAAAAATGATGTATATATTCTCATTTAATTTTCACAATAGCTCCATGAAGCAGTTACAATTTTCACATACTTTATAGATAAGAATACAAAACATTAGAGTGGTGAAGTAGCTTGACCAAGACTGAAGAAAGAGCATATGCTAAAGCCATAATTCAAACCCAGATGTTCTGACAGTTAAGATACTTTAAAATAATAATAAGAAAAATAGCAATAATACAACAACAATAACTAGTGTTTGGCAGGTTTATGTTGTTGAATTCTGTTTGCTTGTATTTTGCTAAGGAGTTTTGCGTTGGCCAAAGGACAGTATATTTAATAATTGATGCCAGGAAAACTGGATATCCATATGCAAAAGAACAAAACTATATTTCATTTTTTTTATCATATACAAAAATCAAATTAAAATGGATTAAAATCTTAAATGTAAGATCTCAAGCTTTGCAACTACTAGAAGAAAACTGGGGAAGTGCTGTAGGACATTGGCCTAGACAAAGATTCTTTTGGGTAAGACCTTAAAAACACAAGGAATGAAAGCAAAAATAGACAAATGAGAATATATCAAGGCAAAACGCTTCTGCACAGCAAAGGAAACAATTAGCGAAGTGAAAAGAAAACCCACAAAATGGAAGAAAATATTTGCAAACTAGCTATCTGACAAAGGATTATATAATTACCAGAATATATAAAGAACTCAAACAACTCAATACCAAGAAAACAAACAATCTGAATTAAAAAGGGGCAAAATACCTGATAGATATTTCTCAAAAAAAAGACATACAAATGGCTAGCAGGCATATGAAAAAAAGAAAGAAAGAAAAAAAAAAGGTCAACAGTACTAATCATCAGGGAAATGCAAATCAAACTACAATGAGATATCATCTCACTCCAACTAGAATTAAAAAAACAAAAAGTAACAAATGTTAGTGAGGATTTGGAGAAAGGGAAATGCTCATAGACTGTTGATAGGAGTGTAAAGTAGCATAACCATTATGGAAAACTGTGGACATTCCTTGAAAAAATCTAAAAATAGAACTACCATATGATCCAAGAATCCCACTGCTGGCTATATGTCCAAAAGAAAGGAAAGAGGTATCAGACTCACATGCTCACAGTAGCCAAGATACGAAATCAACCTTAGTGTCCATCACTATATGAATGAAGATAATTTGGTGTATATGTGTGTGTGTGTGTGTGTGTGTGTGTATATGAATATTATTAAACCATAAAAAGAATGAAATCTCATCATTTGCAGAGCATGGATGGAACTGTAGGTGATTATATTAAGTGAAATAGGCCAGGCATAGAAAAACAAATATTGTATGTTCTCACTCATATGTAATGGGAGCTAAAGACATGGATCATATAGAGGCAGAGAGTAGAATGATGGTTACCAGAGGCACGGAAGGGAAGAGAAGTTGGTTAATGAGTATGGAAATATGGTTAGATAGAAGCAATAATTTCTAGTATTCAATAGTACAGTTAGTGAATTTTAGATATCGTTAATTATAACTAAATATAATTGTAGAAATTATAACTTGTTTTATATTTCAAAATAACCAGAAGTGAAGAATTGTAATGTTTCCAACATAAAGAAAAGATAAATGTTTGTGGTGATAGATATCCCAATAACCCTGATTTGATAATTATGCATTGTATATATGTGTGAAAATATCTCATTTACCCCCAGTATATGAACAACTCTGCCTTGTCAAGTAAAAATGCATAAAAACATTCATTTAAATTCTGTGCATTCTACTATGTGTAAACTGTACCTCAACTAAAATATAGTTTTTGAAACCTTAACAAATGTTTGAACCAAAAGTAAATATAATTTTTCTCATTGCTTTTATACTCAGTGTTTTAGCTCACTTTAAAGACTTTATTTCTCTGTCAATATAATGAATGCTAAGATCTTACTAAGAACTTTCTGAAGAATAGTTTTAGTTTTTAATGATATAAACTTTTCTAAGTAGTCACTAATTCAAAAAATGATTGTGTATGTATATATGTGTAAATCATATTGTACTCTATGTAAGTCTGATTGAATTTCTAAGGTATTTGATGGCAGAAGATAGATCTGTTTAATAAAGATTAATGGATGGTTGAATAATAATTATCATCATAAGTATTTACTGAGAAGCCTTATGTGTCAAACACTATTCCAAACATTTCATAGTCCTCCAAATATTTTGTGCATATTTTTGTTTGAAATACATAGCGATTAATTTTAATTTTATGTCATTTAATACTCCTAACTACACTAGTAATTTGTATTATTCCCATTTTACAAAAGAGGGCAATTAGGATTAGGGAGTTTAAGTAGCTGGCCCACTGTCATAGGAAGTACAGCACCAGTTTGTTGAACCCACAAAATCTGACTCCAGAATCTAGAAGATAAAATATGGACTAATTTCTGTTCCTGACTAACCATGCCAGTTATTTGTATTTCACTAACACCATTTTATTTAATTTGTCTCATGCAACTGGTATGTGTGTTGTCTCACCTACTTTTTAGCAGGGTAAGTAAAGTAGATATTTGTGTTAAGTTTAACACGTTTTTTATGTATATTCTGTGACCATTGAATCAGATTTTTGAAAGGTGGTTTTGTTGCCTCTTATCCTAGTATCCTTTCTCTAGCTGTGTTCCTTTGAATGGCATTTTCTTGGGTCTTGTTGAAATTATTTACGCAATGCTGAGGATAAAGGTTTCCTAATACCTTCTCAAACGTGTATTTTGGATTTCCCCCTTCATTGCCTTTTCTTTATCAATATGTGTCCAGAATTGGTGGGTTCTTGGTCTCACTGACTTCAAGAGTGAAGTCGTGGACCCTCACGGTGAGTGTTACAGTTCTTAAAGATGGTGTGTCCGGAGTTTGTTCCTTCAGACGTTCAGATGTGTCTAGAGCTTCTTCCTTCTGGTGGGTTCATGGTTTTGCAGACAGGATTGAAGCTGCAGACCTTTGCGGTGAGTGTCACAGCTCTTAAAGGTGGCGCATCTGGAGTTGGTTGTTCTTCCCGGTGGGTTCTTGGTCTCATTGGCTTCAGGAGTGAGGCTGCAGACTTTTGTGGTGAGTGTTACAACTCATAAAGGCAGTGTGGACCCAACGAGTGAGCAGCAGCAAGATTTATTGCAAAGAGTGAAAGAACAAAGCTTCCACAGTGTGGAAGGGGACCCAAGCGGGTTGCCCTGGTTGGCTCAGGCAGCCTGCTTTTATTCCCTTATCTGGCCCCGCCCACATCCTGCTGATTGGTCCATTTTACAGAGAGCTGATTGTTCTGTTTTGACAGAGTGCTGATTAATGCGTTTACAGTCCTTGAGCTAGACACAGAGTGCTAGACAGAAAAGTTCTCCAAGTCCCCACTAGGTTAGCTAGATGCAGAATACCAATTGGTGTATTTACAAACCTTGAGGTAGACACAGAGTGCTGATTGGTGTATTTACAAACTCTGAGCTAGACAAAGAGTGCTGATTGGTGTATTTACAATCCCTTAGCTAGACATAAAAGTTCTCCAAGTCCCCACTAGACTCAGGAGCCCAATTGGCTTCACCTAGTGGATCCTGCACAGGGGCTGCAGGCCCAGCTGCCCCCTAGTCTTGAGTGCCTGCACACCTCAGCCCTTAGGTGGTTGATAGGACCGAGCACCACGGGGCAGGGGGCGGCGCCCATGGAGGAGGCTCCGGTTGCACTGGAGTCCACCGTGGAGGGGGGCTCCGACATGGTGGGCTGCAGGTCCCGAGCCCTGCCCCATGGAGAGGTGGCTGAGGCCCGGTGAGAACTTGACCACAGCCCTGGCAGGCAGCACTGCTGGGGGATCCAGCGCACCCTCTGCAGCTACTGGCCCGGGTGCTAAGCGCCTCACTGCCCTGGGCCTGCGGTGCCGGCTGGCTGCTCTGAGTGTGGGACCCCCCCAGCCCGCACCCACGCCCGCTGGAACCTACGCTGGCCTGGGAGCGCCACAAGCAGCCCTGGTTCCCACCTGCGCCTCTCCCTCCACACCTCCCTGCAAGCAGAGGGAGGAGGTTCCCGCCTGACCAGCCCAGAGAGGGGCTCCCACAGTGCCCTAGCAGGCTGAAGGGCTCCTCAAGCACCACCAGAGTGGATGCTGAGGCCAAGGAGGCACTGAAAGTGAGGGCTGCTAGTACATTGTCACCTCTCAATCCCCACTCTAAACAGGAAACCCCAACTGCCGTTGGGAATTTGGGTGATGACTACTCTAGCTAATTCCTGCTGGATAGGGGCAATGAAGGGGCCCTGCAGTTGTAGTGTCCTCCAGAGGGGAGCTCTCTAGGCCAGTGAAAGTGTCAGTGAGTCAGTCCAGGGATCCTTGGTAGAAGTTGTTAATTGAGCTCATTTGGGATTTGTAAGACCATCTATGGCTTGATGGCCTCAATTCTAGAGGAAACAAATTTGACAAGAAGGTTAAAGATACAGGACCCAAAGGTGAGTAACAGCAAGATGGCTGCCATGGGACCTAGAAAGGGGAGAAGCCATGTTGCCCAACTCCAGAGGTTAGTATAAGACTTTGAAAGGTGTTGTCTGATTTCAGAGGCCTTTTCCTGTAAATGCCAGGTGGCATCTCATACTATCCCTGACTGTTTAGTGTAAAAACAACACACTTCCCATAAGAAGGTGCAGAGTCCTACTTTCTCAGCAGTGAGGAGGTCTAGGCCTTGGTGGTTTTGGAGAGTCACTGCTGCTAAAGAGTCTATTTGAGATTGTAAAGTAAGGATAGGTTTCATTATTTCTTGCAAACTGTCTGAGAAATCCTTTGAGTGTGTGGTAATAGGATAATGAAGTGGATAAATCAGCTATTCCATTTCCTGTAGCAGTAGCCATTCCTAACCCTATAGTAAGGGTATTAGTTGTATGGCTCTGCACTGATGGACTTGAGCTTTGAGGGGTACTGATAAGGTCTGATTTCTTGGGGCAATATTAATGTTGGGACTTAGAAATACTAAGGTGCAGGTGCCTGTCCAGGTAGTGGGGAGGCAGATATAGGTTGACATTCCACGTAAGAAGAATATACCTTGACTGGGTAGACAGAAATTTACCCTGGGGGCTTTTAAAGGAATAGGGTACTCTGTTTTCTCTTTACTACTTCCATCTCTCTTTCTTTCTTTGACTTTCTGTATCTTTCTCTCTTTCCTTTCTGCTGGTCTTTCCCTGCTACCAGCCACTTATGCTGCTGTTCTCCCCTCTCTTTCCCCTTTCTGATGGCTTTGGCAGTGTAAGACTGCCACTCCTTGGGTTTTTGCACTGTGTGCAATAACTCCATAATTTCCTTGTGGCATTTAACGGGGGTTCCCCCAGAGGTTAGGAACTCCCTTTCTTTCCATATTGTAGCATGGACACATAGGATTAGATAAGCATACTTACTATCTATATACACATTTATTCTTTTTCCCTTTCCCAGTTCTAAGGCATGGGTAAGTGCCTCTAGTTCTGCTAACTGGGCACTGGTCCCTGGGGGGAAGAGGCTTACTTTCAAGCACAGTTACATCACTAACTATGACATAACCTGCCCTTTGTATCCCATTCTCCACAAATGAACTTCCATCAGTATATAGGTTAAGGTCAGGATTAGCTAAGGGGACTTCTAAGAGATCATCTTGGGCAGCATAAGTCTGGACTATAATTTGGTGGCAGTCATGCTTGATTGGTTCCCCATCTTCTGGGAGAAAAGTGGCAGGGTTGAGGGCCACGTATGTAAGCATTTGAAGCACCGGTCCCTCAAGGAGTAGCGCCTGGTATCTAAGTAGGTGGTTGTCTGATAGCCATAAACTTCCTTTGGCACCTAGTATGCCATTTACATCATGAGTAGTCCAGACAGTGAGATCCTTTCCTTGTATTATCTTGATAGCCTCTGACACTAAGACAGCCACTGCCACTACTACCCGTAAACAGTGAGGCCAGCCTTTTGCTACTACATCAATTTCCTTACTTAGGTATACCACTAGTTGTGGGGTTCTCCCACGAGTCTGAATAAGGACTCCAAGAGCTATACCTGCTCTCTCTGTGACATATAGAGAGAAGTTTTGTCCTGTCAGAAGGCTTAAAGCTGGAGCTTGTACTAGGGCCTGCTTTAAAGTTTTGAAGGCTGTTTCTGCCTCTGGCTCCCATTCTACTAGATGAGTATTTGCCCTGTCTGTTTCCTTGGTTAAAGTATAGAGGGGCCTGGCTATCTCGCTGTATCTGGGGATCCATAGTTGGCAAAGGCCAGTGAGTCCAAGGAACTGCCATAACTGTTTTAATGTGTTAAGGTGAGGATAAGCCAGTATAGGCTGTATTCGTTCCTTGCTGAGGGCCCTGGTCCCTCTGGCTAAGATTAGGCCTAGATATTTGACCTGCTGTAGGCAAAGCTGGGCCTTTGACCTAGACACTTTGTACCCTTGATTAACTGGAAAGTTCAAGAGATCTAGAGCAGCCTGCTGGCATGAGGCTTCCGAACTGGTAGCCAAAAGTAAATCATCCACATACTGAAGGACCAGAGTGCCTGGACTTGAGAAGTGGCCTAGATCTTGGGACAGTGCCTGACCAAATAGACGAGGGCTATCCCTAACCCTTGGGGCAAGACCGTCCACGTAAGTTGGGATGTGTCTGTGGGATCCTCAAAGGCAAAGAGAAACTGGGAGTCAGAGTGCAGGGGATAGAAAAAGGCATCCTTGAGGTGCAGAACAGTGAACCATTCTGCTTCCTCTGGTATTTGAGAGAACAAGGTATAGGGATTGGGTACAACTGGATACAGAGGAATTACTGCCTCACTGGTGACTCTGAGATCTTGCACTAGTCTCCACTGACCATTTGGTTTTTGTGCTCCTAGAATTGGGATGTTGCAGGGACTGCTGCATTTCCTTACTAAACCTTGAGCTTTTAAATGTTTAACAATATCCTGTAATCCTTTATGAGCTTCAGGCCTTAAGGGATATTGCCTTTGGTAAGGAAAAATGTTGGCATCTTTTAACCTGATTTGGACTGGGTGGGCATTTTTTGCCCTTCCAAACTGTCCTTTGAACGCCCAGACTTCAGGGTTGATTCCCTCTCAAGTAGGGGACAACAAATGGATAACTTGTTTCCCATATTCATGTAGATAATAGCTCCAGCCTTGGCTAATGTATCCCTCCCTGATAAGTGTCTGGGACTTTCAGGCATAAGAAAAGCATGTGAAAAGAGCAAAGTCTCCCAATTACAACTGAGGAGGTGGGAGAAATACCTGGTTACAGGCTGTCCAGGGATTCCTTGGATGGTAACATATATTGAGGACAGTCATCTGGGACAGGAGATTAACACTGAGAAGGCTGCACCACTGTCCAGGAGGAAGTCAATTTCCCGGCCCTCAATGGTTAAGCATACCCAGGGCTCAATGAGGGTGATGACATGAGCTGGCGCTTGCCCCGGTCACCCAGAGTCCTGTTGTTGGATCATCTGGTTGAGGGGGCTTCTGACCCAGAAAACCTTCATCTTCTGGGGCAGTGCACCTTCCAGTGATTGCCTCGGCATAGTGGACATGGATGAGGGGGCAGCTTGTTTCTCATCAGACCGTCTTTTTTAAAGTGTCCTAGTAAACCACACAAAGCTTACTGGATGATTGGCCTGCTGCATTTTCCATCCTGTCTGAACCACCAAGGTTTGTTTGTCTGAGGGCCATGACTATAAGGCTGCAGCCTTTCTCTGATCTCGCTTTTCCTTTTGGGCCTGCCCCTCTCTGTCCCTGTCATAGAACACCGAGGTTGCCAGGTATAATAATGCCTCCAAGTTTTGTTCAGGATGCAGGGCTTGCTTTTGGAGCTTTCTCCTGATATCTGCGGCTGATTGGGTGATAAACTTATCTTTTAGGATCAGTTGGTGATTTGGGTGACAGGGACCATATTTTCTTAAGGCCTCCTGTAGCCGCTCTAGGAAGACAGAAGGATTTTCTTCCTTTCTCTGAGTTATGGTGGACATTGAGTAATTCATTGGCTTTTTCCTAATTCTCCTTAGTCCTTCTAGAACACAGGTCAACAGATGTTTACGACTCCAGTCCCCATGATTTGAGTCAAGGTCCCAGTGGGTATCCATACGGGGGATGGCTCGCTGACCAGTAGGGAATTTGTCCCTTTCTTTGGCTGTCATTCTATCATTTACTTGACTAAGATACCAGGTATCTCCAAACTCTTGGGCTGCAGCCAAAGTCACATTCTTTTCATTAAAGGCCAGGGTTTGGTCTCACAATAGCATGACATCTCTCCAAGTGAGGTCAACGGTTTGCCCTAGACCCTGTAGGACATCTGTGTACCTATCAGGATCATCTGAAAACTTCCCCAGGTCTGCCGTGATCTGCTTTAAATCAGAGAGGGAGAAGGGGACATGTACCCTGGTTGGACCAAATTCCCCTCCCCCTACAGTTTAAAGGGGACATAACCGATAGCCTGGGGGTTTTTGTGGTCCTTTGAAGATTTCTTTGCTTATTTCTGGGCAGGGGAGATTAGAGGAGGCTTATCATTAATAGGAAGGGGAGCTATAGGGAGGCTAGGATATGGCGGTAAGCTGAGAGGTCCTCCTGTGGGATGTAAATTATAAACTTTGCATAGTTGTATATTCTCCTTCAGTGAAAAGAAAGCTTGGACATAAGGTCTTTCACTCCATTTGCCTTCCCTCTTACAAAAAGGATCAAGCTGCAGGATAGTATTGTAATTTATACTTCCCGTAGGTGACCATTTTTCCCTGTCAGAGAGAGACTATTGGGGCCAAGCCATAGTGCAGAGAAAAATGAGTCACCTCTTTTTCAGAGTTTGTGGGTCAAATTGGTCCCGATGGTTTAGGATGCATTTCAAGGGTGAGCCTGTTGATGCCTGAGTGTTTCCCATCTGAAAAACAAAACTGCCCTTAGTTTTGGTTTGTTTTGTTTCTCCCCCTGCCCAAGAACCCACAATGGTCCCTGGAATCTGCTGATTGGAATAGTTGCGCTCACCAACGCAGCAGCAGAAACAACCCCTGACCAGGAACCCGCAGTGGTCCTTGGACCCTGCTGATCAGAATAGTTGCGCTCACCAACGCAGCAGCAGAAATACTAGCTTTTCCCCCAGACCACATGGAGGACCGAGGAAGGTTGGATTTAGTGGCTCTTACTGACACGTTCTCAAAAACCTGCACCCTTGCCTGTCCACTAAGACCACATGGAGGACCGGACTGAGAAAAATCGAATTTAGTGGTCCTTACCGATGCATTCTCGAAAACCTGTTAGAGTCCTAAGCATTCTCCTGTTAGTATTGGGACTTTACCCTTGTCCTATAAAGATGTTATGCCCCAAAAGTGAAGTAGAGGGCCATACTCTGTGGGAGGGAAGGGATTTCCAGGGTCGGAAGAGTGACACCTTTTGTCCTCACTTGTGTGAAAAGGGAGGATACAACACTGTCAGACACTATGATTATGTGGGGAAATATAATTTATCACCTGGGAAAATTAAAGATGCATATCCTGTAAAGTATAGCAAATTCGCTGTACTAAGGAGATCTGTACAAGGATGTTCATTTTAGCATGTTTATAATAGCTTAAATTTGGATATAACAAATTTCTATTTTAAAATATGGCTTGATATGGTATATATAAAATGAGTATTTGATAATAGTTAAAATGAATAAATTATTTCTGTATTAACATTCATAGATTTTGAAACAAATAATGTTGATCTAAAAGGAAGGATGAAGTATTTGAGAAGGAGAGATACCCAAATATACCATTTTTTACAAATTGTAAATGAAAAATAAATTTAACAAATTATAAGTACAAAACACATGACACTTTCACTGCATGTATACTTTTAAAAATTTATTTTAAAAATACAGAATCTGTAATGTTTTTAATTTATATATTGCTTGTCCTCAAGATGCATGTTTTTGCATTGTAAATATTTTTATATAGGAAAGAAAACAGCTCTTTAGGTGTCAGACATATATTTAATTAAAATGAGTCCTCAATTTTTAAGTGATTTTTCACAGAAATATTCTTCTCCGAGATGCAGTTCATACCTCTGTCTAATCAGCATGTTTCTGGGTACAGTAGCCAAGCTATTAAAAATGAATAATGCTTTTGGAATATTGATAAGCACGGGTGAAATCTGAATTTAGAGTATTACATGCATACTTATATTAAATACTTCAGAGACCTAATGTTTACAAAGTAGATTAAAATTCTACATTAAAATAGATTTTAAAATTTGGAAGAAAAGCATATTAGCAGGAGAAATCTCAAAAGTTCTGCAGCCTACACCAGGAAGCATTTTTACTTTTCTGTTTTCCTTGTAAAGTAAAATAAAAGCTAAGCAATTCATTAATAAAAATACAACATGCAAATGAAATATTCTGAATCTGCAATGAGTTTATATATTTACTTCTCTAAAACAAACTAATTTTCTATATCAAGGCAAAATGTAGCAACAAAATAAGCATTTTTAATAAGATAAAGAAAAGTAATCATAGCTCTGAGCATGAAACACTTGACCTATTTCAGTTGAGAGAGGACCCATATTCTTTTCTGAAATTATGCATGTCTTGATCATATCTAAGATCTATGAAGCTTGGCTCAGTCAGCAATCAATCTATCAGCGATAATAGAATTAGAATTTGCATCAAACTGTGCTCAAGTAGACAAAATAGAGATTAGGGGCCCTGGGCATGAACTTTTTTCATTTAACTTTGTTTTGTTTAACAAGAACTTAAGAGAAATTCTGGATAATGAGCCCTGTTTTATCAGATTTTTGCAGTTTTCTTCATTACTGGTGTTTGTAATTCAAATAACTATTAGGTATAAATGAAACAAGGCTGAACATTCCCCCAAAATACCCTATTGGCCTAAAAATTTCCACATCACTGAATACCTTTTTGAAACTGCTACTTATTAAGAAAAACTTCCATTCCTAAGCTCAGCTGGCAACAAAGATAAAAGTTAGCTAGGGCATTTGCCACTTACAGGCTAGAACATTTTGAGAGACTCTCCAAGGATAAACTAAATCAAATGGTAAAGTGCGTGAACTTTAGAATCAGATGTCTAGTTAAATTGTAGTGTGACCTTTGAAGTAGTCTTGTCAACAAATCAAACCTAAGGGTTCTAGAATGAATTGCTAACTTGCAGGTAAAACAAATAGAAGAACACGTTAAGTTAACCAAGTGGATGCAGTCAGTAAAACCTAGTTTGTGCAGGAAAAACAACTCCTTTTCCTCAACAAATAGATTACATTATAGTGAGAAGAAAGAGACAGACCCAGGCGAAGAATGTGCCTGTATTTTAAAAGAGACCAAAGAGACTTTATTAACTTATAGCCATGTATCAGGAGTGGATGAACTGTGGTCCATGAGCCAAATCTGGCTTTCCACCTGCTTTTGTAAATAAACTTTTATTGGAACACAAATACTTGAAATGGTTAGACATACAACAATCTTCCAAGCATTCAATATTTACTGTCTTGATCTTTACATAAAATGTTTGTCAATTCCTGGTATACATAAATCTTATTTGTTTCCTGATTTAAACAAACCAAAAAATAGAATACATAATTAGATAATTGGGGAAAATCTGCACAAGTATATATTATGATTTTAAGGAATAATTAATTTTTTAAAATTTGATATTTTATTGATTTTTTAAAAAGTGCTTATTATCTTTTATAGCTACATATTTAAATGATTAAATGAAAATTAAAATAATACTTAATCGTTTTAAGCCTCAATTTATCTTTTCTTAAGATATTGACAACAGTGCCACCTATCTCATACAGTTTTTGGAGGTCTCATGAGGTAATCCATATTTGCATTTAGCAAACTTGTCATAATTGCACCATTGCTGTTAGCTGATATTATTATTACTATTCAACAACATATAAAACTTAAAATATTAAGTTTTATATGACATTAATACACATTTATAAAAACAAATGTTATTATAACCATCTTCAGGAGCAAGTTTTCGGGTATTATGTTTGACAGTGTTTTTTAAACTTTTTCTGTGGAAGACAGTTCTAGGTAACCAAAAAGATTTTTTTTTTTTTTTAACTGCAGGTATGTAAACTTATGATGCTCATCATCCTTTCAACATAAATATTGGACAAATAGTTAAGAAATATTTTGGAGAGGTACCAAATTAGTCTTGTTGTGATTTCTGAGTTTCGTTGTGTGACCATAGCACTGAGCATCTGAAGGGGACTGAAAGATTTTTTATGGGAGGCCAGAATATAAAGGTTGCTTGATTTGTAATTTTGCCTTTGCAAAGTGAATAAAGCTTTAAACTCTTTAGACTCGAATCTAAAATGTGACTTAGGGTACCAGATGAGATATTATAAAACCACTACAATCTATCATTCTCACTAATTAAAGCTAACATAATTTGAAAATAAATATAAAAGTCAGCTACCTAGCCGGGCACAGTGGCTCATGCCTGTAATCCCAGCACTTTGGGAGAGCGAGGCGAGTGGATCACCTGAGGTCAGGAGTTCGAGACCAGCCTGGCCAACATAGTGAAATCCCGTCTCTACTAAAATTACAAAAAAAGTAGCTGGGTGTTGTGGTGATGCCTTAATACCAGCTACTCAGGAGGCTGAGACAGGAGAATCACTTGAACCCAGGAGGCAGAGGTTGCAGTGAGCCAAGATCATGCCATTGCACTTCAGCTTGGGCAACAAGAGCAAAACTCCATCTCCAAAAAAAAAAAAGGTCAACTACCTGAGAACCCTGAAATGTTAAAAAGTAGCATGTGAATTGTTAAAGAAGTCAAAATGAAGGACAAAAACCTACAGAATATGTTTCTTATGTTTTCCTTTTTTTTCAATATCCAAGTTTTGATTTAACAGCAGCCCCAGTCAAGGAACTCTGTTATACTTCAGAGCAGCAAAATCTTTAACAGAAACAACTTTTGGGCAAGAGGACTGGTAATGGGGACTATATGAGCTGGAGAGTATGGAAGGAATCCTTGGGACTTTTGTTTTTCTTTTTGTATTTGTTTTTTTATCGAGTCCCTACAATGGGTTTTGTAACTATGTACAAGTAGCATGAACGGTGAAAACTCTGAGAAAAACTCAGTCTCTCTGACAGGAAAAAGTAGGTAAAAAGACTTCTGGGAACAGAAGAAGGTGGTGGTGAATTAAGGTGAATCTTCCTACAGAGAATTAAGGATATCCTTCTCCAGCCCTTTGCTATCTCTGACAACTCTTTGGACTAGGGAGAGTTGGAAAAGGGCATCCTTAATTCTCTGTAGGAAGGATATAATTTCCAGACTCACCCCTGACCTGTGTGAGACAGACTCCAAACAACACAGAAGAGGCTTTGATAACAGAATTATGATGTAAACCACTGTATATAACCCAGGTAAACTCCCAAAAATAATGGGATAAACCCAAACTTCAGAGTAAAGACATTGAAAACTGACAGTGAAACTACCACTAACAGAAGGTAGGGCAGAATTTGTACTCTGAACCTAATTATTTTGGTTGTTGGTGTGCCACCTGCTTCTGTAAATAAAGTTTCGTTGGAATACAGCTTTTCTGTAGCTGCTTTTATACTACAAAAAAGATCAATAGTCTATAAAAACAAAACAACTTAGTAGTCAGTGTCTCCCAATATAATGTTTAGTATTTCTAGGATACAATCTAAAACTACTCAATATGCACAATTACAAAGAATCAGAAAAATGTTGACCAGTTCTCAAGGTAAATGACAATCATCAGAGGTAATCCCTGAGGTAACCCAGATATTAAAATAACCAAGGACTTTAATGCAAATATTATAACCATGCTCCTTGAGGTGAACATCAGTAATCCTGAAAAGAATGAAATGGTAGAAATTCTAACCATAGAATTAGGAAATATATATGTGTTGTGTGTGTGTATTTTGTGCATTTATATATGTATACATATATACCTGCATACATGTGTGCATAATTTTAACATATCCATGTTTTAAAAAGTAAACTTTAGAACTGAAAAATATACCATCTGAAATAAAGTATTCCCTGGATGGGCCCGAGAGCAGAATAGAGATAACAAAGAAGTCAGTGTACATGAAGACAGGTCAGTTGAAATGTTCTAATCTTAAGAAAAAAGTTATACCACAGAAAATTGAACAAAGTCTCAGGAATCTGTGAAATAATACCAAAAACTACAGCATATATACTATTGTGGTCCCTAAAGGAAAAGGGAAAGAAATTTGTGACAAAAGTATATTTGAATGTAACAGTCAAAGGCCTTACAAATTTGGAGAAAACTGTAAATGTATTAATTTTCTGTGAGCCATAAACATAATAAACTCAAAGGAAATCTCACCCAAACACATCATAATAAACTTTTTGAAAACTAAAGATAATTCTTTCTCCTTTTATGTTTAATTTTTAAAACTTGTAATGATCTTTTAAA
Organism: Chlorocebus sabaeus; assembly: GCF_047675955.1. Lineage (NCBI taxonomy): Eukaryota > Metazoa > Chordata > Mammalia > Primates > Cercopithecidae > Chlorocebus > Chlorocebus sabaeus. The sequence goes on along the minus strand of NC_132916.1, from coordinate 97,885,024 downwards.
TTGTATTTTATTTTAGATTCACAGGGTACATGTGCATGTTTGTCACATGGGTGTATTGCATATTGATGGTGATCGGGCTTCTAGCGTACCCATTACCAAAAAAATGAACATTGTAATTACCCGTCTATTTATTTTTATAGATGCCAGAGGAAAATGGCACATTACATTTAGGGGAACAACATTTCAAATGACTGCACTTTTCACATCAGAAACCCTGGTGGCTCCAAGATTGTGGAACAACATCAAGTTGCTAAAAGCTACAAACTGTCAACCTAGAATTCTACATCTAGTAAAAATAATCCTTCAGAATAATAAACTGTGCTTCACGTGTAGGAAAGTTAACATAATTCATTGTCAGTAGACCTGTGAAATAAGTGCTAAAACCAGTACTTTAGACTACAAGGAGTTGTGATATAACAGAGAAACTTGTAATTTCAGGAATAAAGGCAGAGCAAAAGTAATGCTTAAGGGGATTAAATATAATAGACCATGTTGCTTTTATTACATTATTTAAAAACGTATATGCTGATGAAATAAAGCTGAAACATTACTTGGTGTATATGGATGCAATGTATATGATAACAAATATAAAGTTATTAGGATATCAGGAATTTTCAATTGTATGGCTTCTAATTGAAATGGAAAATGTTAACTGTAAATACACTGAGAAAGGTTACAAATGTGTGTGTGTGTGTGTGTATATATAATATATATATATTTTTTTTTTTTTTTTTTTTTTGAGATGGAATTTTGCACTCGTCGCCCAGGCTGAAGTGCAATGGCGTGATCTCAGCTCATGGCAGCCTCTGCCTCCAGGGTTCACGTGATTCTCCTGACTCAGCCTCCAGAGTAGCTGGGAACACAGGAGTGTGCCACTTCTCCTGGCTAATTTTTCTTATTTTTAGTAGAGACAGAGTTTCACCATGTTGGCCAGGCTGGTCTCAAACTCCTGATCTTGGGTGATCAACCCACCTGGGCCTCCCAAAGTGTAGGGATTACAGGCATAAGGCACCACACCCAATCCTATAAATGTATATTTTACCTTCTAGAACAAAATAATAAATATAAAGACCTTTAACAAAAAATAATTAAAGTGGAAGCTAATAAGTATTATTATAATTTAAGATAATGTAGTTCTATACTTTGCAAACACTAATCCAAAGAAAGTTAGATCGACTGTGTTAATATTAACAAAAACATATTTCTAAAGAACATCAACAGGGTAAAGACAGATATTACATAATGACAAAAGTATCCATTCACCAAGAAAATATAATGATAAATGTGTGTGAGCCTACCAAATGCTTGAAACTTCCAAAACATGTGAAGCAAAAATTGATAACACTGTAGGGAAGACTGGATAAATATGTTATACTTGAAGGTTTCATCACTCCTTTCTCAGTAATAATAAAGTTAGGCATAAAATCGGCAGTATTATAGAAAACCATAACAAAGCCATCCTAGTTTGACTTGTGTCATTTCTAGAACACTTCACCCAATAACAGAAGAATTCATAATCTTTTCAAGGGGTGTGGTGTAGGGATTGAGATACCATTCTAGACCATGAAACAAACCTTAACAAGATTTAAAGAATCATACCTGGGATGTTCTCCAACCATAATATAATTTTGCTAGTAGTTAATAACAGGAGGACATCTAGAAAACCCTTCAACAATTTGGAAATAAACAGTACATTTCTAAATAACCTATGGATGAAACATAAAGAGAAACTGGAAAAAAATTGAAGTAAGTGAAAGTATGACATGAAAATTCATGAGATGCACTTTCTAAAGTAATGATTTGAGAAATATATGGATTTATGCTAGTCATTGAAGGAAAGTTTTAAATCAATAATATAAGAAACTAGAATAGCAAGGAAAAATCGAGCCCATACCACACAAAAGGAAGAAAATAATACATATAAGAGCATAAATGAATGATGTTGAAAAGATGAAAACAGTAGAAACTACAGGTGTTATCCTTTTAACACCTGTAATGATATCAACTTCCATTACAGTCATTGGTAATTTGTATACTTTCTCTCTTCCTCCAAATTATAAGCATTCTTTCCCCAAATTACAAGCATTTGGGGGAAGAAAGAAAAGGTACAACTTGCCAATGACTGTAATGGAAGTGGACATCATTACAGGTGTTAAGAGGATAATAAGGGACTACTATAAACCTCTCTAGTCTGTACAACAAATTAGATGAAAAGGACCAATTATTTGGAAGATACAAACTACCAAAACTCCTTCAGGAAGAAATAGGTAACCTTGATAGCCTTACCCAGTTAAAGAAATTGATTTCAACGTTTAAAATATCCCAACAAAGAAAATTCTAGACCTTGAGGGTTTCACTCGCATACTCTACCAAAGTTTAAGAAAGAAATATTACCATTTATATATAATCTATTCCAAATATTAGAAGAGAGAACACTTGACAACTCATTTTATGAAGCCAGGATTACTATTATTTAAAAAAAAAAAAACAGGTAAAGACATTACAATGATGCCTCAAAATATAGAGGACAGTGAAATGTTGGTTTTAATCAAGAAGCATTCTCTAAATTAGGCTATGCCTTAGTTCCCTGGGAAACCCTGAGAAAGACTTAGAGAAGCAGCTCATGGAGTACTTTAGAGCCAGGCAAATCCTGAGTCACACATTTTTCATATAATTTTAATTGCATTTATTATTGAATATCTTTGACACTTCATCAGAAAAGCTGGAAAGGATGTTGAATCAATCTAAGACTCAAACAATCCTAAACTAAAGGAGCAGTTTGGCAGAAAATCCCATAGTGATTTTGGAAAGATATTCTCTATCAAAATATTAAATATTTAGTAATTTAAATTACTCTTTCGCTGTTTTAATTCAAAGCCATAGGCCATTTGAGAAAAACCGACCAAGGGGAAAGATGTCAAAATGTAGGCAGACATATTTAAAAAAAAAAAAAAAAAAACTATTACAGAACAAGCTGTTCAAAACAACCATCTGAACCTCTGGCTAGTTCATGCTAAAGAGTATAATTAGTGTATCACAGATAAAGACCAGGATGATTATCACTAAAAGCCATAGATCGTTATATACTTGTGTTGTAATGGCCTATAGTTTCTAATTTCAGAAGACATTTCTGAAGATGCTGTGACAATGAAACTCAAAATATGAAAATAAGCTATATGTCCCTATTTAAAAGGGATAGACTGACATTTACAAATAATCATTAATTTACTCATGATTTGATCATGACATTATCATAGACATTAAGACAGACACGTAATAGAATGGGTAAAATGTGAGGACAGAGAACAGAGTGCTAGTTGGAAGCCCTGAGTTCTAATTCTAGCTCTGTTGCTAATGAGTTTAATGGGTTTGAAAAATCCACTCCTCTGAGCCTAATTCTATAATCAAGCATGGTGGTTAAGTATAGGTGTTTTTATCCCTAGGGAGTTAAAGACTTTACAGGGCAGTCAATCCAATGTGAAGTTTATGAGTAGTCTTCAAACAGATTACATCGTAATCACTTTTCTGGAGAGTGTCTCAAGGGTCATATACAGCAGATGCTGACATAGGCCTAATGTCCCTACTGATGCTAATAAGAATGACTCATGAATCTGTTTGCATTTGTCTTTCTCTTGTCACAATCACCATACACAGTTTTATGCCTCATGGTATTAATAATTCTTTAAGAATTCTTTAAGAATAGAGTTTCTGGTCACAAAGCTGGTCTTAAAATGTAGATTTGGAATTTCTGATTACTTTTATTCCTGTAAACAAAATCTCTCCATCTACATTGGAGGGTCATAGTAAAACATCTTTCCGAGCCTTAAGAACATAACAGAAACCTTCCATCAATATATGAATACATCATGGTTAATTTCAACAATCTTCTAAATATCTAGAGCAATCTCTCAGTGAACTGCAAATATCCTTCTCAGCTCTTGAAATTTCTGCATATCAATTCAAAAGTTTTTATTGCAAATTGAAATCTTTTTTGTTAAAGAGTGAAGGTAATACAAAACATTAAATGAATATTCAGAAATTGGCAATTTTGTGTTTTTTATTCTAAAATTTAAATTATGCAGGGAATATATCAGAGTATATTTAATGTTGTATTTATAACAGTGACTGGCCATACCTGAATCCGTCCTCTAATCCTTGTCACATGTTGAGGAAAGCAGTTAAAGGCAATGATTATATTAATAATATTAGAAAAGGAAAAGAATCCAATATCTTCACATCCCTTTCCTCCCAGAAAAATGATGAAGTAGAGATGGCTATAGGAACTAGGACTCATTAACCTGTAAGGAATAAGACAATCTCTGTAAATTTTAAACTAGATGTGAACTACATTCCCAGCTTGTTTGGGGGGGGTGGGGGTAGGTTAATGACTTCAAATTTTCAGAGACCTTTTTTCACTTTCTGCCATTCACTGGGAACCAATTAAACCTAGCAAGAATTCACACTACCTTGCCCTGTGAGTCTTTTTTCCCCCCTAACTTGCCTACTGGTATTGCCTTTTGAAGACTTAAGCTTTATGTGGATGCCTCAGCTTTAAAATTTCATATTGTACAGCTAGCAGCTTTTGTCTTCTACCTTGTGTTGAGGTGGTCAGGTAAAATCCAAGATGCTGGGCAGGAGGAACTGGCAAATTCTCCTAATGGGTTACCTTCAGTACTGTCTGACAGATCATCTTTTTGTATTTAGTCTTTCTTATTGTTTCCAACTTACAAAGATAATCCTCCTTTTTCAGAGAATTCTCCTCCAATAGTTTTATATCTATGTGTCTACATGCGTCTGTGAGGGGAATGTGTTTTATTACTTTCAAATAACTCTCTAGCAAGAGGGTTAATTTGGTCACCTTATTCACTGTATGACTGGATCTCTATGCAATTTTATATCTTAATTTTCTACATTCAGTTATTTAATATATTTGGAAAGTATATTAATGCATGGAGTGAGGTGGGACACTAAGTGGGAAAACATTCAGTTTCTCAGTTATTTGTTTAGTAATACTAACGTTTTTGTTTGGGATATTTCTTTTATTATGTACTTCGTTTTCACATATATAGTGTTTGTTTATTGATCTGCCTGTTTGTACACTGCTATGGCACTAATTTAGTTATTTTTATTATGTATTTTAATACCTAATTATTTTAACTACTTTTTATTAGATGTTCTTCCTGTTTATATATCTAAGTGTCCTTGAGAATAATCTTTTCAAGTTCAAAAGTAAAACTGTAGGTTTTCATTGAGATATTTGTTGAGTGCACTGAATCCTTAAAACGGCATTCTTGTTTTTTTTCTTTTAAGCTGACGAAACATTTTAAAAATTAGGTCTTTGAAAAGATCAGTCATTGTGGGGTTTATGGAGCTCCAATTATTTATAAGTATTGTCTTTTCTCATTATTTTCATTTCTTTTCTATTACATATCAAGTGAATTTCTCAAAATTTTTTATCATTTACTCAGTTTTCTGTAATAATTCTTGAGTTTATCTTCAATATGAATTTCAATTTTCTTTTTTTTCTTTTTATTTATTTTTATTATTTTTTTTTTTGGAGATGGAGTCTCACTATGTCACCCAGGCTGGAGTGCAGTGGGGCAGTCTTAGCTCACTGCAAACTCTGCCTCCCAGATTCATGCCATTCTCCTGCCTGAATTTCAATTTTCTTGTTGGAATTTTAATTCTTTTTAAATTATCTCATTAGTTCATCACAATCCATTTTGATTTCACTCCTTATATATGCTTTTTTGTCATTCAATGTGTTTATCTTTTATTGGATTTCAGCTTTTTATAATGGACATGTATCATTTCATGCCACTGAACATGTCAAATTATCTTCTCTGGTTATTTTCATTTCTTTAGTAAGTTATTTTCAGAGTTTTGCTCTGCTTTATCGAATTTAGGGCACTATTCCTTGTATCATTTACTGTTTCTCATAGGATCTGTATTGTTGTTTGTTTAATTGGCTTTTTTCCTTTTACTTATATCTAATGAGAAAATCATCACTGGAACTGAATACAATTTCTCTAAAGAAGTCCATGTGGATTTTCCCTGTCCCTGGTCATTGTGTACTTAGGCACCAGTAAAAAACCCATCTTCACTCCTCTGCTGGAGAGCAGGTTGTGGCCCTTGTGTTCAGTGCTTTTTACTTGACCTTAACACGGAATTCTGTACCGTTAGCTATAGTACTTTTTGATTAATTTATGGGATACAGAGAAACTGGAGTACTAAGCATTGACAGTTCAAGGGCCTTTGTTATATCTTGCAGTATACATAGCATTAGTGCCCCTCAATCCTCCACTCTGTTGTTTAGCAAGTCTAGGAGAATTTTTTTAGGCCATCTATTACATTTTTCCACGCAACTCAATCAACCTCTCACTTAGAGTTTATTTTTCCCTCATAGATTATTTAATTGAGAAACTGAAGGATTTTGTGTTGGGGAAATAACGTTTAACAATGACTGTCATCTTAAAGTGTTCTGTGCTTTTACTAGGAGTTGAAAGGAATGAGGGAATATTATTTTTTTGTTGAGTTAATGAAAAATGAAAATGAGTTTAAATAAAAGATTCAGTGGTGCTTTCTCTCAACGTTATGAAATGGTGTGCATGGAGCCAGTATATACAGAACAAATGGTTGTGGAAGATCCAGGTGTATGGTCACTGTCAAAATAATTCTGTGCCTTAGATTATAATTAATTCAAGAGAAATGTTGAGTAAATACAAGAAATACAGCCAATTATTTCCTCTGCATTTGTCTGCGCTAGCAATAAAATGTCAATTAAATATGATTAATTCTTTCTTTTTTCCATAAGCATGAGAATGTATTGCTGCAGTTTTAATGGCTGCCATGATGAGGTCTATCAGTCACTGAAAAGAAGTCAGCAGAGTCATTTCAGTGTCATGAGAAAATATCAAATGCATTTCAATAGCATACCTTTACTGATTGTTTTTCTCTTGTTTCCTGTGGCAAGTAAAATATATTTGTTCAGAATAAGTTTCTGATGCAATCAAAACCCAATGATTTCTATGAAGACTTCTCTAATCAGCATGGAAAGGATCAGCCATTTCTTTCCTACTCCTATCTTTGTATTACAGACATTAACGCTTTTTAATGGAACCAATTGTAATCCAGTGTTATTTACATGCCTGTGTTTTGTTTGTACTGAGGTTAGTGAAAATGTCTTATTTATTTTCTATTTATATTACTCACCTATGAAAGAATGTGTTGATTGAATGAGGATTTTCACTTTAAATGTAGTAATCTGTAATCAGTAACTCTCACTGACCCTGAAATTCACTTTACTTGTTTTCTGAGCTGTAATTCACTCAGAATTAGAGAGGAAAAAAAGGAAGGAAAGAATGTTGGAATATGTATCTCCTCTTCATTTTATGTATCTTTATGCAGGCATCTTTTGAGTTCTTAAAAAGAATGATTTCAGGTACAAACTAATTTAAGGCTCTCTCTGTTTTTCTGAGAGTATATGAGATATTCATGGCACATATTTGGTACTTTAAAAGTACTTATTGAAGGATAGAAAGCAAATATAAAGGGCAATGATAAAGAGAGGGTTCTGGATGGCCTAATGGTGTCCAGTGACAAGTCCAGGGATTAAAAGAAAGAAACAGGAAAATTGAAGCTGCATTTGAGTGTGAAAGTTGGGAGTTTCAGGTTTTAGAACTGGAACACTTCTAGTTGTTAGTGTAGAGTAGGTATGAAGTTCATTGCAATTGACCAGGCCAACCATTTGTTCACTGGAAAGCCTTAGAAAGTTCTTCCACAGGGCAAGAGAATCATTTCCGATGATGGCAGCATGGGAAGCAGAAGAGGGCCTGGGAGACAGTTCCCTGACATTTTGATCAGTGCCCATAAGAGTGATAGGCACATTATATCTTAATAAGTAAATAAAAACTGAAGAATAAAAGTTATTTGGTTGAGAACTAGACAAAAAAGAGCAGTATGATGATGCATCATTAGGGTCCCTGTTGAGGGCCATGAGCTGGACTCTGCCGGGGCCTTGGGGAAAGTACACTCGGTGGTTGTAATGCAGCACATCTAGGTCTTCTGCTGTGTAGTCTCACTCCCTTCCCAACTAGATTGCCAACCTCTAAACTCCTCTCTTAAGGAAACTCTGAAGTTGTCACACTAAATACAGAGCCAGGTCAAGGAGACAAAAGGTAGTCTCAACTCTAATTATGATTGCAGTACTAACTAGAATGATCTCATACTTTGTTCTCGTTTATTAACCAATTTATTTTGAATATGAACTGTAGCTTCTTTCAAAACTCTATTGTTGTATATTATTTTTAATATTGTGATATTTATTGAGTTCTTAACATGGGGGAAGTGTGATGCTGAATGTCCTGGGGTAAGCCATAGGGATACTTAGAGTTTAATTGGGAAGAGAAATGCAGCTGCAGTGTCCAAACCAGAGTAGGTCATCAATAATTATTTTGAATGAACACACGTATAATATAATTGCTGAGTTTTTTTAATGGCGTCATTAGTATTAGGGAAACACAAATGAAAGGAACAAAAATAAAAAGCTATTTCTGTGAAAAATAACAATAATAAACAATTTATACATTAACCTAAAAATAATTGTTGAAGAAACAGCTATGTATATTATTTAATATATTCAGATTTATAAATAGAGAAAATGTTAATATTTTAATGTAGAGAACAAGTCAAAAACATTTAAGATAAAAGAAGTTTGTGTGCTGGATTGGCATTCCCTGACAACCTCACAGAAAATAAACGATTTAAGCCTCATGGGAATGAGAGTAGGACTGAAAGAAAGCATTTCAGGTCAGCTGAAGGTAGTGATGGCACAATAAGGTGCCTGTGTGTGTGAAAGGGGTGAACTGACAGGAGCATAACTGCATTTCTGTTCACTGTGAGCCAAAGCGCATTTCGTTTTTTTGCTAACAGTTTCCTTGGAGATAACAATTTTAACTATAACTTATGGTTCATGGCATTTTATATAAGCGTTAGTTTCTTTTTGGTATATTTTCTTGATGATGCTTAGATACTCAAAGAATGCAAATAAGGGAAAATGAGAATTCCAAATAATTTTTTGAAGAAAGACCTCTTCTTTCCAGTCTGGGTGATTATAGAGCTGTAGTGCATACTGTAAAGTAGAATAGATATTTAGTGGTGCCTGGAATGTCAAAGTAGCAACTTAGTGTGATTCTCTGTAATGGTACGGGAAAACCTCTTTGATTCAGTTAGTTGATGTTTATCCCTGACAATATGTCACTTTTTGTTGGAATTGCTACTTTATACAATATTATGTTAACATTTGAGGCAGCATTTCCATAAATATTTATCCCATGTGGCATATTGGTTTTAAACCCATACTGAAGAGCAAATCTAATATTAAAGCATAAAAGCAGTGGCAGAACCCGGTATAAATTAATAGCAATTTTATGTCTGTTTTTATGTTAAACATGTTCAAATTAGTTAGGCATGTGAGAGGATAACTATATTGTATATTCTATTTCATTTGTCCTTTAGTTTTTTGAAAAGCACCTGCAGAGTTGCAAGTAGGGATTTGAAAGGGGAAATAGTGATAGCTTCTAAAAGAGTGAACTTTTACTACATGATATCTGGTTAGTCTTTAATGACCTAGACGTATGTTCCTCTTGGAATATAACTTAACTTGCTTATTTGTAAATGGGTCTGGGAAATCATTTAAAAATGAATTGAACATCTAAGTTCTAGACATAAGTGAACCAAATTAGGGATTCAAATTTGTAATAAAGTTTTATTCTTGAAATTTTAATCAAATTCTCTTATTTAACTTAAATATAATTAAACTATTTTGTTTCATTTCTGTAGAAATAAAAATACCAGCTAAGCCTGGTAGCCTTGCTCTAAGAATTTAAGTGTCCCTCTCTTAGCTGAGCCTCAGTCTCCCTGTGTCAGAAAGTCTTAGCGGGTCATGGGACATGGCACATGGTTAAAAATGAACAAAAGAAACAACAGCAATAAAAAGCTTTGAAAACAAAAATACATGAGTAAAGTAAATTTCTTCAAGTGATGCTGCAGTCATCAGAAGGGCTAAGATGCCCACAGTTTTATTCACCATGGCTTATACATAATCAGTGCAAATGTTGACACAGTGAAAGAGACAAATAATGTATTAATATTAGTTTTGTTCTGATAGTTTTTACCTCACATTAGATTGTGAACCATACTTTGGGAATTTCCCATGTGTCTTATTCTGTTCATGATACTATAACAAAATACCATAAACTGGGTTGCCTATAAACAACTTTTTTTTTTTTGCTTTTTTTTATTTTTTGTTTTTGTTTTTTGTTGTTGTTGTTTGTTTTTGTGTCTCACGGTTTTGGAGACAGGAAAATCCGCAATTAAGGCATTGGCAACTGTTTCCTGATTCATAAATGGTGCCTCCTAGCTGCATCGTCACATGGTGGAAGGGAGAATGAGTTCCTTTGGGCCTATTTTATAATGGCACGAATCCCATTCTTGAGGACTCTCCCCTCATGACTCTAATCATCTTCCAAAAGGTCCCATGTCCTAGTTCCATCACATTATTTAGTTTCTACATATGAATTTTAGGGGGTCACAAACATTCAGACCATAAAACTATGTATAGGAAGAGAAATCAATAAAGCCAATAAGACAGGTTAGGCCGGATGCAGTGGCTCTCGCTTGTAATCCCAGTACTTTGGGAGGCCAAGGAAGGTGGATTACCTGAGGTCAGGAGTTTGAGACCAGGCTGACCAACATGGAGAAACCCCATCCCTACTAAAAATACAAAATTAGCCAGGCGTGGTGGTGCATGCCTGTAATCCCACCTACTTGGGAGGCTGAGGCAGGAGAATCACTTCAACCCGGGAGGTGGAGGTTGCAGTGAGCTGAGATTGCACCATTGCACTCCAGCCTGGGCAACAAGAGTGAAACTCCACTTCTTAAAACAAAACAAAACAAAAAAAGGACAGGTTAATGCCAGCAAAATATGGTTTTCTAATCCATCAGTTATAGGACCTAGAGCATCGTGCCCTAGTGCATTATAGTTCATAGATTTATAGAACATCAAGAGAAAATAAAAGATAATCCAGACCAATCCTTGCATTTTACTAATGTAAGATAAAAGACCTTTTAGGAGTTTCAGTGACTTGTCCAAGGTTGTTCATTTTAAAATAGCAAAAACAAAAGTGCTATGCTATCTCTGCAATTTCAGGGATTTGTGGCCTTAGGAAAAAATGGCATTTAATATCTTTAACTCTCAGCTCCTTTATTATAAGTCAAAGATCACAATGTCTACACTACATAACTTAAAGGCCTATGAAAAGCATGAGGCAACGTGCATCAGGGTGCTTTGAAAACTACAGTGAAATCTTGTGGCAGACCAAGGTCTGGACAAGTATTGCTCTCTGTGAAATTGCTGAGGTTTAGTCTTTCAGAAGAATCACATCTCAAACATGGCCTGTACCCCTCACATGTATGTTTCATGAATAGTTCTGCATCAGGACATAAATTAGGTTCTGTTAGAAGAATAGGGAATGAGATAATGAGAGGTTTAGAAAGTACAGTCTAAAAAATAACAATGTTGGAGATCTGTTTTTGATTATTCATTCTTCAAAGACTACAATATTCTACTAGAATAGCCAACTAATGGGCTACTCTAGTTAATTGTATTTTGTTTAACAAAGAGTTAGTTCAACATAATTCAACATTTTCTTGACAGTTATGAATCTTTGAGAGTATGATACTTGTAAATGTCAGTTCTTGTTGGAGATTAGCTGAACTAAAGAGATTGTGTTAATTCTATATGACCATGAGCTTCTTTTTTAAAAATAAGCCCTATGGTTTCTGAATTATTTTACGTTTCTCCAAAAGTACAATATTGAGAGTTCTAAGTCATTTGGATTCTGGTTAGTTGAGAAATTTATTCTATTCATGACTCACTATTAATTTTACCCCTTATATCTAAATAAGAGATAGTATTATTTACTCCAACAATTTTTCCCCTCAATATTTGAAATTTAATAGTTGACCAATATGCTCAATGTCTTATATACTTTTCTTTTAAAATGTTTTTCTTAAAAAACATCAAAACAAAAACCAGAAATGAATAGAAAAATGAATAATGTACAATGCAGTGTTAATGTCAACAGTAATTATAGAGTGGTGGATTATAGATTACTTACTTTGTTTTATTGCTAATCCAAATTGTCTAAATTTCCATAGTACTATGTATGCTTTTTTAATAAGATAAAAATATATTATTTTTATTTAAAAATTAAAACATATGATTGGAGATAAAGATAAGGAGGAGGAAAAAAACGTGGCCAGTGTGTAACTTACCCTAGTAATAATAGCCACATAACTGTAGCTTATCTACAGAGCTTTATATAGACACCATTTGTGTCTGGCTTGTGACACTTATCACAAGCACAGAAAAGGTAGTAATAATAATAGGTGGTTGTGATAGTGGGGTGGTCATAGTAGTGATAAACATGTCCTGAGTGCTTGCTGTGTGCTAGGCAGCAAGTTACACACTTGACTTACATTATCGCATTTAATCCTCAAAGCACCCCTCTCATATAGGTATCATTTCCTCTGTTTAATAGATGAGGTGATAACTTTTCTAAGGTCAGAAACTGGTGCCTCAGCTAAAATGAAAACCTCACTGGTTTCAAAGCCACTACTTTAAGGATCAACTTATGCTATTCCCAAAATAATAATAATAGATATTGTGTGTGTGTGGCGGGGGGAGGGGGTGGGGGCGGTTATCCCTTCCTTATGTAGAAACTGTGCTAGATACTTAAGAAAATTACTGCATTTCGGTCCGGGCGTGGTGGCTCATACCTGTAATCCCAGCCAGCACTTTGGGAGGCCAAGGTAGGCAGATCACCTGAGGTCAGGAGTTTGAGACCAGCCTGACCAACATGGTGAAACCCTGTCTCTACTAAAAAAATAACAAAAATTAGCCAGGCGTGGTGGTGGGTGCCTGTAATCCAGATATTCGGGAAACTGAAGCAGGAGAATTGCTTCAACCTAGGAGACGGAGGTTGCAGTGAGCCGAGATTGTGCCACTGCACTCCAGCCTGGGCAACAGAGCAAGACTCCATCTTAAGAAAAAAAAAAAGGAAAATTACTGCATTTAAACATTATAAACCTCCCTATGGAAGATCTATTATACTTCAGGAACTGAGGTTCAAAGAAGATGGGAAAAACTGCTTATGGTTAGTAAGGCTGAAGTCTATCTTTCTCTAAACTCTAGTTCCTTAATGAGTATGCTTGGAAGATTATTAAAATAGACAAAATAAAAATATTTCCATGCTTTACTAATGGGATTGGTTTGAGAAAGTAAAGATTGAATGGGGAATAACTGTACTACTGTTGAAAAGGTGGTTCCAGAAAAGTCTCACCCCTTCTCTATTTGAAACACAACTGTCACATTATTAAGGAAATACATCTGTGTTTAATGCCATGTGGAATGAGTAGAATCAGGAAATGATCATTGAAACAGTGGATTAAATAGAACTTTAACGAAGTTCTTTACAAGGAGAATTTAAAATATGCACTGTGCATTCTTATGAACTATCCATTTTAATATTGCTAAGAGAATAGTACTCTATTGGAATATTCTAATCTTATCACAAAAATGTTAAGTATTTGAGGTCATGATATGCTAGTTTAATCACGCCACATTGAATTTAAAAATCATAACATCACTTTATACTTAATAAATATATACAACAGTAATCTGTCAATACAGTAAAAAAATTGCTGGTTTTCTCCTAATAAAATTTTCTTCTTCTGGTATCTTGCCCTGGAAATGAGTTCTTCAGACGATTTCCAGAATGCTCTATCAAAAACTATTTCCTACTTACATCCTTTCTCTGGCAAGAATTTTATCCTGTCTCTTCAGTGACAGGGTAAAATTCAAGTTCCTTTGCACAGGGAACAAGCTCTATGAACCAGCCCTGTCTGCCTTTTTAGCCTTATCTCCCACAGTGTACACTTAAGTACATTATTGTCTTTCTTTATATCTTTGCTGTAGCTGACACTGTTCTTCTACATGGAATGCCATTCCCGAGCCCACCCTTCCTTCTCTTTTCTGACTCCTTCCCTTCCTTCAGACTCAACTCAGGTGCCTACCTAATCTCAGAGTCTGGTATCCCAGATTTCTTTATGAGAAATAAAGCCCTATCTGTGCCATTGTACACATAAAAGTTTGCCTCAGTTTATCAGGAAGAACAGACTTCATGAAATTAGTATTGCTAACAGTTTGATGAATTGAGAAATGAGGAAGGAAAATAGAGTAATGAAAACCTATGTAGTGACATGGGTCATGAGCATGTTGCATGATTTTGGAAATGTCCTGTCATCTCCAGCTGTGAGTCTAGGTTCCCAATGTTGGTCCTCTCAGGGCTACAGAGTGTAAATTGCAAGAGCGTGGCTAAAGCCTGGCATCCAGACCCACTCACAGCTACACAGATTGTGGCAAACAGCTTTGAGGCTGTTATTTATAGATATATTAGATATATTAGATATATACATATATCTAAATACATAGATATAAATTGTAGATAAAATGGAGATATATATGAAATATGTAAGATGTATATAAATATAGATATATAGGTATATTTCTAATATATATATATATAAGATATCTCTATGTATATTAGAAGAATATCAATGCACCTGTCTCATGGATGCTACAATCAAGTGTGTGAAAGAACATTGGAAAGCCTACAGTGCAATTCAAGTGTCATTAGGTATAAGACAGAAAATATCTGGCAAATAAAATACAGCATGTGAATGAATGCATTACTTAACAATTGGCATATGCAGACTTTGAACAAAATCCACTAATTTTAATGTTTTGAAATTTTGAAAAGTTTAAATCTGAACAATCTATTGCCTGATCACTATTACTGCTTTTATAGAGGTGATAACAGATTTCTCAAGCTGAATTCCAAGTAGAATGCAGCCTCTGAGTACAGCTGATTTGCCATGCATCTGATAGGCAGCGTGAGGCTTTGTCGTACTTTTCAATTATATGAGTCAGATCCTGGGGTTTTAAAAATATATTTATTAAATTTTGATAATTTTGATATTATTTTCCTAGTTAACTTTACAGTTATGATATGCTTTTACATATCATTAATGATAATGATATTAAAGTATTTTTTAAGAATTTTCACTGAGATTGCAATTTTTTTAGCATCAGAAAATTTCACGCTTTTACAATATTGAGTCTTGTCTCTTTATTTCCAGGTGGTTTGAATTTATTGTAGGCACTCTTTCTATTCTATTTTTTTAATTCAAATTTAATTGCATTATGGTTAAAAAATGACCTTTGACTTATACTTTTTGTTGTGTTTTGAAACTTTCTTTGTGACCTAATACATGGCTATTGTTATTTTTCTTAATATTCCATGGTTATTTCCAAAGAAAATACTGTTTCTTGCATAACAATTTCCGTGTATGTTCATTACCTAGTTATATTTTTGTCTTCTTCATCTTGTTATCTTAGAAATGTTAATTTTTTTCTAATATTGTAGATATATCTGCTGCCTCCGTTTTTGACAGTTTTTTTGTTTGTTTGTTTATTCACTTTTTGCATCTCAGTTGTAAGTTGACTGGTATAGCTTTGTGGGGGATCATAACTTTTCTCAATATGAAATAACTTTATCTTACTCAGTGGTTTCACCTTGAGTTCTATCTATTATACATCCACACTTACTTGGGTTTTTTAGCATTTCTCTATTGTATCTGATCTATTCATTTATTCAGTGCTTTATTAATTTATTTTATATTTGTCTAAGGTAAACATCATATGGCATTATGCAAGTTACTAAGAACATGTTAGTTAATAACAAGGTGATAACCTCTTCCCTTGTTGCACATACTTTTTACTGGGGTAGAGCTGGAGGGGGAGACCCTGAACAAGAAGAATAAAATAATTGCAAATTTTGATAATTTTTGTGAAAGAAGAAATTGAGTCCCTATGTTGAGATGAAGTTAAATACAGTAATTAGTGATGTGTTGTTTTCTTCTATCTTACATTTAATACTTATTCTTACCACTTTTTTGTTTGTTTACTATGATACTTTATTATTTGTTTTTGTTTTCCCTTTCCTGTCTTTTTTTATGGTGCTTTCCCTTCTATTGGTTTGAAGTAATGTATTCTAGTTATACATATACTGAAATGTTTATTTTTTGAGTCACTGCCTAGAGATAATCAATATTTTTCCTAGACCAAAAAAATGAAGACCTATTGAAATTGAAATTGAAAAAACTCTTATCTTATCCACCTGCCTATACATTGAACAAGGCACACCTCTCTACATTTTGTGCCCACTTGAGATTTCAGTTCCATATTTCGAGTACTTTTTGTATTATATATTTATTATATATTAATAATAATTTGGGCTACACTCTGCATTATGCTAATCTCCTTACTACAATTTTGATTTTATTGGTTGGTTTTATACATTAATATCAGTTCGTATGTCTGTGTGTATTCCATTTTTATAGCCAAAAATTTTTTTTCTAGAATCTATTTTTTTGTTTTCTATTTACTGGAGTACATCTACCAGCAGTTTTTATAGAGAGGGTTTAGAGTGAAGTTTTACATTGTGTTGGCAACTTCGAACTTCTGTATATTTCACACAGCCTGGATAGTTGTATTTCAGAGTCATATCCAGGACAAAATTTCTCATTTTGGTAATTACTGATTACTTAAAAGACCTACAGAGGAGAATATTTTAAAAATATGGATCTAATTTAATTTTGTTTGCTATTAAGCAAATAGTTGAAGCAGTGGGAAGTTTTTACTGATGAATTCATTGGAGAAAGAGCATTGTTCAAAGGAGTGGGACATTGGCTTCATCACAAAGAATGATTTCTGTTGCTTTGATAAAAATTTACCATTCACATAGGCAATAATTTAAAGGAATTTCTGATTATCCCACGTTTAAGTGATGAGTACAAAGCTCCAGTGCCACTATTTGTCACCTGTTGTCCCCTACCCCATTAAAGCAAAGCTACAAGTATATGAGTTGTGTTGGAATACTCTCCTACTCATGAGTTACCTAATTGTATCTGTCCATCTGGCCCCTCTGACCTTGTCACTTTAAATCACTGGGGCCACTTTGACCACATTATCCATGATGGCTGCAAATTTTGTTAGACTGAGTTGCATGAATTCCTTTAACAGAGTGTAGAATCACAATTTTTCTCTCCATAAAACAATGTTGCTAAATGAAGTTACCTCCCACAGTAACTTTGAAATCCAATGGTTGGTGAATACATTTGTTTCTTTTTGACATGCAGAATTTCTTCTAATGAAGCCATGTTTTTAACCATATGTACTGAGGGAATACTGTGCATAGTGATGTTCAAGGCACTGCTGATCGGATGTAATCTGCATCACTGTTCATTCTAAGTACATAAGAAACATCAGCTTTTGTATGGGTGTGTACTTTTTAGTAATTTGTGTGCTAAAGTGATGACATATTTTCTTTATATCACTTATAAAATATGATGCCATATTTTATAACACCTAAAACTATAAAAGGAATCATATTTAGGTATAAGTTTTATCTGTTATATCTACAATGATTGAAGTCTTTCATCTAAAATTATACAATAGTTTCAGTTATCTAACAGATAGTAATTTGTTTAGGAATCTTTATTATATTGGCTGCAAAGAAGTGCCCTTGAATAAAGAAATAATATGACTTTGTTTTCCATTGCTATGTTGTTTGTGAACAAAAGAGTTGGACTTTTATTTTTATTTTACCATCATGGCATATTAAGTATGTCACCTGATAGATGTACCTAGTCTAGTTAATGCATTAATGCTCAAAGGCATATACAACTGATCAGAACATTTTAAATAAATAATATTATTCAAAAAATAATTGCAATGCCAAAAAGGATTATGCATTAAATTATTTGAGTTATTTTGTTAAACAAGATTTAACTTACATGGTACAATACATTGTCTATGCATATAGCAATTGGAGTTATTTTTTTCTTTTTCATTTAATTATAATTCATGATCCTGCTATATCAGATTTCCATAAATATTTGTTGGCTAATAATGGTGTCCAAAAAACATCATGTGCCTTTTAATAAAAGTTAAGGTGGCTTTTCAAGGACTGCAGTTAGGAAGACCTGTTTACTGAATATTAGAATATTTTTAAAAGCCTGATTTAGACCTTTGGCCAGTTAGTAGGATTTGTCGGAATAGTTATTTCCTTTAAATTCTCTTCTATATATTTCCATCACAAATTATTTTTATTGAGTTTCTATACAGTTTAAGCAGGATATACTATAAGTTTTTTTTTTTTTTTTTTTTTTTTTTTTTTTGTAATTCCCTTTAATCTGGCATTCTGAATTTTAGGCACCTTTAATGGAAAAAAAAATTTTTTTTTGTAAGGAAAGGATTCTTTTATTTCTTCTAAAGAAAAAAAAAAAAAAAAAACAGGATACATGTGTAAAACATGTGGGTTTTGTTACACAGGTATACGTGTGCCATGCTGGTTTGCTGCACTTAGTGACCTCTCCTGTAAGTTCCTTCCCATCACCCCCCAACCCGCAACAGGCCCTGATGTGTGTTGTTCCCCTGTCTGTGACCATGTGTTCTCATTGTTCAACTCCCACTTATGAGTGAGAACATGTGGTATTTGGTTTTCTGTTTCTGCGTTAGTTTGCTGAGGATGATGGCTTCCAGCTTCATCCATGTTCCTGCAAAGGACATGATCTCATCCCTTTTTGTGGCTGCATAGTATTCCACAGTGTATATGTACCACATTTTCTTTATCCAGTCTATCATTGATGAGCATTTGGGTTGGTTCCATGTCTTTGCTCTTGTAAATAGTGCTGCAGTAAACATACATGTGCATGTGTCTTTAGAGCAGAATGATTTATATCCCTTTGAGTAAATACCCAGTAACAGGATTGCTGAGTCAAATGGTATTTCTGGTTCTAGATCCTCGAGGAATCGCCATACTATCTACCATGATGGTTGAACTAATTTACATTCCCACCAACAGTGTAAAAGCATTCCTATTTCTCCACAGCCTTGCCAATATCTATTGTTTCCTGACTTTTTAATAATCACCACTCTGAATGTCATGAGATGGTATCTTATTGTGGCTTTCATTTGCATTTCTCTGATGAGCAGTGATGTTGAACTTTTTTTCATATGTTTTTTGGCTGCATAAATGTCTGCTTTTGAGAAGTGTCTGTTCATATCAGAAGGGATTCTTATTGGCGCTAATCATGCATATTAAACCTTGGAAAAAGGGTCTCTTGATTTTTGCTTACTGATATCATGTACTCACAGATGCATTTGAAATGCAATATTTGGCGATTCCCACACTTTCATTTTAGAGATGAAGCTCTGCCCACCTGGGTACCAGTAGCAGAGTGCTTCTGATCCACAGTGATCATTATCATCATAAATTGCTATTGATCAAAAGCCAGATGCAAATCTTATAAATATTTTGAACTGATTTTATTAGCTTTTATTCCATTTGATCTCAGGATATTATTAAATTCATGTATTTCCAGGAATTATAAATTATTACAGGATAACCAAATCTTACAGCTTATGATTTCCAAAATTCCTTTCACATCACTTATTTACATCTTAAAATAATGCTACAAGCAGCATGATGGACATTGAGCATTCTCATTTTGCAGATGAATAAACTGAGACTCAGTATCCCTTATTAATTAGCAGCAGGATGTGAATTTTCTGGCCTTGTTCCACTTCTCTCTCTACTGTAATATATGATGTTCTAAAAGTGATTGTGGAAAATCTATGAAATAAAATTTGAACGATGTCAGAAGGGGGGAGTTGATAGCAGCTGCTATGTGCGCCTAAATCTGTTACTTAACTTCTTTATGATTCCAGTGGAAAGTGGAGCCATAATGTAGTCTAGAAAGATTTATTCAGCATTCTGGTCAGTGTACTTTAATAGAAAACCTGCTCACACTCAGATAAGTGTTAACAGGGATAAGAAAGATGGATTGAAATGCTATAAAATGATTTTATTTCATTAAGAAACATCTTTTTATTATTAATAAACTACATTTCTTATTCTAAGCTCACACTTCCTGATAGTGCCTTTATGACATTTCAAAGTATTTTATATCAAACCACTTATAAAATGAGAGTTTTACTTTGTATTTATGTCTCCCTGGCCATATTAAGAGCAAAATGGATATATAGACATATATATTATATATATAGTACATGTATATTGAATATCAGTGTCTCCAAAATATAACTCAAAGCTCTCCACTTTTCACTGTCTCCTCTGTAACCACCATAATTAATGCCACCATCTACCACTTGAATCACTGAAATTGCCTCTCCAAAATGATCTCATATCTCTTTCCCTCTTCATTTGAACATTTTTTTCTGTTCTTCTATTTCTTGAACGTGTTCCTCACATTTCTGCCTCAGAGTATTTCACTTGCTCTTTGTCCTTGAAATGCAGCTTTCTCATATCATGTTCAGCCACTTCTTTTCTGTCAGAGCATCATTAATCTAATAACAATATCACCTTCTCAGAGAGGATTATCTTGGCAGTGTCTGATGTAGAATTTCTCCCAACCCCATCACCCTCATGGAAGTTATCTGAATTGATCCTTCCCATCCAATAATGGTCTCTTCATTGTCTGCCTCTCTTCTCTGTAGCACAATCTCCATTTGTATGTCTGGTTCCACAGTGCCCTTTTCATTGGTTGCAGAGGCTTAGATTTGAAGGAATTATAGGTTGGTACAAAAGTACTTGTGGTTTTTGCCATTGCTTTAATTGCAAAACCACAATTACTTTTGCACCAACCTATATCGACTTCTTAAAGCTTGATAAAGTTTGTCTATAAAATTTTGTAGGCCTGGTTCTTTCATCGAAAGCCTTTATTTTTGTTTTGTTTTTAGACAACAACTTTCACTTTTTACATTTTGGTTTTTGGATTCTTAAACCATTTATAAACTGTTTATATCAACATAGATCAACTATTTATGTCAACATAGATTAAATGCCTGGAAAAATCAGGCATTAGTAAGATTTAAACTTCCATGCCACAAAAATTTTTATTCTCATAAATTTTAAGTTTTCATGTCTTGTTTTAAATGTGCTTTCTCATCCTAAATTTTGTAACTGTTTTCTCTGAAAGCCTACATATATATTCATACACGTTTGAGTTCGGGAGTCAAGCAAATAGGAGTTCAAAATCTGCTTCAGGCATGCAGTACTTGGATGAACTTAAGCAAGTTAGATAACTTCTCTAAGACTCAGTTTTATCATTTGTGATAAAATTGTGAAGATATTGTGAAGATTAATGATGTAGATATGAAGTGCTTAGTCCAGTATCTGACATATAGTAAATACTTAATGATAGTTCTTGTATTGTTACTATTCTTACTGGTAGACATAATATTTCTGATTTTTTTAATAATTAGACCTCATTATTGCTATTTATTGTTTGTCATTGTTATCATACATACTTCAAATATGTCTAGATGAAACATCTTTTAACCAAACACATTTTGGGAAACATCACTAGGACATGTTTTATAGCCAGTGAGTATCAAAAGCTTTGGTAGATCCACAATAAAGAATTAAAAATTAAATAAATAATTAAATAAAGAATTAAAAAATGTTAAAAGCAAAGAACAAAATGTCAACAGCAAGAAATATAAGCAATTGATGAGGAGAGGTAGCATTATTCTGGTTGCAGATCTTATACTGATTTTATCACTTTCACTCAATGAAAAATTATACAAGTAAATATGGTAGTTTTAATGTCTTAAATTATTTAAGAAAATCTAAGATACAGAACATTTGTTAGTTTGACTGCAGGACTTCTGTGAACAGATCAACAATATCAATACTTAATGAAAGGAAAAATCTTCCATGTAACAAAAATATAAATATAGTTTTTATGTGTGTATATATATATATATATATATAAAACTAATATGCAGATTTAAAGTAAAAAACTCTTAAAGAGAGAAGAGTCTAGAGCACTCTGTAATAAACTGCCCTCTTGATTCTCCCTTCTTTTTTCAAATAACTGTTGTATAAATCTGTGTTTTTAGAGTAGAAGTCTAGATGTTGAAAGTGATCAAAAGTAAAAGAAGATAAGAAGCCATATCTAAAGTTATTGTCCTCAGTCTTTAAGTCAAAAGAAAGACAAAGCTATTAAGCAGAACTCTCCCAAGAATGAATCTGTGATAGACGATCTAATCTACCTATAGAGTTGGCGTTAATTCACCTTTACTCCTGATCCTGTGATCATCCCTGAGGTCCCAACCAGCAGTGCCCACATGCAGCACAATCTGGTCACTGAGGTGGAAAAGAAGAGATTGGCAACTAGAAGAACATCACCCATGGTTCATACGGCACTGCTTGTTTGAGATCTGCTCCCTTGTCTTTCATCTGGATCCATCTCATACTCAGCTCAGCTGGATGCCTAATGCAGAAGGAGTCCTCAGAAAAGTTACTCATTCAGTATTTATATACTAAATATCAACTCTGTGCCAGAGACTGATTTAGGTGATGGGAATATTGCAGTGAGCAAAACAAAGTGCTTCCTGGACCTTACATTCCAGGGGAGGGAGCCAGAGAAAAAGCAAATACATATAAATTATGTCAAATAATAAGTGCTACAAAGGAAACTAAGTTACAGTGAGGAGAGGGAACATTATGAAGCTGTGTTATTAGATAGAATAATCAGTTATGACATTTGGATTAACCTGTGTTCTCACATATTCATATGTTGAAGCCCTAATCCCCAATATTATAGAATGTGATCATATTTAGAAACAAACCTTTTGAAGAAGACATTAAGTTAAAATGGATTCTTTAGGATGTGCCCTAATCCAATCTGACTGATGTCCTTATTAGACGGGGAAATTTGGACATAGGAAGAAACACTAAGGGTGCATGTACAGAGAGGGATAGCCATGTGAAGGGGCAACGGAAGGGCAGTCATCTGCAAGCCAAGGAGAGAGGGTTCAGCGGAAATAAACCCTGCCAGCATCTTGGTCTTGGACTTCCAGTCTCTAGAACTGTGAGAAAATGAGTATCTGTTTTTTAAGCTACCCAGTTTGTGGTGTTTTGTTACAGTGGTCCTAGCAAACGAATACAGTTAGGATGAACAACTCTGTCAGGATAGCAGAGTTGACATTTGAACACTAGCCAAGATGAAGTAAAGGAGTGGGTTGTGAATAGTTGATGAAGAGAATATCAGGAAGAAGGGGAAGCAAGTGCAGAAGTCTTTAAAATGTTGCATGCTTGGGATAAATATTTGGTGAATACGAGAGTGGCTGATTGGATGGGTAAAAGTGGGTACTCAATACATACCTGCTGAATTGGGAAGTATAGAGATGTACTGAGTGCCTAGCAGCTCCCCACAACTCCTGGACATTCCCTCTTGTCAGAGGTCTGGCTGGACACAGACATGTCACTGTTTTATAGGGAGGCTTCTCAGGGCTATCCCATCACCCAATAAAGAGAGGAAAGAGGGCAAGTACTACAATACAGGTGGTCCCCAACTTGCAACAATTCAGCTTATGATTTTTCAAATTTAAGATAGTATGAAAGTGATACACATGCAATAGAAAGTGTACTTTGAATTTTGATGTTTTCCCCGGCTATTCCTGATTTAGAATACTCTCTCACCACGATGCTGGGTAGAGACAGTGAACCACAGCTCCCAATCACACAGTCACCAGGGTAAACAACAGATGTGCCCGAGTGTACTCTGTTGCCAGATATTTTACTAAACTGTAGGCTAATGTAAGTGATCTGAGCACATTTAAGGTAGGCTAAGCTGTGGCATTTTGCCGGTTAGGTGGACTAAATGCGTTTCCACATTTAGAATGCCAAGGAGAACAAAAGAATCATCTCTTTAGTTTAGATTAAGTGATGTAATATTGCTGAATGTCACTTTACTTTGTAAAATAGTATGTCCAAATGCTAAAGTTAAATGGATATACCTTTTATTTGGCTTTCTTTAATTCTGGAACGACTTTTTAAAGGCATTTAACAGAGAGGATCAGGGACAGTTTTAGGAGAGAACATATAATTACGTGCCATTCAAACTGTTTACAAACATGAATGTTACAGAGCTAGCAAAACTGTAATTACATTCTGAGTGAAGCTGTGATATGCTGGTTTTCATCAGGTAGTTGCATTATTAAAAGTTAATTTTTACAGCAAAGAAGTGAAGTTTCCAAAAGAAGCTTGCGTTTTGAATCTGTAATGACTAACTGCTCATCATATTGTTTTCTGATAATAAATTACTGAAACTACTTCTCCCTTTAAAAATGACTACTGAAGTACAGTTGTTTTAGATTAAATATGCCAGTGTAGGTTTGGTTTGAGGGAGATTTTCTGCTAATTTTGCATTTTTTACAAGTGCTTGTGAATTATATGTAAAGAAGACTTTTATAGTAATGATGATACATCTGATTTTTCATATTTGCATGCTTAGCACCATGAGTTGGATTCCTTAACATTCAGATGAAATCTCACTTTGTTTTTGATAATCATAGAATTCTACAGTTGGAGGTGACTTAGACCATATAAGTTCCTCACAGGCATTCCATCTTTTTTATAAATGAAGAGACCTCAAGTCAAATAAAGAGAAACCAGGACTTTTTCAGGACCACAGAGCAAGTGGCAAAATCAGGGTAGGCCTGGAATCTTGACCCCTCATATTCTTTCTTCCGATTTAAAAGCAAACAAAAACAAAAGCCTACCTAAAAAAGATATTTGAGAAAGTATAATCATGCTGTAAATTTATTTTAAATTGAGTTTTATTTTGTAGCTCTAAATACAGATGTTATATCATAAAAAGTTGCTTTCTTTGAATAAACAGGAACAGAAAACCGAATACCACATGTTCTCTCTTGTAAGTGGGAGCTAAACATTGGATATGCCTGGACATACAGATGGGAATAACAGACACTGGAGACTACTAGCGGAGAGAGAGGGAGGAGGGCAAGGGCCGAAAAACTATCTATTGGGTACTATGCTCAGTACATGAGTGACAGGATCATTTGTACTCCAAACCTCAGCAGCAGGCAATATACACGTGTAACAAACCTACACGTGTATCACTGAATCCAAAATAAAAGTTGAAATTATTTAAAAAAGTAAAAATATGTATTTGTAAATTTTTATTTTTATTATTCTGGTAAAGGTGACATGTCAACTTTATTCAAGTTGGAACTACCCAGAAACAGGGAGTCACATTTCTTCCTCAGGATTTTAAAGTGTAGAAGGACATAGATGTGCGAGGACACAAAACACTAGTGAACATAATTGAACGATAGACCTGGATACCATTAGGACATCTACATTTCTAGAATATTATTGGCTTCATTAAAATTGTCATGGGAAAGTTTCCCTCTAAGATAATTTTTTGTTTTCAAATTGATTTTATCTAGATTTCCCCAAGAGTCCCAAGTTTGCTTGGATCATTTTGATCTTAACATTAAATTACAGTAATATAAGGAAACGGGAAGAATATGGTACCAATATTTCTTCGACTCCCTTAAATGGTGTGCAGTGTTCCCGTGCCAACATTTAGAACCTTTTAATAGCTTTGCAGTTTTACCAGAATAGGGTTTTTTGTTTTTTGGGGAATTTTTTCTGGACGAAACGTGACTCTGTTGATGCCATGTATGTTGCTGCTGGTCTTTTCTCACATTCACTCCTGAATCTTGGCCTTGCCTTCTGTGGCCAGGCAGAGTGACATGCACCTGCAGTCCCAGCTGCTCAGGAGTCCAGGGCAGGAGGATTGCTTGAGCCTAGGAGTTCCGAGGTGTAGTGTGCCATGGTTGTGCCTGTGTGTAGCCACTTTAATCCAACCTGAGCAACATAACAAAACCCGGCCTCTAAAAATAAATAAATAAATGAATAAAAACGTTGTTTTCTGGAGACATGTTTATGTAAGGTGGCAGAGTTGTTTTTTGTGACCCCTGAGAAAGGCAGGCAGTTTAAAAGCTTCACCTGCTTTTAGTTTGCTTACTTTTAAAACTAAGGGGTCATAGCTGAAGGAACTCTTAGCTTTTTTGTATGTGTACATGGACCTGATCATCTAACCCACCTCATGCTAATTTATCTACCTGGAGTGCTCTTCCTGCCTCCCTACATGAAAAGGTGGTTATTCTCTAGGCCTTCAGCTTCCTTGAGGGTCCCATCACGGATATGTCCCCATTTCCTGTTTTGGTCTGTCTCAGTATTCTATTTGTTTTCTTCATTTTACTCATCATTCTGTGTGTATATGCATGCATATGTATATTTAGCTATTTGTTTCCTATCTCCTCTTCTAGAGTGTAAGCTCCTACAAAGCACATACTACATCTTCTGGTTTCGTGTCCATAGAACCCCTGTATTTTTTGTAGCATATAGTAGCCCATTAGGTAATGCTAGGTGAATGAATGACTGCATGAATAAGTCACTATGTGATACGTGTGATCAGAGTGTTGTTCAACAATGGTTTTAGCTTTTTGCTATATTTAACATGATTGTAAAAGATATAGGACCCTTCAAAGCATGTTTTAAATCTCTGAAACCTTGAAATGGGTATGTAAACTAGACAGAAAGTAGTTTCAGCTATTGTTGGCGATTGGTCAGCCTTCAAAAAATCAGAAATTCAAGATCTTGGAAAGGGATTTTTATCATTAACAACAAACACTGAATATTGTTACATATTGTTTTATACTAAATAAATTCTTAATAAAGTTTTATGACAAAATTAACAGATTTTGAAAATGTGAAAATTAAGAGTTTCAGTGAAATGCATATTACATGGTAAGATGCATATCATATAGCATGAGAGATGCATATACCCCTTAATCTTGGCACTTTGGGGGAACTCTAGGATACAAGGAATTTATCAAATGATACTCTTCAAGGGATTAGTGAGTTGAAGTCTTTATTTTTTTTTGACAAAGAAATTGTAATCCAGAGAGATTACATGATTCAACTATTTCAAGTCCTTTTTCTGGAATGTGATGATATGAATCAATACATAACTGACTTCTTCAAGGTCACACCAGCAGATAGTGGAATTTAAAATAAGAAAGAGGACATGCTTCAGAGCCATAGAGACTTTGTGAGAGCCTCAGCTCTATCATGACCCAGGTCAGCTTCACTATTTCTTTATCTATATGACAATGATAATTATACTAATGCTGTGGTTTGAATATATCCCCCAAATGTTCGTGCGTTAAAAACTTAACTGGCTTTGTAACAGTTTTAAGAGGCGGGGCCTTTAAGAGGTGATTAGGCCTGAGGGCTCTGCCCTAATGAATGGATTCATGCTATTATCGCAGGAGTAGGTTAATTATCATGGGAGTGATTTCTTGATTAAAGGACAAGTTCAGGTCCATTTTCTCCCTGTGTCCTGTGTTCATTTACCATCTGATACCCTCAACCATGGGATGGCCCTCACCAGATGCTGGCACCATGCTCCCGGACTTCTCAGCCTCCAGAATCATGAGTCAAAAAAAACTTCTGTTCTTTATAAATTACTCAGTCTGTGGTTTTCTGTTACAGTAGCAGGAAATGGACTAAGGCAACTACCTAACCCATTGTGGTTTAAATAAGAATTTATATATCAAGTATCTAGCACAATGCCTGTCCACACTTGGTATTCTGTAAATATTAGTTTCCTCTGCCTTCTCTTAAATGCCACCTCTCTTTATATAATGTCTAATAACAGGAACCCCACCATGTTTCTGCCAAATCAATCTGTTTATTAATTAAAACCATTAAAAATACTAATCATAATGGCTTACAAAAATATGAGGCAAAGTACCATAGTAAGTCCGATGACAAAATGTCTCAGGCAGTACCTCTCAAATTAGAAAGACAAATAGAAAAGATGTGGAAGATATGAACGAAGAGGAGGCGAAAAAGGAAGAGAAAGAAAAATGCAGAGGTAAATTTTAAATGTTAGGGTCATGCCCATTAATACAAGTCTTCTATTAATCTTGCAGAATGGATACTTGCCTCTTGGGAGGCAGCTATCAATTTAAGGCTAAAAGTATAATGTGCAACATTTAAGAAAAAATGGAGTTTAAAATTCATACTGATAGAAATCCTAGCAATACCCACTTTGAATTTATTTATTTCACAAAGATATAAAAACCTAATTTTTAGCTGAAACGAATGAATGTAATCACAATTCACTCTTCCTAGTGAAAGTGTCACTAGCTACCAACAGAGGGTGTGTGTGTGTATGAAAATATATATATATATATATTTTATATATGTGTGTTTACATATGAATTATGTTTATATTTTTTCTAAATCTCCTATAACCCTTCAAAGTTGTGTTGAAACATATATCATTGATCAGATTTTTATGGCCAAGTATTCAGAAAACAATCTTTTGACAGTTGAAACGCCAGTTTTCAGAAAGAAAGAAAATTAAGCCATTTCCCTCAAGCATCATCTAGCTGATGGTTGCTGACAACAGAAGATTTTCTTACACTTAGATTTTCCAACCTTTCTGACTCACATACATATCTATGTAGATGGCTTATGGTTAAAACTTGAATAACCATCTTAAATTGTGATATTCAGAAATGTAAGCTCTGGCCCTTTACAAAATGAATACTTTGAAATTGTTGTGTCTGTCTCCCTAATAGTTTTGTTTTGGAGGGGGGGAAATGCTGTGCTCCAGAAACCAAGCAGTCAGCCTTTATTTATTTATTTATTTATTTGAAAACTTATTGGATAAGGAGCCCAAGAAAAGGCACTGGAAGATGTGAGAATTATTCTCCTTCCGTTCAAAAATTTTATTCTTATTGAGACACAGTAAGAAAATAAAAAACAGTTTAAGTGAGAACAAAAAAAAGATTGCTTGTAAAAGATAATCTATGGTATGACTATTCTGACAACTGCACTGGTACTTTTCACAAGGAAATACAGATGACCAAGTCATAGTGAGTTGAACTTGATGAAAATAGATGGGCAGGGAGAATTTAATGATGCTTAGTCTTTAATAATTAAAATATAATTCAGCCAATTAGTAATACAATGCACCAAACAATTCATTTGCAGTATCAGTTATGAAAGATTGGTTTGATTCAGGTACTAAGTAGTCATCAGAGGTGACATTGTGTCACTGGGGAAAAGCTGGTTTCCTTGGGTTTCTACATACATTTTTCTATTTGAATCAGATAAAATAAGTAATAAGTAAATACATAGGAAAACCTCTTTATATTAAGGCCTATTTTAGATGGCAAATACAAATCAATTAGTAAATTAAATACCACTGATTATTGATATTCCACACATGAAGTGTTAAATAAATCATAGGACTTTTCCCGATGCCTACTATAAATGATTTTAAATAGTTTTTTTAGGTCAAATTCACAATTAATAACAAATGAGCTTTTAAGTCTTCAGAAAACATGAACATAATAATAGAGAAATTATGGAGACATTGTGCAAACTTTAGATAGTGATCATTTAAAAGTTAATTTCATGAAATGAATAGTTGGCCATTAACAATCTGGGCTTAAAGAATGTTAACATCCTAAATCATAAATAACCACTTTATTTTATAATGGATGTTTTAATTTCAAATGACCTGTAGATATTTGTTCACAGATTTGCTGTTGTATTTGTTCTGTTTCCTTTTGTTTCGTTTATTTTTTTTAATTAACAGATAACACAAACCACTCAAGTGAATTTTATTTATTGCTATATAAATATATTTTTATTACATTAAATCATGTGAAGTTGGTATTTTTGTGGGTCAAAACTGTCAAGTCTAAAAATCTCATGGTTTAACTTAAAATAACAGAGGTCTGGGTCTAGGACTGAGCATTTTAAAGTTTAATCTGTAATCCAGGCTTCTACATGAAAATATAGTATGGCAACATATAGACACTTACTGAAGGTGGAAAGCATTTGAAATCTCATGAGGTTTGCATACTCAGTGACCTAAACTACTTACCTTTTAAAAGCAATCAGAATCCAATTTTTTTCAATTTTGCTGAGAAATAGAATCATTAAGGAGACCGTATATTTATTCCTTCAGCATGAAAAGAGTATTATTATATCTGTCTAAACATAAGTAACCTGAGAAAACAAATTAACTAACATATATGTGTATACTTGTTTTCCTTTGAATTTAAAATAAAAAGCATGTAAATATTATTTTCTCATATTAAGCAATTAAATATATTAAATAAAACATGACAGTGTTTTCTGTTTATATACTATGAACATTGTGAAAGTATTAACTGCCTGTTTCTTCATTTCTAAAACTGAGTCAAGCATCGAGAATTATAAAATGATGACATGAAAAGTACGTTTTGGAATTCTCTTGTGTTATATATAGAGCAAACACCATGCGTATCAACCACATTTAAAATGATAAACCACATGGATGGAGTTAAACCAAATTAGAAATTAATTATAAGTGGCTTACTCTGCCCTTCAAATCTAGTTTTTAAATGTTCTTTGAGACTATGCAGAATACTGAATTTAGAACTCTTAGGTCACACATACTTACATTTTGATTTCATAACTATGGTATGGCAAACAGCATACTTTTCTCAATATTAAGTGTTGAAAAATCCCTTTCTCCATGCTACTCCAAGCCTATTACTAGTTGAAGAGAGAGAAGTGCCCCTGAGATCTGCGGTATATATTTCTGCAGCTTTAGAAGTTGTCTGAGACAGGATCTGTACAAGGAGAACATGCCATGCTAGGAATAACCTGTCAATGTACACAAGACCAGGGGTCTTACAGGATCTGCTTTCAAAAATACACTTCCGGCCGGGCGCGGTGGCTCAAGCCTGTAATCCCAGCACTTTGGGAGGCCGAGACGGGTGGATCACGAGGTCAGGAGATCGAGACCATCCTGGCTAACACGGTGAAACCCCGTCTCTACTAAAAAATACAAAAAAAAACTAGCCGGGCGAGGTGGCGGCGCCTGTAGTCCCAGCTACTCGGGAGGCTGAGGCAGGAGAATGGCGTGAACCCGGGAGGCGGAGCTTGCAGTGAGCTGAGATCCGGCCACTGCACTCCAGCCTGGGCGACAGAGCCAGACTCTGTCTCAAAAAAAAAAAAAAAAAAAAAAAAAAAAAAATACACTTCCCAGATTATTTGAGGCTTCACATTCCATCCTCAGAATCCGTATCTGATCCCCTACATGTATGAAGCAAACCCCAAACAAGGGAGAATAGAGAGGCTGTTACATATACTTAAAAAAACTATCTCAAAAAATCCTATTCTATTTGGGCACCTGTGCTTTAGAATGAGGTGGCTTTTATTATTGATGAAAAACAGAAAAGTAACTGAGAAGCAGTATTATATACAGACAGAAATAACTGTGATAGTAAGTGGAGTTCTATCAGAGAATTCTGCATTTCTCCATCATAGAACTTAAATATTTACACAGTCACTCATTTAGTGTCTTTCCACATTGCCAGAGTATAAGCTCTATGATGGCAAGAACTGTATTTGTCTCTCTTGAATGTATTATTGTGGGGATTTTTTTTTTTTTTTTTTTTTTTTTTGAGATGGAGTCTCACTGTGTTGCCCAGGCTGGAGTGCAGTAGCACGATCTTGGCTCACTGCAAGCTCTGCCTCCCAGGCTCACGCCATTCTCATGCCTCGGCCTCTGGAGTAGCTTGGACTACAGGTGCCTGCCACCACGGCCGGCTAATTTTTTTTGTATTTTTAGTAGAGATGGGGTTTCACCATGTATTGTGGGTATTTTTTAAATCACTGATATGACTTTGTATTTATGCCATTTTGTATAAACCTCTTCAAGGAGAACTACAAACCACTGCTCAATGAAATAAAAGAGGACACAAATAAATGGAAGAACATTCCATGCTCATGGACAGGAAGAATCAATATCATGAAAATGGCCATACTGCCCAAGGTAATTTATAGATTCAATACCATCACTATCAAGCTACCAATGACTTTCTTCACCTAATTGGAAAAAACTACTTTAAAGTTCATATGGAACCAAAAAAGAGGCCACATTGCCAAGACAGTCCTAAGCCAAAAGAACAAAGCTGGAAGAATCACACTACCTGACTTCAAATTATACTACAAGGCTACAGTAACCAAAACAGCATGGTACTGATACCAAAACAGAGATATAGACCAGTGGAACAGAACAGAGCCCTCAGAAATAACACCACACATCTACAACCATCTGATCTTTGACAAACCTGACAAAAACAAGAAGTAGGGAAAGGATTCCCTATTTAATAAATGGTGCTGGGAAAACTGGCTAGCCATATGTAGAAAGCTGAAACTAGATCCCTTCCTTACACCTTATACAACAATTAATTCATGATGGATTAAAAACTTAAACGTTAGACCTAAAACCATACAAACCCTAGAAGAAAACGTAGGCAATACCATTCAGGACATAGGCATGGGCAAGGACTTCATGTCTAAAACACCAAAAGCAATGGCAACAAAAGCCAAAATTGACAAATGGGATCAATTAAACTAAAGAGCTTCTGCACAGCAAAAGAAACTACCATCAGAGGGAACGGGCAACCTACAGAATGGGAGAAAATTTTTGCAATCTACTCACCTGACAAAAGGCTAATATCCAGAACCTACAAAGAACTCAAACAAATGTACAAGAAAAAAACAACCCCATCAAAAAGTGGGCAAAGAATATGAACAGAAAGTTCTCAAAAGAAGACATTTATGCAGCCAACAGACACATGAAAAAATGCTCGTTATCACTCGCCATCAGAGAAATGCAAATCAAAACCACAGTGAGATACCATCTGACACCAGTTAGAATAGCAGTCATTAAAAAGTCAGGAAACAACAGGTTCTGGAGAGCATGTGGAGAAACAGGAACACTTTTACACTGTTGGTGGGACTGTAAACTAGTTCAACCATTGTAGAAGACAGTGTGGCAATTCCTCAAGGATCTAGAACTAAAAATAACATTTGACCCAGCCATCCCATTACTAGGTGTATACCCAAAGGATTATAAATCATGCATGAAGACACATGCACACGTATGTTTATTGTGGCACTATTCACAATAGCAAAGACTTGGAAACAACCCAAATGTCCATCAATGATAGACTAAGAAAATGTGACACATATACACCATGGAATACTATGTAGCCATAAAAAAAGATGAGTTCATGTCCTTTGCAGGGACATGGACGAAGCTGGAAACCATCATTCTCAACAAACTATCGCAAGGACAAAAAAACCAAACACCGCATGTTCTCACTCATAGGTGGGAACTGAACAATGAGAACACTTGGACATGGGAAGGGGAACATCACACACCGGGCCCTGTCATGGGGTGGGGGTTTGGGGGTGGGATAATGTTAGGAGATATACCTAATGTAAATGACGAGTTAATGGGTAACAATATGTAACAAACCTGCACATTGTGCACATGTACCCTAGAGCTTAAAGTATAATAAAAAAAAAGAAAAAAAGAGCATGTTACTTTTAATGATAAAATTCTGGAGAAAATAAGGAAAACATTTTGTCTTTCCCAAAGTCTTAAGTGAAACATAAAAGTATGAACAGAAAGAACAGAAAGTCACTTTTTTGCTTACTCTGAAAGAATCTGCAAAGAACTTACCCAAGTGTTCTTGACCTCTTAAGTGACACAAGTGATGAAAGAAGACACCACCCATCCTCCTGCTGCACACTTCAAAAACAGACTGCCTGTAGAGGAATGTAAATGACTCTTTGAAACAGAAAAATTCTTGAAAGCTTACTAATGGATTTCTCTTCAACAGAACAATTTCAGGAAAATGGATAGAAATTTTCTTTTCTGAGTTGTTCACCTTAGTGAAGTAGTCCTTTAGCTCTGGATCTAAAAAAACATGAGGTTCTACATATAGAAAGTCAGATACATTTTATATGGTTTTTAATTGAAATTAAAAATCAGCCTGCAGTAATGATTAGTGTATTTTTTTGGAGTACATCTGTTTATTGATGTCAGTAAACATGACCTCATCTTTTTTTTTTTTTTTTTTTTGACACCTGAAAGTGTCTAGATTTTTTTTTTTTTTTGTAACTACTTACTGTCCTTTAAAGCTTATGTTAGCCTTTTTAAAATTACTTCTTAGTCTCAACATTGTATTCTGCAGGACACTGATTCTCTGTGAATAAACAAAAAAGCCTTCTATGTTCAAAACATTGTGGTAAACAGACTAGTTTGCTGAAAGCATCTGAAAGTTCCTATTTAAATTATGGGTCTCCAAGAAGATAATTATACTATTCAATCATTTTAATCTTCTTCAACAACAGAACCCTTTTTACAGGAAGAGCCTCCTGGGTCTAATGTTTACAAAAAAAAAAAAAAAAAACCCAAAACATTCTGGACAAAGTATACCTTTTTCAAAATTTCATTTTATTATATAGAAGTATTGCAAAACAACATTTAAGTGTTTCTAATGACTTCTGACTCATTCTATATTCTGAATAACTGCCTCGGTCAAATTTGTGGAAACCATACATACAAACACATATCTAGTTGCATTTTCCACATGGTTAGCTATATGCTGCTGCTCTTGCATCTGGGTTTAAATAGAAAACACAGGGGTAGATCTATTTAAATATGCTCCTTACCTATTGGTTATGTCTCTCCCCCTTCCTCACACCTTTGATGCTTATGAGCATCTATTTTTTGGACAGCCTGTGCCATCTTCTGCATTAATTGAATGATTATGAGCTGGAAAAAGTGAGTGTCTTAGACATCAAGGGGTAGCTAATTGAACAGTATTATATGAGGGCATGAAAGTGTGAAATATAAGGGGAAATTCTTGTGAAATTTATTTTATATTTTTGTGACTTCCTTAAGTCATTTGCATACATTCTCATAATTTAACTCAATTTCCAGACACATTAATGTATTCCAATTCAATTCAGTTATGATGGTAACCACCTGGAATTAGTGTAGGCACTATAGGTTACAGGCGCAGTTACCAGTAAGATTACTCTCACTTCAGGTGCCAACTGCAAGTTCAGAGGTTTCCAAGCCACCTACATTTCTGAACAAATGGATTCAAATATGGGAGAGTTCCTGTGATTTCCTTTAAGTCAATAATTTGCTAGAGTGACCTACAGAACTCAGGAAAGCATGTACGTAAATCAAGATCTGCCAAATAAGAAACACATAAAGTGAGGTCTGGGAAGAGTCCTGAACCCAATGCTTATGTGCCATCTTCCCGTGGAATCAGAGTGCATCACTTTCCCGGTATATCAGTGTGTTCACTAACCAGATAACTACACCAAACCTCGTGGTTCACAGAATTATTAGTGTTTTAAATAGCCATGATTGATTGGATCATCCAGCACATGATTATACTCAATCTTCATCATTTCCACATTTTTCAGAATAATCATCTGTTTTTGAATTGTGTCATAGTTATATTCTTGGAGGCGATGCAAGTATATTGAGTTTCTTTCCCACTCTAAAAGACCCAGAAAGTTTAATGTTGGAGTTGTATGTTACCCTTTGCTCTCAATTTTCACCTTTAGGAATCTCCTTTGGTAGCATTTTCTCCTCTGACCTTCTTACCATTAGAATTAGCTCTGATGGGGGTTGAGAGGATATGAATTAGCTCTGATGTGAGTTGAGAGGTATCAGTGACTTCCCTGCATAGACTACTTCCTGTAGTCTACCAGGAAGGGTTTAGTGGAAGCCTTTTCACTGTCTCAGGGCCTGCAAATTACCAGATGCTTGACATTTAGAAACTAGACATCCAGATAAGTGGGCTTTGTTCCCAATAAGTGGAACATTTTACAAGGAATTGCATTTCTTTACATATGAAACAATGAATTACAGTATGAAAAAGCGTTCATATAAAATATTTTTATTCTGCTGAAGCCACTTTCTTGGAGTATTTAGAGGATTTTCGTTGTAGTATTAAATATATTATCTTATGTAAAGTTCTTAATGTCATTTTTATATCAAATCCAGACAATATATTGGGATGTTAATTTGAAGAAAGAATGTAACACTCTTCTAATTTAGTTCCCCCAAAATGTAAAATTTATTAAAATTTCAGACTAAGAAAAAATACAAGTACTTTTAAAATGTGCTCAATTTTTATTTGATATATATCTTTGATATTAACTAATGATAGTGAACTTACTATGGACATTTTTTTCCAGAAAATAATCGCTTATAAAGCATATATCCAGGTTCATACATGCATTGGTTGAGTAAATTAGTTGATCCATCTCACAAATGTAAGTAGTTTCTCAGAATACATGGTATTAGTTTTACCATATGTATCTGAAAAAAGATGAGAAGAGCTTTTTTAGTAGTGTCTTTTTTAATGTATGCATAATTGCACATATTTATGGAGTATGTGTGATATTTTGAATATGATGTGTAATGATCAAATCAAGGTATTTAGGATATGCCTCATCTCAAACATTGATCATTTCTTTGTGTGGGGAACATTTCTCATCTTCTAGCCACTTTGAAATATATACGAAATTATTGTTAATTATAGTCACCCTACAGTGCTATGGAACACAAGAACTTACGTTTTCTAACTGCATGTAAACATTAAGGAACTTGTCTTCATCTCCAACTCCCCCACCCCTGCCGTGAGCCTCTAGTAAATATTCTAATCTCTACCTTCATGAGAGCAACTTTTTTAGCTCACACATAGGAGTGACAATCTGCAATGTTTGTCTTCTCTGCCTGGCTTACTTCACATGACATAATGACCTTCAATTCCCTCTGCAAATGACACTTTGCTGCAAATGACAGGATTTTTTTTTTTAATGGAACAGTACTATTGTGTGTGTGCGCATATTTATATACATATATTCACAATGAAATGCTTTTGTGTGCGATATATATATATATCTCACATTGTCTTTGTTTATTCATTTATTGATGGACAGTTTGTTTTTTTCCATATGTTGGCTAAGGTGAATAGTGCTACAATGAACAGCGGGGATGCATGTGTATATTTGATATACTGATTTCCTTTCTTTGGATAAATACTTGGTAATGGTATTGCAGGATTGCCTGGTAGTTGTACTTTAAGGTTTTGTTAGAAACTTCCATACTGTTTTCCATAATGACTATCCAGATTTACAGTCCCTCCCTAACAGTTATTTTCCTCTGCATCCTCACCAACAGTTGTTATTTTTTGTCTTTTGGATAATAGCCATTGTAATACTAAGTGAGATGATATCTCATTTTGTTTTTGTATTCACTTCCCTTATGACTAATGATGTTGAGTATTTTTCCTTATACCTATTGCCCACTTGTACATCTTCTCTAGAGAAATTATTCAGATTCCTTTCCCACTTTTTAATTTTATATATATATATTTTTATTTTTGGTGTTGACTTCTTGAAATTCTTTGTATATCCTGGATATTTGTTCCATGTCAGATGAACAGTTTGCAAATATTTTCCCACATTTAACAGGTTGTTCCTTCACTCTGTTGATTTTTCCTTTGTTGTGCAGAAGCTTTTTAGTTTAATGTAATAGTAATATGTGTCTATTTCTGTTTTTGTTGCTTGTCATTTTGAATTTATAGCAGTAAAATCATTGTCTACACCAATATCCTGAAGCAGTTCCCCTGTTTTCTTCTAGTAGTTCTATAATTTGGGCTCTTACATGTAAATCTTCAACCTGTTTTGAGTTGATTTTTATATATCATGAGAGATAGAGGTTTGGTTTCATTATTTTTTCCTTTGGATATCCAGTTGTCTCAGCACCATTTATTGAAGTGAGTGTCTTTTTCCCAATGTGTGTTTCTGATACCTTTGTTGAAAATCAGTTGGCTGTAAATACATGTATTTGTTTCTAGGTTCTCTATTCTGTTACTTTGGTGGATGTGCCTGTTTTTATACCAATACCATGCTGGTTTGGTTACTATAGTCATGTAGTATATTTTGAAGCCAGGTAGTGTGATGCTTCCAGCTTTGTACTTTTTGCTAAGGATTGAATTGGTTATTTGGGTTCATTTGTGGTTGTATACAAATATTAGGATTATTTTTTCTATTTCTTTGGAGAGTGTCTTTGGTATTTTTATAGGCATTGCATTGTATCTTTATATTACTTTGAGTAGCATGGTCATCTTAACAAGATTGACTCTTCCAATCCCTGAGCATGGGATGTTTTTCCATATGTCTGTATCCTCTTCAATTGCTTTCATCAGAAGTTTGTAATTTTCCTTGTAGAGTTTTTTCACCTCTATGGTTAGATTTATTCCCAGGTGTTTTTTGTTTGGCTATTTAAATGGGATTGCTTTCTTGATTTCTTTTTCAAATAGTTTGTTTTTACTGTATAGAAATGCTAGTGACTTTTTTTTTTAAATTTTGATATAGGGGCTAACTCTGTCACCCAGGCTAGAGCGCAGTGGTGCAGTCATAGCTCACTGCAGCCTCAACCTTCCAGGCTCAGCAGTTCTCTCACTTTGGCCGCCCAGGTAGCTGGGACTACAGGCATGCACCACTATACCCAGCTAATTTTTATTTTTGTGTTTTTTGTAGAGATGAGGTTTTGCCATGTTGCCCAGGCTGGTCTCAAAGTGCTCGGCTCAAGCAATCCACTTGCGTCAGCCTCCCAAAGTGCTGAGATTATAGGTATAGCTATCGCATCTGGCCAAGATAGTGACTTTTGTACATTGATTTGTATCCTTCAACTATACTGAATTTGTTTATCATGTCTAAGAGTTTCTTGGTGGAGTTGTTAGGTTTTTTAAAATGTAACATCACATCATCTGCAAAGACGGATAATTTAACTTTCTCTCTTCCAATTTGGATGCATCTTATTTCTTCCTTGTCTGATTGCTCTGCCTAGGACTTCCAGTACTATGTTGAATAAGTATAGTTAAAGTGGGCATCTTTGTCTTGTTCCAGTTATTAAAGGAAAGGTTTTCAGCTTCTCCCAGTCCAGTATGGTGTTAGCTGTGAGTTTTTGTATATGGCCTTTATTATATTGAGGTATGTTCCTTCTGTGCCTACTTTCTTGAAAATTTTTATCAGGAGAGGATGTTAAATTTTACCAAATGCTTTTTCTGAATCTAAGATTATAACTTTTTCCCTCATTCTGTTGATATAATGTATCTTGTTTATTGATTTGTGTATGTTGTACTATTTTTACATCTCTAGGATCTGATTATGATGTATTACCACTTTAATGTGCTGTTAGATTTGGTTTGCTAGTTTTTTGTTGAAAAATTGTGCATTTATGTTCATCAGGGATATTGGCCTGTAGTGTTCTTTTTATAATTGTTTCCTTATCTGTTATGTTCTATGAGAGTAATACTGGAGTAATATAATGAATTAGGAAGAATCCCTCCTCCTCAACTTTTTTGGAATATTTGAGAAGAATTCATGTTAGTTCTTCTTAATAAGTTTGACAGAACTCATCAGTAGTGCCATCAGTCCTGCACTTTTCTTTGTTGAGAGGCTTTACTGATTCAATCTTGTTACTCATTGCTTTGTTCATGTTTTCTGTGTCTTCCCAAGTCAATCTTGGTAGGTTGTATGTGTCCAAGAATTGACACATTTCTTTTAAATTTTTCAGTTTTTTTGTTTTGTTTTGTTTTGTTTTTGTGAGATGGAGTCTCACTCTGTTGCCCAGGCTGGAGTGCAGTGGTGTAAGCTTGGCTTACTGCAACCTCTGCCTTTCAGGTTCAAGCGATTCTCCTGCCTCAGCCTCCCAAATAGCTGGAATTACAGGCACCCACCATGATGGTTGGCTTATTGTTTTGTATTTTTAGTAGAGATGGAGTTTCACTATGTTGGCCAGGTTGATCTTGAACTCCCAACCTCAAGTGATCTGCCCACCTCGGCCTCCCAAAGTGCTGGGATTACAGACGTGAGCCACTGCACCGAGCCCTGTTGGTGTATAATTGTTTATATTAATATTTAATGGAGTTTTGTATTTCTGTGGTATTGGTTTTAATGTCTCCATATTCATATTGATTTTATTTGGGTCTTCTCTCTTTTTTCCTTTTTTGGTTGCCCAGCTAATGGTTTATCTTATTTTGTTTATCTTCTCACAAATCTAAGTTTTGGATTAATTTATCCTTTGTATTTTTTTAGTCTCCATTTCATTTAGTTCTGCTCTATTTCTTATTACTTCTTTTTGT
Organism: Chlorocebus sabaeus; assembly: GCF_047675955.1. NCBI lineage: Eukaryota > Metazoa > Chordata > Mammalia > Primates > Cercopithecidae > Chlorocebus > Chlorocebus sabaeus. Next base: position 97,844,883 of record NC_132916.1, on the reverse strand, counting down.
CAACTAATTTTGGATTTAGTTTGTTCTTTCTTTTTTAGTTCCTTGGTGTTTATTGTTATGTTGTTTATTTGAAATTTTTCTACTTTTTGAGGTAAATATTGCTCTAAGCTTCTCTCTGAGCACTGCCTTTGCAGAATCTTACTGGTATCTCATAGTATGTTGTGTTTTGATTTTATTCTGTATCAAGGTGGTCTTTTTATTTTTCCTTCTTAATTGTTTCATTGACCCAATGGTCATTCGTGGTCATTTTGTTTAATTCATATTTATTTGTACAATTTCCAAATATCCACTTTTTATTTATGTTTTTTAATATACTTTAAGTTCTAGGGTACATGTGCACAACATGCAGGTTTGTTACATATGTATACATGTGCCACGTTGGTGTGCTGCACCCATCAACTCGTCAGCACCCATCAACTTGTCATTTACATCAGGTATAACTCCCAATTCCATCCCTCCCCCCTCCCCCCTCCCCATGATAGGCCCCGGTGTGTGACGTTCCCCTTCCCAAGTCCAAGTGATCTCATTGTTCAGTTCCCACCTATGAGTGAGAACATGCAGTGCTTGGTTTTCTGTTTTTGTGATAGTTTGCTGAGAATGATGGTTTCCAGCCGCATTCATGTCCCTACAAAGGACAAGAACTCATCCTTTTTTATGGCTGTATAGTATTCCATGGTGTATATGTGCCACATTTTCTTAATCCAGTCTGTCACTGATGGACATTTGGGTTGATTCTAAGTCTTTGCTATTGTGAATAGTGCCGCAGTAAACATACGTGTGCATGTGTCTTTATAGTAGCATGATTTATAATTCTTTAGGTATATACCCAGTAATGGGATGGATGAGTCATATGGTATTTCTAGTTCTAGATCCTTGAGGAATCGCCATACTGTTTTCCACAATGGTTGAACTAGTTTACAATCCCACCAACAGTGTAAAAGTGTTCCTATTTCTCCACATCCTCTCCAGCACCTGCTGTTTCCTGACTTTTTAATGATTGCCATTCTAATTGGTGTGAGATGGTATCTCATTGTGGTTTTGATTTGCATTTCTCTGATGGCCAGTGACGACGAGCATTTTTTCGTGTGTCTGTTGGCTGTATCAGTGTCTTCTTTTGAGAAATGTCTGTTCATATCCTTTGCCCCCTTTTTGATAGGGTTGCTTGGGTTTTTTTTTGTAAATTTGTTTGAGTTCTTTGTAGATTCTGGATATTAGCCCTTTGTCAGATGAGTAGATTGCAAAAATTTTCTCCCATTCTGTAGGTTGCCTGTTCACTCTGATGGTAGTTCCTTTTGCTGTGCAGAAGCTCTTTAGTTTGATTAGATCCCATTCGTCAATTTTGGCTTTTGTTGCCATTGCTTTTGGTGTTTCAGACATGAAGTCCTTGCCCATGCCTGTGTCCTGAATGGTATTACCTAGGTTTTCTTCTAGGGTTTTCATGGCATTAGGTCTAACATGTAAGTTCTAATCCATCTTGAATTACCTTTCATATAAGGAGTAAGGAAAGGATCCAGTTTCAGCTTTCTACTTAAGGCTAGCCAATTTTCCCAGCACCATTTATTAAATAGGGAATCCTTTCCCCATTTCATGTTTTTGTCAGGTTTGTCAAAGATCAGATGGTTGTCGATGTGTGGTATTATTTCTGAGGGCTTTGTTCTGTTCCACTGGTCTGTATCTCTGTTTTGGTACCAGTACCATGCTGTTTTGGTTACTGTAGCCTTGTAGTATGGTTTGAAGTCAGGTAGCGTGATGCCTCTAACTTTGTTCTTTTGATTTAGGATTGTTTTGGCGATGTGGGCTCTTTTTTGGTTCCATGTGAACTTTACATCAGTTTTTATCCAATTCTGTGAAGAAATTCATTGGTAGCTTGGTGGGGATGGCATTGAATGTATAATTTACCTTGGGCAGTATGGCCATTTTCACAATATTGATTCTTCCTATCCATTAGCATGGTATGTTCTTCCATTTGTTTGTGTCCTCTTTTATTTCACTGAGCTGTGGTTTGTAGTTCTCCTTAAAAAGGTCATTTACATCCCTTGTAAGTTGGATTTCTAGGTATTTTATTCTCTTTGAAGAAATTGTGAATGGAAGTTCATTCATGATTTGACTCTCTGTTTGTCTGTATTGGTGTATAAGAATGCTTTTGGTTTTTGCACATTAATTTTGTATCCTGAGACGTTGCTGAAGTTGCTTATCAGCATAAGGAGATTTTGGGCTGAGATGATGGGGTTTTCTAAATATACAATCATGTCATCTACAAACACGGACAATTTGACTTCTTCTTTTCCTAACTGAATACCATTTATTTCTTTCTCTTGACTGATTACCCTAGCCAGAACTTACAACACTGTGTTGAATAGGAGTGGTGAGAGAGGGCATCCCTGTCTTGTGCCAGTTTTCAAAGGGAATGCTTCCAGTTTTTCCCCATTCAGTATGATATTGGCTGTGGGTTTGTCATAAATGGCTCTTATTGTTTTGAGATATGTTCCATCAATACCAAATTTATTGAGAGCTTTTTTTAGCATGAAGGGCTGTTGAATTTTGTCAAAGGCCTTTTCTGCATCTATTGAGACAATCATGTGGTTTTTGTCTTTGGTTCTGTTTATATGCAGAATTACGTTTATTGATTTGCATATGTTGAACCAGTCTTGCATCCCAGGGATGAAGCCCAGTTGATCATGGTGTATAAGCTTTTTGATGTGCTGCCGGATTTGGTTTGCCAGTATTTTATTGAGGATTTTTGCATCGATGTTCATCAGGGATATTGGTCTAAAATTCTGTTTTTTTGTTGTGTCTCTGCCAGGCTTTGGTATCAAGATGATGTTGGCCTCATAAAATGAGTTAGGGAGGATTCCCTCTCTTTCTATTGATTGGAATAGTTTCAGAAGGAATGGTACCAGCTCCTCCTTGTACCTCTGGTAGAATTCGGGTGTGAATCCGTCTGGTCCTGGACTTTTCTGGTTGGTAGGCTATTAATTGTTACCTCAATTTCAGAACCTGCTATTGGTCTATTCAGGGATTCAGCTTCTTCCTGGTTTAGTCTTAGGAGAGTGTAAGCGTTCAGGAAATTATCCACTTCTTCTAGGTTTTCTAGTTTATTTGCGTAGAGGTGTTTATAGTATTCTCTAATGGTAGTTTGTATTTCTGTGGGGTCGGTGGTGATATCCCCATTATCATTTTTTATTGCACCTATTTGATTGTTCTCTCTTTTCTTCTTTATTAGTCTTCCTAGTAGTCTATCAATTTTGTTGATCTTTTCAAAAAATAAGCTCCTGGATTCATTGATTTTTGTGGAGGGTTTTTTGTGTCTCTATCTCCTTCATTTCTGCTCTGATCTTAGTTATTTCTTGCCTTCTGCTAGCTTTTGAATGTGTTTGCTCTTGCTTCTCTAGTTCTTTTAATTGTGATGTTAGGGTGTCAATTTTAGATCTTTCCTGCTTTCTCTTGTTGGCTTTTAGTGCTATAAATTTCCCTCTACACACCGCTTTAAATGTGTCCCAGAGATTCTGGTATGTGGTATCTTTGTTCTCATTGGTTTCAAAGAACATCTTTATTTCTGCCTTCATTTTGTTACGTACCCTGTAGTCATTTAGGAGCAGGTTGTTCAGTTTCCATGTAGTTGAGCGGTTTTGATTGAGTTTCTTAGTCCTGAGTTCTAGTTTGATTGCACTGTGGTCTGAGAGACAGTTTGTTATAATTTCTGTTGTTTTACGTTTGCTGAGGAGTGCTTTACTTCCAACTGTGTGGTCAATTTTGGAATAAGTGTGATGTGGTGCTGAAAAGAATGTATATTCTGTTGATTTGGGGTGGAGAATTCTGTAGATGTCTATTAGGTCTGCTTGGTGCAGAGTTGAGTTCAATTCCTGGATATCCTTGTTAACTTTCTGTCTCATTAATCTGTCTAATGTTGACAGTGGAGTGTTGAAGTCTCCCATTATTATTGTATGGTAATCTAAGACTCTTTGTAAGTCTCTAAGGACTTGCTTTATGAATCTGGGTGCTCCTGTATTGGGTGCATATATATTTAGGATAGTTAACTCTTCCTGTTGAATTGATCCCTTTACCATTATGTAATGACCTTCTTTGTCTCTTTTGACCTTTGATGGTTTAAAGTCTGTTTTATCAGAGACTGGGATTGCAACCCCTGCCTTTTTTTTTGTTTTCCATTTGCTTGGTAGATCTTCCTCCTTCCCTTTATTTTGAGCCTATGTGTGTCTCTGCATGTGAGATGGGTCTCCTGAATAAAGCAAACTGATGGGTCTTGACTCTTTATCCAATTTGCCAGTCTGTGTCTTTTAATTGGACCATTTAGTCCATTTACATTTAAGGTTAGTATTGTTATGTGTGAACTTGATACTGTCATTTTGATATTAGCTGGTTATTTTGCTCATTAATTGATGCAGTTTCTTCCTAGCATCGATCGTCTTTACATTTTGGCATGTTTTTGCAGTGGCTGGTACCAGTTGTTCCTTTCCATGTTTAGTGCTTCCTTCAGGGTCTCTTGTAAGGCAGGCCTGGTGGTGACAAAATCTCTAAGCATTTGCTTATCTGTAAAGAATTTCATTTCTCCTTCACTTATGTAACTTAGTTTGGCTGCATATGATATTCTGGGTTGAAAATTCTTTTCTTTAAGAATGTCGAATATTGGCCCCCACTCTCTTCTGGCTTGGAGAGTTTCTGCCGAGAGATCTGCTGTTAGTCTGATGGGCTTCTCTTTGTGTGTAAGCTGACCTTTCTCTCTGGTTGCCCTTAACATTTTTTCCTTCATTCCACCTTCAGTGAATCTGACAATTGTGTGTCTTGGAGTTGCTCTTCTCGAGGAGTATCTTTGTGGTTTTCTCTGTATTTCCTGAATTTGAATGTTGGCCTGCCTTACTAGATTGGGGAAGTTCTCCTGGATGATATCCTGAAGAGTGTTTTCCAGCTTGGTTGCATTTTCCCCTCACTTTCAGGCACACCATTCAGATGTAGATTTGGTCTTTTCACATAATCCCATATTTCTTGGAGGCTTTGTTCATTTATTTTTAGTCTTTTTTCTCTAGACTTCTGTTCTCACTTCATTTCATTCATTTGGTCTTCAATTATTGATACTCTTTCTTCCAGTTGATCAAGTTGGTTACTGAAGCTTGTGCATTTGTCATGCATTTCTCGTGTCATGGTTTTTATCTCTATCAGTTCGTTTATGGCCTTCTCTGCATTGATTATTCTAGTTATCCATTCTTCCATTCTTTTTTCAAGATTTTTAGTTTCTTTGCACTGGGTACGTAGTTCCTCCTTTAGCTCTGAGAAATTTGATCTACTGAAGCTGCCTTCTCTCAACTCGTCAAAGTCATTCTCCGTCCAGCTTTGATCCGTTGCTGGTGATGAGCTGCGTTCCTTTGCAGGGGGAGATGCACTGTGATTTTTCGAATTTCCAGGTTTTCTGCCCTGCTTTTTCCCCATCTTTGTGGTTTTATCTGCCTTTGGTCTTTGATGATGGTGACATACTGATGGGGTTTTGGTGTGGGTGTCCTTTCTGTTTGTTAGTTTTCCTTCTAACAGTCAGGACCCTCAGCTGCAGGTCTGTTGGAGATTGCTTGAGGTCCACTCCAGACCCTGTTTGCCTGGGCATCAGCAGCAGAGGCTGCTGAAAATAGAAAAATGCTGAACAGCGAATGTTGCTGTTTGACTCTTGCTCTGGAAACTTCATCTCAGGGGTGTACCCTGCTGTGTGAGGTGTAAGGTGTTGGTCTGCACCTAGTGTGGGATGTTTCCCAGTTAGGCTACTCAAGGGTCAGGGACCCACTTGAGCAGGCAGTCTGTCCATTCTCAGATCTCAGCCTCCATGATGGGAGATCCAGTGCTCTCTTCAAAGCTGTCAGACAGGGTCATTTACATCTGTAGAAGTTTCTGCTGCTTTTTGTTTAGCTATGCCCTGTCCCCAGAGGTGGAGTCTACAGAGACAGGCAGGCCTTCTTGAGGTATGGTGGGCTCCACCCAGTTCGAGCTTCCAGGAGGCTTTGTTTACCTACTTAAGCCTCAGCAATGGCGGGCACCCCTCCCCAGCCTGGCTGCTGTCTTGCATTTAGATCTCAGACTGCTGTGCTAGCAATGAGGGAGGCTCCTTGGGCATGGGACCCTCCCGGCCAGTTGTGGGATATAATCTCCTGGTGTGCTGTTTGCTAAGACCCTTGGTAAAGTGAAGTATTAGGGTGGTAGTTACCCGATTTTCCAGGTGTCATGTGTCTCAGTTTCCCTTGGCTAGGAAAAGGGATTCCCTTCCCCCTTGTGCTTCCCAGGTGAGGCGATGCCTCGCCCTGCTTCAGCTCTCGCTGGTCCGGCCGCACCAGCTGACCAGCACCGATTTTTCGGCACTGCCCAGTGAGATGAACCTGATACCTCAGTTGAAAATGCAGAAATCACCTGTCTTCTATGTCGTTCACGCTGGGAGCTGGAGGCTGGTGCTGTTCCTATTCGGCCATCTTGCTCTGGGCTTTTTCTATTTCTTTCTTTTCTTTTCATTTTTTTTTTTCTTTTTTGAGATGGAGTCTCACTTTTGTCACCCAGGCTGGAGTGGAGTTCAGTGGCCTGATCTCAGCTCACTGCAACCTCCACCTCCTGGGATCAAGCAATTCTCCTGCCTTAGCCTCCTGAGTAGTCGGGATTACAGCCACCTGCCACCACGCCCAGCTAATTTTAGTACTTTTAGTAGGGACAGGTTTTCACTATGTTGACCAGGCTGGTCTCGAACTCCTGACCTCAAATGATCCACCCCCCTCGGCCTCCGAAATTGCTGAGATTACAAGCAGCAGCCACTGTGCCTGGCCTCTTATTATTTATTTCTAGTTTTATTACGCTGTGGTCTGAGAAAGTATTAAATATAATATTGATGTTTAAAATTTTGTTGAGACTTGTTTTGTGCCCTAATGTATATCCATCCTAGAGAATGTTCTATGTGCTGGTAAGTATCATGTGTATCTGCAGCTGTTGGATAAAATATTCTGCAAATATCTGTTAGGTTCATTTGGTCTATTGCTCAGATTGTTTTTCTTAGTTGATTTTCTCTCTAAATTATCTGTCTAATGCTAGGAAGGGGATGTTGGAATCGCCAACTGTTATTGTATTGGACTGTCTGTCTCTTTAGATATACTGGTATTACTTTATATATCTGGATGCTTCAGTGTTGGGTGCATGTGTATTTAGAATTATTATATTATCTTCCTGAATTCATTCCTTTATCATTATATAATTACTGTCTTCATCTCCTTTTATACTTTTTGATTTAAAGTTTATTTTGTCTGATACAGGTATAAGTACTTCTATTTGCTTTGGTTTCCATTTATATGAAATATCTTTTTCATTCCTTCACTTTGTATGCATCTTTGAAAGTGAAGTGAACTTTTTGTATGCAGCCTATAGTTTGGTAATATTTTAAAATCGATTCAACCAGGCTATATCTCCTAAGTGGAGAATTTATTCTGTTGACATTTGAGAATTTTATTGGTAGACAAGGACTTACTCCTGTCACTTTGTTAATTGTTTTCTAATTTTTTTGTATATCCTTTTTCTTTTTTTTTTTTCTCTTACTGTTTGTTATTATGGTTTCCTGACTTTCTGTAATAGCAATATTTGACTCCTTTGTTTTTCTTATTTTTGCATTTGCTGTACCCTGAGTTTAATACCTTCTGTTTCCATGGTGATGTATATTGTCCTTTTGCTTCCAGATGAAGGACTGCCTTAAGTGTTTCTTGCAGAGCTAGTCTACTGGTGATGAATTCCCTCAGTATTTATCTGGGAAAGACTGTTTCTCCTTCACTTTGGAAGTATAACTAATGGGCATAATATTCTTGGCTGACAGATTTTGTTTTCAATGCTTTGAATATATTATCCCATTCTCTTCTGGCCTTTACGGTTTCTGCTGATAAATCCATTCTTAGTCTATTGGGAATATCTTTATATGAGATTTGATACTAATATGACTTGGCTGTATTCTCACCCAAATCTCATCTTGATTTGTAGTTCCCACAATCCCAGTGTGTTGTGGGAGGGACCCAGTGGGAAATAATTGAATCATGGGGGTAGTTACCCTTATGTTATTCTCGTGATAGTGAGTGAATTCTCATGAGATCTGATGGCATTATAAGGGGCTTTTTCCCCTTTGCTCAACACTTCTACTTCCAGCTGTCATGTAAAGTACATATGTGCTTCCCCTTCCTCCATGATTATAAGTTTCCTGAGGCCTCCTCAGCCCTGTAGAACTGTGAGTCAATTAAACCTCTTTCCTTTATAAATTACTCAGTCTCAGGTATTTCTTCATAGCAGCACTCAAACATAAATTGATACCACAGAGAGTGGGATGCTGTTGTAAATCACCTCAGTCTCTGTGGTATCTGCTGTTGTCCCCACCTGAAAATGTGGCAGCAACTTTGGAACTGGGTAACAGCAGAGGTTGGAACAGTTTGGAGGGCTGAGAAGACAGGAAGATGTGGGAAAGTTTGGAATTTCCTAGAGATTTGTTGAATGGCTTTGACCAAAATGCTGATAATGATATGGACATAAAGTTCAGGCTAAAGTGGTCTCATATGGAAATGAGGAACTTCTTGGGAGCTGGAGCAAAGGTGACTCTTGCTATTCTTTAGCAAAGAGACTGGCAGCATTTTGCCCCAGTCCTAGAGATCTGTGGAACTTTGAATTTGAGAGAGATAATTTAGGGCATCTGGTGAAAGATATTTCTCAGTAGCAAAGCATTCAAGAGGCGACAGAGCATAAAGTTTAGAAAATTTGCAGCCTGACAATGCAGTGGAAAAAGTTAAAAACATTTTCTGGGGAGAAATTCAAGCTGGCTACAGAAGTTTGCATAAGTAGCAAGGAGCCAGATGCTAATTGCCAAGACAATGGGGAAAATGTCTTCAGAGCATGTTGAGACCATCATGGCAGCCGCTCCCATCACAGGCCTGGAGTCCTAGAAGAGAAAAATGGTTTTGTGGGCCAGGCCCAGGGCTCCCCCACCCCCCCACCCTGCTTTATGCAGACTCGGAACATAGTGCTCTGTGTCCCTGCTGCTTTAGCTCTAGCTGTGGCTAAAAGGGGCCAAGGTACAACTCAGGCCATTGCTTCAGAGGGTGTAAGCCCCAAGACTTGGAGGCTTACACTTGGGGTTGCGCCTATGGGTACACAGAAGTCAAGAATTGAAGTTTGGGAACCTCTGCCTACATTTCAGAGCATGTATGGAAATGCTTGGGTGTCCAAGAAGAAGTTAGCTGCAGGGGCAGAGCCCTCACTGAGAACCTATGCTAGCATAGTGTGGAAGGGAAATGTGGAGTTGCAGTCCCCATATAGAGTCTCCACTGGGGCACTACCTAGGGGAACTGTCAGAAGTGGGCCAACATCCTCCAGACCCCAGAATAATAGATCCACTGACAGCTTGTACTGTGTGCCTGGAAAAGCTGCAGACACTGAACACCAGCCCATGAAAGCAGCTGGGAGGGGGGCTATACCCTGAAAGCCACAGGGGCAGAGCTGCCCAAGACCATGGGAGCCCAACTCTAGCATCAGTGTAACTTGGATATGAGACATAGAGTCAAAAGAGATCATTTTGGAACTTTAATGGCTGATGTATTGGATTTCGGATTTGTATGGGGCCTGTAGCGCCTTTGTTTTGGCCGATTTCTTCCATTTGGAACAGGCATATTTACCCAATGCCTGTACCCCCATTGCTTACAGGAAGTTACTAACTAACTTTTGATTTTACAGGCTCATAGAGAGAAGTGACTTGCCTTGTCTCAGATGAGACTTTGAACTTGGACTTTAGGGTTAATGCTAGAATGAGTTAAGACTTTGGGGGACTATTGGAAGGGCATGATTTTGTTTTGAAATGTCAGGACATGAGATTATGAGGGGCTGGGGTGGAATGATATTGTTTGGCTGTGTTCTCACCCAAATCTAATCTTGAATTATAGTTCCCACATTTCCCACGTGTTGTGGGAGGGACCCAGTGAGAGGCAATTGGATGATGATGGTGGTTACCCTCATGTTGTTCTCATGATAGTGAATGAGTTCTCACAAGATCTGATGGCTTTATAAGGGGCTTTTCCTCCTTTGCTTGGCACTTCTTCTTCCTGCTGCCATGTGAAGAAAGACATGTTCACTTCCCCTTCCACCATGATTGTAAGTTTTCTGATGCCTCCTCAGCCCTGCAGAACTGTGAGTCAATTAAACCTCTTTCCTTTAAAAATTATCCAAGCTCAAGCCTTTCTTTATAGCAGCATGAAAATGAACTAATACAGATACTTCTTTCTTGCTGTTTTTAGAATTCTCTCTTTGTCTTTTATTTTTGACAGTTTTACTCTAACATCCACTGGAAATGAATTTTCTGAGTTGAATCTTTTTGGGATTCTTTGAGCTCCTTGTATTTGGATGTCTGTGTCTCTTTCAAGACTTGGGAAGTTTTCTGCTATTAATTTGTTAAATATGTTTTCTATTATTTTGCCCTTTTCACCTTCTACAGCACTGAAAATTCATATATTTCTTCACTTTCTGGTGTCTCATATATCATATATGCTTTCTTCATTTTTTTTTCTCTTTTTCTTTCTCTTTTTTTTGTCAGACAGGTTATCTTAAATTTCAACGATTATTTTGCTTATGAAGTCTATTGTTGAAGATGTCTTTTGTGATTTGATTTTATTTATTGAAATCTCTAGTTCCAGTATTTCAGTTTGATTTCTGTTCTGATGATATCTATCTCTTCTGAATTTCTCTTTTAGATCATGTGTTGTTTTCCTGACTTTTTGTGTAGTTTAATCTTTGCTCTCTTGTATCTCACTCTTTCTTCAATATTATTATTTTAAATTTTTTTTCAGTCATTTCATGGGTTTCCTTTTTGTTGGGACCTTTTAATGAAGAATTATTGTGTTCCTTTGAAAGTGTCATGTTTCCTTGCTTTTTCATATTTTCATGTCCTTACATTGAAATTTGTGCGTATGGTACAACAGTTGCTTTTTCAAGTTTTATGGATTGATTTTCGTAGGGAGACTTTTTTGTTGATATATCTATAATGTTGATTCAATAAGATTATTTTGCTTTGAATGTGGGTATGCACACTAGGTTAGATTTTGTATGATTTGAAGTGGCTGTAATCAGTGTCAAATTTGTCTGTGTCTTCCTCATTTGCTTGGGCTGCAGTTGTTAGTGGATGCTGTGGTGAGACTTTGCTGGGGTCAGGAGCATCAAGAAGGCAAGTCCTTGGGCACAGGTTTGCCAGTTCTCAGGCCCCCAGACAGTGTCCACTGACACCAGTGGTAATACGTCTGGGTGAGCCAGTCCTTGGACTTCCAGGCATATTGCTTGTGTGTTGTCAGTAGCAGTGGTGGACTGGGTGGACAGGCATGTCCTCAGGCCTTTGAGTGGTGTACATAGTGGGTGTGGTGGTAGTGGTAGTCTGTGCAAGCCACCCCCTCCTCCCCATGATGGTGTTTACATGTCATTGCCAGCAGCAGTGGTGGTAAAGGCAACCTTTCCTCAGGCTTCCCTGTTAAGTGCTGCCAGTAGTGGTAAGGTCAGGTTGATCTCCAGGCTTCTAGACATTATGCATAGGTGCTACTGCAGGAGGCTGTTGGCAGGGTAATCCTATCCCCAAGTGGTGCACATGGGCATGGGCTGACTTGGGTAGAGCACGTTTATCCCTGGATCTCCAGATGGCACGTTCAGACCTTGGAAGTGGTGACAGTTGGTGGTATAGGCTTGTCCCAGAACCCCCTTAGGGTGCATGCAGGTGTTCTCTGGCCCTACTGCTGGAGGGGGCAGGGTTACTGTCATTGGCATCAGTCTCAAGCAGGTGGCTCTCAGGCTATAGTGAGTGCATTCTATTACTCTCTCTGTCCTGGAGGCAGCCCATTTCCTGGGCTATAGGACACTGCATGGGTGAGAATGCTTGAGAACTAGCCCCTCCACTCAGTCCAGCTGGCCTTATGTCACTGCAGCTCTCTGGATAAATGTAGGATGATGTCAGTAGGACTTCAGTGATGTGGAGATAGAGGGGCTGTTGGGCCCCAAACAGTATCTAGTTTGGTGGGAGCTGGACTCTCCAAATGGCTCCAGGCTGCATCTCCTTGGATCTTGGAGAGGGTGTGGGACCCAGTACAAACTCCCTCCCTGTAACAATGGAATTGCATGGATTCCAGGAAACTTTACCTGTTAGTCTCAGGACCCACAAGGGCTTAAGAACTCTTCCATGGCTGGGATTGCAGGAGCCTGCAATGGGGATGTCCGTGGAAAAAGATATTTTTCCCACAATGGAGAGTGCCTTCTGGCTCCACGCCAGTCCTGGCCAGACTGGCTTCTTTGCTGCTTTATCTTTCCATGCTTTAGAGGTTCTCTGTCATTGCCCTGCTGCATCCCAATGTTCTCTGTTAGACACTCTATTTGATGACTGTTTTTGCTCCTGCTTTGTAGAGAAGGTGAGTGCCAGGTGCCGCTGGACAGCTATCTTAAAAGGCTACAAGAACCACTTTTTAAAAAGTGTGTATTAACATAGGCATCCTAAGTAGTTGTTCTCCTATTTGCATTATTTTCCGAGCAATTAAGTTAATGTGAATTTCCCAGAATGTATTTAGTTGTACTTTGAAGATTTTGCTAGTTTGATTTTCTAAACAGAGATTTGCTGAGTGTTGACTATACCTCATAACACTATTACAGTAACACTCTGGACATAACCGTCTTACAGACATATCATATTGTTCTATAATTATTTACATATGTAACGCCACCATGAATGGTCAGGCCTAAAGGATACAAAACTGTACTCTTTGTTGATTGTTGTGTAATTTCTATCTTAGCACTGTGCTTGACTTAGCCACTAAGGAAGTGTTATTTGAAGAGAATCTATAAAAGCATCAATGAGCCAAAGTTCCTTTCTTGTTATATATTCCTTTTTTAAAACATTTATAATCGGGTAATAACTCTTGCCAGCCACTAACACAAGAAAGCTTTTTCTGGGACCATTTGGCTTTTTCTGTGACAGATAAATAGCCCCAGCTGTTTCTTAACATGAAGATTGTGAAAATAGTTAAATTAGAAAAACTATCTTATAGTCTGAAGTCTAGTTCCTTCTCCAGAGCTTTTTGTATTACATATGAACCTTTTTAAAAATTTTTCTCCCATATAACAAGCCTGCTCATGTAACCCCTGAATCTAAAACAAAAGTTTAAATTATTTTAAAAAAGGAAAATCATAATTAAGAGAAAATATGTTTACTGTTTATTAAGTGGAAAAAATTCTCTAGATTATCTTCAGGCAACAAAATTACAGTTAAATGTGAAGTATTTTATGAATTGTAGTTAGAAGCAGACTTACTGAATGGTGTATATATTTCTTAATAAAAATTATGTAGAATGTGATGAAGTGTTTGAAATATTGAATAATATATACTTGAAGTATGATTACTTTTTCTTTATGCAGAAATTTTTAATATTGTGATATTTCTTTGTTCTAAAAAGTAATTTATCAAAATTAGTACATAAAGACCTGACAAGGGTGAATTATACTGTACCTAAATTATACCTCAAAAAACTTGATTAAGAAAGACAGGTGTGGTGAATGGTGATTGATTGAATTAAAAAAAAGCATAATACAAGTGTCTGTAAGAATACAGAATACATACAGCTTTTTTCTTCTTTTCTTTTGTTGTGCAGTTCACTAAGTCTTTCATGTCATGTTCTGATAAACTGATTGTATCGAATTAGTGATGATACATAGTAAAAATAGGAATAAAACGGGACAAATATGATGCCTTTTAATTTCTTTGAGTCAGCTCTATTCAGTTGTCTTTTGTAATGTAATAATCTGAGGTCAATAAAATTTGCTTTCAGTTTCTAAATCAAGTTATTGGAAAGGTTCTGCTCTCTTGTGAGCCAATCTTGTTGTCACTAATCATGGGTTTTGTATCCACTGCTCCTAAAAATTATACCTGCTCACTTTGGTAAACTTTTCAAAGTTTAAGCACTACCTAGGAAATGATTTTAGCCTGTAGCTTTTGCCTGGTTGGACAGTCACTGATGCTTCTCCAGCAAATCTGGCTCCTATATTTTGCCTGGTTGGGCAGAGTTTGATGCTGTTATAGAAAATACTTAGAGTCCTAGGCAGAATATTTCCTGTTGATTTTACCCTCACTGGATATTTAAACATTTGTTTTCCATCAATAATGGACATACAGATCTCTACTTTTCAATATATACCATATATTTCACCAGCTTTGATTTCTTTTCTCTAGCTCTGTCTTGATTAGTAGCCTAACACAGTGAAATATTGCATTCTTTCCCAAGAATACTGCTTTTATGCTTCCTCTTGTCTATATGTATCTTCCTTCAGAGAGATAAGTATAAATTTAAGTGACTATAGACCTCATGGACCCCAACACACTCTTTGAGATTTTGTTAACACATAAAACTGATTTGGCCCTTGACTGCCCACATCAGGGACATCTGATTCCATTGTCCTATAAAAGGCTAAATTGTAAGGATTATTCTGAGTTTTTTCAGAGATTAACAACATTACTCTTCCTTTAAGTTCTCTGCCTCCTCCTTGCCCCAGTGCATCATCACTAAGCAGAGCAGATACTCCTTGGTAGCAGCCAAACAGACATTTTTCCTATGCCAACAGCAATTTTCAAGTCACCTCTCCTGAAGAATGCTGCCATACTCTTTAGAAGGAATTGAGTCTGCAGGATCATCACTCATGGTTCAGCTCATTTCCTGCCCTTCAGCATCTTCTCTCATACTATGACTATTCCCTTTAGAGTTATTTTATAATTTACAGCATGCACTCTGCATTGCCATTATTTATTTACTTCTTTATCTCCCTAGATATATACTAGGGACTCTTAAAGGTGGAGATCATGTCCTATTCATCCCTATATCTCCAGCACCTACCCTTGAGTTAGGTACATGAGAGTACCCAATAAATATTTGTGATAGGACAGAAGGGAGGGAGTAGAGCAACGCAGACGGACATGTAAAGTTTTAAATTCCTAAGTACCACCAGCTGAGTCAGTCCTTAGAGAATTTAGCTGCTTTTATTCCAGTTTCTGAACCCTGTTCTTTCACATAATAAACCCTGTATTAATAAACAGATTGTCTGATTAGTATTGTTTTGTTAAGAACTACTGTGATGATGGAAGTCCAGACTAACAAATTATCTATTTACTTTTCATATGTACTTGAAAAAGATTTCCAGCTTTAGATTGTAATATCATAGTATAAAACAGGGAAAGTTTCTTATAAGTGGGGTTGGCAGCCCCATAATTAAGACAGTGATACTGAGAAATAGTGTAGCTGCAAGGTACAGTTTGTGAACGTTGACTCAAGAGATCTGTGAGAACAGAGGAATGCAAACCCTATTTTTTTTTCTTTTTTATTATACTTTAAGTTCTAGGGTACATGTTCACAAAGTGCAGGTTTGTTACATATGTATCATGTGCCATGTTGGTGTGCTGCACCCATCAACTCCTCATTTACATTAGGTATATCTCCTAATGCTATCCCTCCCGACTCCCCCAACCACACAACAGGCCCTGGTGTGTGATGTTCCCCTTCCTGTGTCCAAGTGTTCTCAGTGTTCAATTCCCACCTATGAGTGAGAACATGTGGTGTTTGGTTTTCTGTTCTTGTGATAGTTTGCTGAGAATGATGGTTTCCAGCTGCATCCATGTCCCTATAAAGGACATGAACTCATCCTTTTTTATGGCTGCATAGTATTCCATGGTGTATATGTGCCACATTTTCCTTTTTTAAAAATTATATTTTAAGGTCTAGGGTACATGTGCACAATGTGCAGGTTTGTTACATATGTATACATAAGCCATGTTGGTATGCTGCACCCATTAACTCATCATTTACATTAGGTATATCTCCTAATGCTATCCCTCCCCCTTCCCCACTCCCCACAACTGGCCCAGTATGTGATGATCCCCTTCCTATGTCCAAGAGATCTTATTGTTCAATTCCCACCTGTGAGTGAGAACATGCGGTGTTTGGTTTTCTGTTCTTGCGATAGTTTGCTGAGAATGATGGTTTCCAGCTGCATCCATGTCCCTACAAAGGACATGAACTCATCCTTTTTATGGCTGCATAGTATTCCATGGTGTATATGTGCCACATTTTCTTAATCCAGTCTGACACTTATGGACATTTGGGTTGATTCCAAGTCTTTGCTGTTGTGAATAGTGCCTCAATAAACATACATGTGCATGTGTCTTTATAGCAGCATGACTTATAATGCTTTGGGTATATACCCTGTAATGGGATGGCTGGATCATATGATATTTCTAGTTCTAGATCTTTGAGGAATTGCCACACTGTTTTCCACAATGGTTGAACTAGTTTACAGTCCCGCCAGCAGTGTAAAAAGAGTTCCTATTTCTCCACATCCTCTCCAGTACCTGTTGTTGCCTGACTTTTTTAATGATTGCCATTCTAACTGGTGTGAGATGGTATCTCATTGTGGTTTTGATTTGCATTTCTCTGATGGCGAGTGATGATGAGCATTTTTTCATGTGTCTGTTGGCTGTATGAATGTCTTCTTTTGACAAGTGTCTGTTCGTATCCTTTGCCCACTTTTTGATGGGTTTGTTTGTTTTTTCCTTGTAAATTTGATTGAGTTCTTTGTAGGTTCTGGATATTAGCCCTTTGTCAGATGAGTAGATTGCAAAAATTTTCTCCCATTCTGTAGATTGCCTGTTCACTCTGATGGTAGTTCCTTTTGCTGTGCAGAAGCTCTTTAATTAGATCCTATTTGTCAATTTGGGCTTTTGTTGCTGTTGCTTTTGGTGTTTTAGATATGAAGTCCTTGCCCATGCCTATGTCCTGAATGGTATTACGTAGGCTTTCTTCTAGGGTTTTTATGATTTTAGGTCTAACGTTTAAGTCTCTAATCCCTCTTGAATTAATTTTCGTATAAGGAGTAAGGAAAGGATCTAGTTTCAGCTTTCTACTTATGGCTAGCCAATTTTCCCAGCGCCATTTATTAAATAGGGAATCCTTTCCCCATTTCTTGTTTTTGTCAGGTTTGTCAAAGATCAGATGGCTGTAGATGTGTGGTATTATTTCTGAGGGCTCTATTCTGTTCCATCGGTCTATATCTCTGTTTTGGTACCGGTACCATGCTGTTTTGGTTACTGTAGCCTTATAGTATAGTTTGAAGTGAGGTAGCATGATGCCTCCAGCTTTGTTCTTTTGGCTTAGGATTGTCTTGGCAATGCAGGGTCTTTTTTGGTTCCATATGAACTTTAAAGTAGTTTTTTCCAATTATGTGAAGAAAGTCATTGGTAGCTTGATGGGGATGGCATTGAATCTACAAATTACCATGGGCAGTATGGCCATTTTCACAATATTCATTCTTCCTATCCATGAGCATGGTATGTTCTTCCATTTGTTTATGTCCTCTTTTATTTCACTGAGCAGTGGTTTGTAGTTCTCCTTGAAGAGGTCCTTTACATCCCTTGTAAGTTGGATTCCTAGGTATTTTATTCTCTTTGAATCAATCGTGAATGGGAGTTCACTCATGATTTGACTCTCTGTGTGTTACTGGTGTATAAGAATGCTTGTGATTTTTGCAGATGGATTCTGTATCCAGAGACTTTGCTGAAATTGCTTATCAGCTTAAGGAGATTCTGGGCTGAGACACTGGGGTTTTTAAAATATACAATCATGTCATCTGCAAACAGGGACAATTTGACTTCTTGCTTTCCTAACTGAATACCCATTATTTCTTTCTCTTGCCTGATTGCTGTTGCCAGAACTTCCAACACTATGTTGAATAGGAGTGGTGAGAGAGGGCATCCCTGTCTTGTGCCAGTTTTCAAAGGGAATGCTTCCAGTTTTTGCCCATTCAATATATTGGCTGTGGGTTTGTCATAAATAGCTCTTATGATTTTGAGATACGTTCCATCAATACCGAATTTATTGAAAGTTTTTTGTATGAAGGGCTGTTGAATTTTGTCAAAGGCCTTTTCTGCATCTATTGAGATAATCATGTGGTTTTTGTCTTTGGTTCTGTTTAGATGCTGGATTACATTTATTGATTTGCATATGTTCAAATTTTGTTGATCTTTTCAAAAAATCAGCTCCTGGATTCATTGACTTTTTGGAGGGTGTTTTGTGTCTCTGTCTCCTTCATTTCTGCTCTGATCTTAGTTATTTCTTGCCTTCTGCTAGCTTTTGAATGTGTTTGCTCTTGCTTCTTTAGTTCTTTTAATTGTGATGTTAGAGTGTCAGTTTTAGATCTTTCCTGCTTTCTCCTGTGGGCATTTAGTGCTATAAATTTCCCTCTACACATTGCTTTAAATGTGTCCCAGAGATTCTCGTATGTTGTATCTTTGTTCTCGTTGGTTTCAAAGAACATGTTTATTTCTGCCTTCATTTTGTTATGTACCCAGTAGTCATTCAGGAGCAGGTTGTTCAGTTTCCATGTAGTTGAGCGGTTTTGATTGAGTTTCTTAGTCCTGAGTTCTAGTTTGATTGCACTGTGGTCTGAGAGACAATTTGTTATAATTTCTGTTGTTTTACGTTTGCTGAGGATTGCTTTACTTCCAACTATGTGGTCAATTTTGGAATAAGTGTGATGTGGTGCTGAGAAGAATGTATATTCTGTTGATTTGGGGTGAAGAGTTCTGTAGATGTCTATTAGGTCTGCTTGGTGCAGAGTTGAATTCAATTCCTGGATATCCTTGTTAACTTTCTGTCTCATTGATCTGTCTAATGTTGACAGTGGGGTGTTAAATTCTCCCATTATTATTTTATGGAAGTCTAAGTCTCTTTGTAAGTCTCTAAGGACTTGCTTTATGAATCTGGGTGCTCCTGTATTGGGTGCATATATATTTAGGATAGTTAGCTCTTCCTGATGAATTGATCCCTTTGCCATTATGTAATGACCTTCTTTGTCTCTTTTGATCTTTGATGGTTTAAAGTCTGTTTTATCAGAGACTAGGATTGCAACCCTTGCTCTGTTTTTGTTTTCCATTTGCTTGGTAGATCTTCCTCCATTCCTTTATTTTGAGCCTACGATGCTTATCTTCAAAGGATTGGCTGACTTTACTGTTAAAGATTAATGCAGTTGGTGGCTTGAATTTGAAGCCAGTGCACATATATCATTGCAACAATTCTAGAACCCTTAAGTATTATGCTAAATCGACTCTGGCTGGAATCTATCAATAAAACAACAAGCCTGGATGTAAGCATTGTTTATTGAATATTTTAAGCCTACTGTTGAGACCTACTACTCAGAAAAAAAAGATTCCTTTCAAAAGATTACTTCTCATTGACAAGGCACCTGATCATCCAAGAGCTCTGATGGATGCATAAAGATATTAATGTTTTAATGTCTACAGACATCTGTTTTGCAGCCCATGGATCAAGAAGTAATTTTTATTTATAAGTCTTTTTTAAGAAACTTATTTTATAAGGCCATAGCTAACTTGGATATTGATTCCTGTGATGAATATGAGCAAAGTAAATTGGAAACCTTCTGGAAGGGATTCACCATTCTAGATGTCATTAAGAAAATGTGTAATTCATGAAAGAAATACAAAATATCAAATTAACAGGAGTTTGGAAGAATTCGACCCTAACCCTTATTGAATGACTTTGATGGCTTCAGGACTTCAGTGGAGGAGGTCACTGCAGATGTGTGGTGAAAATAGCAAATTTAATAGAATTAGACATAGAGCCTGAAAATGTGATTGAATTGCTGCAATCTCATAATAAAACTTGAATGGATACATACTTGTTTCTAATGGATAAGCAAAGAAAATGGGTTCTTGATATGGAATCTTCTTTTGGTTAAGATGCTATAAACATTGTTGACAACAAAGATTTAGAATACTATGTAAAATTAGTAGGTAAAGCCATTGAGAAATAAGAAACAATACTAATACTGTTTAGAGCTGAAAAAATCATATGAAGACCACACAATGCATGCACCCAGAATCTGATCAACATCACCCAAACTAAGCAACACCATGTGCGTAATACAACCAAAATAATGGATTTATCTTTAGGAAAAAGTCATCCAAAAAACAAATTTCAAAAATGGGAAAAGCATCTCATATACCAGATGTTCATATATCAAAGTAAGGACAAAAGAAACATGATAAAAGGAAAGATTATGTCTCCAAATAAACACAGTAATTCTCCAGCATCAAATTATTATGGAAAATAAATTTATGAAATCCTGGAACAAGAATTCAAAATATCAATTTTAAAAAAGCTCAGTGAGATAGAACACAGATAATACAAAGAAATCAGAAAAAGTAATTCATGATATGAATGAGAAATGTATCACGGAAATAGGTATCATTAAAAAGAACTTAAGAGAATTTTTAGAACTGAATAATTCATTGAATAAAATACAAAATATATTTGAAAGCTTCAGTCAATTAGATCAAGCAGAATTTAAAAATCCAGAACTTGAAAACAGGTTGTTTGAAACAACCCAGTCAGATAAAAAAAAAGATGACAGAAGGAAAAAGAATGAATAAAGAATATGTGACATATGGCACATGATAAGGGAAACAAATATTTGAATATTTAGAATATTAGAGATATATTTGAATATTTAGAATATTACAGAGCAGAAAATTAAGTCAAGAAGTATAGCCACATAATATAAATGTTAAACTAAACATTCACTGAATATAATATACCACTGGGTCGGTATCCTTTGTGCCAGATTTTATAGGACAGAAGTAATAACAACTAAAATGAGTTGTCTCTAAAAGAATACATTCAACATGGTACTTTAAAGGAAAAGGTTAGTTGTCACCATGATAATTCAGTAGGAAACTTACCCTGACTTTTAATAACTTATCCTTTGTTATTTAGTAGAAAGTAAAGAAGACAGTCAATCTTAGTCCTGAATTCTAGGGGGATGAAGTTAACTCTCTATAAGTCATTTACTAACTATCTTGAAACTTCTGAAGCATAGGAGAAAGCAACAAAGCAGCTAACAAATAAGCAGGGGCTAGGCTAGGGGCCCAGTGCAGTAGAGCATTGACCATGCTTGCAACAATGCTCAAATGCTCAAGAACAGAATCGAAAAATCACATGCAGGTTATATACATACTTACATATATAAAATCAATGAGCTCATGATTACAACAGAAGCATATATGTTTTAAAAGTATGTTTCTTCCAAAAGTTGTGTTATATTATTTCTCTCTCCCCATAACCTAGGTGTTGGGCCTATACTGAGGGAGTGTAAAGCTCTGGTTAGAGCAGAGTATAGTTAATTAGGGGAAGTTTCCTAGAGCAGAATTGTGAGGCAGGGCACAAAGGGAGTGAGGGGTATAGATTGGCGAATCATCTTTTGATCCAAGTGCCCAGAAAAGAAGGATGGAAAAGACTCAATAAGTATTAATCCATTTTGCTTTATACAGATAATAGCATTATCTGCCTAAAATGTTGAATCCAGGAGACTAGTTCTAAAGGGTTTATGTTTAATATGTGTGGTAACTTTGATGAAAAGTTCTGAAACTGTTAGTATTTTAGATCTTGACATTTTACCCTTTTTTCCTATCGGAAACAGTTCAACAAGTATGCAAGTTGTATACATAAGTATATGTGAAAGAAATATATATTTATATATATATGTAAAACATAAAATTTTAAAAAATCTATTTGTCATTGTATGACTTATTTAAAAATAATGATTTTCTCATTATTTTACTTTTCACAAATCTGTTTCTTGAAGCTGAATTTATATAACAAGGTAATAGCAAAATGAGTAAACTGAAAAAAAGGTCTACGAAGAGGAGTTTGTACAAGAATCACAAAAAGAAAACGATTTGTATTTGTCTGACACAAACATCTACTGAGACTCCCAATAAGGACATATGTGGCAGAGGCCCTTGTTGGTTGAGATCTTTGAGAAACTAGAATATTACTTCGTAAGTAACATTCTTTGTGGGGAATTCCTTCTTTGTAAAGGAATAATATCAAATTAACATATATTAATATCTTTATTAAATCCCAGTTCAGTCATTTACTAGCTATATGATCTGGGAAAGTTATTTAACCTTTGTAAACTTCATTTTCCTCATCTAAAACTTGGAAATAGTAACAATAACTCCTCTATTGGGTTGCTGGGAGAATAAGATTATATATTTAAACCATAGCATAGGAGTATACATTTTCAAATAAGTGTTATCTACTATCTGTTATCATTATCATTACTGTCATATTTTTACCCAAAGTGAAAAAATACAGTCTCAACTCTTACACTACTTTGTATCTAGAGAAAAATTACTAATATTATTTACTAGTATTATTGAAGTACTACACTGTGGTGAATTATTGAAGCCATTTCAAGCTCATTGTGAACTGCACATCTAGAGATGTGTAAAGAACCTGAGAATGCATCATTATCTATATTTCCCCATCAAGAAAATTCTTCATAGACAGTAGTAATCTAGAAGATAATTCCTTTTTGCATAGAAGGATGGTACTAAGGAATCTAAATATGAATTGATTATTTTAAAGCTTTTCTAATATCACAAGGTCCTGAAAGGCCTTCTTCAGGGTGTGTGTGTTAAAAAGAGTCTTATGAGATATGAACAACTGAAAAAAGGTCCAATCAACCAATTCCCTATCTCCAACACCCTAATATAACACAATATTTACAAAACTAGCTTGATTTCATTATTTAAACATATTCTCTGGTTATCTGAATAATGTCAGATGGATAAACTTGTTCAAGTCTATTCTAAAGGAAAGTTGATGTGATTTTCTGATCCCTAAGTAATGTGCTTTTTTAGTTTCTAGCACAATATCATCATAGATTAAATCCCAAGTGCCTTAAAAATTTATCTTCACACATTTCTTTGGTGAAACATCCTGTGATTTGACTCACATTTATCACTTTCTTGGTCACTGGATTGAGCAGACTGGTGGATATGGTGATAAAATAGATGCCACATTGATATAAATTCTTGATCTCTTTACAATGAGAGTTCATGTTTGCAGATGACATGATTGTATATTTAGAAGACCCCATCGTCTCAACCCAAAATCTCCTTAAGCTGATGAGCAACTTCAGCAAAGTCTCACAATACAAAATCAATGTACAAAAGTCACTAGCATTCTTATACACCAATAACAGACAGAGAGCCAAATCATGAGTGAATTCTCATTCACAATTGCTTCAAAGAGAATAAAATACCTAGGAATCCAACTTACAAGGGATGTGAAGGACCTCTTCAAGGAGAACTACAAAGCACTGCTCAATGAAATAAAAGAGGACACAAACAAATGAAAGAACATTCCATGCTTATGGATAGGACAAATCAATATCGTGAAAATGGCCATGGTGCCCAAAGTAATTTATAGATCCAATGCCATCCCCATCAAGCTACTAATAACTTTCTTCACAGAATTGGAAAAAACTACTTTAAAGTTCATATGGAACCAACAAGAGCCCACATTGCCAAGACAATCCTAAGCCAAAAGACAAAGCTGGAGGCATCACACTACCTTACTTTAAACTAAACTACAAGGCTACAGTAACCAAAACAGCATGGTGCTGGTACCAAAACAGAGATATAGACCAATGGAACAGAACAGAGCCCTCAGAAATAATACCACACAACTGCAACCATCTAATCTTTGACAAACCTGACAAAAACAAGATATGGGGAAAGGATTCCCTATTTAATAAAAGGTGCTGGGAAAATTGGCTAGCCATACGTAGAAAGCTGAAACTAAATCCCTTCCTTACACCTTATACAAAAACTAATTTAAGATGGATCAGAGACTTAAATGTTAGACCTAAAATCATAAAAACCCTAGAAGAAAGCCTAGGTAATACCATTCAGGACATAGGTATGGGCAAGGAGTTCATGTCTAGAACACCAAAAGCAATGGCAACAAAAGCCAAAATTGACAAATGGGATCTAATTAAACTAAAGAGCTTCTGCACAGCAAGAGAAACTACCATCAGAGTGAACAGGCAACCTACAGAATGGGAGAAAAATTTTGCAATCTACTCATCTGACAAAGGGCTAATATCCAGAACCTACAAAGAACTCAAACAAATTTACAAGAAAAAAAAAATCCCATCAAAAAGTGGGCAAAGGATTTGAACAGACACTTCTCAAAAGAAGACATTTATGCAGCCAACAGACACATGAAAAAATGCTCATCATTACTAGCCATCAGGGAAATGCAAATCAAAACCAAAATGAGATACCATCTGACACCAGTTAGAATGGTGATCATTAAAAAGTCAGGAAACAACAAGTGCTGGAGAGGATGTGGAGAAATAGGAACACTTTTTTTTTTGGTGGGACTGTAAACTAGTTCAACCATTGTGGAAGACAGTATGGTAATTCCTCAAGGATCTAGAACTAGAAGTACCACTTGACCCAGCTATCCCATTACTGGGTATATACCTATAGGATTATAAATCATGCTCCTATAAAGATACATGCACACGTATGTTTATTGCAGTACTATTCACAATAGCAAAGACTTGGAACCAAAACAAATGTCCATCATTGACAGACTGGATTAAGAAAATGTGGCACAGGGGCATGCCCAAGATGACCGAATAGAAACAGCTCCAGCCTCCAGCTCCCAGCGTGAGTGACACAGAAGATGGGTGATTTCTGCATTTTCAACTGAGGTACCGGGTTCATCTCACTGGGGCGTGTCGGACAGTTGGTGCTGGTCCGCGGGTTCAGCCTGACCAGCGAGAGCTGAAGCAGGGTGAGGCATCGCCTCACCTGGGAAACGCAAGGGGGAAGGGAATTCCTTTTCCTAGCCAAAGGAAATTGAGACACACAACACCTGGAAAATCGGGTAACTCCCACCCTAATACTGCGCTTTACCAAGGGTCTTAGCAGAGGTCACACCAGGAGATTATATCCCACACCTGGCACAGAGGGTCCCTTGCCCATGGAGCCTCCCTCAATGCTAGCACAGCAGTCTGAGATCTAACTGCAATGTGGCAGCAAGGCTGGGAGAGGGGCGCCCGCCATTACTGAGGCTTAAGTAGGTAAACAAAGCCACCAGGAAGCTTGAATTGAGTGGAGCCCACCACAGCTCAAGGAGGCCAGCCTGCCTCTGTAGACTCCTCCTCTGGGGACAGGGCATAGCTAAACAAAAAGCAGCAGAAACCTTCGCAGAGGTAAATGGCCCTGTCTGACAGCTTTGAAGAGAGCAGTGGATCTCCCGGCACGGAGGTTGAGATCTGAGAATGGACAGACTGCCTGCTCAAGTGGGTCCCTGACCCCTGAGTAGCCTAACTGGGAAACATCCCCCACTAGGTGCAGACCGACACCTCCCACCTCACACAGCGGGATACACCCCTGAGACGAAACTTCCAGGGTAAGAATCAGACAGCAATACTCACTGTTCAGCAATATTCTATGTCTGCAGCCTCTGCTGCTGATACCCAGGCAAAGAGGGTCTGCAGTGGGTCTGCAGTGGACCTCAAGCAAACTCCAACAGACATACAGGTGAGGGTCCTGACTGTTAGAAGGAAAACTAACAAACAGAAAGGACCCCCACACCAAAACCCCATCAGTACATCAGCATCATCAAAGACCTAAGGCAGATGAAACCACAAAGATGGGGAAAAAGCAGCGCAGAAAAGCTGGAAATTCAAAAAATCAGAGCGCATCTCCCCCTCCAAAGGAAGGCAGCTCATCACCAACAACGGATCAAAGCTGGACGGAGAATGACTTTGATGAGTTGAGAGAAGAAAGCTTTCGTCAATCAAACTTCTCAGAGCTAAAAGAGGATCTACATAACCAGTGTAAAGAAACTAAAAACTTTGAAAAAAGAATGGATGAATGGATAACTAGAATAATCAATGCAGAGAAGCCCATAAAAGAACTGATAGAGATGAAAACCATAACACGAGAACTACGTGACAAGTGCACAAGCTTCAGTAACCGACTCAATCAACTGGAAGAAAGAGTATCAATGATTGAAGATCAAATGAATGAAATGAAGCGAGAAGAGAAGTCTAGAGAAAAAAGACTAAAAAGAAATGAACAAAGCCTCCAAGAAATATGGGATTATGTGAAAAGACCAAATCTACGTCTGATTGGGGTGCCTGAAAGTCAGGGGGAAAATGGAACCAAGCTGGAAAACACTCTTCAGGATATCATCCAGGAGAACTTCCCTAACCTAGTAAGGCAGGCCAACATTCAAATTCAAGAAATACAGAGAACACCACAAAGATACTCCTCGAGAAGAGCAACTCCAAGACACATAATTGTCAGATTCACCAAAGTTGAAATGAAGGAAAAAATGTTAAGGGCAGCCAGGGAGAAAGGTCAGTTTACACACAAAGGGAAGCCCATCAGACTAACAGCAGATCTCTTGGCAGAAACTCTCCAAGCCAGAAGAGAATAGGGGCCAATATTCAACATTCTTAAAGAAAATAATTTTCAACCCAAAATTTCATATGCAGCCAAACTAAGTTACATAAGTGAAGGAGAAATAAAATCCTTTACAGACAAGCAAATGCTTAGAGATTTTGTGACCACCAGGCCTGCCTTACAAGAGACCCTGAAGGAAGCACTAAACATGGAAAGGAACAACCGGTACCAGCCATTACAAAAACATGCCAAAATGTAAAGACCATCGATGCTAGGAAGAAATTGCATCAATTAACGAGCAAAATAACCAGCTAATATCAAAATGACAGGATCAAGTTCACACATAACAATATTAACCTTAAATGTAAATGGACTAAATGCTCCAATTTAAAAGACACAGACTTGCAAATTGGATAAAGAGTCAAGACACATCGGTTTGCTGTATTCAGGGGACCCATCTCTCATGCAGAGACACACATTTATTTATCCCTTGTAGCTACAATATTCCTAGATGTCATCTTCTTTCAACAGAAGGCTGTTTCATCTACACTGAACAACTATTGTTTAGTGTAGCCACCTTCTTTTATTATCTTACCTGTAACTTCTTGATAACTTTCTGCAGCTTCTGTATCAGCATTTGTTGCTTCACCTTGTAATTTTATGTTATGAAGGTGGCTTCTTCCCTAAGCCCCATGAATCAGCCTTTGCTATCTTCAGAATTTTCTTCTGTAGCTTCCTCACCTTACTCAGCCTTCATAAAATTGAAGAGTTAGGCCTTTTCTCTGGTTCAGGTGTTGGCTTAAGTGAATGTTGTGATTGGTTTGATATTGTATTCAGACCACTAAATTTTTTTTCCGTGTTACCAATTGGGCTGTTTCCCCTTCTTATTATTTGTGTGTTCAGTGAAATAGCACTTTACTTTTAATTTCCTTCAAGAACTCTTTCTTTGAATTTACAACCTGGTTAACTTTGGCACGAGTCATAGCTTTTGGCCTGTTTCAACTTTTGACATGCCTTCTTCACTAAGCTTAATGATTTCTAGTTTTTGATTTAAAATGAAACATAGGCAAGCTTTCACTTGAACACTCTGAGACCATTTGTAGGGTTATTAATTGGCCTGATTTCAATATTGTTTTGTCTCAGAGAATAAGGAGGCCTAAGGAGAGTAAGGGAGATGGATAATGGCCAATTGGTGAAGCAGTCAGAACACACA
This sequence comes from Chlorocebus sabaeus, assembly GCF_047675955.1. NCBI lineage: Eukaryota > Metazoa > Chordata > Mammalia > Primates > Cercopithecidae > Chlorocebus > Chlorocebus sabaeus. The sequence goes on along the minus strand of NC_132916.1, from coordinate 97,817,320 downwards.
CACTTACCAGTGAAGTTCGCCATCTGATGTGGGCCGGGTTTGTGGTATCTCAAAACAATTAAAGTGGTAACATCAAAGATGACTGATTGCAGATCACTGTAACAGATAAAGTAACAATGAAAAATTTGAAATATTGTGATAATTGCTAATATGTGGCACAAAGTGAGCACATGTTGGAAAAATGACTCTGATAGACTAGTTTGATGCAGGGTTGCCTCAAACCGTCAATTTGAAAAAATTGCAGTATCTGGGAGGTGCAATAATGTAAAGTACACTAAAATGAGGTATGCCTGTATATATCTTACTCTGCTTATTGGGTCACCTTGTTGAAGAATATATTTGTCTCAACTCTGAAACAATGTTCTTTCATTTTTGTATTAATACAGTGAATATATTTCATAAATGGTTCTAAAAGAGTTTTCTTTTTTCCCAATGTTAATACTTTTTTAATGAACTTGAACAAAATGTATCAGGAAAATAAAAAAAAGTCCCTGGTTAGCATCTGCAGATTTGAGTTCTAATTAGTCTACTTTTCAGAGGATCCATTTCCTTGACTGTAGAATAGTGATAAGCAATCTGCTCACTTCATCGGGCTTCTGACACATTTCATAATTAATTAGCTAATGATAAAGCCAGTTTTCATTTTTATACTGATTCTGCCATTCTCTCATCTTATGCTTGCTATTATCTAATTTTTAGGCCTTTCTGTGACTTATCTATCTCACATTCAAGCATCTAGGCCAAATTAAAAGTTCCACAAGATGCATCTACATTTCTTCTCATGACTGTGTATATGATTCAATGCTACTCCTTCCTGAGTTGTATCAGGAAGATTCAATATGATATCACATCTGGTCACCTATAGACTATGACTCTACTTACTCTAGGATTGTTTTATATCAATCAAAATAAGTCCCATGAATTAAAAAGTTTTGGCAAAAGACTGAATTTAGCACTGGTATGACTCCTTGCCAAGTCATTGGTAAGACTCCTTGCCAGGTATTCTCAGATTCATTTGAGTATTCTCTGCAAGAAAGCAGGGAAGGGATTTGGAGCTTCATGAACTAGCAAGAAAGAAAAGTCATTCACCATGATTGTAAAGTCTTTGAAAAAAGGAAATGTTTTAAATTTCCCCATTGTTCACCAGTGACAGGATGACAGAAGGTTTTAAATATATCAAATATTTGTATTTTGCCTGAAAATCTGGTATCTTCATATGACATTTTTCTTAGGTAATTTATAGCCAAATTTTTAAAGGAGTTTGTTGTTTATTTGTAGGAGCAAGCGAGTTATGATGTGTCACGCTATGAAAACATTTTCTACCTGTTCTGGGTTCTGGAGCAGCTTCTTCAAAAGGAAACCAAAGAAGGCAACACTTCAAGTATAGGTCATGATGACCAAGAAATCAAGAAATTTCTTCAGAAGCATGATGAAACTATTTTCCAACTTTCTGATGCATTTCCTTTGTTTACTATATATTTATGGAGAGTGGGCATTCTTTTGAACTCAGCACAGATAGAATCTCTTAAAAATAACTCCATTCCTTAGCAGTTTACCACGTTTGAAGCATAATAAAGTGGAATATATGAAAATCTCATACTGAAAAGACTTTCAATAGTATTTTAATTAGCATTTTAGAATTGATCTCTAAATATAATTATCAATTCAACTTAATGGTTAAATTGTATGAAATTTTATGAATCATATTTCTATACTAAAATCAGCCAGTTTCAGTTGGTAATGCCATCATTATTCCCATGTAACTATATCTTATTTCACTCAATATAGTTTAGCTCTATTATTCTGTAAAATGGACCATTAATTGTCTGTCTCTTAAAAGATACTGAAGTTGTGAAAGATTTCCATGCAATTGATGCTAAATGGTAATCAAAGAGATTTTTAAAGTTTAGTTGCATTATCAACACAAAGTGTTGGAATGTAAGTGGTCATAAATACAATTTTAAAAACTTTTTCTTACATAGTTGAACTTACATCATTGCTTTCATCTTAGATGAGAATCATATAGAATTTTTTTAATATTTGGAAACTTAATTGTTTTTTATTTCAATTTCATATGGCCAATACATTTGTCGAGCTCTTTTGAAAATACTATTAGTTGTTTAAAATCTTCTTTGTTTTTCAACAAATACTTGTTTCAATTCTGTTGATTAAATATGTTATAATATTTAATATATATAATATATAATATATATAATATGTAATAGTTATTATAATATACTATTGTCAAATAGTATACAATTAAGTCACTAGAGATACCTTATAAATTCTAATATCCATCAATCAAAAAATGCAATTTATAGTTATTTGGTTGGTTGAATTTTTCAGTTATACAATTTCATTGACATCATTTCATTGACATCATTTCAGTGATTAAAATCATAACCACAAACTTAATGAGCACATGTTACGTATTTTCCTATAGTGCCACTTAGGGAACACAAAATATAAATTTCCTTTATTAATTATATGTGATAGTGTTTCATAATTAGCATTCATAAATGTCATTGGCATTAAAAATAATCTTGCTAGTTCCATCCACAATGTATATACAAGCATGTCATCTGGCACAATTATCTTTGGAATTATTTCTAGCATTTTTGAAAAGATAATGCCTTTTTGATAATCCTGAAACTAAATGTATGTCAGTCAGCTTTTGTTATGTAACAGATAATCATAAAATATCAGTGGCATACAACAATAATGTTTCTCAGATATATGCAGGTCACTCAAGGATCAGCTGATTTGGACTGGACTTTAATGAAAAACTCTGCTCAGGTTGCACATACCACAGGAATTGGCTTCTTGCTAAAAGTCAGGCTTTCTTCTCTTCCACATGTGCATATTCTGAGAACCAGACTGAGGGGGAAATAGCTTCTCAGTGGAATCTCCTCTCATGGCAATGGCAGTTGAGCAAGACAAAAGGCTAGGCTGAGAAATGTCACATTAGCACTTTCATCCACATGTGTTGGTCAAAGTACACCAAATGGTCAAGCCCAAAGAAAAGTGACAGGGGAGTAGACTTCACCTTGAGTGGGAGAACTTGCAGTTACATGGCAATGATCATCGATGTACGTAGGTAATTAGAGCCAATAATTTACTTCACCACAAGTACCAGTTGAATACAAGAAGGATAGTCCAAATCTTGAATTAGGAGGGATTTTTCTAATGTCTGATTCCTGTGAACGCCTGTGAAGGCTAATGGAAATCATTTCAGTTGATGGCATTACACAAAAGCCACTTTCCATGACACCTTCATCTTCTTTCATTATGATTAAAGAAGATAGATTGGTAAATACACAAGTATCAGCAATGGCCCTTTCCCCATTGCAGCCAGGCAATGTAATGATCAGCCAAGAAACTTTTGGAGCTACAACAAATTTATTAATTTCAGTGGTCTCCAAGGCTTCAAGGTCTGAAAATTAGCCTAGGAAATGTATTTATTATAAAAGAAGATGCAAGATATTGGGATCATTGTAAATGCACAAAATGGAGAAACATTTTATTTCCATTTGGTATCCATTTTATATAAACATTTAACTTCCACCAAGTATATGATACTTAAACTTTCATTATCCTGTGTTTCAGTGTATATCAGAGTGAATGGTGTAGTAAATTAGTATTAAGGTCCAAATCTACTCATCAAAAAGAAGATAAAATGATAAAAATGAGACATTTGTATCTGTGTTTCAGTAAAGCAGTGAATTAATGAATGATTTTAACTAGTATTACAATGTTTAAGAATATTATAACAGTTTATATTTAGGTAATGTCTAACTTTAGAATTAAGGTTTTAAGGGATAAGAGTAATGGAGTCAGTAGAAATAGGGCAGCACTGAAACTGGATATAAGATAGGATAGGAAATAAAGAGAACCATAGAATGATCATAAAAATGAAGGAAATAAAAAGTGATGATACTTGCTGAAACTCATATACTATTCATTATAAATTATAATAAATATATATATTTTATGAGTAAACATAAAATATTTTATGTTTATATAATAAAATATATAAATAAGTAATATTATACATATATATGTACGATATGTATAATACCAAATAGTCAGGGACTTACATAAGCATTTTACATATATTAACCTTTTTGATTCTCCCAGCAACTGTATGAGAAAGGTACGATTATTTCCTGAATCTGTGTTTTAGAGATGAAGAACTCAGGCAAAGGAATGTTAAACAGCTTGCGCAAGTTCACAACACCAGGAAGTGGCAGTTAGGTTTCATCCTAAGGAAGTCCGTCTTCCAATTCCACACTCCTACTTTACTGCACTACCTGTTATATGCAGCTTTCCTGGCACTTCAGGAAACTTTCACAAACACAGCTTCTTTGCAGTTGTCATCAAAGCTTTATACATGCTTAACTATGAACCATAAGGCACAACAGTGGACATTACTAGCTTATGATTAGCTTATTTTGGATTTTGTAACTGCTGTAAACAAGTTGTCCTATCTACAAGCAAACCAGAGGAACAGCATCTTTGACCTCTTCAGGGTTTTAGCATTTTGCTACTCAAGACTGTAGCCAAGTTACAGATTGTCTTCAAACAATAATGTCCTAAAAGGTACAAAGCTCCCTCCAGAGGTGTTTAGGTAGACTGTGAGGCTGTAGTATAGCAAAATGGGGAGAGAAAACAAATCTGATTGGTTTGTTCTTGGAAAAATATATACAATTATCTCACAGGCTTTGTACTTTTTAATGATATTTGTTATCTTTTAGCCAAGGTCAGCATATTTCAAGAGAGGCAGGGAAACAAGTCATTTGCATTTCCAAATTTGTATATACATTTACAGATTTTCTGAAGGCCATATTGTGGGGAAAATATTGACAGCTCTGCTTTATTATAACCTAATTTCCTTTATTCATCAAATATGAAGCACCAATTGTCTACAAACCAATTATTTGAAAAAATAAAGCATACTAAGCTTTAACTTTTGTCAGATTTATAAAACCAAGATTTCTCTTAGCAGTCAACATAACGACCCAACTACATCAATGTTTGCTGAAGGAGATAATTAACTTATTAATGTTTATCTATTATTGAAAAAAAGATATAGGATTTTATTATTGTTAAAAGTTAATTTATTCTTCCCAAATTATTTATAGAATTGCACAATACAAAAGTTACCTGGTTAATAAATATACTGGTCTTATAAGAACTTTCTAAATATCACAGAGTATTAGAAACACATAAGAAATAAACAGCGTCTTTTTTTTGTTTTTTACTTAATATGAAAGTCCTCTGTTTTTATTTAATATGAAAGGAATTTTAAGGATCTATTCCTAATAGGAAGCAAAACTTCTGAAAATAAACTAATGTTCTAACATTTAAGACATTTAAATCATTCAATTATATATTTCATAGGCATATACCCTGTATTTGTAGTATTTTCTTCTGACATTTTAATCTAAATTTTGTTCTAGCTGCTTAAATGGTTGGTGAACTTTTGTTGCATTTCTGTCAGTAGTTGTGTTTATGTAAGTAAGTGTTTAGTCAGTCCACTAGAGCAGCAAATTTCCAGGTGATAACGTTAATTAACCTCAGTTGTCTCTGACCATATACAAAGCCAGTGGTCCTCAAATGTGGTCCCCAACCCAGCCATATTAGCATCACTTGGAAACTTGTAAGAAATAAAAATTCTAAGCCTTCACCCCAGACCTACTACAGGGTCAGAAACACTGGGGTTGTGGTTCAGTAGTCTGTGTTTTATCAAGTCTTCCAGGTGATTCTGATGTCCACCAATGTTTGAGAACCACTGATACTGTTTTTACTGATCAGGAAGGTCTTATACTCATAAAATCATTCAGAAAGTAGACATTTAGTCATCTCATAGTATTGATTTTTTTTAAGTTTCCTTGTATGTGCCTTAAAATTCCAAAGGAGGATTTTTTAGAAACCAAATGATTCCAAGTTCACTGAAGTAACATATTTATAAACAGATCAACCTTAATAGCACTTAAAAATAGCATTTTAATATTTAGCTTTTAGCCCTCTAACTAAAACATATCTTTATTCCCCATGATAGTACTTTAAAAAATTATTGTAATCTGAGTTTAGGAGATAAAATTAACTATAGCTTTTTTCATTTGTCCTGGGATAGAGCGATGAATGGGCAGAGAGATGCACACATGATGTTACTTTCCTCTTATTAGCTGCCCCAAGTAATATCAGAATATTCCTTTTATTCCAGGAGATCTGTTTAATACATATAGTAAATATAACTGAATTATAAAGATATTATTCTATTTCTCAACCCTGGAGATGAAATTCTAAGTGCCATAAATCCTTCTAGAATATGGTGAGCTATAAATAAATAATTAATAAACAGTGCTTAATTTGGTTCAACTTCGCTGCTTAATTTGATTCTGCCACTTTGGGTCTTTACATTGTTACTGTGAGCTTCAGAGTTACCCAAGGACAGCACCCCTGACACATGAGGAGGGAACAGAACAGTCTCTGCTGTTAGCTTTAATGACTTAACTAAGAAGACATTTTCATGATTATTTCATAAATAATCATTTCAGGAACACTGGAAATGCCAGACACTTCAACCAGCATTTGTTCTTATTTCTCTCACACACACACACTCAAATTCCACATTTTCTAAAAAGAGGTCCAAACCTCTTGAAATGAATTCTGAAGTTTGAAAAAGAAAGTCTTTCCTGTATTTTACCTTGGGTTTTTAAGGGGAGCCACTACAAGCAGTAGCAGGACTGTTGGTGCCTTTTTGTCTTATCTTGCATTGAGGGCATGGAACACACCGTGGAATCTCCCTGGCATGACATTTCTCTTTAGAATAGTTCCAGAGCCAGTTCATTGCAAGGAGTGACATGAACTTTTAAAATGAGGAGGGTAGCCAGGCATGGTAGCTCACACCTCTAATCCTAGCACTTTGGGAAGCTGAGGCAGGATGCTCGCTTGAGGCCAGGAGTTTGAGGTAAGCCTAGGTGACAGAGAAAAACCTTGTCTGTTGAAGAAGAAGAAGAAGAAAGCAAAAATAGTAGCATGTCCCCTTCCACCATGGCCCAGGACTAAGAAGTGGAGTTTGTCATAGCTGACTAGGCATTTTACCTTGCAACTTGATAAAAATCTATTAATAGAAGAGAACATAAGACACTGGGCGAAGAGAATACAGCCATTCCAAGTGTAAAATGAAAACAGCTAGAAGAAACGTTATAGAAATGTGACGATGTCTCCAACTCCAAATTAATATGCTGATACTATTCCCAAGTGAGGACTTCAAAAAATAATTTCTAAGGCTTGTATAATCGTGGCTTATGTGGTGAATCCCTTTGAAATAGAATTCTATTCCAGAGATTCTATTTAAAAGAAAATCACATACCATAATCCATATGGCTTTTCACCATCACTTTAGTAAGGCAGATAGTACCCAGCATTTATTCAGCCTTTGATATGTGCTAGGCACTCCATACTTGTTCTTTATTATTTTGTTTAATCCTTCTAACAACCCTATAAGGTAAGTATACTGATTATCTCCGATTAGGTGAAAAGCAAGCACAGGGCATTTAAGTAATTCGCCCAAGGTGACAGCTAGAAAAAGAAATCAAAGCCAAGATTTAGATAGGCAGCAAGCAACTGAGTCAACATGTACTCCACATTCTTGGCACTCAGACACAAACAGCTGTTATGTTCCTAACAGCAGAAGTAGAAACTGAGTGTAGAGCATAAAGTTATCCTGGCAGCAGAACTCCAGTTTGCACACTTCTTAAAGTGTTCCTTTTAGACATATGCAGCATGTGCTTATGATAATTATAGTGGTGGGAAATTTACATTATATTAAGTAAAATTTGATAATTGAAATATTCCTTTATATTTGGAAGAATAAAAGAAGTGCATTAAGATGCTAGAGATGGCCAAATTGGTGGCATTTGTTTAAAAGAAATAGATGTAAATTCTACTTTGCTATCTGATTGCTTTGTAAGTCAGTCTGAGTAACACTTTCTGAGGATAAAGTGAGTTAAATCTTTCAAAACACAAGGATCAAGATCAGACATCCATACATGGATTAGAGTTAATTCCTAAGACTTAGAAGTGGAAATAAATAATACATTTGAAGCATAGTTTACACTAGCTTCAAAATTGTACTTTTTGTTGTAAAGGAGAAGAAAACAATTTCTATTTCAAGATAAGCATTAATCAGTATGATCCTGTTGACAATGTTTGACATTTCTGAACCATCTTATGAAGTTAGAAAGAAAATGTCTTTATAACTTTTGACATTGCAGGAGAAAATACATAAAATTTAAATAATTAAAAACATTGCTGATATTTTCCCCCAAAAAAACCTTTATTTGGACAGTTATTGTTTACTCATTTTGTTAGGTTTGGGGAAAAGATGTAAGGACTTTTACTTGCTCTGTACCTTGTCAATCAGCCCTATATTAAAGTTTCATTTGAAAATGGGCCTTTCTGTTTTTTACCATATTAAAACAGCAATGAAGCCCAGAGAGACCAATTTGCAGAAGATACAAATAGAAGTGGGGAGGTGTGGGGTTGTGGGTGGAGATGGAAGGAAGGAGGGTAGAGGACCATCGTTGGCCAAGTAATCCTGTGACTTAGGACAAGTCATTTAATAGTCTTATTTTCTCATTATAAAAGAGAGCCTCTGTTTTTTATTCAGAAAGTTAAAGAACAAAGACTATCTGTATTTCTGCTAGAATCATTTCTGTATACATATCTGTATACATCATTTATGTATATATCACTAAAATTGTGAAATATAACTACCAATTATTATTAAATGTTAAATGTAACTACCAATTATTATTAAATGTTATTACCCAGCATTGGGGAGTTTTCTGTCTTTTTTCTGTCTTCATGGAGGTCCTTCAGTGATATAATTTTGTATACATCTATAAGGTCTGGTAGAATAGACTCATAGTTAAAAGATGAGAGTATCACTATCCACATCATAAAAGTAAAATATCTATTTTTTATTGTTAAAATTTTAAAGAAGAATACTTTGACCATAGAATTGTTAGCATGAATGAAATCAATATTGTGAAAAGCACTTTGTGAACTCTGAAGTAATAATAATGATACTAAGAAAAGGAGATAACAGTTATATAATGTTTATTATGTATCTGGCACGGTCCCAAGCACTTTTCATGTGTTACCTCATTCGACCCTATGCAATAGGTAGTATTACTATTCAACCCTATGCAATAGGTAGTATTACTATTCCTATTAATTCCATTTTACATAGGAAGAAGCAGGTGCAGAGAGGTTCAGTGACTTGTCCAGAGTCACAGAGATAGTGTCAGAGACAGTATTACATTTTGTTTATTCATATCTTCTTCTATTCCAAGTATTCTGCCTGAATTCTAAGTGAACTTATAGCCAAACCATACTGAAATAGTTTCTCTGCCTGAATTTCTTCTCATTCAGCCTATGTTTAATGGCAACTACAATGATTATGTTATAATAATGTTATATCAACATTCATGTTAATAATGGTTACCCATAATTTCTGTGTGCTTGAAACTGTGGAAAGTGCTTAATTATACACTTAACTTGTTAGTATGCCAGAGATGAATCAGTCCTTCAGCGGTTTTCAGTTAGCGAGATCTGGAACCGGTGATATATTTAGGAGACCTCTTTCCTACCAGTGAGGGAGCTGTGGAATAGATTTCAGGTGCCTACACACTAGGTAAGAATTCTTTGTGCAAGGTTCATATGCCAGGCTTCCTGCCCTAGCTCCTTGTTAGCATTCTAATTCTCCATGAATATGGATCCTGGCCTTTGCTCTGGCTAAGGATAGTGGATTTAGAAATAACATCCTAATTTACTTTTGTGAATTTTCTTGCCCATTATGCTCAGTCTTCTTTAAGGCTGAAAAATCAAGATGCTGTTTTTTCTAGTTGAGAAGTGTTCACATATTTGCTAGGCCATTTGGAAACTCCTCTTCTGGAATATCAATCCTATGCAGAATCACTGAAATCAGTTGTAGGTCATCCTTTATGATGGCAACAGACTGATGAAATTGTTGAATAGTTCTTGCTGCTAGGCCCTCAGAGCTACCTGCTTCTTGCCTTTTTCCAAATATGATCTTCCAACTTTCCAGTTGAATCTGTGAGCTACCACAGACGTTCTTTAAGCAAAACTATTAGTAGTCTGCGTACTTTAAATGAAGACTGTTTCTGTAGCTTAGAACCACTGATCCCTAACAAATATACCTATAGAACTACTGTCCTATTACCCTTCTTTGTTCGTATGAGTGCCTTCCATAACATAGCTAGAACATACTTGCAGTATTTTATTCTTCAGTTCTCTCAGCATCCAATGATACTCCAGCCACTAGCTAATACTGCTTCAGTCAACATAGGCCTCATGTGAACTATAACTTTTTTAGTTACTTTGCACTGAAGTCCACTTTTCTTTGAAGCATAAGCTACCACACACCCACCATCTCCCAATCTGACCTGCCTGAACTGAATTTGAATTCTGCACACCCCTTGGACCATGTGATTTCATTTATTGACAATTTCATTGGCAGTCCACTCAATTTTTCAACCGAAAAACACTTGGCACCTTCAAATTCATTTATCCTCATTTCATAGATAAAACAATGTTGGAAAGATCAAACAGTAAACTTGACTCACACTGTTGATTGACTGAACTACAACTACTTTTTAAATAAAATTAATGTGTGTAAACTTGATATTGGCCACTACACTTTGAACATTTTGGAAGAGTATTTCTTTCCTTTTCTTTTCTTTTTTCTTTTTTTTTTTTTTTTTTTTTTTTTGAGACAGAGTCTCGCTCTGTTGCCCAGGCTGGAGTGCAGAGGTGCAATGTAGGCTCACTGCAACCTCCGCCTCCCAGGTTCAAGCAATTCTCCTGTCAGCCTTCAGGGTAGCCGGGATTACATGTGCTTGCCAACATCCATGGATAATTTTTTTGTATTTTTACAAATAGAGACAGAGTTTCACCTTGTTAGCCAGTATGGTATCTACCTCCTGACCTTGTGATCTGCCCACCTCAGCCTCCCAAAGTGCCGGGATTACAGGCATGAGCCACCACACCAGGCCATTGGAAGAGTATTTCTAAACTTAAATCTTGATGTTTAGCGTAGGTTTGTGCTATGTTTCTGGAACATAGTAAATGATCAATAGTTGCTGACTGCATTACTATATTAATTTCTAAACTTACTATTAGTTTCCTTATTCTCTGTCACACATGGGTGTTAGAAAAGTTGAAGCATATTTTGCAATGGGGAACAATTTTCCAAATTGTGAATGATTTGCTGCACCCAAGTAGGTGAGTGAATAATAGGTTTGAAGCACTCTTGACAACTTCCAGTCCAGGTGACTCTCCTTTCCTTTCCTTCACAGGGTCCATAACCGAATATAAATCTGCAAATTTAGACATATAGGGAGATGTATTCTCTCATGTAGTTATCTTGTTTTTAGATGCTGTTGCCTAGGTGAAGAATGAATTGAAATTTAGAAAATATTTTTTCTTTAGGAAAAAAATGTTGCCAGTTGTGGGTAGTTATAAATCAAATAACACTACAAGGTACATTAAGTTCATCATGAATTAAGCTAATTTTATGTCCTGATGAAAAACCTCATCACTATGTATAAAGTTATTTTTGTGGAAAAAATATTCAATTTTTAGTTATCCTCCTTACAGATGAACTTGGGTGTCTCAACTCATTTGTAATATGTAGACTGATAACAGACGTTTCAAACCTTTTCCACCCTTGACACCCATTGCTTGTTATAGTTTTGAATTAGGTTACTGAAGAACCACATCAAGTGTTGCGCAGCCTGTCAGTGACAAAGTTGTCATGTGTGTCTTTTCCTTTAGTATCTTAAATAAAACAATGCTTAGAGAAAAGAATATATTGAAGTTATGTGTATTGCTCAGACACAATGGAAAGAAAGATTTAGGATTTTTTATATTTATGTGTAGTTTTGATTGACTATTGGATAAATGAATGAATGAATGAATGATGCTGTGCTTTCAATTATCATTTTCCATGAGGTGCGTTTAGTAGTAAGAAAGAAGGACCAGGCAGCTGATTCAGTGCACTACTGATTGCTTCATTATTCTACAAATTTGGAACGCTGTTAGGCCCCCATCTTTTTTTCCAACTCAAGAGAAAGGGAAGTTACAAAAATGGGGAAGAGCATCAGCATATGAACATAAGGATAAGAAATGAGAGCTTAGTTTACTTTTGCTTCATTTTCAACAGTTACTGTTTACTGTGTCTGCTTCAAACCTTTAATCACTCAAAAAACAGATGAGCCTTTATCTGCTCATGGATACTTTTGCTGAACAATACAGAGAGTAATTCATAGCAAATTTTGTGTATTCAAAGGGATTATATGCAAATTTATCTGTATTTTCTCCTCAAAATGGGGCAAATGAAACATAGCAGTAAATGGGATCAATTATGGCAGAATGATAGCAGAATTTATTAATAGTCTGAGGACTATCATTATGTCAACCTGCTATTCAGAGGAAATATGCAAAACTCATTAGAAAGTCACAAAACATATATTGTAGAAGCAGTGTTTACAGGCAGAATGCACCGAACAGACAATAATATAATAAAGAGTTAGACATGATCCCTGCTGGCCAGGGGATGCAATATGATTTGCCTTTCACCGATTTCAGTTTTGGAAATAAAATTACTGGCATTGTAGTAATTGTGAATGTGTTAAAGTAGGTAGAGATAATACAAAAGCAGTATGTCACATTGTAGGAAATATTGGAAATCTAACAATTTAATAAAAGTTAATAAGGCAAGAAGTGATAGATTTATGAATATAGAGGTAATCTTCCCTGAAAGTTGTTCTTTATAATGGAGAAAACATTTTCCATATTTCCATATAAAATTGACCTTATTCATCTCCTTGTGGCATCATATACCTGCCAAATATTGGGTTATAACTGTGTCAGTATGACGTTTTATTTACAATTAATCTCAATGAGTATAAGGAAATGAAAGACATTATGACAAAATGAGCTTCTTAGGATACAAGCACACCCATTTATAAGTAATTTTTCTACATTATTTACTGTTGAACTCTTTCAAGTCAAACATAGATCATGTTACTTTTGAAATGTCATTGAAGAAAAAGACTTGCTATTTGTTTTCCTTTCTTAATTTAGTTTTAAATAATGACTACTAAAGCTGGATTAATATCCATAGCAAATATAAATGTATCCTATAGTATAGTAATTGCCTTCCTAAGTATATACCCAGAAGAATCTCCTTCATAAGTACAAGCGGGAACATTTATTAATTAAAGAATATTCTATCACTGTAATAGAAAAATCTTTAATGCTCGTGAATTAGAGGGATGAGTAAACTGTATTATCTTTATCAGATGAAATACTATCCAGTAGTTAAATTACAGCGATACATAGCAATATGGTTCAAAAGTGAAAAAAAAGATTACATACAACATGCAACCTATTTTGTAGAATTAAAAATAATAAAAATGAAAATATATGTCTGTGGATGCATATACATGTGATAAGCTCTCTAAAAGAGACTTGTAGGAAGCCATGAGACATTTCACGATAATGTTAACAAGTTAGCAGAAGGCAGGGGAACAGATTAGCCAAGATCAACCATATATTAGGTGTAAGTTATTATCTAAGATTTCCTAAGTTTTGTTTTGGATTTGTTAATGATTGTTTCACTATAAAAAGAAAACTAATACACATAATAAAGAATGGAAGGAAGGAGAGAGAGAAGGGAGAGAGGGAGGAGAGAATACTATGAATGGACCAACAATGAAAGTGTATCATGACCCAAGAATGATTAATCCAGTTCTGCATCTGCAGAACAAAAACAAAACATAAAAAGCAACATACAGAGCGATTTTTTGTGATAAAATACTGGACTCAATTCTTTATCATTTGTAATTGTGCATTAGGCTAAGCTTGATTTGCATTAAATATAGTTGTCTTATTCAATAATTTATATTAAGAAATGGGCAACTCAGATACTTTGGCCACAGTTCGGGGCCACTAGCTGACCTCTGAAGTGGTCATAACCATTATTACCCTATATAATCTGAAATAAGTGAGCAAATAATTTGTTTAAGCATACATCGGTAAAACTACCTTCCATCAGAACCTCATGTGGGAGCTAATTGGGGATAAATAAATATATCCTTCAGTTAATACAGAATAGCTTTGAAGCAGTTTTATAAAGGAAACACTAATTCTATTATAACTTCTATTTTAAGTTAGGTATTGCTTTCTCCTTGGGAAGAAATATTAACCAACATGCAATCAGATATTTGGAAAGCCTACAAATCTTCTAACATTTTACATTTAAAGTGTATTAACTTTCTGATAAAACACTCATAAGTATTCCCTAAACAGTAACAATGAAAGTGATCTATTCTTGCTGTTCAAAAAAGTGGGAAAATATAGTATATATAAGAAACAAGATAGATAGAAATACTCAAACTCAAATTCTCAGCCTCCAATTTAGCAAATTTAACTTGCTATCTATAGAAGATTATTTTACTTTTCCTGTGTTACCTCAGTCACCTTAATGACTACTTTCCAGACACCATAACTGATACCCCTTGTCATACTGTTTTTAGATCATAAGAAACATCATATAAAAGTAACTGATAAGCTCAGCACTAACCAAGCATTGGAAAGTAAAATCCCAGAATGTTGTGAGAAATGTCTTTGTTTGTTTGTTTGTTTGTTTGTTTGTTTGTTTTTGGTCTTGTTTTGTTTTCAACCATCTAAATGTAAATGCTGGTTTATTGATTTTTCTATTCAGTTGATGGCTATATCTGCCTAAGGCCCTACCAGCACAGTAAAATACTATTGTTAATTATATCAAGGTGCTAGTTATTGCTTGATATTACTAGATACCTGAATGTATCTGCAGTGTCTTGAGTAATTCTGCCTAGACTCTCCAGGTGATCCAGGTGTTACTGACAAGATGGTAATACAAGATACCTAAATGAATTGAATTGAGTTTACAACCTAAATTTAACATTTCATGAGAAACATGTATGAGCTGTTTTCCTACATTCTTTAGAATGCATAGAGAGTAGATTATCAAAACCAACACATTTTTAGAGGACATTGCTTTTGTTCTGAGTACTTCTCCACCTCCCATACACCCAGTCCCCAAGTCTTCCATTTACTCAATTAAGGGGCACCATCTGTATGAAACAGTCCCACATTAAGGTCAGTCACCCCCTTCTCCTTGACCACATTATTCTCTCTGGTTTTTATCACAGTGTCTGTACGTCTACATTCCACTGACAAAGACAATGGCAAGTATTTTTATCTTGTGTTTCCAGTTCCCCTACTCAGGATAAGTGTAGTGATTGCAGTCATTGATCATTTGTAGCCTAAACACATTTGATGGGCTTTCCTTGAGAAAAATCACATAGGAAGACCTAATTTATACATAACACTGAACTTCTTCTGTTCTTCTAATTACTGTACTCTCATTTCTGTAAGATCTCTCTCAAACCATTTATTTCCTCAGACCTATAATCTCTCATTTCCTCTCTTAGCAGATAACCTTGTCCTGTACTTTACATAGAAATTAGGACAAACGGGAATTCTCTTAACATCCTGCTAGCAAACATAAACCTTTCCACTATCTGTCATCATTTTCTCTTCTTCACCAAGTTTATAATAAAAAAAGACTCATTGAAGTATCTGTGTTTTGGATCATGTATTCTCTATGTTCACAAGAAACAGGCTTATATGCCTCTGTTTTTTATCTTTAAATTTCCCTAACTTTCCATACCACAAACCTTCCTGAACCCCCGTCTTTCTCCAACTAACATTCTTTTTCTCATCACAATTAGTTATCTACAATGTCTACTGTTATTTCCCTGCCATCTCAATTATTCTTAATTCATGACAACAATTATTAGCTCTCTGATAGGGTTCTTGTGATGATGAAATTAGATAATCAGGTAAATATCACAAAGATTATTATTACTCACTTATTGCTCATTTGGGAGCATTCAACAGATCGATCACTCTCCTCTTGAAACACTCTCAAGTTTGGATACCATGATCTATGCCCCCTGTATTGTTTCCCTACCTCTCTGACATCTCTTTATCCTTATCTCCTGTTAACTTCACCTACTTCACGTGACTCAATGTAAAGTTTCTCAGGAGTGTGTTCTCAGACCTTCTTTAGCTTTACATGCTCTATTCAAATGTGAAATGATTTATTCTTACGGTTTCAGTGTCCATAATTTTACTGTATGGGTCACAGTACCCGGGTGCAAACAACTGTATACAGACCAACTTACACAGAAAACGAATTTATTTGGACTATTAGAAAGCTTACAAAATCTCAAGGAGACTCAGAGCCAGGCTAAAGGCTAATTATAGAAACAGGGCCTACACTGGGAAAATGTGCTAGTGACAATATTACTGCCACCTCTGAAGAATGGGAGGCTTCTACCACTATTCTTCCCCCCATAGAGAACAAGTTTCTTCCTCGTCTTGTTTAATGCATTCATGTCTCTTAAAGTCATATCCTGATTGTTGGAACTTAGGTCATTATGTCTGTTCTTATCAAAACTGCAAGCAACCTACAAATGTGAGTTTTCGAATTCTAGTCAGGAAAAACAAGACTCATAGTTTGAGAGATTACAGAAAATAGAATTTTCCAAAATATTAGATGACAAGAAATGGCACACGTCCACTACAGTCCACCTCTACAGCTAATGTTAGCTGCCTGACATTAGTGTATATTCTTCTGCTAAATTTAATCCTCCAAATAGCAAAATGCTCACACCTATCCTAATGTGACTATCCATAAACAAGTATATCTATCATGTTCTCAAAAAGGAAGAGTTTTATCAATTGCAGTATCTATGGTAGGACCAGTGAATTTCTTGACAGTTGAAATTGAATTCTGTTCATAGTGAACCCTCTTCCCTATTGCAATAATTTATCACTAATTAAAATTTGTCCTTAACACTTTAACTAGTGTCTGGTTTTGTTATCCTTGACAGAAGTATCTACTCATGCAACTTACTTGTACTTCAGGACCTGCTTGAGGTCGAACCTGTATTTATAACATTTCTAATTGACGGATCATGTCTGGACCCAACCAATTGTATAGCGTGGAGTATTAGGTAACACCAAGTCCATGAGCATAGCTCAGGTCATTTGGTGGCTCTATCATCAGTTGTTTAGTGACTCCCGGGACATTGTTTCTGGCAACAACAACAACAACAACAAAACAAAACCCAGAAACTTTTAATCAAAACAATAGTTATTTGCCACAAACTTTGCCTGAAAACATTAGGTACCTACAGCATGACTCTCCTATTAAGGCTTGACACGGACTTTATACAGTATCGTCTTCTGCAACAGATACTTTGGAAATGATTGGATTTACTATTAAAAAGCTCCTTGCAAAGTTGCTTTCACAGAGTGTTGTCCAGCCTAAAGATTTTCTCTTGCTAAGACTCCATTTCAAAATGTCATGCTTTTGACTGGGCGCGGTGGCACACGCCTGTAATCCCAGCACTTTGGGAGGCCGAGGCGGGTGGATCACGAGGTCAGGAGATCGAGATAAGCCTGGCTAACATGGTGAAACCCCATCTCTACTAAAAATATGAAAAATTAGTCAGGCATGGTGGCATGTGCCTGTAGTCCCAGCTACTTGGGAGGCTGAGGCAGGAGAATTGCTTGAACCCAGGAGGCAGAGGTTGCAGTGAGCTGAGATTTATGCCACTGCACTCCAGCCTAGGTGACAGAGTGAGACTCTGTGAAAAAAAAAAAAAAAAAAAAAATCATGCTTTTGCATCCCTACCCAAATCAATTGGAGTAGCCAACTGAAATGTAGTGATAATTTTCTCCAATATCCAAAGAAATCCACTGAACCTCTTTCTTTGTGACTTATGGAGCAAAGAACAGCAACTTGCCTTACACTTTCAATAGTATATTCTATGTTGTTCTATATTACAGGATATTCTGAAACTTCAAAATGGCAGGGCCTTGTGTGAAGCAATTTCATTATTTTCTGGTCACCAATATGTCTGAGTCTGGTGAAACAGAACATATTCATACTCAACAAGTTACCTGAAGTGGATTTATTACTTACAAATAGGCAGAAAGAGACAATAGAAGCCTAGGATTCATTGAGAGCCAATCCCCAAGTCTCAGAAAGCTGCCCAGGGTAGATGGAGTCTTGACTGCACTTGAATACAGCTATATCTATTAACATCTACATTCTAATCTTCTGGATCTTTTCAGGGAACCATTTAGGGAATAGAATCACTCCAACTTTGCAATAATTCATTAGATTTATCTTCTTTAATTCAAAGGATTTTATGGCATCTTTCATTCATTCAGCATAGGTCAGCTTTGTGCATGAGTTTCAATCAACTAACTGAGCAACCAATTAAAATATGATTCTGGCTATTAAATTATAGGCAATAAGAGGTAACAGGAAGGGACATACAAGAAATTTGCTTTCCTTGCCAAGTACTTATCTTAGGGATATTGAGGCAAGGCATTAATAGCCTAAATGGACTGGAAGATAGGTGCTGTTTTGCTGGCAAGACACTCCATGAGTGTTTGGGGTTCTGTCAAATTTCCTCCTTTTGATTCTGGTATCTCATTCTTTTTCATTCAACGTGCTGTTATTTAAAAATCTGACAAAGATATGAATTCAACTTAAGTTGAAATTCAGCAGCCCAGAGCATCAGATAGGATGCTTGGTTATGTTAATACTGTTGTTGCAACAAAATATACTTTTGGCACAGACATAGTAAGATCCCAATTCTCTTACTACACCTTGAGCCAAGACTTTGAACTTTAACCTTACCATTTTTTGTCATTAAGCCCTCCAGTGCAGCTGGAAACAGCCAGCCTTCCTCCTCTTTGTAATCCTTAATACCTCCTCTCATTCTGTATCAATAGCTACAAGGTTTTTAAATTTTTTGTTTTTAAGTCTTGACTTCAGTAACCATTCTATTTGACAGGATAATTTAAGTAACTGTTTACATGCAATGACATTAACCACCAGAGTTCCCAGTTCTGTACTAACTAGATCTTCAATGCCTTCCATGACCACCTGCTTAAATAAACTATTCAGTGATTTCTATTTATTTGACAGCCTATTGCCTCTCCTGAGGCTAAATATTATATTGGTCAGGGTTCTTAGTTGCAAACATGAGAAAACATTCTGTCTTATTTAAGGAGAAAATGGAATTTTAAAGTGATATTATATAACTTTTACACATCTAAGGAAGAACTAGAGGGCAAGATTTTGAAGCTGCCCTCCCAAAATCAATGACGATACAATACACCACATGGGCTGCTCTGGAAAAGATACCATGACCTTGCCACTTGGAACAGATTGCCCTTAGGATTGGATGCCTGATCTTCTGCTCCCTACCTCCCCCACCCACACACCTACACAGAAAAAAAAAAAAATTCCTCTGTCACTACATGTATCAGACGTGTGTATTCACTTTTAAGTGGTCACCTCTTTGTAGCGCTAACTTTTTAATGCAAATTTCAAGTGGATTCAACTGACTATAGAAATCTAAGTCACATGCCTTCTCCTAAAATGTGAAGGGAGTCTGGCATGTAACTATCCTGGCCTTTGCCTTGGGAAAACTGACTAAATGATGAGTGTCCACTGCAGAGGACACATCTTAAAGACACCTAAATTAATACTGTCAATCCTGTGACAGATTTACGGGCACTCACCAAAATTTCTGCATCTTCTCTTCTACCTAAATAATAATGAGAAACTACTAATTCCCTGTAGACATCGGTAGAGGTCATATAATTTACCTTGGCTGATGGGATGTAAATGGAAGTGACAAATGTCACTTCAGGACAGAAATATTTTTGCGCTTATAAGCCTTTGCACACATTCTCTTGGCCCGCTGTGGTGAACACTGAAGCCTCAAATAGAGATGAGAGCATCACAACATGGGAAGGCGTCATTCAGTCCAGGTGCCTGAATAACAGCCTGAGTGAAAAGCTCCCTTCCTGACCTGCAATGGATATACAGCAAAAGCAAGACATAAACCTTGTTGTTCTAACTCACTGAAATGTTTTTGTGAAATATCTAGCTCATGCTGACTGACAGAACCTAGAGCTGTCTTCTCACTATACATTTTATACTGTATATACCTAATAGTTTGCAAGGCAGGATGCTGGGCTGTCACCCAAGCACTCCAAACTCAACATGTCCAAAAATGAACTCATGAACTTTTCCTATTCTTCCTGCAGTGTTTTCTGCTTCAGTGCATTAGCCAACAGCCATGTGTCTATTTAATCTAAAAACTTAAGTATCTTTCCTGATTCTCTTCCAGTTGCCACCACCTCTCCTTTCTACTGCTCAGGCGTGTTTGTTTACATCTCTGCTTAATATTATTGCCTCAGGAAACATACCTTCGTTCCTTGATCTTCCAGACCTGTTATATTCTCCTAAAGAAGTTCATACTTAATGGTCACTCTTGCCCTCTTCTTGTTATAACTTGTATGGGG
Organism: Chlorocebus sabaeus; assembly: GCF_047675955.1. Taxonomy (NCBI): domain Eukaryota; kingdom Metazoa; phylum Chordata; class Mammalia; order Primates; family Cercopithecidae; genus Chlorocebus; species Chlorocebus sabaeus. Next base: position 97,796,779 of record NC_132916.1, on the reverse strand, counting down.
TCCATTGTCCCAGGACAATCTTTAAATTCTATGATGAAAAAATAGTGACCTCTTTACCATAGTTTCTTCAATTCCAGCACACAATAAGTCATCAGTAATTTTTTTAAATGAAGGTTTGAAATTAAGAAAATAAATGGGCCCAGCGCAGTGGCTCATGCCTGTAATTCCAGCAATTTGGGAGGCCGAGGTGGACAGATCACAGTGTCAAGAGATTAAGACAATCCTGTCCAACACGGTGAAACCCCGTCTCTACTAAAAATACAAAAATTAGCCGGCTGTGGTGGTGCATGCCTATAATCCCAGCTACTTGGGAGGCTGAGGCAGGAGAATCACTTGAACTCGGGAGGTGGAGGTTGCAGTGAGCTGAGATTGCACCACTGTACTCCAGCCTGGCAACAGAGCAAGATTTCATCTCAAAAAAAAAAAAAAAAAAAAAGAAAGAAAGAAAGAAAAGAAAATGAATGAATGACTAAAATGGCTCCTAGAAGATACTTTCACATACTTATCTTACTTCTAACTTTTTGCTCTGTCAACTTAAGTCCTTGTTCAGACTTTTTTCTTTTAGCAGGGTAGATTTTAAAAGTATCCTGTTCACTGAATACACCATGTTATGCCCATCTGTTCTACATTTTGTTTCATTTGTTCTACTTATATATGCCTACTGTTTGCATGAAATTATTTTAGTGTCTATCTTCTTAACTGTTTGGAAAACAAGAGTTTATTTCTTATACCCCATGCTGGCACAGAATAATGACACATTTTTTTTTTTTTTGGATTAAAATATTTTCAGGAAATATCCTCCACAATCTGAGAAGGTGGAGAAGAAAATAAAAAAATTTGATATTTTGATATTTTTCCTCTAAATTGAAAGAAAATCTGTTTTGGAATAAAAATATGGGTTGATTCATTCTAACTCTTACATCTAGAAAGGATTTCAGTACATTTTAATACTTGAGTGTTTAAAACTAGATTTTAAATAACATCTTTGAAAATTGTTTTTAGTGTTTAATATGACTGATAATATATGGTTAACAAAAATTCTGTGTTTCTTTTCCAGCTACGTAATCTTGTAATAAAACAACCCTAGTAATGAACTAGAAAGTAGAACAGAATTTTTTCTTTTTTTTTTTTTTTTTTTGGTTCAAATGTATCTAAAGCATAATACATTGGTGGGATATAAGAAAGGATGTTTAAAATCCCATCCAAGGAGTAATTTTTGGCTTTTCCAGGATATTTGGTCTCTAATCAATAAATCAATGACTGAGGGGTGTTTTAATGAGCACCATGTGTGGGATAGATAGCAGCAACTTGGCAGGTCCCACAGGTAATTCTTAGTAGTGAATCCACATTCTTCATAGATCTCTCCTAACTTCATCACGGTGTTTCTCTGAAGGGTGCATGGGAGCTGTCATAATATATTTTCCCATACCACGTTGAAGAATTGGGAAACTGGTTAAAAAAAATGAAAATTTGGGGACATTAACAGATATTCCATTGTAGCTGCCTGCATATCATTCAGAGGGAAAAAAAAAAACATATTTGGTAAACAGCAAGAAAGATAACAAAAGCAGTTGCAGTGTGGTGTTATGGTATATTTTAAAATGCAACTTTGGTATAATAAAATAAGATCTGCAATGAACATTTTTTTCTACATGAAGAGAAAAGACATAACTTTTAGGGGCAAATATATAAGTCAGAAATTACTTGGATCTTTATTGAGGACATCACAATATGTTTACTATCATGCCTAGGTTAAAGATCCTTTTAACAATTTTCTCCAAGTAGAGAGATTTGCAATCTGGTAGGCTCCAGGGTATTCTAACTATAATCTGAAAGCTCTTTTAAATTCTCTCTTCTAGTGAAAGAAATGTAAAATCTCCTCATACATCTGCTTTTTGTATCTCAAGGAAAATCCATTTTATATTTCTTTTGGGAGTTATTAGGTATATGTTACTATGTTCAAAGAGACACAAGCTCCTCTAGACATGGATATAAGCTTCAATATCTGTATTAACCATTTGTCTCTGATGTTTTGATATCTGGGACCTTGTTGACTCTGAAAAGACTGCCCCTCCTAGAGCCTGCCAATTCCTAGAGGTAGTAAGTGACTGGGCTGCAAGCACCACTTTCACATGCAAACCAATCAATCCAGAGGCCATACCCCAAACATCCCCTTTCTGGAGCTTTTGCAGGGCTTACGCTATGAACCATTATCTACCTATACTGACCAGATACCAGATAACTAGAGACAGATCCTATATCTCAGAGACCCCTGAAATTACTCAAACCAGCCAATCATTATATTGATTACCCTGCCTTGCCCATTTCTTCTGGGAGAAACTACAATAAAGGCTATTTCCCATGTTTTCCCCTGCTGCCTTTGCCTCCTCACTGATCCTGGTGTTTCCATATGTGCCACTCTCCTCCTCATGGTGTGTCATGCCCTCTCATTTCTGGGGGGGTCTGTGAGCTTAAATAAGTTACCTTTTGATTGGCAATTGTTTCCTGAACTATTGGCCTCACCATACCTTAATAACATTAATACCTACTTTTTAAAACAATATCCAAAGTTAGACGATATTCCAGGAATACTGTGGGTTATTCTTTTGGTCAGAGTAGTCATTTCTTTTCTAGGTGATTTAAAAGATGCCAACGAGTTTTATTTTGTTTTGTGTTTTCCAACTTTTATTTTAGGTATGGGGGATACATATGTATCTTTGTTACATGGATAAATTGTGTGTTGCTGAGGTTTGATATACAAATGATTTTCCTACCCAGGTAGTGAACTTAGTACCCAATAGGTACTTTTTCAAAATTCACCCTACTCCTAGCCTTATTCTTCAAGTAGGTCCCAATGTCTGTTGTTATCATCTTTATCATCTTTGCATTCATGGGAACTCAAAGTTGAACTTCTACTTATAAATGAGAACATATGGTATTAGGTTTTCTGTTCCTGCATTAATTTCCTTAGGATAATGGCCTCCAGCTCCATTCATGTTGCTGCAAATGACATGATTTTATTTTTTATGGCTGTGTAGTATTCCATGGTGTGTACGTGCCATATATTCTTTATCCAGTTTACCACTGATGGGCATCTAGGTTGACTCCATGTCTTTGCTGTTGTGAATAGTGCTGTGATTAACATATGGGTGCATGTGTGTTTTTTATATAATGAATGTATAGAATGATATATTTCCTTTGGGTATATAACCAATAATGGGATTGCTCATTCTAATGGTAGTTTTAAGTTCTTTAAGAAACCTCCAAACTCCTTTCCACAGTGGCTGAACTAATTTACATTTCCACTAGGAGTGTATAAGTGTTTCTTTGTCTCTTCAACCTCACCAACATCTGCTATTTTTTGACTTTTTAATAATAGCCTTTCTGACTGGTATGAGATGGTATCTCATTGTGACTTTTATTTCCTTTTCTGTAATTATTAGTGACACTGAGCATTTTTTCATATGCTTGTTGGCCATGTGTATGTCTTCTTTCTTGTTGTTGCTTTTTTAGTTGTTGTTGTTTTGTTTTGTTTTTGGTGGAAGTGCCAGGGATATGTCTTCTTTTAAGAAGTGTCTGTTCATGTCTTTTGCCCATTTTTTTATTGGATTGTTTGTTTTCACATGTTGATTTAACTTCCTTATAGATTATAGATAGTAGTCTATCATCGGATGCATAGTTATGAATATTTTTCCCATTCTGTACATTATCTGTTTACTCTGTAGATAGATTCTTTAGCTTAATTAGGTCCCATTTATCTATTTTTGTGTTTGTTGCAGTTGCATTTGGAGACTTGATCATGAAATATTTGCCAAAGCATATGTCAAGAAAGGTATTCCCTAGGTTTTCTTCTAGAGATCTTATAGTTTTAGGTTTTACATTTAAGTCTTTGTCTATTTTGAGTTAATTTTTGTATATAATAAAAAGGTTCAGCTTCAATCTTTTGCATATTGCTAGCCAGTTATCCACACATCATTTATTGAATAGGGAGTCCTTTTCCCATGATATATTATTGTCAACTTTGTTGAAGATCAAATGATTGTAGGTGTGTGGCTTTATTTTTGGGTTCTCTAACCTTTTCCATTGATCTATGTGTCTGTTTTTCTACCAGTACCATGCTGTTTTGGTTACTGTTGCCTTGAAGTAGTTTGAAGTCAGATAGGGTGATACCACCAGCTTTGTTCTTTTAGCTTAGGATTTCTTTGATTTTGGGGGCTCTCATTTGATTCTTTGTGAATTTTAGAATATATTTTCCTAATTCTGTGAAAAACGGCATTGGTAATTTGATAGGAATTGCATTAAATCTGTGAATTGCTTTGAGTGGTATGACCATTTTAACAATATTGATTTCTCCTATCCATGAGCATGAAGTGCTTTTTCTATTTGTGTCTGTCATCTCTGATTTCTTTCAGCAGTGTTTTGTAATTCTCATTGTAGAGATCTTTTACCTCTCTGGATAGCTGAATTTTTATGTATTTTATTACTTTTATGGCTATTGTAAATGGGATTTCAGTCTTGGATACCATTTGTTTATAGAAATGCTACTAACTGTTTTACATTGATTTTGTATCCTGAAGCTTTACTGAAGTTGTTGATCAGTTCTAGCACTCCCTGAGCAGAAAGTATGGGGTTTACTAGGTATAAAATCAAAACAGAAAATCCAAATACACACAATCAGGAATGACAAAAGGGACATTACCACTGCCTTCACAGAAATACAAAAAAAACTCTGAGACTACTATGAACACCTGTAGACACACAAACTAAAAACCTAGAAGAATTGGATAAATTTCTGGAAACATCCAACCTCCCAAGAGTGAACCAGGAAGAAATTGAAATACTTAATAGACCAATAATTAATTTCAAAATTGAATCAGCAACAAAAAGCCTACCAATATCAATCAGAAAAAAAGCCCTTTACCAGATGAATTCATGGGCCAATTACACTAGACATACAAAGAAGAGCTGGTACCATTCCCAAAGAAATAATCCCAAAAAAGCTAGGAAGAGGGGACTCTTCCCTAATTCACTGTATGAAGCCAACATCATTCTGGTACCTAAACTTGGCAGAGACACAATGAAAAAGAACACTTCAGACCAATAGACCAATACTCCTGATGTACATGATGCAAAAATCTTCAACAAAATACTAGCAAACCAAATCAAGCAGCACGTCAAAAAGCTAAACCACCATGATGAAGTAGGCTTTATTTCTGGGATGCAAGGTTTGCTCAACAGATGCAAATCAATAAATGTGATTCATCACATAGATATAACAAAAACAAAAACCACATGGTCATCTCAATAGATGCATAAAAGGATTTTGATAAAATATAACATTGTTTTTTGTTAAACACTCTCAACAGACTAGGTAACATAGGTTTGAAGGAGTATACCTCAAAATAATAGCCATCTATGAGAAGCCCAGAGCCAACATCATACAGAATGGGAAAAAGCTTGAATTTATTTATCTTGAGAACCAGAACAAGACAAGGATATCCTCTCTCACCACTCCTATTCATCATAGTACTAGAAGTTCTAGCCAGAGCAATCAGGCAAGAGAAAGAAATAAAAGGTATATAAATAGAAAGAGGAAGTCAAACTATCTCTCTTCACAGATCAACAGGTTGTAAAAATCAAAAATACCTGTGCCCTATCCCCTCAAATTTATACCAGACATTTTCACTAGATTAAAGAATGACATTATTTGATATCAGTAATATAGTGATCTTCCCCTTAGCCACATCTCATAAGAAAATCATCTAAACTCTTACATACCTAGCTAAATGCAAGATGTAGAGAAAAATGGGTCATAACATGAAATCTTGTGTAAGAGTGAAGAATTTCTTAATTCACATAAGAATAAGGAATGTCTTAATTCATAATTTGATATTTTTCTAAAATTGCTCTTTTTAGTAACATAACTGTTTATTTTTATTAGAAGAAATATTTTACAATTATTACATTTTGGTTTGCTAATCTAATGTGCTTTGCCACCATTTAAAGAAAAAAAAATGGTAAAGTCAAAATGTGTTAACCAGATGAGGTAAAACTTGCCAGAATTAAGTTCCCAAGATAGGTTGAGCACTCTGGTGATTTGAAAGAAGTAGAAAACACAGTGTCTAGAAAACTAAACTCGAGAGCTCTGGAAGTCAGGAGCCAATACCAAATACTACTCTAATGTGTACTCCTTTTTTAAATCTTTGTCGAAAATATCCTGGCTTGATCAGTTTTCCTTGAGCACTTCATATTCTATGTCCTACCTAACCCACTGCCATGGTCTGAATGTATGTGACCCTCCAAATTCATATGTTGAAACCTAATATCCAATATGATAGTATTAAGAGATAGGCCCTTTCAGAGATGATGAGGCCATGAGGACTCATTTCTCATGAATGCAATTAATGCCCGTATAAAAGAGGCCCATGGGATCTTGTTCATTCCTTCAGCCATGTGAAGATATATAGAAGGCACCATATATGAGAAAGGACTCTCACCAGACACCAAATCTATTGGCATCTTGATCTTGGATTTCCTATTTTCCAGAACTGTGTGCACAGTTCTTTTCTCATCACTGAAGGGATGGCAAAGAAGTGTAGACATTACCAACATGGAAAATGGGTGTTCTCATCAGTTAGTTATCATGCCATTTGAAATACAGCCATTAAAAATTCAGATGAATAAATTTAAAAGGGTTAATTTTATGAAAATTCTGAGGAGATTCTCTAAACACTGCTCCGTATTCATTTAAAATATTTGCATTTTAAATTTAAATAGGCTTGCCTATTTCTGCTTTCCCACTTTGTAAAATCATTCAGTATTTGTTGAGTACACCCTCTGATATGGTTTGGCTGTGTCCCCACTCAAATCTCATCTTGAATTGTAGTTCCCCTAATCCGCACGTGTTGTGGGAGGGACCCAGTGGGAAGTAATTACATCATGGGGACAGTTACCCCAATGCTATTCTCAAGATAGTGAGTGAGTTCTCACATGATCTGATGATGGTTTTATAAGAAACTGTTCCCCCTTGCTTGACACTCATTCTCTCTGCTGCTGCCCTGTGAAGAGGTGCCTTCCACCATAATTATAAGTTTCCTGAGGCCTCTCTAGCCATGTAGAACTGTGAATCAATTAAGCCTCTTTTCTTTGTAAATTACACATTCTCAGATATTTCATTATAGCAGCATGAGAACAGACTAATACCGTAAATTGGTACTGAAGTGCAGTGCTGCTATAAGGATACTGAAAATGTGGAAGCAAGTTTGGAACTGGGTAACAGGCAGAGATTAGAACAGCTTAGAGGGTTTAAAAGAAGACAGGAAGATGTGAGAAAATGTGGAACTTCCTAGAAACTGGAAGGTTCAGAAGACAGGAAGATGTGGGAAAGTTTGGAACTTCCTAGAGACTTGTTGAATGGCTTTGACCAAAATGCTGATAGTGATAGGGACAATAAAGTTCAGACTGAGGTGGTCTCAGATGAACATGAGGAACTTTGGGAACTGGAGCAAAGGTGATCTTCCTGTGCTTTAACAAAGAGAATGGTGGCATTTTGCCACTACCCTACAGATCTATGGAACTTTGAATTTGGGAGAGATGATTGAGGGTATCTGGGGGAAGAAGTTTCTAAGTGGCAAAGCGTTCAAGAGGAAGCAGAGCATAAAAGTTTAGAAAATTTGCTGTCTGATGATGCGACAGAAACTAAAAACCCATTTCCTTGGGGGAAATTCAAGCTGCAGGCTGCAGAAATTTGCATAAGTAACCAGAATCTGAATGTTAATCACCAAGACAATGGGGAAAATGTCTCCAGGGCATGTCAGAGACTTTCTTGGCACCTTGGAGGACTAGAAGGGAAAAATGGCTTCATGGACTGGGCCCAGTGCCCCCTGCTCTGTACAGTCATGGGAGTTGGTGCCCTGCATGATAGCTGTGGCTAAAAGGGGCCAGTGTACAACTCAGGCCCCTTTGAGCCACAGCTGTCATGCAGTGCACCAAGTCCTATAACTGTACAGAGGCTTCAAGCCCCAAGCCTTGGTGGCTTACACATGGTATTGGGCTTGCAGGTACACAGAAGTCAAGAATTGAGGTTTGGGAACCTCCACCTAGATTTCAGAGGATGTATGGAAACTCCTGGATGCCCAGACAGAACTTTGCTTCAGGGGCAGAGCCCTCATGGAGTACCTCTGCTAGAGCAGTGCAGCAGTGAAATGTGGGGTTGGAGTCCCCACAAAGAGTCCCCAGTAGGGCACTGCCCCCACTCGTGGAGCTGTGAGAAGAGGGCTACCATGCTCTAGACCTCAGAATGGCAGATCCTCTGACAGTTTGCACTGTGTGCCTGGAAAAGCCACAGATACTTAATGCCAAATGTGGAGGCAGCCATGACAGGGGGATACACCCTGCAAAGCCACAGGGATGCAGCTGCTCAAGGCCATGGTATCCCACATCTTGTATCAGTGTGGGAACAGACTAATACATTCTCTGTGTCAGGCCCACTTCTAGGGACTGGAAATGCAAATCTAAACAAAACATGTATCACACTATTGATTTGCATATGTTGAACCGTGCCTGCATCCCTGGGATAAATACCACTTGGTCACGATAAATGACCTTTTTAGGTATTGTTGAATTCTATTTGCTAGTATTTTGTTTCAATTGATGTTGAAAAAGCATTTTCCATAGTACTGGAAATCCCAGTAAGAGCAATCAGATGAAAGAAATAAAGGGTATCCAAATTGAAAAGAAATATGTCGGATTACCCTTGTGCTATGTTTTGGCTCTGTGTCCCCACCCAAACAGCATGTTGAACTGTAATTTCCATGTTGGGGCAGGAACATGGTGGGAGGTGACTGGATTACGGGGGCAGATTTCTCCATTGCTCTTTCATGATAGTGAGGGAGTTCTCATGAGATCTTATTGTTTAAAAGTGTGTAGCCTTCCCACTTCTTTCTCTTTCCTGCTCCACCATGGTAAGACATGCTTGCTTCCCCTTCACCTCCCTCCATGACTGTAAGTTTCCTGAGGCCTCCCAGCCATGATTCCTGTACAGCCTGTGGAAGTGTGATTCAGTTTAACCTCTTTTCTTTATAAATTACCCAGTCTCAGGTAGTTCGTTAGAGTAGTAAGAGAATGGACTAATACAGAAAATTGGTACCTGAGAAGTGGGGCATTGCTATAAAGATACCTAAAATGTGGAATTGACATTGGAACTGGGTAATGGGCAGATGTTGGAACAGTTGGGGAGGGCTAAGAAAAAGATAGCAAGATGAGGGAAAGTTTTTAACTTCCTAGGAACTTGTTAAATTGTTGTGATTAAAATGCTGATAGTGATGTGGACAATGAAGTCCAAGCTGAGGTGGTCTCAAATGGAGATAAGGAACTTATTCACAACTGGAGTAAAGGTCACTCTTGCTATGTTTTAGCAAAGAGGCTGGTGGCATTGTGACCCTGCTCTAGAAACCTGTGAAATTTTGAACTTGAGAGAGATGATTTAGGGTGTCTGGCAGAAGAAACATCTAAGCAGCCTTGTTCAAGATGTGGCCTGGCTGCTTATAAGTGCCTGTAATCATTTGCATAAAGAAAGAAATTCCCTGAAACTAGAACGTATATTTAAAAGGGAATCAGCACATAAAAGTTAAAAATAATTGCAGCTTGACCATGAGGAGGGAGGATTTTTCTGGGGAATTCAGGGCTGCAGTAATTTGCACAAGTAAAAAGCATCCAAATGTTAATAGCCAATTCAATGGGGAAGATGCCTCCAGAGCATTTCAGAGGCCTTCACAGCAGCCCCTCCCATCACAGGCCTGGAGGTCCAGGAGGGAAAAATGGTTTTGTGAGCCAGGCCCAGGGCCTCATTGCTCTCTGCAGCCTTGGGACATGGTTCCCTGTTTCCCAGCCATTCCAGCTCTAGCCATGGCTATAAGGGGCCAGGGTATAGTTCAGGCTTTTGTTTCAGAGGGTGCAAGCCCCAGCCCTTGGTGGCTTACATGAGGTGTTGGGTCTATGGGTGCAAAGAAGGCAAGAGATAAGGTTTGGTAGCTTCTGCCTAGATTTCATACAATGTATGAAAATGCCTGGATGTACAGGAACAAGCCTGCTGCAGGGGTAGAGGCCTCACAGAGAATCTCTGCTTGGGCAGAGCAAACAAGAAATGTGTGTTTGGAGCCCCCCCACCGGAGTCCCCAGTGGGGCACAGCCTAATGGAGCTGTGAGAAGAGGGCCACTGCCCTCCAGACCACAGAATAATAGATCTATTATGCTTGCACCATGCACCTGGAAAAGCCACAAGCCTCAATGCCAGCCCATGAAAGCAGCCACAGGGTCTATACCCTGCGGAGACACAGAGTTGGAGCTGCCCAAGGCCTTGGGAGCCCACTCCTTGCATAAGCATGGCCTGGATGTGAGACATGAAGCCAAAGGAGACTATTTGAGAACATTAAGATTTAATGTCTTCCCTCCTGGGTTTCAGACTTACATGGGGCCTGTAGCCCCTTTGTTTTAACAAATTTCTGCCTCTTGGAATGTGTCTATTTACCAATTGTATCTTGGAAGTAACTAACTTATTTTTTATTTTACCGGCTCATAGGTACAAGGGACTTGCTTTGTTTCAGATGAGATTTTGGATTTAGACTTTTCAGCAAATGTTGGAATGAGTTAAGATATTGAGGGACTGTTGGGAAGGCATGACTGTATTTTGAAATGCGAGAAGGACATGATGTTTGAGAGAGTGCAGGGGCAGAACAATATGGTTTGGCTCTGTGTCACCCTTTGAATCTCATGTTAAACTGTAATTTCCAATGCTGGGGGAGGGACCTGGTGAGAAGTGATTGAATCATAGGGACAGATATCCCCCTTGCTGTTCTCTTGGTGGGGAGTGAATTCTCAAGAGATCTGGTTGTTTAAAACTGTGTAGCACTTCCCCTTTCACTCTCTCTCCTGCTCTGCCATGATAAAATGTGCTTACTTCCCCTTCACCTTCCACCATGATTGTAAGTTTCCTAAGGCCTCCTAGTCATGCTTCCTAGACAGTATTTGGAACTGTGAGTCAATTAAACCTCTTTATTTGTAAATTACCGAGTCTCAGATGGTTCTTTATAGCCGTGTGAGAATAGACTAATACACCTTGTTTGCAGATGACATGATCTTATATTTGAAAAACCCTAAAGACTCCACACACACAAAAATTAGAACTGATAAATAGATTCAGGGCAGTTCCAGGGTATCAAATCACATACAAAAATTAGCAGCAGTTCTATATGCTAATAGTGAACAATCTGAAAAATAAATTTAAAAAGGATTCCCATTTATAATTGCCATGAATACAATTGAATACCTAGGAATTAAACAAAGAAGTTAAAGATCACTACAATAAAAATGATAAAACACTGATAAAAGAAATTGAAGAGGACACCAAAAGATGGAAAGACATTCCATGTTCATGGATTAGAAGAAACAATATTGTTAAAATGTTCTTACTACCCAAAGCAATCTACCAATTTAGTGCAATTCCTATTTAAAATACCAATGACTTTCTTCACAAATAGAAAAAAAAATCCAAAATGCACAAGGAACTAAGAAAGAGCCCCAAAAGCCACAACTATCCTAAGCAAAAAGAACAAAACAAGAAGAATGACATTACCTGACTTCAAAGTATCCTACAGAGCTATAGTAACCAAAAGAGCATGGTACTGGCATAAAAACAGACACATAGACCAGTGGAACAGAATGGATAACCCAGAAACAAATCCATACACCTACAGTGAACTCATTTTGCCAGGTACATATATTGTAGAAAAGACAGTCAGTTCAATAAATATTGCTGGAAAAATTGGTTATCTATATGCATAAGAATGAAACTAGACCCCGTCTCTTACCATAAACAAAGATCAAATTAAATAGATTAAAGACTTAAATCTAAGCCTTCAAACTATAAAACTACTATGAGAAAATATCAGGAAAATTCTCCAGGACATTGATTTCAGCAAAGGGTTCTTGAGTAATATCCCACAAGCACAGGCAACCAAAACAAACATGGACAAATGGGATCCCATCAAGTTAAAAAGCTTCTGCACAGCAAGGGAAATAATCAACAAAGTGAAGAAACAATCTACAGAATGGTAGAATATATCTGCAAATGACCCATCTGACCAGAGATTATTAGCCAGAATATATAAGTAGCTCAAACAATTCTATAAGAAAAAATCTAATAATTCAATTAAAAATGGGCAAAAAATATGAATAGACATTTCTCAAAAGACATGCAAATGGCAAACATGAATATTAAAACGTGCTCAACATCATTGATCATTAGAGAAATGCAGATCAATACTACAATTAGATATCATCTTACCCCACTTAAAATGACATATCCAAAAGACAGGCAATATCAAATTCTAGCAAGGACATAGAGAAAAGGGAACCCTCGTCCACTTTTGATGGGAGTGTAAATTAGTACAACCACTATGGAGAACAGTTTGGAAGTTCCTCACAAAACTAGAAATAGAGCTGGCATATGATCCAGCAATTCCAGCCCTGGGTATATACCCAAAAGAAAGGAAATCAGTATATCAAAGACATATCTGCACTTCTATATCTGTTGCAGCACTGTTCACAATAGCCAAAATTTGGAAGCAACCTAAATGTTCATAAAACAGATGAATGGAAATGTGATACTTATACATAATACAGTACAATTCAGCCATAAGAAAATAATGAGATTCTGTCATCTGCAACAATGTGAATGAAACTGGAGGTCATTATGTTAATGGAAATAAGCCAGGCACAGAAAGACAAACATCACATGTTCTCACTATTTGTGGGATCTAAAAATCAAAACAGTTAAACTCATGGACATAGAGAGCAGACGGATGCTTATCAGAGGCTAGGGAGGATAGTGGAATAGTTGGTATGGGGTGGGGATAGTTAATGGGTACCAAAAAAATAGTAAGAAAGAATAAGTAAGAGCTAGTGTTTAATAGCACAACAGGGTGACTATTGTCAATAATTTAATTGTACATTTAAAAATAATTAAAATAATATAATTGGATTGTTTTTAACATGAAGGTTAAATACTTGAGGGGATGCATACTTCATTTTACATGATGTGATTATTACACATTGCATACCTGTATCAAAACATCTCATGTACCCCATAAATATATACACCCACTATATGCCCATAAAAATTAAAGTATATATTAAAACACTTTGTTACCACTCTAAAAAAGCAAACAAAATAAAACTAAAAAATTTCTTGCCTCATGAAATTTACAACCTGAGGAGTGTTTGTGTGTAATAAAGAAACAAATATGTTGTCAATTAGTGCAAAATAGTATAACAAGTAAAGCAATGCAATGTAATAGAATCCTTCACTAATTCCTCATTGCTTTAGAAAGGAATGGGGCAGTCAGGGAAGGACTTTGAGGTGATGACATTTGAGAAGAGTCTTGAAGGGAGTGGATCATAAGAAAATATGGTGGAAAGTCATTTCAGGCAGAATGAAAGCAGTTGCATAGTTCTTGAAGCAAGAATATGTTTGGGAACTGTAAGAAGAGCAAGAAGGTCAATGTGTCACGAACACAGTGATGATGGGGAAAGCAGTTAGAGACATAGGTGAGTCACATCACATAGGATTTGGCAGGGCACCATGGCTCAATCCCAGCACTTTGGGAGGCTGAGGCAGGTGAATCACTTGAGGCCAGGAGTTCAAGACTGGCCTGGCCTACATGGTGAGACTCTGTCTATTAAAAATACAAATATTAGCTGGATTTTGTGGCAAATTCCTGTAATCCAAACTCCTTGGGAGGCCGAGACATGAGAATCACTTGAGTCTGGGAGATGGAGGCTGCAGTGAACCAGGACTGAGCCACTACACTCCAGCCTAGGCAAGAGAGCAAGACTCAGTCTCCAAAAAAAATAAAAGAAAAATATGTAGGAACTTGTAGATTGTGACCTTTCTATGGTAGGGACCTTGAAATTTATTTCAAGGGGGATTGGAAGACATTTGAAAGTTTTGGAGGGAAGAATGATGTGAGCTAATCTACATTCACAATTAATTTGGCTGCTCTGTGGAAAATAGACTGTAGGGGTCCAGAGCAGAAGCAGGAAGGTGAGTTAGAGAGGTATTATATTAGTCCTATTGAACAATAGTGGGGGCATTTACTTTTCTATATAGTTATTTGTGTTTTTTGCTGTACATTGTTTAAAGGCAGACCTTGATTTATTCACTCTTATTGTCAGTATGCAGGAAATGCCTTGCACAATAAACAAATGTCTGTTCGATAAACACGTATAGAGGGAAGGGAGGAATAAATGTATAATGAGTTTTAATATTCTCGAATCTAGTTAAAAGAAATTCACATGGGAAAGCATATCTCTTCCCAAACAACAATATAATTTTTTAAAATTTTTAAAAAAGAAGACTTCATTATTTTCTCTGGTGAAGGCACACGTGTGTTTTTCTATTTAAAAACTGAAAATGTTGGAATCTACTCATGTACCAACACTAAATGAATGTGCAACTATGGAGGAGACTTCTGCAAAAAGTGACGAATTATTTTTAAGGTTTATAGGAAACAGGAAAGGAAGAGTGGCTCATATTTATGAGAAGTAGGCAATGTCTTTAAAGAGGATAGAAGTAATTATCCCTGCATTCTCTCTCCCTTCCTTCTTTCTTAGTGGGTAGCACTGTGTTCTCTTGGGCTTACAGAAACTCAAGGTCATGGAGCAGATGGTTTATTATTGGGGTGGAGTAAAACAAAATAAATCTTTCATCTAAAATCAGTTTTATTTGGAAATAAAATTTTCACTTTCACAGATGTACTGCAAGTTGACACAAAAATGAGAACATTTTGAATTTGAATCAATTGCTCTGATTCCTTATGTTTTCTGTGAAGTGATAATCTAATGCTCTTCTGCTGTCATTGACAAAATAACAATAAATAATAAACTTTAATCCTAAATACAATTATTAATTATATAAGAAATATTTGCAACAAGATTGTATTTGGAACTTCAGTTAACCTCAATTCAGGCCCTACTACAAGAAATTTAACATTTAAATGATGAATTTCATTCGCAAATCAATGCTTTTGGTAGGAAAATAAAGAAAAATGGTCATGTCAGTATGTCATTCATTTGACTATACTGTAAAATTATAGAACAGTGGAACCATGCACCTTGCCTATAAAGATAGTAAAGATGTTCTGATGAGAATTACTGATGAGCAATTCCAGATGGCTGCAATGTCTTTCAGAAGTTGGGGTTAAAAATATCCAACTGGGGGCCGGGCTTACAGTGAACACTCAGAGTTGTCTAAATGTGTGACGGACATTAGGGAAACTTCTGCTTGGACTATCCTTACCTCCTGTCATCTCATATCAGTTCGATTTTTACAGAGTTTGTGGCATCTATCTTAATCTTAGGATATTAGTTGACAAGTGACAATTTCATTTTCAAGTTGTTCAGATTTAAAAAATGGGCTTCTCCTTGATTTCTTTTTATTTCACATACTGCATATCCAATTTATCAATACGTCCTGTCAGCTCCATTTGAAAAGATATATCCAAAGTCTTCCTGCTTCTTACCCACTATTGCCTTCATTATCTTCCTCCTGAATTACTGCAAATACTTCCTGTCTTCCTCCTTCTTCCCTAGAGTCCCCTCCACAGCCACAGGGATATCTTATATTTAAACATAAGTCCAACTATACCTCTCCTCTCCTCAAATTCTCACAATGGTTTTTCATGAAAATAAAGACAAAGTCAACAGAATATGAGCCTCATGTAATCTATGTCCTCTCTCTCCCATTATCTTTCTGTCTTCATCTCCTATGATTTTCCCTTTTATTCAATCTGAACCAGGCATACTGGCCTTTTTGCTGTCTCTAGCACAGATATACTCTTGTCTCAGGGCCTTTGCACTTGCTGTTGATTCTTTTTGGAGCGCTTGTCTCCAGGCATGTACACAGCTCACTTCATTATTTATTTCAGGATTTTATTGCAGTGCAACACTATTCTTAGTGAAGCCACCATCTCTAAAATTACAATACCATACCACACAAATCTATTTCCTTTCCCTCTATTTTTCTTCCTAAGACTTACTCCAACAAAATAGACTGTATATTTTACATACATATCTTTATTGTCTTTTTCCCTAATGATTTTGTCTATGTTCACTGCTATGTCCCCCCACATCTAGAACAGTCTCTGGCACACACCAAAGAATCAATAAGATTCTAATAAATATTTGTTAATCTATTTATCATTCTACATTTTCCCTACCTACATACATTTTATTTTATGATTTAAAATTTTATGGATTAAAGACATGCAGGTTTGTTACATGGGTATATTGCATGACACTGAGGCTTGAGCTCCCAATGATCCCTTCACCCAGGCCGTAAGCATAGTACCTAATAAGTGTTTCTGCAGCCCATGTGCCCTTTCATGCCTCCCCCATCTAGTATCCATAGCATCTATTGTTCCCGTATTTACAATCATGTGCAACTAAGGTTCCCACTTATAAGTGAGAACAAGCGGTATTTGGTTATCTGTTCTTTCATTAGTTCACTTAAGGTTATAGCCTCCAGCTCCATCCATGTTGCTGCAAATGACATGATTATATTATTTTTAATGAATGCATAGTGTTCCATGGTATATATGTACCACATTTTCTTTAATCTATACACTGTTGATTGGCACCTAGGTTGATTCCACATCTTTGTAATGTGAGTAGTGCAGCAATGAGCATACGAATGCATGTGTCTTTTTGATATAATGAATTATTTTCTTTTGGGTATATATGGTAGTGGGATTGCTGGGTTGAATGGTAATTCCATCTGAAGATCTTTGAGAAATCTCCAAACTTCTGTGCACAGTGTTTGAACTAGCTACATTTCTACCAACAGCGTATAAGTGTTCCTTTCTCCCCACAGCTTTACCAACATCTGTTAATTTTGGACTTTTTAAGAATCTCCATTCAGATCTTTATGAGATGGTAATGTCATTATGGTTTCCATTTGCATTTCTCTGATAATTAGAGATGTTGTGTATTTTCATATGTTTGTTGCCACTTACATGCTCTCTTTTGAGAAGTGTCTGTTCATGTCATTTACCCAGTTTTTTAAATTAAATGTTTTGTCTTTTGTTTGTTGATTTGTTTAGGTTCCTTGCATATTTTAGGTATTAGACACTTGTTAGATGCATACTTTGCAAATATCTCCTCCCATTCTTTAGGCTGTTTATTATATTGGTAATTTCTTATGCTGTGCAGAAGCTCTTTGTCCTGTTTCTCAATTTTCATTTATCTTGAATTGCTTTGGTTTCTTAGTCATAAATTTGCCAAGGCTGATGTGGAGAAGAGTATTTCCTAGGTTTTCTTCTAGGGTTTTTATAGCTTGAGGTCTTACACCTAAGTCTTTAATTCAACTTGAGATAATTATTGTATATGGTGAAAGGCAGGGGTCTAGTTTTCTTCTCCTGCAAAGGCTAACCCATTTTCCCAGCACCATTTGTTGAATAGGTAGTCCTTTCTTTATTGCTTATTTTTGTCAATTTTATCGAAGATCAGATGGTTGTAGGTGTGTAGGTTCTCTATTCTGTTCCACTGGTTGATATGTCTATTTTTCTACCATATCATGCTGTTTTTGTTACTGTGGCCTTATAGTATAGTTTAAAGTTGGGCAATGTGATGCTTCCATTTTTGTTCTTTTTGCTTAAAATTACTTTGGTTATTCAGGCTCTCCTTTGATTCCATATGAATTTTAGAATAGATTTTTCTGAGTTTGCGAAAAATGATGTTAGTATTTTGATAAAAATAGCATTGAATCTGTACATTGCTTTTGGCAGTATGGCCCTTTTAACACTATTGATTCTTCCAATTAATGACTATGAATTTTTTTTTGTTTATTTGTGTTATCTCTGATATCTTTCAGCAATATTTTATAGTGTTCCTTGTCTAGATCTTTCTCTTTTTTGCCTGGATGAATTGCTAGGTGATATAGTTTGGCTGTGTCCCCACCCAAATCTCATCTTGTATTTTATTCCCATTATATCCGTGTGTTGTGGGAGGTACCCAGTGGTAGATAATTTGAATCATGGGGGCAGTTTCCCCCATACTGTTCCCATGACAGTGAATAAGTCTCACGAGATCTGATGATTTTATGAGGGGTTTTGCATCTTCATCATTTTCTCTTGCTGCCTCCATTTAAGAAGTGCCTTTTGCCTCCTGCCATGATTCTGAGACCTCCCCAGCCATGCAGAACTGTAACTCCAATTAAACCTCTTTTTCTTCCCAGTCTTGGGTTTGTCTTTACCGGCAGTGTGCAAACAGATTAATACAGTAAATTGGTACCAGTAGCGGGGTATTGCTGAAAACATACCCCAAAATGTGGAAGCGACTATGGAACTAGGTAACAGGCAGAAGTTGAAACAGTTTGGAGGGCTGAGAAAAAGACAGAAAAATGTGGGAAAGTTGGGAACTTCCTAGAGATTTTTGAATAGCTTTAACCAAAGGCCTGATAGCAATATGGACAATAAGGTCCAGGCTAAATTGGTTTCAGATGGAGATAAGGAACTTGTTGGGAACTGGAATGGAAGTGACTCCTGTTATGTTTTATCAAAGAGACTGGTGGCATTTTGCCCCTGGCCTAGAAGTTTTTGGAAATTTGGACTTGAGAGAGATGATTTAGGGTATCTGGCAAAAGAAATTTCTAAGCAGCAAAACATTCAAGAGGTGACTTGGGTGCTGTTAAAAGCATTCAGTTTTATAAAGGAAACAGTATAAAAGTTAACAAAATTTGCAGCCTGACAATGTGATAGAAAAGAAAAACCCATTTTCTGAGGAGAAATTCAAGCCGACTGCAGAAATTTGCATAAGTAACGAGGAGCCGAATGTTAATCCCCGAGGCAATGAGGAAAATTTCTCCAGGGCATGTCAGAGATCTTCATGGCAGCCCCTCCCATCACAGGCCTGGAGGCCTAGGAGAATATGGTTTCGTGGGTTGGGCCCAGGGTCCTTGTGCTGTGTGCAGCCTAGGACTTGGTGCCCTGCATCCCAAGTGCTTCAGCTGTGGCTGAAAGGGGCCAGTGTAGAGCTAGGGCCATGGTTTCAGAGGCTGCAAGCCCCAAACCTTGGCAACTTCCATGTGATGTTGAGCCTGTGAGTGCACAGAAGTCAAGAACTGGGGTTTGGGAACCTCCGCTTAAGTTTCAGAAGATGTATGGAAATGCCTGGATGTCCAGATAGAATTTTGCTGCAGGGGTGAGGTGCTCCTGGAGGGCCTCTGCTAGGGCAGTCTGGAACGGAAATGTGGGGTCAGACCTCCACACAGAGTCCCCAGTGGGGCACTGCCTAATGGAGCTGTGAGAAGAGGGCCACCATCCTCCAGACCCCAGAGTAGTAGATCCATCGACAGCTTGCACCATTCACCTGGAAAAGCCACAGACACTCAATGCCAGACCATTAAAGCCATTGGGAGGGAAACTGTACCCTGGAAAACCCACAGGAGTGGAGCTGCCCAAGACCATGGGAACCCACCTCTTGCATCCACATGACCAGGATGTGAGACCTGACCTGGAGTCAATGGAGATCATTTTGAAGCTTTAAAATTTGACTGCCCCACAGGATTTGGGACTTGCATAGGCCCTGTAACTCCTTTGTCTTGGCCAATTTCTCCCACTTGGAATGGCTGTATTTACCCAATACCTATACCCCCATTGTATCTAGAATGTAACAAGCTTGCTTTTGATTTTACAGGATCATAGGTGGAAGGGACTTGCCTTGTCTCAGATAAGACTTTGGATTGTAGACTTTTGGGTTAATGCTGAAATGAGTTAAGAGTTTGAGGGACTGTTGGGAAGGCATGATTGGTTTTGAAATTTGAGGACATGAGATTTGGCGGGGCCAGGGGTGGAATGATATGGTTTGGCCGTGTCCTCGCCCAAACCTTATCTTGAATGGTACTCCCATATTTCCCACATGTTTTCAGAGAGACACAGTGGGAGATAATTTGAATCATGGGATTGGTTTCCCCCTTACTTTTCTTGTGGTATTGAATATGTCTCACAAGATCTGATGGTTTTATCAGAGGATTCTGCTTCTGAATCATCCTCATTCTCTCTTGTCACCACCATATAAGAAGCGCCTTTCACCTCCCACCATGATTCTGAGGCCTCCTCAGCCATACGAAACTGTAAGTACAATTAAACCTCTTTTTTTCCCCAGTCGCAGGTTTGTCTTTATCAGCAGCATGAAAATGGATTAATACACTAGGTATTTTATTTTC
The DNA here is from genome assembly GCF_047675955.1 of Chlorocebus sabaeus. Lineage (NCBI taxonomy): Eukaryota > Metazoa > Chordata > Mammalia > Primates > Cercopithecidae > Chlorocebus > Chlorocebus sabaeus. Next base: position 97,776,501 of record NC_132916.1, on the reverse strand, counting down.
TTCATGGCTAATACAAGTGGGATTGTTTTCTTGATTTAGTTTATAACTAGACTATTCTTGGTATATAGACATTATCATGATTTTTTCCCATTGGTTTTGTATCCCGAAACTTTACTAAATGTGTTTATCAATTCCAGGAACATTTTCATGGAATCTTTGGGGTTTTCTTTGTATAGAAGAATTATACTGTCAGCAAAGATAGATAGTTAACTTCTTCTTTTTCTATTTGCCTTTTATTTCTTTCTCTTGCCTGATTGCTCTTGCTAGGACTTCCAGTGCTGTGTTGAATAAAAATGGTGAGAGTGTCTTGTTTAGCTTCTCAAGGGAAAATGCTTCCATCTTTTGCCCATTCAGTATGATGTTGAATATGGGTTTATTGTAGATGGCTTTTATTATTCTTAGGTATATTCCCTCAATGCCTGGTCTGTTGAAGGCTTTTTTCCTGCATCTATTGAGATGATCATATGTTTTTTGTTTTTGATTCTTTCTTTTTATGTGGTGAATCATATTTTTTGATTTGTGTATGTTGAACCAATCTTGCATCCTAGAAATAAAACCTACTTTATTGGGATAGATTAGCTTTTTGAGGAGCTGCTGGGCTCATTTTTCTGGTATTTTGTTGAGGACTTTTGCATCAATCTTCATAAGGGATATTGGCATGAAGTTTTCTTTTTTTCATTATATCTCTGCCTGATTTTCATATTACAATGATGCTGGCTTTGTAGAATGAGTTAGGAAGAAACTCCTCCTCCTTGATTTCTTGGAACAGTTTCAGTAGGATTGGTGTCAGTTCTTCTTTGTAGCAATCTGAAGAGTTTAATTTGGGACTTTGACCAAATAGAGTATTTATAAAAATCTGTGGCCCTTTTGCTTTAGTTATAAAGTGAAAGTAGTTAGATAATCAGAATATGAAAGGTGAACAATTTAGCACTGGGAAGAAAAAACATAATATCTACACAGATTACTAAACCAAGAGGCCTGTCTTCATGAGCTCTTGAGGTAAAAGTCAGGTGAATGTGAAAGTCAGGAATGTGAATGGCACACTCAGCAAAAATAAGAACTAGTGTCCACACCACATCTTTAGTTCTTCTAGATATTAAACAATGACTCAAGCTCTATGAGTGTCAATTTCTTCATTTGAAGTAAAGGAGTTGAACTAGGTTGTCTCCTTAAAATATTTCTCTAAGTTCTACTGTCATGAATCCTTTTAGTAAAGTCTTTGGTGTACAATAATAGAGTCAACATAAGGAAGTTTCAACATAAAAAGAAAATCTACCACAGTAAATTTTATAACATTTTATATTTTATAACATTTAAAAAAAAAAAACAAAACTACAACTCTTGAGAAAGGATGCAATGGGGAGTAAGGACCTTAGCATCAACAGTTTTTGGATCTTTCATTAGAATCCACCATTAAAATGACTCAGCACACAAGTCCCATCCTCTGCATCCCTCAGTTCACATTCTTGAAGGAAAATATATTAGACCAAATATAAGTCAACTGCTTACCATAGTCTTCTGATCTTGCTAGAGAACCAGGGTAATGTGGTAGAATTGTGGTTCTTTGGGACCCACCATTATAGATGGACTGACTATTTTCAGAGAAAGGGACCAAGGAAGACTTTTCTAAAGGGACTGGGAAAATTCTAAATCCTACTATGTCTAAAACAGCAGGATTTTTACCTTAGGACAAGTTCTGATATTTTACAATGGAGGTCATTCTAGTCAGATGATACATTTCTAACTTTTAAACCATCAATAATGAGATCAATAATTTTTACTTGAGTTCAAGTGGTAGATTTGCTACTGACATGATAATTAACTGTAGATAAACTTTAAAATACTACCTGTTTAGTCAATAATGATCACAATAACTTTTACAACCTAATTTTATAAATCATAAAAATAAGTTTATATGCTTTCTGTATTCCCACATACAAGGCAGAACCCACATTAAATAGAATCCTCTTCAAGTTTATCAATTTCTCATGAACCAACCAAGATAAAAATTTCTAGACATAACAAATAGATTTTTGCTTACTTTCATGTTTTTATTTATTATGTGAAAATATTTCTTTGTGACTAGTTATCTTAAGATTAATTGTGAGAACACTATTGTGATTCTTCAGTCCCCTTTGCATCATCATTCTAAAAGTTCAATTGTAGGGCTAGCTTAAAAAATAATTACAATTTATTTCTAAGTGTGTATATGTGCATGCTCACATGTATGAATGCTTATATGCCTTCTTACCTAAAACTTAATGTAAGTGTAGTAGGTTGCAACTCTAAGTGTAAGTAGGTTGTAACTGCAAATGTAGTAAGTTGCAAATGTCATTTATTTGACATCTTAAAATGTTATCTACTCTTTATTTTAGGATCAGCTTCTTTACCCCTTCATAATACTGAGCTTGCCCAGCTTATATAGTTCCTTGTTGACTTTGGAGCAAATCTTAAATTCCCAAAGAGCATTCTTTCCAATCTTCTGCCAAATTAAATTTAATTCGTTAAAACAAAAATATTATGCAAGGCTATTTTGAGAGGAATGTTTTGACTCTGATTTCCCTGAACTAAATTTTTTTTTGGAGTCTCTAAAGACTAAATGCTTATTCTCATTTCTAAGTTTCTTTGATTGGTAGTACAGGATATTTTTTTTTCCCAGATAACATTGGTGGAAATTAAATGGTTCATTGCTTTTGGGAAAAATTTTACTCTTCACCTGATGGTTTAAATTTAAGATAGTTTTCTTCCCTTACTTTACTTCCACTTGACAAGCTCCAAGCAGAATTTAAACTAGGAATCCAATATACCTAAATGTTACAGTAATAAGATCTATATGAGTTTTCCACAAAATCTTTCCTTGGAACGTATACCTCAATAGTGCCCTCACTTATCACAATAAGTTTAATAAAAAGTTTAAGTAGGCTCTTCTCAAGAAAAGACTTCAAAAAAACTAAGAAAATCTCCAGAATAAGTTTTGGGGAGATGTGGAGTTAGAATGTAAACAAGACCAATAGGCAATCACTGCTTCAAAGAATAGTGAAATGTTAATACACTGTAAGAATGTGTTTACAAAGGAATAATAGGTAATTGTTGATAAATGTTGCCATTATAATTAATGTAAAGCTTTTTATTTAAACTTCTGTCCTTCACCTTTCAACAGATTTAACATTATAAGAATTCCTCCTGAGAATTACAAAAATAATGATAAGAATGGAAAGGCTTCTAAGAAGCAAAGTGTGAGGCACTAGTTTGAGTCATCTGAGAAAAGAGACTGAAGGGTTGATTTATTTTCAAACTTTTAAAGAACTGTCCTAGAATACCCAGGGCATTCTTTCCTTCATTGTTACAAATGGCAAACCTAGAGACAATGGGCCAAATTTCCAATTAAAACCTGAGAACACAGGTCTAAGGGCATAAGGCAGTAGTTCAGAGACCTAAGTTTATATTGATTCACCTGGGAACTTTAAAAATTACCAATTCCCAGAACAATTAAAGCAGCTTGAGGATTGTTGTATTTTAAATGTTCTTATAGTGCTGCTAGTATCAAGCCAAGCCTGAAAAATCACTGGTGTGAAGCAAGAAGATTCTATGACATATACTTCATTGGAGCATATTAAGGTTTGAGTAAAAAAGTTATGAACGTAGAAAACATGCCTACCTTTCTTGAAAGACACTTCTTTCCAAGCCCTTATCCCTTTGGGAAGCCCTCACATGTTTTTTATGTATTTGTGATTTTAGAAGAATAAAAGTGCTATTTGTGTCAAGAATGTAGACACGGAGCTGAGGTAGTATTTCCTGCTTCCTGTAATGGGTTATTAATTGTAAAATCAAATCTAGCCTCCTAAAATTAACAGAAAAATGAAAATCTTTAGGTTTCTAAGTGGCTCTGACTTTGCCATTACCCTGTTCCTTCAAGTCATTTCATTGGTCCTCTGGCTGGGACCAGAGGACAGTGCCTTGACCCCACCTCCAGCACTTTGACTCAAATCTGTGTCCTTTCTCTTTGGAAGTGAACTGAAACTCTCAAAAGTAAGAACAGGATAGTAAGAGATAGTTAAAGGAACATAAGCTCATACATGTCGATAAAATTCAAAGTTCTATTTATGTCTTAGTCACCTTATTTGTGAGACCTTTTCCAATTCACCTGCTGCCTTATGACATCTATATTGTAGCCCTCCAATGCAGGAACAAGGTACAAGCACATGGCTAGTTTTTTTCATTTGCTTTCACTCGATCCATCCCCATGTGACAAGTGCATGGTTTTGCCACACAGGTATTTTTTTCCTATTCTGCTTTATATGTCTCTGCGTAAATTTTAGATAAGAAGATTCTACCCTTTAGTTAATAGAAAAAGAAATAATAGGAGACGGAGAAGGAAATCTGATTTTTTAAATTAATACTGTGTGTTTTATATGTAGTATAAAACTTTACATTAAAAAATAAAGAATACTTTATACTTAAATAGTTTTTATTAATGCTATGTGCTTTATATAAAGCATGTCTATATATACTGATCTTCACAACCACCATAACTTTTGAGTATTATTTTCCAAATGATGAGACCACAGCTCAGGGAGGTAAAACAACTCTACTATGGATGTGCAGATATAAAAACTAGGCTGAGATTCATGATCTTTCTACTTTCTTTCCTTTCTAAGTCCTGTTTCTGGGAAAAAGGAGTCACATGTGCCTCGAGTTGCCAAAACTCCAAGGTATCCCAATCTTATAGTAGTCCATGTGAACGACACCTGACATAATTGTGCAATGCTTTCATAGGCCTGTCTCTCCTCAAGGATTTAGTATAAATGTTCTACTGTTCAGGTGAAATGCTACATCCCCTCCAAACCAGCTGTAATAGTTATAATACTAATAGTAATTGCAGCAAATATACATTATGCAATTATTATGAGCTAGACACTTTCCTGAAACATATTTTGTGAATTAACAAATTTAATCTTTATAACATTCTATCAGTTAAGTAATATAATTGCCTTCATTTTACAGATGAGGAAACTGAAACAGAGAGAAGTTGTTAAAAGTCATATAACTAGCAATTTATGGAACAGGAATTTAAACCTAGACAACAACAATTATAATTCAACAAGATAACAATAACATTAGTGCAATTAGAATTATCTATGTCAGCCAAAAGCTGTTTCCTCATACTTGTCATCTGCCTAACTGTGAAAGGAATGATCTAGATGATTAGAGGTAAAGACAGAATTATCTTGAAGTTTTAGGAGACAGGCTTGGAAATAAATTTGAAATGTAAGAGAAGTGGACAAGTAAATACCACAGTACACTAAATATTTGGATATATTTTAACAGGATTTGAGAAATGGCAACTGAAATTATAATTTATCTTAGGCATAACTTAAACTGAACAGTTGGTTTTGTGTTTAATATGGTAAAGCCAAACTGGACCATTCTTTCCTTCCAATTTTGAAAATGGATATTTAGTTAGAGAGAGGACAAACTGTATTCTCAGAGGGTTGAAGAAACCTGTCGGGAGGTTTATAATATTTTTTAAAATAAGGTATTTTTCCCAGTATTAGGATTCTACAAATAAAATATTATAAGTAGAGTATTTCCAGGATATTTTGAGTAGAAAATACCTATTAATATTACCCTTTGAATTAATTCTCATCTCGCCTATTACTCTTCTCATGGAAATTTGTATTTCAGTTTTCTAGTTCACTACATAAACCCTGGCTTTTATTAGTCATTGACATCACTGAGACTGTAAACTTTATATATGTCTGAGTATCTATATATCCAAGTAGTATCAAGCAACTTTATGAAATTAGAGAATAAAAGACAAAGTAGAGAGGAAATATCCTTAAGATAAGTAAATTATCATGATTGGACAAGAAGGGGAGACGATCATGGGACAAGAAGGAGAAAAAAAGTTAATTAAAAAAATTATATTTCTTTCTCTTATTTGATTTCTCTGGCTAGGACTTCCAGTACTATGATAAATAGAAGAGGTCAGGCAAGGGAAAGAAATAAAAGGCATTCAAATAAGAAAAGTCAAGCTATCTTCCTTTATGAACAATATGATTCTATACCTAGAAAATCCTAAAGACCCTGCCAAAAGGCTCCTAGAACTCATAAATCACCTTAGTAAAGTTTTGGGATACAAAATCAGTACACAAAAATGAATAACATTTCCATACACAAACAACCTCCAGGCCAAGAGTGAAATCAAGAACACAATCCCATTCACAATGGCTACAAAGAAAATGAAATACCTAAGAATACAATTAACCAAGAAGGTGAAAGATCTCCTCAAGGAGATCTTTACAAAATGCTGCTGAAAGAAACTACGAAACACTGCTGAAAGAAATTAGACAACACAAATAAAAGAAAAAAGATTCCATGATCATGGATTGGAAGAATCAATATCATTAAAATGGCCATACTACCCAAAGTAATTTATAGATTCAATGCTATTCCCATTAAACTACCATTGACATTCTTCACAGAATTAGAAAAAGCTATTTTAAAATTCATATAGAACCAAAAAGAGAGCCTGAATATCCAAGACAATCCTAAGCAAAAAGAGCAAACCTGGAGGCATCACGCAACCCAACTTCAAACTATATTACGAGGCTACAGTAACCAAAACTGCATGGTACTGGTACAAAAACAGACACATAGACCAATGGAACTGAATAGAAAACTCAGAACTAAAGCCACACACCTACATTCATCTGATCTTCGACAATGCTGACAAAAACAAGCAGTGGTGAAAGGACTCCCTACTCAATAAGCAGTGCAAGGATAACTGGCTAGCCATGTGCTGAAATGATGCTGGACCCCTGGCTTTCACCATATAAAAAATTAACTTAAAATGGATAAAAGTTTTAAATATAAGCCCTCAAACTATAAAAATGTTAGAAGACAACCTAGGAAATACTCTTTTCATCATCAGCCTTGGCAAAGAAGTTATGGCTAAGTCTCCAAAAGCAATTGCAGCAAAACCAAAAATAGACAAATGGGGCCTTATTGTACTAAAGATCTTCTGCATAGCAAAAGAACTTATCAACAGAGTAAAATGACAACCTACAGAATAGAATAAGATATTTGCAATCCATGCATCTGAAAAAGGCTTACTATCCAGTATCTATAGAGAACTTAAAGAAATCAACAAGTAAAAAGCAAATAACCCTATTAAAAATGGACAAAGGACATAAACATACACGTCTTAAAAGAAGACATAAAAGTGGCAAAAATCATATGAAAAAATATTCAACTTTACTAACCATCAGAGAATTGCAAATCAAAACCATAATGAGATACCATGTCACACCAGTCAAAATGACAATTATTACAAAGTCAAAAAACAATGGACGCTCATAAGACTGCAGAGAAAAGGAATGCTTACACACTGCTGATTAGAATGTAAATTAGTCCCAACCCTATGGAAAGTGGTTTGGAGATTTCTTAAAGAACCTAAAACAGAACCCCCATTCAAACCTGCAATCCCATTACAAGGTATATACTCAAAGGAAAATAAATCAGTCTACCAAAAAGACACATGCACTTGTATGCTCATTGCTGCACTATTCATAATAGAATAGGCATGGAAATAACAGATGCCCAACAACAGTGTATTGGATAAAGAAATTATGGTACATATACACCATGGAATACATTGTAGCCATACAAATAATGAAACCAGGTCCTTTGCAGCAACATGATGGAGCAATCCTAACTGAATTAATGAAGCAACAGAAAACCAAATACCACATGTCTCACTTATAAGTGGGAGCTAAACATTGAGTACACATTGACATAAATATAGATACCATGAAAAAATAGATACTATGGACTACTGGGGCAAAAAGAGGGAGTGGGGGCATGGGTTGAAAAATTACCTATTTGGTACTATGCTCACTACCTGACTGACGAGATCCATACCCCAAACATCAGCAGATGCAATATCTCCATATCATACACCTACATATGTAACCCCAGTATCTAAAATTAATTGAAATTAAAAATAAATAATTCCAAACGATTGTTTTTAGGAATTTTATAATATCTTCTTGCTTTAAAAAGTTGCAAAAATGATCATCTTATTTTTTTTTAAGAACTTATTTCCATTCTTTAGAGGCAAGTAAATTGGTGTGAACTATTTCCTCTTATGACAATTTATTTTTGTTGAGAAAGCAGTGACAATTTAGTTAGTATGAGTCAGCAATATCTAAATCATTTTTTAAATATTCTACAGATGCAATTAGGATTACTAAAATGATGAGAGAAAAACTTTGCAAGCTATTTAATTGGACGATTGTGGAACATATCCCTTTGCCCACAATTTACCATCACACAAAAATAGCTGGTAGCATAAGAGTAAATCACAGCTGAACGATATGCAAGACACGGGTCCTCCCAGACAAAGAGCACATAGGAAAGCCCAAAGTTAAGTGTGGAGAGAAAAACAAGGACAAGAAATGAAGTTAAATTTTCTGGTGCTTGTAGCTATGACAAATATTAAACACAGTCCAACTGCTAGCCAGATGAGCATAAATCCCCATAGTAGAGATCTATTTATCTCACTTCCTATTACCCAAATCACTGTATCTGGTTTTAAACCAAAAGATTGCCAGGTATGTCAAAATGCAAGGAAAAAAAAAACCACACACACTCTGAGAAAAAGGCAATCATCAGAAGCAGACTCATGATATCACATACATGTTGGAATTATATGATAGGAATTTTAAAATAACTATGATTAACATGTTAAGAGCCTTAATAGCAAGAGTAAACAGCATGGAAGAACAGATAGGTAATGTAAGCAGAGAGATAAAAACTCTAAGGAATAACCAAAGGGAAACTTTAGAATTAAAAACCACAGTAACTGAAATGAAGAATACATTCAGTGAGCTTATCAGGAGACTTGAAATGACTGAAGAAAGAATCAGTAAATCTGAAGATAGGTCAATGAAAACTTTTCAAATTAGAATGCAAAAACAACAAAAATTAAAACAAACAAATGAGGACCAAACATCAAAGAACTGTGGGACAATATATAAATGTGTAACATAAACTTAATTGAAATACTTAAGACCTTTCCAAAATTAATGAGAGATACCACATCACAGGTCCAGAAAGTTCAGATAAAATGAATCATAATAAATACCAAACAAATAGATTTTGGCATGCCATGTTTAAACAGCAGGAAACCAAACACAAAGAAAAAAATCTGAAAAGAATACAGAGGAGAAAAACACTAATTTATAGAGGAATAATAATCACGGTCATCAGAGACCATGACAGCAAAAAGAGAGTGGAAAGGAAGTTTTGAAAACAAAATAAAATAAATACATCAACCTAGAATTTATCCAACAAAATTATCCGTCAAAAGTGGAGGGTAAACAAAGAAAAAATAACCTATATGACCAGCACACTTGCAAAAAAAATGGTTAAAAAAAGTTCTTCAGAGAGACAGAGATAAAGAAAATGAAAATGATAAAGGTCAGAAATTTGGATTTTACATAAAGAAAAGAAAGCATTGAAGAAGGAATATATGAAGGTAAATTACAATCTTTTTTGTAATTTTTAATTGATGTAAAAGATAGTTTTTAAAGCAATAATAGTAACAATATATTAGGTGATTATGAAAGGGTGAAATGAGTGACAGCAATATTGGGGAAAGGAGGGAGAAACTGGGAATAATTTCTTATAAAGTACTTGCACTACATGTTAATCAGTATAGTGTTATTTGAAGGTGGACAAAATAGATCTATAATGTAAATTGTAAATTGTAGGACAACCGATACATTTTTTAAAGTAATATAATTTGTATGCTAAGATAGAAGATAAAGTGAAATAATGTAAAATGTTCAATTAAACAAAGAAAAATCAGAAGGTCGGGAAAGAAATAAGCCAATAAATTTTAAAAAGACTTTGAGATATCATAAATATTAGTCCACATTAATAATCACTTAACGTATAAATGATTTAAATAAATCAATTGAAAGAAAAATTTTGTCAGAGTAGATTTAAAACAATGTTTCCAAACCATATACTGTCTGCAAAAACCTACTTTGTATATAAATTTACTAATAGTTTAAAAGCAAAGGGTTGGAGAAAGATACACCATAGTAACACTAATTTTGAAAAGCTGGGATAGGGTGAGTGCATTGGCTCCCGCCTGTAATCCCAGCACTTTGGGAGGCTGAGGCGGGCAGATCACCTGAAGTCAGGAGTTTGAGACCAGCCTGGCCAATATGGCAAAACCCCATCTCTACTAAAAATACAAAAATTACCCAGGCATGGTGGCACGTGCCTGTAATTCCAGTTACTTGGGAGGATGAGGCAGGGAGAATTGTTTGAACCTGGGAAGCAGAGGTTACAGTGAGCTGAGATTACACCACTACCCTCCAGCCTAAGTGACAGGGCAAGACGCCCACACACACACACACACACACACACACACACACACACACACAAAAGCTGGGGTAGCAATGTTACATATAGACAAAAAGGACTTCAGAACAAGGAAAAGCTTCAGAAGTAAACAAAAGTATTCCATAATGATAAATAATCAATTCTTGAAGAAAGCATAATAATCATAAACGCATATGTAACTCACAAAAGAATGTGAAAATATATGAAGAAATTGCTGATACAACTGATTGGAGAAATAGACAAATCCATTCCTATTTGAGGACATCAGTACCTCTTTTAGCATTTGTTAGATCAAGCAGGCGGAAAATCAGTAAAGACATAGATGACCAGAACAGCAGAATCCATCAATTTGTTCTAATTGACATGTAGAGAGTATCCTATTCAGCAACAGCAGAAGACACATTTTTCTCAAGGCTACTTGGAACATTCACCAATGTAAACCACATTCTGGGCATACAACATATCTTAACATACTTAAAAACCTAGCAAACATACAAAGCATGTTCTCAGATCACAGTGGAATTGAACTATAAATATACTATAGAAAAATAGCTGGGAACTCTTCAAATATTTGGAAATTAAATAACACACTTCTAAATAATCTATGAGTCAAAGAAAAAGTCTCAAGAGACTTTTAAATACATTTTGAACTAAATGAAAACACAAATTATCAAAATCTGTTGGCTGCACCAAAAGCAATGCATAAAGAGAAATTTATAGCATTAAATCCTTATGTTAAAAAATAAGAAAGACCTAAAATAAAAAAAAAAAAAACTAAGATTTTACTTTTGAAAACTAGATAGAGAAAGAAGAGGGATTTAAGTTTTAGTGCATAAATAAAAAGAAGTAATACAAATTAGAGTAGAAATCGATGAAATTGAAAGTAGAAAACCAATAGGGAAGATGGTTTTAGAGATTCATTTTTTTGTAAAGATCAATACAATATATTTTTAAGTATCTCAACCAAAAACAAAAATGGGAGAACACACAAATTATTGCTGTTAGAAATAAAAAAGAGATCAACACTCTGACTAAGGAAATACTACTTATTCATGTAACCAAATATCACTAGTTCCCCAAATATCTATGGAAATAAGAAATCAAAATAATAAAGCCAGTAAAATAAAATAAGGGTAATAATTTAAAATTATTATTTTTCTCTAATACATGTATACTCTCTAAAGGGTCAGATATCAAAAATTTTAGGCTTTGTGGGTTGTGCAGTCTCTGTTGCAGGTCTGCCATTGGATTTCTGAAGCAGCCACAGACAATATGTAAATGAATAAGCATTGCTGTTTTCCAATAAACTTTACAAATGCAGGTGATAGGCCACAGATTGCCCTCCTGGCTCTAAAAGATCTTAAATAACTGCTTATACTGAAGAAACAGCTTAGTGACAAAGCAAATATAAGAATTCTTAGGCTGGATATGGTGGCTCATGCCTGTAATCCAAGCACTTTGGGAGGTTGAGGTGAGAGGATTGCTTGAGCCCAGGAGTTCAAGACCAGCCTACTCAACATAGAGAGACTTCATCTCTACAAACAAAAATTAGCCAGGTGTTGTGGCACATACCTGTGGTCCCAGCTGCTTGGAAGACTTGAGTGGGAGGATTGCCTGAGCTTGGGAGGTCGAGGCTGCAGTGAGCTCAGATTGTACCATGCACTCCAGCCTGGGCTACAGAGGGAGACTCTGTGTCAAAAAAGAAAGAAAAAATTTCTTCATTCCTGAGAGCATAACATTTCTAAATCTGTTTCTTATATAGTCATTGCCATTGTTTTCTGATGTTGCTTAGAACCTTAACTTTGAAATAATTTAACAAACTAGTAATAATACATATATGAAATATATTTTTACTTTAATAAATCATTACAAATAATAGGGCAAAAATCTTTAAAAACTTGTCTCAATGATATTTTAACCACCAAATGGAAGGGTTCAATAAGAAGCAGTCAAAATTAACATAAAAACATAATAAAATTAATCTAGTCAATATCTTTAGTCTCTAAGACCATTAGTTCTCATTTCTGTTTTGTAATTTAAAAAATGCTTTCCTACTGTTCATGTGTTCATCCATTCATCAAATAATTTTAATGACCACCATGTACAGTATTGTTCTAAGTGTGATTTGAAAAGTAAATGTGATGGTACACCAAAAAAAAATTGATAATATAGATGAAATAAAGCAATTTCTTGGAAGACAGAAAGGACTAAAATCCACACGAGGAGAAATAGATGACCTGAATTGCTCTATACAGGAATTAATTCAATATTTTATAAGATTCTCAAAGAAATTACCAGGCCAGATATTTTCACTGGTGAATTCTACAGAGTACTTAAGGAGAAAATAATACCAATTTTCCACAACCTTATTCAGAAAACAGAAGCAGTGAAAACACTTTCTAATGTATTCTCTAAAGCCAGAATAATCTTAGTATGTAAATTGGCTGAAGACATTACAAAGAAAGAAAAAAACAGAACAACCTCCCTCATGAACATATATGCAAAAATCTTAAACAAAATATCAACAAATGGAATCCAACAACATGGAAAAACAGTTTATACAAGAAACAAGTGGAATTTATTAGGGGTATATAAAGCTAGTTCAGCATGTAAGAACAATGTAACCTACCACATATACAGGCAAAAGAAAAAAAAATCGGAGATGATAGTATGAATTGATGTTGATAAAGCATTTGATAAAATCCAATATTCATTCATGATAAAAACTCTCAATACTGTGAAATAGAGTGTAATTTCTTCAACTTTTTTTTTAAGAAAGGAAACCTACATCTCCTACATCTAACATCATGCTCAATGATAAGAGACGGATGCTTCACCCCTAATATTGTGAAAAAGGCAATCACCTTATCACTCTTGTTAAATATCCTACCAAAAGTCAGAACTAGTGCAATAAAACTAGAAAAAGATAAAATGTGCACAGATTGGAGGGAAGAAATAAACTTTTTAATTTGCAAATGACATAATTGCCAGAACACAACTCCCCAAAGAATGTGAATAACAACAGCAACAACAACAACAAAATACACTTCCTGGAACTAATAAGCAAGTATAGCCAAGTCACAAGATACGATATCAATATTAATCTCAATTACTTTCCTTTATAAGAACAATGAATCATTGAAGTTTGAAATTAAAGCTATACTGTTTACAATACCACCAAATTAATGGAGCACTTAGGTATAAAACAACATACAGAATTTATATGCAGAAAACTACAAAACACAGATTTAAAAAAAGCGTCTAAACAAATGGAGAGATATTTTATGTTCTTAGATTGGAAGACGTAATAGTCTTAAAATACAATTTCCCCCCAATTTGATCTATTTATTTGATAATCACAATCTGAGCAAGCTATTTTACATAAACAAACTAATTCCAAAATTTATATAAAAATGCAAGTGAGCCAACAAAATGCTAAAGAACAACAACAACAAAAAGCTGCAGGACTCACAGTATCCAATTTTAAGGCTAATTATGGAGCTACACTAATCAAGAGAATTTAAAAGGATGGCAGATGTTAAGGGCCAGACTTTCTCACTGTTGGATTGGAAGACTATGGACCAGCAAGGGGATAAGTCTAAAATGATTTATGTGGTATTAGACTTGCAAACATCAGTAAAACTCATGTTCAGCTTATTAGTATATACTTCCTCTGTCAGCTGAGGGGCTTAGAAGTACTGACACTCCATTCATAATGAACATAACTAGCACACAAATCTTGGATTCTAATACCACACTCCAATGAAAGGCAGTGGGCTCCATAGAGAAATACTTGATTCTAGGATTGAGTCAGAAGATAAACAAGATGTATTCTGAGCATTTTGTAGTGCTAAAAACAAAACAAATAACAAACAAACCCTCAATGATGGCACTATGTCAAAGGGATAAAGTTGCTAAACAAAAGGATGTCCATGACCAAAGCTAAAACAATTTGAACAAAATGGATAAACTTGTATTAAATAGTAATCTAAAATATAAAATAAAATTGTATAAGTTCATATTGACATAAATGAATGATTGAATAAATAAATAAGAGGAATAGATAATTCTGTCATTAGAATAATTCCAAATAATTCATATAGCTAATCTGTACTCAAGAAGATGGAACATACTTCTCCATTCATTATATATGGGCTGTATGTAGTGACTGCCTTCCAAAGTACAACATGGAAGGTGGGGAGTAACTTTACAATGAAGAAATCTGACAACACTACCATAGCCGGGTGTTCAAAGATAACATTGACAGGGATAAAGTCATGTTAATAGCATGTAGGATTATTGATATGTTGTGATGAGAATGGTGTTTTACTTCTGTGGATTTTGTCCCCCCGAAAGTATAATTTCAGTCTAATTATGAGAGGAAAACAGAAAGAAACTAGCATGGCATATGAGGAGTCATCATAATGAAATGTAGTGTGACATACTGAATGGGATCCTCGAATAGAAAAAGGACATTTGGTAAAAACTACAGAAATATGAATAAAGTATGAATTTCAGTAATAATATAATAATATTGGTTCATTAATTATAACAAATTAAAACTTATATTAATGTAAGATGTTAGCAATAGGGAAACTTGTGTGGAGGAAAATAGGAACTCTCTGTACTCTCTTCCTAACTTATCTGTAAATCTAATACTATTCTAAACTTTAACAGTGAACTAAAAAATAAAAATAAAAAAGCCGAGGTAGCATATTATGAAGCCTATAGCTTCTATTTTGAATTTTTATTTTCCATATTGATGTTATTTATTGAGATTTCACTCAAATCTTCAATTTGCAAAAGGCAGACATTCTATAGCCGAATAAAAGCTAAATGGCATAATTCATAATATTGTACATCTATATTACATGTATGGACTGGGTGTAATCATTTAATTTATCTCTATACCTTTTAAATGCTCAACACAGTAAGAGAAGAATTAAATAGCAAGAAACATAGTGACAGCTGCATGAAAAGCAGTATAAAGAGAACTTTAGTGTGTGGGAGTCTAAATCTCCTTGTAGGTCTCCAAGAAATTGCTTTATGAATCTGGGTGCTCCTGTATTGGATGCATATGTATTTAGGATAGTTAACTCTTGTTGTTGAATTGAGCCCTTTAGCATTATGTAATGCTCTTCTTTGTCTTTTTTGATCTTTGTTGATTTAAAGTCTATTTTGTCCAAAACTAGGATTGCAACCCCTACTCTTTTCTGTTTTCCATTTGCTTGATAAAATTATCTGCATCCCTTTATTTTGAGCCTATGTGTGTCTTTGCACATGAGATGGGTCTCTTGAATACAATATACTGATGAGTCTTGACTCTTTATCCAGCTTGCCATTCTCTGTCTTTTAATTGGAGCATTTAGCCCAATTACATTTAAGGTTAATATTGTTATATGTGAACTTGATCCTGTCATGATGCTAGCTGGTTATTTTGCAGGGTTGTTTATGTAGCTGCTTCATTGGGTCACTGGTCTGGGTACTTCAGTGTGTTTTTGTAGTAGCTGGTAACAGTTTTTTTCTTTTCATATTTAGTGCTTCCTGCAGAATCTCTTGCAAGGAAGGCCTGGTCGTGGTAAATTTCCTCAGCATTTGCTTGTCTGAAAAGGATCCTATTTCTCCTTCACTTATGAAGCATAGTTTGGCTGGATATAAAATTTTGGGTTGGAAATTCTTTTCTTTAAGAGTGTTGAATATTGGACCCCAATCTCTTTTAACTTGTAGCATTTCCACTGAGAGATCTGCTGTTAGCCTGCTAAGCTTCGTTTTGTAGGTGATCTGGCCTTTCTCTCTGGCTGCCCTTAACATTTTTGTAATATAGCCATTTGACAAATGTCTAATATCCAGAGTCTACAAGAAACTTAAACAAATTCACAAGAACAAAACAAACAACCCCATTAAGAAGTGGGCAAAGACATGAACAGACACTTCTCAAAAGAAGACATTTATGTGGCCAACAAACATATGAAAAAAAGCCCAGCAACATTGATCATTAGAGAAATGCAAATAAAAACCACAAGAGATACAATTGAAAACCAGTAAGAATGGCAACTATTAAAAAGTCAAGAAACAACAGCTGCTGATGAGGTTGTGGAGAAGAAGGAATTCTTTTACATGGTTGTTGGAAATGTAAATTAGTTCAACCATTGTGGAATATAGTGAGGCAATTCCTCAAAGATCTAGAAGCAGAAATACCATTTGACCAGCAATCCCATTACTGGGTGTATACCCAAAGGAATATAAATCATTCTATTATAAAGATGTATGCTCATGTATGTTCACTGCAATGCTATTCACAATAGCAAAGGCATGGAATCAACCCAAATACCCACCAATGATAGACTTGATAAAGAAAATATGGTACATATACACTATGGATTCTATGCAGCCATAAAAAGGAACAAGATCATGTCCTTTGCAGGGTCATGAATGGAGCTGGAAGCCATTATCCTCAGCAAACTAATGCAGGAACAGAAAACCAAACACCACATGTTCTCCCTAATAAGTAGGAGCTGAATGATGACAATACATTGACACATGGTAGGGAACAACACACACTGGGGCCTGTCTTGGGACAGGGGGAGGGAAAGCATCAGGAAGAATAGCTATTGGATTCTGGGCTGAATACCTGGATGTTACCTATGTAACAAACCTGCACATCCTGCACATGTACCGTAGAACTTAAAATAAAAGTTGAAGGAAAAAAAGAGAACTTTATTAGTTTACTAAGAGGATACTAGCTGAAATGATTGACATGACTAGTAACACCTCAGTTCTGAAAGCTAAGAAATAATCACTTCAAGAATAAATGAAAAATTATGAGCACCAACTTGACAAATCTAGACATGCCCAAAACAATACTTTGTCAACTCTGACTTCCCAACAAATATAAACACTATTTCTGTACTATGAAAATTTTGTCAAAAAATGGAATGTCTTATCTTGACAGTGCAGTAGGACTTCTCTTCCTTTATAGTAGCTTCTCCATTTCTGTGATGCTGTGATGATTAGATACAATTACAGTGACTGATTGAACCTCTCTCTCTCTCTCTCTCTCTCTCCCCACACCCCCACCCTGCCCTGTTGCCTAATCTTCTTACTAGAAATGTTCTCATATTTCACTACTGTGTAGAAGTAGAGCTGCCTTGTTTTTTATGTGCAAGCCACTTAATGAGAAAATAAAATTCTACAAAGACAAATGCTACTCACTGGGCCACAAATCTACTACCAAAGAAAAGCTTTCATGTGGAACCAAATGGAAAAAGCAGCCCCTGAAGAAGTTTTAAAATGCATAACAGTTTTAATCTCACTTGATAATATTTATGAAGATAGTATTTATGACGAATACTGATGAACTTCTTCCACTGAAAAAGTGTCTTCCCTTCAAATGGGATTTGAGGCTGTACACTTTCCTGCCTTTTCCCTTGAATTAGGTTAGCTTTAAACCATATTTGAATGGCAAAGAAGCATAAAATATTTTTTAAAAGTCAATTTAGAAAAATTAATCCTTTCTCCCATGTGAGCTCTGTAAAGATCGCAGAATATCCAACCAGGAAGTGAATATACAAGATGACCTGACTTTCAAGCAAAACCTTATTAAAATGGGAAAGTTACACTTACTTATGATATTAACATGTTTCTATCATGGGAACCAAATTGCAAATAAATGAAATCTGTGCAAACATAACAGTTTCCCTTTACATAACTTTTACTGAGAATATTTTATGTGTCTTATTGACCTTAAATAGAGTAAGATATATATTTCCATAGATTGAAATCTGTTGAATCAGTGCAAAGCAATACTTGGCTGCAATGCACATACAGATTACTCAATTTGGAAATTTTACCTTTTTTAAAAGTAGTACTTTTCTTTAAATCACATCTCATTGAACTTGGAAACATCTGTGACAAACAGAGAGGAGGATGAGCTATCAAGACAGAGTGTGGTATTTTCAAGCTGATGAGGCCTGCCTCTTGCAGAGTCTCAGCAAGCAGTGAGGTGGAAATTCACATGGAGAGCTAGATAAGGAGCCTGCCCTACTGCAACAACTAGACTTCCATTCTCTATTTATATTTGAAATGTCTTTTGTTTCTTCAAGATGCATGAAATAAAATTGAGGAGTACATAACAGAAAGTCAAAGGACTTTGATAATGACTTTGGAACTGAATAGAATGGCCTATGAAAAGTCAGAACAAAAGCATATTCACATTTACATGTAAAACAACATTTTGGAACTAGATTTTTATTCTCCTTACAAAGTAGATATTGCATATCACAATCTGTCAAAAAAATAAAACTACTTATCTTAATTTTGGAAGAAATTTTCATCCTAAAGAATCATTTCATCAGTAGTGTTCATTAATGCACAGCTGCTAAGCACCTGTGCATGCATGCATTGGCCCATGAAGATAAGCAACTAGAACTTTTGGTCCCCAGGTTGTGGAGATTCTATGCATACACACACACACACACACACACACACGGAGAGAGAGACATTATACATATTTTCATATATACACTTTATATATGTATGTTATATACATTTATTATGCATCTTACCATATAAACCAAAATGAGTAGTGACACTGCTGCATTTAAACCGATCATTATTCCCTAAGTGCTTACCCTTATGGAAACCAACTTTGGAGGTTAGAACATCCTTTTTGGAGTATCCTTTCAGAAAGCTGGGAGCCACATCCAAGCTCCATCATTCATTACTTAGGAAACCAGAGGCAATTCATAGAACTACTGTCCTTTATCTCCATGTCAATGACCTGAGCGATGTGTACAGCACATGGTAAAAGCTTCATAAATGTTAGTAATTATTATGCTTATATTTCCATAAGCTGAAATGCTCTTTTCTCCCTTTCCCATCTGTTTTTACCCTTTTAGTCCTTCAAGGCTCACCTCAAATATAGAAAGAATAATCATAATAGCACTAGAAACTTCCCTTCTCCAACTCTACATTACACAAAACCATTTGTGTATCACCGCTCTCATGGAACACCTTGTTGGAAACACCATATAGTGCTTATAAATTGGTGCGAAGTTTGAAAATTTTGGAGTAAATCAAGCCCTGGAAAGTTTTTTCATGTGAATAACTCCTAATTTTGATAGATCTGCAGATGAGCATTGGGGAACAAAAAATTGGGGCATTGGATGCTTTGATAAAGATCCCCAGGAGTATATGTAAGACCTCCTTCTCCCAGACTTCCTATAAATCTACTAAAGCATTTCATTATATTAGAATATAATGTATTTCACTGTATTATAATATCAATGACTTATCAATTTCCAATTTTTACCTCTTACCACAGAGTCTAACACATTATAAGTATTCAATAGACGTATGTTGACTGATTAAATAAAAAATAGCCTTTGTTCTTCTCTGTGTTAAACAGTTCTAACTTAAAGAAAACAGAAGTTATCTGATGTAGACTTCAAATTGGTTGACTAGAAGCATTCCATGCTCACCTCTCCACTTAAAAGATCCACAATAGTGCATAGATAATCATACTTCAAATACGTTATCCAAGAGATAACACTGGAATTCAAATGAAAAATGACAGGAAACAACAAAAGCAAGGGAAAAAAAAAAGAGAGACAGCCTGCTTGACTGGCATGAGCTGGGAGCCAGGAGGGACTGCCCAATGTAGGGAAAGAATAAGTGAGAGATTCCTAACATCTCACATCCCCAGCATGGAATCATAAAATCCTGGCAATAGGAGAGCCCTTCAACCCTTTCAAGCCCTGAAACTAACACAAGGAGGTGCCAGGAGACAATGAGATGGAACTACTTTAGGGAGAGAGTTTGCACTTGTTCCCGCATGCTTTCTGAGTCATAGGTGGCTACAGCAAAACACCATTTTCAATCCCAGACTTTATTATACTGCATATTGTCCTTGGGCTCTGCAGCCCTTACACTGAAGTGCTAGGAAAACTTGGGCAGTTGCCGTTGGGACTGGGCCATGACTTGGTAATAGGCTGCTGCAGCCAAGGCTGAGAAGCCAGTGAGGTGTGGGCTTCAGCTACTGATGTTGAGAAGCGAGTGCTGCCAGGACTGAGAAGGGGACATAAGTGGGACATGAGTTACCACTGGGTCTTACAGTGGGGACTCCTGTAGCTGGGCCTAGGGTGTGAGCTAGGTGTGGGCTACCATTACCAGGGCTCAGGGGTGAGACCCACTGTGTCTGGGGCATGAGAGAGACATGTGTTCCCCACCTGCTAGCTTAGATTTTGGCCACTGAGTCTGGCCTCACCTTCCTCAGTGGAGCTAATACCACTGCTCACCCAGCATTCCACCTGGGTGCTGAGGATCACCCTCAACCCACCAACTTTGGCTAGTGGCTGTTCTCATATTTGGAAGGCTTGAGCACAAGCATGCCCAACCCAGCTTTGCCCCCATCTCTAAGACAGAGCACATGGTTCAAGGTCCTAGAGATTGCCCAAAGCAATGCACCACCTTGGGCACCTGAGCACTCCTCTTGGGGGCCTAATGTTCAGCTTAAACCCTGGCCCTTACCACCTTATCTGGCACCTACCTACAAGCACCACCTGAGGGCCCAGAGATTGGCCTCTCCAGCCCATTGCAGCCACTGCTAACATCAGTGTACATGATTTGGGACTCAAAAATCATCCTACTAATGCTACTGGCATTGTCCATACAAACAAGCTGTCCAGGGACCCAGCAAATTGAAAACCTGCCTGGTCCATCTCTGCAACTATCAGCATTCAAGCTAACCACCTGGAGGCCCAAGAATTGGCCCTCCAGTAACCACCACTACAGGTGCCAGTGTATGCCACCCTAAGGCATAAGGATCAGAATGCTCAGCCCACTGCTGCCATCACTAGGGCCTGAAAACTGGCTACATGACATCCCTATCTCCAGTATGACTTTACTACAACCTCCACTAATAACTGCACCCTAACCCACTAAGGAAATCACAGATATCTCTAATGCTGTTTACAGTCAAAGAAATCATACAGAGACTACACTATTGCATGTATACAGAATCAAATGCAAAGTGCCCTACCCAATCAACACCATAGATACATCTTTGGGAAAAAGGCATCCTCTACAAAAGTCCATTCAAAAATATGAAAAAATGGCTATCACACCAGATGCATAGATATCAACATAAGGACACAGGAAAAATGCAAAAGCAAGAACATTTGACACCTGCAAATGAACACAATGAATTTCCAGCAATAGATTTTTAAACAAGCAGAAATTCTCAAAATCCCAGATAAAGAATTCAAACTATTAATGTTAAAGAAACTCAATGAGATACAAGATAATTCTGAAAAATAGTAGAAATAAATCAGGAAATCAATTCAGTATATAAATGAGAAATTTTCCAAAGAGATAGATATTTTTAAAAAGAAACAAATAGAAATTCAGAAACTGAGGAATTCAATGAAAGAAATACAAAATACATTAGAAAGCTTCAACAATAGACCAGACCAAGCAGAAGAAAGAATCTCAGAAAATGAAGACTGGTCTTTTGAAATAATTCAGTCAGACACAAATAAAGAAAAAACAGTAAAAAAGAATGAGCAAGGCCTCCATGACGTTTGGGACAACATAAAGTCACCAAATATTCAAAGTCTTTGTATCCTTGAGGGAAAATAGAGAATTAAAGAATTAGAAAACCTATTTAACAAAATAATAGATGAATGCTTGCTAGGCCTAGCAAGAGATTTAGACATCCAGAAACAAGAGACTCAGTGATCTTCAAGCAGATACAATGTGAAAGGTCTTCCTCAGGGCACATTATAGCTAGACTGTCTAAACTCAAAGAGCAAATCCTAAAACCAGCAAGAGAAAAGTTTTTAGTCACCTCTAAAGGAACCCACACCAGATTTCACAGCAGAAACCTTACAGGGCAGAAGAAAATCGGATACTACATTCAAAGTACGGAAAGAAAATCATGACAGACAAGAATATTATTCAGCAAAATTGTCCATTATAAATAAATGGGAGATACAGTATTTCCCAGAGAAGCAAATGTTGAGGGAATTTGTTACCACTAAACTGATTCTTCAAGAAATGCTCAAAGGAGTCCTATACCTCAAAGCAAAGATGATATTTACCATTATTAAAACACAGAAAAAAATAAAACTCCTGGTTAAGCAGTTACACAAAGTAGGAAGAGAAAAGACTCAATTGGTATCACTACAGAAATCCACGAAACCACAGTGACGAATACTAAGATAAAAAGAAAGAAACAGAAAATATGTAAAACAGCTAGAAAACAATTAGCAATGTGACAAAAACAAAGCCTTATATATATATCAATATTAACCTTAGACAAAATGGATTAAATTCTTTATATAAAATATATACAAAGGTTTAGTGAATTTAAAAAATTGATCCAACTATCTGTTGCTTACAAGAAGTTCACCTTATCAGAAAAACTTATATACACTGATAATAAAAGCATGGAAAGATGTTCCATGAAAAGAAACCAAAAGTGAAAAGAAGTAGCTTTATTTATATTAGATGAAACAAACTTTAAGTCAAAAACATTTTCTAAAAGACAAAGCATGTCCTTTTGCTAAACTGATGCCTTATATGTGCCTCATTATAATGATAAAGGCATTAATCCAGGAAAAGGATAAAACAATTCTAAATATATATGCATCCAACACTAAAGAAACCAGAATCATAAAACAAACATTACTAGATCTAAAAAGAGAGGTGCACTACAATACAAGAATAGTGGGGGACTTCAACACCCCACTCCCAGTATTAAACAGAACATCTAAGCAAAAAATAAACAAAAGCACTTTGGATTTAAACTGGACTTCAGACCACAATGTTCTGTGACCTAACATTCACAGAACATTTTTGTAAATTTTTTTTTTTTCTTTTATTATTATACTTTAAGTTCTAGGGTTCATGTGCACAATGTGGAGCTTTGTTATATATGTATACATGTGCCATATTGGTGTGCTGCAACCATTAACTTGTCGTTTACATTAGGTATATCTCCTAATGCTATCCCTTCCCCCTCCCCCCCACCCCACAACAGGTCCTGAAAACTATAAACATTGTTGAGAAAAATAAATAAATGAAAGTTATATTGATGGACTGGAAAGCACAATGTTATTGAGATCCCAATTCTTCCTAAATTGGTCTATACATTCAAAGTAATCCTAATTAAAATCCTAACCAGCTTGAAAAAAATACAGAATATTTTTTCAACAGCTACAGAATTCACATTTTTCTCATCAGTGCATAGAACATTCTGCGGGGTAGACTATATGTTAGAACAAGCCTCAACAAATCTAAAAAAAAAAAAAAAAACACATAATATCACATCAACTATCTTTGCAGAGCACAAAATAAAAGTAGAAATCAATACAAAGAGGAACTTTGGAAACTACAAACACATAAAAATTAAACAACATTCTCCTGAATCACTATTGGGTTAATGAAGAAATTAAGATGGAAGTTTTAAAAATTTCTTGAAATGAATGAATGTGTCAACACAGCATGCCAAAACCTATGAGATACCATAAAAACAGTTTGTGGGAATAAATGCCTACATCAAAAAATAGAAAGATTATAAATTAACAATCTAACAACGATCTTGAAGGAACTAGAAAATCAAGAACAAACCAAACCGCAAATAACAGATGAAAAGAAATAATTAAGTACAGGGCAGTACTAAATTAAACCAGAATTTTTAAAAAAATGTACAGGGTCAACAAAATGAAAATTGGTTCATTATAACTTAGACAAAAAGTTGCAGATTTTGCCGACGATGTGGAGGAAAATAAACTCTTATATACAATACATTATTGGTGTGAATATAAATTAGCACAGCTATTATTGCAACATGTGATTTCTCTAAAAACTAAAAATTGAGTTACCACTGAATTTAGAAATCCCAGTACTAGGTATCTACCCAAAGGAAGAGAAATCAGTATATCAAAGGGATATTTGTGTTCACAAGTTTATTGCAACTTTAATGACAGTAGAAAATATATTAATTCAACCCATGTCATCAATGGATGAGTGGATAAAAAATATATATATTCCATTGTGAAATTATATATATATGATTTCTATATAATGAAATATATATTTATGTATAAATGCATTTATAAATATATATTTATGTAAGTATAATATATACTTCTAAATATGAATATGTACATATATTTATATCACTTACATATATTATATGTGTATATATATCACTTACATACATATTTTATTATTTTTTATGGTTACATACTATTGCATTGTGTATGGAGTGCAGAAACATGGATAGAGGAGGTCATTATGTTAAGTGAAATAAGCTAGGCACCAAAAGACAAATATCACATGTTTTCTCACTTACATATGGGAGTGAAAACATTTGATCATGTAGTGATAAAGAGTGGGAAGATAGGTAACAGAGACTGGGAAAGTTGAGTGGGGGATATAGGGAAGGCTTAAGAGAAGTGTGTTAAAGGGTATGCATACAGTTAGCAAGAAGGAGCAAATTAAATGTTTTACAGTTGAGTAGGGTGACTACACTTAACAAATACGTATTGTACTCAGGAGATAGAAACCCTAAATAACTGACTTGTTTACTATGCACTAGATATGTGTAATAAAACTTCACATGTACCCTATAATTTTGTACAACTAAAAAAAAATCAAAATAAGAAAACAAAATGGATTTGCATGAGGTAGGTAAGTGGAGCTTACCATTTTAGATTTAGGAACTGTTATCACCATCAGCCTTACTCAACACTGAAAAGTCGTATTTATCATAAGAAAAGATATAGATACATAAAGATATTGATACAGAAATAATGCTGCACATTCAAACATTCAATTTTGTGATGGCTTGCCTGAAATTTTATGACAATGTTATCAGAAAATAAAACAGTTTAAGAATGCATGCCATCATTTTCAAATTATTATATTAGCCCAGTGATTCAATGTATTTTAACCCTGATATCACCTTTGCAATGTTTTATATGTTTAAAAATTCCCGTGAAGATGGCATGTAATAGCTACTGGATAATTTAATAACTGGATTTTCACAGTGTGAGGAAAATATGACAAGCTGTTTAATTCCAAGTTGAATAAAAAATAGGTTTTGGTTTAAATGGTGTCCACTATTTGGTTCAAGAATAACATTTAAAAGAAAGAGGAGGTGCCAGGTGCGGTGACTCATGCCTGTAATCCCAGCACTTTGGGAGGCTGAGGTGGGCAATCACCTGAGGTCAAGAGTTCAAGACCAGCCTGACCAACACAGAGAATCCCCGTCTCTACTAAAAATACAAAACAAAACAAAAAATTAGCTGGGCATGGTAGCACATGCCTGTAATCCCAGCTACTCAGGAGGCTGAGGCAGGAGAATTGCTTGAACCTGGGAGGCGGAGGTTGCAGTGAGCCGAGATCATGCCATTGCACTCCAGCCTGGGGAACAAGAGTGAAACTCTGTCTCCAAAAAAAAAAAAAAGAGAGATAAGAAATTTGAAAGATGGCAGGGAGCAGTAGGAAAAGTGAGAAGGAAAGGAAGGTTTGGTTTTCTCCATCTACATTGAATCTGTTTACTTTTTGTGTGTCCAAAACATGAAACAGGTTTTCAGAAAGTGTTCAGATTTAAAATCACTAACGTAACAAGAAGTTCAAACCAACTGTTTTTAATAATAAAGTAAAACACTAATCTGTATTTTGATCAATTCATACAAAGACAGCCATTATAACAAGATCACTAGCAGTCACATTTTTAATTATTCAAGAGAAAGCAAATGTTTTGAGATTCAGGAATGTAAAACATGAACTTGTTTTGTTGAATACATTAGAGAGTAAATTTGGCTCAGGCTGAAAATTAAAGCATGTTTTTAAATGTAAGACACACCAAGAGACTGTTGTCTGGTAGTTTAGTAATTAAATTCCTCATGGAAACACTTTCATCATCTGTACAATTAGGATACTTTCATTTGCAAGTGTTAGAAAGCCAACTCCAACCTAAGAAATGGAATTTAATGACTTATGTAATTGAGAAATCCCACACATGATGGTGGTTTAAGGCACAGCTGTTATTAGGCACTTAAAGATATCTTTCCCCTCCCTCTCCCTTTATTTCCCTTTCCTTTCTCTCTCTTTCCTCCTTTTTTCTTTTTTTTCTTTTCTTCTTCCCCTTCCCCTCCCCTCCCCTTTCTGGCTCTCCTCTCTCCTCCCCTGTTCTCCCTTCTCTTTCCTTCCCTCCCCTCCCCTCCTCTCCTTTCCTTTCTTCTGCGCTCCTCCCCTTCCCTCTCCTCTCTTCTCCTCTCTCTTGTTTCAATCTGTCCATTGCTCTTTCCATCTCAACTTTGTTATATCCCTCTGTGTCCGTTTAATTCTTAGGCAAGCACTCTCTATGTAGTGAAAAAGTTGGCCATCAGGAATATGGAACTTAATTCTAAAAGCTAAGCAACCTTAATAAGAAAGAGAACTGCTTTCAATAGCCCTGGCAAAAGTCTCATGAGAAATGTTAGCTTGCATGGCTGGGCCACTTAATCATCTCTGAACCAATCAAGGAAGTCTTAAATTTGTGGGTTCTGATTGGCCAAGGGTAGGGTGCATGACCCCATATGACGCTAGAGAAAACAGAATCAACTGCTTTCAAACGTTGGGTCTGTTTAGGCACAAGTAAGTAGTGGTACATGATAACAGTGCTTCTGAAACTTTTATGTGTATTGATTTGAATTAATATGCATTTGTTATAAATGCATGTAAAAATGCATTTTTAACAAATGCATATTAATTCAGTAAGTGAGGTGTGAGACCAGAAATTCTAAACTTCAAGAAACTCTCAGGTGATTTTATGCTGCTGGTTTGAGAGGCATAGTTTGAAAACCACAGCTAGTTGGTAAAAGGATACGAGATAGCCAAAAGCGACAGAAGAGAGATAGAAATTAAACCATCCAAATAGGTTTAGATGAATTCCATAATTATAATGTTAGACACATATACTTGATCAAAATTTAAATTTTGAATTAGAGCAGAAGCAGTGCTTCATGATTCTACATATACCAAAGGAAATCTTAAAAAGAGTTACATAAAGAATGAATAGCATGATTTCAGTCTAGGTTTGCACAGAGGACTATGTTATTTGTATTAATACAATAGATTATGAAATACCCTATGCTAAACCACATGATAAATTCTACTCTGGTTGCAAATATATTTTCATGTTAAAAATATAGCTTTCATTTACATATATTTTTGCATATTATTCAATAATATGTATACTATATATCTCAATTTCTGCTGAAATAGTTCCACACCACAGTATACAATTACAGAAAAAAAATTTCTAGGTCACAACTGACTATCCTATTATTTTAAATCAAAGTTCTTGGAAGTATTCTTGTACACAATAAAATTTAAATAGCCTACTACCAATGATTGAGAATTAGTAAGCAGAAGGGATGCCAAGGTCTGGGTCTATGGATGGCAGAGGCACCCCTGTGACTATTTTGCCTACATTTTACATCTTCCAGGTTGCTTGCTAGTCAAATGAACCCAGTAAGTAGATGAGCACATGATCAGATACAATGAATTTTTCAGTCATTGTCAAAATGGTCAAAGAACTACAATTTAAAAAATAAAACCTATGTTGTAAGTGAAATCTTAAGTCCATGTTATTTTTTATTTCTGATTTCAAACTACCTGAAAGTTCAACTAGTGTTGAAACGCAATTGTTTTGGTCTACATTCAGCTTACTACATTTGTAAGAAAGAAATCACAAGTAAATGAGTCCAAGTAAGGAATTTGTTTTTAGGAATATGTAGAATATAACCTATTAGGGATTGGGATAATTCAACCAATTCCATTAATATTTTGTCTGGATTATTAAACTGATTTGATGCTATATAAACATATTTACATTTCAAGTAAATATTTTAATGTGAGAAATGAATGTATGAAAAAGTAGAGACATGCTTAAAGAAGCATTAATGTTCAGAAAACTTACAGGAAATAATGAACAATTACTTCCTCTGGAGAATGAACCTGGGTGGTGGAGGGCTAGTAGGAAGAATTTATGTTTTTGTGGGTGTTGTTTGCATCTTACTATTGGTGTACATTAATTTATTTGAAATTTTAATGAACTCTAGTACCTTGTCTATCAATTAATTTAATCAGTATTTTTAAAAGCTAACATTATGAAGAAGAAACTGTGCAGGAGGCAGAAGTGATGATGAATGACACGGACTTGAGCCCCATCTCATGCAGTTTACAGCATATCTGGGCAAGCAGACATTAGTCACATGTTTATAAGTTCAATAGCTAGCACAAATGGGAAATATAAGTGTGGCCAATGGGGGTTGTTCTCAAGAGTAAGGTGACATATCTTAGGTTTCAAAAATTGAATTGTGTCTTATGTCATTTTCTTGTATACATTGCTCTAAATTCTTTTCTAAAATTAATTTTTGAAATTTTGCTATGTTTACAGGAAAGCTCACTTATCTATAATGAGCATATTTATTGAACCTCATTTCTATCTTCTCAAACTGGTTTATCCTAAAAATTGAATTTCCTTGGATAACCTTGAATCTGAATTACCATATATGAGCAATAATAAGACACCTTCTAAGACACAACCCTTTAAGTGTTTCAGTCATTTTTATGGTCAATTCAAGCCTCAGCACCAAAAATTTAATTGTATATGCAGCAAGCAGCCATTGTTACAATGTACCTAAGAATGCTTACTGTGATGGTTAATTTTAGGTGTCAACTTGGCAGAATTAAGGAACACCTAGAAGCTTGGGAAAGCCTTGTTTTGGGTGTGTCTTTAAGGTTGTTTCCAAAGATTAGCATGTGAGTCTAAGAGGACTAGGTGAGGAAGATCTATCCTCAGTGTGGCTTCTTACTCTTACTTCTTACTTCTTTATTTAGTCACTTGTCTTCTCAGCTGTGTAATTGGTAATATGTGCTCATAATATGTACTATAAAGGATTATTTGAAGATCCAGTGGGATCACATTATATAAAGCACTTTCCGGTATCTGACTTCAAATGACAGAAACTGTTACTATTGTACTAGCTTTCAAATGCAATAGCTGGGCACCATCCAATCTTCGGGGAGTTCAGAGAAAACAAAAACAGGAAAAGGCTAATGTGTCCATCCATCTGCTGCAACTGTGAAACACTCTTCCTCTCCTGTTCTTGGATGAAAACTCCAGTTTCGTGGCCTCTGGATTCCAGGACTTAAAGCAGCAGCCTCCTAAGTTCTGAGGCCTTTGGTCTCAGACTGAGATTTACATCATTCACTTCCCTGATTCTTAGACCTGGGAGCTTGGACTGAGCCATGCTACCAGCATCCCAGGGCCTTCAGCCTGCAGATGGTCCATCTCAGGATTTCTCAGTCTCCATAATCACATGAGCCAATGCCCCTAATAAATTCCCTGTCACCCATCTGCCTGTCTCTCTCTCTCTCTCTCTCTCTCTCTCTCTCTCTCTCTCTCTCTCTCTCTCTCTCTATCTCCTATTGACTCTCTCTGAGAATCCTAATATACTCTCTAATAATACCATATATTAGATTAACCATATGTTCTGTTCTGAAACACGTTAAAAAAAAGTACAAACATGGAGAAAGGGAATGGCCTAGGATAAGACATTCTTCAACATTAATACCAACTCTGTCTCTTATTTACTCAGTTATTTTCTCCACTGTAAAATTGGTAAATATGTGCTGATAATAAGTGCTGCAAAGGATTATTTGAAAATCCAGTGGGATAACACTATATAAAGCACCTTCTGGTAGCTGACTTCAAATGATAGAAACCACTACTATTGTACTAGATTACATATGGCAATGGTTACCTGAAATACTTTTTTCAATTCTCTTGTGAGTTTGATACTCCTCATGTTTTTGATAGGTTTTATTAAATGGCAAGAAGATAGGTGAACAAAATTACTTTCAAAAAATTATTACTACTGTTAATCCCTACAGCCAATGGTGCTCTAATTCATCATAGCCTAAAATACAGACTCAGAAGAAGCCACAGAGTAAACCCATGGTATTCCACCACCACAGTTCCAGTCATCCTTCATCTTGCTAGAATGTCAGCTTTTGTTAGTCTGTTTGCATAATCAAAATATCTGAGGCTGAGTAACTTATAAAGACAAGAGGATTATTTGGCTCATGGTTCTGCAGGGTGCACAAGAAGCATGGCACCAGCATCTGCTTCTGGTAAGGGCCTCACGAAGCTATAAGTCATGGCAGAAGGGAAACGGGGAGTAGGTGTGCCACATGGTGAGGCGGTGATCAAGAGAGGATGATGTTATGCTCTTTTAAACAACCAGCCCTCCTGTAAACTCAGATAGTGAGAACTCACTCATTACCTCAGGGAAGGGAAAGCAAGCTATTCATGAAGGATCCACTTCCCACTAGGCCCTACCTCCAACATTGCAAATAAAATGTCAACATGAGATTTGGAGAAGACAAATGTCTAAACTGTATCACAGCTTGAATAAGAAATAGCACAAGACTGGAAGATCTGAGTTTTAGTTTTTATTTGCTCATAGCTTGCATAATCATGGACAAGAACTTGACTGCCATAGCTTTTGGCTTATCCATGTGTAAAATGTAATGGATCTATGTTGGCATTAATAACTTCATGTTTTGTGGACTAAATTGTGTTTTTCTTCTCCATGTACACTCAATTCATTTCCTTTTGCTTCCCTGAATGTGTACATTATCTTATTGTTCTGAGAAAAACCTGCTAATTAGAAAGGATATTTTTTAACATTGTTATTTTTTAGAGAAGGTTACATTATATAAACAAGTTTGGTGATACATATTTACTTTTTAGGCCTCACATCATACTTACAACAAGTAGGGTTACATAAAGTAGTATATATTATAGTATCTTGTGCAGATGGCTCCCTAGTGACTACACTGATCTTATCTAGTGTAGGTTCGTGTAACTCTACAGTACTTATAGCAGAAGGAATCAGTGTTTCTATGTGGCTACAGAATGTTTCTCAGGCTCATTTATAATATTTACTAACAATAAAATGAAGGCATTATTAATACAGATAGGCCTTAAAATGGACTTGGAGAGTAAGTGCTAAGAGTGGGGAATGAGGCGGGGAAAGTTAGCTGCCCACCAAAAATGGATGACCCCCTTCAGTAGTTGGGAGTTTATTTTTAAGAAGTGACTGCACAGTAATGGACAGCACTTGCCTATCATTCTTGTATCTCAGTGGGGTCTCAGACTAATTCTTATCTGTAAAACATGGGACAAATTTACATGGGTCACTTTTCTGCCAAGGTGGTTTGAAGTGGGAATATTTTTATATATTTTTTTCTCTCTTTACCTACTGAATATCCATGTAGGGCAACTTGATGTCTCTCTCTACCAGCTGAAGCACCCAGGAAAATATGTGTTGGCAATGGTACAACCTTCATCATCCTGGTTCCCTAAATGATTGTGTGAAGTAGAACCCTATACTTCATCAGCCAAGAGCATCTACATAGGACTATACATCAATGAAAAAATAAACATTCATTGTCTTAGGGTACCAAGTTTCAGTTTTTATTTGCCCATAGCTTGCATAGTCATGGACAAGAACTTGACTGCCCTAGCTTATTTGGGAGCTGGTTTGTTAAAACAGCGAGCATTACCCTACCTAACATAGAAGAGATACATCTGACTCAAGGAGCTAGAGAAGGAAGAGACTATTTCACAAATCAGAGAATAATCTAGGTGTGTAAAAAGTATGGGAAACTTGAGCTTTGGCCTTAATTAAAACAGTTAAATCAAGCTGGGCACAGTGGATCATGCCTGTAATTCCAACCATTTGGAAGGCTGATGTGGGAGGATTGCTTAAACCCAGGAGTTCAAACCCAGCCTGGGCAACAGAGGGAGACCCTGTTTCTATGAAAAACTAAAAATGTAGCCTGATATTTTGGTGCACGCCTGTGGTCCCAGCTACTGGGCAGGTTGAATCACTTGGGTGTAGGGGTTTGAGGCTGCAGTGAGCCATAATTGTGCCACTGCCCTCCAGACTGGGTGGCAGAGCAAGACCCTGTCTTAAAAAGTAAATAAATAAATAATAAAACAGTTATATATCAACTCATACAAGCAAACCTAAAATGAACCAGTTGTCTTGGGTATACATTTTTTAAAATGAGATTTACTAAGGTATTTCCCTAAATATTTATTTCCTAAAGCTAAATATATCTATGTATATTAAGCATTAACTTTAAATATTTGTATTACCCTTAAAAATCATAATGATAATTTGCTGCTAGCAAAATAATACGTTTTTTTTTTTCTTTTCACTGAAGAGAGAGAGAAAGAGATGGAGTCTTGCCATATTGCCCAGACTGGTCTCAAACTCCTGGGCTCAAGTGATTGGCCCCGTCAGCTTCCCGAAGTGCTGGGATTACAGGTATGAGCCACCATGCTTGACCAGTAAAATAATGTTAACATGATCATATAATACATTTGTTCTTATAGATATAAACCTAAAAAGTGTACTAGCTGTTAGTACTATCATGTTCTAACATATCTAGAATTATGCTAAGAATAGTTTAAGATAAATAACTATTTCACTTTTCACTAAGAGGGAGTTGGCATTTATTACCTGGTTTCAGGGGAACTACTATCTTTCAACACAATAGCTCTTATAAAGAATGATTTTCCTATCATCAAATTCTATTTATGCTATTAACATGTTTTATGGGAGAAATATTCATCCCCCAGCACAGAAAGAATGTGGGATAGACTGACTCTTCAAAGGAAGATGGGTCTCATTAGCAGGTTAGTTAATCCCAAATGTTCAAAAACATGTGGTACCGAATAAGACAGCAAATACACAGTCACACAAGGTTTATGCTTGTGTGACAGTTTGACCAAATTTTCTTTTGTTGATCTGTTTGTTTTGCCCCTCCACCATTTTCCCATACGACTATTTGACAGGAATCAAAAAAAAAGATAAGTGTGTCAGGATGTACATTTTGTTACTTTTTAAACATTGAGAAAGATCAGAAAAGAGACAGTATCTTTTTATCAGAATGCAGAAAAAGAGTCTATGAAGGCTCTGAGATTTTTGTCTTCTTTGTAAGCTAACAAGACAGTCTGCCACAGTTTCATAAATGCCTGCAGAAAACATAAGATGCTTGGGTCTTAATATATGCTTATATCCTATTTTATATTTATTATGTATTTATGTTTTATATTAAATATATATTTAAGGTAAATATTTGGTTGGTAAATAGCTAATTCATTCAACACGAAAGTGAGTACTCATTAATTCCTATTAAAAATAGTCTCACTGTGCCTTAGTTCTTTCACTTCTCAAACGAAGACAATTTAAGAGTATTCACTAATTGAATTATTATGAAGTTTAAATGAGACAGTGTATGTAAGCACCACAAATTGTAGTTGGTTTACATGTCAGTCCAAAACATGTTAGTACATTATTCTATTACACTAATGTTTATATTTTATTATGTTTGCAATATCATCTGTTGGTAACTACTTATTTTACTAGACAATTAATAATAGTTCATTTATAATTACTATCACACATGTCTACTTAGATAGATACATATAAATTGCCTCGTTACATATAAAACATTTTTTGCATTATAAATATATTATACCTACAATTAAATTCACTTTCTAAAGAACTTAACTAGAATGCCCTTCTTCAGAATCTATAAAGGTCTAGTTTTTTTATTACTATTAATTAAAGTACACTAAAGTTGAAGTGTGGAATCAAGTTAAAACAAAGGAAAGATACTAGCAGTGGGATAATAATTCCCTCCTATTTTGTTGATAGAATACTTTTAATAAACTGAGATCCACCAAGGTATGGAAAAAGAAACAGATGCACAATATAGAAAAGAAATAAAAAGAAAGGACTTTTATTTAAAGCAATATGATTTTTTTCCTTCAAAGAGTATGCATGTAGAGCCTGTTCAAAGGGAGTAAAATCCATTTCCCTGCAAGAGAACACATCAGAAGATGGATCCTTTTTTATATATACTTGCATTTACTAAGAATTTCCTTTCTAATAGCAGGACTAAGTCCTGCTGCCAAATATATGCTGCTATAAATGGCATTTTGCCAGTTTCTCGGTGGCTTTGATCATCTTTCATTTCTCAAGGAATGAAAATTTAGTGGGAAAGGGAAGCTCAGTTAATAGTGAAATGTCACTATTAGTACTATGTGTATAGGGTTAGGGTTGTGGGTGGGAGTAATTTAGAGATGGAGACAGCAGGACGGTAAAGCCTATAAAATTTATTCTTTCTTTAAAAATTGACATGGGTTTTCCTGGGCAAAACAGCCGAGTAGGAACAGCTCCTATCTGCAGCTCCCAGCAAGACCAATGCAGAAGGGAAGGTGATTTCTTCATTTCCAACTGAGGTACCCGCTTCATCTCATTGGGACTGGTTAGACAGTGAGTGCAGCCCACAGAGGGCAAGCAGAAACAGGGTGGAGCTTTGCCTTACTTGAGAATCACAAGGGGTCGGGGAACTTCCTCCCCTAGCCAAGTGAAGCCATGAGGGACCATGCAGTGAGGGATGGTGCAATCCGGCCCAGATGCTACAGTTTTCCCACAGCCTTCACAACTCGCAGACCAGGAGATTCCCTCAGGTGCCTACACCACAAGGGCCCTGGGTTTCAAGCACAAAACTAGGCAGCCATTTGGGCAGACACCAAGCTGGCTGCAGGAGTGTTTTGTCGAACCCCAGTGGCACCTGGAACACCAGCGAGACACAACTGTTCACCGCCCTGGAAAGGGGAATGAAGCCAGGGAGCCAAGTGGTCTTGCTCAGTGGATCCCACCCCCATGGAGCCCAACAAACTGAGGTCCACTGGCTTGAAATTCTTGCTGCCATCACAGCAGTCTGAAGTTGACCTGGGATGCTCGAGCTTGGTGAGGGGAGAGATGTCTGCCATCACTGAGACTTGAATAGACATTTTTCCCCTCACAGTGTAAACAAAGCTGCCAGGAAGTTCAGACTGGGTGGAGCCCACCACAGCACCGCAAAGCCGCTCTAGCCAGACTGCCTTTCTAGATTCCTCCTCTCTGGGCAGGGCATCTTTGAAAGAAAGACAGCAGCCCCAGTCAGGGGCTTAAACTGCCATCTCCTTGGGACAGAGCACCTGGGGGAAGGGACAGCTATGGGTACAACTTCAGCAGACCTAAATGTTCCTGCCTGCCAGCTCTGAAGAGAGCAGCAGATCTCCCAGCACAGCACTTGAACTCTACTAAGGGACAGACTGCCTCCTCAAGTGGGTCCCTGACCCCCATACCTCCTAACTGGGAGACACCTCCCAGCAGGGGTTGACAGACACATCATACAGGAGAGCTCCAGCTGGCATCTGGCAGGTGTCCCTCTAGGACAAAGTTTCCAGAGGAAGGAGCTGGCAGCAATCTCTGCTCTTCTGCAGCCTCTGCTGGTAATACCAAGGCAAACAGTGTCTAGAGTGGACCCCAGCAAACTCCAGCAGACCTGAAGAAGAGGGACCTGACTGTTAGAAGGAAAACTAAAAAACAAAAAACAATAGCATCAGCATCAACAAAAAGGATGTCCACAGAGAAACCCCATCCAAAGGTGACCAACATCAAAGACCAAAGGTAGATAAATCCATGAAGATGAAGAAAAACTAGCACAAAAATGCTGAAAATTCCAAAAAACAGAATGCCTCTTCTCCTCTCAAGGATCACAACTCCTCACCAGCAAGGGAACAAAACTAGACAGAGAATGAGTTTGATGAATTGACAGAAGTAGGCTTCAGAAGGTGGGTAATAAACTTCTCTGAACTAAAGGAGCACGTTCTAATCCAATGCAAGGAAGCTAAGAACCTTGAAAAAAGGTTAGAGGAATTGCGAACTAGAATAACCAGTTTAGAGAAGAACATAAATGACCTGATGGAGCTGAAAAACACAGCACGAAAACTTCATGAGGCATACGCAAGTATCAATAGCCAAACTGATGAAGTGGAAGAAAGGATATCAGAAATTGAAGATAAACTTAATGAAGTAAAGTGTGAAGACAAGATTAGAGAAAAAAGAATGAAAAAGAACAAACAAAGCCTCCAAGAAATATCAAACTATGTGAAAAGATCAAACCTGCATTTGATTGGTGTACCTGAAACTCATGGCGAGAATGGAATGAAGTCAGAAAACACACTTCAGGATATTATCCAGGAGAACTTCCCCAAACTAGCAAGACAGGCCAACATTTAAATTCAGGAAATACAGAGAACACCGTAAAGGTACTCCTCGAGAAGAGCAACCCTAAGACACATAATTGTCAGATTCACCAAGGTTAAAATGAAGGAAAAAATGCTAAGGGTAGCCAGAGAGAAAGGTTGGGTTACCCACAAAGGGAAGCCTGTCAGAGTATCAGCAGATCTCTAGCAGAAACCCTGCAAGCCAAAAGAGAGTGGGGATGCATATTCAACATTCTTTTTTTTTTTTTTTTTTTTTTAAATTTATTTATTATTATTAAACTTCAAGTTGTAGGGTACATGTGCACAACGTGCAGGTTTGCTACATATGTATACTTGTGCCATGTTGGTGTGCTGCACCCATCAACTCGTCATTTACATCAGGTATAACTCCCAATGCAATCCCTCCCCCCTCCCCCCTCCCCATGATAGGCCCCGGTGTGTGATGTTCCCCTTCCCGCGTCCAAGTGATCTCATTGTTCAGTTCCCACCTACGAGTGAGAACATGCGGTGTTTGGTTTTCTGTTCTTGTGATAGTTTACTAAGAATGATGGTTTCCAGCTGCATCCATGTCCCTACAAAGGACACAAACTCATCCTTTTTTATGGCTGCATAGTATTCCATGGTGTATATGTGCCACATTTTCTTAATCCAATCTGTCACTGATGGACATTTGGGTTGATTCCAAGTCTTTGCTATTGTGAATAGTGCTGCAATAAACATACGTGTGCATGTGTCCTTATAGCAGCATAATTTATAATCCTTTGGGTATATACCCAGTATTGGGATGGCTGGGTCATATGGTACATCTAGTTCTAGATCCTTGAGGAATCGCCATACTGTTTTCCATAATGGTTGAACTAGTTTACAATCCCACCAACAGTGTAAAAGTGTTCCTATTTCTCCACATCCTCTCCAGCACCTGTTGTTTCCTGACTTTTGAATGATCGCCATTCTAACTGGTGTGAGATGGTATCTCATTGTGGTTTTGATTTGCATTTCTCTGATGGCCAGTGATGATGAGCATTTTTTCATGTGTCTGTTGGCTGCATGAATGTCTTCTTTTGAGAAATGTCTGTTCATATCCTTTGCCCACTTTTGGATGGGGTTGTTTGTTTTTTTCTTGTAATTTTCAACCCAGAATTTCATATCCAGACAAACTAAGCTTCATAACTGAAGGAAAAATATGATCCTTTACAGACAAGCAAATGCTGAGGGATTTGGTCAACACCAAGCCTGCTTTAAAAGAGCTCCTGAAGGAAGCACTAAATGTGGAAAGGAAAAACTGGTAACAGCCACTGCAAAAACAAAACAAAACAAAATGTAAAGACCATTGAAACAGTGTGAAAGGGTTCTCTTTCCACCACAAGTTCAGAAACACGTATTGTATCTTGTCTTTTTGATGGTAGCCATTCTAACAGGTTTACGATGAGATTTTTATATGAATTTTTCTGATGATTAGTGATTAGTGCATTTTCATATACCTATTGCCCAGTTTTATGCCTTCTTTGTGAAATGTCTATTCATGTCATTTGCCCATTTTTAATCAGGTTATTGTTATTATTATTATTCATTGTTATTAAGCTATATGAGGTTTTTATATATTTTTATATATTTTTGATATTAACCCCTTATCAGATACATAGCTCACAAATATTTTCTTCCAATTCATAGGCTGCTTTTTAATTTTGTTAACTGTTTTCATTGCTGTGCAGAAGCTCCTTAGTTTGATGTAGTCTCAATTGTTTATTTTGCTTTTGTTGCCAAGATTTAGTTGTGATATTCAAAAACTAATTCCTAAATACAATTTCCAGGAGCTTTTCCCATATTTTCTTCCTGGAGTTTTGTGGTATTAGATTTTACATTTAGATTTTTAATCCATTTTGTGTTGAATTTGTGTGTGGTGTAAAATAAGTGCATGTATTTATTTGTTTGCATGCGGATATCTAGCTTTCTTAACACCGTCTATTGAATAAACTATTCTTTCCTCATTGTGTCTTCTTGGTATGCTTGTCAAAATTTAGTTGATTGTATATATTTGGGGCTCAGTCACTTCGGTGGCCCAGAGGACTTAAAGAAAATGGTTATAGTCTATAGGCCTCATATCATCATATAAAAAGGAGATGATTTATATGACCCAGCAAGGTTTGGGTAATTTTTTTCAAATCCATCCCATTTTGCAAAAAATATATTCAAAAAATAAAAATAATTTTTTTGAGTTTAAATTTTGTTTTTGCAAAAGTATAAAATCCAGACATAAGAAAATGGCATTTACTATATGTCATTTACTAATATCTGAAAGAAATTATTCTGTATCAAGAGATTAATGATTTCTAATCTTTCTCATACAACTTTAATTGTGTGAAAAAAATCAATTAAGTTAACAGGGATTAAGAAATGTTTAAGAGAAATTTGGAATCATATATCTTTCTGTTAGTAAAGTTGAAAATAATGATTACTCATATAGCCGATAATAAAAAGTTATGCTTTCTTTTTAACAGCAGCAAAAGTATCAGAAAGTATCAATGAGAATGCAATTTTAAAAAAGCAAATGTAATGCCTCCCCACTTCATAGTATGTAATTTTGTTTCATATCTATTAAGGGATTACCTCAGCTAACCTCAAACAACCTAGATCTATTACACATATCAGGGTGGGTATAAACTATGATAATACTCCATCACAAAATCTCAGTGGCTTAAAAAATAGTTTTTAAGCTTTTCCACTTATAAAGCTTACTGTAGATGTAGGGCTTTCCAGGGTGCTGAACTCAATGTAATGGCTCAGCATTTCAAATTTTAGAGTTTCCAGTAACAACATGTGACCTTCACTGTCATTCTTAGGGGTAAGGGCTGAATGGGAGAATCCTGAGGGGATTTTCTCTCTCTCCAGTGGGAAGTAATACCGACTACCTCAGCTCACATTTTATTGGCCAGAACGTCACATATCACATGTTCCCTTCTCACTGCAAAAAAATTGGAAAGTATGGGGGTTCAGGGGACAGTTTAAATGTTTGGTAAGCAACACTGTCTTTGATCAGTCATATTATTAAACTTTTTAAAAAACTAGCTCCAATTAAGAGTTTAAGGTTTTTAATATTCTCTTTCCCAAAGATTATTTGCCAGATTTCACATGCAAAAATTTCTGTAAGGTAGGATAAGATTTTGATTATATGGATTTTTAAAGTTTGGTGGAGAAATAGAAACAAAAGAGCTTAATCAGATTTACTGATTTAGACTCACAAATATTGTGTTCTAGTCCTTGCTGCCCTCCTCCTTATTAGCTAATTCTTCCTCCTGGGTGAGAGAAAACACAAGCATTTCCTTCTAGACCCCCAGAGAAGTAGCAATAAATACCTCTCTCTCTCTCTCTCTCTCGCCCCCTCCCTCTCTCATCTTTATCTCCTTTCTCCCTCTCTTCCTTTATTCCTCTGTACTCCCTGTTTTTCTTCCTTTCTCTCCCTCTCCCCTACTCACCACTCTCCCTGCTATGTTCTCAACTAAAGACTCCATCCTCTCTTAAAAATAACCCATGAAGTGATTTTCTTCTTTCCATTACTCTTGACTTAAAATTTGCTGCTGCCTCTTATTTGGGAAATATAAAAAAGAGCCCTCAAATTGAAGCGAACATTTTTTACTTTATATTATTACAAATTCTAGTTGTTTTGTATTTCTCTGTGTTTTATATTCACAGGTCACTGATCTCACAAGGAACACAATTAGTTGAAACCAAATGAGAAAAATGTAACAACATTTTATAATGATGATAATAATAAGATAGCTATGGCCCAGTATGAAAGCATTAAACTATTATGTAAAAGTACCTCTGGCATTTTCTGTTTGCTTTCATTTCTAGGGCACAAAATTATCCTTTTAATATCCTGGCATACAAATCTGATTTTGATGTATAATCTATAATTCTGAGAGACTTAACAGTGAAGTAGCAATTTTCTCTAAAACAAAATCTGTTTAATGCTAATAAAATTGTATTTACTTTTGCTGTGACTAGCAATCAACTCAAGATATAAATGTCTATTTTTGGCCGGGCGCGGTGGCTCAAGCCTGTAATCCCAGCACTTTGGGAGGCCGAGATGGGCGGATCACGAGGTCAGGAGATCGAAACCATCCTGGCTAACCCGGTGAAACCCCGTCTCTACTAAAAAATACAAAAAACTAGCCGGGCGTGGTGGCGGGCGCCTGTAGTCCCAGCTACTCGGGAGGCTGAGGCAGGAGAATGGCATGAACCCGGGAGGCAGAGCTTGCAGTGAGCTGAGATCCGGCCACTGCACTCCAGCCTGGGCGACAGAGCGAGACTCCGTCTCAAAAAAAAAAATAAAATAAAAAATAAATAAATAAATAAATGTCTATTTTTATTAACTATTTTAGGTTGATAAATTTTTATACATTAATTATGGTATTGAAGGGGTATATTATAACCTTTCTCACTGACAGATTTTCAAGTATTATATGAAAAGTTCTTTTCTGCCATCCTAGATCAATCTCTATAGTAGATTGAATAGGACCCCAAAAAGTAAATTCACCAGAAGTATGTGAATGTGACCTTATTTAGGAAAAGATCTTTGAAGATGTAATTAAATTAAAGTTCTCTAGATGAGATCACCCTGGATTACAGTAGGGCCCTATATCCGATGGCAAGTGTCTTTATAAGAAGAAGAGTGGGTGTGGAGAGCACAGGGGAAAACGGCATGAGAAGAGCCTTTCTGTAGGGATTTGGGTTTTGCTGCCACAAGATTGAAGCTTCCAGAAGCTACAGGAAGCAAAAGGTAAAGTTCTCCTCCGGAGTCTCTGGAGGGATTGGAGCCCTGCCAACACATTGATTTCTGACTTCTGGCTTCCAGTACTAAGTTAGAGAATAAATTTTTGTTGTTCTAATCTATGAAGTTTATGGTAATTTGTTACGACAATTCTAGGAAAGTAATAGAGCATCTTAATAGTTGTGCACTCCAGGACAAATCTTTGAAGCTGGTTGCATAAGAAAAGCTGTCCTGTGTTAGATTCACATATTTTGAGAGCCTTGCTCAGAGTGTACAAATTAAGTATCACAAGCTCCTAGCTTACCTGCTAGATGATTTTTAAATTTCTTTCTGTCATTTATTTTTTAAATTAAAAGTGATGATATTTTTTAAAAATCTCAAACAAGAATCCTTTCATCCTCCTCACTGACAAAATGAGTTATCTTTGGGAAAATGATTTTTTTAAAAAAGGTTCTTTCTCAACAATGGTTCCAAAATGAATGTGATTTATAAATGAGAAGATTCAAAAATCCAGCATTGGGCATGGATGTGTGCAAAAAAAAAAAAAAAAAAAAAAAAAGAGTATTGCCAGTAATTACCAGTAATTACTCTTTCCTCATGACTTGAGACCCACATGATGGCATGTGATGGGAAATTAAACAAGAAAGTTCTTCACATTTTGGAAATATCATTACATTTTTGAAACATTTAAAAAATATAAGAGATACACTATGAACTTCAAGTTCCTTTCCCACTTTTTGGGGAAAAAAAAAAAAAAAAAAAAAAGGCAACAACACAAATAGAACCCATACTTAAACGGTTAAGAAAATTGAGAGTCCATGTTTCCAAACTCAGATCAGCTAAGTAGAATGGATGATCAATGCAGCCTGTGTTCCATGTACCATGA
Organism: Chlorocebus sabaeus; assembly: GCF_047675955.1. Classification (NCBI taxonomy): domain Eukaryota; kingdom Metazoa; phylum Chordata; class Mammalia; order Primates; family Cercopithecidae; genus Chlorocebus; species Chlorocebus sabaeus. The sequence goes on along the minus strand of NC_132916.1, from coordinate 97,734,225 downwards.
TTGCTTGGAGGAGCAGCTCCACTGCAATTTCCTGAAACCCTTGTGGTGGCCCCAGGGCTCAAATGTAGAGAGCAGCCACCTCCCAAATTTCAGAATGAGGCCCACCAGTAACATTTGCAAGGGCCAAGGTAATCAAAATGAGAGGACACAGGCCTTATATTTACCTATTTTGAATATATATTTATATTAGCAAACTTAATTTCAGTTCTCTTCCCATTAGTTTCTCTTCAGTACAGGACTTTGAACTGGAAGGAGCTCCAGTTGGTTAGTGTGGAAGATTCATTGAGTCCAGATTTGCCAACATCAGTAGATCTTCCTGCAGTCCTTTTCCGTTCTTCTGAGAACTGGAGCCTGCAAAAGCCCGTCCCAGTTTCCACTTCTGTCCTTAGATTGCTAATCTAACTTTCTGGTAGTGGGTCTAACTGACTTTTTTTGTATCTTGCTTTTTCTCTGCATTCTAATAGTCAATAATATTATATGGATCCAGTTTGTTGTCCCTCCATCATATTTTGGGGTTCATGAGAATTTCTTATTATCTTGTTTTAGAGTAGATGTTTTCTGTGGGCTTTTTGTTTGCTTGCTTATTTGTTTACCTGTATAGTTGCTCTATCAATTTTGGAAGGGGAGAAGTCAGAAAGATTAAAAGACTCCACTCAGAATGCTTGTTTTTCTGAGTCTCCTTGTTCAACTCATCAGTAAAATATGGGTAATAATAGTATCTATTTTATAGGACTAAGAAAGGAATAAAATAACATGAGACATATACATTTTTAAACACTGGCCTAAAATTAGAGATTGAAATACTTAGCTCTTATTTGTAGCCATTAGATTCAAGCTCTCTCAGAACTTTCTAGATTCTCGTTTATCATGAAGTTTCAAAGAAGCCTTTCTTATGTGTTTTCAGAACACATAGCATGTAAGCAGCAGCAAACTAACAGGTGGTAGGAGGTGCCATTACTTACAACTGCAATTATATCAAAAAGGTTCTTGACAGCCTGCTATTTGAGGGAAGATACAACTAAAAAGCAGTAAAGAACTATATTACTCCCCAGTACAATAATGAACCCATATTTTTCACACAGAGAGTATAGCATTGTTAGCTAATAGCTTTAAAAACATTCAAAGTATTTTAAAATAAAACATCAGAAGTTAACTCCATTAAAAGTTTCAAAAGAAAAAGTAACTTACCTATAAAACATTTTGTTATAAACATAGTTACCTTTTCATCCTTTCTTAAATAAATGACCATATTTATTTAATATAATATATAATGGTTAGTATATATAAACCACTTATTTAAATACATACATTCTTTTAAAATTAACAAAAGAAAAACCCATTAAAAGTTAATTATTCAAAGTTATAGTGAAAGACGAATCGTGTATCATTAGTTATGTAAGACATCTATCCATAATAGTGCAGAAAATTCATTGTAATGTATGATGTTTATTATTCATCTATTCTCTGTCAGCATTATTTTTGGGGAGTGTAAAGTCTGTATCAGGTTTCAGCTTTGCGCAAAATTGAAGGGTTTGGTGGTAGGACAAAATTATCCCTAAATGAAGAAACTGATACCAAGAGATTCGGTAAAGTCAAATTTGAAAATCTATTTTCATTCCACTCTAAAACATATTGGCACTTTAAGGATCTCTCAGTGGAATATTGGGCTATTTGTCTTTGGCTTTTTTTTTTTTATTATTATTTCCCCAGAGAATAAATGACAGAAGGGTAGAGGCTGGAAGCTGATTCCTGGTTATGATTGGAGAAAGAACCTTGGAGGCTTGTATGACATTAAAACTATCAGTAAAATCTACCTCATACACAGTTGTCTGTATAGATAGGTAATTTTCAACAATTGAAGTAGCATGTGACTCAATGTCCCCATCTGTACATAGTGACGGGCTCATTTCATAGCAAGGTCTTAAGACTGTCACCACAACATGGGTGTTTAGTGAATTCTTATGATTTTACATTGCCTCAGCACCTATTTTGAATACAAGTTTAAATTTCTTATACTAGAAGCAAGGTTCTTAACACAGCTTTCAGTTCTACACCATACCCGAATGGCTCAAGCTGATGCCAGAGACAAGAACTGAGAAACATCTCTCCTGCCCAACAGACTATGCTCCCTGCTTTCCAGCTATTTTCTTTAAATGGACCATTCAGACATTTGCCCATGGACTTGAGGTGGCCCACGTCTTATTCCCATATACATACTGCTGGTGGCTACTCACTGCCTCTCTCTCTCTTCCTGACCCTCCACTTCTGCCTCGTGTGACCCACAATTTCCTCTGCATTAATTATGCCCTCCATGCCCAAAATATGTAAGTAAAAATCCTTGGGCCGGGCACGGTAGCTCACACCTGTAATCCCAGCACTTTGGGAGGCCGCAGCGGGTGGATCACAAGGTCAAAAGATCAAGACCATCCTGGCCAATGTGGTGAAACCCTGTTTCTACTAATAAAAAAAATGCAAAAATTAGCTGGGCATGGTGATGCACACTTGTAGTCCCAGCTACTCGGGAGGCTGAGGCAGGAGAATTGCTTGAATCCAGGAGGCGGAGGTTGCAGTGAGCCGAGATCACACCACTGCACTCTAGCCTGGGCAACAGAGCAAGGCTCCGTTTAAAAAAAAAAAAAAAAAAAAAAAAAAAAAAAAAAAAAAAATTGGCCTTGTTTCATCCTGTGGTAGTGTATTGTATTGAATGTTCAACTTCCATCTGAAGAACAACGGGCTGTCCCAGCCCAGGTTTTCCCCAGTGTGCTGGAGAGGACACAACATTTGGCTTTCATCCCCAGAGAAATGGTCAGGTAGGCATTAATGTAGTCATGGGTCATACAAGAGCCACAAGGTCATCTTCCACTGTAAATAAGGTCCCTGTGTGAGGGACCAGGGTTGCAAAACCAGGTAGTAGACCATCCTCCAGCTAAAAGAAGTATCTCATGAAAAGCACACTGTACACACTCATGTCTGACTCCCTTTCATTTTTCTTTAGCACAGGGCTGACAGCCTTCCTGGTACTGGATCCCCAAAGTAGCTGGGGCTCTCAAAACAGAGTGGTACTGTTGAGAAAAGCAGAAAGGCAAAGGGAGCCACAGGGCTGTCAGAGGAAAGAATTGGCCACTTGATACTAGAAAGAAGCATCTTGCTGGAAAATAAGAATTAGACAAGGAAAGACAAGGATAGGCAGTTTAAATTCCATGGTCTTTAAAAGCTCAGTAGCATTTAATACTGTTAAAAATATTCCTTATTCTCGCAGTACTCCTCTCTCTTTTCAGACATTGCACGACCTCAATTGTTGTCCTAGCCTCTTGGACTACTCCTTCTCTACATTATTTATATTTTCTTTTCAGCCCCTGATCCTCTTATTTTCTTTCTGGCCTTGCTTTTTCTCTTACAAACTCATCATTCATTATAGTGTTTTCATAAAATGCTTTTAAAAGCTAAAACAGTGTATTTAATGCCTTTTTGCTTTTTAATGTATTAGCATTCCCATTTTGACTGAGCTATTTCACAGGAACAACATATTATCATGTCATTTTAATAAATAAATAAATGACAACATTGATAAACTTGAATACATTCAACAAAGAACTACTATTTATCAAGTGATGCCACAAAACAGAATGAAAAGATAAACCACAAATTGGAACTATTATCCATGAAATATTAAAATTCCTACAAATCAGTAAGATGAAAATAGGTGATTCATTAGAAAAACAGGAAAATATCTGAACAGGCCCTTCAAAAGGATGATATTCTAATGGCCAGTAAACACAAGAACAGTTATTACACCTCATTAATTATCACATGTATTAAAATTAAAATGATTTCAAAATATCATTACTCATCTGCCAGATTAGTAAACATTAAAATATTTAATATACCAAGTGTTGGTAGGATGTGGTGCTATGAGAATTCACATAGCTTGCATATGGGAGTATTGGGTTTAGCCACTTTGAAAAGCAGTTTGACTTATCTGATTAAGTTAAATAGTTCAATTTCTAATGCCTATTAATTCTACTTCCAGGTATAAAGAGAAAATACTACAAATCTGCATAAGAAGTCATGTCCAAGAGTGTTTATAGCCACATCATGTGTAATAGACACATGGAAACAACCCTACATCAATCTAAACTGAAATGGGTATGTAAAACCCAATAGATTCATATCATGGAGTTTGCACAGAAATGTAAATGAAAAAAAAGTCAGCATACAATAACATTCATGGTTACAACATAAAGTTGAACAAATCTCAAAAATGCATAGAGTATAGTTTCATTTGTATAAAATTCATAAACAAAACTAAACTATATTCCCTTCAGATATGTCCAAAGATGGTAAAGCTCTAAGGAGAAGGAAAGAAATGATTCTCACAGAAGTCAAGATTGTGGTTCTCTCTAGTGGGGAGGAAGGTCATTGTGTTCAAGAGGGGTGCACAGAGGGTGGGATCTGAGGGTGAGGGAGTTTCTATTGTGTTAGCCATATTGTTTGTTGATCTAAGTGGTATTGCAGGAGTAAATATTTGCTTTATAGTTATTTAAATTTCTCACAATTAAAAATAACAAGTAATAGGGGTTGAAAGAGAAATATGATAATTGGCCTCCAAAGGTGACCCTCCAAAGAGTCATCACTTGGGCAATTTAGGGAGTCCCCTACGCAAAGGTAGTCTGTACTGTCTTTGACCCACACAATATAGTGAAAGTGATGCTGCTTGACTTCTCATCGATGTGACTTTTAATTTGTTCTCTTCTAATGTTGTCTCTGGGAAAAGCCAACTACGATGGCAGTAGTCTGACTACTCTGAGGCCTCCATGCTCTGAGGACAAACTAGTCAAGTGGAGTAGCTGCTGGAGCAGCTGCAATTATTCCAGTCATCCCAAACAAAGATCTAGATATGTGAGTAAAGAAGTCATCATGTAACTCTAGCCCTGTAATGATATGACCATAGCTACATGAGAGACTCAGCACTAATCATCCACCTGAATCCAGCTACCCCCCAAAGTACCGTGAGATAATATTAATAAATTCATGTTTTAGGCCACTAAGTTTTGGGGTGGTTTTCTATTCAGAGGTAGATTACTGGAACAGAGGAGTAGTGGAACAAGTAGACAAAATAAAATAAGAAATTTATTTTATAATTAACCAAGAGAAAGAAAAAAACAGAATCTAATATAATTATTTAAATAAATAATAAAAGTGTAGCATTGCTAAGAATAGGGCTCATTTATTTATTTCAACAAACATCCTCTATTCTGAGAGCCATACTCATATTTACAACTATCTGCTAGAGATATCTCCACCTGGGTATCCTCTTGAGTTTTTTAAACCAATAAATTTAAAATGAAGATACACCTTCCCCTGAAATTGGACCCTTCTCCTAAATTAATACTTTTGTTAGTTTCAGGCTAAGCTTGACTCATTTTAAATTCATACTCTCACTTAGTTACAGTCCTTTAATAAGATGTAAAATCTTATTCAATCACTCATTTATGAACTCCTTCAATAAATATTCAGTTACTATTAAGTTTCATGCAATAAACTAGGTTCTGAGCTGCAGTCTCTGTAGAGGTGACCAAACCAGTTATGCTTCCTACCACCTATAATATACTTGTAACAGCCTCTCCCATTTTGTTTTGATTATCTCCATTATCTTTCTAGGCTTCATTTCTTCTTGCTTGAACTGGCAGCCAATTCCTTTAACTAAGGAACAGTTTTTTCTACCTCTTGTTTTCACTGGAATGGCTTAGCCATACTTCCAGATTGATCTACCCTCATTACCATATTTCTTGGTAAAAATGATTCACTGATATAATACCAATCTGCTTCCTCCTCCCAGAACTTTAGGGTAATATTTAATATAGCATTTACATCATCCCTATGTATTAATTTCTGCTCATTATTCAAGGCATCTTACAAATATTACGTCTTATATGAAACATTTACTGTGTGTGAGATATCCTTTTGTTCATTTTGAAACCAGTTCATATTGCAGAGGGAGGGGCTTTATATTTTGCCAGGAGGTATAATTATTTAAAATGAATGACTTCCCTTTCCAAGATGTGGATTTAATCATGTTTCTTTGACCTGGAATAACCTTTTTCTCAATTGTTTAACTTATTTTACACTAATTCAACAGTCCATTTTCATAGTCTATTTTTCAATTTAATCGTGTTTACAACTTGTAAATGTGTTTTATGAATGTTAAAGTTCTGTCTCTGCAAGGTAACATACCTACAATTTTAACTGCTATGAATAGAGAAATGAAACATCAGATGTCTCAGAAATTTCTGTGTGAGTTTATATTAATGATTCTGCAAATTGGCATAAAGATAAAAGCTAATTCAAATAGATTTTTAAAATATTGATTTTAAAAAAGATGATAAAACTAAAGAATTTGATCCATCCTGATTTATGGATATGCAGAGAAAATACCAGATTTTTTAAATATAAACTTTTTCTTCAAATATTTTCCATAAATCTGTTTAATGAACTATAGAATCAGTTTAATGAACTATCAGCTTAATGAATTGAACTACAGAATCTCTCCCATGTTTTTTTAAACACTAAAAGTTGTTAATATTTTCATGCAAGACTAATCTTTATATTCCAAATTTTTTTGTTTAAAGCCTTGTATATAATGATACCTAAAAAAAAAGAAATCCCAGATATTTGAATGATTTTTCAGCCACATATATCATTTCCAATACTGTCAGTTTAACATGAAAAGCTGCACAGATTTTCATATGCAAGTCTTTTTTACAGAATTTTGGTTTCAACCCTTGTTCACAATGATGCCATAAAAATATAATTGCCAATAATTTGGCTGATTTTTTTCTACTACACCTAATAAAATACAGCTGAGGTAGTTAGTGACACAAAGCTCTTTAACTTAAAGAAATCCATAAGGTGTGCTACACCACACCTAACTTGGGGGAAAGGAATTACTAAGATTATTAAAAGGCTCTCTCTTTCCTAAGAATTCTGCATTTAATGCTTCTACAGTTTTGAGGTCGGAGGCTGGCAGGACTTATTTTCTGGTCAGAACCCTACTGACCAAAACAGGCTGTGGTTCAGACATGATAAAATAAACTGGCAGGAACCATCAGATGACTAGGAAAGTAATCCCTATCTACCCTCATTGCTTATTAGCATAAGACACCGCCACCAGCACCATGACAGTTTACAGATGCTATGGTAATGACGTGGAAGTTACCACCCCTTTCCGTGGCAATGACCTGGAAGATACCGCTGCTTTCCTAGGACGTTCCAGATAATGCCCCCTCTATTTGTATTAACTTGCCCCCTAATTTGCATGTAATTGAAACTGGGAATAAGTGGGTATAAATAGAATAATCAAGAACTCATACTTTGCCGACCGTGTGTGCACTACCAATGAGTTAGTACTGCTCTGCAAGGAGCAATACCATTCAATAAAAGATTGCTGTTTAACACCACTGGCTTGCCCTTGAATTCCTTCCTGGGTAAAGCCAAGAACCCTCCTGGGTGAAGCTCCAATTTGGAGATTTGCCTGGGCCTGCATCAGTCTGAAGAACAAGGAACAACCTTTTAAAACACATCTTTACCCTAATTGTTAACAACCATACTTCTTTGTAAAATATGAGTATTTTGGTGTAATTACGTTTTCATAGGTGTCAGCCTGACATAGGAGCATAAGCACAGGGCTTATCAGAGAGCCTCTGTACTCTACCATAGACAATGGGAAACTTGGGGCAGTTTACTTAACTCCGTGAAGCTACCTCAGCTTCCCTATCTGCAAAATGAGAATAACTTTTCACTTTCAAGATTCAGATAAGAAATTTTTAAAAATGTGGGCAAAGGATATGAACAGACACTTCTCAAAAGAAGACATTTATGCAGCTAACAAACACATGAAAAAAAACTCATCACCACTGGTCATTAGAGAAATGCAAATCAAAACCACAATGAGATACCATCTCATGCCAGTTAGAATGGCAATCGTTAAAAAGTCAAGAAACAACAGATGCTGGCAAAAATGCAAAGAAATGGGAACGCTTTTACACTGTTGGTGAAAGTGTAAATTAGTCCAGCCATCATGGAAGACAGTGTGGTGATTCCTCAAGGACCTAGAACCAGAAATACTATTTGATGCAGCAATTCCATTACTGGGTATATACCCAAAGGATTATAAATCATTCTACTATAGAGACACATGCACACATACGTTTATTGCGGCACTATTTACAAGAGCAAAGACCTGGAACCAACCCAAATGCCCATCAATGATAGACTGGATAAAGAAAATGTGGCATCTACCATGGAATACTATGCAGCCATAAAAAAAGAATGAATTCATGTCCTTTGCAGAGACATGGATGAAGCTGGACACTGTCATTCTCAGCAAACTAACACAGGAACTGAAAACCAAACACCGCATGTTCTCACTCATAAGTGGGAGTTGAACAGTGAGAAGAGATGGACACGGGGAGGGGAACATCACACACTGGGGCCTGTCAGGGGATGGGGGGCAAGGGGAGGGATAGCACTAGGACAAATACCTAATGCATGCAGGGCTTAAAAACTAGATGATGGCTTGATGGGTGCAGCAAACCACCATGTCACATGTATACCTGTGTAACAAACCTGCACGTTCAGCACATATATCCCAGAACTTAAAGTAAAATAAAAACTAAAAATAAAGAAAGAATGAAATAAAATAATGTCATGAGTAGTTGATCTTGTGATAGTAGTTGCAATAATAGTAATAGAACAAAAGATTCCTACTGTTCAAAGTGGCAGATGTCATTAATCATAGGAAATTGAACCTGCTAGTGGTTAGGAAAGATATTCTATTTTGTTGCACAGAAACACATTAGGAAACAAAACTCATGTTTCACAAGACTATAAGTAATCTGGCATCTGTAAAGGAAATATAACAGAATTGCCACACGTTGACACTAAAGAGTTCAATTTCTTAAAGCCATGCCATTTGATTTATCCTGATGGTCATGACTAAACCTAACCATGTGTCAGTATATCTGGATAGTTCATCACCACGGTTGAACTGAACGATCTTCACTGTTGTATTCTGGCTACTTAACTAAATAAGAATATGACTAATGAGTGCATTTACAAAGCAGTTAGAGACTTCTGATAGCTGACTCATGTCTTGGGCTTTCCACTCTCAAATATTGACCTGAGTAGCTAAAACGTATCCCCTCAGATGACTGTGTAAATCGAGTAGGAATGTGAGTCGTAGCTAAAGCTGGAATATTTCTACATGATATTATATATTCTACTAGTCAAATAGCTTCAGTTTTAGTTTTGTATTGATGAAATGAAGCTACTGACTCCCCAAATACCCACATTACTTATAATATCCTGGGCAAGGGATACAATAGGAATTATAAAGAAGGCAATGTGTTAACACTGAAGAATCACTGTGCCACACAGAGACTGCAGTTCAGACACAGGCCACATGCAGCATGTCTATATTTTTAGGTTATTATTATCCAGACATCTACCAAGAAAGGTTGGCTCTTCCTCGAATTTATGGTGTCGGGAGGGACGTGACATCTAGAGCTTCAGGCTGGGAATTCGTAGGAAAGGTGATTCACTGTGGCCTATACAAAGTGCTAATGGGACTGTAAGATAATTTCCTTGTAGTTAAGAAAGTAGAATTCAAAAGGAGGGGAAATGAATTAACATTTACAAGAAGCTTCCTGACTTCTGTTACTTCCGTAAATTATACTCATGACTGAATTTTGGTGTGCAGCAGCTTTGCTACATGATAAGATGATGAGTAGGATGTATTAGTGCAAGAATGAACACAGTGTCAATGGTAATGACATCCTCATCATAATAATATTTGCTGGTAGTAATAAATAGTCATGGTCAAATTCAAGGAAAGACAGGCATAACATCTTGTGGGGTTGGAGAGGGAGGGAGCATTCAGGGAGTATTTCACAGAGAAGGTGAAAATTGACCCATGATTAAAGGAAGCTAAACCACTAAGCTTTTGACAGATCCTTAAATAAATTTTTCTAGCCCATTTTCTAGCCCTGTGCAAAAGCATGAATATTCCTTTTCGTATGCTTTTATATCCTTCTCACTTTGTCTCTAGCTTTAAGGCAGCAATTCCTAGTAACAGGATTATCTCATGATTAAATTATTGCTACCTCTTTGGAGCTGTTCCTACTTTCAGCACTATTTTCTCAACTAATATTTCTTCTAAATGTATTTTAGTAAGCAGTACTTTGATGAATAATAAACCCCTTCTCCATTTCAACTCTGCATATCCCTTAAACACTTCCTCTAATAAACTTCTTGCATCCAGTTGAAAGCTTCTGAAAATGTACTAACACCACTGTTTTCAAGCCTTTCTCTTCTACTACACTGCAAACACCCAGAGGGCACAGAATTGCCCACAGTAGATGGTGCAGTCATTTTCCAAGAAATGCTGAAATTGCAACTGGAAAGGTTGATGCTTTCCTGCCTTTTCTTTATCCCTTCTAGAAATATTTCAGCTTCAGCTACAATTACATTCCTACTTTCAAATACTCTCAGAATCTTTTACTTATATTCTGAGTAGGGTTCCATTTCTCAAGATACCCTTCAAAGTCTCAAGATACTCTTTTGTTAACTTTCAGCAATTGTATAGAATTTCCCTAAGCTTTTATTCTCCTATGTACCAGCTATAGCCTGATTCCACACATTCACAATTATTTCATCTTAAGTCTGAACTTAAATTCAGAAGCTGTAAGTCCAAATACGAATACCTTTTACTAGGTTTGATATATTGCGCAAGACAGCTTGCTCCTTCAAGCCTTAGTCCTCTCCTTGGTTACATTAAATATTAATACTTATCAGGGCCACAGAATTGTCATAAGGATCATGTGAAATAGAGTCTGTATAGAGCTAGGCATCCTGTAAGGTACTAGAAACATATTACCATTATTATGCTGAGATACTGGGTATACCAACAGATATATGTGGCCAGACCATTATGAAAATAGAACTCCGACCCACAACCTCTGCAGCAACCAGCCCAAGAAGCCAAACTATAACGTCTCCAGCTATTGGCCCCCAAACACAATTTAGTCAATAACTGATAGATTCCCTGATTTTTGCAAACCTTCATACCCACATCAAAAGCAGAACCAACTGGAGAAACCCAAATATGGTTCCTAAACCAATCACATAGGCTGCCCCCCTTCTAGTTAGCCTGCCTCCAACTTCTCCATGCCAGCAACCTTCAATCTGAGCATTCCTAAAGGATTCTCTCTCTTTCTGCTTTATTTACTACAAAGCTTTTCAACTCCTCTGTCTGCCTTTGAGTCTCTGCTACATGCAAGTGATGGCGACTGACTCCTTTGTTAGAGCAAGCTGTGCATAAATTGCCTCTGTTTGTTCTTATTTGAGTGGTCTTCATTTATTTTTATACTTTGGTATATATTTAAATTTACTCCTATAAAATTTGACAGTACTCTATTTTTTTTCTCAGAGAAATCAATTCATTCATTGGCTTAATGCTGATATTTATGAAACATCTCCTATGTAATAATACTATGACTGCTCCTCAAGAATTTAAAAGCAGATTAATTTGTGTAAAACCAGACATATGTCCTTGAGATACCCATGGACTGGCTTGGAAGATATGTTACAGCACATGGAAAAGTAATTTAAAAAGAAAGTGTGGTCAAGTTGAAACTGACATGTATAAAGGTGACAAATCAGTTATATAGGCAATAAACATGCTAATTCCAAAAAGCAGATATCACCTGTGCTTAGCTGGGGTCTGGGAAGGCTTCAAGCAAAAAACTGGGTTTGAATTGAGACTTGCAGGAAAATTATACATTTATGGTGGGGGCAGAACATGAAGACAATCTAGACAAGAAAATGCCTATTAGGCACATCCATGGCAGGAATGTGCAAATCCATATAGGAGAGAAGATAATGAATACAAAAACAGTCTGTTAAGAGCAAAATGAACTGAAGAGAAGTGGTGGGAATTATGATTCTAAAATTGTCCACAATCTAGAGGTGCTACTAAATACTTATGATCAGAGGAGTAATACATGTAGACATAATTTCAAATTTAGAATGACTTTCCTCCAGATTTATATTAACCTCTCAGTATGTGCTGGAGACACTTCCCTATATTTTGGTCCCATTTGTAATAATTTCTGAGTAAAATTGTCACTTTTAATATAATTAACTTTACAATATTTTAAATTATCAATTTCTGAGTACTGAAATTATGGTCTTTAGTTACATTTCTTGGAAAAATCGCCTTTTAATACTTGCTTACTTAAAAAGCATGCAGAGAGAAAGTCTTTGGAGAACATAAAGATGTTATGAATATTCATTTTATTATTAAGTCCTCAGTGGATTTTGTTTGAAGGCCCTTCATCAGCAAAACTTCCATTACAAATTTTGCCAAGCTGATTATTATAAACTAACATGTTGTAAAATCCTATGGTGTATAATTGTCACAAAAAACCCTAACCACAAACAAAACCAGTACAAAAACCTACAAATAAATTCAGGAAAGTTTTGGTTTATAGTACTTGTTACTTTTCTGAAGTAGAAATGTTCAGCTTTTCAATAATTTGTAAGGTAATCTGTAAGTTAAAATTTACCTTTTTAGTAGATACATAATAATGAAAAGACTTTAGACAAAGCAATCTGAGTCATGAGGCAAAAAGGAAAGGGTAGAAGCATCTATTGTGGATACTCACTAGCCCACCAACCTCTGAGCACTGCAGTGGTCCCCTTCCTGGCCATAATCCCCTTTTCTCATCACAAGTTATCCGTCAACACAGCCAAGTCTGTCACCCAGCCTTGTTCTATTCAGCTGTATTTTGATGCATTTCATCTTTTAAAACTTTCAAACCTGACTTTTAAAAATATTCTTATTATATGTTCAAGATTTGATTTCAGTGGAATATCAAATGTACATATCAAACTGCTCTCCAAATATTCAATTTCAAGAATGTATAAAAATCCCAATATCTTACTGATGTGGAGAACTTATTTTATTTTCTTTCTCAACCCATTTCCTGCCAGTCTGGTTATCAAACACATACAAAATATACTTAACTCATTTCATATCACAACTCGGTTTTGAGAGGATGATATTTTTTCTGTATCTGTTACAAAATACATCAAGAAGTTAATGTTTGGTTGACACTACTGACAGCCTTGTTAAAGCTAATATCTATAAAAGTCTGGGTTCACAAGCATTTAGTGGCCTGGAGTAGGGCAAGTAATCCTTGAAAAAGAGAAAGTTTTCCCTACAACCATAAGAGTGAATATATGAGGTATCCTGAATCTAGAATAGCCTGATATCTATTTAGAAGCTCAGAGTAAATTATATAAACTTGAAAAGCTACTTCAGACCACCCTATGAAACCCCAATTCTATGAACACTATATGGTTTTAAGAATAGTATTTAAACCTCGCTCAAATATTGAGTCTGATTATACATTCTTTTGGAATATCCATATGCTTGACTGACCAAAAGTAAGATTGTTTTTTAATGGATTGTACCATCTTCCCTTGAATGATTATGTGTGAATTATTGAAGTAAAAGCAATGAATTTTGAAGTGCATCTTTTCTGGTAGTTATTAAATATCAATAATCTGAATATCTCTTTTCCATGAGGAGAAATAATGGTTGTCAGGAGAGAAAGAAATACAGAAAAATTATCTTGCATGATTGAAGAAATAAATTAGCCACATGTCACAGATACAATAAAATACTTTGCATTTATAAAATTAATGCTTGTATATTTAACACTCATTTTATAGATAAAATGATGGTAAATATATACATTAAAATGTTTTAAGTGGGAATAAATTTTAAAATATAAATACAGTGTTATAAGAAGAAGTTATAAAGTTGTAAAGACTGAACTTCATATTCTTTCAGATGTTTTATAATGAAAAGAAAATAAAAAGCATTGCTAATAATAGGTGAAAGTTCAGCAGAGTGAAGTGTCAATCACAGCACAGTCAAAGAAAAGCTGGAAAGTAAGACGTAGCCAATCATAGGAGGCAAATAGTTCTAGAAAGATAAGGCTTCAGCAGTAAGTCATCTGAGGAGAAAAAGATAAGAGGAGCACAACAAGCAAGCAGAAGCAGGCATATGCACACATGAAACATTATGTATGTATAGAAAAAGGAGACCATGAAGAACTTTGAAAATGGGAAATGATTTAACTGCAGGTTAGCAGGAATTCAGCAGCTCTGTAAACTGGCCCTATTATTAACAGTTCCCGCCATCACATAGGATGAAAAAACCAGAACCATATAAATTCAGCATTGAGGTGCCGATTGGGAGACCAGAGGAAGTAATATTTGTCTCCACAAAAAAGATGGAAAATGTAAGGAGCCACAGAATCCCAGATTTGAAAGCATCTGAAAGGCATTAGTTGCTTGAATCTCATCTACATATTATCTCCCCAAAGCTTGTCTTCTGACCAGTGCTCAAAATATGGTTTTGAAACTCTGTCACCAACAGGAATGCTCTTCTCTGTGCATGCTCCACTTAATGTAAGTCCCTCTATAATCTGATTAGCCTTCTTGAAATTATATTCTGTTACTGTAGTATAAACCGATTGGGTTTTGTATTGAGCTATATCATAATGTTAACACTTATTCAATCAGTTTAAGTTAAACACATGATTTTGCTAAGCCATATTTGTTTGAGCCATACATATAGATATGTAAGTAATTTTGTTTTTTCCCTCAATTTTGATACCTTATGTTTACATCTAATGATGTCTTATTTTATTGATTTGTTCTGACTGTCAGAATTTCTTTTAGCTGCTCATTTGGTTGCTAGATTACACATTTTGCTCAGTGTGTATGTCTTCCTCATGTTGTTTAATTACTTGATGTAAGTCACTAATATAAAAATGATCAAAACAGGGCCAAGAACAGAGCACAAAGCATGATGCTGTAGACAATATGCAAATTTAACATCCAAAGATTCCTATGTATATGATCAACTAAAATAAATTTATCCAACTTGTGCTCAGTGACTTCCTGATAAACTGTCAAATAACATCCTTCTCTACATCTCTCTAAAATATATGATTAGAAATTCTCTATAAAAGTTAAACGAGGTGACAAAAATGTTCTTATTGAAGTTATGCAGGGTCCTAATGATTCATGGGCTTTTTTCCCTCTCCTCATGCCCCAGTTTTTTTTTAACATTTACAAAATACATAAAAGTAATACATTATCATAATAAAAGTCATACAACTATGAAATGTAATTCTTCCATTCTCACCAATGACCTCCATAATTCCTTAAAAGTAAACACAGTATTTTGGCATATATATTTTCAAATATATTTTTATTTTATATTGATATTCAAATGTACAGATAGAAAGCTAGTGATATCCTATACCTATGGGTATTAATATAGGTAGAAATAATATATAGATATTTTATATCATAGGTCTACTATTTAACACAGCCACCAATGTATCTATCCTGTTCAGCTACTTCCCTTTTTAATTTAAATACCCTAAGTTGTTTTAGTGGATAAATGCAAATTACTTTGAACATTGTATCAAGTGTAGATTTTTTTAAATCTTATTTATTTATTTCATTATTATTATTATTATATTATTATACTTTAAGTTTTAGGATACAGGTGCATAATGTGCAGGTTTGTTACATATGTATACTTGTGCCATGTTGGTGTGCTGCACCCATTAACTCGTCAGCACCCATCAACTCGTCATTTACATCAGGTATAACTCCCAGTGCAATCCCTCCCCGCTCCCCAGTCCCCATGATAGGCCCCAGTGTGTGATGTTCCCCTTCCTGAGTCCAAGTGATCTCATTGTTCAGTTCCCACCTATGAGTGAGAACATGCGGTGTTTGGTTTTCTGTTCTTGTGATAGTTTGCTGAGAATGATGGTTTCCAGCTGCATCCATGTCCCTACAAAGGACACGAACTCATCTTTTTTTATGGCTGCATAGTATTCCATGGTGTATATGTGCCACATTTTCTTAATCCAGTCTGTCAGTGATGGACATTTGGGTTGATTCCAAGTCTTTGCTATTGTGAATAGTGCCAGAGTAAACATACGTGTGCATGTGTCTTTATAGCAGCATGATTTATAATCCTTTGGGTATATACCCAGTAATGGGATGGCTGGGTCATATGGTACTTATGCCATTCCATATTTATTTGCCACCTTTTTCCATCCTTTTTTGTGTCGTAGGAGGCCAGCTTGCGTGGAGTACATCAACAGGCTCCCTTACCATTTGACTTACAGCTTGGTTAAGCCAAAATAAAGCACCAGTAACAGATTGGAGAGGGTAGGAGAGTTGTTCTTCCCTCTCTAGAGGATTGTCTTGGACTGGCTGTGTGATTTGACCACAGGTCCTAGCTCCAGTGAAGGTAACCCTTTCCTTTTCTACTCTGGTGACGGCTCTCCCCTTTCCTCTTTAGGTACAGAGGTAGCAGCTGGTTCCTCTATTAGAAGCATCACTTTCCCTATACCTTCCTAACACGTTGCCAACACATCTTCAAATTGTTCCACTTAAATCTTCCTCAAATTTCATAATTTAAGTGGGCAATCTGTTTCTGGCAAAAATTCTGATGAATACACTTATTGATTATTTTTTAAAGTATTTATAAGATTTCTCTTCTTCCAAAAATATTTTAGTAAACATCTTTGTACAAATATCTGTGCAAAACTTAGGAGGCTATTTCTGTAGACGAATATTCTAGAAAAGGAATTTATGGGCACCTATCTGAATTTTTTAGATATTGTCAAATTTATCATAAAATTTTAAATTTGTATTTACAATAACATTGTGTGAGGGTTGGTGGGGTTATAGACTATGTTCCCCTGTACCGTATGACATCAATTTAATGACAGATTAAGTAGTTCATTCTAGAACATTTTTCTTGGTTTCAGATAAAAATTATCAATCACAGCTTATAGAACCCTCTTAAAATGTTTTAAGAAAAATTGGAAAACTACACACTACACTTTCCCAGCTTCCATTTCCATTCTCTCTTCTCTTCCCATACACTTTTTTTTCTTTTGACTCTCAAATTCAATGTTCTTAAGGGTGATTATGGAAACAAATATGCCGACTATCCTTTTTTGTCTATAATCAGCTAATCTTGCTTTTCCACATACTGGATTGATTCCTACTTCATAATAAGCCCCACTCTTATGTGGTCTTTTAAATTTTAGCAAATATCTTTTCATTTCATTTAATTATAGCAAACCAAGAAATCTTAGCTTTGGTCTCTCCTTTTCTTAAATCTACATCCTCTATTTTATATTTGTATTAGTCAGGGTTCTCTAAAGAGACAGAACTAACAGGATATATGGATATATGAAAGGGAGTTTACTAAGGAGAACTGACTCACACAATCACAAGGTGAAGTCCCACAATAGGCCGTCTGCAAGCTGAGGAGCTAGGAAGGCAGCATGAGTCCAGAAACTCCAAAAGTAGGAAAGCCAACAGTGCAGTCTTCAGTCTATGGCGGAAGGCCTGACAGCCCCTGGCAAAGCACTGGCATAAGTCCAAGAGTCCAAAAGCTGAAGAATCTGGAGCTGATGTTCAATGGCAGAAAGCACTCAGCATGGGAGAAAGATGAAGGCTGGAAGACTCAGCAAGTCAGCCTCTTCTGCCTGCTTTACTCCAGCCTCACTGGCAGCTGATTAGATGGTGCCCACCCAGACTGAGGGTGGGTCAGTCTCACCTAATCCACTGACTCAAATGCTAATCTTCTTTGGCAACACTCTCACAGATACACTCAGGAACAATACTTTGCATCCTTCAATCCAATCAAGTTGACACACTGTATTAACCATCACAATATTTAACCTTGGTTATGCTTCCATTGGCACTGACCCTTTAATTTACTTTCCCTAATTGTTATTTTCATTAAAGTATATACTATATAAGACACATACATTTTAAATATATAATTCAATGGCTTTTGACTATATATACATTCATGTGTGTGTGTATTACTGTCACTTAAATATATGCAACATTTCCCTCACCCCAGAAAATTCTCTTGTGTCCCTATCCAGTCACTCTTTCATGAGAGTAAACATCCTTATCCTGTCACCCCTCCATGAGAGTGAACATTGTTCTGATGTATATCACCATACATTAGTTTGGCCTGTTATAGAACTTCATATAATTGAAATCATACCATATGAACTATTTCATGTCTGGCTTCGTTGATAACAATGTAAATGTTTTAGAGATTTGTCCATTTCATCCATATTGATCCATGTTGGTATTTCATTCTCTTTGATATTGAATAGCATTCTGTTGTGTGACAAGGCTGCAAAATTTATGCCTTCAGCTCTTGGTGGACATTTGGGTTGTTTCTGATTTTGGGTATCATATATAAAGCTGCCATAAATATTCATGTTCAAATGATTGTGTGAATACATGTTTTTACTTCTCATAGATAAATACCTAGGAGTAGAATTGCTGAGTCATGAAGTATATATTTAACTTTATAAAAAAAAGATCAGTTTTCAAACATGATTGTATCATATTCTTGCCAACCATCAATGTTTGAGAGATCTGGTTGTTCTGGTTGCTCTATGTCTTTCCAAATATTTGGTATTGTCAATCTTTTTCCTTTTAGCTATTTCAGGGATATCACATTGTGGCTTTAATTTGTATGACTATTAATTATGGTTAGCATTTTATGTATTTTTTCACTTCTTTATCTTTTTATGTGAAGTGTCTGTTTAAGGCTTTTAGCCAGATATTTTTAAAAATAGCTTATTTGTCTATTTTTGAGTTTTAAGGGAACATATTTGTACTCTAGTTACAAGTTCTTATCAATTATATGTACTTCAAACATCTCCCATCTTGTGACTTGTGTTTCACTTTTTAGTTAGGTCTTTTAAAAAGCAGAAGGTTTTAATTTTAATATAGTATATATGGCATTTTTACTGCTAAATTTATGTTTTTCTATTTTTTAAAAAAACTATTAATGTTTGTAATGCCCTCTCCAGGAAATCTTTGCATACCCACAAGATGGTGAAGGTTTTTTTCATGTTGATTTTTAGATATTTTATAGATTTAGCTTTTAAATGTAGATGTTATTCATATAATCCATCTCAAAATTATTTTTTGTATGGCATAAAGAATTGCCATACAGTTTTTCCATTGAGATACATAGTTATTTAAGGAATATTTATAAAAGAATTAATAATTCCTTGTTTTAGTAAAAAACTGATTGTGTATGTATAGATTGGAATCCGTATTCCAAGTGAATCAACTAATTGTCTATTCTTATTCCAATATTCCCACTGTCCTGAATGAAACAGTTGTAACACAATGGTAAGTATTTGTGTATCTAGATATAAAATGTATGGTGAAAATGTAGTGTAATAGATAAATGATATACCTAATGATAAAAAAAATGGCACACTCCTTTACACACTACTGTAGACTTTATAAATGCTGAATACTTAGGCTAAACTAATTTTTTTAAATTAAGTTTTCAAATCAGGTCTTTCAAGTGTTGCATGTTTGTTCTTCAAAATTGTTTAACTATTATAGGTCCATTGAATGGCCACTTTAATTCTGAAATTTACTTTTCAGTTTCTGTAAAAATAGCTACTGGGATTTTGACTTGGATTGCATGGAATCTGTAGATCAATTTATGGAGAATGTCCATCTAAACAACATTGAATCTTTCAAATAAGGAACATAAAATATCTCTTCATTTACTTATACCACTTAAAATTTTTTTTTATTAAATTTATTTCTAAATACTTTAAGAACGGTAGGCACTGTTCTCTTCATCCAGTTAGAAGTACAGAAGCAGCTTTCTCTCAGTACTTTCTGATCTTTCCTGTGGCCAGCCCATGGGATAACTGGAAAGAAAGATTGCAAGAGAGTCCTAGCATCCTTCTGTCTGCTGCTAGGGACTTTATACTCATTCTCATACTAGCCTTGCCTAACAACTGGAATACCTTCTGAGAAATGTGGTGTTAAGCAATGTCATCATTGTGTGAATATCACAGAGTATGCTTACACAAGCCTAGATAGTACTGGCTACTACACGTCTAAGTTATATGGTATCGCTTACTATTCTAGGCTTGAAACCTGTGCAGGAATTTTTTTTTTTTTTTTTTTTTTTTTTTTTTTTTTTTTTTTGAGACGGAGTCTTGCTCTGTCGCCCACACTGGAGTGCAATGGCACAGTCTCAGCTCACTGCAACCTCCGCCTCCAGGCTTCAAGCGATTCTCCTGCCTCAGCCTCCTGAGTAGCTGGGACTACAGGCGCATACCACCACACCCGGCTAATTTTTTGTATTTTTAGTAGAGACAGGGTTTCACCATGTTACTCAAGATGGTCTTGATCTCCTGACTTCATGATCCGCCTGCCTCTGCCTCCCAAAGTGCTGGGATTACAGGCGTGAGCCACCGCACCCAGCCTGTACAGCATATTACTGTACTGAGGACTCTAGACAATTGTAACACAATGGTAAGTATTTGTGTATCTAAACATAGAAAATCTACAGTGAAAATACAGTATAAAAGAAAAAGAGTGGTACACTCAGGCCCAGGACATTACTGTACATTACTGTAGACTTTATAAACACTGTATTCTTTGGCTACACTAAATTTATTTTTTAAATTTCTTTTTTTCAGTAATAAATTAATCTTAGCTTATTGTAATTATTTTACCTTGTAAAGTTTTTAATTTTTAAAACTTTTTGACTACTTTGAAATAACACCTAAAACACAACCACATTGCACAGTTGAACAAAAATATTTTCTTTCTTCATATCCTTGTTATATAAGCATTTTTCTATTTTTAAAATTTTTTATGTTTTACTTTTTAAACATTTTTGTTGAAAACTAAAACAAAAACACACACATTATCCTAAGCCAAAACAGGGTTAGAATAATCAATATCACTGTCTCCCACCTCTACATCTTATCCTACTGGAAGGCCCTCCAGGCAATAACACACAGAGGCTGTCATTTCCTATTAAAAGAATTCTGTCTTCTGGAATATCTCCTGAAGCACCTGCCTGAGGCTGTTTTACAGCTATCTTTTTCTTAATTAGTAGAAGTACACTCCAAAATTATGCTAAAATGTATTCTATAGTAAATACATAAACTAGTAACATAGCCATTTATTATCATTATCAACTATTATACACTGTATATAATTGTATGTGCAGTATTTTCATGACTGGCAAAACAGTAGGTTTGTTTACACCAGAACCACCACACACGTGTGAATAATGTATTGCACTATGATGTTAGGATGGCTATGAAACCAGCAGGTGATTGAAATTTTTCTACTTGATTATAATCTTATGGGGTCACTGTCTTATATGCAGTTTGTCATTGATCAAAAGGTCATAATGTGTTGTATGCCTGCATTGTAGAGACTCCGGATTCTGTTATTTCCCTCCAAATAATGACGAATTTTGTTCAAGCAGGCGTTTGTTTCATGGCCTTTATCTTGTATAAGAAGTTTGGTTTTAGGCTTTGTTAGGTGGATTAATTTAAGATGTGCCATCATGTCTGAAACGTGTTCCTTAGTCCTAGGTTGTGACCATTCTGTAGCGGTTCTCATGAAAATTCTGAGGTGTTTACCAAACTTCTCTAACTTGGAAGGATTAAACTCCAGCTTTGTCTTCCCTTCACTAGAAAGAAGCTGTTAATATTTTTGTTCAGCACATTCAGCCTTCTAGATTTTGTTTTCCCTCTCAGCTCCATGCACTGTTACAGCTCATTCGTCCACCAAGAATGCATGGAAAGTTTGTATGAAAATTGTTAGACTTACCTGTCTATGATGTTCCTTTTCTGAGATACTGGCATTCTCATTTTCCAGGTTCTGTGAGAGCCCTGAAATCCAAATTGTGACTCTTCAACCCAGTAAGACTACAACTTTGCGCCTGAGTATTATCTTTGTGTTGTTATGGAGACTGAGGAATGTCCCAAAGAAAAAATAAATAAATATGGATATTTTAAAAGTTATGTGTTCTCTAGTTTCTAAGTTGCTTCAAATAATTTGTTTAATATTTTATTCACAGTTCATTGTTATTGTTATTGGCGGTAGGATTAGTATTTCCAAGCTAATTCACCATTACTAGAAGCAAGAACTTGCTGTATGATCTCTTCAAAATGTAAAAAGGAAAAGGAAAAGTCTTGGTGTTTACGAGAACACTGTAGTAATTTTTGCTAAATTTTAATAAGTAAGGAAATTGATTATACTTAGAAGTTAAAATGAAATAAGTGGTTTTCTACTTTATATTCCAGATGATAATGGAAATTCAGGGCTTAAAAACACAGAATTTTTAGTTACTAAATATATATTGTAATTGTCATAGTAATATATATATATTATATAGCTCTAGCTATTACAATGTACTTAAATTGTACATCATTATCCCAGTTTTTTCTCAGAAATTCTTACATAAAACAAAACAATATTAAATAACTTTATAGAAGTTTAATTGAAAAGTTTTAGAAATGACTAAAATGTTACATGCAGATGTTGCATATTTAGGGGAGAACGCAGGCCTTCAGTTCAGAGGCATATGAAACTCCCTATACTGAGGACACTCTGTTTTCTGAAAGTGGTTAATGTGAAAAAGGCTGTGCTTTTCCATTAATTCACATTTCCTCTTTACCTTTACATTATTGGTTTAAAAAAGGCTATATAAAAATGAATTTAACAGTTTAAAGGCTATTAGCATAGGTACTTAGTTTAATGGAGAAAGAATGCGTTTAAGCACACTTTTGTAGTTTAAAAGTACACATTTAAAACCAAGCAATTAGAAATAATTCTTATCTTTTTGCTAAAGCATGAACAATCATGTAAGCATGGTTTAGGATCCCATCAGCTTATTTCTAATATTAGTATTTAACATTTTCAAGTTTCTTTTCTCTGTGTGTATCTTCAAGGTTGCTGCTAGCATCACAGTGTGTTGCTATTATTAGTTTATCGATCTGTTCCGATTGCCTTTGTCCTACCCAGCTTCTTGGTTCCTGTACTCAGCAGGGTGCTTTAGATGCAGTAGGTATATAAGTACATAGTAAATTTTGACTATGTGTATATTTATTTTTGATGACTAGTATTGTACAGTTTGTGAAATATCAGTCATCAAAAATTTGAGTGATTTTTTACTAAACATTTAAAGGAAACATTAACAAACTCCATTATACCAAAAGTTTAGATAAACTATACAAGTTAGGGTACAGAAGTTTTGTAAAGGAAAGTCCACGAGGCCAGAGTTGAAATTAGGGTTTTTAACTAATTTGACAGAGAAGAGCTGTCCATCTCTTTGTCAAAGCTCCTCCATTATTTTACTGATTCTGTTAAGTTCAGGACTGTGGTGCTGGGCCCTGCCATCTCAGAAACCTGATTTCCTGACTCTTAGTTCAGGCACCTCATCTAAACATATCTGTACAATGTTAGAATGCCAGTGTCTGAAATGTAGAACTCCTACAGATGTTAGCTACTCCTGCCTTCTTTTTATGCATCCTTTCTGTGAAGGCACAGTGTATTATAGTACTTGCAATTAGAATCTGAAATTTGCTCTCTGAGGATAAAATATAAAAGGATAATATTAATTATAATAACAATAATGTAAACAAGTAGTAAATAATAAGTAACAGCTATTATTTATAGAGCTCTTATCATAGACCAACCTCTTTTCTAAATACCATTGCATCAAAGATACTTACACAGTAGGAATGTATATAAGAACAAGGTAGATTCATATTTTTGACCAAAATCTTTGGATCTCTTTTATAAAAGCTACCGTGACTAAGAAATCTCATTCTAATTTACTTCTTTTTTTGTAGATTTTACAACCTAAGTCAGGTTATAGAGAAGTCCAGCTAGCCTGTGAGACCTTTGATTTATTTCAAGTATCTTTGTATATAGCTTCATCGTTTGCTATGTTCTGATTTCATGTTGGATTCTCAGAGAAGAATAACATTGCCTATTTTTCCAAGTTATTTGTAGGTAAGGGACCATGCTGTTGTAAAATGGTGTGACTACTCTCCTATCTTTCTTACACAGTTTTAGTGAGAATCAATAATGGTTATAATAATAGTAAATGTTATTAACTTGTAACACTGAATATGTGCCATTCACTGTTCTATGCATAATAGATATTGGTCCTTTTTATCTGACAATCAGATACTGATAGAATCCTCATATTTTAGAAGACAATGAAGCACAAAGAAGTCAAATACCATGCCCAAGGTGATGTATCCAGTAAGCAGCAGACTCCTAATTCAAACGGGGTGGTTGTCTCCGAGTAATGAAAGTTGATTAGGGCTTTCTTTTTACTATAAAAGCATTGTTTTTATTTTTTTCTTTTTATCATGGGAGATGCCATTCATTCAATGAGACAGTCTTGTCTATTGAAAAGAGAGCTCCTTTCTCTTTTCATCATTTTTGCTTAGAAGGCTACTTAAATCTACATGTGGCTTAGATGGAAGATGTGGAACTAATGTGAAATTTTAAAATTAGAAATATAAGCCTAGAAAGTAGGGTAATTAAAGGAAAGAGAATCAAATAGAATGAAAGTGTCAGCTCCTTCAGAAATAGGTTTAGAGATGATGGTGTCCGGGTGTGTCTTTATTCGCTTTTTCACAGATTCAAACAATATGTTTTGTGAAAATGTTTTCTGTTCCTGAAAATAACGCCAGGAACGGTTCAGATATTAAAAAGTACTTTAATTTTTATTTCCATATTAAAGTCAGAAAAACATGATAGTTAAAACTACAATACAGTATTAGCAGGATTGGGTAATTTTGGAAGCTATCATTAAAGAGATGACAATTGTGGGAAAAAGTAAGCTCATCTAATGAGAAGTATATAATTACATATTCAATAACTTTAAAGAAGAAAATAAGAATATTTTTTCTCTTATTTCCTCTTTTATGAACAAGACATTAAAGAATTGAAGACATAAACAATATTTTACTAGATTTAAATGAAAGAGATAAATAATGAGCAAAGAATAATTTATATTAGGGTGAAAATGGAGGGCTTCCTTAAAAGAACAAATGGAGGAAAACTAAAGACTGCACTCAAGTGTATTAAAAAGATTGTCATTTTCAGAAAAATCTTCAATTATCAGACATAAAAACAGAAATGCTTATGTTTCTGAAAGAAATATTTATCATACAATTAATTCTCTCTTTGATTTGAGAGACAAGTTTTCTGAGATTTAAATTTTCCTAATTTTTCTTTTATTATTAATCAATGATTCATTCATTCATTCATCCATTCAACAATTATGTATCCAGGGCCAACCATGGATTAAAGGTAACTGACTTAAGAGTTTTAATATATTAATAATGTCTCATAAAGATATTTTGAAAATTGGCTGCATAGTATTTTTATTGAGGTAAATTTACATTTAGTGACATGCACAGATCTTACGTTTTTAATCTACTGAGATATTTTATACCTCAGTTATAATAAAGCATTATTTGAATACATGAAAAGTCACCTACCTTTTTGGAAGTAAAGTTATGTGACTTTTGACAAACACATGAAGTCATATAACCACTGCTACCTGAGGATGAAAAGCCATTCTTTTACTTCAAAATAGACCACTATACTCTCCTTTGGTAGTCAAACCTACTTCTACCTCTAACCCTTAGTAAACCACTCATAAATTCCTCATTCTTATGGTTTTACATTTTCCAGAATGTTATATAAATGAAAATATATGAAACTGAACATCATTGTGTCTGGCTTCTTTCACTTAACATAATATATTTGAAATTCATCAATGTTGTTATCTGTATCTGAAGTTTGGTATTTTTAATTGTTGAGTAGTATTTTATTGCATGATGTACCAGAGTTTATTTATCCATTCACCCATCAGAGGACATATGAATTGTTTCCAGTTTGGGGTGATTAAGAATAATGATATTATAAACATTCAAGTACAGGTTTTTGAGTTTTTGAGTACACATAATTTTTTCTTTCTTTAAGCTAAACTCCTAAGTGGAGGATTGCTCAGTCACATGGTATGGTTTAACTTCATAAGAGGCTGCCAAACTGTTTTCCATAGGGATTGAAGTATTTTGCATTTCTATTGATAACGTATGAGTCCAGTTGCCCTATATCTTGTTTGTTAGGTCATTCTTGCATTGCTATAAAGAAATAGATTGGGTAATTTATAAGAAAAGAGGTTTAATTGGCTTGTGGTTCTGCAGGCTATACAGGAAGAATAGTCCCAGCATCTACTTCTGGTGAGGCCTCAGGAAGTTTAAAATCATGATGGAAAGCAAAGAGGGAGCAGGCATGTCAAATGGCAGGAGAGGGAATAAAAGAGAGAGTGCAGGGGTAGCAGGGCGGGGAGTGTCACACACTTCTAAACAACTCAATCTTGAGAGAACTCACTTACTATATTGAGGTACAGCACCAAGCCATGAGGGATCTGCCCACATGACCCAAACACCACCCACCAGGTTTCACCTCTAACACTGGAGATTATATTTCAACATGATATTGGGGGAGAGAAATATGCAAACCATATCATTCTGCACCTATCCCTGTCAAATCTCATGTCCTCATATTGTAAAATACAATCATGCCTTACCAATAATCCCCCAGAGTCTTAACTCATTATAGTACTAATTCAGAAGTTTCAAATCTCAAGTTCAAAATCTCATCAGGAGATAAGTTCCTTCCACCTATGAGCCTGTAAAATAAAAAAAAGTTTTACTTCCAAGATTCTATGCAGTTACAGATATGGAGTAAATATTCTTGTTCCAAAAGGGAAAAATTGGCCAAAAGGAACAGGTTATATGCCCCATGTAAGTTTGAAACCCAACAGGGCAGTCATTAAATTGTAAAGCTCTAAAATAATCTCATTTGACTCCATGTTCCACTTCCAGGGCATATTAGTGCAAGAAGTGGGTTCACAAGGCCTTGTGAAGCTTTGCCTTTGTGGCTTTTTCATGCTGAGATTGCAAGCTACTGGTGGAACTACCATTCTTGAGTCTGGAGGATGGTGACACCCCAACTCGTAGCTCCACTAGGCAGTGTCACAGTGGGGACTCTGTGTGGGCGTTCCAACCCCACATTTTTTCTCACCACTACCCTAGTAGAGGTTCTCCATGAGGGCTCCACCTCTGTGGTAGGTTTCTGCCTGAACATCCAAGCTTTCCCATACATCCTCTGAAATCTAGGCAGAAGCTGCCAAGCCTCCTTTATTCTTGCACTCTGTGCTCCCAGAGGCTTAACATCACATGGAATCCACTAAGGCTTATGGCTTGCACCTTCCAGAGCAACAGCCCAAGCTGAGCTGTACCTGGGGCCCTTTGAGACAAGGCTGGAGCCATAGCAGCAGACATGCAGGAAGCAGCACCTGGAGACTGCACAAGGCAGCAGAGCCCTGGCCCAGGCCTATAAAACTATTTTTCCCTCTTAGGCCACTGGACCTGTTATGGAAGTGGCTGCCTCCTTAGAGACTTCTGAAATGTCTGTGAGGCCTTTTTCTCATTGTTTTGGCTATTATCAGTTGGATCCTTTTTCATTTTGCAAATCTCTCTAGCAAGTGATTGCTCCACAACCTGCTTGCATTCTTCCCCTGAAAACAGGAAAGTTGCATTTTTCCCCTGAAAATGGGGAAGACCCCATATGGCCAGTCTGCAAATTTTCTATACTTTTACACTCTACATCCCCCTTTTAAATATAACCTCCAAATTTAAGTCATGTCTTTGCTCCTGCATCTCAATTTAGGACATTAGAAGCAGCCAAGTCACATCTTTAATACTGCTGCTTAGAAATTTCTTCTGCTAGATACCCTAAATCATCCCTCTGAAGTTCAAAATTCCACAGATTCCTAGAGCAGGAAGAGAATACAGCCAAGCTTTCTGCTAAGGTATAACACAGGCAACCTTTGCTGCAGTTACCAATAAGCTTGTCATATCCATCTGAGAAACAATTTTGTAACATTATCAGCATTTTGGTCACAATCCTGTAAACAGACTCTAAGATGTTAAAAACTTTCTCTTATCTTTCTGCCTTCTGAGCCCTCTAAACTCTTCCAACTGCTGCCCATTACCCAGTTCCAAAGTCATTTCCACATTTTTAGATATCTAATTTATAAGAAAAGAGGTTTAATGGACTCATCGTTCTGCAGGCTGTACAGGAAGCTTGACACTGGCATCTGCTTCTGGTGAGGCTTCAGAAGCTTACAATTATGATGGTAGGAAAAGGGAGAACAGGCACATCACACTCTCATCATGAGAGTGGGAGCAAGAGAGAGAACAGGGGTTAAGGGAAGATACCACATGCTTTTAAACAACCAGATCTCAAAGGAACTTATTCACTGTCTTGAGTACAGCACCAAGCCATGAGGAATCCACCCCCATGACCCAAACATTTCCACCAGGCTCCCCCTCCAGCATTGAGGATTACATTTCAACATGAGATTTGGGAGATAAATATCCAAATCATATCATCATGTAAGTGCTTGGTATTGTCGGTGTTTTAAAAACATCATAATAAGCATGTACTAGTGTCTCATGAAGTTTTAATTTGCATCTGTATAATGACTAAGAGTATTGTATATCTTTTGTCATCAGTTTGATAAAGTGTTCAAATCTCATGGACATTTTTAAGTAATTAGATTGATTTCTTATATTTGAGTTTTGAGAGTTCTTTACACATTCTACATGCAAGTCTACTATCAGATATATGATTTGAAAATATTTTCTTCCCAGTCAGTAGCTTATCTTTTCATTCTCTTAACAGTACTTTTCACAGAACACAAGTTTTTCATTTTTCTGAAGTCTTATTTGTGGTTTTAAATTTACTGATTTTTAGTCTTGTATTGAAGAAATCTTTGTCTAACCTGAGAAACTTGGAGGACATTATGCCAAGTGAAATAAATCAGGCACAGAAAGAAAAATACTGCATATATTAGAAATAAAAAATAGTAAAATTCATAGAGGCAGAGAGTAAAATAGTGGTTACCAAAGGTAAGGGGTGGGGAGACTTTTGGTTAAAAGGTGAAATGTTTCAGTTAGACAGTGGAATAAGTTTTGAAATCTATTGCACAGAATGGTGACTATTGTTAACAATAATGTATCATATATTCAAAAATTCTAAGAGTGGATTTTAGATTTTTATACCACACACAAGAAAAACATATGAGGTCATAGATATGTTAGATGGATTTAATTATTCCATAATGTGTACATATATCAAAACATTACAGTTTACCCTACAAACCAGAATAATAGAAAGTATTAATTGATAATTGTTTAAGAGACAAGATCTCACTCTCTCACCCAGGATGGAGAGTGGAGAGTAGTGACAGGATCATAGCTCACTGTAACCTCAAACTCTTGGGCTCAAACAATCCTCCACCCTCAGACTGCCAACTACCTAGTATTACAGGTACATGCCACCACATCTCGCTATTTTTTTTTTTTTTTAGACACAGAGTCTTGCTATGTTGTCCAGGCTGCTCTCGAACTCCTGTACACAAGCAATTCTCCCTTCTCATCCTCCCTAAGTGCTGAGATTACAGGCATGAGCCACTGCACCTAGCCTGATAATAGTCTTTTAATAAAGGTAACTCATCTGTATTGAAAAAAGGACTTTTATGTTTTTTCTAAAAGTTTTATAATTTTAGATATGAATAATAGTTTTGTGTATCGTTTTAAGTTGATTTTATATTTTGTATGAGGTATGGATTGAGGTTATTACTTTTTATATGTGAATATTTAATAGCTCCGGCACTATTTGTTGACAAGACTTTTCTTTAGCTATTGAATACCTTTTTCCGTTTCTTAAAAAAAATCAGTTGACCATATCTGTGTGTTTATCTCTGAAGTCTCTGCTGTTTTCCATTGATCTCTATGCTTATTATTTTGCCAATAGTATATTGTCTTGGTTACTGTTGCTTTATATGAGTCCTTCAATTTTGTTCTTCTTTTTTAAAATTAGATTTTTTTGAAACTATTAATTTTTGTTCGTTTATTTGTTTGCTTTCTGACTTTATTTTACAGTCAACTTGTAAATATTTCCACACAATCCTGTTGGGCTTTTGATTGAGGTTGTGTGAAATCTATATCAATTTTAGAAGAATTAACATTTTAATAATATCTATATTTATACTTTGGACTTATTTGATTTTTTATTAACATTTTACAGTTTCATCTTTCAAGTTCTGCCTGTATTTTGTTAGATTTATACTTTGCTATTTTATGGTTCTGACTTTTGTAAATAGTGCTTTTTAAAAAAAGTTTTGGGTTTTGGTTTTTAGTAGTTTAAAACCAGCATGCAGAAATAATTATTTTTTATATTGACTTTGTATTCCATGAACTTATTAAATTCATTTATTAGTTCCAAGAGGTATTTCTATGGATTTCTTGAGATTTTGTGCATTCTGTTCAAAAAAAAAAAAAAAAGGTAATATATCTTCCTTTCCTATCTGTATGTCTTTTCTTTCTTTCATTCTTTGTCTTTTCTTTTTTACTTTTTTCATTAGCCAGGATTTGTAGCACAATATTAAATATAAGTGATGAGACAAGCCTGTTTGCCTAGTGTGTTAGTACATTCTCACACTGCTATAAAGAATTTCCCTGAGCCTGGGTAATTTATAAAGGAAAGAGGGTTAATTGATTCACTGTTCTACATGGCTGGGGAGGCATCAGGAAACTTACAATCATGGCAGAAGGGGAAGCAGGTACCTTCTTCACAAAGTGGCAGGAGAGAGAAGAAGAGAATGTGAAAGAGGAAAAGCCCCTTATAAAACCATCAGATCTCATGAGAACTCACTATCATGAGAACAGCATGGGAGAAACTAGGCCCATAATCCAATTACCTCCCTCTCTTGACACATGGGGATTACAGGTCCCTCCCTTGATCTGTGGGTATTACAATTCAAAATGGGATTTGGGTGGGGACAGGTCCCTCCCTTGATCTGTGGGTATTACAATTCAAACTGAGATTTGGGTGGGGACAGGTCCCTCCCTTGATCTGTGGGTATTACAATTCAAAATGAGATTTGGGTGGGGACATGGAGCCAAACCATATTATTCCACCCCTAGTCCCTACCAAATCTCATGTCTTTTCACATTGCAAAACCAATCATGCCTTCCCAAGTCTAAAATTGTAATGCATTTCAGCATTAACTAAAAAATGCATAGTCCAAAGTCTCATCTTTTATGCTGTGCTTCCTTTTTAAACATAAGTTCCAGTTTCAAATCATCTCTCTCAAATTCAAAGTTCCACAGATCTCTAGGGCAGGGGCAAAATGTCACCAGCCTCTTTGCTAAAGCATAGCAAGAGTAACTTTTGCTCCAGTTACCAATAAGTTCCTCATCTCCATCTGAGACCACTTCAGCCTGGACTTTATTGTTTATATCACTATCAGCATTTTGGTCAAAACCATTCAACAAGTCTTTACAAAATTCCAAACTTTCCCACATATTTTCTTCTTTTGTGTCCTTCAAACCATTCTAACCTCTGCCTATTACCCAGTTCCAAAGTCACTTCCATGTTTTTGGCTATGTTTATGGCAGTACCCCAGTCTACCAGTACCAATTTACTGTATTAGTCCATTCTCACGCTTCCTGAGACTGGATAATTTATTAAGGAAAGAAGTTTAGTTGACTAACAGTTCCACATGGCTGGGGAAGCCTCAAGAAACTTACAATCATGGTGGAATGGGAAGCAAGTACCGCTTCACAAGGCAGCAGGAGGGAGAAGAAGAGAAAACTGAGAAGGAAAAGCCCCTTATAAAATCATCAAATCTCATGATAACTCATTCACCATTATGAGAAGAGCATGGAGGAAACCGCCCCCATGATCCAATTACTTTCCTCCATTGACACGTGGGGATTACAGATCTCCACTCGAGACATAGGTATTACAAATTGAGATGAAATTTGGTTGAGGGCACAGAGCCAAACCATATCACCTTGGTTTTGATTTTGAGAGGAAAGTCTTAGGTTTTTATCATTAAATATTATATTACTTCTAAATAATTTATAGATACTCTTATATTAAATATTTATTTCTTGCATTTATAGTTTGCTGAGAGCAATTATCATAAATGGATGTTTATATATCTCAGTTCATTTTCTACTTCTATTAAGTGATGCAGTTTTTCTTCTGTAGTCCATTTGTTGATTACATTGATAAATTTATTGTGTTTTATTTTTATAAATTTAGGGGGTACAAGTGCAGATTTCTAACATGCATATATTACATAATGATAAAGTCCAGGCTTCTGATGTACCCATCACTTGAATAGTAAACTTTGTCCCCAATAGGTATTTAGTCAACTCTCAGTTCCCTCCCACCCTCCAACCTTTGTAGTCTTCAGTGTCTGTTATTCCACTCTGTATTTCCTGGTGTACTCATTGTTTAGATCCCTATTGTAAGTGAGAACATGTGGTATTGACCTTGTATTTCTGAGTTATTTCACTTAGGATAATAGCCAGCAATTCCATTCATATCACTGTAAAATACATGATTTCATTTTTTGAATAGCTGAATAGTATTCCATGAGATACACACACACATTTTCTTTATCCAATTCTCTGTTGATGGTCACAGGTTGACTTTGTATTTTTGCTATTGTGAATAGTGCTGCAATAAACATATAAGGGCAAGTATCTTCTTGATATAACAAGTTCTTTTCCTTTGTGTATATATTCAGTAGTGAGATTGTTGGATCAAATGGTAGTTCTATAACTAATCCTACTATTTTCCATAAAGGTGGTACTAATTTACATTCCCATCAACAGTTTATGAGTTTCCTTTTCTTTCCCTTCTTACCAATATCTGTTGTTTTTTTGACTTTTACATAATGGCCATTCTGAGCAGTGTAATATGGTGTCTCACTGTGGTTATAATTTTCATTTATTTGATGATTAGTGATATTGAGAACTGTTCCATACATTGACCATTTGTATGTCTTCTTTTGAAAAATGTCTGTTCGTGTCCTTTGCTCATTTTTTATTGATATTATTTGTTTAGTTTTTGTTGAGTTGCTTGAGTTTCTTCTATATTCTAGATATTAGCCTATTGTAAGATGCATGGTCTTCAATTCTCTAAGTTGTCTATTGACTCCGTTGATTGCTTATTTTGCTGTATAGAAGCTTTTTTAGTTTAATCGAGTCTCATTTGTTTACTTTTCAGCTTTGTTCTGTTTGCTTTTGAGGACTTGGTCACAAATTCTTTGCTTAAGCCAATGTCCAGAGAGATTTTCTTAGCTTTTCTTTGAGAATATTTATAGTTTCAGATCTTATATTTAAGTCTTTAATCCATCCTGAGTTAACTTTTGTTAATATATGGTGAGAGGTATGGGTCTAGTTTCATTCTCCATATAACCATTCAATTTTTCTAGTGCCATTTATTGAATAGGGTATCTTTTCTCTAGTGAACACTTTTGTTGACTTTGTTGAAGATCAATTAGTTGTAGGTATCTGGATTTATTTCTTGGTTCTCTATTCTGTTTCATTGGTCTATGTGCTTATAACAGTCGTATGCTATTTGGGTTAATACAGCCTTGTAGTATAATTTGGAGTCAGGTAATGCAATGGACTGCAGCTTTGTTCTTTTTGGTTAAGATTGCTTTAGTTACTTGGGACTTCTTTTATTCTCTATGAATTTCAAAATTGTTTTTTCTAATTCTATAGAGAAAACATTGGCAATTTGATGGGGATTGCATTGAATCTGTAGATTGCTTTTGGCAGTATGGTCATTTTAATGATCTTAATTCTTCCAATCCATGAGAATGGGATGTTTTCCATTTGTTTGTGTCATTTACAATTTCTTTCATCAGTGCTTTGTAGTTCCCCTTGTTGAGACCTTTCACCTCCTTGGCTAAATATATCATGGCTATATTTTTTAGCCATTGTAAATGGGATTGCCTTCTTAATTTGATCATTGGGTAGATCATTATTTGCATATAGAAACACTACTGATTTCTGTATGTTTATTTTGTATCCTGAATCTTTACTGAAGTCATTTATGAAATCCATGAGTTTTTTGGTGTTGTCTTTAGGGTTTTCTAGATATGAAATCATATCATCAGCACAAAGTGATAATTTGACTACCTCTTTATTAATTTGGATGCATTTTCTTGCCTGATTTCTCTAGTGAGGACTTTCATTACTATGTTGATTAAGAGTGGTGAAAGGAGGCATCCTTGTCTTTTCCAGTTTTTAGAGGGAATGTTTCCACATTTCCCTATTAAGAATGATGTTGGCTGTGGGTTTGTCATATGTGGCCTTTAATACTTTTAGGTATGTTTCTTCCATGCTTAGATTGTTGAGAATTTTTATCATGAAGGAATGCTAAATTTCACTGAATGCTTTTTTTACATCTACTTATATGATCATATGATTTTTGTCCTTAATTCTGTTTATATGATGCATCACATTTATTGATGCATATGTTTAACCATACTTGCATCCCTGGGATAAATCTCACCTGATAATGGTATATATTATCTTTTTGATGTTCTGTTGGAGTTGATTTTCTAGTATTTTATTGAGGATTCTTGTGTCTATTTTCATCCGGAATATTGTTCTGTAGTTTCCTTTTTTGGTTGTATCCTTGTCTGGTTTTGGTATCACTGTGCTATTGGCCTTGTAAAATTAGTTAGAAGGTATTCACTTCTCCTTGACATTTTTAGAATGCTTTCAGAAGAATTGGAATTAGTTTTTCTTTGCATGTTTGCTAGAGTTTGGCTGTGAATCTACCCGGCCGTGGGCTTTTTATTTTGGTTGGGAGATTTTATATTACTAAATCATCTTGCTACTCATTATTGATCTGTTCAATACTTCTATTTCTTCTTGATTTAATCTCAGGAGACTACATGTTTCCAAGAATTTTTCCATCTTCTCTAGATTTTTCAGTTTGTTGACATGTAGTTGTCTGTAATAGTATCTGATGATATAGTAATAAATTTTTTGTTGTTGACCAGCCTAGATAAACCATGTTTGGTCATAATGCATTATCTTCTTTTATATATTGCTGCATCCAATTCAATAATATTTTATTGAGAAATTTTGTGTCTATGTCCATCTGGAATACTGGTTTGTAGTTTCTTTCTTTGTAGTGTCTTTCTTTGTTTTAGGTCTAGGGTAATATTGGCTTTATAAAATGAGTTGGGAACACTTCTTTCCCCTTCCTGGAAAGAGGATACAAATTGTGTAATTTTCAATAGGAACAATCTGAAACAAGAGTTTTTTTGTTGTTGTTGTTGTTTTAAGGTTTTAAACTAGTAATTCAGTTTTTTAAATAACACTACCAAGTATTCTGTTTCTTCTTCCATAAGTATTGGTAATTTTTGTGTCTCAATGAATTGGTCCATTTATCTATGTTTTTGAATTTGTATGACTAGGGTTCTTTATAGTAACCCCTTATTATCCATTTAATAATTGTGATATTTACAGTGATATCCCTGAAGTGATATTTTTCATTCAAGTAATTTGTTTCTTCTCCATCTTTTTCTTAGACCAGCTAACACTTTATCAACTTTATTGATCTTAAAAATAAAACAAAGTTTGGTTTCAATTATTTTCTCTATTTTCTAATTTTATTTATTTTTTCAATTTTCAATTTTATTTACTTTCAATTTTATTTCAATTTTATTTACTATTTTCAATTTTATTTACTTTTCTCTTCTCTTTAGCATATCATTCTTGGTTTCCATGGGTTTAGTTTGCTCTTATTTTTTCTAGAAAAATAAAAAAGAATAAGTTTTCTCTTATTTTATCAAGGTGGAAGTTTAAATTTATCTGAAATTTTTTTCTTAATATGTGCATTTTAATGGCATAAATTTATCTACAAGAATGGCTCTATCTGCTTTGCATATGTATTAATGCATTGTATTTTAGCGTAAAATCAATTCAATGTATATTCTGAACCTACTTTGACCCAATCACTATTTAGAATTGCATTATTTGATTTTCAATAATTCGGGGAATTTTCTCGACATTTTCCTGTTATTGACATCAGGTTTAATTTCTTTAGGGTCATGTGACCAAAGAAGACTTTTTTTTTATTTCAATTCTCTTTAATTCATTAATGTTTGTGTCATATCCAGGATATGGTTTGTTTTGGCAAATGTTTCATGTGCAGTAGTAAAGAATAGTTATTCTGATAATATTGGATGGGGTATTCTATAAATGTTTATTACATTAAGATTTTCTATTTCTTTTTTCAAAGAAGAGAGAAGAAGTCTTTCACTGAAAGAAGAGAGTGTTGAAGTCTCTAATTATAATATTTTATTTATCTCTTTCTTGTTTGTTCTATCTAAACACTGCAACTATAAAATATAGATTGGAAGATTGGTTTAAAGAGCAAAAGCAAACTATTGTCTACCAGAAACCATTTAAAATATACTGAAAAAGATAAGGTTAAAGAAAAAAGGATAAAGAAGTTATACCCTAGAGAAACCAATCAAAAGATTGGTGGACATAATAATATCAGAATAAATTT
The DNA here is from genome assembly GCF_047675955.1 of Chlorocebus sabaeus. Lineage (NCBI taxonomy): Eukaryota > Metazoa > Chordata > Mammalia > Primates > Cercopithecidae > Chlorocebus > Chlorocebus sabaeus. Next base: position 97,697,745 of record NC_132916.1, on the reverse strand, counting down.
CACGATGAGGAAATTAGCAGAGATAATAAGGAACATTTAATAACGATGAAAGAACAAATACACCAAGAAGATAAAACAATCGAAAATGTGTGTACATCTAGCAACAATGCTTCAAGATACATGAAGCATTGTTTTATATTGAGGTATCATTCATATACATTAACTTAATCTATTTTAAGAGTAGAGCCTGGGTGCTGTGGGCAGGGGAAAGTAGGTAATTATAGTCAATGGGCAGATTACCTATAATCAATAGGTAATTATAATCAAGTTTCAGTTAAGAAAGATGAATAAACTCTAGACATTTGCTGAATAACATTGCATTATAGTCAACAATAACGTATTGTACACTTAGCAACATGTTAAGAGGTAGATCTCATTTTGTTTTTATCACAATAAAATGAGATTTTTAAAAAGAAAGTAGTTGAATGAATTTTAATAATTATATATAACTGTTTACCACCACCACAGTAAAGATATATCACTCATTTAGGATGAATGCCCTCATCCTAAAATTTTTTCTCCTACCTTTTCTGCAGTTGATCCTGCAACCTTGTGCCCACCTTCTTCTTCTATCTCAGGCCACAGGAAATCATTGATTGTTCTGTTAAAACAAGTTTCATATTTTTTGGAATTTCAAATTAAAAGCATCATTATAAAATACCTCTTTTATTTGAATTATTTTACCAATAATACCAAAGTTACTATACATTGTGGTGTATATTGTGCTTCTTTTTCTGGCTAAATAGTGTTTCACTTCATGGATATGTCATACTAGCATACTATTCATCAACTGGTGGATATTTGTATTGAATCCAGGTTTTAGTTAGTATGAATAATCCTCCTATGAATATTTGCAGAAATCTCTTTGTGTTAACAGATGTAATCACTTCTCTTGTATAAATACCTAGGATTGAAATTATTTGGTCATATATTTTTTAACCTTTTAAAATACAGCCATCATTTTTCCAAATGCTGAATGTTTTCCCCAAATCCTGTACCATTTTGCCTTCCCATCAGCAATGTATGACATTTTCAGATGCCCTATATCATCACTAACAATTGATATTAATAGGCCTCTTAACTTTCATCTAGTGAATGTCTAATGCTATCTCATTTTGATTTTAATTTGTATTTGATGTCTAGTCATCTTTTTATGTGCTTATTGCCTATTCTTACATATTATTCCTTTTGTAAAGTGCTCAAATCTTTCATACTTTTTTTAGGTATATTTTCTACTTATTATTGAGTTGTCAGAGTTCTTTTTATAAAAAGGATACAAACTGTTTGTACATAGAGTTTTGAATCTGTAATGAAGTTAATTGGGCATTGTTTTATATTTTGTGCTTTTAGGGTTCTGTCTATAAAAACCTTTGCATAAACTAAAGAAACAAATATATTTACCTATTTTTGGTATAAGATTATTTTTAAATTATTGCCAGTATATACAACTAAGTTTGTATTGACCCTATATCCTGATTTCTTACAAAATCTCTTATTAGTTTTAGTAGGCTTTTTGTAGATGCCTTAGCATTTTCTGTGTTAATAATCACATAAACTTAAAACAATTTCGCTCCCTAATTCACAAACTTTAAGCTCTTTTTTGTCCTTTCTCTTTTTTTAATAAAACTGGTAGGATCACACATACTTCTCCTATCCCCAAACTTTGTAGTAAATCATTCAGTATTGTGCCAATAAATATAATTTTAGTTGTAGGTAATTATTAAGATACCATTTATCAGTTCTAGTGACCTCTCTTCACCTCCTAGTTAATTTATAGTTTTATTATAAATGAAAGCTGAATTTTGTCAAATGCTTTCTCTGCATTCATTGAAGTACTCATTATTTTGATCATTCATTCTATTAAAGTGGTAAAATACATTTATTTATCTTCGAATATTAAATTGACCTTGTATTTATTAGATAAACATCACTTGGTCAAAATGCCTTACTATTTTAATGTTTTGTTGGATTTATTTGCTATAATTTTGTTAAGAATATTTGTGTCTATGTTCATGAAGGATATTGATCTATAATCTCTTTTCTTACCAGGATTTTGTCTAGCTTTTATGTAAGACAAATGCTAGCCTCATTAAATGAATTGAGAAGTATTCCCTCCTCTTCTATTTTCTGTAAGAATTTGTACAAGCATTCTGTCATTTCTTATTTAAATATTTAACATAATTGACTAGAAAATTAATTAGCCTAGAGCTTCCTTTATAGTAAGTTTTGGAAAACAAATCCAATTATTTTATTTTATGTAGAGTTTTTCATATTTTCGGCTACATCTTACCTGATCTAGATACTCTCACTCCCAGCTTGCACCTTGTTTGCTAAGAGGCCTGAGCCCTTAATCACCATGTCCTTCTCAGAGTGTAGCTGCTTTGATGACACATTTACCATCAAAATTGAGTAAGGAAATAAGAAGAAATACCCAACCGGATCACTTGAATGTCAAATCTAGTTTTCCATGCCTTCATAACCAGTCCTAAGGCATATATATACACACATATATACATACATTCCTACCATTTCGATTCAAAATTTTGTTGAAAATCCTGTCAGGTAAAATAAGTCCAACATCCTCTTGGTTATGAGGATCAATTATCCCTGCTAGTATGAAAATTTCTTCCTTGAAGGTCTCTTGTTGGAAGGAGCATGAAATGACCAAATATCAGCCATAGCTTAAAGTTTAAAGAATTTTTATTTTGTCTACTTGTGGATATGTCACCTCTCTCAAAACCAGAAACTCTAAACCCACACAGGAAAAACAGATTGCCCAGGTGAGTCACTGAGAATGATGATAAGGAGAACTTCCATTCCTTGGTTCTGAAACCTATTTACCTGTTGGAAGCATATTATTATATAATTGTCCATGTTATGGAGGGCATTCTGCATTTAAAATATGGTATCTCATCTTTGGAGGAAATATCCTCCAAACTGGCAACACATCTGACCTCCATGAGACTCTTCTATCACTGGTTCAGGATGGAAGTTACTGGTTGATGAGATTTATGGTAAGACCAGTTGATTCTGTGGTCATGTAACCTCTATCCCACTTCTTTTGCTGTAAAGTGGATTGCCTAGTCCAAAGAGTTATTATGCATGATACTGTATTGCTGGTTCAAACACTTTGTCAGTTTTCTGTTGTTAGACTGGTTAAAGTCGTTCAAAAAGAAAAGGCAAACAAACCCATGCTTGGAATATGTATCAGATCCAGTCATGATAAATCACTGCCTCCTCCAGTGTGGAAGATCTCCAATGTAATCAACTTATCATTGAATGGGTGGCAGATTTACTGGATAGGTAGTGCCCTATCAGAAATTCAGCATTGATTTCTGTGGCTGCCAGGTCATTTAGCAATAAAAGGCAATAGATTAGTCTTGGTGTTAATACATGCTGTTTGGCCCAGGCTAAGCATCCATCTTTGCCTTCATCTCTACTTTATTTATATCCTGACTAGTCCAACACTAGGAAGACCAACTGAAGAGGCTAGCTAGTGTTGACCCACCAAGTCTTTCTTGTACTTGGTTGTATAATGCCTTTTCTGTGGCAGAAGCTCTCTGGTGGGCTAATGCCACCGTATGTGGTACAAACACTTTGAGCCCACTTTCAGAGTTTCCCATTTTTCCCCCTTTCCAAGCTTCCTTATCCCTGAGTTTCAAATGCTTTTCTTTCCAAATTTCTGACTAACCAGTCAAGCTTTCGACCATGGTCCAACAATCTATAAATATTCTATCCGTGGGATACGGCATGTTAATGATGTTCACAAATTATTCGACACTACTCCCATTGAGAGGTGAATTTCATTTATTATGCTCTTGAATTTGGGCTGGCCTAAGTCTGTTTTGACCAACAGATTATGGGAAAGTAAATTCTACTCCAACCGTGGCTACTCCAACCGTAGCCTGAGCTGCCATGGAAGAATTCCAAAGGCCCCAGAGGACAGGCTGCACTGATCATTTCAATGATGTCCCTCTCAACAATCCATTGCTTTGGTAAATGGAGTGTTCTTGCAGACTTTCCCAGGGAACATAATCATCTGGAAGGTTTTCAGGCTTGATGTAGTGAGTGCACTCTAGCATGCCCAATTCTCTGACCCTTTGGTTCCTTCTTCCAGCATCTATTACTGCAGTTATGCATTTCTACCTTACTTAATCTACTAAGCCATTGTTTTCTCAAAACTCCCAAGGATCTTTGTGGCAGTAAGTAAGTATCATAACCCAGGATCCTTGGCAAGGCATTAAAGTATCATGGAAGAGTGCTTTATAGTGATAAAATTTCTCTTCTTCATTCTTATGTCTCATCCTCCTTGATTCAGAGTCCTCAGGTTATTTTTCTATATATACTTCCCTGGCTGCTTTTGCATATATTGGTTAAGTCCTGCATTCATTTGGTGTAGAGGCTCTTTTTCTCTTAGTAGTCTCAGTACTTTCTCAGCCAAATTTTGTACTGACTTACTGTTATTATTAGACTGGTATCCTAGAAAGGAAGTATGGGTAGATCCTGAGGGGATAATTTGTTTTCTAGGAAGGCAGAGCCTCTCTATGATATTCAAGAATTGTGTAAGCACTAGCTAGCTTTTAACAGCAAAACGTAGGCCAATTTTGTAGGCCAAAAGGTCCAGGGAAAATCCAAGAATTTCTATTGCATCAATCCAGATGACTCCAAAATGGCAAAATTCCACTGTTTGTCAGTTCAGGGCCTTTACCTTGAAGTCCACACCAGATGGTGTTGAAAATGTAACATCACTTAGATTTCCCTTAATTTTATGAATAACCTCTAGGCCTGATCACCCTTTTTTTCCCTTCTGAGTGCAGAAGATGTGCTATGCTGCCATATTGGCTCTCTGTCTTTCACATTTAGCTTTTAACTGGTAATTAATCACGCTCACCCTTTATTCCCTTTCTCTAAAGCATCTACTGGCCCCAGCCATAGCCATCCAATTCCATATGGAGTTCTTGTAGTTACTATTTCTCTTTTACCTTCAAGTAATCCACTTTTCTTCACTGGTATCCCTTTTCAGTTTACCACTACACTGCAAGTTTTAGTAATTGTATCATAATTATGTAAGGGTTGGTCAGTGCTCCACCAAACCACCTCTAAAGAGTTCCTCATTGCTGATCAATCTAATTTCAAAACGACATTCTAGAATCCACTTCCTTCAACCACTTCTGGTGCCAGCCATTGCAGGTCAGGTTTCCTGGGAAGCAGACTCTGAGATGGAGATTTGCATACAGGAAGTTTATTCAGAGGTACTCTTTGTTCGTTTGTTTGTTTGTTTTTTGCAGTACATTGTTGAGTTAGTGTTTCTTTTTTTTTTAATTTAACTTTTAAGTTCAGGGGTACGTATGTAGGTTTGTTATATAGGTAAACTTGTGTTATGGGGGTTTGTTATACAGATTATTTTATCACCCAGGTATTAAGCCTAGTACTCTTTAGTTATTTTTCTGATCCTGTTCCTCTTCTCACCCTCCACCCTCCAATAGGCCCCAGTATGTGTTGTTCCCCTCTATGTGTCCATGTGTTCTCATCAGATAGCTCCCAATTATAAGTGGGAACACGCTGTATTTGGTTTTCTCTTCCTGCCTTAGTTTGCTAAGGATAATGACCCCTGGATCCATCCATATTCCTGCAAAGGAAGTGATTTCATTATTTTTTATGTCTGCATAGTATTCCATGGTATATATATACTATATTTTCTTTATTTAGTCTACCATTGATGGACATTTATATTGATTCCATGTCTTTGCTATTGTGAATAGTGCTGTGATAAACATGCAAGTACAAGTGTCTTCTTGGCTGAATACTGTATTTTCCTTTGGGTATATAGCCAGTAATACGATTTCTGGTCGAATGGTATTTCTGTTTTTAGGTCTTTGAGGAATCACCACACTGTCTTCCACAGTGGTTGAACTAATTTACTTCCCACCAACGGTGTATGAGTATTCCTTTTACTCTGCAACCTCATCATCATCTGTTATTTTTTGACTTTTTAATAGTAGCCATTCTGACAGGTGTGAGATGGTATCTCATTGTGGTTTTGATTTGCATTTCTCTAATGATCAGTGATGTTAGGCTTTTTTTTTTTTCCTATGATTTTTGACCATATGGTATGTCTTCTTTTGAAAAATGACTTCATGTTCTTTGCCCACTTTTTAATGGGGTTGTTTTTTTTTTTCCTTGTGCATTTGTTTACATTCCTTATAGATAAGTACTAGATTTTTGTCAGATGCATAGTTTGCAAAATTGTTCTCTCATTTTGTAGGTTGTCTGTTCACTCTGTTGAAACTTTCTTCTGCTGTGCAGAAACTCTTGCTTGTGGTGGAAGTGATGGAAGCAGAATTGGGCAGAAGAAGCTCTAGCACTAGCACAGCAAATTTGTCTTGCATTGAGCCTAGGGTGCCAGATCTGCCAATATTTTATCTTTATGTTTATGTATATAACTAAGTATGAATTTATTTTTGATAGAGAAAATGGGACATAGAAAAGAAGAGGGCATTTTATAATATTAAGCATCACTCACATAAATGTTACACAGGTCATTTGGTCATTCAAACACCTGATTTAGGCAAATACCTTTTTAGTTAAGATGGTTAAGCAGCTAGAATATATTAATAATAAAAGAAAATCTGTTGATAGTTGAAGTAAAACTGCATATGACCTTTTCTCAATATAAATATTGCCTCATTATGTAAAATTGCATATCCACAGAAAAGTCTATATCTCTTTGCACTTATGTAAGGAAATGGAAAAGAACAAAAGGTTTTTGCTTAAGTCATCAACTTGGTTTTCACCAAGTGGTAGAGATATGTACAATAGTAAAGTGTATCTGCATGCCTAGTGTACTACTCTGCACCTCATGTATATAAATAAACACATGCAACTGAATATCTACATGTGATTTTCAATAGTTTGTAAAAAGAAGAAAGGAAAACATTCTATTTTATTCTTCATCATTGGTATGGACAGGAAGCATCGTGCTGCCAAAGAATATTGATTTAATTTTTTTCTTGTTATTCTGTCAATACAGCATCCAGTCCAATTAAAAAGCATTTCTTTTCCTGTTAGAGAAGTCAGCATTCATGCTTAATGTGGTATTCAGCTCTCAGTTATTAACTCTCTTGACATCTTATTAAATTGGAGAGGCTTTCAGACTCAAGATTAAACAACATGTATGAATCTCTTTATATTATTTGAAATATATATTATGTTCACATAAACTATTATTTCTATTATCTTCATTTTGTATAGCACAAAATGAATTATATAAATTATTATTACCAGACCCTCAGAGAGGGTTATTTTCTACAAAGAAAGTAGCCAGATAGAAACAAAGTCAAATGTAAAATCACAAAAGAAAATGACTCATGTTTTTTCCAAGGAAGATGGAGCAAATCAGTCATCAACTATTCTCTACCAATGTATATGATATGTGAATAAATAAATATCTCCACAATTTTATAAGATGTATTTTTCCTTCCAGATTCAGATAAATTGAATTAACCAAAAATAGCTGTTCTTATTTAAATGATGTGTCTAAGACTTAAGCCCAAGGTATTGAAAACTATTTTTAGTAGAATGGAATTTGAGGATATATCTTAAAAGTTGTAAGCAGAATTTGTAAAATAAATTGATGAGGCTTCCAGTCAAAGTGACATTGAAAGTTCATGGCTGCAGTGTTCCCTAATCTTCCAGCTCCAATCACTTATAGTACCCTTATTTATAATGGGATTTTTAAAACTTTATTGGGGTATAATTTACATACAATAAAATGCACACATTTTAAGTGTAGAGTTTTGACAAATACGTATATATACACACACACGTATATTCACACTTATCAATGTGACAATAAGTTATAGAATGTTTTGTCACCTCTGAAAATACTTCTTTGTGTCAATTACCAGCCAATTCCTAATCCAATCTCATCCCTGGACCTAGAGATTGCTGATCTACTTATTCTCTGTCACTAAATACTAGAATGATCTTTCTTATACTTTTACGCAAATGAGTCAATGCAGTATATATTCTTCTGTTATTTAATTTATTTTACTAAATGTCATATTTTTTAAGTAAGCTTTTTACTTTAGGATAATGTTAAATGTACGCAAAAGTTACAAAGATACTACAAAGAGTTTTCACATACCTGACAACCAGCTTCCCCTATTGTTAAAACCTTACATTAGTGTGGCGTGTTTGTCACTCCTAATCAACAATACTGAAGCATTGTTAACTAAAGTCCAAATTTTATGCAGATGTCTTTATTTTTTGCCTAATGTCCTTTTATCTATTCCAGGATCCTTGTTAAGTGATTGTTTTCTCCCCGGCTACTGTTGGGTGTGTTAACTTTCTCAGATTTTCCTTGTTTTTGATGACCTTAACTAATTTGAAGACTACAACTCAGATATTTTGTGGAATTTTTCTTAACTGGAATTTGTCTGAGGCTTTTCCCTCATAATTAGACTATTTTTAGTGGTTTTGAGAAGAGAACCACAGAGATAAAGTGCCATTTTCATCACATAATATGGAAACAAAAGTGACTCCATCTTTATGCTAATCGGCCATGTTGACTTCTGATTAGCACCAGTCCCTAAATGCCTCCTGGTTTCTACTATATTTACTGTTACTAGACTAACAACAATGCAATTTTAATGTTACTGCACAAACTAGAGGCTATGATGCCTACAGTATTCTTGACTTTTCTGGAAGGTTGCCTTTAATTGTCTTGCACAGAACTTTCCTGTATCATAAAGAAAGAATCTGAGGAGTAACAGTGTGGAGATCAAACTGCCTTGCAGCCAGCCAAGACCAGTCTTCTGTCTGTAAGTTCCCCTAATCAATCACCCAAAACTGATAAACTGAATTTGTTTGGCTCCTTTGGTTTCTTGGCTCCTTGAGCTTTTGGGAGCTACTGTGCATACAGGACCTTTTCACTGAACAAATGAACAGCTAGCCAGGAGTCAGGTAACTAAAGTATGGGGAAGGAGAAAGAAACATCCATGGGGGAAATCCTGGGGGTTCCTCCTCTTCTGTGTGGGGTGGTGTTGCCCATTTGCCAGGTGCTTGTGGACTACAGTGTATGAGAACATTCCCAGAACATGAGAAGGTCTAGAAAACTTGTTAATAAAAAAGCAATATGATTCATTGTAGTAAGAAAGTTCTTGGAGCTACGACCCTGAGTTTGCTGCTGTTATGATCTGTGTGAGTGGCCACAGGTAACTGCTGAGGTGAGTGTAGGAAAGCTGGAGAAAGAATTGTAGTGAAGAAGGGATATGAGAACTTCCACATCTGTGTTAGTGTCTGGTTTGGTGAATAAGCTTGAAACTCAGGAGGCACAGTTGGAAACCTTAGCTTGCCACTCTGTATGTCTGTGAGGAAAAAAGCTGCACAGGCTGAAAGTGAAGGTTGTCCTTGCCAAACCAGGCTCGGATGCACATACCTGGAATTCCAGCAAACCAATTTGTGAGTGAGATGATGGCATAGAGGTTTACTCTGAGGAAGAAGATAATTATTCCTTCCCCTTAAGAGCAAAACTGCTCATGCTGCAGAAAGCAAAAATCCCAAAACACGCAGCACTCAGCAGGAATATCGGACATAGCAAAACCTTTTAAACAGCAGCCAAGAGAAAGCTTAGCCACTATGGAATATCAATAAGGACTACATCTCCCTGGAAAGGAGTAAAGCTGAAAAAATGAGACAAAGTGGCCCCCAGAAGAGGCATGTCTCCCTTGTGGGACAAGATGTGTGTGAGGTAAGAGAAGCCATTTCTGATTTTGGAAAAAGGAAACAGGGAAGAGATAAAGCCCAACTGCTAACTAAAGGAAAAGGGCAAATGAGTTGGTGAGCCTTTGGGAAGACCTGACTCCTAATCAACAGTTTAGACCCCTTCCCGGTGCCCCAAATAAGAAAAAGAAGAAATCCCATATAAAAGAACCCCAATCTCTGCGTTCCAGGAGTGGTATTCCTTTCCAGCCTAAAGACTAGAGGTGAGGCCAAACTTGCCTTCATGGAAAAACTATAGGGGTGACCGGAAGCCCCAGGTGGAGCTCATAATCTATTGGAGTTCAAAAACAAGCAGAGAACTTTAGCTTTAGTGGACATGGGTGCATAATACATCTTAATTCATGAAACCCAGGAAAAGAGTTGAGTAAATGGGCAGCTACAGGGGATAGGGAGGGCAAATAATCTGAGGGAAACAAACTCCTCCCCTCCTTGGTTTTGAGTGGAGTCCCCTGCTGCTTACTCTACTGCCTTTATCTCATGTATTTCAGAAAATATCTTGGGTATGAATGTCCTTTTAGGATGTGCTTTATAAATGTCTGTGGGGGAATTCCACTTATGACTCTGGCTGGTAAAAGGTATTTCAATCCTACAACTCCCTCCCGCACAACATATTGTTAAAGTGAAACAATATTGTCTTCTTGGTGGGATAGAAGAAATTACAGCCACCATGCAGGAACTGGCCAAACTTAATATTATGCAGCTAGCTTAGAGTTCTTTCAACAATCTTGTATGACCAGTAAGAAAATCTGATGACACATAGATGACAAGTAACTAAATAAGGTGGTGTCCAAGGTACATGGTGCTGTGCCTAATATAACTCAAGTGATAGAACAAATAATATAGGCACATATCATGCTGTGTTAGATTTAGTTAATGACTTCTTCAGCGTCCCTTTACACCCTGACTTGTAGGCATTATATTGATGATGTTATGCTAACTTCTGAAGATTTGTCATTACTACAGCAACACCTTGAAGCATTGTGTACCCTTTTCCAATGCAGAGAATGGGCCATCAATTGCCAAAGACAAAATGCCCAGGACCAGCTGTAAAGTTCCTAGGGGTTGCTTGGTTGGGTAACACATGCCTTATTTCAGGCAGTCATTGACAAAATACATTTTTACTTGCCTAAAACAGTTAAATAGTTACAACATTGTCCAGGCCTTTTGGGGTATTGGCAGGCTTTAGTACACATTTAGCTCAATATTTGCATCTCCTATACAGAAAAATAAATGAAGAGATCTAGTTGGTGCTGGGATAAACAACAAGAAGAAGCATTTGCTAAGGCTAAAATACTAGTAAACACAAGAATTAGATTCCCCATTTCCCAGGATATCAGTGTCTTTAGATGTGACCATAAGGGTCACATCTCACAAGTCCAGCATGACAAAGAAGTTCCCCTAGGATTCTGGTCACAGCTATGAAAATATGTTGAAACCCAGTGTTCCCCAACTGAACAGGTCCTAGGCATATACAAAGCTTTGCAGCAAGGTGAACCCATAAGTGCTGCTTTGCTGGAAACAGAGAGAACAGGACTCCCTACTAAGGTCTGGCTAGAGGGATTGTTTTCCAGGTCTGCCTCAACTATTACTCAGGCCTTCACTTTACAAAAGTGGCATGCATGCCTACAACAATGTAGGGCTCCTCTCACGAGTCCCTTAAGAAATAAACTGCATGCTCAGGGCCAGCACACTATGAGACTAGTGCTGCCCCTGCTGTGGAGCTTCCACAGGTGATGCCTCCAATAATACATAAAGGCATGACCCTTATCCCTAAATATGCTTGGGATTAAGACAGGTTGAACCAAGGTAACCTCTGTATACAGATAGTATTAGCATAGCTGTCTGTCCAAAGACAGATACTATCTGGTTTGAGATAGGAATGCAGCAAGGCAGTCACTGGGCAGAACTCTGACCTGCATAGTTGGTTTGGACCCACAAGCCATGGCTTATAGTTGTCTGTACAGATAGTTGGGCATTACTGAGGCTCTTACAACTTGACTTGCCCAGTGGGCCTAGGATGACTGGTGTGTGCTTTACAAACCCCTGTAGGGAGCTGCCATGTGGAAAAACATTTGGAAAAGGCTACAATAACCCACTGAGAGTGTAATTGTGTATTATGTTTCAGCACACTTGTTAGATTCACTTCCCACTGGTAACATGGAGGCTGATGTCCTAGCAAAAATGAGAACATTGGCTCCCTTGCAATCTTTCAAGCTAGTTGATTGGATAATAAGCATAGTGGACATCACAGTGCATCCATGGGCTGGAAAATAGCAAAGGGAGCAAGATTGCCCCTCCAATATGCAAATTTAGTGGCAGCAATAACAAACTGCTTAGTTTGCTCCCACTTGTGCCCTTGCCACATCCACATATATCTGGACATATGCATAGAACAGCTGCACCTGTGAGAGACTGGCAGATACACTACATTAAACCTCTTCTGCCAGTAAGCTTGGAACAAAAATGTGCACTGACATATGCCATGGAATTTTTGCAGGACTTCTCTTGCAAAAGGGCAAACAAAATAGTCACCATTAATGGCTTGAGGCAAAACAGTGTCATGTATGGATACTCTTGATGCATTGTTAATGACTGAGACACGATATTCAGTGGACACGATGTCCAAGATGGAGTCATATAATCCCCAAGCAGTCAGGTTGATTGAAAGGAAACATGGTATTTTGAAGGCAAAACTTCAAGCATTCTCATACTCCAATACTTTGCATGGGTGGGTGAAGGTTTTGCTTCAAGTCATTATAAACTTGAATTCATTGAGAAAATACAGGGCTGGCAACAGACCAATGACTCAGGATCACCATAGAGAAGGGTTCATTAACTGAGTTATAAAGAAAGTCTGACCACACAAACATCTACTGTAGTTGATCAAAGGTCAACAGCAGATGTTATTTGCGACCCCCCAAGATCTTGAGCCGGGGTAGGGGACAATGGAATGAGAATTGGACTGGTAATTTTCTTAAGGTTAGATAGGTTATTTCTTGCCAGAGAACAAGGAATTTTCTGGACAACTGAAGTGGTCTCCACGGATCCTTTTGGAGTCTGGGTCAAGATGATCCAAATACCAACACACTGGAACAGGGTTCCTTTTAAAGTAAACTTTCATCAGCCATTTAACACGGTATCTTTCTACCCCTGTAACCTGAGAGATAATGCTGGCACCTTCACCCCTTGGGCAACATGTTTGGTATGCACCCCATCACATAATCATTTGACTGCCTATGTCCTGTCCAGCAGAAGTGAGGCAGAGTTATTTTGCTTGTTCCACCAAGGACCTACTAAACATTGTATTTCCTCCAACAGTCATCTGTTTGTGTTGCTGTTCAGTGCTACAAGAAACCTTTTGCTTTTGATCCTGGGAAACATGGTTGTAAAAGGTCTTATTAATTCTATGCCATACGCCTGGCATAAGTATCATTGCTTGTTGTTTGTATTTTTGTTTTGGCTTCTGCTTACAGGTAGAAAATTAACTGATGCAACGTGTCACTGAAACAATTGAAATGACTGCAGCACCCCTCCCCTCTGAATGATCAGGGACCATCATGGAAGAGGTGGGTGCATGAGATTGTAAGAGACAGATTAGAAGAGTGGAGACAAAAGTTACTTCATCTTGGATGCTAATCCATATCTACTAGCCCCACTCTGTGCTATAGAATTCTATGGGTTTGTTAAATATGGAGTGTCAATACTGTAGTATACAGAATTGCTTAATTGCCCTAAAAATGCTGCTAATATATTCTGATTAGCCCCAGTTAAGTGAATGCCTTCTGGTTTCTACTTTATTTCCTGTCCGTAGTATAAGCAAAGTGACATTGATTTTATTGTGCAAGTTATAGGCTATGATGCATATAGCATTCTTGTCTTTTCTGGAGGGTAGCCTTTAATTGTCTTACACAGAACACACATATTTTTTCCATATGGTATATAAGCCTTAAGTCCGGGGAGTAACAGTATGGAGATCTACCTGTCTTCTAGCTGCCCAAGACCAGTCTTCTGTCTGTAAGTTCCCCTAATAAATCACCTAAAACTGACAAGCTGGATTTCTCTGCCTCCTTCTTTGGTTTCAACTCTCCTTTGGCATTTGGGGGCTGCTTTGCATATACAGCCCTTTTATGGAGCACCTCATGTAAAGGGTATGTGCTATGAACCTGACTTTAACTGTTAATGTTAACTTTTGTCACTTGCTAAGGTAGCAATTATCAGATTTCTCCAGTGTAGTCACACGCCCCCTGCCTCCAACTTTCCATGCTGTACTCTCTGGAAGAATGCCACTATATGGAAGAATATCATTATACGCTGGGCACATTTAAAGAGTGAGGAAATCACACTCCAGCTCCTTAAGGGTGGAGTATCTGTATAAATTATTTAAAATTATTCTTCATGGAAATTTATTTCATACTTTTTACTTATGATGCAGTAGTGTGTTATTCGCTTTTTAAAATCAAGGTATGTGAACTTTGGCTATTTGCAGCTCTTTCAATTGGCTTCTTTATTTCTTTGATAAACTATTAAAATGGTGTTTCTGTTTTGTTTGTACTTTTTAACCACTTTCTTACTTTCTAGCATTACAAGCTTATATATTCCCCACTAAAGTCCTGAATCTGCCATTTCTCCAGTAAATGCTGATTTCTCCTATTAGAAACCAAGAGCTGGGTGTGCTTATTGCTACCGGGTTATCATCATAGGCTTTCTGAGCTGGCAAGCAAGAACATATATTTGTTTGTGTGCATATGTGTGTGTGTGTGTGTGTGTGTGTGTGTGTGTGTATTAAACTAATCTGTGTATAAACATATCTATAAATATTTCTATATGTAACTATCTGTATCTACTATATACATTAAACTATATATGAGTTTATGCTAATGTCTCCAACTCTAGTCCATTACCTCATGAATTATTCTAGCCTTCTCGGTTTATTTATTTGCAATCTTTCATTCCAACAGCAAAAAACTTGACTTTTACCATCTACTCTCTCTTGACTCAAGTGATCAACTCCAGTATACATATATAGTATAGGTATATCTAGGGGTTTCAGAACTGTTAACCTGTATACCAGTGGAAAAAATATTTCTCAAGTAAATTGTTATATACATGTTCTTTAGTCTTTAGTTTTATAATCTCCACTGATTTCCAAAGTTACTTATTTCAGTAACTTTATCTTTTTAACACCTTCAGTGAGGTTGTTTCTTATATTTGCAATACAGTTATATTTTTTTTCATCACAATCTACATTCTGTCCTAGGGTTCCTGGATCTCCTAAATAGTTTTATTTTTAACTTGCATCCATTAAGGCTCACTCTTTGTGCTATAGAATTCTACAGGTTTGATACATACATAATACGAATACTGTAGTATACAGAATTGTTTAGCTGCCCTAAGAAGTCCTTTGTGGCTCATCTATTTGATCTTTCACCTCTTTAAACCCTGGGCAACCACTGATCTATTTATATTTCTAAAGTTTTGCCTTTTCCAAGATGTTATACAAATGGAATCATACATTATGCACTCATTACAGACAGACTTCTTTGGTTTGGAAATACACATTTAAGATTCATCCATGGTTTTTCATGACTTGATAGCTCAGTCCTTTTAATTGCTAAATGATATTCCAAGTGTGTGTACCACAATGTATTTATGCATGTACTTACTAAAACACACTTCAGTTGCTTCTAGTTTTTGGCAATTATAAACGAAGCTGTAGGTGTTTTCATATATGTATGTTTTCAAATCATTTGAGCAAATACATATGAGTGCAAATGCTGGACCATATAGTAATACAATGTTTACCTTTATGAGAAACTGTCAAATGTCTTCTAAAATGACTGGACTATTTTGCTTTCCTACCAACAATACATGCAAGTTCTGATTGTTCTTTATTGTCACCAGCAATTGGTATTGTCAATTTTTTAATTTTATAAATTTTGATAGGTCTATAGTTGCTTAGTTTACTGTTGCTTAATTTACATTTCCTTATGACAGATGATATTGAGCATTTTTTCATAGTTTATTTGCTATTAGCATATTTTCTTTAGTGAGATCTCTATTCAGATATTTCGTCCATCTTTGAACTGGTGTTTTTTTGTTTGTTTGTTTTGGTTTTTTGTTGTTGTTTTTTTGGTCATTGGGGTTTCAAAGTTCCTTGTATATTTTATATGTAAGTCCATGATCAGATGTCTCTTTTGCAAATACCTTATTTCAGTGGCTTATCCTTTTATTTTTTTAACAGCATGTTCCACGGAAGTCTTGATTGATTTAAGTACAATTTGTTTATTTTTTTCTTTCATACATTGTGCTTTAATGTATTTAAAAACTCAAAGAGAAGACAAAAAAGAGTAAAAATGGGCAAAATAGTTGAGGAGGCATTTCACAAATTAAGATCTACAAGTGGCCAATAAGCCTATAAAAAAGATGTTCTATAGTATTAAACAACAGAGGGTAAATGAAACAAATTAATATTTAGAGACCACTCTAATTTCAAAAAAATTTAAATGACAGTAGGAACTGTCGCTACAGATATGGAGAAACAAGAACTTATATCACTTTTATTGAAAATATAAAGCAGTTACAAACACTGAAAGACTGCTTGGCAGCTTCTTATAAAATTAGACACACACTTACCATATGACCAGCAGGCTTTGGAAAATTGTTGGAATATATTCTAGCTTCAAGTGGAAACTATTATATATTAGAACTAGTGGAGTGACTTTAAATAATTTATATAAGGTAGGAATGACCCTCAACCTGCTGCACAGAGAATGAATTGTTCTGGAGCAAGTGGAGGCAATAATGGTAGGAGGGAAACAACTGAAGTGTTATTTGAGTGTCAATGTTGGTGGTGATAGGAGTGGAGAAGAAAAGAAAAGCATAGTTCAGGACATACTTTAGAGGAGTTAATGGGAATTGAGAGTAAATTGGGTATGGGTAGTGAGCGAAGGGAAAGAGCAGAGGAGTTAAAGATTAAAGTTGTTGTTTGAATCAGTGGTAAGAACGAAGATGGCATTAATTTGAACTGAAAAGCCCTAGGGAAGAAGAGTTTTTTGCAAATAGAGTTTTATGTATTTTAAACTGGAGATTTTATTTGATGTCGAGGGGAAATATTTAAGTGGAGTGCCAAATAAGGACGTCAACCATTTCTCTGGTATATGAATTACAAATATTTCCCCATGTTAATATTTGCCTTTTTAATGTGATTATTATATAATCATGTATGATTGTGTAGTGAACATTTATATTCAAATATATGCTATATGTTGTATAGGGAAATGAAAATATATTTTCTTATATCTACCTATTCCTTTTAATTGGCATTTCAAAAATAAGACATTCTCTGAATGCTTTAAAACTTCAGAGTAGAAAATTTTCAAATGCCTTTGCCAAATTTCCTAGCAACTACTGTATTTTCAATTTAGGTTTGTTAAAATTATGCTTTACATACTTAAGCACTTGTGTTCGTATACAAAAGTAAAGTTCAAGAACCATTTGAGGGAACACAATTGTCTCTACTCCAACCACCATGAATGGAGGAACACTTGATCAGATATAACACCCCTTTTTATTTGAATTCTCAATTATCCAAAGCGAAAGCAAAAACAATCTTACTTGTCGAATAACTTTCTAGATGAACTTAAATATTTTAGATGAATTTAAATATTTCAAAAGTATAAGAAAATAAATGAAATAAATATACTTACATTTTGGTCTTAGACATTTTCTTTAAGATAACTTATTTTATAAATACTTATTTTTCACCTAAGATATATCCGATTCCATAGTAAGTTTAGTTTTTTTCCAAGTTGCTGTTGTAGGTGTCATAATTAATAATTATGATATATAGGGTGTTTGAAGGGAAGTGAAATGCACTGTTACCTCTACGTTCCATTATAAATACACTGCACAGTCTACTAACATATTAAAGTCACATTTTTCATAATATCAAATTTATAATAAAGTACTATATTAAATGTTTAATTTGTGGGAACTAGGTCAAACTAGCCCCAAATCAATTGAGTTTATTATAAGATAAAAACTGAACTGACTCACCTAAAGCTGCGCTTTTATCAGTAATAATCTTGACATTACTAGCTCAACATTTCCATGAAAGGGAATAAGGGCCAAAAATAAAAAATGCTCCCAAAGGAGGAGACACAGGATGAAAGAATAAAACTGTGTTTTATTTATTTTTGTTTTGTTTTGTTTTGTTTTTGAGACGGAGTTTTGCTCTGTTGGCCAGGCTGGAGTACAGTGGCACAATCTTGGCTCACTGCAACCTCCGCCTTCTGAGTTCCAGCAGTTCTCCTGCCTCAGCCTCCTGAGTAGTTGGGACTACAAGCATGTGCCACCACGCCTGGCTAATTTTTGTACTTTTAGTAGAGACAGAGTTTCAACATGTTGGCCAGGCTGCTCTTGGACTCCTGACCTCAAGTGATCCACCCAGCTTGGTGTCCCAAAGTGCTGGGATTACAGGCGTGAGCCACCGTGGCCAGTCTATTTAGTTTTTAACATACACATAGAAAAGAGGCAAGAGCAAATGTTTTAGAAGTGTTGTATGCAATTTGAACATGGATTCTAATATGGAAAGAGGCAGCAGGAAATTTGAAGAGAAGCTCAGCTTACATAATGATGTTTATAGTTCTAATATTTTATTAGTACTGTAGTTTACTTTCTGCGACATGGAAAACAGCTATAAAAATAATAAGACCATGCTTATAAATGGCAAGATTATGCTACAAAGGGCTTTGTGGTTGACATGTAATTGCCATTGAGGCCTCTGACTCTCTTGTCTGGGTTCATTAGCCTACAAGTAAACTACAGTTGCTATTTTTCTAAAAGAAGTGGATATTTACACAAAGTTATGCTCATACTTATCAATTAATAAATGTTTCTCTTGTCACTTTTAGCAAGTACAAAGTTAGATAAATAACACAATACCAATTTTCTTTAATGCTTTATCTAAAGCACACTTCTGTTTTGCTTCCCTATTTGAAAATGTTAAACTACATGAGTATGGATCATCTTTTTCAGGAAACTGCAGATAAAAACTGAAATAGGTAGAAAGTAAGGGTGTGATAGGGAGACATTAGAAGTATTTCTTAGAAGTGTTCTCTAATTTCCCTCATGACTATGAGTAGGCTTTATACTTGTTTTTGTTTTTTTTTCTTTGAGAACCTCAGAGCGTGAATTAATCCCACAGGTCTTAAAGCCATTTTTAAAAATACTGAGAAAAGGAGAAAGTTATAAATAGGCTTTTCCCTAAAGAGCCTCATTGAATTTACAAGTATGCATGCATACATCCCACATATTTTACACACACACAAAACTGTCAAGGTTGCACTGGCTGAGCTGATGTAGTAAAGCTGACCTTAGGAGATGATCTGATGGTAAATGAGGTGACTGAGCATTCATTTGAAAGGGAAATTTTGGTCATTTTAATCAGAACAGTAGTTGGTTCTCCTGTAGAGAAGACAGATTAGCGATTGATTGGAACAATTAATTAATATTTATGAAAAGAAAATAATTATATAGTTTATTATAAATGAGCAAATTAAAGTTTTTATACTATAACTCTTGTCTAGATACATACATTAGAATTCCATTTTTTTAAAGATTCACAATAAAGGAACTGTAGAAAAAATTATAGGATGTTCATTAATCCAGTCAATGTAAATGATGGCTATGAAGACTTAAAATTCTTTTAATTGGATGTTAAATTAAAAACACGATTTTCACTTACAGCTCAATATGTAAAATTACATATGGTTAAGAAAACAGCAAAATCCTATAAATGTTGAGTGGTTGCTGCTAAAACCAGAGATTACAAGTGATTCAAATTTTATCTTTATAGTTTTCTATGTTTTTCAGGCTTTCTACAGTCAGCCAGTAATGTTTTTTATAATCAGTGGAATACCTAAGTTTTATTTAAATGGCCTTATCTATCAAATTATATCTCTTGCTTACACATTATCTTGACACAAAGAATTTCATTCTGAAAGTGAGACTCTATCTGCGAAGGTCCTGACAACCATGGACAAGCCCTGATAATGATTTACAAATACTCCCGGGAAATTACCTCTATCTTCTAAACAACACAGCGTCATGTTCACTGTAACTTATAATAACAAATTGGTCATGCGACTTAATAGACAATTTTAATTAATGCTGTTTTTATTCCAGCAGTATTCTCTACTTCAGTTAAATTCAAAGAAGCTGCTATATTGAAAAACTGAAGAGGGAGCTGGATGTGAGTTTTTTGGCCATGAAGAAGATTTTTGCTTCCTCTGCAGTGATACAAATGAGCATGCTCATTCCTCACCTGGGAAAAAAACACTGAGGCTGCTGTCATTCTGATACTGAAACTCATAATGATGAATGTTGTTTCTTTAGGTGCAAGGGCAGAGTTAAGCTGTGTTGGAAGAGAAAACAACCTTTACAAACACATAGCCACATGAAGGAAAAGTACTATAAAGAACTGAATCAGTCTTTGAACTAAAGCTATCATAAGATTAATCTGATTTATTTTGTGTAAAATGTTGAGCATGGCATATAGTAGAATCTCAATAAGTGTGTATTGAATAAATTTGAAGTGTGACTATAAAGTAATAAGGCAGGTTCCACAGGTTGCCACAATATTTTATGGCTATGGCTTGCTTGTTATTTTACCGTTGATATAAAAGGGATCTTCTATATAAGACCAATTTTGTCCTTGTTTTCTGACCTTAATACCCTTGATTTTTGCAGTACTTAAAAAAAATAGATTTAAGAGTCAGACACATCTGGATTCAGTCCTTGCTCTTGTATTGTGAGCCTATGCCCTTGGGCAAATAACCTAACTTATATAAGCCTCAGTGTCTTCCTTTGTAAAATAGGAAAAATAAAACCCAACTCAAAGAGTTTTGATGAGAATTAAACAAAATAATATGAGTAGAGCAGTACACCTGAGTTATAGTAAGTGCTCAGTAGATAGGAGATATTATTATTCTTGAAATGAATTCATTCTATGGCATTGAGAGCTAGTATCTTAGGCAACAATATAGCAGAATTGTTAAGAGGTTGGGGTCTGAGTCAGACAATCTTTGTTTCATGTCCCATCTGTCTCTTACTAGTTGTGTGATCTAGTTATTGAGCTTTCTTAAGGCTCAGTTTCTGCACCTGTAAAATGACAACAAAACAATTTCCTCACAGAGTTATTCTGAAGATTTAATTAGAGAATTCATGCAAAATGCGCAGCAGAGTGTTAAGATTTACTAAGAGTTGAGTAACATTAGTTTGCAATGAACTTGTTACTGGCAAGACCCAGTCAAGGGCGACATTGATCCTGTTGCTGGTTCCCGAACGTCCAGGCTTTCTAAAACCTTTGCTCAGCAAAGATCTCTTATATAAGCATCTGCGGGAGGGCTATGTTCACTCGTCTGCCTTACTACAGTGAATTGATGGCTTCCCTTTACCCTATTCCTAATGTCTTCGTTCAGCTCATCAAACAGTAGCTGCTCCACTATATATATCCCATACACATTTATTCAGCATCATATATCCTTAGAAGTTGCTGTCTTTTGACACCATGCGGATAATGAGAAAATAAAAAATTACAAAGTAAAAGAACTCTCATAAAGTATTTGTGGTCATTATTCCCTGCCTCTTTTAAAAAAAAAAGCTTGAGCTTCATTCCCCAGCTGGCTATCCCAACTGCTTTGTAAGCTCGACGTACAGATATCATTAGACCCAAGATCTGTCAGACTTTTCATTCTTATCTACTCTGTCCACATGGATCCCATTCTATCTCTAACACTACAGTCTTCAAGGTGACCACTCTTCTCTATATAAATCAGAACCTGTTGTTCCAGAGGGAATCCAAGTTATCCTTAGTAAGCATTCATTAAATGCAATACAACATACATAATTGATCTGTGATCCTCACTAAGCCCTGCAAGGCACATAACTCCAGTTCCACTTTACAGATTTGTAAATTGTGCTTCAAGCAGTATGACAGCTTGGTAGGAATGGAAAAGATGAAGCATAAAATCAGATCATGATCACTGAACCAAGCTATCACTCAAAAAATAATCTAAATGATCAATTGATCTCCCGAAATAAGTAGGACATATCCATGACTCATTTATAAAGTGTTAGTATATGCCATTTCCTTTCATGATATCTGAACCATTAGTAATTTTGAACCATGTTAAGAGAGCATAAAATTTTGAGGCATCAAAGGGATAATTTAAAGTTTATTTTTCTTGTAAAATGATGCTTCTCTTTACAAAGAATTTACAATAAGGACACCAAAGTGGTACAATTCATTACAACACATCTAAGGAATAGTGTGTGGTCACATTGGACTAAGTATCATCTTCTCTGATTTGTTTAGTCAGAGTTTGGTAGTTTTCTGCATATAGATCCTTGGTTAATTTTGTTGGATTATTATACATAATAATAATATTTATTTTGATGCTAATATAAATGATACTTTGTTTTTAATGTAAAATTCCAATTGTTCATTGCTAGTATATAGAAAATAAATTGGCTTTTGAATATTAGCCTTTTATCCTGTAACATTTCTATAATTGCTTGTTAGTTGCAATTGATTTTGTTGTTGTTGTTGTTGTTCTTTCTGATTTTATACATAGATAAACATTTCATCTGTGATAAAAAGACTGTTTTATTTCTTCTCTTTCAATGCATATGACTTTTATTGTCTTTTGTGCTAGCTAGGACTTCCAGTATGATATTGAATAGGAGTGGGAGAGAGGACATTATTATCTAGCCTTATTCCTGATCTTGGGTGGCAGGCATCGAGTTTCTCACTATCAAGTATCATGTTAGCTGTAGGTACTTTATAGATGATCTTTGTTAAACTTAGCAAGTTTTCCTCTATTCCTAGAGTGCTGAGATATTTGCTGGAATTTTTAAAATATGTGTTGTGCCAATTGACATGGTTATTGCCTTTATGTATTTTGCCTTTGATGAGATGGATTACATTCATTGATTTTGGAATGCTGAACCAGCCTTGCATACCTGAGATAAATCTTACTTGGTTGTGGGGTGTAGTCCTTTCTATACATTTTTGTTTCGATTTTTCTAATATTTGTTGAGAATTTTTGCATTTACATTCGAGATAGTTATTGCTGTATCATTTTCTTTCCTTCTAATGTATTTACCTGGTTTTTAGTGTTAGAGGAATGTGTACCTCACGGAATGAACTAGCAAGTGCTCCCTGGTTCTATTTTTTTCTGCAAAATATATGGAAAAACTGGTATTATTTTCTTCACAAATGTTTAATATAATTCATCAGTTAAATCATATAGGCCTGATGCTTTCTATTTAAGAAGGTTTTAAATTATTGATTAAATATCCGATATTCAGATTATTGTTTCTCCTCAGTGAGTTTTGGTACTTTGCATCTTTCAAGAAATTGGTCATTTCATCTAAGACTTAAATTTGTGGATATAGAGTTGTCTATAATATTTATTTATTATCCTTTTAAAGCTCATAGAATTAGTGCTGATGTTTCTTTTTTCATTTTTGATATGGTTCATTTGTGTCTTCTCTCTTATTGCTTTGTTAACCTGGCTAGACATTTATCAATTTTATTGATCTTTTTAAAAAATCAGCTTCTTAAAGAACTTTTCTGTCTTATGGATTTTCTTTGTCAATTTCATTTGTTACAGCTCTAATTTTTATTACTTCTACTTTTCTACTTGATTTAGGTTTTACTCTTCTTTTTCTACTTTTCTAATGTGGAAGCTCAGTTTATTCATTTTGAGTATTTCTTTTTTTCTAATACATTTTATGCTATAAATTTTCTTCCAACCACTGCTGTGGCTGCATTCCACAAATTTTGATAACCTGTATTTTTATTTGTATTTACTTAGTTCTGAATATTTTTAAATTTATTTTGAGAGTTCTTCTTTAACTCACATGTTATTTAGAAGTATGTTCTTTAATCTCAAATATTTCAGATTTTGCAGGTGTTTTACAGTCATTAATTTCTAGTTTAATCCCATCATTGTTTAAGCATATACTTTATATAATTTTTATTTTGAAAAATTTGTTAAAGTGTGTTTTATGGCACAAAATGTAAAGTCAGTATTTTTTAATGTTTTCTATGAGTTTGAGAAGAACATGCATTCTTTTGTTAGATGAAATATTCTACACATATGTATAATGTGGATCCAATTGATTGATTGTGCTGTTCAGCATAACTCTTTCTTTAGTGATTTTATGGTCATTGGATATGTTAATTTTTGATAGAGAGGTCTTGTGCTGAAGTCTCCAGATATTATAGCATATTCCTCTATTGCTTCTTGGAGTTCTGTCATTGTATTTGCTTCATGTATTTTAATATTCTCTTCACAGGTAAATGAATAAGATTTTTTATATCTTCTTGGAGAATTGACCCATTTTAAAAATCATTTAATATCCCTGTTTGTCACAAATAATTTTTCTTCATAAGAAGTCTGCCTTGTCTGAAATTAATATATCTATTTTTATGAATTAGAACAGCTTTCCTTTGATCAGTGTTAACATAGTATATCTTTCTTTATCCCTTTAACTTATCTGTGCTTTATATTTAAAGTCATGGGAGGAGTCCAGTTCAAAACTGAAGCCCATAGGTTCGAGAACCAGCAAGAATTCAGTGTTTCCATTTCAGCCCGAAAGCAAGAAAAACATTAATGTTCCAGTCTGAAGACTGTTTGGCAGAGAAATTCTCTCTTACTCATCCTTTTTGATCTATTGGGGCATCAACTGATTGAGTGAGGCTCACCGACATAAGGGAGTGTAATCTTCTTTACTCAGTCTACCAATAATTCTACCTGAAACATCCTCACAGACACAACCAAGAGGTGAAAGATCTCTGCAGTGAAAACTACAAAATATTGACTAACGAAATTGAAGAAAACACAAATAAATGGAAAGATGTCCTATGTCCAAGGATTGGAAGAATTAACATTGTTAAAATGCTGTACTTCCCAATCTACAGATATAATTCAATCCCTATCAAAATGCCAATGACATTATTCACAGAAATAAGAAAAAAATCATAAAACTTACATGGAACTACAAAAGACCCTGAAGAGTCAATGCAATCTTGAGCAAAAAGAACAAAGCTGGAGGCATTACACTACCTGACTTAAAAATACACAACAAGGCAATATTAACAAAAAGAGCCTGGTATTGGCATAAAAAAGATGCACAGACCAATGGAATAGAGTATCTATATGACCCAGTAATAAATCCATGCATTTGCAGTCAACTAATCTATGATAAAGACTCCAAGAACACACATTGAGGAAAGGACAGTCTCTTTAACATATGGTGTTGGGTACACTGGATATCAACATGCAGAAGAATGAAACTAGAACCTCATCTCTCACTGCCTACAAAAATCAATTCAAAATGGATGAAAGATTTAAATATAAGACACACAACTGTAAAACTACTAGAAGAATATGTAGGGGAAACATTTAACATTGATCTGGGGAAGAGTTGTTTGGTTTTTTTTTTGTTTTGGTTTTTGTTTTCAGTACCTCAAAAGCACAGACAATAAAAACAAAAGTAGACAAATGCATTATTTCAAACGAAAAAGCTTCTGCACAGCAAAGAAGACAATCAACAGAGTAAAAAGATAACCTACAGAATTGGATAAAATATTTGCAAATTACACATCTGAAGCAGGGTTAGTATCCAAAATATATCAGGAACTTAAATAACTCAATAGCAAAAAGATGTAACTAAATTTTTAAATAGGCAAAGGACCCAAATGTTTCTCCATTTCTCCAAGAAAGACACACACCTTTGTGTGTCTGTGTGTCTTTTTTGGAGAAAAGATTTTTTTTTTTGGAAAAAAAAAAAAAAAGATGTTTTTTCTCAAAAAAAAAAAAAGGTGTTTTTTGGAGAAAACAGGTATATGAAAAAATGTTCAACATCACTAACCATCAGGGAAATCCATATTAAAGCCACAATGATATATTGCGTCACACCTGTTAGAGTAGCTATTATCAAAAAGACAAAAGACAACAAGAGTTGGCAAGGATGTGGAGAAAAGGGAACTCTTCTACACTGTTGGTTGGAATGCAAATTAGTATAGCCCCTATAGAAAATACTATGGAAGTTATCCAAAAATTGAAAATAGAACTACCATATAATCCAACAATCCCACTACTAGGTATATATCCAAAGGAAATTAAATTGGTTGATTCAAGAGATGTCTGCACACTCATATTTATTGAAGCACTATTCACAATAGCCAAGATGTGAAATTAACCTAAGTGTCCATCAGCAAACAGATAAAGAACATGTAGTATATTTACACTATGGAGTACAATTCAGCCACAAAAGAATAAAACCTGTCACTTTCAGCAAAATAAATGAACCTGGGAGACACTATGTTAATTGATATAAGCCATGCACAGAAAGACAAATATTGTATGATCTCACCCATATGTAGAATGCAAAAACATTGATCTCAAAGAAGTAGAGAGTAGATTAGTGGTTACCAGAGGCAGGAAAGGGTAGAGGGAAGAGGGGCATAAAGAGAGGTTGGTCAACAGGTACAAACTTAGTTAGATAGGAAGAATGAATTATCATGTTGCATTGCATAGTAGAGTGCCTATAGTTAATAATATATTTTATATTTCAAAATAAATAGAAGAGAGGATTTTAATTGTTCCCACCACAAAGAAATAATAAATGTCTGATGTGATGGATATGCTTGTTATTCTAATTTGATCATTACACATTGTATACATACAGTGAAACATCACACTGTACCCCATAAGTATATACATTTTTTGGAGTGTCAGTTAAAAAGTAAAAACAAATAATGTTCGACGAAATATATGAAAACCTTATGGTCCTGTCAAGTTGACACATAATTTTTACTATCACTATATGCATTGTAATTTTTCACTAAAAGCTGGAAATTGGGTAATAGGAGCTGAGGTTCATAAGCCTTTAGTGTGAGGTTTAATGTGAATCTGTCTAGGAGTTGGACGGTGTTAATGTTTGCGGTAGCTGTAGGGGCCATAGATTTTATCATCCTCTAATGTTCTTATTTTTGTCTGTTCTTTTGTCTTTGGATGTCTCTAATAATTTCTCCTTTTATTAAATCTGCATCTTCAAGATCTGTTCATTATAATGCACTGTTATTATTCTAGAACCTTTGTGATGTGGTGGTAAGGCATTTTGTGAGGGACGGGAAAGTGCTCTATAATGCTGTATACTAAATTTTAGTCTTTTAGTGGGTCTGAACTTCTGAGCTGTGACCTTCATATGTGTTTCTTAGGTTTTATCTTTTCCCTCAAAATGAAGACAGGAAAACTAGAGCAGAATTTGACTGATTGCCTTTTCCCCAGATAGATTAGGTTTGGTTCTGGTAGTTGTTTCCCTTGGAGAGCTGTTCTTAGTCATGCTCTAAACATATTTCAGAATGATTACTTTTCCTCTACCCCTGGTAGAAACATGAGGGGATGTGTCTTTCATCTTCATCATGAGAACCTATTCAGTTTCCTGGAGGAGAACTCATAAAAAGTGTAGAGTTTCCCTATGACTGTTGCCCCCAGGAGTTTCTCACATGCTAGTTCTTCCAGACTCAGCCTCCAGTAATTTGTCAAAATTACTTTGTGTCCAGTCAGTTGATGGCTATGTGTTTGCTCCAGGTAAGCTGATCTTTATTGTGATTCTCTGCGTTCATCTTTCTCTACAGATTTCTGGGTATTGGTTTACCTTGTGACCTTATTGCTCTAAGAGGTCCAAGAAAAGTGGTTTATGTTCCCTTTCTCATGGGAGTGATGGATTCCAAGCACTTTATATGTTAGAAATACAGCAGAACTTTACATCTTCTCTACCAGTGATGTTTTTGGATTGCAATTAAAGGGGAAATCCATAGTTTCTCTATTTTTCCCTTATCTCTTTCTACCTTACACCATGGAATTGTTGATATAGTTGTTTCAATAGCCCTGAGGGATTTTAAAATTGCATATTTTAAAATATAACCTAAATGCTTGTTAAAATACAGAAATTGTAGTTAAAATACAAATATTAAAATGTGGTTTCTCATGTTTTAAGATTTAAGGACATAGGAGTTAAACTAGGGGATCAAAATGGAACTGGGGCTGTCCTTAAATCTCAGGTTTTATTACTTAAGTAAATCTTATAGGTTACTTAGCAGATAAATACTACTGATTGGTGACTCAAGAAATAATAAGTATTTACAAAAATGGATTAATACATATTAATTTTCATTATCAATTTATATAAGCTGTTTATAGGTAGCAAATTTAAAAAATTTTAAAAAGCAAATTAAAGAGAAGATATTGTTTTTTAATGCAATTGATTAATATGCAGATAATAAAATTCTAATTCTTCCCTGTAAAAGAATGGGAATATGCAACATGTTTTCTATAGGTAACATTTTAGTGTCATATGTATCATTTTCCTTAAGAGTAATATAAGTAGCCATATTTAATTCAGTTTATACAGTTTTACCTTTACTTTTCATACAGGTAATACCTTCATATAGTGCAACACTAATTAGTATTTAAACACAAAAAAATCTAATATTTGCTTACAGATTGAACTTTAATTTTTTGGCTGGTTAAAAGGTTGGGTTTCCATTAACTGAAATGAGTAGGACTTCAAGTAGAGCAGATTAGTAGAAAACATTCATAAATTGCATTGGGTGATTTATGTTTCATATTCCTACAAGATAGCCAAGAAGATAGGTTGTGTTGGCAGTCAGAAATATATATCTAGAGTTCATCATAGAAAGTTGGGCTGGAGATATGCATTTGAGAGTCATAAGTAATTAAAAGTTGTTTAAAACTATGGAACTAGATGAGATTACCAACTTAGAGCATATATGACAGAGAACCAAGCCTTGAGCCACAGGGTATACAATATTAATCATTCAGGAGAGTGAGGAGCACACTGTAAAGGAAAGAGATTGAGGAGGAGTGAAGTGGGTAGAAAGCATATTAGGAACTGTGGCTTCCCACAATCCAAGTGAATAACAAATTTAGGAAGAAAAAATGATCATCAGGAGCAAATGCTGCTCATAGGTTGAGTAAGATGGGGACGAGATGGTATCATTTGATTCAGCAACACAGAAGTCATTAGTCATATTGACAAGAGACATTATAGTGGAGAGATGAAGGCAAAAATTGTATTGGTGTAGGGTCAAGATAGAATGGAAGAGGTAGAAATGGAGACACCAAGTACAGACAATTCTTGTTATGATAGCATTTTCTTCTCCTTCACATGTTTTACTGTCAGTTCCCTTTTGATGATCCAGTGGCCTGATTAAAGTAGTGAATGAGTTGACAGTGAGAATGTTCTTCACTTGTATTGTTCTCTCTGCGTGGAGAATATTCTTCCCTCAAAACTTGTTTTCCATAATTAGCCTTCCACTGAGGCTGGCTTCTTCTCCAGGTGGACTGTGTTCCTGTGTTTCTTATAGTCTGCTGCCGTAGGAGGTAGTCTAATATTTTCAAATCTCTTAGTGTTCCCTTTATTTGCTTGCAGACATAGGGTACGAATTTCTCTACAACAATAATGTGATTTTGAGACGGGACAGTTCCCTTGAGCCCCTCATGGGACTTACAACAGGGATGGCTCCTTTACTGGGTGCTGCACTCAAACCTCTTGATGGAGAGGGAGCACGCAGGTGAACGGGTACAGGAGCCAGGGCAAGTGCCTTTGGGCACCAGCAGGAACAAACCCTGTACCAGCCTACACAGCGTCTCAGGGTTGCCTGTACCTCTGGATCCCCAGAGGGCATGTGTTACAATGCTAAAAGTGCTCTTTTAGCATTTGTCATCCAAGGATGACTAAGTGTTAAAACAGCTTGGTAGAGAGTTAGCGTGACAGCCTCTTGCACCCGCAGCCAGGTTCTTTTCTGTGCCCAAGAGGAATGAGGTCACATGAACTTGAAGGATGACGAATGCAAAGAGTTTATTGAGTGGGGAAGTGGCTCTCAGTGGGATGGGGAGCTAGAAATGAGATGGAAAGATAATCTTCCCCTGGGGTTCAGCTGAATTCCTCTCTGACTATTGTCTCCAATGTCCAGCAGCCTCTTTTCTCAACATTCAGATGGTTCTTTTCTTCTCTCCTTCTCTGCTGTGCCACTCTGCCCCTCTGCTAGTGGAGTTTTGGGTTTTTATGGGTACAGGATGGGGGGCATGGAAGACCAGGGTGGTTTGGGTAAAGGTAACATTTGGGCGGGAAAACCGGAATACATGTTCTCATTTAGGGCTGCAGGTCTAGGTTTGAGGGTGGAGCCCTTGCCAATGAGCCTACCCTTTTCTACCCAGTTTTTCCCTGCCTCCTGTCCATATCAATTCTACCCTCAATGACTTTTTAGTTTTATCTGCATAATGTCTAGGAATTCTTTGGCCTGGGTGGCATAATATGTCATTCTCTACCTAGTGTCCAAGGGTTATTTCAAATTTTCTGTTCTTTATAATAATTTTTGGTTATTCAGGTTTATTTTGTCAGAGGAAAGTAAGGGGAGGAATGATCATCTATGTTCAATCATATTTCTGGCAACTCAGGCTCAATAAAATTAGATTCCAGCCGCTTACCAGCTGATTGCTGTTGGACAAATTACTAAACTTATCTATGTGTCAGTTACTTTATCCCTAAAGTGACTAATGAAACATAAAGTATTACTATGAAAAACTGTAGGGCTTGGCATAAGTTAAACTACAAGTTCTTGCCATTCTGAAAGCACACAGTATCTTCATGATATGCAAACATCACTGCTTATCTGTTATACGCAACCATAAAGGTATCATTAAACACTGGAGAAGACTGAACATATGATGCAGAAAAAATACATAAGTTCTAAATTTCAGAAGTGTTGGGAGAAGTTAGAAAGAGATGTATATTGTTGCCAAGATTTAAGAAAATTAAGTCTGAAAAAATTCACAGACTTTTTCTAGAAATAAGACACATGACAAAATCATGTTAGGAAGACTAAAATCATAACACATGACAAAATCATGTTAGGAAGACTAAAATCATAGCAGAGTACCAAGGGGCATACTGGTCTTGGATTTTGTGATTAATGGAAACATTATAGTGTAGCCTCTAAAATTAATTCAGAGTACTTTCAATGCCCTTAAGGCATATAACAAGATAATGTAAGGTCACAAGCTTTAAAGATAGCTATCATCACCCAATTCAATTTCTTCAAACTGACTGCAAATTAGTTGTTTTTCCTTTAAGAGCTATTCTAATTCAGGGAATTAATAAGCAAAGCTTAATATATAAACCTTCCTGCCTTGCAAACTGTATTTCAGCCTTGTGGTAAATATACCATCAAGATCTTTTTTGCTAAATCATGAGAATTTTAGAAAAATAAAAAGTTTGTATGTCTTATTTTTATTAAGATGTTGTGTATCTTATATTTAGTTTAAAAACATTAAACAATCAAAAGAGATCTAATGTCGATTTTATTCATTCTATCATTTTTTAGCTTTAATTTGGGTAAATAATTTGCTTTATTGTCAACAAGATCATCAAATAGTTTTAAAATCAAATGTAAAAACATGTCTTCTATTGTTATTTATTTATAAATATTGGCAAATCATGGGGTATGAGATTCTTATTTTTGTAAATACTCTCACTTTCAAAGTTTCAACATACTTATATGTGAAAAGGTTATGAAAAAAATGAAAAAGAGAGAAAGGCATTGAGATTAATTCTTTATTCCGCAAACCTGTATTAAATAGCTATTACATGCAAGTTCCTATACGATGCAAAAGAACTTATTGTCTCGTGGAAAAGCCAGTAAATAAATAGACAATACAACAATTTAAAAATTGCTATCACAAAGGAAGTGCTTGGGGGAACAAAGAAGAATACTGACCCAGACAAAAGAAATAGGATTATTGTTTTGGCATAAAGTTGGTTTTCTAGTTATCTGTGCTGCATTTGTTGTTAAGAAATATGAGACACACATTCTAGAGAGAAGGAGTTGCATTTGCAAAAGCTTGGAAACTTAAGAAAATCCAGCATGGTTGGAACAAGGGGTAAGAAGTGAAGGAATGATGAGAGTTGACACTGTATGAGTAGCAGCCTGATTTTTAAAAATTATTTTGTTTCAAGGAGTGTTATTGAATGCTTGACAGTTGAGTGTTGACTTGCCAATGTCTGTTTATTGAGAGAGCTACTTCCCAGAGATAGTGGGCTTCTTAAGGAAAACAAGCCTAATAACTGCTGATGGGTCAAGATAAGAACCAAAATATGATCATATAATTTAGCAACATTAGAACATTAGTGGCCTTGGCAAGATTTAAAATAGATGTTATGAGGAAAGTTAGATGGAAGTGACCAATAAACCTAGAAAAATCTATAGTCTATATTGAGGGCCTCCCTATTATAATTATTAAAAAAAAACTGTAGAAATATGCACATTGTGGATGGAGGTTAATAAAACATCTTTGAATTATAATAATCTAAATCCTTACTATTAAAAGCTCTTTTTCCAAGGATTTTACCTAAGGGTGTGTGCAGATAAGCTCTAATCAGTGCATAGAAAGAGCTATCCTCAGAATTCAGGAGCAGGGTCAGAAAATGCCCTCCTATGATATTGAGGGTATTTATCATCTTCATAAAAATGTGTATATTTATCCATATTAAGAAGAAATGGTTTATGGAGGCTCTGCTGAAAATACAAATTCAGATCACAATTGCTATCAGTTGACTAATCTGTCTTACAAATCTCATAAAATGACTAATGTATGGTAAACTGGCTAGTAATATAACCCTATTGAAAAATTGATGCCATGATACCAAAATGGCACTTTCAATATACAACATGTTAGAGGTTAATGTTTGTTAAATTCAGTCTTCAACATAGGGTGTGTGCATCATATAGGGTCCACAAAATGCTCAATAGGTCTATCTGAAAGGTAAACAAATATTCCCACTTCTAAGCATACATATCGGTTTGTGTATGTACACATGAATATATGTGCATATTTATCTATCATCTATCCATCTATATCTATAGTATGTTTTGTTTTGTCTGAAAAAGAAATTATTTACCCTTACTACTATTTAATGCAAAGACTCAAATTGGCTTCTTAGTTGGCCCATGGTTAGTTGCCATTCTGTAGGGGGAGCTGTCTCCCAGATAACACTTCAATGTAAAGGTGTTTGTGGTGTCATCCTTTTCTCGTCTTTCATCATGTTGTTCATACATGGCAAAGGACAGCAGGCAAAGGACAAGTAGGACTGTTCAAATATTAGGAAATATAAAGGAGCAAACATATTCAGGAAGCTACAACACATCTGATGCTATGAGAAAGTAGGGAACATATGGATGAGTAAGGAAATGAAATGGAAACCTAACTGTAAATGTCATAATATTGATAGTAAGGCATTCTTTTTCCTCCCTTTATTGTCTTCTTTACCTATATCTCCGATGGGCTCTGTGTTCGTTGTTTTGGGAGAAGTTTGTGGCAGGGAAGAATATAGGACAAGACCCTATGCTCTTACAGCTTTTCTTTCCAGAAACTAGATACAACAATTAGGAAAAAGATTCCTGGTATACACAATATGAATCAAGAAAAATAGAAGGGAGCATGAGACTTATGTTTACAAACTCCAAGATTAAAAAGAGAACTGTGGAGAGAAGGGAAGATAGATAAATAGGGAGAGGGAGGGAGGGAAAAATGAGAAAGCTAGAAGGAGGAGATAGAAAGGGAAGAGATAGAGAGAGAAAGAGGGAGGGAGAGAGAGAGAGAGGTGTTAGAGAGAGAGACAGAGAGACAGGGAGAGAGGTGTTGGCAGCTCCTGGCAGCTCACAGGGAATCTAGCAAGTCACCAGAGGGAAGTTTGTGGTGCATCTAAGAAAATAAAGGCATGGGTAATTTCTCTAAAGTTCTGTCAGTTCTATGTGGCACAGAATACATTTGAGTCACAGATCTTGGAGTATCTAAGCCAACCGAGCTGACATATATCTCACTGTAAACCTGTTGGAGCTAAGCCAAGATCCACATTGTCCTCCTTCCTCAAATTTTTGCCTGAACACTACATGACACTGTGAAAGGAAAATAAATCTTGGGACTCCAAAATCACCAAGCTAAAGGGAAAAATCAAGCCAGGAACAGCTTAAGGCAAACCTGCCTTCTGTTTCATTCGAAGTCATCCCTCTGAGGCTCACCTGAGATATATGCCTATCTGATTGCTTCCTCTGCCCTATCATTTATGTAAAAATGCAGATTCACTGAGCCAGAATAAATTGTGTATTCAGTGGAAGGCTGATCAAGGACTCAAAAGACTGCAATCTTTTGTCTCTTACCTACTTCTAACTTGGAAGACCCCACTTCCAGCTGTCCCGCCTTACTGAACTGAACCAATGTACACCTTACACATATTGATTGATGACTCATGTCTCCCTAAAATGTATAAAAGCAAACTGTACTGCCAACCACATGAGCACTGTAAGAGTTAAAGAAAGAGGAAAGAAACACGAAACACAGCTGGCAGTTAAAGACAGATTTACTTTAACTGAGATGCGCTCCTGACCCATTTTGGTCAGGAGCGCTTTCTCTTACAGACTAAGAGTATATATTGGTTTTAGGGTGAGGGGCCTTATCACAAGCTTGGAGTGTTTATATGTGTGGAGAAGCTATGGCAGGGCTGGAGTCTCTCTGGGTGGATGGGATATTATCTTGGGGCAGATGTCTTTCCCTCTTTCCAGCCCAGAGAGGGATTATCTCAGGACTAGCATCTTCTAGGCTGGTCGGGGAGGTTTTATCTTGGGGCTAGCATGTCCCTGGTAGGGGAGGAGTTTGGAATGTTTCTGGTTGGAAATGTTATTTGTGCTTTATGGTCATGCTGACCTTAGCCATTAGGCTGATGCCCTTTGGATTTAGGCAGATTTTTATTAAGGTAAACTTTAGAATGAGGGGCTTGTCCAAGAGGCGATGCTCCTGCTCTGTCAAGCACATGTCCCAGGACTTCCTGAAGCTGTGTCACGGGTGCATCCTTAACCTGGGCAAAATAAACTTTCTAAATTGACTGAGACCCGTCTCAGATATTTTGCATTGACAAGACCTTGGTACTGTAACAAATCCCTGGAAGGTGGATGTGGAAAATCCCTAGAAGGGATTGAAATCAGAATGATAAAATAGAGACAGAAACTAACTTGAGTTATAGAAAAATAACTTGAGCTTGATACTGGATATTTAAAAATCATTGTATATCTATAACGACTTTGTATTTAATCTGAAAAGTAACAGAGGACTCTTATAGGAGCTTAATTGCAAAAGTGTAACATCACATTTCTTATTAGAATATTCTTATGGAGAAGATATTAGAGGAGAAATATAGCAAAACATGTTCCCTGATGAGTAGAAAGATAGTATTTATTATAAATTAACAAATTGGTACTGTACTGTAAAAATCAATATCTCAATTCAACTCAAGCTCATTTTAACAAAATAACTTCAAGTTTCAGAATCATCAACCCTGAAAATCAGATTCTTACCCATCGGGACACTGCTAAGAAATGGATCTTCCAATTAACTCAACCTGACCAGCTGGCATAATTCTCTTAATAACTAAAGAGTTTTGAGAGAGAATGAAACTTCCTCATCCATATGAGCTCTAGAAATTTAACACCTTTTAACAGTCCTACAGGGTGTGAGGGGATGGGAAATCAAACCAGATGACAAATCAAAGTTGTGAGAGCAGCATTAGTAGAGAAAGAGGAAGCAGCACTTTCAAAACTGTTACTAGTGTCAGGCCTCTGAGCCCAAGCTAAGCCATCATATCCCCTGTGACCTGCACATATACATCCAGATGGCCTGAAGCAAGTGAAGAATTACAAAAGAAGTGAAAATGGTCGGTTCCTGCCTTAACTGATGACATTCCACCATTGTGATTTGTTTCTGCCCCACCTTAACTGAGCAACTAACCTTGTGAAATTCCTTCTCCTGGCTCAGAAGCTCCTCCACTGAGCACCTGGTGACCCCTGTCCCTGCCCTCAAGAGAACAACCCCCTTTGACTGTAATTTTCCACGACCTACCCAAATCCTATAAAACAGCCCCACCCCTATCTCCCTTCGGACTCAGCCCACCCGCACCCAGCTGATTAAAAAGCTTTGTTGCTCACACAAAGCCTGTTTGGTGCTCTCTTCACAGGGACGCACATGAAAACTAGCATCTTAGGAACATAACTATGGCTTTATCTGCTCTCCGATCCAAATTCTAAGAGTTAATAAATATGCAATAAAATTTCAAAAAGCTAAGAAAATAGGTACCCTGATAATATCCATCTAGATTACAGATAATGATACAGAATTAACAGTGGTGTCCTTTCCTTCTTCTCTCCTTCCTTCCTTAAATATTTATGTGCCAGGTACTTTCCTAGGGACCAAGGAAATAAAAATCTCTGTTCTCATACGGGCTTATGTAAGCTTCAAGAAACAGATAATAAATACATGCATACATTCATACATGTTATATCAGGTTGTAAGAAGGGTTCTGAAGAAAAATCAGAAAAGGAGATAGAGTGATTCAGGGGTAGAGTTGCAATTTTAAATAAACTGGTTGGTGGTAGTGACATAAGAGAGTGATCAATGATGATCTGCAAAAAGAGTATGCAAAGTGAATGAGAGTATAAAAGTCATGAAGCAAGAGCACACCTGTCATATGTGAAGAATCAGTCAGGTAACACATGTAGCTAGATTACAGAGCATTAGATGAGATCACAGCGGCAACTGAGAGACCAGGCCAGGTAGGGCCTTTAGGTCATTACGAGGTTTTTGACATCCACTTCAAATGGGGAAGAAAGCTATTGATGTATTGTGTGCAAATTTATAATATCTTACATTTTCAAAGAATCACTCTATGAAGTAGGAAAAGACAGGAATCAAGATTAAATCTAACGTCATGCCCCTACCTCTCATCCATCAACAACTGGAACAATGACATTGACAGAGACAGTGAAGACTGGGAAGTTGTGTGTTTGAGGTAAAGATCCGGAGTTTGGAGTTTAACATGCTATGCTTGAGATTTCCATTGAATACCAAATGAAAATGTCTAAAAGGTAGTTGGACAAATATTTTGAAGTTAGAGGAGAAGTCTCAGCTGGAGAAAAAAACTGCTTCAATGTTTGCATCTAGATAATATTCAAATGAAACTGGACGAGATCACCTAGGGAATGAGTTCAGTTAAGGAAGAGAAGAGGTCTGAAAATTGAACCTAGTCACACTAATTAAGCAGTGGAGAGATGGAAAGAACCAGTAAAGGAAAAATGGGCCAGTTATTTAAGAGGAAAACGAAATAGTTTGGTGTTCTTTAAGACATATGAAGAAAGTGTGGAAATTATTAGTTATACCAAATGCTGCTAGTTAGTCAAATAAATCTAGAATTCAGAATTGGATTTAGAAGTTTATTTGTGGCCTACACAATGATTTTGGTGGGTGGGAACTAAAACCTGAGTGTGGTAATTTTAAAAAAGAATGTGAGGAGAGGGACTGTAAACACCTTCTCAATACTTGCTGAAAAAAGGACCTGAAATTTGTTGCAGTATCTGGAAAATTTGAGATTAACGTGGAAATATGTACAACATGTTGCATGGTGATGGCACTGATTGAGTAGATTAGAAAAAGTTGGTAACAGGGCATACCGATGGGACAGTTTCCAGAGCTACGTTCTTGAGTAGTTGGGGTAGAAATAGATTGGGGGCACAAGTGAAGGGGTTGCCTGAGGTATAAGCATTGTTAACTTATTAACAATAACATCAGGAAGGGCAAAGTATAAGGTCTCAGATGCAGGTGAGTAGATTGATATGGAGGTCAGAACTGGTGGATATTTTCTCTGATTGCTTCTATTTTCTCTGTGGAATGCTTGTGGGCAAAAAGGTGTGGGACATTTAAGGCAAGGAAAGGGATAAAATAGTATTCCCAGACTTGAAGTCAGCAGCTAGAGTAAAGTAAGTCAGCTGGCTGTGTGTTTTTCTTCAACCAGAGCAGTTAGAGAAATGGATTATCCAGATTTGAAGTTTGGGCAAAATAGAGACAAATGAATTTAGGAATTGGCAAGAGTGTAATTTTAATGATGAACCATAGAACTTAAACTCGGTAAGGAGGAAACTGTCAAAGAAAATTTGCAGTTGAGAGAGTTATACAGCCAAGGACAACTTTATTCAAGACAATTGTACCAGGGAGAGAGATGGAAATCAACTCCTCTACAACAAAAGATGAGAGTATTTTTAAGTGCAGGGTGAGCTGCAGCTGCAGGATATTAGTGGGGAGGTTGGTCAATTGGGTATGTCCAGCATGTTGAATGAGACACTTCTGAATTTGCAAAGGTTTTTCTTTGTGATTAGGCTATTTGTGTTTGCTAATTGGCACTTAGCAAGTTAGGCCGCTACCCTTCCACAGAGACTGAAAGAGAAGAAAGCGACCTTCCTCGATGATTACATTTCAGAGGGATGACTCCCAGATCCTTGAGAAAGACATTACTGGTTTATAAAATGGGCAGGAAGTTGGGAGCTGTGTCTACACTTTAAAGATGCAGATAAATGATTTGCAATTAAAGCTTTTAAAAGTCAGTACTCTAAGGAAAGGAAGGTTAGTAGCCTATGGTTAGGAGGAAATTTGTCTAAAGTTTAGTCAAGCCAAGGAGATAGTTAAGACTTGGTGTGAAGCCAGTAGAGGTGATGGTGAGAGACAAGAATATAACAGAAGAAATGGGTTACAAACAGGTTCCTATTTGGTCAAATAATTTTAGGTATTGGCATATTGGTGGGAGTTAATAGCGAATACAGGTTTTAGAAAGTAATATTTTCTCTATTCTGCCGAAGCAAGCTTTTCTTCCTCTGGAAGGAAAAAATTTTGGCATATTAGACACAAAACTGAGTTGCATAAAAAGCAATCTGACATTTGTTTTCAGAGTTACTATTGACACTTTTTATATTTGAGTGACTCATTAGAAGCAAGAATTATAAATAAATTAACTTTGTAAATTGTGCCATAATGAATAAACCTCAACAAATAAGGGAATGTAATAACCATCTAGTGTATATACACTATATATTGATAAATGCTAGGTATTTTCTCAAGGATTATTTTATTTAATCTTCACAACAGTTAAACTGAGCTGGAATTAGTCCATATTTTATGAATGAAGAAAGTAAATCTGACAGTTTTTTTAAAAAGTGACTAATAATCCAGCTCAGTCTACTTCAGTATTGATGAAGCCCTCTTTATTGCCATTGTCACTATGCCATATGTAACTGTAATTGTAAGGCAGAATGAGTTTTACAAAAATAGCAGACTAACCTTATTTATTGAAAAGTTTGTTTTCTCTGGTGTAATCACTTCCATATTAAACTTTTTCAAATATAAATTTTCTTAATAAGAATTTTATGTCAAAAACAGCTATTGGATAGGTTCTTTTTACTTCAGGTAGGGACACTGCCAACATCCTGTAGGGGAATTTTTTTAATACAGGCACAATGAATAGTGATTTCCAACTGTGAACTAAAGAGTTACTCAGTAATAATCTAACTAACAGGTTTGCTGAAATATTTTTTAATTTGAAGCCACATAATTTAATAAAGTTGGTTTCTTTAATATGCAATTAAGATCCTCTTAAAGCATTTTTTCCATCCACTTCTAAAGATGATATATTGAGGTTACTTTCATTTTAATGATGCACTCTAAATCCACTTAATACATGCAGAGAAAAAAATGCTTTTAGACTGACCTTAAGGTAGCAATTCCTTTGAAGTAAAAACTGTATTTCTCCATTTCAATTTTACAGCAACAGCCAGTTTAAAGTGTTTCATTGGTATGAATATTCTCTTACAGGATTCTGGTAATATTAGATTTGAAAATATAAAAAATGTCAATGTGCTTTAACTACAAATCAATTTTAAGGCTCTGTCTTCAATATCAAAATACCTCTCCAGCTCAAATTACCTTGTTTTCTATAAGCACTGTGTAAATACAAGAGATGAATCATATCAAAATATCAGATTGGTTGACTCTAGCTATTGATTATTGGAGAATAAAATAATGTCAATGGCATAGCTGAGCTTCAGGGAATTACTAAAATAAAGTTAATTCATGCTTAGACATCCAAAATCACATTTATTAGATCATGCACAAGCCTTCTCTTTTAGTTTAAAGGGCAAAATGAGTTGTTTTTTTTTTTTTTAATGCCAGGAAGATTGCCAGAGTTTAAGGATATGGTTGAGAGTTCTTAAAAAATAATATGAATTGCATGGATCTGTTCCATACATTTAAGATGGAGAATAAACATTAAATTTGCAGATCAACTGATCATATCCTTTGATATGTGTTTCTACTTCTGCCTCAGAGAACATTGTCTTCATTGCTATAGGCTAGTGAGTAGAGCAGTCGTCTGGCTACCATCTTGTAGGGACTCAAACGAACATGGTTGTGGCATGTGCCATTATAATTATCTTCGTTTCATTTACTCTTTTTTAAAAACGTGAGGAAAAAAGTGCTCTGACAAATAGCCACTATTCTGTGGGGATTTTATATAAGAACTTGAAATGATGTTTGCCAAATGCAAGGCACTAGGTAAATAAGCAGAGCTACATGGAAAACCACCAATAGAAGATTCAAAAAGGTTTTTATAACTTTATAGTTCTGTGCTGACTTAAAAAATACTGACATTGATATTTAACGTAATTTCCTGAAGTAATTATTTTTGCCTACATCTTTATTTTCAAGTAAAATATTATAAATAGGAAATGAACATTACATAGAATACATAAGAGTGAAATTGTGTATACTCCATTTCCTGAATCATCTTCTCTATATGATGCCAGTGTGTAGTTGGCCACAAGAGAAATTTGCATGAGATCTGGACCAATGAAGTAGGAGCAATCATTCCCTAAAGATCATCACAGTTACAGGCAGGGAAAGACAAACGTGGAGATACTTGTGGGCCCCAATTTATCCTCACTCATTTCTAAATTCTGCTCTTCTTCCTAACCATCGACCCACCTAAACCATAATCTCTTGGGCCCACCACTGCATGCTTGGCTAAAAATTCACAGTAGATATAGCTATGGATGAGGCAATCAGCCTTCCTCAAACTCAATAAACTCAATACAAGTATTTGTTAATTCTTACTACTTCTCTTCTTTTCCTTACTTCCTTTCCTTTTCCCTCTTATTAGAAAGTAGGCACAGTGAGAGCAGAGACTTACTATATCTTGTTTCTCTAATATACCTTCTATACCTGCAACATATTGCCTATTTCTGGTTATATATATATATGTGTGTGTGTATATATATATAGATATAAAATATATATATTATATATTTTATATATATAGTTGAAGGAATGGAATAAGTACTATTAGCAACAAAGTAATAATCAAATTCTTAAGACCATATATTTTCCTAATGCACATTCTGATTAAGTATTGAATCTGAGTTCTCCACCAGCTTAATCAGTCTCTCTATAGTTAGCTATAACCCAGTGTTGTGTGGACATGATACAATTTGCCTTCATTTGCAGAACTGTTTATTGCCTCCTAAAAATAATCAACAACGTGATTCTGTAAATGTTCATGAATCTGAAATAATATATAAAATACCAAATTTAAATTAAGCTGTCACTATGGTTATGAATAATATTTGCTGTTTTCTTTGTAAAATATTTGGTTTTCTTAAAATCCTTGCTCTTTAGGCCATTTATTATGTTAGCCAGCTTTAAAAATACTTTAAATCAGGAAAGACATTTAATCTGGACATTGCATTTATTAATGGCATTGTTTAATATTGACAAAGCTTAAAATATTGATTATTTACTTTTATCCTAACATGTCATTCTGTATGAGTCCAAATGGTTGATTTAAAAAAAAAAAACTAGGATTTTTTATTTGTCTGTGGAGTTTACTCTTTCTTCTGTAAAGCACATCAGAAGTAGTATTACCTTTTTATTTGAGGTCAGGGATATTGACATAAAAATTAGTAAAAATGCTAGTGAAAATAAATACAATGAAAAGAATATTAAAATTCAGTACATAGTAGTTTATCAATAATCATTGTTTGTTGATGGTTATTGTAGTGAACCAGAAACTCCTAATCAAGACACTTTTTAAATTATAGAATAAGTTGGACACATGAAACTTCTGCATAGCAGCTGTAGGACATTGGTTCATTTGCTACAAGTCTCTCCAAGCTTGTTTTCTCAGACTTTTACAATATACACCAATAATTACATTC
Organism: Chlorocebus sabaeus; assembly: GCF_047675955.1. Taxonomy (NCBI): domain Eukaryota; kingdom Metazoa; phylum Chordata; class Mammalia; order Primates; family Cercopithecidae; genus Chlorocebus; species Chlorocebus sabaeus. The sequence goes on along the minus strand of NC_132916.1, from coordinate 97,655,726 downwards.
ATGCTTGTTGAGAGATTATATTTAAAAAATTATAAAGGGAAACTCTTTGCTTCTCATGAGTGACAATCATGATTGTCAAAAGCATTTATTTTGCATAACTCTCTAAATAGTTCATGCCAAGGACTATCAGCATTGTCCATACTATTAGAAGTAGAGTCCTTAGTAATTTGAGGTCTAATCATATTCAGCAGCCAACTCCAGAAACCCCCAAACCAATGAAAGAACTCCATCCTTAATATTCTGTTCCTCTAGAACCACTCCTGGTACCAAAATATCTGTATTAGTCAGGGTTTTCTAGAGGAACAGAACTAATGGAAAGTGTATATATATATTAGTTTATTAATAGTGTATTAGTTTATTAAGTGTATATATATATTAGTTTATTAGTCACACAATCACAAGGACCCACAATAGGCCATCTGCAGGCTAGGAAAGAAAAAGAGCCAGTTTGAATTCCCAAACTGAAGAACTTGGAGTTCGATTTTTGAGGGCAGGAAGCATCCAGCATGGGAGAAAGATGTAGGCTGGGAGGCTAGGTCAGTCTCTCTTTCTACATTTTTCTGCCTGCTTATATTCTAGCCACATCGGCAGCTGATTAGATTGTGCCCACCCAGATTAACTGACTCAAATGTTAACCACCTTTGACAATATCCTCACAGACACACCCAGGATCATTACTTTGTATCCTTTAATCCAATCAGGTTGACACTCAGTATTAACCATCACAATAGGCTATTTATTACTGATTCAACTTTGGGGCTCATTATTTGTCTGTACAGGGATTCAATTTATTCCTGGCTCAGCCTCTTCACATTCTTTATATGTTGCATTATGTTGTGTTACGTTGATAAAACTGTCTCCAATCCACAGTGGCAATCCATTTGGAAACAGCACTGCACTGACACTGGAAAACACTTTCTGAATAGACATCTAATTTTTAAAACAGCAGCCAGCCTGGGGGAGGGGTGCCTGCCATTGCTGAGGCTTAAGTAGGTAAACAAAGCCACCAGGAAGCTCGAACAGGGTAGAGCCCACCACAGCTCAAGGAGGCCTGCCTGCCTCTGTAGACTCCCCCTCTGGGGACAGGGCATAGCTAAACAAAAAGCAGCAGAAACCTCTGCAGATGTAAATGACCCTGTCTGACAGCTTTGAAGAGAGCAGTGGGTCTCCCAGCACAGACGTTGAGATCTGAGAATGGACAGACTGCATGCTCAAGTGGGTCCCTGACCCTTGAGTACTCTAACTGGGAGACATACCCCACTAGGTGCAGACCAACACCTCACACCTCACATGGTTGGGCACACCTCTGAGACGAAGTTTCCAGAGCAAGAATCAGACAGCAACACTCGCTGTTCAGTGATATTCTATCTTCTGCAGCCTCTGCTGCTGATACCCAGGCAAACAGGGTCTGGAGTGGACCTCAAGCAAACTCAAAAGACCTGCAGCTGAGGGTCCTGACTGTCAGAAGGAAAACTAACAAACAGAAAGGACACCCACACCAAAACCCCATCAGTACGTCACCATCATCAAAGACCAAAGGCAGATAAAACCACAAAGATGGGGAAAAGCAGGGCAGAAAAGCTAGAAATTCAAAAAATCAGAGCGCATCTCCCCCTCCAAAGGAATGCAGCTCATCATCAGCAATGGATCAAAGCTGGACGGAGAATGACTTTGACGAGTTGAGAGAAGAAGGCTTCGAGTTGAGAGAAGAAGGCTTTGGTCAATCAAACTTCTCAGAGCTAAAGGAGGAACTACATACTCAGTGCAAAGAAACTAAAAATCTTGAAAAAAGAATGGAAGAATGGATAACTAGAATAATCAATTCAGAGAAGCCCATAAACAAACTGATAGAGATGAAAACCATGACATGAGAACTACGTGACAAATGCACAAGCTTCAGTAACCGACTCGATCAACTGGAAGAAAGAATATCAATGACTGAAGATCAAATGAATGAAATGAAGCGAGAAGAGAAGTCTAGAGAAAAAAGAGGGTAAAGAAATGAACAAAGCCTCCAAGAAATATGAGATTATGTGAAAAGACCGAATCTATGTCTGATTGGTGTGCCTGAAAGTGAGGGGAAAATGGAATCAAGTTGGAAAACATTCTGCAGGATATCATCCAGGAGAAATTCCCCAACCTAGTAAGGCAGGCCTACATTCAAATTCAGGAAATAAAGAGAATGTGACAAAGATACTCTTCCAGAAGAGCAACTCCAAGACACATAAGTGTCAGCTTCACCAAAGTTGAAATTAAAGAAAAAATGTTAAGGGCAGCCAGAGAGAAAGGTCAGGTTACCCACAAAGGGAAGCCCATCAGACTAACAGCAGATCTCTTGGCAGAAACTCTGCAAGCCAGAAGACAGTGGGGTCCAATATTCAACATTCCTAAAGAAAAGAATTTTCCACCCAGAATTTCATATCCAGCCAAACTAAGTTTCATAAGTGAAGGAGAAATAAAATCCTTCGCAGACAAGCAAATGCTTAGAGATTTTGTCACCACCAGGCCTGCCCTACAAGACACCCTGAAGGAAGCACTAAACATGGAAAGGAACAACTGGTAGAAGCCATTGCAAAAACATGCCAAAATGAAAAGACCATCGATGCTATGAAGAAACTGCATCAACTAACGAGCAAAATAACCAGCTAATATCACAATGACAGGATCAAGTTCACACATAATAATATTAACCTTAAATGTAATTGAACTAAATGGTCCAATTAAAAGACACAGGCTGACAATTTGGATAAAGAGTCAAGACCCATCATTTTGCTGTATTCAGGAGACTCATCTCACATGCAGAGACACACACAGGCTCACAATAAAGGGATGGAGGAAGATCTACCAAGCAAATGGAAAACAAAAAAACAAAAAAAGCAGGGGTTGCAATCCTAGTCTCTGATAAAACAGACTTTAAACCATCAAAGATCAAAAGACAAAAAGAAGGCCATTACATAATGGTAAAGGGAACAATTCAACAGGAAGAGCTAACTATCCTAAATATATATTCACCCAATACAGGAGCACCCAGATTCATAAAGCAAGTCCTTAGACACTTACAAAGAGACTTAGAATCCCATACAATAATAATGGGAGACTTCAACACCCTGCTGTCAACATTAGACAGATCAATGAGACAGAAAGTTAACAAGGATATCCAGGAATTGAACTCAACTCTGCACCAAGAAGACCTAATAGACACCTACAGAACTCTCCACCCCAAATCAACAGAATATACATTCTTCTCAGCACCACACCACACTTATTCCAAAACTGACCACATAATTGGAAGTAAAGCACTCCTCAGCAAATGTACAAGAACAGAAATTATAACAAACTGTCTCTCAGACCACAGTGCAATCAAACTAGAACTCAGGACTAAGAAATTCAATCAAAATCACTCAACTACATGGAAACTGAACAACCTGCTCCTGAATGACTACTGCATACATAATGAAATGAAGGCAGAAATAAAGATGCTCTTTGAAATCAATGAGAACAAAGATACAACATACCAGAATCTCTGGGACACATTTAAAGCGGTGTGTAGAGGGAAATTTATAGCACTAAATGCCCATAACAGAAAGCAGGAAAGATCTAAAATTGACACTCTAAGATCAGAATTAAAAGAACTAGAGAAGCAAGAGCAAACACATTCAAAAGCTAGCAGAAGGCAAGAAATAACTATGATCAGAGCAGAAATGAAGGAGATAGAGACACAAAAAACCCTCCAAACAATCAATGAATCCAGGAGCTAGTTTTTTGAAAAGATCAACAAAATTGATAGACCACTAAAAAGACTAATAAAGAAGAAAAGAGAGAAGAATCAAATAGATACAATAAAAAATGATAAAGGGGATATCACCACCGACCCCACAGAAATACAAACTACCATCAGAGAATACTATAAACACTTCTATGCAAATAAACTGGAAAACCTAGAAGAAATGGATAAATTCCTGGACACTTACACATTCCCAGACTAAACCAGGAAGAAGTTGAATCCCTGAATAGACCAATAACAGGCTCTGAAATTGAGGCAATAATTAATAGCCTACCAACCAAAAAAAGTTCAGGACCAGATGGATTCACAGCAGAATTCTACCAGAGGTACACGGAGGAGCTGGTACCATTCCTTCTGAAACTATTCCAATCAATAGAAAAAGAGGGAATCCTCCCCAACTCATTTTATGAGGCCAACATCATCCTGATACCAAAGCCTGGCAGAGACACAACAAAAAAAGAGAATTTTAGACCAATATCCCTGATGAACATCGATGCAAAAATCCTCAATAAAATACTGGCAAACTGAATCCAGCAGCACATCAAAAAGCTTATCCACCATGATCAAGTGGGCTTCATCCCTGCGATGCAAGGCTGGTTCAACATATGCAAATCAATAAACGTAATCCAGCATATAAACAGAACCAAAGAAAAAAAACACATGATTATCTCAATAGATGCAGAAAAGGCCTTTGACAAAATTAAACAGCCCTTCATACTAAAAACTCTCAATAAATTCGGTAGTGATGGAACATATCTCAAAATAATAAGAGCTATTTATGACAAATCCACAGCCAATATCATACCAAATGGGCAAAAACTGGAAGCATTCCCTTTGAAAACTGGCACAAGACAGGGATGCCCTCTCTCACCACTCCTCTTCAACATAGTGTTGGAAGTTCTGGCTAGGGCAATCAGGCAAGAGAAAGAAATAAAGGTTATTCAGTTAGGAAAAGTAGAAGACAAATTGTCCCTGTTTGTAGATTACATGATTATATATTTAGAAAACCCCATTGTCTCAGCTCAAAATCTCCTTAAGCTGATAAGCAACTTCAGCAAAGTCTCAGGATACAAAATCAATGTACAAAAATCACAAGCATTCTTGTACACAAGTAACAGACACACAGAGAACCAAATCATGAATGAATTCCCATTCACAATAGCTTCAAAGAGAATGAAATACCTAGGAATCCAACTTACAAGGGATGTAAAGGACCTCTTCAAGGAGAACTACAAACCACTGCTCAGTGAAATAAAAGAGGACATGAACAAATGGAAGAACATACCATGCTCATGGATAGGAAGAATCAATATCGTGAAAATGACCATACTGCCCAAGGTTATTTATAGATTCAATGCCATCCCCATCAAGCTACCAATGACTTTCTTCACAGAACTGGAAAAAATTGCTTCAAAGTTCATATGGAACCAAAAAAGACCCTGCATTGCCAAGACAATCCTAAGTCAAAAGAACAAAACTGGAGGCATCACGCTACCTGACTTCAAACTATACTACAAGGCTACAGTAACCAAAACAGCATGGTACTGGTACCAAAACAGAGATATAGACCAATGGAACAGAACAGAGTCCTCAGAAATAATACCACACATCTACAGCCATCTGATTTTTGACAAACCTGACAAAAACAAGAAATGGGGAAAGGATTCCCCATTTACTAAATGGCGCTGGGAAAATTGGCTAGCCATAAGTAGAAAGCTGAAACTGGATCCTTTCCTTACTCCTTATATGAAAATTAATTCAAGATGGATTAGAGACTTAAATGTTAGACCTAAAATCATAAAAACCCTAGAAGAAAACCTAGGTAATACCATTCAGTACATAGGCATGGGCAAGGACTTCATGTCTAAAACACCAAGAACCATGGCAACAAAAGCCAAAATTGACAAATGGGATCTAATTAAACTAAAGAGCTTCTGCACAGCAAAAGAAACTACCATCAGAGTGAACAGGCAACCTACAGAATGGGAGAAAATTTTTGCAATCTACTCATCTGACAAAGGGTTAATATCCAGAACCTACAAAGAACTCAAACAAATTTACAAGAACAAAACAAACAACCCCATCAAAAAGTGGGCAAAGGATATGAACAGACATTTCTCAAAAGAAGACATTCATACAGCCAACAGACACATGAAAAAATGCTCATCATCACTGGCCATCAGAGAAATGCAAATCAAAACCACAATGAGGTACCATCTCACACCAGTTAGAATGGCGATCATTAAAAAATCAGGAAACAACAGGAGCTGGAGAGGATATGGAGAAACAGGAACACTTTTACACTGCTGGTGGGACTGTAAACTAGTTCAACCATTATGGAAAACAGTGTGGTGATTCCTCAAGGATCTAGAACTAGAAATATCATATGACCCAGCCTTTCCATTACTGGGTATATACCCAAAGGATTATAAATCATGCTGCTATAAAGACACATGCATACGAATGTTTATTGCAGCACTATTCACAATAGCAAAGACTTGGAATCAACCCAAACATCCATCAGTGACAGACTGGATTAAGAAAATGTGGCACACATACAACATGGAATACTATGCAGTCATAAAAAAGGATGAGTTCATGTCCTTTGTAGGGACATGGATGCAGCTGGAAACCATCATTCTCAGCAAACTATTGCAAGAACAGAAAACTAAACACCACATGTTCTCACTCATAGGTGGGAATTGAACAATGAGATCACCTGGACATGGGAAGAGGAACATCACACACCGGGGCCTATTGTGGGGAGGGGGAAGGAGGGATGGATGGCATTGGGAATTACACCTTATGTAAATGATGAGTTGATGGGTGCTGACGAGTTGATGGGTGCAGCACACCAACATGGCACTTGTGTACATATGTAAGAAACCTGCTCATTGTGCACATGTACCCTAGAACTTAAAGTACAATAATAAAAAAAAATCAATGAATTTTTAAAAATAGTAACAAAATGATAAAGTGACAAACTTCAATATCTCAATAGTTTTATTATTTATTTTAAGTTTGTAACAACAAACATTTATTAAGACACTACTGTGTATCTATTACTTGGGAAGCTGCTAGAATGAAATGGAAAAACAAAAGCAAATTGGAGCCAGACTAGGTCTAGGTTTGAATCAACTCTTCACCACTTGCTACATGTGCTTTTGGGTTTATGTCACCTAATCTCTTGAACTTTAGTGGTCTCACTTGCACAATTAGAACAACAATTACTTCACAGACTAGCTGTGTGGATTCAGTCAATCTATGCATAGGAACATGTCTAATTGGTGCTTATAGCAGGCTGAATAATGACACGCAAAGACATAAGGTTCTAATTCCTGAAAACTGTCATGGAAAAAATATTTACAGATGCCATTAAGTTAAGAATCTTGAAATGGGAAGATTATCCTGGGTGGGACATAAATGCAATCACAAGTGCCATTTTAAGAAAAAGGCAGAAGAATATTTGAATCAACAAAGGATACAGCAATGTGACCAAGAGAAGCAGACAATTGAGTGATGCAGCTACTAGCTAAGGAATGTCAGCAATTACTAGAAGCTGGGAGAGCCAAAAAATGACTTCTCTAGAGCCTCCAATATTAATGAAGCTCTGTTAACTCCTTGATTTCCAGTGAGTGAAACTGATTTTGGACTTCAGGAGTCCAGAACTATGAAAGAATATTTTCTGCTGTTTCAAACCTCCAAGCTTGTTGTAATTTGCTTAGGAAAAAAAAGACACAGGAAATAATATAAGGTTAATTTGCTTTTGTGTCTTGTTTTTAATCTAAATTGTGTTTTTAATATGGCAAAAATGCAAAGAATCCAAATAGGTGTAAAATGAAAGGTAATTCTCCTTTCCACACATTGTCCCTCAGTCCCCCTCCACAAAGGCAACCATTGTTACAAATTTTCTATGTGTTCCTCCAAGATATTCTATACACAGACAAACATGTATCAAAAAGAACTTTGTAAAAATTTATCCCATATAAATGGTATTTCAAAATGTCTACTTCCTTGAAAGCACATACGCTTTTCTATTTGAGACCAATCTATAGTACTGAATCTTCAGACTTGGAGTCAGGCACAATATAAGAAAAACTCAATCACAAGAGCAAGACTTCAAAGGAGCCACAATAAAGTTGGCAAATACGTTTTATTGTTCATTAAATTTTTTATAGAAAAGTAAGGAGGAAGAATAGAGTCTTAATGCAGTAAGTTCCAAGGCTTGAGGCTGGTACTAGTTAGACAATTAAGTGACATACAACTGGTCTGTGCTATGGTGTATCATGTGAAGATATCGAATATATTTAGGTAATTATTTTCTCCACAATTGAATGGAATCTAAAAAGAGGTGAAGTTGTAGGCTGATTAAGAAAGGAACAACATAGATAGGCTTTTTTATAACCATGTCTTTTAGATGCTTTCATGTTTTTAGAGAAGTTTTTCTTTGTCTCTGCAGGTAATGCTACACTGGAACTTTTAATCAGTTTTTATTATTGGCAACAAGATATCATCATATTCCTTGTAATATAACTCTTGATACAATTATTTTATCTGATTGTCATGATTGCCCAATAAATTTATTTGATTAAAATTATTCCTACCCATGTTTAATAGCAATCAACTATCAACTATCTTACTAATACAGTGTAAGATATTGTATTATGAGATATAGAAGATTCCAAGATAAGTAAAAACAAAGTCCCTGGCCTAAAAGAACTTCTAATCTGCTTTAGAAGTCATGCATGTATATGGCAATTTGTGTTAAAATGGTTTTAAAAAATTGGAAAATCAAATGGAGAAAAAGATTATTTCCTACTACGAATCAGGAAAGAAAGTCTTTATGGAATAGTTCACATTTGATCTGCATCTTCAGGATGGCTATTCTTTATCAAGATTCAAAGTCTGGGCAGGAAAGCACAGTCAACATTGGAGGAACTATGAGAGAGCTTAATACATGGGGTCATAGATGCCTGAGAAAGTGTGGGAAGGAAAGGCTAATTAACCAGAGGAATAGAAAGACATACCTTCCTGGCAAACAGAGTTTCTGATACTGCCTAATTACCTGATATGGTTTGATATCAAGTCTGGCTCTTTATTTCTGAAGATCCCACTATGCTTCATTTTTAAACACCGGAGGCTCTCTCAGGGCTACAGAAGACTTTTAACACATAGGCCATGGGATACTAACAGTAATCTTCTAAAAAATTCACTAGGTAAAGTGAAGGAACGAAAAGAAATTGTCTGTATATTTCAAATTACTCTCTTTTAACTGTCAAATTCCTATGTGAATTTGATAGAATTGAAGTAGATGAGAATAACAAAGTGCTCCGATTTGCCAGCATAGATTTTTCAATTGTGTTTTAGTGTAAGTGCCTTATAGTTTTAAAATGTTTACCTTGTTATTTTCAGAAGACTGTGGAACTAAAAGCAGTCAAGTCATGATATAATTGTACTTTAAAAGTCTGTGGGGGGAAAAAAAAGACAATTAAAAAGCGGAATACAAGTCTCCAACAAACACAGCTTGCTGCTGTTTTTAGTATGACTATTAGATTTCTTTTACACCTGAATTTTCCCTAAGCCAGTCCACCACTTTTGCTGTTTTGGGGCTAAATTGGAAGACCAATATTCATTATCCTCTGTGTTAGATTACCATTCCTTTTAATCTGATGAAGACTAAGTCAGAAGAGAACATGAAGAACAGCAAAACTACTCAGGTAGATGCAAGAGAGAAGAGATTAATGAGGCCGTGGAAGCAGAGAGGGGACATAGACAATTTGCTCCTGGAGCTTGTGTGCATCAATAACCAAAATGAAATGTATAAGTCACAGGATAGAGGGAAAACTATGATCAAATTCAGCTACACTTTAAAAATTATGTCTTACTACTTAGTCATTAGTAAGTAAAGAAAATCAGCCCTCATATACTTAAAAATAATTATGCATATTATGATATTGACTTTTTAAAACATGTTTCTTTGGCACATAGTTGTGGAACACCAGCTGCAGAATCACTGTAGTTTTAACTATTTTGAAGACAATAGATTAAATGAATAGATAGCAAGCCTTCACATCTGTATAAGATTTTATAACTTGCATTCAGTAAATATAATAGCACTTGCTTTTGTAATGATATAGATATGGAGATACGGGGGGTATCAGATCCACTTTCTAGTTTGAGATTCATAGATAGTGGCTTGCCAATGTCACATAACCTCTAGTTTGAAGATTGAGGACTCAAACGTAGGTTAAGATTGATTCCCATCATACAGTTAATACAAATACTGTACACAAAAACTAATGTAGCAATTGTTTGATTAAAGGCATTTATAAGTATCAGAAAATATCTATAACTATTAAAACTAATATTTTAAGCACTTACTATGTTCCAGATACTATTATTCTATGTGTTTATCCTCATAACCACTCTATGAGGTAAGTAATATTACCCCATTGTACTGATGAACACATTGAGTCAGGAAACGGTTGCATAAAACACCTAAATTCATACAGCTAATATAACACCATGACGTGAATCTAGGGAATTGGGCTTCAGAGCCCATGTTCCTAAGTGCTAAGCATATTGTCTCAAAATTAGATATGTAAAAAACAAAATTGTTTTAGGTCTAGTTACTACCAGCAAACTGATAGGAATGTTTACATTTTGCTCCTCATCAATACATGGCCAGAAATGCTCAGCTAAATTAGAAAAGTGATTTGAATTACTTCAGACAGTACATTTAAATAATTAAGACTCCCTATCCCATTTTGCTCTGAATATGCAGGACCTGGCTTTTGAAGAATATATAGGGTATGTTGACAGGACTTAGAAAATACTGCTCTTAATCAAAATGGAAAGTCAATAGGAAAAGATAAAAATGTTCATATATTTTATTAATAATTGTAATAATTTCTGGCATCTTATCAGTTGAATTGCTAAGATTCCAAAATAGATCTGCTAGTAAATGTTCAACTTCCTACTTTATTTATCTGGGAAGAATTTCCCAGTGCCAATCATTTAGAGCTTCATAGTAGAGAAGAGTTTTATAATATAGATTCAGATGCGTCATTTATCTCCTAAGATAAAAAACAAAAACAAAAAACTGGCTCCCTGGTGTTGGGCAGGGCCAGGTAGCTGGTTCTAATTCACCTAGAAGGATGAGGTGTGAGCCTTCATCCTTCAGTGGTCAATCAGGTCCATGGGGGAATCTTAAAAGAAGGAACTCATGGAGTGAGTGGCTAATGCTCACTCTGCTCTAAACCTTAACAGGGGAAAGTAAAAGTAATCTGGAGGTTTCTGCCTCTTTCAAACAGCTGAGAAAACCAGAAAGGAATTTGCATTGTAATCTTTACTAGGTATTTCACTAAATGTTCTCCAAGCCAATAGAATCAATGTAACACACACACACACACACACACACACACACACACACACACACACACACACACAGAGAGAGAGAGAGAGAGAGAGAGAGAGAGAGAGAGAGAGAGAGAGAGAGAGAGAGACAGATAGACAGAGTAAGAGATTCATTTCAAGGACTTGGTTCATGCTCATGTAGGGGATGGCCAGTCTGAAATTTGTACTGCAGGCCAGCAGTCTGAAAATCCAGGCAGGATTTTTATGTTAGAGTCTTGAGGTATAATTTTTTCTTCTCTGGAAAAGCTCAGCTTTTTCTTCTAAGGCCTTCAACCAATGAAATGAGTCTCACCTACATTATTAAGGGTAATGCCCTTCACTTAAAGTCTGCTGAGTATAAATGTTAATCACGTATACAAGATGCCTTCAGAAGCAACATGTAGACCAACATTTGACCAAACACTGGACACCGTAGCCAAATTGACATATGACACTTTGTAATAGTCTTCTCAGCTTCTCTTCCTTTAACTCGTCTATCTACATCAACAAACCATGTGCTCAATTCAATAAAGATAGCTATTAAGATATAATAATTGACCTAAACTCTTCATCTTTTTCCTGACCTGTTTCAATAATACCTTCAGTTCACCCTGAAATATTGATGGTTATTCAACACTCTGATGCCAAGCTGTCCTTTGATGATCTGGATAAAGGACTTGTTTCTCTTCTTTTTAGACGCTCCTTAAAATGGATCTTACAGCACTGATCTCATGCCCAGCAGCCCATCTAGACTAATCTAAATGCTCAGAGAATGAATCAGATTCTGACCTTAAAAGAAATTTGAAATATCCTGTAGTACTTCCTGTAATATTCCCTAGAAACTAAACAAAAAATGGGGATGTAAGACATGACTTTACATTATCTGGCTATGACCTGGCAATTATCTATTTCTGTATACTATGAGAATACATAATTAGGCCACTGTCTAAGTCTCCACTACTTTCCCTCTTGTGTAATTTAGCCTTCTGCTATGGTTTGAATGTCTGTCCACTCCAAAATTCATGTGGTATTTAATTGCCAGTATATTGATTTTAAGGAGTGGGACTTTTGTGAAGTGATTAGACATAGGGGCTCTGCCTTCATGGGTGGAATTAATGCCATTATAAAAGGGCAAATTTGACCCCCTTTTGTCCCTCTTAGCCCTTTGGCCTTCTGTCACATGAGAATCCAGCCTTATTCGCCTCTGGAGAACACAGCGTGCAGGGCACCGTCTTGCAAGAAGAGAAAGGTCTTACCGAACCTGCCTATGTTTTGAGCTGAGACTTCCCAGCCTCCAAAAGTGTGAGAAATAAATTTCTGATCACTCAGTCTGTGGTATTCTGTTATAGCAGCCCCAAATGGGCTGAGACACCCTTCTCGTTTCTGGATCACATAAGGCCATTTCTTCTTCAGGGATTTTGCCTAATGCTGTTTCTTCTGCTTAGCATGCTCTTTCTTTGGGATTCCAAATGCCTTTTTCATTCTTATCATTCACATCCTGGATAAAGTCATTAAATATGCTTCTATCTAAATTATGCCTTTTTCTTCTACCCTGGCCATTCATATCCATTTCATCCTCTACATTTTCTTTATTGCACTTATTGCTATTGGAAATTATTTTATTCATATTTCTGCTTTCTCCACCTCTAGCTCCACTGTGATAAATGAGTTTTGAAATTTTCATCTTATTCACCACTGTGTCCTGGGGCATAGAAGAATGCTTATTAATTAGTAGATGTTTAAAAATATTGTCTGAATGAATACATCTGGCAAGATTCTTTTCCATAAGAGTAGGAAGACGGCATTGGCATATTTTGAATGAGGACGAGTAGAGTGAATCACAAATGCCAAACATTTCTCACTGGATGTGTAGGAATCTTTGAGATTTCATGGAAAACAATCACTCCTATGCCTCATTTTTAATTTAAATAAATGCAGAACATTTTGCTAATAGGATTATTTTACTAATAATTTAACAATATTCCTTGGCACAATTGTGTTAGAATCCATGTAACCAGGGCAAACCTACAGAACATATTGAGGTGGGAAAATTACAAATTAATTGTCTTTAATTCCTCCTTTTGTGTCGTTTTCTTATTTCTATGACCACTTATCTTTGAACTCCAGGTCCTCCTACCTTTTAATTGTGACTCTTATTTTTATCACTAAAAATATCTATCTAAAAAATCCCTACACATGGTCTTGTCACTCCCAGTAAGAGAGTAGGAAGTTGACCTTCTGGGAGGATTATATATAAATGCACAGTATTTATCTTTCGCTGTCAAGTTTCTTTGACTAAACACTCAGTTTGTGAGATACAACAATGTTGCATATAGCTAAAGTTTATTCATTTTCATTGCTATGTACTATTCCATGACATGAATAAATCAGAATTAATGTATTCATATTAAAATTACCAGACATTACGATTGCTTTAATGATTGCTAGAATAAACCTTCTATGAATGTTCCTGGACATTGATTTTCATGCACACATACATGCATTATTGTTGAGTATGTACCTACAAATGAAAATGACCAGATTTCATTAGGCATCTAGATGTCAGCAGATATAGTGTCTACAATACACGGATAAATCACAACCCAATACCAACAACTAAATATTTAGATTGTTTTCAATTTTTTTGTTTTCAGGTATTTTTTTTTTGGTGGGGGGAAATGGAAGGTTAAAGTAAACAGAAATTATGTAATTTACACAAATTTAGACAATCTTAAAAAGAGGGTTAATCAAATTATGGTAGTTTGTATATTATGATAAACAGCGTGTTTTTTCTGAAATAAAGAGCTCACCCTAGGATCAGAGAAAAATCAAGTGACAGTTGCCTATCTTTATGACCACCACTTTATTTGCTAACAGATCAACATCTCTTATTTTTGCTTGTGTAATAAGTCCTGGGTGGAGTCATAGAAGCAACTCTGGGCATGGAGTAAGGTGAGCCGCCTTCTCATTTTACCAATGTCATAGACCATTGATGTAGCCTTTTACTTATTTTTTCAACCTTTCTGGGGCTTGGTTTACTGATAAATAAAATGAAAATTTTAGAAAATCTTTAAGTTTATTTTAACTCCAAAGTAAACTCTAATATAATTTTGTAATATAATATTCGTATTCTATCACTAATCTTATCTATAGGCTATATTGAGTTTTACAAGAATTAGCAAGTGGTAAATATTTCCAACTACACTGAAAATAACAAATTACCTAGCATGTTATTAGAGAAGCCCAAAATGGTTTCTGATAATTTTCCAGCATGAATAATTATTCTTCATTTAGAGAAGAGATTTTTATCTGAGCATTCATCCTCTAATACCATTACTGTCATTTTAATAAATTAGATTTAGAGCACTGCAATTGCTATTTTAAGATATTCAATTAGAGAAGCAACATTTTGAGAATACACCACAAATCTGTGATTAGAAAACACTTTATTATGCTCTCTAAAGTGACAAGTTTTTAGTTATTTTTCTATGAAAAAAAAATCTAAGAATTTGAAAATGTAGTATGACTGTATAAGTTGGAGAGGGAGCAGAGACAAAATTAAAATGCTGCACTAGGTTTGAGAATTGGTTCACCACAAGGTGTTTGCTATTGCTTATGTGCTTTTAGAGCACAATATCACTTTCATTATCTTTGCTTTGATAGGGATAGCATCAGCCTTCAAATACTGAACATACATTTTAGATGTTAGACAATAAAATAGGGTCTAGAAAAAGTGACTGTTTTAGAATAATAAAGAATGTATTTTATGTCCTCAGATCTTCATAAGAGAATATTGAAAGCAGATTCTTAGATAACAAGATAAAATGCTTCTGAATGAGTCTGTTCCTTGAAGGTAGAAAAAAGGAGTCTCAGTTAGTTTTGTTTGTATTTTTTAATCTATGAAAATATAAATCTCTGTTTTTAGTGTTCTGGTGTTTTTCTCTAATTACTATGTCTAATGCTTTTTCACACTTACAAAGACTCTTGTTATTTTTAGTCATTAGGGTTCACAATACTCAAAATTATGTTTTGAAGACCAGGTGCAGGTGCTCATGTCTGTAATCCCAGTACTTTGGGACAAAAACAGACTCATAAACATATCATGTTTAAGTACTCTGTCCAAAGTGAATTAATTTATAAAATCAAATCACTTGGTAAATGAGAGATATGATCTAGAATATTGGCTAAAGAGAAAAGTATTTTTTTGACATTCACAAATAATGAAATTCATTCTTTGCACTTTGATTGTGATGCTGGTTACATGTACTATACACACTTGTCAAATCTTAGTTTTGTAAGCTTAAACCTGTTGACTTTTAACACCTGTAAATTATGCCTCAATAAAGCCAATTTTTAAAAATAAAAAAAAAGAAAATATAAATCTCATTTTATGCATAACTACCTTATTGAATTGCTATCAGCACATATAATTACATATTCATGAATAAATATGTACCTATTATATATATAAAACATATATGTTTCAACATTTCAATGCAAATTAATAAATGAACGGCCACCTTCCCATCACAGAACTATTGATATGAGTCTCTCAGGTTTTCCATATATGCCATTAGAATTAGAATGATACTCTGTTTTAGTAATAATCAGGACAGTCTTTTTTTATTATTATTTCTTATACTCCTGGCTCCAGACTCCAAATTCTTGGTTTATCATATGTTTACAATATAAATGGCCAACATATATTTTGAAAATAATGGGAGAGGGAAAACAGACAGAAGTAGAATCTCCTTGATGCATTGAGAGATTAGTGTTCTTAAGAGACAGTGAAAACCTGCATAGCTCAAGTTTGTGTGTTTACAAACAAGCCTGTCATATTTCCAGTAAGACGCTAGGTGAGCACAACACATTAAGAACCTGGCAGTGCAGCACAGGTCATTTCATGATTGCATGGCTTCTTGTATCCCTTGTAAGTACAAAATACACACAAAAAAGCCTCATTTGGCTCCGATTTTACTACAAGGCAACAGTAATGCATAAACACAGAAGAATCAAATAACGCAGAGTGGCTTTTTTTAAATAGAAAAAAAAAGTGACATGAAAGGAAAGCATTTCAAAGCAAATCGAAAGTTGCCTAAAAAATATTAGTAGAACAAAAATAAATCCAAAAAGGAAGAAGTGCAAAAGTAAAACGAAAATTTAAATGGCTTTTGAAGTTTGTAGCATGTTTCTGAACTGCTACAGAAAGATAGGGCTAGAACAGTGAAATAAAAATTAAACAATGGAATGAAATAGAAAGAAAAACAGACCATAGTTTCAAAGTGATTATAAGTTGAGATATTAAAAAAAAAACATGTAGAAAAATTCACAAGTATTTTATGCATATGAATTAAATTTAGCATAAAAAAGGATCCCCTGGCATCTGTACAATGTCAAAGATTTTAAAATGACATTTATGATTAAGGATCAAATAAAGTGCCTGAATGATTTGCAATGAAAGATAGTATACATAGAACTACATTACTCATGACACATGCTAATAGATTATTATGTTTTATTCTAAAAGCAAAGCATTAGTCTCATATAAGGATTATAATGGGGATAATGTAGAGATAAACTTTTATTCAGATATTCTGCTATTTCTGAGAGCCCTCACATAGTCAAGCCCTAATATTTGACCTGTAAAGTAGACTAACTGCTTTAATAAGGTCTCCCTTAAGCTTTCAAGGCGGCTCGTTCTCTCTGTTGATAAAATGTGAAACCTTAGATTCCTTCTCTATAAAATCTTCCCAGAAAGCTCCAGCTGGTGACTTTACCATTGCTCAAGTTAGAGAACTTATAGTCTTCAATTAATCATGTGCTGATAGGAGTAAATCTATGATTTGTGGCATCTGAGGCACATATATTTGGGGAAGAGCTTTAGGAAAAAAATACAAAATTATAAATACAAAATGAGGTACAGGGCCTTGGAAGTCAAGTTAGATGTCCTTAGGTTGATGCTTTATTAACTTTTAGGTAAATCAGCCCCTGTGATGTATCTAAAGGTAGCTAACTCCTTTATTTGCCTAAAATTATTATAGTAGGATGTGCACCAGAACATTCCATGTTTTCCCAGAATTGTAGCCAAACCTTTAAAGCTGAGGGCAATGAATGATAAATATTCTAAATTCTGAGTACATTTCTTGAATAGATTTACTAAGGGGTAGTCCAATTTACCCTTTGACCACTTTCTATCACACTCTATAACTAGTCTTTGTAAGAGAAGGGTAAAGATCTATTGGATAAAATTTTAAATGAAATTCATAAGGCTAAACAGTTCTGTGGCTTTTCCCACCAATGAAATCAAGCTAAAGGAGAGCTGGAGCGATTAGGGTTATCTGCAAGAGAGGAGATACTTCATATACTGACTGGATGTTTGCTAACCTGTAGATATTCAAATGCCTGGTCTATACTATTAAAGAATTGAGCATGAAAAAAATCTCAGGAGAAGCTCATATGTGCTCTCAATGATTTGGAGCCATAAAGTGAATCCAAAAGTTGCTTAAAGTTGTCTACAACATTAGCAAGTTAGAAAGTTACACCAATTTTTTGAAAAAAATTAATAAAATAAATAGACCACCAGCTAGACTAATAAAGATGCAAAGAGAGAAGAATCAAACACAAACAATAAAAAATGATAAATAGAATATTACCACTGACCCCACAGAAACACAAACTACCATTAGAAAATACTATAAACACCAATATGCAAATGAACTAGAAAACCTAGAAGAAATGGATACATTCCTGAACATATACACTCTACCAAGACTAAAACAGGAAAAAGTTGAGTCCTTGAATAGATCAATAACTAGTTCTGAAATTGAGGCAGTAATTAATAGCATACCAATCAACAAAAGCCCAGGACCAGAAGGATTCTACCAGAGGTACAAAGAGGAGTTGGTACCATTCCTTCTGAAACTATTCCAAACAAGTGAAAAGGAGGGACTTCTCTCTTACTCATTTTGTGAGGCCAGCATCATCCTGATACCAAAACCTGACGAAGACAAAACAAAAAAAGAAAACTTCAGACCAATATCCCTGATGAACATTGATGAGAAAATCCTTAAAAAATACTGTCAAATCAAATCCAGCAGAACATCAAAAAGCTTATCTACCATGATCAAGTCAGCTTCATCGCTGGGATGCAAGCCTGGTTTAACTTAAGCAAATCAATAAACATGATCCATCACATAAACGATTAATGACAAAATCCACATGATTAACTTAATAGTTGCAGAAAAGGAACTTTGATAAAATTCAACATTCATTTATGTTAACAACTCTCATTATACTAGGTATTTATGGAACTTATCTCAAAATAAGAAGAGCTATTTATGACAAACCCATAGCCAATATCATACTGAATGAACAAAAACTGGCAGAAGACAAGGATGGCCTCTCTCACCACTCCTATTCAACATAGTATTGGAAGTTCTAGCCAGGGCAATCAGGCAAGAGAAAGAAATAAAACATATTCAAATAGGAAGAGAGGAAGTCAAACTGTCTCTATTTGCAGATGACATTATTCTACATTTACAAAACCCCCAGCCCAAAAGCTGCTTAAGCTGATAAGCAACTTCAGCAAAGCCTCAGGATACAAAATCAATGTGCAAAAATCACAAGCATTCCTATACACCAACAATAGACAAGCAGAGAGCCAAATCATTAATGAACTTCCATACACAGTTGCTACAAAAATAATAAAATACCTAGGAATACAGCTAACAGAATTTGTGAAAGACCTCTTCAAGGAGAACTACAAACTACTGCCCAAGGAAATAAGAGAGGACACAAACAAATGGAAAAACATTCCATCCTTGTGAATAGGAAGAATCAGTATCATAAAAATGGCCTTTCTGCCCAAAGTAATTTATAGACTCAATGCTATTCTTATCAAGCTACCACTGACTTTCTTCAAAGAACTAGGAATAACTACTTTGAATTTCATATGGAACCAAAAAAGAGCCCATATAGCCAAGACAATCCTAAGCAAAAGAACAAAACTGGAAGCATCACACTACCTGACTTCAAACTATACTTCAAGGCTACAGTAACCAAAACATCATGGTACTGGTACAAAAACAGAGACATAGAGCAAGGGAACAGAATAGAGATCTCAGAAATAACTGCACATCTACAACCATCTGATCTTGGACAAACCTGAGAAAAACAAGCAGTAGGGAAATGTATTAGTCTGTTTTCATGCTGCTGATACTGACATACCTGAGACTCTGAAGAAAAAGAAGTTTAATAGGACTTACATTTCCACATGGCTAGGGAGGCCTCTGAATCATGGCAGGAGGTGAAAGGCACTTCTTACATGGGGGCAGCAAAAGAAAAATGAGAAAGAAACAAAAGTGGAAACCCCTGATAAACCCATCAGATTCTGTGAGACTTAATTCCTATCACAAGAATAGCACAGGAAAGACTGACGCCCATGATTCAATTTACCTCCACCTGGGTCCTTCATACAACACGTGGGAATTCTGGGAGATACAATTCAAGTTGAGATTTGGGTGGGGACACAACCAAACCATGTCAGAAAAGGATTCCCTATTCAATAAATCAAGCTGGGAAGACTGGCTAGCCATATGCAGAAAACCGAAACTGGATCCCCTTATACAAGAATTAAATCAAGATGAATTAAAGACTTAAATGTAAAACTCAAAACCATAAAATCCCCAGAAGAAAATCTTGCTAGCACCATTCAGGAAATAAGCATAGGCAAAGATTTTATGATGAAATCACCAAAAGCAACTGCAACAAAAGCTAAAATTGACAAATGGGATCTAATTAAAGAGCTTCTGTACAGCAAAAGAATCTATCATCGGAGTGAACAGACAACCTACAGAATGGAAGAAAATTTATGCAATTTACACATCTGACAAAGCTCTAATATCCAGAATTCACAAGAAACTTAAACATATTTACAAGAAAAAAACATCCCAGCAAAAAGTGGGCAAAGGACATGAACAGACACTTCTCAAAAGAAGACAAGTATGTGGCCAAAAAAACATGTAAAAAAAGCTCAACATCACTGATCATTAGAGAAATGCAAATCAAAACCACAATGAGATACCATCTCATGCCAGTCAGAATGGCAATTAAAAACTCAAGAAAAAATAGATGTTGGTGAGGCTGTGGAGAAATAGGAATGCTTTCACACTGTTGATGGGAATGTAAATTAGTTCATCCATGTGGAAAACAGTGTGGTGATTCCTCAAAGATCTAGAATCAGAAATACCATTTGACCCAGCAATTCCATTACTGGGTATATACCTGAAGGGATAGAAATCATTCTATTATAAAGATACATGTACATGTATGTTTATTGCAGCACTATTCACAATAGCAAAGACATGATATCAACCCAAATGCCCATCAATGATAGCCTGGATAAAGAAAATGTGGTACATGTACACCATGGAATACTATGCAGCCATAAAAAGGGATAAGATCACGTATTTGGCAGGGACATGAATAAAGCTGGAAGTCATCATCCTCAGCAAATTAACACAGGAACAGAAAACCAAACACCACATGTTCTCACACATAAGTGGAAGCTGAACAATGAGACCACATGGACCCAGGAAGGGTAGCAATATGCACCAGGGCCTGTTGGGAGGGCAAGGGGAAAGAGAGCATCAGAACAGATAACTAATGCATGCTGAGCTTAATACCTAGGTGATGGGTTGATAGTTGCAGCAAACCACCATGGCACACATTTACCCATGTATCAGACATGCATGTTCTGTACATGTATCTTGGAACCTAAAATAAAATAAAATTAAAAACAAAAAAAGAAGCTATATTATCACTGCTTTGCAGGCAAAGATGCGTGAGTTTTTGTGGCCCGAGTTGGGTAGATTTTTTAATAAAACTTTTCAGTTACTCCAAAGTGACCCTAAAGGGTAATCAGATGTGATCAAAGCAAATCTGGCAGTGTGTTTTGTCATGGTAGGAGAAGGGAAAATTTTTTCTTATTTATGCTCTATGGAGTTCAGGTTATTCAATGAAAGTTAAACTTATTTATTCAGTTGGTAAATTCCTTGGAAAGAATTAGGTTTATTTGCATTTACATTTTCTGTGGCACTTGATACAATGCCTTCAATATTGCATTTGTTCCATGAATATTTGTTGGTTTGTTGATTACTTCCCTGTAATCTTTATTATTGTCAATTGAAGTCTAGGAGAGGAGCACCAGTTTTTAGAAAACTGACTTAGCACGGACAAACAGTTGATTTCTTGCATTACTTTGTTACAATGAGGGTTCTTTTATAATTATAAAAATTCAGCATTTACTCCTTTCATTTCAAGGGTTTTAATAGGTATATAGCAGTGAGGGATTGTTACTCATAATCCAACTATTTTTGAGAAATGGAATCCATACAAACTCTCCACAAGAAGAGGAAAACTCAAATTTTCATTGAACTTTCCTTCATATAACTCCCAGAGATAGACCCTAGATTGCTTCTGATAAAAATTATGTTCCAGCTTTGAAATGTCAGTTATCAATTTCATAGTACTGTTTGACATGTGACAGTTTTTTCATTTGAACACATTCCTATAGATTCCAATCTAACATGATTTCCTTTGATGAGAGTCAGTATTGTTTTGAAACATTCAATACATGTTTTAAAGGAAAATTTTACAATTTTAATAAAACCATTAAACTAGACTCATATGGTACATCTAGTTCTAGATCAGATGTACCATATGACCCAGCCATCCCATTACTGGGTATATACCCAAAGGATTAGAAATCATGCTGCTATAAAGACACATGCACACGTATGTTTATTGCGGCACTCTTCACAATAGCAAAGACTTGGAATCAACCCAAATGTCCATCAGTGACAGACTGGATTAAGAAAATGTGGCACATATACACCATGGAATACTATGCAGCCATAAAAAAGGATGAGTTTGTGTCCTTTGTAGGGACATGGATGCAGCTGGAAACCATCATTCTTAGCAAACTATCACAAGAACAGAAAACCAAACACCGCATGTTCTCACTCATAGGTGGGAACTGAACAATGAGATCACTTGGACTCGGGAAGGGGAACATCACACACCGGGGCCTATCATGGGGAGGGGGGAGGGGGGAGGGATTGCACTGGGAGTTATACCTGATGTAAATGACGAGTTGATGGGTGCAGCACAGCAACATGGCACAAGTATACATATGTAACAAACCTACACGTTATACACATGTACCCTAGAACTCAAAGTATAATATTAAAAAAAAAAAAAAAACTAGACTCATAACATTACTGAGCATATCAAAAGAACGAGTTCAAATAGGATCTGCAAAAGATGACCAAATGCATATTATTTAATGAGACCTGGGGATATCATTCGTCTCAGGTCATTTTGACCAGGTCTCTACTACACACTTTAGTTACCAGTGTTGCAGTTACATATCTTTTAGAATGCTATATATTGTACTTTTATCAAAGCTTGCAAGCAATATTTAAAACAGAATATCACAGTGCTTGATAAATAATCATTACAAAAATCTTATATAATTATTGCAGTTGCACTGAGGAACTTCTGTGGATACTGATTAAGTCAGTAAGTCAGTGATGAAATTAACTGGAAAAAAGACGCTCACTTGAGGCCTTTAAACAATAGAACTCTGCAACTGAATGAGTAGCTCATTTTTGATATCAAAAAATTTAAAAACCATAACATCTTAAAACTGAAGCTTGCAATAGTTAAAAATATGTGCAGATAATTTTTTTCTACATTTGAGCCTTATAGATTCTTCCTTTTGAATTTTTTCAGCAGGCTGTGTGTTTTCTGTTGTACTCTAGAATTAAGTCTTCCTGGTGCTTTGGGTACCAAGGTTCTTTGCAATGCGTTTGCTCCAAGTACAATCCTGGCCTACCTAGATACATCATTTGAGGAGTGTGTCTTCTTTTATATGTGAAGGAACTTCTCTTCTAGTGAATATTTAATATCATTATCTTATAGGGGATCTCCGGCAAATTTTTTCCAGAATCAGATTACCACTGAGAGCAGAGACTTACCCTCCAAGGCCATTCCTGCTCAATTGGTGAATCACACCAGCCAGCCACAAGAAATTTGCTCTTCTATTGAAAACACGTGGAGCACAGTCTGGCTGAATATAACAGATCTTTCCTCACACAAATAACCGCTACCTTTTCATGGCACTACTTATGCCATCCCTCTCTCTCGATAAGAGGACCAGTCTCCTTCTCTAGGATATTTAAGTTCAGGGCTTCAGTGCACTGGTATTTTCATCATAGGTTCTCAGAGAAATAATCCCTATATCCCTTTTAGAGGTTGGAGTCTCTCTCTTTACATCCCTCCTGCCAATCCCATCTCATCACTGAAAAAAGTCTCTGAGTAACAACTCTGTTTTCTCCTGAGGCTTAGCCTTGCCACTGCCCAGAAGTCTTAAACATAGACTGCCACACTCTCTCAAAGCAGAGTTCCCTCAAGGAAAAGGGGCATGCCATATCCTCAGAGTTACTCCTGTACCCCAACTTCCTGATGCCTGGATTGGTCTCTCTTTACTTCTAAAATTAAGTACAGTCATAAGAGAGTCTTCAAAAAAATGAAAAATTGTGATTTAGTAAGTGTTATAATTTGGATGTTTGTCCCTTCCAGATCTCATGTTGAAATGTAGTCCCTAATGTTAGAGGTAGGGCCTGGTGGGAGGTGTTAAGGTCATGGGAGCAGATCCCTCATGGACATCTTGGTGCTGTCCTCACAATGGTAAGTGAGTTTTCTCAAGATCTCGTTGCATAAAAGCATGTTGCGCTTCCTCCCTCTCTCTCTTGCCCCCTCTCTTGCTGTGTGATATGCTGGCTTTCCATCACCTTCCACCATGATTGTAAGCTTCCTGAGGCCTCAGCAGATGCAGATTCCAGCAGCATGCTTCCTATAAAGCCTGCCAAACTATGAGCCAATTAAACCTCTCTGCTTTATAATTTATTCAATCTTGGG
Source organism: Chlorocebus sabaeus (assembly GCF_047675955.1). Lineage (NCBI taxonomy): Eukaryota > Metazoa > Chordata > Mammalia > Primates > Cercopithecidae > Chlorocebus > Chlorocebus sabaeus. Next base: position 97,631,566 of record NC_132916.1, on the reverse strand, counting down.
TATTTCTTGGCAGAAATGCAAGAACTGAGTATTACAGTAAGCATAGCCTCCATGATGGGATAAGAAATTATTACAGAACATTTACATCAAGAGAGAAGATGGCTTCCAACTTCAAATTTCCTTGTCAATATCATGTATATGCATGGATATACAAGTGTCAATTTTGTGGAGCTCAATATTCTGTCAAATGTGTCATTTAAATTATACAGATACTAAATTAAACGTTATACTTGACAATTACACGTGATACTGTTTTAAGAAAGAAATAGCAAGGAATGCACTAGTAATTGTCTGGAACACTCTAAATATTAACACATCTAAGCCTCATCACAATCTGTGAGATAAGGAATATTCTTATCTTCATTTTAAATATAAAGAGACTGAGGCATGGAGGATAGGGAACAGAGTCACAATTTGAAACCATGCAATCTAGTGCCAGAGTCCATGTGCTTAACTACTAAAATTTTAAAGAAAAATCATTTCAATATTCTTTGGGGCATGAATAAAAGAACCAATAAAAATGGGTCAATGCTTTGAATAAATTTACATGTAGTGTGACACATCTTTAAGTATGTATCATTTACTAGATTTTAAAAGAAGAGAGATGCCAATCACCCCAAACTGACTAGAATAATCTATTGAAAAAAAGCTCTTTGAAAAGTGAAGGAAGAAGTGGATATAAAGTATAATTAAGTTTTGCTGCCTCCACTTTAAGTATAGGATCTTACAGAGACCAAGAGACAAGGACCTGTTCAGTCTGCTTTTCATTTGCAGAAAAGTTCTGTGAGTATTATCAGATTTATCACTGCATATTTTTTCACACAATGTCTGTTCTTCATAGGAGAAAAAGGCAGAATTCACTGTCCAATACATTCCAGAATGTTAAAAATATATTTGAAAAAGTAATGCTTTAAAAAATTTAGGCTGCTCTGACAAAGACGACTAATAAATTAGATGATAGAAGTCATAGATGTTATTGTATCAGATTCTGTGTATTTACATTAGGTAAAAACCGTTCTGTGGCTATGATCAAATCGACAAAAAATAACAGATGCTGGAAAAAATGCAGAGAAAAGAGAACCCTTGTACATTGCTCATGGGACTGTAAAATAGCATGGTCCAGTCATTATGAAAAACAGTATGGAGCTTCTCTGAAAATCTAAAAAGATAACTACCATATGATATAGCAATCTCACTACTGGGTTTATATCCACAGAAAAAAAATAAATATGTCAGAAAGATATCTTCCTATGTATTTTTGTTGTAGCACTATTCACAAGAGCCAAGACAGAAAATTACACTAAGTGTCCATCAACAGATGAATGAATAAAGAAAATTGGATTTATATATCTATAGATAGATAGATAGATAGATACTATTCAGCCTTAAAAATGAATAAAACCTTGTCCTTTGAGGCAACATAAATAGGCCTGGAATATGTTATGCTTTTCTTTCTATGTATGGGTTGCATCTTTCTGTTGGTTTGCGTGTCCCTTATTTGTTTTCTTTTGCTAAAAACTGAACATTTCAGATAATATTTTGTAGCAACACTGGGTACTGATTTCCCCTTCACTACCTCCTTTCTGGGACTTGTTTGCTTGTTTGCTTGTTGGTGACTAGGCTGAAATATTTTACTGAAGTGTATTTCCCTTGCAGTGTGCAGCCTCTGATGTTTTTCCTCATCTGCACAGTCACCCTGGCATGGCAGTGGTTCTACGAGGACTCTTCGTCTCTTTCCCTGATTTTCCTATTAAACTGTCTGCTTCTGTAAGTATCACATTCATCTGCTAGCTTCCACTATTTGCAGGCTGATTTCTTGTTTTCAACAATGTTCTGGTGCGTAAATTCCGTTTCAGTTTGATCCAGTTAAATGTGGGATCCTTTGCATAAGATCAGTCTTTGAGGTTTGTTCCAATCCAGGAGGGCTCTTACTTGCTTCTTTCTCTGATTTTCTCTCTGGCAAACTTGTGGCTGGACTATAGTTTATGTTGGTGCTCTCATGGAGTTACCAGCCTCCTCTTAATTACTTATCAGCAAAATTTCATTGTTATCAAGAGTGCCCTTAGGCTTGACCTTCCCCACACCTTGTTTGAAACAGTCAATTCTCTTGAAGAGAGCTTCAGAGCCTTCTGCTTTTGCAGCTACACTGTACTCCAAAGAGCAAGACTCTGTCTCAAAATATATAAATAAAATAAATAAATACATAAAATAAATAAAAATAAATAGATGTATACAGGAGAATGGGCATAGTTTATTTGCAAATATTGTGCCATTTCCTATAAGGGAATTGAACATCCTCAGATATTGGCATTTGAAGGAGGTCCTGGAACCAGTCCTTCACGGATACCAAGGGACAACTCTGTGTGGTATGGTGTGGGGGGTGTGTGTATGTGTGTGTGTGTTTTTTTAACCAGATAATGGCTATTTCTCTGGAGAGAGTGTTCATAGAGATCATTACTCTGCTATTTTGGAATTGCTGTGGATGTTAATGTTTCCACTGTTGGGGGTGTGAAGTATTAATGGACTCTTAATTTTGTTTTCAAGAATACTTTGCAAAATTATTGAAGCCTTTAATCTATATGATGATAGGTAAAGTGGGCCATACATTCCTTTTATATTGAAGAATTACTGTTTAATAGACTGTAAACCCCCTTTTATAATGATAAAATAATTTGATGAGTTTCACGAGATTAAATTCATGTGCTCAGTAATTTATAATTAAATAACTCATAAACAAAATGTACCAAATAATTTATTTTTGTTTTACAAAGCTTCAAGGATTGAATGAGTAATGCTTTATGTCAACTGTTTACTTGCCTCTAACAAAAATACATTCAATCACAAATAAAATTTCGTCTGTCCAGTTTACATGGGAACTAGTCAGCACCAGCACGTCAGAAGCCATTCATAACTAAGCACGAGTTGAGCCATTTGAGAAGCAAAACAAAACAAAAATATGTCTATATATTTTGTCAGGTTAGATCTAAGGAAATAGAAAAACAAGACTCCCTTTTAACAGTAACATATCTAAGTTATCTAAGTCAGTATATTTCACAGAGGTCCAAAGATATACAAATTACTGAAAACTAAACACATTTTCTAAAATATGCAAATACATAATGTCTGAGATCTTTTAATAAAAGTCTCTGTGTGCAACATACTGTGGTGATATAGATCGACTCTGTCCCCACTGAAATCTCATTTTGAATTGTAATCCCCATAATCCCCATATGTCTATGGAGTGATCTGGTGAGAGGTTGATTAGATCACGGGGGCATTTTCCTCCATGCTGTTCTTGTGATAGTGAGTGAGTTCTCACGAGATCTGATGACTTTATAAGGAGCTCTTCCCTCCTTGCTCCTCACTCTTCTCTCTTCTGCCACCATGGGAAGAAGGTCCTTGCTTCCCCCTCACCTTCCATTATGATCGTAAGTTTCCAGAGGCCTCCCCAGCCATTCAGAACTATGAACTCTTTCCTTTATAAATTACCCAGTCTCAGGTAGTATCTTTATAGCAGTGTGAGAACAGAAAAATACATGTGGTAACATGTGGGTACTCCCCGTGGTTCATTTCTAAAGTTGTTGGTTTTCAAGCTGTGTTAATTTTTCAATCTTGATCTTATGGCCAGTGAGGGGACTGGCACAAACAAAAGCATATAGACAAACATAAATACACCACAATGAACATGCACACACTCACATACACACACATACACACACGCACACACACATATCGGATACAGAGAGAGGACCTAATACTTTTAGTTGCCTTCTCTGAGATTTTCTGTATATGTGTGTGTGTGTGTACTTTGCATTTTCACCATAATATGTATAGCTGGGTTTTTCTTTCTTATTCAACATGGTGTGAATTATGTATTTTTTTTTTCATTTTGAATATAAAACTTTTTCGTTAATTCTGGAAAATTATCCTTCATTGTCTTTTCCTCATTGCTTCTAATTTATTTTTTTTAAGTTGAACATTTTCATTCTGTTATCTATGTGCCTTTTTTCTAATTCTCATATTGCCTTTCCACTCTGTGTTCCATTTTGAGCAATCTCAGATATATATTCCAATTCATTAGTACCTTTTCATCTAAGACTAATTTAGTCTTTAACATCTATTGAGTTTTTAATTTTAAGAAATTTGGTTTTTCACAATACTTTATTTTGTTCTGTATATTGCATGTTTACTCTGTTTATAGTTTCTTTTGCTGTTTAGAAACTCTATTTTAATTGGATGCCAATTGTCAATTTTTTTCTTTGTTTGATTTGCTTTTGAGGTATTAGTCATAAATTCCTCACCTAGGCTACTGTACAGAAGAGTATTTTCTAGGTTTTCTTCTAGGATTTTTATAGTTTGAGATCTTATATTTAAGTCTTTATTCCATCTCTAGTTTTTTTTTAATATGGTCAGAGGTAGGGTCCAGTTTCATTCTTCTGCATATGGTTAGCCAATTTTCTTAGCATCATTTATTGAATGGGGGGTTTTTCCCTGTGTTTTTCTTGGTCAGCTTTGTCAAATATTAGTTGATTGTAGGTGTGCAGCTTTATTTTTGGGGTATCTATTTTGTTCTATTGGTCTATAGGTCTATTTTTGTACCAGTATCATTCTGTTTTGATTACTATAGCCTTGTAGTATAGTTTGAAGCTAGGTAATGTTAAAATGACTTATATCCAGGATCTATAAAGAACTTAAGCAAATCAATAGGAAAAAGAATGTCAAAAAGTGGACAAAGGACATGAACAGACCCTTGTCAAAAGAAGACATATAGTTGGCCAACAAACATATGAAAAAAATGCTCAATATTAATAATCATCAGAGAAATGCAAATTGAAACCACAAAGAGCTATCCTCTTATACCAGTCATAATGGCTACTATTAAAATGTCAGAAGATAATCGAAGTTGGTGAAGTTATGGAGAAAAGGGAAGCTTATATGCTGTTGGTAGAAATGTAAATTATTTCAGCTCCTGTTGAAAGCAGTTTGAAGATTTCTCAAATAACTAAAAGTAGAACTACCATTTGATCCAGCAATCTCATTACTGGCTATATACCCAAAGGAAAATAAATCATTCTGCCAAAAAGACACTTGTACTTGTATGTTTATCACAGCACAATTCATAAGAGTAAAGACATGGAGCTGGGCGCAGTGGCTCATGCCTGTAATACTAACACTTTGGGAGGCTGAAGCAGGCAAATCACAAGGTCAGGAGTTCAAGACCAGGCTGGCCAAAATGGTGAAACTCCGTCTCTACTAAAAGTACAGAAATTAGCTGGGCATAGTGGCACACACCTGTAATCTTAGCTACTCAGGAGGTTGAGCAGGAGAATTGCTTGAACCTGGGAGGTGGAGGTTGCAGTGACCTGAGATCGCACCACTACCCTCCAGCCTGTGAAACAGAGTGAGACTCCATCTAAAAAAATATATGGTACAAATACATCATGGAATAGTATCCAGACAGCAAAAGAATGAAATCTTATTCTTTATGGCAACACAGATGCACCATTATCCTCAGTGACTTAATGCAGAAACAGAAAATCAAATACTGTATGTTTTTGCTTATAAGTTGAAGCTAAACACTGGGTACACATGGACATAAAGATTGGAACAACAGACAATGGAAGCTCCAAAAGTGGAGGAACAGAGAAGTCATGGTTGAGAAACTACCTATTAGGCACTGTGTTCACTATTTGGGTGATGAGTTCAATAGAAGCCCAAACCACAGCATTCCACAGTATATCCATGTAACAAATCTGTGTGTGTAGCCCCTGCATCTAAAAGTTTTTTTAAAATGATTTTTATTTGTAGTTGTATTTATTTATTTTCTTGTCATTTCTAATACGGATAGTTTTTATCTTAGTTATCTTGTGGTCACTATTCTCACTTTTATCTCTAGCCAAATTACCTCATGTTCTTGAAGTATTAATTCTCTGGTTCCTACATTCTTTGGTTTTAAAATCCATCAGACGGTTTTTATTTTGAACTCTAGAATTTTGCAGATCATACTTGGTTTTACCAAAACTGTAAACATAAATATTTCAATCATTAAAACTTTAAAAGAAGAACAGCAACAAATCTCTGTATCTATTAAGAAAACAGCTAGCAGAAGGAAACTGTCATTCCCTGAATTCTAAGCCACTAGTGGCTTTAACGTACTGGATCTTCATTCTGAAAGCTTTTGAATATGCTCTTACGACAGTAGTTCTTTGCTGCTCACCTAGACACACTCGATAAAAAGACAAAATTTCAGGAGATTCTAGGTACTTCTAGAGAGTCCATGACTGTGGATCAAACTCAACTCCAGTGCATTCTGCCTCATGTACTTTAGTATTTACTGTTGAGAAAGTTGCTTGCTGCTAAAGAAATAATTAAGCTATTTATGAGTTAAATGTTTTGCAATACCCTAAAAAGGGGGTTGATTTTCAGAAGATATTTTTTTTTCCTAAGACATGCAACTGTGTGCAGAGTTTAAATGTGTCCCCTGAAGAAAGACAAGGTTCGTCAATTTTGAAAGGAGAGCTTTACTTCTCATAAAGGTTTACAGGCTGCAGGGTGGCCATTCTGAGAAGCTGGGAAGCATAGCTTCTGGCCAGAAGCAGAAATTAGATACTTTGAGGCTGGGAAGAATAAGACAGGGATTTATACTGAGCAAGGTGGCCAAATATACATATTTAATAAGCCACAGAAGGCCATAAATATTTATGAAAGAAGAAACAAACACAATGTGTGCAATCGAGCTTTGTTTCTCCCCATGGGACCCTTGTTCAAAAAATGGGGGTGGTTAGCATGATCCGTGGGTGGAGTTTTAAGCCCTCTCATGTCAAAAGGTGGAGCAGATGACACAAAAGCCCTTACTGTGTGTTTTCTGTAGACTGGCTAGACCACTCATTTTTTTATCAGGCAGAAAAACGAAGGGCAACTTCAGGGAGTTGGTTGATACTAATGGTGGAGTCTTTTGAAAGGGCTAGCTTCTGTTTAGCTCTTAGGGAGTAAAGATTAATGGCAGTTAGCAGGGAAAAGGGCATAACAGGTCATGTATGACCTCCCATCCAGTCCTGGCAGAGAATTCAGCTTCCAAAGTTTCTCTGGTGTCTCATTGACCAATAGATGACTTGTTTAGTTGGTTGAGGGACTTAGAGTTTTATTTTTATTCCTCAAAAGTTTCCAGCTATGAAAATTCATAAGCAGAGATGCTTAAAAATATTTTCATATCCCAAATCTGGCTCAAGTTATAAAACTCATCTTTGATTTGTGTTAATTATATGACCTAAGAGCTTTCATGGTAAAAAGTAAAATTAACAAAATAGACATTTTCCAAATGTTATCCTCTGTCATTCCAGATTCCTTCTTCCATTCATATACACAAATATTTTTGAACTCCTACTTTTACATGTAAGACATATAATTACAGATAATAAACTAGACAATCTCTGCTAAGATTAATGCTAGATACATAAAATGTAGGAAGTAGCTATATTTATTAAAATAATACAACTATTAACATTTACTTCTTAGTTGTATACTAAGTTCTTTACATGCATTATATCAATTAATCCATGAAACAATTCTAAGAGACACTATCCCACATATTATAGATGAGAAATCTGAGGACTGAAAGATTAATTTGCCATGACTACTCAAGAGTAGATTTTGTATAGAAACAAGACAGGCTGAATTGAACAGGGGAATTTATGGTAAGTTTGGAAAAAATTAACATGATAAACAAGTGAAGAATGTATAGCATTTAGTGCAAACTGGAGAAGGCTGTTCTAAGAATAAGCGAGTAAATAAGCCTGGAGGTGAGAAAAAGACATGATGTGTCTGGAAATTTTTAAGTAGTTCAGTCCAGTTTGTCAAGACATGCAAAGCTAGGCACATCAAAGGAAAGATGTTCAAGAACTAAAAATGCATCCAGAAAAAAGAATCTGGAGTTTTGATAATGGGGTTACTGTAAGTGCAATGTAGAATCACACATCTATTTTAAGCTTGAGAATGACATAATTAGAGTATGGGCAATAGGTTAGAGGGAAGCCAGATCAATTTGGATGCAATCGCAACAATCAAGGCTAGAGATAATATCGATTTACATGAGGGTAGTCAATGTGACAATAAAAAGCTGACCAGATTTGATAATAAAAGAATAGTAGGCAAATTAAGCAAGATTTATAGCTTCCTGGATATTGGATTAAAAGGAAAGTAAATAGTTGGGGATGACACTCAGGTTTCCAGCTTGAACAGCCAAGAAAATGGTGGCGTCATCGCAAAACAACAACAACAAAACCGGATATATTTGTGAGGCATGTGATGGTTTCACTCACATTATAAACATGCTGACTTAGGTGACTGGTCCATGCAGAGAGTTGTGTGTAGGACATCTGATGGTGAAGTCTGCATTTCACCACAGAAATTGGAACTGGGGATGTCAATTGAGAATTCAGCAAACCAGAGATAACAGAGTGAATGAGATTGTCAAAGAAGAGGCTTGGAATGAGATTAAAACTTTGCCCAGGGCAGAAACCTGAAAAAAAAAGCACTTCAAAGTACAAAAGGGGAAAAATAACTTGAAAGAGAGCTGATAGGGAATGAAGTAATCTGAAAAAAGGGCGCTGGAAACAGAAAATGGAAAATTAATTTCAAATTTATTACTAAAGTTGTAACAAATGAAATAATGAAAATGAACAAACTTAGAAGAGTTATAACTTTAATTTTACTTTCTCTTTTTATTTATTATAAAAATTACTAAGGTATTGGATATTTTTCCAAACTTCAAAATAGAAACTGAATATGCTAACTAAATTGGTAGTAGCGGAGGCAAGCTTAGGGAATATGATAAATCAGTTAGTGCAGTGTATCTTTTATGTGAAAAAATTCTCCGCTGAAAAGAGAACATATAACAAGCAAGTGGGATCCCTGAGAGAAATAAACTGTATTATCAGTTAGAAAATGAAGTAGATATAAAGGATCCTCTTCACATTTTTGTTGTTATGAGAATAGTCCAAATGAAAAAGCAAGTACAACAAAGACAAAACAGTAGAGTCATCACTTAGTATCTGTAGGATATTGGTTCCAGGACCACTCTCAGATACCAAAATCCACAGGTGCTCAGCTATCTTACATAAAATGGCATAATACATATAACCTATGGACGTCCTCCCGTATATTTTAAATCATCTCCGGGTTGGCTATAATAATACAACTGTCTAAATACTGTCAAAATAGTAGTGTGTGTGTGTGTGAGAGAGAGAGAGTATGTTTTGCATTTTCACCATAATATGTATAGCTGGGTTAGAAGTTAGAAAATTAAGTAGACATAAAGGATCCTCTTCACATTTTTGTTGTTACGAGGATAATCCAAGTGAAAAAGCAGATAAGATAAAGACAAAACCGTAGAGTCACATACTGTCTAAATAGTTATTATACTGTATTGGTTGGGGAATAATGACAAGAAAAGAAATGCCTGTACTTTAGCAAAGATGCAAATTTTAAAAATATTTTTGAAATATTTTCAATCCACCAGTGCAATACCCACAGATACTGAAGGGGTGACTGTACTGCATCAAAATCAAGAAAAAGCCTCAAAGCATTATAGATGGTTGCTCTTGTTTTGGCCTAAAAAATCAACTTGTAGTTTCCTAATGTCTATCACTATTTACGAGTAAATTCATAAGTTTTTATTCAACATAAAGTTATTTCACTTTTAGAAAGATGATGTTAAAAGGGATAACATGTAGCAACAGCTATTTAATGTTTTCCTGGAAAGGGAAACAAACCAGTGTTTCCTAGTTTCTCTTTACTTCCTCAATGATAACTTCTTTTCCCACATGGTTACATAGTTTACAATAAATTAGCCACCACGCCTGGCTAAGATTTTGTATTTTTAGTAGAGGCAGGTTTTTCCATGTTGGCCAGGCTGGTCTCGAACTCCTGACCTCAGGCAATCTGCCTGCCTAGGCCTCCCATAGTGCTAGGATTACAGGTGTGAGCCACCACGCTCAGCCTCAGAACTATTTTTTATATCTCTTCATTGCTTCTTTCAGAGATGAAAAGCTAAAACCAGGTATTCTGAGTGCTTACCTGGTTTTGGTTCTTATGAAGGTGGTTTTTTATTTTTGTTTGTTTGTTTTCCTGTATAGATAGTTGCCAACTTGGTGTCCTTGTGGAATGGGAAGATCTGTGGAGCTTTCTATTCTGCCATTTTGTTTTGACTTCTCCTCAAGGTAACTACTGATAGTAAAAACTTACCATTGAAATTTTCTAATTCTTTTTCTTGTTGTTTTGGACATGCTTTCTTTATTTCCTCCTTTTTTATTGTCTTCCTTTGCAGTTTAATGGTTTTGTATAGTGGTATGATTTGGATCCTTCTTATTGACATTTTGTATATCAACTATAAATTTTTATTAATGGTTACCATGAGGGTTACATAATACATCTCATACTTATAACAGTCTGTTTTTAAGCTAGTAACAACTTTGACTATATACAAGTGTATACTTTTACTCCTCCACGTTTTATGGTTTGGTGTCAAAGTGTACATTTTTAATACTTTGTATCTCCTGACAATTTATTTTAGCTAAGTTTTTAATAGTTTTATCTTTTATTTATCAAACTAGAGTTCAAATTTTATACACGCCACTATTACAGTCCTATTTTGTATACAACTCTGTGCTATTTATAGCATTGAGATTTCTATTTTTAGATGTTTTGTGTTATTTAATAAGGTCCTTTCTTTTTAAGCTTAAGGAACTCCCTTTAGTATTCCCTTTAAGGTAAGACTAGTGATGATGAACTCTCTAGACTTTGCCTAGAGACACAGAGATACTCAAGTTTACTGATAGTTACATAAATGTAAACTGAAGTCACATTGAGAGATTCCATTACACTGATGTCAATGAAGATCAAGGAGGAGAGAATGAGATCTATACATTATGGTGTCTCTACTTTATGAAAGGCTATAGCTATTAATACAATAAATTGGACATTTGCCAGTTATTCGTGGCAGTATTATAAAGTGACAAAAGTAAAATTTATAAAAGGATATATGATTGCATTTTTTTAGAAGTAACATAATGATAGCACTTTTGTGTGTAAATGTAAATATGCATGTGCCTGTGTATGTGCATTGATGTTGATGTTAAACATTAAGTGAGGTGAAAAGCAGAGCAAGTTGCTAATGTGGGTTACTTATATTGGGAGAGAAGGGTGAGGGCCAGAAGATATTTTTTTAGAGGGAGAAGTAGAGTAAGGCAAGTTGAAAATACTGCTTCTAAAACAATTCTATCATGAAATGATCTACGTCCACTTATGAAAATATTTTACACACACACACAAACACACACACATAGGAGAAAAATGAAATAACCAGCTGGGCCCGGTGGCTCATGCCTGTAATCCCAGCACTTTGGGAGGCCGAGTTGGGCATATCACGAGGTCAGGAGTTCCAGACCAGCCTGGCCAATGTGGTGAAACCTGTCTCTACTAAAAATAGAAAAATTGGCTGGGCGTGGTGGCTACTCAGGAGGCTGAGGAGAAGAATCGCTTGAACCCAGGAGGCAGAGGTGGCAGTGATCTGAGATCGTGCCACTGCACTCCAGCCTGGGTGACAGAGAGAGACTCCGTCTCAAAAAAGAAAAGAAAGAAAAGAAAAGAAAAAAGAACCCACGTCTGATAACTTGACTGATATATTTTCAAATTTTTAAAATAAAATTGAAGAATAATGTGTATAATATAGGTCTATTTTGGTTAAAAAAGGATGCATCAATATCTCTTAAAGGTGGTTGTTATACGTATTAAGTTAAAAAAGATGCAGGAAAATACATAACTGGCTAATTACATTGGTTATTTGGGGTGCTGGGAATTAATTGATTGGGTATGGTCTGGAAGAGAAAATAATTTTGCTTTTATAAGACTTTGTAGTAAATTGTATGATTTGTTACAACAAACGTGTATTGTAATCATTTGCAAAATATAAATGAAATTCAACAGCTGAACTTTGAATTATATTTTTTCACCTCAGTCTAATCTTAAGGTTTTTATTTATTGTCTATTGAGAATAAAAGCTAATTAAATTTTTTTCCTATGGATTTCTAGAAAATTACTGTATAAGCATCATTTTTCTCCTGAGACGTCATTCTTTATTTTATTCTCTTATTTAACACATTTTATTAAGGACTTGCTATGTGCCAGATGCTATGGTAGATACTGGTTACACAGTAATACGTGAAATAGATTCAGGTATTTTTCCCTCAGAGACTATATTCCTGGGAAGGAGAACTGTTGGCAGTCAATGAACGTAAAAAAAAGCATATATAAGTGAAGTAAATCTCTACGAAAAAAATGAAAAGGATGTTGCAATGGACAGTAACAAGTTGGGGAAAAGGGCCACTTAAATAGACTGGAAAGTAAAGCTCCTTTGGTGTATAAATAACGCATCTTCTTAGATTATGAGTTCATATAACTTTCAGGCTGGTGTCTATGCAAAACAATCACTCAGAAACAAAAAATCGCTGGCATCGGGGAAGTGCATACACCCAAGCAGGGCATGCGCCCCCTAATATGTTGCAATTCAGAAGGAAGAAAAGCAGTTATACAACCTCTAATCATGCCCATCCCTGTTAATCTTCGGGGACGGGACCCATTAGCCCAATGGGGGGGTTACTCTGCAGACCTCTTTTTAATTTTGGTCACTGTTGTTGTTCCTCCTCTACGCCTGATATGGCTCTCTCAAGATCCAATTTGGGTTGAACAGTGGGTTTAAAGGGAGAGAAATTACAATGAGTGCATGAATTAGTTGAGGAGAAATTAAAAGCCAGCCATAAAGAACCATCAAGCAGCCTTTGGACTTTGCCCATTTTCATCATTCCCAAAAGGTCTGGCAAATGGAGACTTTTGCATGACTTACAGGCTATCAATGCTAATTTGCAACTCATGGGGCCCCTTCAACAGGGTCTCCATTCCCCCATGGTGATTCCTCAATATTGGCCTTCAGTTGTTATTGACTTAAAAGACTGTTTTGATACTATTCCTCTTGCAGAACAGGACAGAGAAAAATTTGCATTTATAATACAAGCTATCAATAATGAAAGGCCAACTTGCCAAATTAACAGGAAAGTGCTTCCTCAAGGAAAGCTGAAAAATCCTACCATGTGTCAGTATCATGTAAATCAGGCTTTGCTCCCCAGTAGAAAAAAATTTCATAATTGCAAGGTTATTCATTTTATGGATGATATTTTACTAGTAGCCCCAACGGAGCCAGTACTTTTAAGTTTATAAGCCTCGGTCATAAACAATACACAGTTAAGAGGTCTAGTCATAGCACCTGAAAAAGTACAATTGTTCTCTCCTTGGAAATATCTTGGATACATACTAACTTCCCAGTCAGTAAGAACTCAAAAGGTTAAATAGTAGCAACTTACACACCTTAAATGATTATCAACCATTACTGGGCGATATTAATTGGCTTTGCCCCACCTTGAGCATCACTACTGATCTGTTACAAAACCTGTTTTCTATCCTAAAGGGCAATACAGTCTTAAACTCTCCCAGGTATTTAACTTCTGCAGCAAAAAGGGAAATTGAGGAAATAGAGCAAGCTATTTCTCAGAGGCAACTAGATCACATAGACCCACAATATTCAGTCCAATTATTTGTTTTTCCACTAAACATTCCCCAACAGGATTAATAGGACAGATGATCCCAGGGTTGTGCTTTGTAGAATGAGATTTTTGCTCACATACCAGGACTAAAACACTATCTCCCTATATCCAGCTAGTTAGTAAAGTCATCTATACAGGTCACAGATGATGCAGTCAGTTGCTAGGTTATGACCCTGAGGTCATAAGAATTCCTTTGAGTAAAAAGTGATTCGAAGTAGTATTGCCCCTATCTCTAGGTCTTCAGATAGCACTCTCTGATTATGCAGGTCATGTAGAGCATACCCTTCCTGCTGACAAACTTCTTCAGTTCTTATCTTGTACTCTTGTAGTTTTGCCTACAAAAGTAGTTCACTCTCCCACCCATATCTGTTGCGGGAAGTCAGGGACCCCGAACAGAGGGAATGACTGGAACCGTGGCAGAAGAACATAAATTATGAAGATTTCATGGACATTTATCAGCTCCCCAAATTAATAATTTTATAATTTCTTATGCTTGTCTTTACTGCAATCTCTGAACATAAATTTTAAAGATTTAATGGACATTTATCACTTCCCTATTAATATTCTCATAATTTCTTATGCCTGTCTTTACTTTAATTTCTTAATCCCATTATCTTCATAAGGTGAGAATGTACATCACCTCAGGACCACTATTGTACAAATTGATTGTAAAACGTGTGTTTGAACAATATGAAATCAGTGTACCTTGAAAAAGAACAGAATAACAGCGAATTCCAGGGAACAAGGGAAGATAACCATAAGGTCTGACTGCCTGCAGGGTGGAGTAGAATACAGCCATATTTTTCTTCTTGCAGGAAGCCTATAAATGGATATGCAAGTAAGAGAGATATCACTGAATTCCTTTCCTAGCAAGGAATACCCTGGGGAAGGAATACATTCCTGGGGGGAGGTCTATAAATGGCCGCTCTGTGAGTGTCTGTCTTATGCGATTGAGATAAGCACTGAAGTATGCCCTGGTCTCCTGCAGTACCCTCAGGCTTATTAGGATTGGGAAATTCCAGTCTGGTAAATTTTGGTCAGACCAGTTCTCTGCTCTCGAACCTTGTTTCTGTTACGATGTTTATCAAGACAATACATGCACAGCAGGACATAGACTCTCATCAGTAATGCTAATTTTGCCTTTGCCTGTGATCTCTATTGCCCTTTGAAACATGTGATCTTTGTGACCTCTCCCTGTTCATACACCCCCTCCCCTTTTAAAATCCCTAATGAAAACTTGCTGGTTTTGCAGCTCAGGGGACATCATGAATGTACCAATATGTGATGTTACCCCCGGAGGCCCAGCTGTAAAACTCCTCTCTTTGCACTATTTCTCAGACTGGCCAACACTTAGGGAAAATAGAAAGAACCTATGTTGAAATATTGGGGGCTGGTTCCCCCAATACATATCTAACACTTAAACACTTTTTACTGATGGCTCTGGTAAAAATAGAAAAGCGGCTATTTGGTGGAGACCACATAATTCCCTCCTTGTTCTGGATTTACTAGCACTCAGAGAGCTGAGGTTAAAGGCTTAATATTGGCCCTGGAGACCTTTTCCACTCAGCCTATCAATATTGTTGGTGACTCGGCTTACTCTGTTTATGTATTGCAGAACCTTGAAACAGCCCTCATTAAGTCCACTCTTGAGCCCACACTGTGTGTACCTTTTCTTCAACTTTGAATTGCTGGCTCAACATACACATCCGATTTTTATCACACATATCCGAGCCCACAGCTCACTGCCTGGCCCATTGGCTTATGGCAATGATCAAGCAGACCTGCAAGTTATGACATCACTGCTTGACCAAGCCACCCAATCCCATCAATTTTTCCACCAAAATTGGATAAACTTAACTAAACAATTTGAACTTACCCAAAGACTAGCTAAACAAATTATCCTGCAATGCCCAGCTTGCCAGCTCACAGTCACGTCGCCTCCTTCAGTAGGTGCTAAACATAGAGAACTAGAACCTAATCAGTTATGGCAAACAGATGTTACATGTGTCCCTGAATTTGGAAAACTAAGATATGTACATGTATCTGTAGATACCAGTCCTCACCTAATTAGCACACATGCTCTTCCTGGAGAGTCCACCCAATATATCATCATATATCTTCTCTTAACTTTAGCGTTTATAGGGCGGCCCACAAAAATTAAAGCTGATAATGGTCCAACTTACGCCAGCTTACAATTTCAACAATTTTGTCACACGTGGAACATCCAACATTCTACAGGCATCCCGTATAACACCCAAGGACAGGCCATGGTAGAACGTGTCCATTCTGCTCTTAAAAATATGGTCAGTAAACAAAAAAGGGGAAATATGAGCAAGGACCCTGCAACACTACTAGCACAAGCCTTATTTACCCTTAATTTCTTAAATTTAAATGATAAATTTCAATCAGCTATAGAAAAGCACTTTGCTAAAACCTCTCAAGACATAAAACCTGCAATTTTATGGAAAGATGTAAATAGTAATGTATGGTGTGGACCAAATGAATTGCCAATATGAGGAAGAGGATATACTTGTGTTCGCACCCCCTCAGGTCCTCTTTAGATTCCAGCACAATGCATCAAACCATGCCATGGCATCGCTAGGACCCAACCCGGTGCCAGAAATGAAGTAATGACCCTGTAGGACCCATAGCCCTGGATGATGTGACTTCCTCAGATGACACAATCTCTACCTAGGGGATGCTGAAGAAGACAACACAGGAGGCTGAGTGAATCTTCCTCTGGACATGGACACCTTTCACTCCAGATAATTTGTTCCTTACTAAACTCTATGTTGTACATTGCAACACGTGTAGGTTATTGATCCTTTTTATGCTCTCACCTTGCCTGCAACCTGTACTGGCTATACTCTATTGAGTTCATCTCTTAGATATGCCTTTCTTCCACACTGTTACTTGGGTGGACACCCCTTTCCCAGCCTCTAATAACGTAACTACTTGGCTAGGAGGGATTGACTTACCCCCAGCAGGGTCCCTCATTAATAGCACACATTGGACCAAGGTCCCAGGTAACACTACATATCACCCCACTATCCTCCCACTGTGTGTAAGTTATAAAAGTTCTAACCCTTACTGTGTACCAGCACAAACAAAATTATGGCTACGTCATGGCAAAGCAAATGCCTTAACATCCTTAATTGCAGATAGCTTCAAACCAGGCAGTGCAACCAATATCACATTCCCCAACATTCCTTCCTGTGCTAAAGAATGTAGCTGAGAAAGTAATGGATTCCACTTTGGCTGGGACAAGCCTGTAGCCTCCAGTTAGGCAATTATAATATCTTAGACTGGAGACCCCATTACCATTTGCAGTGCAACCATACTGACGTTCACATCCATTGTGGCATCAATCAGTTTCATAGCCACGTCTCATTCCCCTATGATTTGGGCCAATGAGGGGATGGGATATTCCAGACCCCAAGTAGAGTTCATGCCACCCTGTAATACTTTATGGTGCCTGGGACATCTTAGCACCTCTCTTAACACCTGGCATGGGACATTTCAAAATTCCAGTAACAACTATACTATGACCATTATTCATAATCACACAGATCGGTGCCTGATTTGCACTACTTATCCGTATGTTTTCCTTATGGGAACTAATATTTCCAATACACCCCAAAACTCCACGTTTGTGACCCGAGTACAGGGACAGGCTTGATTCACCTCATGTATCACTAATTACTATATATCTAATTTAAATACTACTAGTGTCATGGTATTAAGGAGACAATCTGAGACATTCCAATGAGTCAATTTGACGCATTATTGGCAAGGCTCCTCTGCTCTTGCCACCTTACAACGTGCCCTGTACCAGGTCAGACATAAAAGATTCATAGGCAAACTTACAGACTTTATAGTCTCAGCCATAGTTATCTTAGCAACTGCTAGTGTTTCTGTGGTGTCTATTACTGAATCAGTACAAACAGGTATGTTTGTAGATAACTTGGCCAGAAATGTGTCTAATAAACTTCTCTTACAGAAGAGTATATATCAAAACATTTTTGCACATCTGCAAGCCCTTGAGGCTGCCTTAGAATATGTAGGGGAGTGACAAGATGCACTGGCATTCTGACAGCAATTAAACTGTGACTGGGAGCATAAGCATATTTGTGTCACCTCTCTACCTTGGAATCAATCAATACATAGTTGGGAAGAGGCAAAACAACAGCTCTGGGGAACTTTACATGATAATTTAACCGCAGACATAAAGCAACTTAAAACTAAAATTCTAGAGTCCCTAAACACCCAAAAAACAGCCATATAGAAGGATGTGTGAGAACATCTCTCCTGGATAGACCCCCCACTCCTGGGGGGTCACTCCTTGATTGGAAAAGAATGTTACTGATTATACTCATGTTTGTCTTATGTTATTTACTAATTATATGATATAAAGCCAGAATACCAGCAGTAACCGCTACATCAGACAAACATGTTGCTGCGCACACCTGCATTCTTAAATCAACAAAACCTGATGCAAAAAAACAGAAAATGGGGAGATTTAGGAGATCAGTCAGGGTGGTGGGAAAAGTTATATATATAAAAAAAAAGTTATAGGAAAAGATGCAAAACTTTTTGGAAGACTGGGAGGTTTTACAAAAGCTTCAGGAGAGAATTATGGCTGAAGGCAGTCAAATTAAAGGAACTTATCTAGATAAATTTGTTTACTCCTGTCTCCAGAAACCAACCTTTGATCATTCGCATGCAGGACTGCTTTCTACTCGGGGGGTTGACAATGTGTGTTACCCACAAAAGGTGTTTGCTCTAAGCCTTTGTCATTAAATCTGTACTAAATAAATGTGAGCAGGGCCAACTTATGGAGGTGGCACTCTTGTTGGCGATGCTAAGTTGTGCATCCCCTAGCTGTGCTATCAGGCAGAATACCTGTGTCAGCATACTTCGTTCATCCTTTGCTCAGCCAGAGTCTGAAGGACAGACTCAGCCACCATCCAGAAAAATACGACCTCACCAAATGACCTAAATAAGGCAGTAGGGACCAAACCTGGAGAAACAGACAAGTGTGACCTTTCAGACAGAGAACTCAAAATAGGTGTGTTGAGGAAACTCAAGGAAATTCAAGATAACGGAGAGAAGGAATTCATAATTCTGTCAGATAAATTTAACAAAGAAAGTGAAATAATAAAAAAAATTCAAGAAGAAATTCTGGAGCAAAAAAAGGAACTGGCATACTGAAGAATGCATTAGAGTTATTTTATAGCAGAATTTATCAAGCAAAAGAATTATTGAGTTTGAAGGCAGGCTGTTTGAAAATGCAGTCAGAAAAGACAAAAGAAAAAAGAATTAAAAATTATGAAGCATGCCTACAGGATCTAGAAAACAGCCTGAAAAGGGCACATCTAAAAGTTATTGCTCTTAAAGAGGAGGTAAGAAAATAGATACAATTAGAAAGTTTATTCTAAGAGATAATAACAGACACTTCATAAAATCAGAGAAAGATATAAATATCCAAGTACAAGTAGGTTATAGAATATCAAGCAGATTTAACTCAAAGAAGACTACCTCAAGGGATTTAATAATTTAACTTCCAAAGATCAAGGATAAAGAAAGGAGCAAGAGAAAAGAAACAAATAACATACAATGAAGTTCCAATATTTCTTGCAGCAGACTTTTCAATGGAAACTTTACAGGCCAGAGGAGAGTGGCATGACATATTTAAAATGCTGTAGGAAAATTTTGTTATCCTAGAATGGTATATACGCAAAAGTATCCTTTAAACATGAAGGAGAACTAAATACTTTCCCAGGCAAAGGAAAGCTGAGGGATTTCATCAACACCAGTCTTATCCTACAAGAAATGCTAAAGGGAGTACTTCAATCAGAAAGAAAAGAATATTAGTGAGCAATAAGTAATCAACTGGAGGTAGCAAACTCACAGGTTATGGAAGGTACACAGAAAAACATCGAATATTGTAACACTGTAACTGTGGTGTGTAAAGTGCTCTTAGGTAGAAACACTAAAGATAAACCAATAAAAAATAATAAGTAAAACAATGTTTCAAGATATAATCAGTACAATAAGATATTGTTCAAGAAAGAGTTAAAAAACAAGAGACGTAGTTAAGGCATAGAATTTTTATTAGTTTTCTTTTTGCTTGTTTGTTAGTTTGTTTATACAAACAGTGTTAAGTTGTTATCAGATCAAAATAATAGGTTACAAAACAATAGGTTACAAAACAGTATTAGCAAGCTTCATCACAATCTCAAAACAAAAAACATACAATGAACACGCAAAATATAAAAATCAATAAACTAAATAATATCACTAGAGAAAAATCACTTTCACTAGAGGAAGACATGAATAACATAAAAAAGACCACAAAACAAATAACAAAATTTCAGGAGTAAGTCCTTACTTATCAATAATAACAATAAATAAATGAAATAAACTCTCAAACAAGACATAGACTGGCTGAATGGATGAAATAACAACGTCTGTTTAACTGTTGCCTACAAGAAACACACTTCTCCTATAAAGACACACATAGACTGAAAATAAAGGGATGTAAAAAAATATTCCATGAAAATGGAAACCAAAAAAGAGCAGGAGTTATTATACTTATATCGGACAAAATAGATTTCAAGACCAAAACTATGAGACAAAGAAGGTCATTAAATAATGATAAGGGCATCAATTCAGCAAGAAGACATAACAATTTTTATGCACCCAACACTTGAGTGCCCAGGTATATGAAACAAACATTATTAGAGCTAAAGAGAGAGATAGGTCCCACTACAAAAATAGATGGAAACTTCAAACACCCCATTTTCAGCATTGCACTGATATTCCACACAGAAAATTAACAAAGAGACAGCAAATTTAATCTGTGCTATAGACCAAATGAATCTAATAGATATTTACAGGACATTTCATCAAACAGCTGAAAAATACACATTCTTTTCCTCAGCATGTGGATCACTCTCAAGAATAGATCATAAGTTAAGTCACAAAACAAGTTTTAAAACATTTAAAAAAAATGAAATAATATAGAGCATCTTCTCTGACCACATGGAATAAAACTAGAAATTGATAACAGGAGGAATTTTGGGAACTACACACATACATGGAAATTAAACACTATGCTCCTGAATGACCAGTAGGTCAATGAAGATATTAAGAAGGAAATTGAAAAATTTATTGGAACAAATGGTAATGGAAACAAAACATACCAAAACCTATGGGATACAGCAAAAGCAGTACTAAGAGAGAAGTTAACAGTTATAAGTGTCTACATCAAAAAAAAGGAAAAACTTCAAATGAACAATTTCACAGTCCATCTTAAAGAACTAGAAAAGCAAGAACAAACCAACACCAAACTTAATAGAAGAAAAGAAATAACAAAGACCAGAGCAAAAATAAATGAAATTGAAATGACAAAAACAACATGAAAGATCAATGAAAAAAAAAATGCATTTTTTGAAAAGCTAAACAAAATTGACAAACCTTTAGCCAGACTAAGAAAAAAAGAGAGAAAATCCAAATAAATAAAATAAAATAAATAAAATAAAAAAGGAGACATTACCTCTGACACTGCAGAGATTCAAAGAATAATTAGTGGCTACTATGATGTCAATACATTGGAAAATCTAGATGAAATGGACAAATTGCTAGATAAATACAACTTACCAATATTGAACTTAGAAAAAAATCCAAAACCTGAACAGATCAATAAGTAATGAGATTGAAGTTCTAATAAAAAGTCTCCCAGTAAATAAAAGCTCAGGGCCCAATAGCTTCACTGCTGAATTCAACCAAATTTTAAAAACAACTAATTCCAATCCTACTCAAACCGTTCTGAAAAATTAAGGTAGAAGAAAAACTTCCTAACTCATTCTACAAGGCTTGTATTTCCCTTATACCAAAACCAGACAAAGACATTAAAAAAAAAAAAAAGAAAGAAAGAAAAAAAGAAAAGAAAAGAAAACTATAGGCCAATATCTCTGATGAATATTGATGCAAAAATCCTTTCCAAAATTCTAGTATACTGAATTCAACAAAACTTTAGAAAGATCATTGATCATGACTAAGTAGGATTGATCCCTAGGATGGAAGGATGGTTCAACATAGGCAAATCAATCAATGTAATACATTATATCAACATAATGAAGAATAAAAACTATCTGATCATTTCAATTGATGCTGAAAAAGCATTTGATAAAATTTAACATCCTTTCATGATAAAAATCCTCACAAAACTGGGGATAGAAGAAACATATCTCAACATAATAAAAGCCATATATGGCAGACCTATGATTAGTATAATCCTGAATGAGGAAAAACAGGAAGCAGTTCCTTTAAGATTTGGAACATAACAAGGATGTCCACTGTTACTGCTGTCATTCAACGTAGTACTGGAAAGTCCTAGCTAGAGCCTCAGACAGGAGAAATATCTAAAGGGTATCAGAAAGAAAGAAATCAAGCCGGGTGTAGTGGCTCACACCAGTAATCCCAGCACTTTGGGAGGCTGAAGCGGGCTGATCATGAGGTCAGGAGATCGAGACCATCCTGCTAACACAGTGAAACCCCATCTCTACTAAAAATACAAAATAAATTAGCCAGGCATGGTGGGTGGCACCTGTAGTCCCAGCTACTCTGGAGGCTGAGGCAGGAGAATGGCGTGAACCCAGGAGGCAGAGCTTGCAATGAGCTGAGATCACCCCACTGCCCTGCAGCCTAGGTGACAGAGCAAGACTCCGTCTCAAAAATAAATAAATAAATAAATAAAAAGAAGTCAAATTATCCTTGTTTACAGATAATATGACGATCTTATACTAAAGAAAAAAACCTAAAAACTCCACAAGAAATCAATTAGAACTGATAAATTCAGCAGTTGCAGGATACAAAATCAACATCCCAAACTCAGCAGCATTTCTATATGCCAACTGTGAACAATTTGAAAAAGAAATAAAAAAGTAATCCCATTTATAGTAGCCACACACACAATTAAATACCTAGGAATTAATCAAAGAAACAAAATATTTCTATAATGAAAATTATAAAATACTAATGAAAGAAATTTAAAAAGATACCAAAATGACAAAATATTCCATTCATAGACTGGAAGAATCAATATTTTTTAAATGTTCATGCTATTCAAAGCAATATACAGATTAATTGCAATTCCTATCAAAATACCAATGACATTCTTCAAAGAAATAGAAAAACTATGCTAAAATTTATTAGCAACCACAAAAGACCCAGAATAGCTAAAGCTATTTTAAACAAAAAGAACAATACTGGAGGGATTATATTATCTGACTTTAAATTATATGACAAATTATACTATAGTAATCCAAACAGCATAGTACTCACATGAAACAGATACATAGACCAATAGGATAGAATGGAGAACCCAGAAACAAATCCACATACATAAGTAAACTCATTTTTTACAGAGGTGCCATGAACATATACTGGGGAAAACAGTCTCTTCAATAAAAGGAGCACTTGAAAATACTGGACATCCATACACAGAATAATGAAACTAGATCCCTATCTATCATTATACATAAAAATCAAATCAAAATGGATCAAAGACTGAAATCTAAGACCTCAACCTCTGAATCTCCTACAAGAAAACATTGGAGAAATTCTTCAGGACATTGGTCTGTCTGGGCAAAGATTTCTTGAGAAATACCCCACAAGTACATGCAACCAAAGGAAAAATGGATGAATGTGATCACATTAACTTAAACAGCTTCTGCACAGCAGATGATACAATCAACAAAGAGACAACCACATAGTGGGGCAAAATATTTGCAAACTACCCATCTGAAAAAGGATTAATAACCAGAATATGAGGAGCTCAAACCACTCTATAGGAAAAAAATTCTAATAATCTGATCATAAATGAGCAAATGATTTAAATAGACATTTTCTCTCAAAAGAAGACATACAAATGGCAAACAGGCATATAGAAAGGTACTCAACATCATTGATCATCAGAGAAACACGAATCAAAACTACAATAAGATATTGTCTCATACCATTTAAAATAGCTTATATCCAAAAGGCAGGTAATATGAAATGCTTATGAGGATATGGAGAAAAGGGAACACTTTTATGCTGTTGATGGAAATGCAAATTAGTACAACAACTATATAGAAGAGTTTGGAGTTTCCTCAAATAACTAAAAATCAAGCTATCATATAATCCAACAATCCTATTGCTGGGTATATATCCAAAAGAAAGGAAGTATATCAAATCACTCCTACGTTTGTTGTAGCACTGTTTACAATAGCTAAGTTTTGGAAGCAACCTAAGTGTCCATTAACAGATGAACGGATAAAGAAAATGTACTACACATACACAATAGAGTACTGTTTAGCCATAAAAAAGAATGAGATACAGTCATATGGAACATCATGAATGGAACTGGAAATCATTATGTTACGTGAAATAAGCCAGGCCCAGAAAGACAAACACTGCATGTTCTCACTTATTTGTGGAATCTAAAAGTCAAAACAATTGAACTCATGGACAGACAGTAGAAGGATGGTTACCAGAGCTGGGAAGGGTAGTCAGGTGCATGGCAAATGGAGATCAGGATGGTTAATGGGTACAAAAATAGAAAGGATGAATATGACCTACTATTTAAGCCCCATATTTTTACTATAGTAAATCATATCTTAATCGTACACTATAAAATAACTTAGAGTGTAGTTGGATTGTTTGTAACTTGAAGAACAAATGTTTGACAGGATGGCTACCCCATTCCTCATGATGTGTTTATTTCATATTGAATGTCAGTATCAAAACATCTCATCCACCCCATAAATATATACATCTACTATATACCCACAAAAATTCAAACATTTTTTAAAAATTACAATTAAAAAATAAAATTCACCAACCTTAAAAAATTACTTTGAATGTAAATGGATTAATGGCTTTTTTTCAAAAAAAAAAAAAAAAAAAAAAAAGCCATAAAGTGGCTAAATAGAATGAAAGATAGAAAATCAGACCCAGCTATATGCTGCCTACAGTAGACTCCCCTCACCTTTAAAGACACACATAGTCTGAAAGTAAAGGGATGGAAAGGATATTTCATACAAATGGAAACTAAATGAGAATAGAGATAGCTATACATATATCAGGCAAAATAGACGTTAAGTCAAAAACTAAAAAGAGGCAAAGTAGGTTATTATATAAAGGGATTCGTTCAGCAAAAGGATATACAAATTATAAATATATATGCACACAACAACAGAGTACCTACATTATAAAGTAAATAATCTGAACAGAGATAAGTAAATCTGCAGACAGATATAGACTATAATGCAATTAGAGTAGAGAACGTTAATACTCCAGTTTTAACAATGGATAAATCATTCAGACAAAAATGCAGTAGGGAAACAGTAGACTTAAGCAAAACTTTAGACCACATGAACCTAATAAGTATTTACAGAACATTCATTACAACAGCAACTGAAGACATATTCTTCTTTTGTGCACATGAAAACTTCTACAGCATAGATTATACGTTAGGTCACAAAACAAGTTAGAATATATTTAAGAAGATAAAAATCATATCAAGTAATTTACTAATTATGATTATATAAAACTAGAAATCAATAACAGGATAAATGTCAGAAACTTCACAAGTATGTGGAAATTAAACAACATGCTAGTACACAACAAATGGGTCAGAGAAGAAATTTAAAAATAAAATTAAAAATTTATATCTTGAGACAAACAAAAAAAAAGCAAAACATACCACAATGAATGGAATACAGCAAAAACAATCCTTAAGAGGAAATTTTATAGCAATCAATGCCTACGTGAAAAAGCAAAAATATATCAAATAATTTAAAGTTACATCTTAAGTAACTAGGAAATAAAAACAACAAACTAAGCCCAACGCTAGCAGACAGAAGGAAATAAGAAATTCAGAGCATAAATAAATGAAATAGGGACCAGAAAACCAATAGGAAAAAATCAACAAAACCAGTAATTGTTTTTTTGAAAAGACAGACAAATCAACAAATTTTAGTAAAGAAAAAATGGAAATAAATAAAATGAGAAATGAAAGAAAAGAAAATTACAAATGATATACCAAAATACAAGGTTCACAAGACACTATCATAAACATTTGTATGCCAAAGAATTAAATAACCTAGGGGAAATAAATAAACTCCCAAACACACAAAATCTACCAACCCTGAATCAAAAATATATGCAGTCTAAATAGATAAATAATGAGTAAGGAGTTTGAAGCAGTAATAAAATAATCTGCCATCAAAGAAAAGTTCAAGACTTGAAGATTTTACCAGTGAATTCTATGAAACATTTAAAGAAAAACTGGCCAGGTGTGGTGGCTCATGCCTAAAATCCCAGCAGTCTGGGAGGCCGAGGCAGGCAGATCACCTGAGGTCAAGAGTTTGAGATCAGTCTGGCCAACATGGCAAAACCCCATCTCTACAAAAATAGAAAAATTAGCCAGGCATGGTGGTGCATGCCTGTAGTCCCAGCTACTTGGGAGGCTGAGACAGGAGAATTGCTTGAACCTGGAAGACCAAGGTTGCAGTGAGCTGAGATGGCGTCACTGCACTTCAGCCTGGGTGATAGAGTGAAACTCTGTCTCAAAACAAAACAAAACACACATACAAAATTTAAAAAAAACTAACAACAATCCTTCTCAAATGCCTTTAAAACATCAAAAAGGAGGGAATATTTCCAACCTCTTTTTATGAGGCCAACATTACCTTGATACCAACATTACCTTGATTGAAATACCAGGGCCAGATTAAGGACATTATAATAAAAGAAAAATACAGACCAATATCCCTGACTAGCATAGATGCAAAAATCCTCAACAAAAACACTAGCAAATCAAATCCAACAGCATGTTTAAAGGAGAGTGATTATTTATCATGATCAAGTAAATCATGAAAATGAATAATTTACCATGAGCAAATGGGATGTATTCCAGAGATACAAGAATGCTTCAACATATGCAAATCTATAAATTCAATATATCACATTAACAGAAGAAGAAAAATTATATGATCAAATGAGTAGATGCATGAAAAGCATTTGATAAAATTCAACATTTTTTAATGTTAAAAATTCTTAATAAATCAGGTATAGAAGGAATGTACCTGAACACAATGCAGGCCATATATGACAAGCACACAATTAACATTATACTCAACAGTGGACAGGTGAAAACTTTTCCATTACAATCAGCAACAAGACAAGGATGTATACTCTCACGATTTCTATTTAATAAAGCACTGCATGTTCATGCCTGAGGTATTTTGCAAGAGAAATAAGTAAAAGGCATCTACATAGGAAATGAACAGGTACAATTTTCAAAGTTTACAGATGACATGTTCATATGGAAATGCTAAAATTACACCAGAAAACACAGAATACAGTAAAGGAGCAGAATATAAATGAAATCAACATATAAAATTAGCAGCATTCCTATACACTAACAACAAATTTTCCAGAGAGAAATCAAGACAACAATCCCATTAACAATAGCTTCCCAAAAAATACTTAGAAATAAATTTAACCAAAAAGGTGAAATACCTGTACACTGAAACTTACAAAACATTGATGAAATCAATTGAAGAAGACACAAATAACTGAAAACATAGTTTATGTTTATGTATTAGAAGAATTAATATTGTTAAAATGTCCATACTACCCAAAGTGATCTACAGATTCAATGCAATCTCAATCAAAATTCCAATGTCATTTTTCATAGAAATAGAAAAAAATCTCTAAAGTTAATATGGAACCACAAAAACTCTGAATATTCAAGGCAAACTTGAACAAAATCAACAGTGTAGGCATCACATTACCTGACTTCAAATTACATTACAAAGCTATAGTAATTAAAACAGCATGATACTGGCATAACAATAAAAGCAATGGAATAGAATAGAAAGCCCAGAAACAAACCCATGTTTTGCAGTCCATTGATTTTCATTGAGATGCCAAAAATACACAATGGAAAATGAATACTCTTTTCAATAAAGAGTGATGGGAAAAATCAGTATCCACATGCAGAAGAATCACATTGGACCCTTATCCTCACACCATGTAGAAAAATCATCTTTAAATGGAATAAAGACATGAAAAATATGAAACTAAAATTGATTTTTAAAATTTGATTGCAAAAGCTTAGGTAACAAAAGCACAAGTAGACAAATGAGGTAACATCAAACTAAAAATCTTCAGCACATGAAAGAAAATAGAATGAAGAGACAGTGAACAATTTGGGAGAAATATTTATAAGCAATACATCTGAAAAGAGGTTCATATCCAAAGTACATAAAGAACACAAAAACCAAATAATCTGATTTAAAAATGGACAAAGGATCTGAAAGCCATTCCCCCAAAAAAGACACACAAATCTCCAATATGTATATGAAAAATATGCTCATCACTAATCATCAGGGAAGTGCAAACCTAAACCACAATGAGATATCACCACATATTTGTAGAATAGCTCTTATTAAAAACACACACACACACACACACACACACACACACACAGAAGATAGCAAGTCTTGCCAAGTCTGTTGGTGAGAAAGTAAGTTAGTAGAGCCATTATGGAAAACTATATGGATATTCCTTGAAAAACTAAAAATAGAATTACTATATGATCCAGCAATTGCATTTCTGGGTATATATCCAAAAAAACAAAAAACAAAAAAAGAAACAAATCAGTACATTGAAGAGATATCTGCACTCCTATATTCATTGCAACATTCCTTGCAATAGCCAAATTATGGAATCATGGGAAAATGTATATAATGCATGTCAAAATATTATTGATATCCTTAAAAGATGACAAAGTTTTAAAAGTCAACAAAAAAAATTACAAAACAGAAAAATGATGAACAGGCAATTTTTCAAGGTACTACAAAAGCAGATGAAAATAATATGTTTTCAACTCAATCCCCTAATAGTCATAAGTTAAACAATAATGAGAAAGCACATATTTCCTTTAATGTTTTCAATGAATATAAAGAATAATAAAGCATGGTGTTGGTGAAATATTTAGAAACTACCAATTGTCTACAACGCAGAAGAAGGCGTCAGCTGAGAACAATATTGACGACATGTATTAAACCTTTGAATATGTGAATTCTTTTGAACCTAGTAATACCATTACTTACAATGCTTTCTGACAAAATTCATGAAAATTCTGTGTGAAGATTCAAGAATAAAGCAACTCAGAGTGACATTAATTACAATTGCACAAAACTGGAAGTACTGGTTTGAACTGTGTGGGTCCATATATACAAGGATTTTGTTCTGCCTCTAGTACCTCTAAGACAGCAAGAACTGCCCTTCTTCCTTCTCTTGTCTTCTCAACATGATGAAGAGGATGAACACCTTTATGATTATTCACCTTCACTTAATAAATAGTAAATGTACTTTACCTTCCTTAGTATTTTCTTCATAACATTTTCTATTCTCTAGCTTTCTCTCTTGTAAGAATATAGTATATAATACATATAACATAAAAAATACATGTTAGTTGATTTTATATTATCACTAAGGTCAATATTAGACTATTTGTAGTTAAGTTTTTCAGGAGTCAAACTTTATATGCAGATCCTTTATTAGGCAGGGTGTTGGCACTCCTAACCCTCATGTTGTTCAAAGGTCAACTAATATTGTATTTGTATAATAGAACACTATATAATAATTTAAAATAATCTCATAAATAGTATTGTCATAAACATGTTCACATCACATTTATTTGAAATGTGCTTTCAAATACATGTGTGTGAAAATAACATATATAAATATACATAAATATATGTTTTACATACATGTTTTATATGTATATATTTATATGTATATGAAGAAAATAGATTAATAAAGCAATAATCATATTTAAGTGGCAAGATCGTTGCTGATTTTTGACATTATTTTTTCAAGATCTTTTGCATTAATCACATATTACTTTTTAAAGAGAAGTAATTGCAATTTTAAAACATAAAGGTGAATTACATTATTTCCTTAGTTTCTGATATTTAAATTGCAGAAAGTTGCAACCTTTGGGTGTACACAGAAAAAGAGATATTGACTTTTCTTTTGAAGGTGCATACTAAGTCCAGGCCTCTCTCTACTTCCTTGAATTTATAAAAAATAAAATTTTAAAATTTGTAAATAATATTAACTTTATAATTCCGCAACAATGTGGGAAAACAAAAGTGAAACCCCTTGATAACTAAAGGAGACAAGAAATCCCTTTGGGAAGAAAATTAAGTAACATCAATAAGAAAGGATAATCAAAACACAACACAACAAGAAAGTACTAACAAAGGATGAAGTACTTTGCACCAGGAAATGTTACACACCTGCAGAAAATGTGCTGGGAGTAGGTTATTTCTCATAAGAACAACACATAAGATAACTAGCTGAGAAGCCTTTTCAGGCACTAGCAGGTCAACTCTTACATCTGGCTCCAATCTTGGGTTAGGTAGAAGCAAAAGGGCTTCTGCCTCCAAGTAGAGGCAAGGAGCGTGGGAGCTTGGATTAGAGAGACAAAGTGATATAGGAGTTAAGAAGAAATTCTTTAGGCAGATAATGATGGTAAGGAAGTCCTTAGTAAGGTTTTTGTTTTAATGAAAAGCAGCCCCCAAATCATTTTCTTTTCTAACAAAGAGCAGCCTGTAAAATTGAGCCACAGACATAGACAAGCAAAGTGGAAGCTTGCACAGGTAAATGCCCACACTTGTGCCAATAGGAGAAGGCTAACTAGGACTAGGCATGTTCAAAATGGTGGCTTGGTCTTCCCTTTTCCTTTTCAACCATGTGTGCAGTAGGGAGCAGACAACATGGCACTGGCCATGTGAAAAGCCTATTTGCATAATAAGATTAAGGTGGGGTGGCTAGTTTTCCCACACACTATGTAAACATCACATCTGGTCCAAGCAATCTGTAGGTCCTATGTAAATCAGAGACTGCCTCCTCAAGCCTGTCTATAAAATCCAGTGCACAAAGAACCACTGGGGTGCCCTCTTCTGTCACAGGAAAGAGAGCTTATCTCCATTCTCTTTCTTTTGCCTATTAAACCTCCACTCTTAAACTCATGCCTTGTGTGTTTCCATGTCCTTAATTTTCTTGGCATGAGGCAACAAACCTCAGCTATTAACCCAGACAATGAGGTCACTTCAAAAGCAATGCCAGCAACTTCCAGAACTAGAGAGAATTGAGAAGCAGGTCACTAATATCTGAGGATTCATTTCAATAAATGGCCTGATGCTCGCTCACTTTAACTGAAAGTATGCAGGTATATCAGCTTTAACTACCTGAAGTTAAAATAGTAGGATAATGAGGAAAACCTTTTCTGACAACTATCAAAGCATGTAATAAAAATGATGTCCCCAAAAATGTGGACATTTACCATATTCATGGATGAGAAAACTTAACATCGTGGAGTTGCAATTCTTTCCAAACTATTGTTCAAAGTATATACGATGTCCTATGTCAGTAAAGCTTCTTCACAAAAAATGATGTGCTGATTCTAAACTAGACACTTGGACTGGTGAACATCAGTGGTTTCTGGATTTCAGAAATTAGTTTTACTTTAGATTCAGAGTTCAGTAAATGCCTAGAGTTCTAGGCATTTCCTTTTCTTCATTATATTGCTACCTTGAAAGATGAGCACAAGAATATTTGGGCAGGATTTAAAGGAAGATCGTCATAAAGTTCTTTCTTCTTTCCACCTCTTCTTTTATGAAAGAGGTAGTGAATCTTTTATTGACTGAGGGTTGGAAATGAGTAAAGGGGCATGACTATGTAATCCAATCAAGCTCTCTGGGCAGGAACTAGAAGATTTTTACTTGTAGAGATAAGTCAGCATTTCAGAAGGGTGTCTATTTTAGCTCTGGTGTCCCTGTGAATAACTACCCTCTGCTAGTGATAATTCCTGGTCAAAACCTTTTAATGATCTCTTTGGCTCTGATGCCTTTTACATTGCCTGTCTTGTGGTTAATTATTCCCATTTGTTATCTTCCACACTGGTATCTCATTATTTTTAGAAAACCAGAGAGGCCATTTCAATGATAACATTTCATATTGTCATTCTGTCAGAGGTGTTTGAACAAGAGAGACTCCATCTTGAATAGGGACTGGGTAAAATGAGGCTGAGACCTGCTGGGCTGCATTTCCAGGAGGTTAGGCATTCTAAGTCACAGGATGATAGGCGGTCAGCAAAAGATACAGGTCACAAAGACTTTGCTGATAAAGCAGGCTGTGTTAAGAAGTCAGGCAAAACCCACCAAATCCAAGATGGTGCTCATTATATGCTAATTATATTACATTAGCATGCTAAAAGACACTCTCACCAGCCCATGCCAGTTTACAGATGCCAAGGTAACTTCAGAAAGTTACCTATATGGTCTAAAAATGGGAGGAACCCTCAGTTTCAGAAATTGTCCACCCCTTTCTTGGAAAACTCGTGAATAACCCATCTCCTGTTTAGCACATAATCAAGAAATAGCTATACATATCCTTAGTCCAGCAGCCCAAGCTGCTGCTCTCCCTGTGGAGCAGTCATTCTTTATTCCTTTACTTTCTTAATAAACTTGCTTTCATTTTATGAACTCACCCTGAATTATTTCTTGTGCAAGGTCTAAGAACTCTTTCTTGGGGTCTGCATCGGGACCCCTTTCTGGTAACAATTCCTTTCAAGGATGATGGTGCTTGAAAGGAAAATGTACATTTAATATTTAGTACTACTGTAATGTACCACATTCACTTGGCACTGGTTATCCTACTTACCTTGGCCTACTTCTTTCTTTTTAGATAGTACTTATCACTACGTGGCATATTATAGTTTACTAATTCATTATGTTTGTTTATTTTTTTATAGTATATCTCTTCTCTGCTCCCTTACCACCACTGGAATATAAGTAAATTTCACAGTGGTAAGGACATTTATCTATTCTTCTTACTGACGAATCCATGTTGGAATATTTTCTGGCTCATGATTGCATTCATTAGTCATGAATTAATGAATGAAAGAATATAATGAATATATACCTCAATTTTTTAGTAATGAGAAGGTCCTCTGAGCCCTCTCAATAAACATTGTTAAGAGAGTGCATGACTGTGTCTCACATTACAAAGCTATTCTATCAGTTCTATCTTCCTAAGGCTTTGAATATCTTCCAAAGGATGTCTGATATTATATATTTCTGCTAAGTTTAAGTATGACATGATAGTCTCTAAGGTTCATTTATTAAACAAAGTAAATTTATTGTCTCCAAAATGCTCTACAAACTAAATTCAGAATCTGTTTTTTCAATCAACCCTGTCAAAAGAATGGTTTGGCACTTAACCGGTTCCTTGTACCCAGGATTTCTAAGCCCTTGCAATATCCTGCCTGATAAGACTATATTTGTTTCCTTGGGGGTCTTGAGTCACTCCAGATAGCCTAGGCTAACAGTGTAATTCCTGATAGAGACCTTGGGCCACATAGTATGAGCTTGACTTCCAGAAGAACTGGAGACTAAGATCAGATATTCAGGCAGTCATGTATATCTATGTGACCAACCCCAATAAAAATCCTTGAATTGAGGCTTGGGTGAGTTTCTCTAGTTGGTAATACTTTATACATATTTTTAAATATCATTAGTGGGAGAAATAAGCATTGTGTGAATTACTCCACTGGCAGAGAACAACTGGAAGTTTCACATCTGTTCTGTCTTGGATCCTGCTTTATGGATCCCTTTGCTGATTCCTTTTGTTGATTATAATCTGTATCTTTTCATCGCAACAAGCCATAACCATGTGTATAATAGCTTTTCTGAGTTCTATGATTCCTTTTAGTGAATTATTGAATCTGAGAGTAGTCTCAGAACCTTCCAAATTGCACTTTAAGTGTAGTACTATGAATAAAATCAGCCCAAGGTCTCCCCATTCTTTGATTTAGAACCAATAGAATTCATTTCAATTATATGCTCCACATTTTTATTGATAGGCAACTTAGTAAAAATCTTTCATGTAATCACCAGTAAAGAAGATAAAATCATGAAAATGTGAATAGCTTTATAGGTTGAAGAAATGGTCTAAAATTGATAAATTGAGATAATGAAAGGCTAATGGTAAGCTGTTTCCTAATCTCTACCCACTGTTTCCAGGGTGGTGTGGGCAAGTGGATGGGAGCTTTTAAAAAAGGGATTGTAAAACTGTGTACACCCTAGGGATAAAGTTCTGGAAAATAATACAATGAATGTGCTTGCTGAAAAAGAAAACTATCCTATATTGCCTCCAAAAATAATCATTCCACTCCATTTGGCGTTCAATAGATCTCATTAAAAGTATTATATTCAGATTACATTTTGTCATTACAATAGAAAACCAATTTTAATGTCATAAATAAAATGATAAGGTTCATTAAATAAAACGTTTAAGGGAAGTTTCATGGAACTGGACATGTTCAGTCTGTTGGAAAGATAATAATAAAACATGACATTTAATGATATCTAGAGGGCCATTTTCAAAGTGATTTGGGTCACTTGTTTCTAGTTGACAGGAAAATAATTGTAAGGCAAGAAGAATTCAAATTAATTAAAAGAGATTGTACCAGGTGGTTACACATAAAACTTCATGTACTGTGTTATCCAGGCTAGATCCTTGGTGTAGTTAACATTCCCTTATTATCCAACCAAAGTTAACCATTAGCTTTGGGCCATTCAATACTTATTTCCGAAAGTATACTTCAAAATACATTTGCAAACATGTATATAAAGAATATTGGTGGAGGCAATTCTAGAGGAAAATTACTACTGGCATGCTCCCAAGATCCCTTTCACCTGTTTAATATATTTTCCCAATAATTTGGTTAAAGTTGTCTCCTTGATATCCTAAAATTATTGTGTGTCTTCTCATATAGCTTTTAGTATCTGGAAGAGAGGAAATAAACTTTATCAGATTTTGCATTCTTACTGCATAACACAGGATCTTATACATCTGAGATGCTCAGTAATGTTCAATAGAAAACAAAGCCATGATGGAAAATAACAATAGTCTGGGGAAGGAATGTTGCAAAAATAGATTTTAGTCGAATAAATTATGATTACACATATGGTTCCAAAAGTCCAAATTCATGACTATGCAATGGAGTACATGGCCTGGCACACTGCATACATTAAAGGCTGGAAAGGTTTTAGATGACAGTACAGTCTTAATTAAAAGTGTCATTAGTATAATATCATTGTCCAAAAACAGTATTAATTGGAATATATTATTTTTGAATGCTGATTACATCACACATGGAATATAGGATTTATTTCTGCATGCCATTCTTTGAAAGTTACAAAATAATGTAATGGTTCACAGAAGAAAGAACAGAAGTCAAGGGACTGCTAAGCTGGGGACTTATATAGAAGTGTTGAAGATTTGGGCTGCTTATTACTACACTGTTTTAGAGAAGAGACTATGTATGGGGGAGCAGTGTAGCTAACTATTTGAAGAGTTGCTATGTGACAAAGGAATCCGATTTTTTTTACTGTAGTCCTTTAGGGCAACCCTAGGATTATAAGTAGACTTCATATTTTTTTTTTTTCTTTTTTCAGATCAATAGAAATTCCTCACATGCCAGGCAGGTTTATCACAAGAGAGATGAAGCTTAAGTCTCTACCAAGGGATTTTGGTGTCTCAACAGAAGATGTACAACCACTTGGCAGCAAATATATTGGAATTTCAAAAAAATGAGATGAGCCAAATGACCTCTAAAGTCGCTTCAAATCTTCTTGAAATTCCATAATTCTATACGTTTTTCATCAGTCTGGTGTTTAACCTTGAAAAAACAATAACCACCACCACAACAAATAGTACTTGGTTCCTGTGGCTATATTTCTTGGCAGCATTGTATTTGTTCTCTTGCAAAGCTCTTATCATGCCCGTAAGTATCCGTGAGGCCATTTTTAACAAACTAACTATAAGCCTTTGGAGAAAAACTGCCACTGAATTCACTCAGGAAATATTAAAAGGGCACCTACTATGTGACAGGCCCTGTGATAGGAATGCAGGATTACATGACAGGAACAGTCCTTTAACACACTGATCTGGGGTGGAGGGTAGGGGTGAGGTGAGCATGGATATAATGAAACAGCTGTCAAGTTAATGGTACTAAACTAGAAATGTATACAGGAGGTATGAAGGGAATGGTCAAAGTGAACAAGATCCCAGGAAGAAGTTACAGAAAACTATGCCTGTAATGAACATGTTTGGAGACAACGTGATTTTTGTGCTTGGCAGAGGCTAGGTCATGAATGTCCTCAAATCCAAAAAAAAGAAGAAAGATACTGACATCACACAAGCTTGTCCAACCACCTTATTTTGTTGTTGTTGTTCTGTTTTGTTTTGTTTTAGGCTTTTGTCAGCCTGAAGCCATGGTTTTTAGTTTCTGTCTCTAGTGATAAGCAGAAAAGAGAGATGAGGAATGGGCTTTACTCGCCCAACCAGAAACAGAAACTAAGAACCCATGACTGTATTCTCTCCCTTGGATGCCCCTGATAGATACTTCCCACAGTGTTTTCTGGTATAGCAGGTCCTCCACATTCTTAGTACGTGTAGTATGGAAAGAGGTCGTATAATAAACATAGTTCTTTGAGTCACAGCTGTGAAAAATTCTGTGATACAGAAACCTCTTTAACCTTGCCGAATCAGTGTCTTCTATCTTATTTGCTGAAAGAATCTTAAAAATACCTTGGAAATGTTCATGGAAAACAATTAAGGAAGTGCTCTCCCATAGACATAGGGAGACAAGAGAGTCCTGAAGAGTCAGGACAAAACATGAACCAAGTTTTATGTAGCATAAACCTCATCTTGGTTCAGAAGTAGAGATGGGATAGTAGGAGGCGAAGGGGATCCTTGAGAGTAATTGAAGTAGGAAAAGATCAAGCCTTATGGTCAGCTCTTAATGCCAAGAGCCAAGGCTATTGTTTCTCGTTGTCAGACACCACCATTGAAACATTTCTTACACTTCATACATAGTTTCCATTCTCAATATTCTGTTTTGTTGTTAAGTATTTTTTTCCCCTCTCTTTTTTTCAGGCTTTGGAAAATGTTCCCGTGAAAATAGCACATGTCAACCATATCAGTTTTATGTGAACACCTTTAATGAAGCATATGTGATTTCTGTTAAAATTACACACACACATACACGTATATATACACATGTATACATGTGTGTGTGTGTGTGTGTGTGTGTATTTTTAGATCCTCTATTTGCTTATTTTGGGTCAAGGGAGCTAAAGATATGGCCACTTTTAGCAGATGGGGCTCACCTGCAAAACAGAGAGAGAGGAGCAAACAGGTCCCCAGAGGCAGCATGCTCAGCATAGGAGGGTCTCTTCTTGAACCTCACTCCCATGTACCTCATTCTTATTCCATCTTTCAGCCCATTTCTTGGCTGTGTTGCCTCACAGAGTCTTGTCTTCAATTTCTTGTGGTACTGGCCTTTGACATGATTAACTTTGCATTTTTGCAGTGATGATCTTTCCCCTGCACCTATCTAGTTTATTTCACTGGCATTTTCCTTCTCCTTTGTACAGCCAGCTGAAGCATTTAGTATATTCCTAATCCAGAGAAACTAACTCCTCCCAGGCTAAACAAGGCTATATCCCTTAGAAGGCTAATGAGTCAGGACAGATACTGAGAAAAAGGATATCTCTAGCACTTAAATAAGAAAGAAAACCATTCCCAGAAATTACTAGGAGTAGAAAATACGAGCTCTTTAGGAATACAACTGGCTAAAAAATATGCACTTTGCTTATTTATTTTGTAGAGCTTAGTTTCCAGGGATCTTAGTCTCTGGCCAGATTCAGCCACAGCTCTCAGATAGGCATTGATACTTATGAAAATAGACATTCTGGTGATGCTTTAGAATATGGCATTGTCAAGGACAAAGAAAAAAAAAGGCAACACCTCACATCTGAGAACTGGTCTGATGCTCACAGGTAGTCCACGTTCTCAGGTTGAAGTTAAACAATCTGAGATAATGATAAAGTGGGACAAAAACAAGATCTATTTTTGTTGGCACAACCAGCA
Organism: Chlorocebus sabaeus; assembly: GCF_047675955.1. Lineage (NCBI taxonomy): Eukaryota > Metazoa > Chordata > Mammalia > Primates > Cercopithecidae > Chlorocebus > Chlorocebus sabaeus. The sequence continues at coordinate 97,593,845 of NC_132916.1, read as the reverse complement.
AAATATCAAATAGTTCCCCCTTCCAATTAATATGAGTGACTGTTGGATTCTCTTCATACCATTATCCATTTCTTCCCATTGATAATATTTCTTTAAATGCCTAATTGTAGAATTATTCTACCTTCCCAACAGTATCCAATCCAGAATGAAGGCCCACTTCTTTAGATTCTCCTCAGAATTACTCAACATTCAAAGCCCAAATCTTGTAATAGGTACTTTCTAACCATTTACTGATATACTATATACTTCATGATTTCCCCTGGTGTCTGTTCTTTCTCACTGCAGTGAGCTAGAACAGGAATTGAAAAAAAAAAAAGAGAATGTTTAAGCAGAAATTCAATTGTATGTAAGAAAACCCAGTTCCTCCCGAGAAAAAGAAAGAGCTGGAGTCCTTTAAAAATTAACTGCCTATTTTCCTGTGGCTAGTGAGCCTTCTCTCTCCTCCTTTCCCAGACATTGTGAAGACCCTGTTTTTCTAGCTGTGCAGTTGCAAGGTCACTAGACAGATAAACTCAAGTCGTAAAACATGTTTCTCCTTAAAAAGTAAGAAATGATGTAATGCATATCTCAATTAATTGAAAAACTGTCTTTGTTTCTTGTTTCTGTAATATGTGCCCCCCCTGTACAGATCTCCCCCACCCCACCCCGCCCCACAAAATGCTTAAAAGTTAACTTAACTCTTTGTTTAGGACTCAATCCTTTGGATGTTAATCCAACTGGGCCAGTGCACCTAAATAATAAATATCCTCCTGAACCCCATCAGTCTCTCTGTTTCCTTATCAATCCCACTACAGAGCAACAAACTCAACCTGTTTAATTACAAGTGTATTTCTAGGGATCTTTGGCTAGAGGTCATTGACATCAAAGAACAGAAGGATTTGCTAAAATTAATGATGTCAGTTGATAATAGATTAATAACATCTATTAGTAAGATATTATCATAACTAAAATTGATAAATATTGTACAAATAATATTGTTATAAATTCTCCTTATTTTTCCTGAGACACAGTAATATATAAATAAACATTAGTAAAATAATAATAATTAAAATCTTACAAAAGTGACAGTAAATCAGTCCCAAACCTTATCTTACAAACTGAATTATTTTTAGATTTGATCTTGCTTCTTAGAAGCCTATGTCCATATTTATATATAATTTTTTATAATTTTAATTATCTTAGCCGTACAACCAGACAGGTTCAAGTCAACATGGTAAAAATATAATTGAGTATACGGTTTTACCAATTAAAACCTATGTACTTCACTATTAGGTAATATAGAATCTGAGCTAAATATCTATCTAAAACTCCACTTTCTGAGATCCTTTAACTTGGCTCTTTGTGAAGAAAGCAAAATAAATTAGTTACAATTATAAATACCCAAGATGGAATGACAACAGTATATAATTAACCTAAACATAAAATTTCACATCTTTTAATATATAATGGCATGTTTCTTATACTAATTTTAAACCCCTCCCCACTAAGGTGCTGGTGAAAACCTTTGGTCAAATGTGGCAGACAAATATTTCTTTCAGCCTAATTTCCTCTTCTGTGTACCACTTTTGCCCTTCCAGTGTGCACTGTTTCCTTCTTTCAAAATCTTTTTTATTATTTGCAAGAAATTATGTCTCTAAATCTGCAATCACACAAAGCTCTTTTAAAGTACAGATATTTGTTAGTCAAGTATGTTTCAAAAGAAGTCTTATTTACGTTGGAAAATCCCTGCCCCTAGTTGCTTATTACCAGAAATGGTTTCTCTTTCTTGGTCCAGCCCTAGAGATATTCATGGCCTGAGTATCTGTCTTGTTTCTGTTCTTCTCCAAATGTGAGGCAGGAAGTTCACTTTGCGTTTCCATGGATGAAAAGGCTAACTTCCAAATTGCATCCCAAGTAAAACTGAATTCCAGCATTGTTTGTCAACCTGGGTAATAAGATGTACTTTGTGTGATAACAATAAGCACACTCTGGTCACAGTATACCCGGCATTTTACGACCCAGCTATTTAATACCAACTCACTAATCTTATAGACAGAACGCTTTCAGTAAATGTTTAACTTTGTATTCTTTTTTTTTCTTAACAGTGTAACATAAGCAGTTTCTATATAAATTTCACAGAATTATTTTAGTAGGGTTCTTACAATATTTCATGTAATTAATACATAATAATTATTAAAATAGTCCTCTGTCACTAGACATTTAAATTTTGCTATGAAATATTTGGGAGTATCTGTTTTATTAGATGATACTGTGTAAATCCATTTTTGTCACATGTGTGCTGAAAGTAACTAAGAGGTTACATCAGTTATAATTGTTAAATATGCAACCAGCAAAATATGCAAGTGAGGATGGTAATGTAATTGTGTGGAACCACATCAAATGGGGATGATTAAAACTTTCCTGTCTTCTTCTGCACATGGGCATTTTTTTTTTCCCCAAAATCCATTTAGTTAGGTACATTAAATACTTACTTTAGATGCTGCAACAAAATTTTAAAAACATATTATTTTGGAGAATTGCCATATAGTCTTCCATTCCTGCTCAGAACCCGACTAGTTTTCATAAGCCTGGTAAATACTTGACAATTTAGTGACTGACTTGAAGACTAGCTAGTGAGTAGCTAGTTGACCAGAAGTTGAGAATTTTTGTGGGAGGGAAAAGATAGAAACAGGAATAGAAAAGGAGGAAGAAGGGAGAGCAATATGAAAGATGGAGAAGAGAGAAAAGAGTTAATCTACCTTCAAGTAGATCCCCAGTTGGAAATTCTCCCTGGTTTGCCCCCCTGTTGACTGGTGTTAAAATTTCAGAATGACCAAAAAAGAGCCCGCATCTCCAAGACAATCCTAAGTCAAAAGAACAAAGCTGGAGGCATCACGCTACCTGACTTCAAACTATACTACAAGGCTACAGTAACCAAAACAGCATGGTACTGGTACCAAAACAGAGATATAGACCAATGGAACAGAACAGAGTCCTCAGAAATAATACCACACATCTACAGCCATCTGATCTTCAACAAACCTGAGAGAAACAAGAAATGGGGAAAGGATTCCCTATTTAATAAATGGTGCTGGGAAAATTGGCTAGCCATAAGAAGAAAGCTGAAACTGGATCCTTTCCTTACTCCTTATACGAAAATTAATTCAAGATGGATTAGAGACTTAAATGTTAGACCTAATACCATAAAAATCCTAGAGGAAAACCTAGGTAGTACCATTCAGGACATAGGCATGGGCAAAGACTTCATGTCTAAAACACCAAAAGCAACGGCAGCAAAAGCCAAAATTGACAAATGGGATCTCATTAAACTAAAGAGCTTCTGCACAGCAAAAGAAACTACCATCAGAGTGAACAGGCAACCTACAGAATGGGAGAAAATTTTTGCAATCTACTCATCTGACAAAGGGCTAATATCCAGAACCTACAAAGAACTCAAACAAATTTACAAGAAAAAAACAAACAACCCCATTAAAAAGTGGGCAAAGGATATGAACAGACATTTCTCAAAAGAAGACATTCATACAGCCAACAGACACATGAAAAAATGCTCATCATCACTGGCCATCAGAGAAATGCAAATCAAAACCACAATGAGATACCATCTCACACCAGTTAGAATGGCGATCATTCAAAAGTCAGGAAACAACAGGTGCTGGAGAGGATGTGGAGAAATAGGAACACTTTTACACTGTTGGTGGGATTGTAAACTAGTTCAACCATTATGGAAAACAGTATGGCGATTCCTCAAGGACCTAGAACTAGATGTACCATATGACCCAGCCATCCCATTACTGGGTATATACCCAAAGGATTATAAATTATGCTGCTATAAAGACACATGCACATGTATGTTTATCGCAGCACTATTCACAATAGCAAAGACTTGGAATCAACCCAAATGTCCATCAGTGACAGATTGGATTAAGAAAATGTGGCACATATACACCATGGAATACTATGCAGCCATAAAAAAGGATGAGTTTGTGTCCTTTGTAGGGACATGGATGCAGCTGGAAACCATCATTCTTAGCAAACTATCACAAGAACAGAAAACCAAACACCGCATGTTCTCACTCATAGGTGGGAACTGAACAATGAGATCACTTGGACTCGGGAAGGGGAACATCACACACCGGGGCCTATCATGGGGAGGGGGGAGGGGGGAGAGATTGCATTGGGAGTTATACCTGATGTAAATGATGAGTTGATGGGTGCAGCACACCAACATGGCACAAGTATACATATGTAACAAACCTGTACGTTATGCACATGTACCCTACAACTTGAAGTTTAATAATAATAAATAAATTAAAAAAAAAAACTTCAGAATGATTTCACAGGCACATCTACAGACAGTCTGTCTTGATCCTTGGTTTATGTCATTCTAACAATGCTTTGATCACATTTATACACCTTACTTTCTTTCTTATTTAAAGTTTTCTCTTTAAAAATAACATCTTGGCCGGGCACTGTGACTCACGCCTGTAATCCCAGCACTTTGGGAGGCCGAGGCAGGCAGATCACGAGATCAGGAGACTGAGACCATCCTGGTTAACTTTGTGAAACCCCATCTGTACTAAATCTACAAAAAATTAGCAGGCATGGTGGTGGGCACCTGTATTCCCAGCTACTCAGGAGGCTGAGGCAGGAGAATGGCATGAACCTGGGAGACGGAGCTTGCAGTGAGCCAAGATGGTACCTCTGCACTCCAGCCTGGGTGACAGAGCGAGACTCCGTCTCAATAAATAAATAAATAAATAAATAAATAAATAAATAAAATGTCTTAAAATATAACGCATTTTTTGACTCCATTCAAACTCCACTACTTTGAGTAAATAAATATTTCATAAACGAATCTAATAAACTATCCTCTAATCAGAGAGCAAGCTTCACTAAATAAAAACTATGACTCCAATAACATTTTCACAAAGCTACACTGGGGTTACTTGGAATCACCTCTTTGCTTTAAACATATTCCAGACATCCTGCTTCTGTTTATTTACCTTCATTATGGTTCCTTTTCTCAGTGTCATTTACTTATAAAATTCAAGATTGTGAGGCCCTTCTCAGTGCAGGTGAGGATGGTAATGTAGTTGTGTGGGACTAAGTTACCAAGTGGGGTTGATTAACAACTTTCCTGTCTTCTGCACATGCCAGCCTTTGCTCAAAGTTATTGCCAATTAGCAAGAGAGTGGTACTCTTCTGTCATTTTTTAAATTAATTACATTTCTCAACTATTCTGAGAGCATAACAGAAAAATCAATTGACAGATTTGAATAAATCTTGACATTGATTATAAGTTGTGAGCCTGGGACTTTCTTTTATAAGTCTCTTGAAAAGTTGAATGCTAATCTTTTCAGCTAACTTGCTTTATGTTACATTGCTATCAATCAATCATGCTTGTAATTGACTTTTGCTTTTATAGCAATACTCATATGACTTTAAGGATGATTGGGCCCACTTTTGTTCTAGTTTCTTCATTGAATACCAGATATTCCAGAAAGACTATTAATCATAATTTTAAGATCATTCAAGTAAAAACCTCTCCAAACTAAAACATTAAAATTCACTCAATGGACAAACTTTAAGTCAAGATAAGCACTTAAATACTTTTATAATTTATACCATATTAAAAAATCAAAATTTAAAAAAGTTTGTACCTTTAATGAGTACACACATATACACAAATAAATTACAGATTCTCTAGTATATCATCACCTACCTTTAATAAGTACTGTCCTCAAAAACTAATATTAATCAACGAATGTCTTGAAAACCATTTGAAGATTGAGCAGTTCTATGCATTATCCTTGTTAAAGTAAAAAACTAATTTCATGGCAACTGCTACTTCTGTCATTTGCTGAATATTAACATTTTTTTCCAGGGGACTTTTATAAGCAAGAAACAACAAATCTTTTCTCATCATTTCAAACAAAGCAAATTTCTACTTATAAAACACAATATGTACAACAGAATGTCTGAAAAATCTGATAGTTTTGATAGAACCAATGTTTAACATAAACCTTTACGATTTATTTTTAATATCATAATTGTGAATAAGTAGAAAATTGGTAGAGATGCTGATTCCAGATAAATTCGGGAAGAATATCTGATCAACTGAATCTTAAATTCTCAAGGAAATGAAAAATAATAATTAATAAGGTTTATCTTTGGAAAAATTTTATAGCTGTTAGGAACCTGAATTACCTCCATGCTTTATTCTATTTGTTCCTTAACTCTACATGGTAAAAGTATATGCAGGAGCTGATAATGTCTTAATTCCTTGAATCATCTTTATATTTCACAGTCTAAATTCAACATATACATTATTTTATACATACCTATTTATATAACCATAAAATCCTTGTACCTGAACAGTAGAAAATTCAGGTTTCATAAACTGAGGAAATGAGACAGAAATATAAATCTACCTCAGAATGTATCCATGAGTGTAGATGCACTTTAACATGGCAACTATATGGCATGCACAAGGTTTGGAGGCATATGGAATTATTCCTTCTCCTTCTTGCCAAAATTTACTCGCAGGAAATGTGAACAAGGAATTTGAGGGAAACAGATAATAAGAAAGACAATGGACAATAGAATTTCTAAGTGGAAATGTTTATGTCACTCCCTCAATAAAGTGTTGTCTTGGTAACTGATATGAGTTATTACCTGCCCAATCACAGCCCTGGGACTTGTGGTGTTTCCCCTTATCACAACAGTCCTGATGTGGACTTGATAGGAAGCTACGCTCCTGGGTACATTCAGTAGAAACATAGAAGTAGAAGAGACTTCTAACTTCTCAAGATACTCCAAAGCAGAATTGACTTCTTAAAAATGGTTGATTTATATTAAAGATTTTAGGGGATTATAATTATTTGTTCACTATTTATTTTAAATTCCAGTGCTATGCCCAAAATATATGTCAAAAACTATGCCTTCCCTCTTTTGTTAAATTACTTTACCATTTTCAGTCCAGGTTGGAATAAAAAGATATTCTATTATTGTTTCCAAGGACAGTTAACAGCTATACCAATTTACTCCCATTCCCCTACTTGATTCTCTCTGATTTGACAAAAACTGCTAAAGACTTTTGAAAATTTCTTTTTTCAACTGACATCATACGTAACTATTTTGTCATTAATGTACATGCAGTGTAAATCAATAATCAATATGTTATTTGCATATTTTAGTTCCTATGTGTCAAAGACCGTTATACACACACATTTCTTACAGATGGAATTAGAATCTAGAAAGAAGAGATAAAATTCATCGATAATAACTAAACATAGTGAAATAAACAAATGTAATATGTTAATAAAAGTAATAAAATTCAAAAACGAATTTAACAATAGTATTTTTAACTCTAATTATAGCTGCAATTTTGGGGAATAGCAGTATTTATTAATGAATTATGGAAACTAATCTCAGAGTAAAGGATTTCTAGTGATGGGAAGGGAATAATCAAACCAGACATTATGTTTTGCACCCTAAAGGTGAGGCACCATCTAAAACCTCTGTCACCACAGCAACAGAAAGTATTTGTAGGCGGGTTGTTTGCAAAAGGTATCAACACTGTAATATCTCCAATGTTTTATTATTTTTTATGAAATGGAACAGAACACAATTCAGTTGGGATATATAAAGAGCAAATCTAGCACAATTGCAAATATAGAAATGGTTTGCAATTAGTATATCAGTCAATTCTGAATAACAAAACTGGCTGAACTTGTGTCTTAGTAAATTTGGGCTGCTATAACAAAATACCATAGATTAGGTAGCTTATAAGAATGCCAGAAACTTATTTCTCACAGTTCTGAAACCTTGGAAATCCAAGATCAAGGCGTCAGAAAATTAAGTGTCTGATGAGGGTTGCCTCATAGCCAGCTGTCTTCTCCCTGTAATCTCACATGAAAGAAGGGATAAGAAATTTTTCTCTTCTTTTGAGAGCACTAATCCAGTCATGGGGGTTCTTCGTTCATGGCCCAATCACCTCACAAAGGTGACCCAGTCACCTTACAAAGGTCCTACCTCCTAATATCATCGCATTGAGGTTTAGGATTTCAACATAGTCATTTTGGGGGTGGGGATAAACATTCAGTCCACTGCAACTGGCATGGATATGGAGACAGATAAATGCACAAAGTAGGGTGAACAACATAAAGAGCAAAGAAAAACATATTGAGACTAAGCTTTCAGACATTCTTGGTAAAGGGTTGCATCAATATCCTAGAGAGAAAGAATTAGGCACACTGAAATTCTTTTTTTTTTTTTTTTTTTTTTTTTTTTTTTGAGACAGAATCTCGCTCTGTCACCCAGGCTGGAGTGCAGTGGCGCGATCTCGGCTCACTGCAAGCTCCGCCTCCTGGGTTCACGCCATTCTCCTGCCTCAGCCTCCCGAGTAGCTGGGACTACAGGCGTGCATCACCACACCCAGCTAATTTTTTGTATTTTTAGTAGAGCTGGGGTTTCACCATGTTAGCCAGGATGGTCTTGATTTCCTGACCTCCTGATCCGCTGGCCTCGGCCTCCCAAAGTGCTGGGATTACAGGTGTGAGCCACCGCGCCGGGCCTGAAATTCTTTTGTAGTATATTATTTGCCATCAATAAGGTATCTATATAAAATAAGCATGGCAAAATGATGTTATCCGTCAGTAGTTGTTTTTCATTTCTCATATGCTAGTAGAGTTTCTTGCCATCCAGAATAAAACTTTATTCATATCTAGGTTTAGCCATGTGACTAATTCTGGCCAATGAGGTTTAAATAGAAGTGTCACATGGCAGCTACCAGGAAAATTTCTTAAGATTCAGTTGGCACCTCTCCATTTGTCCCCTTTTCAGAGTTTTCTTCATCCTGTTCCCTGAAGTATAGATACCACCTCTGTGGACCATAGGGTCAAGGATTATATGTTAGGGATGGCAAGGTGGTGAGCTGGAAAGATCCCAGATTTTTGGAGGCTTCATAGAGCATAACTACCAAATTATCCTGGGACCATTTCTTGCCTCTAGATTTTGTTTATATGACAGAGAAATTTATTGCTATTTGTTTAAATCACTATTATTTTTGCTTTTCTCTCACTTGCAAGCAAACATAATCCTAATTAATTAAATGTATTCATGAATCTATACACAGATTTATATTTGTATATATAGATCTTTCTATAGTGAATTACTTTTCAGCATATGAGTCTGTTCTCTCGCTGCTATAAAGAAATACCTGAGATTGGGTAATTGATAAAGAAAAAGAAGTTTAATTGGCTCACAGTTCTGCAGGCTGTATAAGAAATGTGGCTGGGGAGGCCTCAGGAAGCTTTTACATATGGTGGAAGGCAAAGCAGGAGGAGGTGTCTTCATATGACTGGAGCAGGAGGTGGAGAAGCAGGAGAGGTGCTACATACTTTTAAACAACCAGATCTTGTGATAACTCACTTGATCACTATCATGAGAACAGCGCCCGGGAAGATGGTATGAAGCTGTGAGAAACTGCCCTGATGATCCAATCACTTCCCTCTAGGCCCTACCTCCAACACCGAGGATTAAATTGAACATGAAATTTGGGTGGGGACACAAATTCAAACCATATCAATACATCTTTTTGTCGAATTTTAAATGTTAGAAGAATGCTGCAAATAATAGTTAATAAACATACTTCAGTTAGTTGATTGTAAATCCAATCAACATTTGTGGTCAATATTCTTTTTGGGAAAATGGACTAACTATGCAGTGCTACTCGATAAAATCAGAAAGAAGTTAGGAGGTGGAAAAAGAGATGCAGGAGAATTGAAGGAAGGAAGGAAGGAAGGAAGGAAGGAAGGAAGGAAGGAAGGAAAGAAAGAAGGGAAAAGAAAAGACTGAAGAAAAAAATATATATATAATTGATAATGAAACAGGAGATTTTATTGACTGGTGGAGGTAGACCCCAGCAAGATGGATGGGGAACCAGAAGGGGGATGGAGTGGGAAGCTGGTCTTGCTCTGAAGTTGGGCCATCCACCAACCAGACTCTCCTCCAACTGCCCCCTGCTGAATTCCCCTCGGTGTCTGCGTTGTTCCACCATTACTGGCATACCCGTGTCTGGCGGTGTCTGGCGGTTTGTTCTTCTGCTTTTCTCAACATTCAGCCACTTGTGTCTGGCCCGCTAGGGTCTCGAGTTTTTATGGACACAGGATGGGGGCGTGGCAGGCCAAAAGGCAATTTTGGGGACATAAAAATAGAAATGCCTGTCCTCATTTAGGTCTGTGGGCACAGGCCTGAGCTACAGCCCCCTCCAGGGACCCTGCCCTTCTCTACCTAGCATTTTCCTGCCCCCATCCCATATCAACAACACATAATATATAATAAAATATTTTCAGAGTGCATTATTCCTCTTCTCTAGGATATCGATAAAACCCTTTGCAAAGAATATCTGAAATCTTAGTCCCATGCATTTTCTATTTTTGCTGTATCATACTTATCCTACTGTATATACCTTTCTACCTACAGGTCCATGCCAGTTGCAGTGATCTGAATACTTGTGTTTCTTCCAAAAGAAGAAATCCCAAACCCCAATGTGATGATATTAGGAGGCAGGGCCTTTGGGATGTGATTGGGTCAAGAGTGAAGAGTGACTTCACTAATGACTGGATTAGTGCCCTCCTAAGAAGAGATGAGGAAAATCTCTTATTCTTTCCTTCTTTATTGTGAGATTATAGTGAGAAGACAACCATTGTCTCTTGGATTTCCCAGCTTCAACAAGACTTTCTGTCACACACAAAGACACACACACACGCACATACACATGTGCACATACATACATGCAGCATTAAATAATATAGCCAGACACGTTGGCATGCACCTGTAGTCCCAGCTGCTTGGGAGGTTGAAGCAGCAGGATTGCTGAAACCCAGGAGTTTGAAGCCAGCCTGGACAATATAGTAAGACCCTGGTTCAAAAATAAAAGATTAATATACCCAGTTTTGATACACAGCTTTCTACATTCAGTATGGCAGACTGTCCCTGGAAATCCTAAACATTCACTGTCTTGATTAACACTCTTCAGACACCAAGAAAACAGTTCTCCACATCTCTTGCACTATGCCCTCAAAACACTAAGTAACTGGTCTCAGATTTCATGAAGGTTTGTGGGTAGTGCTGTTTCAGAGTACCAAAATGATCTGTGCATCAGGATGTTTAGATCCGAGGGAAGAAAATATTTAACTCCAATAGCATGAATTCCACAGCTTCTCTCAAAAACATTTCATTTCCTAGTTTTGCTAAGAGTTATTTTGTTGTTTCTTTTTCTGTTCCAATGTGAAGTTCTGGAGTTACTCACAAATTAATATGGTATTTGAAATATCACCTGTGGTACCTGGGGAGTATTCTTCTCTCCTAAACAATTTAAATTCTCTTAAATTTGTATATGTCTAGACATAACAAGTATCTTGACACTGATTTTTGTAATTGGCAACTAGATAAACACTGAAAACTAGAACAGAAAATATTTTAGGAAAATATTTAATAAAGTTGTCTAAATTAAAATTTATATGTATTTGTTATTTGAAGTGCCAATTTATTAACAATGTTTATTAATGATTATTAATTAACATTTAATTTTGTCAATTTAAGGTTAATAATTTTTAATATTATAAGAAAAATAAATTTTTGAAACCATATGTAAAATAGTTTTAACTTTTGAAGTTTTACACGTACTTTAATGTATTATTAATGAAAATGAACATTTTTACACAATGAATACAATTTCATTTCTCTTTAATACTTTTAATATATCACAAGATTTAAACATATTGGTTACAACATAAGGAATAAAGATTTGCCTTTTTGCTCTAACATCTTCATGTGGTTAGCTACTGGGACTCTTTAGTTCCTGTGTTTTCTTATTTTCCTTAAGTTTTCTTATTAGGCCATTTGTCACTGTTTATACTGAAAAAAGAATTCATTCCTAACCAATCGTTTTTATTTGTATTCTGTCTCATTTATATAATGATAAAATGTAATGATAAAGAAATGTAAAATGGATACAATCAGAAAGAAATTGGGAGGTGGAAAAAGAGATGCAGGAGAATTGTAAAAAAAAGAAAAAGAAAGAAAGAAAGAAAAGAAAAGAAATAATTAGAAAAGAATGAAGAAAAAGAGGGAACTGAAACCAGAAAATTTTAAAATGGCTTGCCAAGACACTCATGAATGAAATAAAGAAGAAACAGGGACACAAACAGCCATGTAGGGTGAAGGCCTGGCAGGTAAGATGTGTGCGGTCCCAACTCTGCTCCATAGACTGTCACATCACGTAAATTTGGTAGTCTATTTTCAACAGAAGGCAAGGTTGGACTCGGTTTTAAAGGTCACCTCTATTTTTAAGGTTTCATGTTTGAGAGAAAACAGTCCAGATATAAATTAAAACGTGGTGCCTTATTATGGCTGATTTACATTCACTAATAATAATTTCAGAAAACTGAGTATCTCAACATAAATATATGAAAAAATAACACATTTATTGTTATGTTATGTACCAAAGTGATTTTAAGAAACTTTTTACTTGTCAGGATGAGTGTTTTACATCTAGTTAAGCATCTCCCATCTGTATGTCCCAAATATCCCTCTATGCTTTACAATTGAGGACACATAAGTAACAGTGTCAGGCTATCTAAACTTGAAGTTAAATTTAAGATCAGCAATGCATTGACAATCATACTTCACTGTCTTTTTCCTCTCCTGTTATTGTAAGACTCAACTCTCAATTCATAGTGGGGATATTACATGTATTCATATTCAAATTCACTAACCTACCAATATAGTGATTGCTGGTTTTGTTCTGACTTCCAGCTTTGGTCTCCTTGCATGTGTTCCCTATTAAAACCTCTAAAGTTAATCTTCCAAACTGAATTAATTTTTTCTGCCATGTATATATACATATATATATATGGCAGAAAATATATATATGACACATATATATGTGGCAGAAAAAATTAATTCAGTTTGGAGGATTTTATATATATATATATATCTGCCATTTATATAAAATATATATAATACACACACATGTCCTTTTAACCTCTGTATTTCTCCTTTGAGCATGATTGAAATTAGAATTAAGGAATTATTTGTGTAATTATGCATTTGAATCTCTTCGTGCCATTGGATCTCTGTGAGGGCTAGGGGATGAGACAATGTTGCTCTTATGTTGCTCTTATGATGTATCTTGCCATCTAACACACAACCAAGATACATGAATGCTTTGCTAGATTTCCAGGACTAGGGAAGAATGCTGCTTCCAATAGTACCACTGCATATGATCCACTTTTCCAACTACTGCTGTGCTTGCTGATGTTTGCATATCACCTGGCACCTTTTCGCCACTGTAGAGGAATCTATTGCTGAGGGCTTCAAAGTGTCAGTCTGATTCCTTGTTCTCAGGAGTTCTCCAGGTCTTAAGCAATTAATTCTACTTTCCTTGTAGAAGTGAACCAAATACCTCTCAATCCCTTTTAAATTACAATTTGCACCCTGAATGTCTCTTAGGAGAAAATAACTCTTTCAGCTCTTATAACACAGTTCCACCTACAACTCAGATCTGAATTCTTTGGAAATGAGAGAATGTAGGTTTATGTGCATATGTGTGCACACATACCTGTATGTGTTCTGAGGGTAGCGCTAGATGTAAGAACCAACCTAAGTGACAGGCAGTGGCTCCTTGTTTGAAATTGCCTCTTCATTTAGATTAGGAAGACTGTTGTAGGACAGAGTTTTATGCCTACTTCTTCTTCTCACACATTCTCCCTCTGTAGCCCCATCATAAGTGTTCCAGAAATCTCAATGTGTCTGAATTTGTTGTGGACATATCTTTTCTTTAGGCTTGGGTCACACACTGCCATGTCTGCCAAGGGCAGAGGAAAAACACAGCAGAGCATTGCTGTTCTTCTGTGTTGCCTGTCAGTGTGTGGTACACATTCATCATCAATAAACATTTTTAATGGCTGTGGCATCCCCTCCATTCATTAGATATTATTTGAAATTGACTTGAATTCAACATCTCTATTTTAACTACAACAATATTTAGTTGAATGTTTATTCTCAAAGACTTCAATAGCCAGAATTGGAAAGCATGATCATTACCTATCCTATCCCAACCATACCATTGCTCAATCCTATTCCAACTGCACCATTGCTGCGGCCCTTGACAAGCCTCAAAGCTCTTTGTCTTGGGTTGTTCATGTAGTAAATGATAGGGAAAGACCACACACTTTCTCACCTTTTGAGTTCTCATTTCATTCTCAAACACAAGTCTGATATTTCTATAATTATATTTATATTATACAATATACATTGTAATATTTAAATGCATAGAAATGTAAAGAAATAAAAATCACCTCTACAAAGCTGCTACATTTTGCTATGTGTTGGTGTTCTTTAAATGCATATTTTTTCTTTTATAAGAGAAAGATATATCTTTATATCTTGTTCTTTTTATTTTATATTTAAGAACATTTTCTCATGTTAGTAAATGTTTATCAAAATAATGAAAAATAGTTTTTCAAGATCACAGTTATTAATGGCTGCATATTAGATGTGCTATAATACGTTTGATTAATATTATATTGATGGATATTTTTTATTTTTAAATTGAAATCAATAACACAAGAGAATTATCTCATAAACATTCACACATACACATGTATCACAGATATTTATTGTGTAATAATACCAGTAATCTTAGCTAACGAAACAGCTCACATATATAGAGATCTTCTTATGTGCCAGCCTCTACGCTAAGGACTTTGCATGTATTACTTTATTTAATCCATACCACAATTCTTTGAGGTAGGTCTCAAGGTATTCCTACTTTGTAAATGAAAAAAAAAAACAGAAGCACATGGATTTTAAGTAATTTTTACAAAATCATAGAATTAGTAAGCTTTGAGATGTAAGTCGAGGAGGTTACATACCAGACACTAGGCTCTTTAAAACTATATCCTATAGTATTTTCATAAATATTTACATGCTAATTTCCTTAGAATAGATTATTAAAAGTCAAATTTCTGAGTGAAGAGTTGTTTTAAAAACTCATGGTCTGTATACTATTATATTTGGGATGTGCTCTAGGAAGCAAAGTCTACACTATGTAGATACCAGGTTTAAATGTTAGTTCCATAGGAAACTGAATAGCATTGTCAGACTTCAAACAGGAGTTTTATTAGAAGGTTCAGAGGTGAATAATGAAATAGTCAGAAACATGGAAAATGAAAGATAAAATAAATGAAAGACACAAAATAAAAAATTTCAAGTTAAAATCATGTGAAAAAATTTTAAAGATTAGCTTTATAATTTTCTTCTTTCCTTACTCACCAGTATGTTTCTTTCAAAAGGGTGTAAGCAACTCTTCAGTTCCAGAACCCTTTTCTTACTTATTTGAAACCAAGGAGAAAATAGAAAGATCAACAGAAATAAAAGAGAATCAAAGTTTAAACATTAAAATTAGGAAATGCCCAATGAACAGACAAGACACCTAAATATATAACCATTGTCACTTTGAATAAAGATTTTATTTTAACTGTCTTTCTTTTTAAAATAATCATGTGTCCCCTTCAGCGATGTTTACCTATTCCTAGTAAAACACAAAAATACAATTTTTAAAGTGAAGTCATCCTCATAAAAGTGAGCATATATTTCAGAAGTGTCCCCACTATCTAAGAGAGAAAATGGATAAAACTCTCAATGTAAAATGTGTCTGTTGTAATTATGGGATGATAGTTAAATCTAGATTATTCTTCACAAACAAGGTCCTGCACTAACTCGTTCCACACCTTGGGTGGAGAACTCCTTTATGGCAACCCCGAGTAGTAGAAAAGTTTGTATTAATTCATTTGTAGTTGGGAAGGAATCAAGATGGCAGACTAGATTCAGGTCCTATGTGCCTCCTCCACGGAGAAGACCCAGAATAGTAAGTGGATGTATTCGGAATAGATTGTCTAGAACAGAATGCCTGGATTCATCAGAGAAGAGGTGGGGGGCACCATAAGTAAGGAGAAAGTTTGCAGTAGCTTGCCCAGCTGGGAACCAACTGAAAGCTGGGGGAGGCTACTAGACATTGGAAAACAGTAAAAGAGAAATCCTCAGAAATCTGAAATGGGCTTTAATGATCTTGGATATGGGAGAAATACTCGACCCTCTAGGTCCTGATGCATGAAATACAGAGGTGCCTACAGATTTCACAAGATGTTGCTCTAGAAAAGAAATGCACACAGAATCCCACAGGCATATGAGCCTGGTGCAGCCTCAGATGCAAGCCATTTTCAGAGCCCCAATACTGAGGATTTACAGACACAGCTGCAGTTGCAGTGCTGTTCCAAAGAGGAAGAGGGAAACTGGTGGTGTTCACATACCCCTGGGAAGGTACTTGCCACCCTGCTGTAAGCTGCCTTTGAGACTGAGATACAAGTGAACCGCATGCTGCACAGCTTCTTGTTCACACTGCTTGCCCGGGTGGTGCCCATTCTCTCAAGGTACCATTTCAAGAGTTTTATGCCAAGCTGTTTCCTGCCCTAACCCTGAGTTTGGGCTTATGACTGCAGCCACTGCCCAGCCAAGAGGGAAGTGGGGCTCTCTTACAGCCTATGACAATACCCAGTGCCCTTCTACAGGCTGCTGTGAGATCAAGAATCAAGCAGACCATACTCCTCACAGCTTCTTGCCCCTGCTGCCCACCTGACACAGGCCCAAACCACTCCACTCACATTTCCATAGATGGCATCATTTTGAGAGCTTACAGACATTTTTTGGTGATCTAGTAGCAGCAGTCACAGTAGGCATTTTAGTCTTGAAACAGATGTTGGATCCATTGCTCTGTAGTGGGGAAGGGCTGTAATAGCCAGAATTGAGTGGAAAGTGTGGAGATTGCCCCAGCAGTAGGTGCTGGAATTATATGCTCCCCACCATTGTAGGACTGGAGGAGGAGAGTAGCTGAAGCCACATTTCTCCAGGTTGGTGAGACTTACAGCCAGAGACAGCTTTGTGACCTGAAACCTGGTCTGCATGTGTCATTTCTGGGTGCTCTAGTCTGTTCCCTTGGTCAGTTAGGGAACAGTATCCTACCAGCTCTGAGGAGCAAGAGGAAGGTGGAACCCACTCCTCTAATCTAACTCTTGGTTTGATTTGCCCCTAAGGGAGGGAAAAGTGCAGCCTGCTAAAGTCCCCGTTAGCACAATAAAAATGCAAGCGTGGCACCAGCCACTGACAGCAGCTCCACCAAAGCCCAGGAATGGATGTAGAGACAAGGTCATCTCTTATCCCTTGCCACGAGTCCTCAATGCACTGTTGTGGACTCAGCAGCAGCTCGTCCCTTAAGAGCCCAGAGAGCAGGGGCAGAAAGAGACTGCTTCTTGGGCTTCTGCAGCAGCTCCACCGCTGACGAAGGCAAACACACACTGGAGAAGGGTGCTTTTCATACTTCTCCATTGCCACATCCCTTGCCCCTACCTGCTAGCTCCTACTCTTAAACAACACCTACTGGAGTACAGCCTGAATTACGCTACAAGAAAAATTACACTGCTACAAAAGCAATGCCTGAGAAAGCCGTTTCACAAACCTGCCTTCCACCAAGAAACCTGTACAGAGACGTGGCAACCCAAAAGTACCCAGAAATGAAGCCAATCAAATAATATATACCATAGTCATACCCTCAAGGGAATAAAATCAAGAAGCCCCATCCAAATCAGTGCAAATGTTTTTAAAAAGTATCAGCCCTAGCAGACTCTCAGATGAGAAGAAACCAACACAACAACTCCAGCAACAGAAAAAGACAGAGTGTTTGGTAACCTCCAGAGGATCCCACTAACTTCCAAACAATAGATCCTGACCAGAAAGAAATGTCTGAAATGATAGCTATAGGATTGAGAATATGAATGGCAAAGAAGTTCAGTGAGATCCAAGATAAAGTTGAAATCCAGCACTTAGAACACACACACAAAAATGATCTAAAATATGAAAGACAAAATAGCCATATTAAGAAACAACCAAATAGAGTTTCTGGAATTGAGCAATTCACTACAGAAATTTTAAAAGACAGTTGAAAGTCTTCACAACAGACTAGACCAGAGGTCTCCAATCTTTTGGCTTCCCTGGGCCACAGTGGAAGGAGATGAATTGTCTTGGACCACACATAAAGTACACTAACACCAACGATAGCTGATGAACTAAAAAACAAAAAATTACAAAAAAACCTCATAATATATTTAGAAAGTTTATGAATTTGTGGTGGGCCACATTATAAGCTGTCCTGGGCTACATGTGGCCCACAGGCCATGGGTTGGACAAGCTTGAACTAGACCAAGAAGAAGAAAGTATTTCAGAGCTCAAAGACCAGTTCCTTGAATCAATCCAGTCAGACAAATGATCAATGACACAAAAAGTTGGTTTTCTGGAAGGATAAATAAGTTTCATAGACAACTAGCTACATTAACAAAGAAAAAAAGAAAGAAGATACAATGGCACAATCAGAAATAACAAAGTTGACATTACAATTGATCCTACAAAAATATAAAATGTACTGAGAGACTACTATGCAAACAACATCTCTACGTTCACGAATTAGAAAATCTAGAAGAAACTGATAAATTCCTGGAAACACACAGTCTCCCAAGATTGAACCAGGAAGAGACAAAACTCCTAAGAAGACCAATAATGAGTTCTGAAATTGAATCAGGAATAAAAAATAACCTACCACCACCAAAAACAAAAAGACCTCAGACAGACCAGATGGATTCACAGCCCAATTCTACCAGACATGCAAATAAGAGCTGGTACCAATTCCACTAAAATTTTCCAGAAAAATTGAGGAAGAAGGACTTCTCCATAACTCATTCTATGAAATCAGAATTATCCTGATACCAAAATCTGGTAAAGACACAACAAAAAAGAAAATTACAGGCCAATATCCCTGATAAACATAGACAAAAAAATCCTCAACAAAATACTAGCAAACCAAATCGAGCAGTTTATCAAAAGTTAATTCACAACAATCAAGTGGGTTTTATTCCTGGGATGTGAGGATGGTTCAACATATGAAAATTAATAAATGTAATTCACCACATAAAAATAATTAAAAACAAAAACCATATGAGTCTCTCAATAGATGCAGAGAAAGCATAAAACCCTCAACCAACTAGGCATCAAAGGAACATATCTCAAAATAATAAGAGCCATCTATGACAAACCCATAGCCAATATCATTCTGAAAGGGTGAAAGTTAGAAACAATACCCCTGAACTGAAACAAGACAAGGATGTCTACTTTCATTACTCCTATTCAACCTAGTACTGAAAATCCTAGCCAGAGTAACCAGGCAAGAGAAAAAAAAATAAAAAGCATCAAAATAGGGAAAGAGGAAGTCAAATGATCTGTCATTGTGGACGATAAGATACCATACCTAGAAAATGCTAAAGATTCCACCAAAGACTCCTGGAACTGATAAACAACTCTGGCAAAATTTCAGGATACAAAACAACATAAAAAATAAATAGCATTTCTGTGTACCAATAACATTTAAGCTGAGGACCAAATCAGGAATGCAATCTCATTTAAATAGCCATACATAAATAATTAAATACCTAAGAATAAATCTAATTAAGGAGGTGAAAAATCTTTACAAGGAAAACTATAAAACACTGCTGAAAGAAATCATATTTGACACAAGCAAATGGAAAAGCATTTCATGTTTATGGATTAGATGAATCAATATCTTTAAAATGTCCATATGGCCCAAAGTAATCTACAGATTCAATGCTATTTCTATCAAATGACTAACATCATTTTTCATGGAATTAGAAAAAGCTATTTTAAAATTCATATAGAACCCAAAAATATCCTGAATAGCCAAAGGCAAACCTAAGCAAAAATAATAATGCCAGGGATATCACATTACATGAATGCAAACTATACTACAAGGCTACAATTGCCAAAACACCATGGCAATGGTATAAAAATAGACACATGGACTGACTGGAAACAAATGAAGACTCCAGAAATAAAGCTGCACATGGACAACGGACTGATCTTTAACAAAGTTGACAAAAATAAACAATGGGGAAATGAGACAACTTTTCAATAAGTAGTGCTCGGAAAACTGGAAAGCTGCATGCAGAATAATAATAAAAAAGGACTTTTTCCTTTCACATTATACAAATATTACATCAAGATGAATTAAAGACTTAAATATAAGACCTCAAAATATAAAAACCCTACAAGAAAAACTAGGAAATGCCCTTCTAGATATTGCCCTAGGCAAAGAATTTATGACCAAGTTATCAAAAGCAATTGTACCAAAAACAAAAATTGACAACTGGGACCTAATTAAAGAGTTTGTGCACAGCCAAAGAAACTATCAACAGAGTTAACAGACAACCTACAGAACGGGAAAAAGTATTTGCAAACTATGCATACAACGAAGGTCTAATATCAGCATTTGTGAGGAACTTAACAAGAAATAGACAAGCCCATTTAAAAGAAGGTAAAGGACCTGAACAGATACTTTTGTAAGAAGACATACAAGGGGCCAACAAACATAAAAAAATGCTGAACATCACTAATCCTCAGAGAAATACAAATTAAAACCACAGTGAGATACCATCTCACACATGTCAGAATGGTTATTATTAAAAAGTCAAAAGCAACAGGTATCGGTGAGGCTGCAGAGAAAAGGGAATGCTTATACACTGTTGGTGGAAATGCAAATTAGTTCAGCCCCTTTGGAACCAGGTTAAAGATTTCTCAAAGATCTAACAACGGAAATATCATTTGACTCAATAATCCAATTACTGGGTATATATCCAAAGCTATATATCCAAAAGAAAATAAATCATTCTACTAAAAAGACATATGCACAAAATTACTTTGCAGAGTCTGCCTGGCTAGATTTGCAATAATAGGAACTAATTAGTGGTACCTTTACAAAAATAACTTTTGTGTTTATCTATTACTATTTGTTGCAACACTATGTACAATAGCAAAAACATGGAATCAACTGAGGTCTCTGTCAACAGTGGACTGGATAAAGAAAACGTAGTACATATATACAATAGATTACTACACAGCCATAGAAAATCATAAAATTACATTCTTTGCAGAAATATGAATGCAGCTGGAGGCTATTTTATTTTAAGCAAATTAATGCCGAAGCATTAATTTGGGATATCTCCCACTGTAAATGAAGATAAATATTAGGTACTCACGAACATAAAAATTGGAACAATAAACAATGGAGATTCTACAAAAAAAAGAAGGAGTGAGAGGGTATGGGTTGAAAAACCACCATTGGGTATTCTGTTCATTACTTGGATGATGGGATAATTAGAAACCCAAACCTCAGCATCATGCAATATACGCATATGACAAATCTGCACATGGGCCTTCTGAATCTTAAATTTAAAAATTATTTGGACTTTTAGTAGAAGTAAAGCCCAATTTCTTATTAAGTGTTTAAAATGTTAGCAATTCAATACAAACTATTAAGGCAGTGTAATGTTATAGATTAATTTTATTTTCTTAGCAGTGGATTGTCATTTTTGTATCTCGAAGAGCCACATAGGTAGGAAAATTAGGCTTTGAAATTATGAGCTTGAAGACTAGATAAGCCAACAGTGTGGCCTTTAGTCTGTGGCCTGACAGCTCCTGGCAAACCACTGGTGTAAGTCTAAGAATCCAAAAGCTGAAGAACCTGGAGTCATATGTTCGAGGGCAGGAAGCATCCAGCATGAGAGAAAGATGGAGGCCGGAAGACTCAGCCAGTCTAGTCCTTCCAGGTTCCTCTGCCTACTTTTATCCTAGCCATGCTGGCAGCTGATTAGATGGTGCTCACCCAGATTGAAGGTGGGTCTGCCTCTCCCAGTCCACTGACTCAAATGTTAATCTCCTTTGGCAACACCCTCACAGACACACCCAGGAACACTATTTCACACCCTTCAATCCAATCAAATTGACACTCAATATTAACCATCACAGGGGCCATTGTGTGGTTGTCACTGGGTTTTTGTTCACAAAGTTGAGTGGGAGAGCAGAATCAGTAAACAATTTTGAAAAGTTTTGATTATCGGTGAGATGGAATAAAAACCGAGCTGTCTAACCAGAGAGAGGCATTTTCTGGGAAATGACAGATATTTAAAAAGAAATTTTATAGTTTCTACTGTGGGACATGCAATGAGAATCTTTTTCCTCATATCCTTATGGAATCTCTAGGAAAAATAACTGCCTCTTTTTAACACATTGAATTCCATCTGGTTTTGAAGTTGCTTTGAAGAGCAAAGTTTACCTTCGAAGGGTGGAAGCAGAGAAAGAAAAGAAGCTGCCTACCAGTCACAAACTGGTTACATAAGTCTTATAGAGTCTAGTTAATGTCTTTGTTATTGAAGACCAGGTTTTCATTTCAGCCATAATAGAAACTTGAAACATTATTACTTTGCAGAGTCTGCCTGGCTAGATTTGCAATAATAGGAACTAATTAGTGGTACCTTTACAAAAATAACTTTTGTGTTTATCTATTACTAATAATTTTCATTTCTTGAATTCATTTAGGCTTTTCACAGCTCAGGTTCTCTATGATATATTCTATCAAAAAACCCATAATTTCATGTATTTTAGCTATATTTAGAATGTTAAAATAGTTCTATTTCATGAAAATGTCTAATATATCTTAAGTTCAATTATAGAAGTTTCAGTCCATATTTTGTTCTACTTGAGACATTTAAACTTTTATTTTCACTGGTCTAGACAATCAGATATTTTATGACTCTCTAAACATAAAGATGCAATTTTTATAGAAATATACACACTCTCAGCTCTATAGTCATATATCTGAATGTATTTTATTTGTTTCAGTAATGGGAATCTCATGTCTGTGCCTCCCTCAACATAATTTTATTTAAAAATTATTTAATGATTTGATATTTATGCAAGAGCCTTCCAATGTTTTCTTTTAAACTTTGAATGAATATTTTCAATATATTCTCTTAAACTTGACTTATAGTTTCTCTTAAACTTGATTGATAGTGTCAATCATCATTACAAAACAGTATGGCATATCAACTAAAATTTTTAAGTAAGTGCAAAAATGTTAATTTAGCTAAAATTTCATTTTTCAAGTTCTTCAAGGAACAGAAAGTGATTTCAAATGCTGCTAAGGTATTAAGGTAGATGAAGGCTGGGAACTGAGGCTTAGCAGTGTGAACACTGGTAACACTGTTAACACTGACAAAAGGAGCTTCACTGGAGTGGTGAGGAGAAAGCCTGATCAGATGTAGTACAAAAGTGAGCTGGATGAAGATTTAGACAGTAGAGGCAACAGTGTGAGTTTTACAGTAAAAAATGTAGAGATAGAAGATGGTAATTGGAGGGGGTCTGTGAAATCAAGAGGAAGTGTTTATGAAGATGAATGACATTAAAACGTGCTAATTTCATGAGGGGCAAGACAGATGACATTGTCCTGGAAGATTGGTTGTTCCAGTTACTTCCATTGTATTATTTGTATTATTACTTCCAATGATATTATTTGAGTATCACCCCTGCTACTGTGAATAATCTAACAGAGAGGGAAAGTTTAGTGCTAAAGGATATCAAGGAGTTAATTGCAGCATCATGGTTCTAGAATATGTGAGAGACTAGTACAGAAATGGAAAGATTGGCCTTTTGTAACAGAATGATCAGGTCAGTCCTTCATTAGCAGAGAAGATAGTGTGAAGGGCACAAGTATAGGGAGATTAGAAGCTTGGTTGATGGGGAAAAAAAGGGGATTATTTTAAGTTTGCTCTTTTTCTTGAAGCAGAGAAATAAAACAGACGAGGTCATCAGCTGAGTGATACAGGAGAGAGGTACTGCAGGTTTGAGGAGGGAATAGAAAGCTGAAGAGTAAGAAATGTTCTCGGGAAGGAGCCTGTTTTCTGTTACAGAAGGAAGAAACAAACTTTCAAAGAAATAGATGGGTATGTGCATGCAGGATTTTATGATAGACTATGAGTTTTAAAAAAATAAGCAGTGGGAGGTTTTAGGACAGTAGTTTTCAACACTGGCTATATATTAAAATCAACTGGAATTAAAAATTTACCTGTGCTTGGGCCATGCCCAAGATTAATAAAATCAAAACCTTTGAGATTAGATTCAAATGTCAGATTTTTCTAAAAGCTGTTCACACAGTCCTCATCTGAAACCACTTTTGGGACTTGGCTTAGGGCATGAGGCAGCATGAGAGCTGGAGATTACAGTATGGCAGAGGATGAAGAGATGACCTGTGGCTGGACTCTTGATGTGAAGAAAGTTTACACTGATCTAAGTAATGTAGTAATGCAATATTCTTAATAAGCTCTTCATTAAAGCTGTATGTATATCTAGTTTTTAAAGTAAAATTATCATATTCATGTACCCTTCCTTTAGACATTTTCATTTTGTAAATAAAGGAAAATACATGGGAAAACCCCACAGTTATGTGACCTCTGATGAAGATATTTCTTGCAAAATCTGTTATCTCACTGGTAGGTACATATGACAGGATCTCATTTGTTATGGCTGTAGTACTCCATCATGTATATATATCACATTTTAATGCATTTGTCTGTTGATGGACACTTAGGGTGCTTCCAAATCTTGATTATTGTCAATACTGCTGCAATATGCAGGTATCTCTTCCATATACTGGTTTCTATTCTTTTGGTTATATACCTAGGAGTGACATTCCTGGATCATATGGTAGTTCTCCTTTGGCTTTTCTGAGGAATCTCTAAACTGTTTTCCCTAGTGGTTCTAATCATTTGCATTCCCATCAATAGTATACAAGGGTTCCCTTTTCTCCACACCCTCATCAGAGTCTGTTATATCCTGACTTCTGTATAAAAGTCATTTTAACTGGGGTGAGATAATATCGCATTGTAGCTTTGATTTGCATTTCTCTGATGATCAATGATGTTGTAAACATTTTAATATAGTGTCTGCCATTTATAGGTCTTCTTTTGAGAAATATCTATTGGGAACTTTTGCCCATTTCTAGTCAGATTATTGTTTTTTCCTTTAGAGTTGTTTTTGCTCCTTACATATTCTCTTTATTAGTACCTTTCAGATGGATAGTTTGCAAATATTTTCTTCAATGATTTCATAGCTGGTTTCTTCATTTTCTTGATTATTTTCTTGGCTGTGCAGAAGTTTTCTAACTTGATGGGTTCCCATTTGTCCATTTTTGCTTTGGTTGCTTGTGCTTGTGGTGTATTACTCAAGAAATCTTTGCCCAGTCTGTCCCAGAAAGTTTCCCCAAAGTTTTCTTAGTGGTATCATAGTTTGAGGCCTTATATTAAGTCTCTAATCCATTTTGATTTGATTATTATACTCAGTGAGAGATAGGAGTCTAATTTAATTCTTCTGCACATGAATATCTAGTTTTCCCCGCACCATTTATTGAAGAGACTATTCTTTTCCCAATGTATGTTCATGGCAGCTTTGTTGAAAATGAGTTCACTGTGGATGGATAGATTTATTTCTGGGTTCTCTATTCTGGTCCACTGGTCTATGCATATGATTTCATGCCAATTCCATCTGTTTTGGTTATTATAGCTGTGTGGCATAATTTGAAGTTAGGTAATGTGATTCTTCCAGTTTTGTTGTTTTTGCTCAGGATGGCTTTCATAATTATGGGTCATTTGTGGTTTCATAGACATTTTACAATTTTTTTTTCTATTTCTGTCAAGAATGTCATTGAAACTTTCATAGGGATTCCATTGGATCTGTAGATTCCCTTGGGTAGAATGAACATGTCAACAAAATTGATTCTTTCAATCCATGAACATAGAATATCTTTTCATTTTCTGGTGTCCTTTTCAATTTCTTGCATCAATGTCTTAGCGTTTTACTGTAGATATGTTTCACTTTTTGATTAAGTTTATTCCTTGATATTTTGTTTCATTTATAGCTACTATTGATGAGATTGCTTCCTTGGTTTCTTTTTTTCTTTTTTTCTTTTTTATTTTTGAGACAAAGTCTTGCTCTGTTGCCAGGCTGGAGTGTAGTGGCGCAATCTCGGCTCACTGCAAACTCCGACTCCCTGGTTCAAGCTCTTGGTCTCTTTTTCAGATTGTTTGCTGTTGGCATATAGAAATGCCATTAATTTTTTATGTTAATTTTGTATTCTGCAATTTTACTGAGTTTGTTGATTGGTTCGAATAGTTTCTTGGAAGAATCTTCAGGTTTTTCCAAATATGAAATCATGTCATCTGCCAATAAGGATAATTTGACTTCTTCCTATCCAGTTTGGACGCACTTTATATCTTCATCTTGACTAACTTCCCTAGCTAGAACTTCCTGTGCTATGTTAAATAACAGTGGTGAAAATGGTCATCCTTATCATGTTCCAGATATTAAAGGAAAGGCTTTCAGTTTTACCCCATTTAGTATGATGCTAGCATGGGTCTCTCATATAGCTTTTATTGTGTTAAGGTATGTGCCTTATATATCTGGTTTGGGGTTTTATTATGAAGGGATGCTGAACTTTCTCAAATGCTTTCTCAGCATCAATTGAAATGATCATATAGATTTTTTTCGTCATTCTGTTGCTATGAGAAGTCACATTAATGCGGGTATGTTAAATCATCCTTCCATCTCTGGGATAAATCTCATTTGGTCAGGATGAATGATCTTTTTAATGTGTTGTTTAATTCAGTTTTCTTGTAAATTTTTTGAGGATTTTTACATCAATATTCATCAGGGTTATTGGCCTGTAAGGGTTTTTTTTTTTTTTTTTTTTTTTTTTTTTTTGATGTGTCTTTGTTTTTTGTTTGTTTGTTTTTAAATCAGGGTAACACAGGTCCATTAGAATTTTAGAAATATTCCATCCTCTTCTACTTTTCAAAATAGTTTGAGTATGTTTGGTACTAGCTTTTCTTTAAATGTTTGCTAAATTTCAGCAGTGAAGCCATCAGATCCTGGGATTTTCTTTGTTGGCAGACTGTTTATTACAGCTCCAATCTCATTATTTGTTATTAGTCTTTTCATGTTTTGAATTTCTTTATGGTTTAATCTTGGTAGGTTGCATGCGTCTATGAATTTATCCATTTATTCTATGTTTTTCAATTTATTTGCATATACTTACTCATACCAGCTGCTACTGATCTTTTGCATTTTGTAGTATTGATTGTAATGTATACTGTTTCATCTATTATTTTATTTATTTGGATCTTCTCTCTTTTTTGTCCTAGTCTGGATAGCTAAATATCTGTCCATTTTCTTTATCTTTGCAAAAAAAAAAATTTTTTTTTATTTGGTTGATCCTTTGCATTTAGTTTTGCAAGAAAATGACTTTTTGTTTTGTTAATCTTTTGTGTTTTTTAAATTCGAATTTCATTTATTTCTGCTCTGATCACTTTTCTTTTTTCTTTTTCTTTACTTTTTCAATCTTTATTTTAAATTCAGAGGTGTATGTGCAGATTTCTTCCATGGGATTATTTTGTGATGCTGAGGATTGAGGTATAAATGATCTTCTCACCCAGGTATAGACCATAGTACCCAACAATTTTTTAACCCTTGCCTCCCTCCCTGCCTCCCCATACTAGTAGTCCCCAGAGTCTCTTGCTGTCATCTCTAGGTCCATGTGTACCCAATGTTTGGATAAAATGTTTGTAAATCTCTTTTGGGTCCAATTTGTCTATAGTTTAGGTTAAGTCTGATATTTCTCTGTTGATTTTCCATCTGGGAAATATGTCCAATGCTGAAAGTGGAGTGTTGAAGTCTCCAACCATTATTGTGTTGTGATCTATCTCACTCTTTAGCTTTAATAATATTTGCTTTATATATCCTGATGTTCCAGTGTTGGGGGCATATGTAGTTATAAATGTTATGTCCTGTTGCTGAATTAACTCATTTATCATTATGTAATTACTTTCCTTGTCTCTTTTTAGTTTTTGTCTTGAAATCTATTTCTTCTGATATACATATAGCTAGCTGTGTTCTTTTTCAGTTTCCATAAGAGTGGAATATCATTTTCTATCTCTTCTTTTTAGTCTATTTATGTCTTTATAGATGAAGTATGTTTCTTGTAGGCAACAGGTCATTGAGTCTTATTTTTTTAATCCATTCAATCTACATCTTTTTATTGGAGAGATTAATCCATTTACATTCAGTGTTATTATTGATAAGTAAGGATTTACTCCTACCATTTTTAAAATTTCTTTTCTCATTGTTTTGTGATTTTTCTCTCCTGTCTTTCCTTCCTTCCTGTCTTTGTTTCAGTGAAGGCATTTTTCAAGGTGGTATGTTTCAATTTCTTGCTTTTTATTTTTTGTGTATCTGTTGAATATTTTTTATTTGGGATTACCATGAGGCTTGCCAATAGTATCTTATAACTCATTATTTTAAACTGATGACAACTTAACACTGCCTAAGCAAACTCACAAATAAGCAAAGAAATAACTATGTAACTCTGCACTTTAACTTCATCCCCCCAATTTCTAACTTTTTATTATATCAATTTCTACTTTTTTATTTCATCTATTTCTTAAAAACTTGTTTTAGTTATTATTTTTGATAGGTCCATCTATTAGTCTTTCTACTCAAGTTATAAGTTGTTTACATACTACAATCACCGTGTTATAATATTCTGTTTTTCTTCATATTTACTATTATGAGTGTTTAGCATATCTCATAGGACAGGTCCAGTGTTACCAATATCTGTCAGCTTTTGTTCATCTAGGAAAGTCTGTATTTCTCCTTCATGTTTGAAGGACTTTTTGGATGAATATTCTAATCGAGGCATATTAATCTGCTCTTGCATTACTATAATCAATACCAGGCCAGGCACAGTCGCTCATGCCTGTAATTCTAGCACTTTGGGAGGTCGAGGCGGGCAGATCACGAGGTCAGGAGTTCAAGAACAGCCTGACCAACATGGTGAAACCCCATTTCTACTAAAAATACAAAAATTAGCCAGGTGTGGTGGTATGTGCCTGTAATCCCAGTTATTCAGGAGGCTGAAGCAGGAGAATCACTTGAACCCAGGAGGCAGAGGTTTCAGTGAGCCAAGATTGCACCACTGCACTCCAGCCTGGGTGACAGAGTGAGACTCCACCAAAACAGAAAAGAAAAAAACAAAACTGAGACTGGGTAAATTTAACAGGCTGTAAAGGTAGCATTATTCTGGCATCTTCTCAGTTTCTGGGGAAGCCTCAGGAAACCTACAATCATAGCAGAAGGCAAAGGGGAAGCAGGTATGTCTTACATGGCAGGAGTAAAATGAAGAGGGGAAGGTGTTACACACTTTTAAACAACCATAGCTTGTAAAAACTCACTCACTATAATGAGAGCAGCACCATTGTGGAAATCTGCCCCCATGATCCAATCACCTCCCACAAGGCCACACCTCCAATATTAGGGATTATAATTTGACATGATATTTGGGTGGCAAGGCAGATTGTATTAATTCATTCTCATGCTGCTAATAAAGACATAACAGAGACTGGATAACTTATAAGGAAAAAGAACTTTAATGGACTTGCAGTTCCACATGCCTGGGAAGGCCTCATAATAATGGCAGAAGGCAAAGGAGAAACAAAGGCACAGCTTACATGGAAGCAGGTAAGAGAGCATGTTCAGGGAAACTGCCCTTTATAAAACTATGAGATCTCATGAGACTAATTCACTATCAGGAGAACAACATTAAAAAAGAAAAATCCAGCCCTGTGATTAAATTACCTCCCATCAGATCCCTCCCATAACATGTGGAGATTATGGGAACTACAATTCAAGATGAGATTTGGGTGGGGACACAGCCAAACCATACCATTTCACCTTTGGCCCCTCTGAAATCTCATGCCTTCATATTTCAAAACAAATCATGCCTTTCCAACATTCCCCCAAAGTCTTAACTCATTTCAGCACTAACTCAGAAGTTCATAGTCCAAAGTCTCATCTGAGACAAGGCAAGACTCTTCTGCCTATGAGCCTGTAAAACTGAAAGCAAGTTAGTTAGTTCCTAGATATAATGTGGGTACAGACATTGGGTAAATATACTCATCCAAATGGGAGAAACTGGCCAAAATGAGAGAGCTACAGTCCCCATTCCAGTCCAGATCCAGAGGGGCAGTCAAGTCTTAAGACTCCAAAATGATCTCCTTTGACTCCCTGTCTCACATCCAGGTCAATCTGATGCAAGAGATGGGCTCCCATGACCTTGGACACTTCCACCCCTGTGGCTCTGCAAGGTACAGCCCCTCTTCCAGCTGCCTTCACAGACTAAAGTTGAGTGTTTGTGGCTTTTCCAGGCACACAGTGCAAGCTGTCAGTGGATCTACCATTCTGGAGTCTGGAGGACGTGACTTTCTTCTCACATCTCCACTAGTCAGTGCCACAGTGGGCACTTTGTGTGGGGGCTCCAAACCCACATTTTCCTTCCACACTATCCTAGCAGAGGTTCACCATAGGGGCTCCATCCCTGCATCAGACTTATGCCTGGACATGCAGGATTTTCTGTACATCTTCTGAAATCTGGACGGTAGTTCCTAAACCTCAATTCCTGACTTCTGCGCATGTGAAGGCCCAAAACCAACTGGAAGCTGCCAAGTCTTGGGGCCTCACCCTCTGGAGCAATGGATTGAGCTCCAGACTGGTCCCTTTTCACCATGGCTGGGATGCAGGGGGCCAAATCCTGAGACTGCACAAAGCAGCAAGGCCCTGGGCCCAGCTCATGAAACCATTTTTGCCACCTAGGCCTCTGGGCCTGTAATGGGACGAGCTGCCTTAAATACCTCTGATATGCCCTGGAGACATTTTCCCCATGGTCTTGACAATTAATATTTGGCTCCTGGTTACTTATGCAAATTTCTGCAGCCCACTTGAATTTCTCCTCAGGAAATGGATTTTTCTTTTCTATTGCATCATCAGGCTGCAAATTTTCCAAACTTTTATTCTCTGCTTCCCTTTTAAACATAAGTTCAATTCCAAACCATATATTTGTGAATACATAAAAGTGAACACTTTAACAGACAAGTCACATCTTGAATGCCTTTCTGCTTAGAAATTTCTTCCACCAGATGCTCTAAATCATCTCTCTTAAGTTCAAATTTCCTCAAATCCCTAGCACAGAGGCAAAATGCTGCCAGTCTCTTTGCTAAAACATGGCAAGTGTCACCTTAGCTCCAGTTCTGAACAAGTTCCTTACCTCCATCCGAGACTACCTCAGCCTGGACTCTATTGTCCATATCACTATCAGCATTTTGGTCAAAGCCATTCAACAAGTCTCTAGGAAGTTCCAAACTTTCCCCCATCTTCCTGTCTCCTGAGCCCTCCAAACTGCTCCAACCTCTGTCTGTTATCCAGTTCCAAAGTTATTCCCACATTTCCAGGTATCTTTAGAGCAGCACCTTACTCCACCAGTAGCAATTTACTGTATTAGTCTGTTCTTATGTTGCTAATAAAGACATACCCAAGACTGGGTAATTTATAAAGGGAAGAGGTTTAATTGACTCACAGTTCAACATGGCTGGGGAGCCCTCACAATCATGGTTGAAGGTGAATGAGGAGAAAAGTCATGTCTTACATGGTGGCAGGAAAGAGAGCTTGTGCACGCAGGGAAAATGCCACTTATAAAACCATCAGATCTTGTGAGACCTATTCTCAACTATAAGAACGGTTTGGGGGAATCACCTCCATGATTCAATTATCTCCACCTGGTCCCACCCTTGACAGATGGGAATTATTACAATTAAAGGTGAGACTTGGGTGGCAACATAGCCAAACCATATCAAATGGACTTACAGTTTCACATGGCTTGGGATGCCTCACAATCATGGTGGAAAGCAATGTGACAGCAAAGGCATGTCTTACATGGTAGCAGGCAAGAGAGATGTGCAAGGGAGCTCTCCTTTATAAAACTATCAGATCTTTTAAGACTTATTCACTATCATGAGACCACCATGGAAACCCATCCCCCATTACTTCCCACTGTGTCACTCTCACAACACATGGAGATTATGGAAGCTACAATTCAAGATGAGATTTGGGTAGGGACACAGACAAATCATGTCACAGATTCAAACTATACTATTCTGCCCTGGTCCCTTCCAAATCTCATATTCTACTCACATTGCAAAATCCAATCATGCCTTCTTAACATTTCTCTCAAATTCTTAACTCATTCTATTGGTAACTCAAAAGGCAGATCCAATGTCTCAAATGAGACAACGCAAGTACCTTCCACCTATAAGCCTGTAAAATAATAATAAAAAAAAAAGTTTGTTACATCTAAGATACAATGGGGTATGAGTATTGGGTAGATACTTCCATTCCAAAAGGGAGAAATCAAACAAAATAGGGGGCTACAGGCCCCATACTAATCTAAAACCCAGCAGGGTAGTTATTAAATCATAGGGCTTTAAAATAATTTCTTTTGACTCCATGTCTCACATCTAGGGCACATTAATACCAGGGTTGAGCTCCCAAGGCTTTGGGCAGCTCTGTTCCTGTGACTTTGCAGATTTAAGCCACCAACGCTGCTATCAGGACTGATGCTGAATTCCTATGGCTTTTTCACATTCATAGTGCAAGCTGCTGGTTGATCTTACATTCTGGGTTTTGGAGGACTGTGGACCTCATCTCACAGCTCCACTAGGCAGTGCCCTAGTGTGGACTGTGTGTGGGGGTTCCAACCCCACATTTTCCTTAGCACTGTCCTAGTAGAAGTTATTCATGAGGGCTCCTCACTGCAGCAGGCTTCTTCCTGAACATCCAGGCTTTTCCGTATATCCTCTGAAATCTAGGCAGAGGCTACTAAGCCTCAACTCTTGCATTCTGTTTACCTTCAGGTTTAATATCACATCGAAACTGCCAAAGCTTATAGCTTGCACCCTCTGAGGAAGTGACCCAGGCTGAATCTGGGTCCTTTTAGCCACAGCTGGAGCTGGAGTGGCTGTGACAAATGAAGCAGTGTCCTGAGGCTGCATAGGGCAGTGGGGCTCTGGACGCTGCCCAAGAAACCATTTTTCCCTCCTAGGCTACCCATCCTGTGATGAGAAAGGCTCCTGTGAAGGTCTCTAAAATGGCTTTGAGGCCCTATCTCCATTGTCTCCACTGTAAGCATTTGCCTTCCATTTTCCTATGTAAATTTACGCAGCCAGCTTGAATTCTTCCCCCAATAATGGGTTTTTCTTTTCTACCACATGACCAGTCTGCAAATTTTCCAAACTTTTACACTCTACTTCCCTTTCAAATATAAGTTCCAGTTTCATATCACTTTTTTTTTGGCTCAGACATATGAGCATAAGTTGTTAGAACCTACCATGCTACATCTTGAACACTTTGCTGCTTTGAAATTTATTCTACTAGATACCTTAAATCATCAATCTCAAGTTCCACAGATCCCTAGAGCAAGGGCACAATGCCTCCAACTTCCTCATTAAAGCATAGCAATGGTGACCTTTGCCCCAGTTCCCAGCAAGCTCCTGTTGGGAGCAAGTCCCCCAAAATCTGACCATAAACTGGCCCCAAAACTGGCCATAAGCAAAATCTCTGCAGCACTGTAACATGTTCATAATGGCCCTAATGCCCATGCTGAAAGGTTGTGGGTTTACCAGAATGAGGACAAGGAACACCTGGCCCACCCAGGATGGAAAACCGCTTAAAGGCATTCTTAAGCCACAAACAATAGCATGAGTGATCTGTGCCTTAAGGACATACTCCTGCTGCAGTTAACTAGCCCAACCTATTCCTTTAATTTGGCCCATCCCTTCATTTCCCATAAGGGATACTTTTAGTTAATTTAATATCTATAGAAACAATGCTAATGACTGGTTTGCTGTTAATAAATATGTGGGTAAATCTCTGTTTGGGGCTCTCAGTTCTGAAGGCTGTGAGATCCCTGATTTCCCACTTCACACCTCTATATTTCTGTGTGTCTTTTATTCCTCTAGTGCCACTGGGTTAGGGTTTCCGCAAAACTGAGCTGGTCTTGGCAGCTCCTCATCTCCATCTGAGACCTCATCAACCTGGACTTTAGTGTCCATATCACTCTTAGCATTTTGGTTACAACCATTTAGTCTCTAGGGACTTAAAACCATTTAGTCTCTAGAGAGTTCCAAATTTTCCCTCATCTTCCTGTCTTCCTCTGATCCCTCTACACTCTTCCAATCTCTTCCTGTTACCCAGTTACAGAGTTGCTTCCAAATTTTCAAGTATCTTTATAGATACCTGAAATCTATAAAGATTGGTACCCCACTCTTCAGTACCAATTTTCTGCATTAGTACCAATTCTCTGTATTAGTCAGTTCTCACAGTGCTATAAAGAAATACCCAAAACTGCGTAATGTAATTAAAAAAGAAAAGAGGTTTAATTGGCTCATGGTTCCACAGGCTGTACAGAAAGCATGATTCTGGCATCTGCTTGGTTTCTGGGGAGGCCTCGGGAAACTTAAAATCATGGAAGAAGGGGGAAGTGCATACTCCTTTCATAGCCAGAGCAGGAAGAAGAAACTAAGTGGGATGGGGGAGGCGTTATACATTTTTAAACAACCATATATCAAGAGAACTCGCTATCACAAGGACAGCACCAACAGGAAAATCTGCCCCCACGATCCAATCACCTCCCATCAGGCCCCACTTCCAACACTGGGGATTACATGAGATTTAACAAGAAATTTTGGTGAAGACACAGATTCAAATGTCATCAGAAGGATAAAATGTTTTGTTTTGTTTTTTCCATCAGAACTTTAAGTATGTCATACCACCCTCTCCTGGCCTGTATGGTTTCTGCTGAAAAGCCTGCTACCAAACGTATTAGAGCTCCTTTGTCTGTTGTTTCTTTTCTCTTGCTACTTTTAGAACCATTTCTTTATCCTTGATATTTGGGAGTTTGACTATTAAATGTCTTGAAGTAGTCTTCTTTAGGTTAAATCTGCTTGATGTTCTGTAATCCCCTCATACTTGAATATTGATATCTTTCTCTAGGTTTGGGAAGTTATCTGTTATTATCCCTTTGAATAAACATCCTATCTTGCTCCCACCTCTCTCTCTCTCTCTCTCCTCTGTAAGGACAATAACTTAGAGTTGTTAATTTTGGGCTATTTTTCTAAGTCTTGTAGGTGTGCTTCATTCTTTTTATTCTTTATTCTTTTGTCTCCTCTTAATGTGTATTTTCAAATACCCTCTCTGCAAGCTTACTAATATTTTAATTTTTTTCAATGTTTAATTTTTGTGAGTACACAACAGATGCATATCTTTATAGGGTATATGACATATTTTGATACAGGCATACGACGTGCAATTAACACATCAGGGTAAATGGAGTATCCATTAGCTCAAGCACTTATCCTCTCTTTGTTACAAAATATCCAATTCTACCCTTTTAGCTCTTTTTAAAGGTACAAAAAATTATTGTGGACTGTGGTCATCCTGTTGTGCTATCAAATGCTAGACCTTATGTATTCTATTTAACTGAATTTGTGCAC
The DNA here is from genome assembly GCF_047675955.1 of Chlorocebus sabaeus. NCBI lineage: Eukaryota > Metazoa > Chordata > Mammalia > Primates > Cercopithecidae > Chlorocebus > Chlorocebus sabaeus. The sequence continues at coordinate 97,558,398 of NC_132916.1, read as the reverse complement.
CCATTAAACATCTCTATTCTTCCCCACCCCCACATTACCCTTTCCAGCCTCTGGTAACCATCCTTCTACTCTCCATGTCCATGAGTTCAATTGTTTTAATTTTTAGATCCCACAAATAAGTGAGAATATGCAATGTTTGTCTTTCAGTGCCTGTTTTTGTTTGTTTGTTTGTTTTTGTTTGTTTTTACTTAACACAACGACCTCCGGTTTTATCCATGGTGCTGCAAATGACAGACTATTATTCTCTTTTATAGCTAAATTATACACCATTGTGTATATATTTCATATTTTCCTTATCCGTTTGTTGATGGATATTCAAGTGGCTTCCAAATCTCGGCTATTGTGAAAGGTGCTGCAATTAACATGAGAGTGTAGATATCTCTTCAATATACTAATTTTCTTTCTTTTACATATATATCTAGCAGTGTGATTTCTGCATCATATAGTAGCTCCTTTTTTTCAGATTTTTGAGAAACCTCTAAACTGTTCTCCATAATGTTTGTACTAATTTACATTCCCACCAAGAGTATAAAAGGCTTCTCTTTTCACCACACCCTTGCCAGCATCTGTCAGTGCCAGATTTTAAATAAAACCATTTTAACTGGGGTGATATAATATCTCATTTTAGTTTTGATTTGCATTTCTTCAATGATCAATGTTTTTCATATGCTTTCTTGCCATTTGTATGTCTTCACTTGAGAAATGTCTGTTCAAGTCTTTAGCCCATTTTTAAATGAGATTAAGTTTTTTTCCTATAGAGTTGTTTGTGCTCCATATATAGTCTTGCTATTAATACCTTTCAGATGGATACTGTGCAAATATTTTCTCCCATTCTCTGGGTTACCTCTTCACTTTGTTGATGATTTCCTTTGCTGTGCAGAAGCTTTTTAACTTGGGATCCCATTTGTTCATTTTTGCTTTGGTTGCTTGTGCTTGTGAGGTATTACTCAAATCTTTTCCCAGTCCTATGTTCTGGAGAGTTTCTCTAATGTGTCCTTTTAGTAGTTTCATAATTTGAGGTCTTAGATTTAAGTTTTTAATATACTTTGATTTGATTTTTTGTATATGGTGAGACATAGGAGTCCAGTTTTATTTTTCTGCATATGGATATCAAGTTTTCTCAGCACCATTTGAGCTTTCTAATTCTTTCTTCTGCTTGATCAGCTCTGCTGGTAAGAAACTCTGATGCATTCTTCATTATGTCAATGGCATTTTTCAGCTCCAGAATTTCTGCTTTATTCTTTCTAATTATTTCAATTTGTTTTTTAAGTTTATCTGACAGAATTCTGTATTCCTTCTCTATGTTATCTTGGATTTTTTTTTTTAAGTTTCCTCAAAAGAGCTACTTTGAGTGCTCTGTGTAAAAGGCCACATCTCTCTCTCTCTTCAGGATTGGTCACTGGTTCCTTATTTAGTTTGTTCATTGAGGTAAAATTTTCCTGGATGGTCTTGATGATTGTGAATGTTCATCAATGTCTGTTCCTTGAAGAGTCAGGTACTTATTGTAGTCTTCACAGTCTGGGCTTGTTTATTCCTGTCCTTCTTGGGAAGGCTTTCCAGGTATCCAAAGAGACTTGGGTGTTGTGATCTATCTTTTTTGTCACTGAAGCCACATCTGCTTTAGGGGACCACCAAAACTCATTAATTCTGTGGCTCTTGGAGACTCATAGAGGTACTGTCATGGTGGTTTTTGGCATTATTTCAGAGCATTCACTGGATTACCAGGCAGAGACTCTTGTTTTCTTCCCTTACTTTTTTTCCAAGAAAATAAAGCCTCTCACTCTGTGCTGAGTTGCCTAGACCTTGTCAAGGGGTGGAGGGGGGTGGTAACCCAAGCACTCCTGTGGCTTCTAACTCTAAGACAGTGCTGGGTCACACCTAAAGCTAGCACAACACTGGATCTTGCCCAAGGTTCACAATGACAACCAACTGGCTACCGCTTATGTTCACTCAAGGCCTAAGAACTCTACAATCAGTAGGTGGCAAATCCAGCCAGGCTTTTGTCCTTTCTTTCAGGGAGGCAATTTCTTCTTAGCCCTGGGCAGGACTGGAGATGACATCTGGGAACAAGGGCTTGGAGTCAGGAACCTTAGGAAATTACCTGATGCTCTATTTTATTGCAGCTGAGCTGGCACCCAAGCCCAGAGACAAAGTTCTTCCCAATCTTTCCTCTCCTTTCCACAAGCAGAAGAGTATCTCCCTGTAGCTGTCACCACCTCGGGCCCATGGTGAGTACTGCCTGGCTATTGCCAATTTTCACTCAGGGCCAAAGGGCCCTTTAGTCGGCTTGTTGTAATTACTGCCAGTCCTGAGTCTTTCTCTTCAGGGCAACTGGCTCCCCTCTGGCCAAGGGCAAGTCCAGAAATGCCATCCGGGTGCCAGGACCTGGAATTGTGGGGCACAAAAGCCTGCAAGGTGCTCTACCCCACTGTGCCCAAGCTGGTTACCAAGCTGCAAGACAAAAGCATCCTTTACTCTCTCCTTTCTTCAAGCAGAAGGGGTCTTTCCCCATAGCCTACACAGTTTTGAACATGCTGGATTACACTTGAAACTGGCACAGCTCTGAATCTCACCCAAGGCCCATTGTAAGTGTTGCCTGGCTATTACTGCTGAATATTCAGAGCCCAAAGGTTTTTTAGTCAACAAGTGATGAATCCTTCCAAGACTGGGTCCTTCACTTAAAGGTGTGAGCTCCCTTCTGGCGCAGGGTATGTATAGGCATGTTGTCCAGGAGCTAGAATCTGGACTGAAGGTGAGGGCTAAGACTGCCTTGTGCCCTGTACTACCGTGGGTGAACCGGTATCCAGGTTGCATGACAAAGTCCTCTATACTCTCCCCTCTCCTCTCTTCAAGCAGAAAGGAGTCCCTTCCGGAGCTGTAAGCTGTTCTGCCTGGGGTTGGGGGAGGAGTTGCACAAGCATCTCTTGATTGCCCTAGCTGGTGTCTCAGCACATCACACGCATCGCATCCCAAGTCTACTGGCTTTGAGTCCAGCACAGCACCAGGACTTGTCCAGGAATTGCAGTCTGTGTGGTCTAGACAGCCTTTCAAGTTTATTTAAGAGCACTTTAGCCCACAGTGGTGGGGCTTGCCAGAATTTAGGTTTTAGTCACTGGGACAATTTGCCTTCTACTGAGGCTGATCTAAATGCTCTCTCCATAGGCACTGTCTGAGTTCTATGTGTTGTTTTCCACCGTGACAGAACAACACTGAGTTTCAATGCAAAGTCCTGCAATCACTGCACTCTCCCTTCCTCATGTGCACAGGTTACCTCTATATGCCACACAGCCACTGCTGGGGAATGGGAGAGGTATGTTGTAGGCTATTCAAAACTGTCTTCTAGGCTGGGCATGGTGGCTCACACTTATAATCCCAGCACTTTGGGAGGCCAAGGTGGGCAGATCAGGAGGTCAGGAGATTGAGATCATCCTGGCTAACACGGTGAAACCCCATCTCTACTAAAAATACAAAAAAGTAGCCGGGCGAGGTGGTGGTGCCTGTAGGTGAGCTACTTGGGAGGCTGAGGCAGGAGAACGGCTTAAACCCGGGAGGTGGAGCTTGCAGTGAGCCGAGATCGGGCCACTGCACTCCAGCCTGGGTGACAAAGCAAGACTCAATCTCAAAAACAAACAAACAAACAAACCCATCTTCCTGTCTTCCCTGCCTTCTTCAGGGCCCCTTTCCTTAATATGATGTTAAAACCAAATACTGGGATTGCTCACCTGATTTTTGGTTCTTATGAAGATGTTTTTTATTGGATAGTTGTTCAATTTGGTGTTCCTGTAGTGGAAACACTCACTGGGGGTTTCTATTCAGCCATCTTTCTTCCTCAAAAGCTCTTGCTTTACTTTACTTTCTCTCCTCCTCTCCCTCCCCTCTGTCTTGTTTCCTCCCTTCCTTCCAACCTTCTTCCCTCCTTTCCTTTTCCTTTCTCCCCTCTCCTCCCCTCTCCTCCCCTCTCCTCCCCTCTCCTCCCTCCCTCCTTCCCTTTCTCCCCTTCCTTCCCCTTCCTTCCCCTTCCTTCCCCTTCCTTCCCCTCTCCTCCCTCCCTCCTTCCCTTTCTCCCCTTCCTTCCCCTTCCTTCCCCTTCCTTCCCCTCTCCTCCCTCCCTCCTTCCCTTTCTCCCCTTCCTTCCCCTTCCTTCCCCTTCCTTCCCCTTCCTTCCCCTCCCTCCCTCCCTCCCTCCCTTCCCTTCCCTTCCCTCCCTCCCTCCCTCCCTCCCTCCCTCCCTCCCTCCCTTCCTTCCTTCCTTCCTTCCTTCCTTCCTTCCTTCCTTCCTTCCTTCCTTCCTTCCTTCCCTCCCTCCCTCCCTGTCTCCTTTTTCTCCACTCATTCCCAGATAATTTATCCTTGGTGAGACATGAGACCTCCAGCACTGTAGATTGGTTTCTTTACTCACTTCAACTATTTGGGAGTTCCTCCACTAGATGTAATCTTTGTGAGAGCTGTGATTTTATTTTATTCTTTTTGGTATCCTTCATGGAACATATTCCTGACCTATAGAACCTACTCAATATAAAAATTAGTTAAATATATAAGAGAATAAATGCTCACCTCTGACCTTGCTCCAAAAGCAGCCTCACAGAAAATAATGGCACTCTCCTATAGTCAAACCAATGTTTTGTTTATCTAAAAAAGTATTTAACTTTTAACTTACCTTCAACTGAAGTTGAATTATAAACTTGATACTTCCAGTAAACATGGAATTAATTCTATCCTCTCTAGATGTGCATTAGCTTTCATGACAATGAAGCCCTATTTCAGTAAATGACTTTGTCTATTTTGCTGGTTGGCAGCTCTCACACTTAAAACAAATTAATGTTACTCTTCAGAGGAAGATAAATATTTTTCACTGTTAGACACATGCATCACTGGTCTGAACATCTTGAGTAGAGATTGGTTATAAATAAAGACAATTCCTCAAAGAAGTAAAATGAAGCAAGCAATAAGAGGTGAGGGTACTGCTTTTGCAGCAATCTTTAGTGGTACATTTCTTTACCCTCTCTTTAGCAGGCCACCCCAATTATCAAATAATTGATTTTAAAACAGTTGAAAATAACAGTAAAAAAAACTGATAAATCTTCTTTTCTTGAAACTCCTTAAATCTCCAAGTGTGAATGAGAGCCAAGCCCTGGGCTCTGACAGTGGAATAAGCCAGTAAGGTTCTTGCCATTGACATTCATGTTGGGCTCATGCTTTGGTTATCAGCCCAAGTCTGTCTAGATTTACGGACACAGCCAATAAGAAATAGAGAATATTCCAAGTGGATTGCTGCCATGAAATAGAATGCCACATGCCACAAATTAAGCAAAAATGCATGTCTCATTTGTCCTTGAAATGCATTAGTATAGCACAAAGACAGAAAACATAGCAGAGTCACTTTGATTATGACCCCAAGAGAATTTCAACAATTCCTTCATCATAGTAAGAGGATTTATTTTTCCTGAGGCAGAAGGAGTACATTGAAAAAATATATATGTCTTTTGTGGCAATGAGGAAAGCATTTAATGATTAGGAGTATTTTACCATTTGCCTTTTGGCCAAAACTTTATTAGTGATGATTGGGGGTAAATCCTAATGCTTTACAATTAATTCCCAAAGTCAAAAAATAAAAGAGTCACTTGTATTAATCTTTAATAATTGAGAATTATAACAAGAATGAACAAAACTTTGAAAGACAAGCTTCATGTTTTCTAAAGTTAATTTATGCCTACTTAGTTCATTGTCTAATTGTAACATATACCATACTATGTACAAGAAATAGCTGAACGAAATCAGTGCCATCTGTACTCAATGTTTAGAAGATCGCCTTTTACCTTTATATTTAATTGGGTTTACAACTTCAAAGGATTATTCATAATAAATTTTCATTTTAATGTATTCTTTGAAATTATGCACCTGTAATACCTCATAAATTTATGCACACTAATAATATTAGCATTTATATAAAGCTTTTCATCTTCAAAGCATTATATACATTAGGAAATTCATCATTTCAACACCCTTCTGAGTAAAGTAAATATTGTTATCTTCATTTTACAGATGGAGAAATTAGAAAGATGCCAGAAATTTCTAAGACAAGTCATCCATAGGCATAATTAGAAGCAGGCCTTAACTTTTTGTGTGTGGTAGGGTTATAAAATATTTATATTCTAACATTTGTAAAACAGAGAGTACAAACCATTATTTTGAAAATGTTGTATATCTAAATATTTACATTTGCCTCAAATACATACACATATTCTACAAAGATGGTGTCCGGTTTTAAAAATAAGTTATAAATAATTTATCTATAGCCCAATTCAATTTTTCCCAGTGTCTAAGGAGGTGCTAAACTATAAAATGAAAAAGATTACCCTCTCCCCTTAGTAGTAAGAGATTTGACTTATGTCTAACTTCTTGCACATAACTTCCAAATTATTAAAAATTTTCTTCTTTGATATGTTTTTGTGGAAAACTGGGGATTCTTTATGCTTTGAGAGGTTGACTATTGATACGAATTTATAATGCGATCATTTACTTGAGTAACTTCAACACGCAAGGCAGTATACAACTACTTATATATTCTCTTGTATACTTATATATTCTGTTGTATTCTTAATATTATTTAAAGCATGTAAATACTGCTGTTTTCTAATCATGTTTCTTATCAAAATGTTGTTCACGTTTATGGTGATATTTAGTCTATTGTTTGACATTGACATATGAATTTATCTAAGATTTCATGACCTGTTGAAATGTTATTTTCAGAAACATGGCCTTAGAGCCCAAAGTGACATTAAAATTTAAAAGAAAATATTTATCTTAGGAACCGACTCCAATATAGACATGACTATGTAGATTTAATGAGAGTTTTCCCTGACATAGAGAACAACACCTGGAGAGCATGAAGGAAACTGGATTGTCCAGGGAGAAGCTAAAATGTAATACAGTAATACTATAAACTAAGAGGAGATTTGAAGCTGCCATGGCCTTTAGAATTCTTACAAATTAAGGCAGGGAGCTGGGTCTTTGTACCCCAAATCAACTAGTCATAGGATGCTGGATGCCCCTGAGGAAGTAATATAATCTGGATAAAGCATATCCCTTCAGCCAGAGAGAAATTCCCAGAGAGACAAATCAGCACAAAGTCACCAGCAGACAATTCTTCTGACCCTGAAAGTTCATCCAGGGAACATATGACAGCGTCCACTAAGACAAATTATTGGGAATCTAGAAAATAAGCAATCTTTGCTCAGATGTCCTAGCCCAGAGACTGAACCTGGGCTCCAATGGGACCTTATGCCCTTGTGTCAATACAGCCATTAAAGTTGGCTTATAGAAGAAGTACTCCTGAAGTGAAGATGAAGTGTGATGAGACTGGGAGGGTGGGTGCCCCAAATATATATAGCATAGGAAGGAACATTCTTCTATGCAAAATTGTTGTTTAATCCTCCTCCTCAACCCACTAGGAAGATATAGTCAATGTGCTGGCCAAAGGAACCAGGATCATGATTTTTGACCCAAATGACTGAAGCTGGAATATGTCATTTAGAAAAGTTTGCTTTGAGACAAAAATTCCCATAAATATAAAGCTGAGCTAAACACAGGATTATATAGTGTTAAACACAGAGAAAGCAAGATAAAAAAATAATGTCCTGGGAACAGAAGCACAAATTCAGGCACTGAAAATAATTAAAAATGAACTAGAACAAGTTGGACAGAAGAGAGGATGACCCTGGAAAATTTCTCTAAAGTCTTCTTGAGTATGTTTAGCCTATCCTTTTTGCATATTGTGCATAGGTTTTGATACAAAGTTAGAATAGAAAATTATGAATGGATACTTTTAAGAAAAGTCCTATTCTTTCTCTTTTTGTCTAAAAGAAGGTCCTTACTTGCTACATACTCAGTAAGCTTTAAACTTTACCCAGTGCTATAGCTTGCATATCTGTCCCTTCCAAACCTCATGTTGAAATTTGATTCCCATTATAGTGGTGCTGGAAAATGGAGCCTAACGGGAAGTGTTTGGTTTACAGAGATGGATTGCTCAGGAACACATTAACAGACCCTGGGGGAGAGGGAGTAAGTACTCATTCTATGAGTTCACTGGCAAGAAAAGAGAGTTGTTAGAAATAAAAGAGACTGTCACTCTCCGCCCTCCCCGACTCTCCACCTCCACCCCCACCCTTGTTTCCTCTCTGGCCATGAGCCAAATAAACCTTTATCATAAATTATCCAATCTCAGGTATTTTTTTTTTTTTTTTTTAGCCAAACTAAACAGATTCAGGCATCCAGTCAACACATATTACTAATGAAATTTTAAAAAGGATAAGTTCAAACATGTTAATCAGAGAGCTATACAAGAGGAAAAGGGAAGTTACGATGGAGAATCATCTTGCTGTTTGTGAACGTTTTTATTTTGTCATCAGGAAATTCACAAATAGAATCTAGGTGCTTGGGTAAAAGGAGCTCAAAAAGCTTTTCTCTTTAATCTCCTAAAAAAAAGCAGGACATCCACACCTTATTGTAAAGCCTTCTGCCATTTTCAAGCAGAAAATTGCCCATGAGGTCAGCAGAAAAATTTCTGCATTTGACTTTTTAAAGTTAGACTTTTAAAACTGCTTGATAGAGTATACAATCTGAAGCTTTTCAAAACAAAAAATACAAAGAAAGTAATTTCTCAAAAATGTCTTGAACTAAAGGATTAGTTACAAGGAGTGTGTAAATGAGCTTTTGGTGATTTAAAGAGGTTGTTCCAGTGGACCTGATAGAGGCTCTGACAGGGCTCACAGAATTGAGTAAAGTGGGAATGAACTTCAATCACTAGTTCCTGTTAAATTGATACCTGTTTTATTCAGTGCATCTGACCTTTGAGCTTGACAATGATTCTTTGTAAGTGGGAGCTTAAAATGTCATCTGTAACATAAAATATAAGGTACGTGGGTGTTAAAAAAGTGTTCTGTCTCTGTGATGGAGTGGCTTTTGGGAGAGTTCACTACCTATGGGATCTTTCATCTGTGAGGCATAGTTCCTGGCAGAGTGACCCTCATTACACATGGGCTTTAAAGTCAATGTGTGCTCCGTGTTGAGACTCTAGTGGACAAGTACCCCTGTGGTCAAAGTTCCTGGCACAGTTTGCTAAGACAGAAATGAATAAGTACTAATTTGATTCTAGTCTAGTTTATTATTTCTTCTCTGATGTGAACATTTTAGGTGATAAGTAAATAATGGTCACGCCTACATCGTCAGGTCATCAGGGTTTGTAACTGAGTGCAGACCTGGCTGCTCAGTGCTTGCAAAACCAATAACATTGGCAACGTGCAGTGAAATAAAAGTGACTTTATTTCCAGAGCTAGCAATGGGGAAATGGTTAAGGCTTTTCACTTGAAGAAAACATTTCAGTTTTTTGTGTCAAATATAAAGGCTTAAAATGAGAAGTTTGGAATAATGGGCAGACATGAGTGATGAGGTAGTGCCAGTCTACATGATTGTTTTAATGACTATCTTGAACTGTTGTCCCATCTGGTAAACGGGCTGGCACCATCTTGAGTACACCCAGGTTGCAAATTAACTGCAGCCTTGTGTCAGAGAATCCCACAGTGACCTGATGTTTCAAGATTTAGTCACTGGAACTTCTAAGTAAATACATAACTAGGCAAAGGAAACACTGTGCAAGGAGGTGCCTGGTGGAAAGCAAGACAAGGAACAGGCAGGAAAGTAAAAGAAAAAAAAAAACTTTTAAAAACAAGAAGCTTGGTTACAGGCTGAGGAAATGAGAAGCATCCTTGGAGCAGGAATCTGGAAAACTGAGTTCTAGTTGCATCTTTGCTATTAGCAATGAATGTGACTATACACAAATTACTTGGTTCTTTGATGCTTATTCCTCACTTATAAAATTAGATAAAATCATATAATCTTTGCAGTCCCTTCCATCGTCTTGATCCTTATATGTTATATTACTTACCTGTATTTCAATAAGTAAAGCAAATTTGTTGAGATGCTACACTGAAAGAAAGGGTATTTCTGTGGCTCTGAAAACACAACCAGAAAATCCATAACATTTACTCTATTGGGAACTCTATCAGAGTTGCTAGAGAGTGTGAAAACTAAAGTACAGTTAAGACTTCATATTTATGAAAAAGTCCACATTTTAATAATCTGCCGCACTTAAACATCCTTCTTTACATATTTTGACTTTTTCTATTACTAGTCTGTGTTGATGACAATGAAAACTATAGGTGTGTTTTGGAAAGTCACTAAGAACTCCTCAGATATACGTTTAAGTTGTATTTTAGAATATGTAAACCTTGTAGCTTGTCAAGAGTTCAGACTTCTTTGATTCAAGGACAGAAAACTCACAATGACTTAAACAAAAAGAAACTATACAACTCACACTGACTTAAATTACATTGGTTTAACAGTTTGAGGGTTGGGTTAACTACAGGCAAGGCTGCTTTCAAGGGTTCGGATTATGTCATCATGACCTGATCCTTCTCCAGCCTCTCTCTTTTATGTGACTTTGATGGCAAGATGACTATAGGAGCTTCAGGTTTATATTCATCCAGTTCAAAACAGTAAGAAAGACAGTATACTTGTCCTCTAACTCTTCTGACAAAAATCTCATTGCATTTCATTATATTTCATCACTTGCTCATTCCTACATGTATCAATGAATCTAAAGAATGAGATGCTCAGATGGATCAGACTTTATTCCCACACTCAACTCGGAAGCAAATGTGAAGCCTTACCAGAAGCACATGGGCTGAAAGTCAGGATGAGGATGATTCCACAGAGCAAAATCAGGGTACAGCTAGCAGAAGACAGGGAACTGGATGATGAGCTGCAAAATAAAATATCTCCATCAAACTATAAATCTACTATATTATCAAATTATTACTTTTTCACTGATTTATTTCAAAATTAGGAGTATTTTTTTCTGCTCCTGTAAATCTAACCAAGTAGCAAAAGTTGACTGCCATGTAATGTATATCAACCTGTATGGATATCACAATAGTATTGTTTACCAATGTCAATGTTAAGAATAAATACAATGACTTTTAGTACTAAGCAATGCTGTTAAAGTTAAAAACTGATGTAAACTCAAATTGATAAAAATTGAGCTTTTATGCATAAATTAATGGCAAGTGAGGATCCTTTATCTCAGTTTCCTTGTCAAATTATTTTGTAGAAAATCCTAGAATACTTCAAATAATCCTCCAGGTTTCACACTGCAAAGTAGTAATAGTGAAGTAGATAATCTTGTTTGAGCTTCAAGGCGCTAGTCTTCCTCCTCTCCAAGGGCTAACTAACAAACCTCATAAGCAAATTATGTGCTAAATCTGAAGGGAACATAGATGATCATAATTTTGAAATGACCTTAAAATCTCAAAGAAGAACTTTCTGGATAAAAACTGGATTGGAGAATGAGATGTATACACAAAGACAAAGTGTGACCTTTTTTCCTTCTCCCACTTAAGGGAAGACATCAGGATGTAGAGGGCAGGTCAAACCTGACTTACCCACTCACTCATAGAGAAAAAGGCCAATGAGGCCATTCAAGGATGCAAGCAGTGAAAGATAAATAAGGAGATGGAATAAAGAGACTTCTGCTGGAGAAAAAGTTCCTGACCTCCCCACTGATTCATCAGATATGAAGAGAAAAAGAAAGTATTAATATGAGGTCTGGCTCCTGCCCTTGACACAGTAACTCCAGCTTCCTGAAACTTGGCCAAATGAAGGTTTTATATTTGGATAAGTGGATCTATAAACTCTACTTTTGCGAGGAAGAAGACAAGGGATGTGTACCGGAGTAGAAAAGTATGCAGAAGTGTATCTGCTCATAGTTCCCTCTGTGGGGAGGGAGCCAGAGTTCTCTCCTATGTGGAAAATATGAGAAAGGGTGGAAAGTTTCCCCAAATGTTGAGCCACAATTGGTTTTAGATGAGAGTATGAACATGTGTTAAAAGGCAGGGTTATTTTTGCTCTTAGTGTAATAGGCAGATCTGTGCCTGCTCCCACCAACCCCCTCAACTCCAACAAAGATCTTCAATTCCTAAATTCAGAACCTGTAAATACATTACATTACATGACAGTTGCCAATCAGTTCACTTTAAGAGGGCAGTTATCCTGGGTTATCCAAGTGGGCCCAATGTAATTATATGAGCTCCTAATAGCTGAAAAAAAAAAAAAGAGTCCTACAACTGCCAGGACCTGAATTCTACAAGCCCCCAGAAAGGAATGCAGCCTACGGATTCCTTTATTTTAGTTCACTGAGACATCTACCAGACTTCTTACCTACAAAGATGTAGGATAATAAGTTTGTGTTATTTTAAGCTCTTGCATTTGTGGTAATTTGTTACAGAAGTATTACAAAAAGCAGAGTACTTAGTCACATAAGAGGCTTTGTAAAGAGTTTGAAGGTATGACTCAAGGATTCCCTAAATTAAACCAGAAAATGTCTCTCAGAAGATGTAAGGTTATTTGTCCTTTAGCCATCTTCACAAAATCCAAAATTGGAGATAACATTTTCTAGGAATGATTTGTGAACAAACCTCTTATCTAGTGAAGTGAATCCTGTGAAATACACGAGAGACCCACAAGGTGCTTGAGAATTTTATATTAGCAGAGGCACTGCCAGCATGAACTGAAAAGGTCAAAAATAGTATTAAAGGAAAGAAGGATGTTAGAACCTCAAAATTCTGCAGGCAGATAACATAGGCTGATAAAACCATTCACCTACAAACACATGTAATCCTTTACCCATGAAAGGAAAGATGACCCAAAGAACAAAGTTTTAAGCTCAGAAACTAGATCAAGGAATGAAGGAGAATTACTCTGGGGCCTTGAAATCTAATAAAGTTTGTTTGGTTGTATGTAAAAATTGTTTGAGAGAGGTGACTTTTTTTCTTCGAATTTCTCCCCTCTCAAATCAGTATGTCTATAACTATTATCTGATGACTGTCCCATCATTGCATTTTAGAGATAACTAGTTTACTAGTTTTATAGGTCTACAAGTAGAGAAAAATTGTGACCCAGGATAGATTATACCCAAAGACTCACCCATAACTTATTTGAATTTTGTACATAGTGAGATTTGAGACTTTAGAGCTTATGAGATTTAGGTGAGATTTAGTACTTTCAGCTGATGTATAATAGAATGAGACCTGTGGAAACTTTGTGATAGGGTGAATGTGTTTTGTATGTGGGACAGATCCAGAGAGAGAACTGTGGTAGGCAGAATGACTCTCAAAAATGTCTAAAACTTAAATTTTTATAGAAGCAACAAAAAACTAATAGTCAATGTTCTAACTTTCTGTGAACTCACGCTAGAAATATAAGACTTGACAGCAGGAAACACCTTAGGCAGCATGTAATTCATTTCCATTATTGTCTAGATGCTGAATCCAAGGATAAAAGTTGATGAGATATTTATTCTATGTGCCATAGCTCATTTCTGTCAAAGCCAGGGATTGAGTGTCTATTTCTCTATAGAACAAACAAAGTTAATATTATCCTCTGTTTTCAGCACTTGATTTTCTGTGCTCTGTTTCATTCTCTTTGACTTTTACCCCATGTACCCTCTATGAACACTGGCTGCCTTCAATACAATGCTGAGTAAAGCTCAGTATTACCTCAATTTTTGACCCTCCTGTCCAAACTGATCATTTTATTTTCAAATTAAACAACCTTCACCTGGCTGCCCTGTTTTTTTGACTTTTGAGAAAGTGGTTTCTATGAAATCAGTAATGTGTTACTTCTAAAGATTTTGTCTTTTAAGGGCTAATCACTTAAACACCCAAACAGGAGATAGTATTGAAAAAATTTCAAAAACAACAAAAAAGTCTTCAAGTCTTTTTGAGTGGGCAAGTCCTTTCTGCAGATGAGCCTGTAAACTCAAAAGGCAAGTTAATTACTTCCTAGATACAATGGAGATACAGATTTTGGGTAAAAAAAACCCATTTCAAATGGGAGATATTGGCCATAACAAAGAGGCTACAGGCCGCATACAAGTACAAAATCCAATGAGGGAGTAATTAAATCTTAAAATTCCAAAATAATTTCCTTTGACTCCATGTCTCACATCCAGGTCATGCTAATGCAACAGGTGGGCTCCCACAGCCTTGGACAGTTCTGCCCCTGTGGCTTTGCAGGGTACAGCCACCCCTCCAGGCTGGTGTTGAGTGATGGCAGCTTTTCCAGGTGCAAGGTGCAAACTATTGGTAGATCTACTATTCTGGGGTTTGGAGGACTCTGGCTTTCTTCTCACAGCTCCACTAGTCAGTTCCCTCTATGTGGGGGTGCTGACCCCACATTTCCCCTTCCTCATTGCCCTAGCAGAGGTTCTCCATGAGGGCTCCAACCCTGCAGCAAACTTCTGCCTGAGCATGCAGGCATTTCCATACATCCTCTGAAATTTAGGTGGAAGTTCTCCAACCTCAGTTCTTCTATGCAGTCAGAGGCTCAACACCACATGGGAGATGCCAAGGTTTGGGGCTTGCACCCTCTGAACAATGGCCTGAGCCATACCTTGGCCCCTTTTAGTCATGGCTGGAGTGACTGGGATGCAGCAAACCAAGTCCCTAGGCTGCACACAGCAGGGGAGCCCTGGGCCCTGCCCACAAAACCATTTTTTTCCTCATAGGCCACTGTGCCTGCAATAGGAGGGGCTGCTGAAAAGTTCTCTAGCATGCCCTGGAGACATTTTCCCCATTGTCTTGATTATTAACATTCAGCTCCTCAATACTCATGAAAATCTCTGCAGCTGGCTTGAATTGTTTTTTTCTTTTCTATTACATCATCAGGCTGCAAATTTTCTAACCTTTTATGCCCTGCCTCCTCTTGAATGCTCTGCCACTTAGAAATTTCTTCTGCCAGATATCCTAAATCATATCTCTCAAGTTCAAAGTTCCAAGATCTCTAGGGCAGGGGCAAAATGACACCAGTGTTTTTGCTTAAACATAGTAAGAGTCACCTTAATTCCAGTTCCCAAGAAGTTCCCCATCTCTATTTCAGACCAGCTCAGCCTGGACTTCATAGCCCATATCACCATCAGCATTTTGGTCAAAGCCATTCAACATATGTCTAGAAAGTTCCAAACTTTCCCACATCATTCTGTCTTTGGAGCCCTCCAAGTCTCTAGGAAGTTCCACACTTTCTCCTATCTTCCTGACATTTTCTGAGCCCTCCAAAGTGTTCCAACCTCTGCCTGTTACCCAATTCCAAATTTATTTCCACATTTTTGGGTATCTTTACTGCAGCACTCCACTATTCAGTATCAATTTACTGTATTAGTCTGTTCTCATGCTGCTATAAAGAACTGCCTGAGACTGGGTAATTTATAAAGAAAAGAGGTTTAATTGACTCACAGTTCTGGATGGCTGGGGAACCCTCAAAAAACTTAAAATCATGGTGGAAAGGAAAGCAAACACATCCTTCTTCACATGATGGCAGGAAGGAGAAGAATGAGAGCAAAGAGGGAAAAATCCCTTATAAAACCATCAGCTCTTGTGAGAATTCACTCACTATCATGAGAACAGCAGCATGGGTGCAGCAGTCCCCATGATTCAAATACCTCCCATTGGGTCCCTCCCACAACATGTGGGGATTATGGGAACTACAGTTCAAGATGAGGTCTGGGTGGGGACACAGCCAAATCATTTCACCCTAGTTTAAAACACACACTTATGACTATTCTAAGGCCACTTTCAAAATACTATACCACTTAATGGATACTGCAGGTGCCTTATGACAGGCTAGTCCTGCTTCTTCCCTCCCATCCTTTATAACATTGTGCTCATTCATTTCACTTATTCAAAAACTATAATTACTAAATTGTTGCTGTTGCTATCAATATCTTGAACAAACTTGTTAGAGAAACTAAGAATAAGAAAAGTAAAGGACTTTATTTTGATTTTACCTTTATTTTTTCTGCTCTAGTGTTTCTTCTTTCTCTGCATAGACCTAAGTTTTTGACCATTATCATCCTCCTCTCTGAAGAACTTTTAACATTTCCTGTGAGACAGGTATACTGACAACAAGTTTTTTGAATTTTTGCTTGTGTGAGAAAGTCTTGTTTGTCTTTCAGTTTTTCTTTTCTTTTGTTTTGTTTTTTAATTTTGAGAGGGAGTTTCACCCCAGGCTGGAGGACAATGGCACAATCTCAGCTCACTGCAACCACCACCTCCTGGGTTCAAGCAATTCTCCTGCTCAGCCTCCTGAGTACCTGGGATTACAGGCACCTGCCACAATGCCCAGTTAATTTTTTGTATATTTAGTAGGGAAAGAGTTTCACCATGTTGGCCACGCTGGTCTCGAACTCCTGACTGCAGGTGATCGACCCACTTCAGCTTCCCAAAGTTCTGGGATTACAGGTATGAGCTGCCATGCCCAGCTGTCTTTGACTTTAAAGGAACAATATTGTTGAATACAGATTTCTAGGTTGGCCTTTGTTTTTTTGTTTGTTTGTTTGCTTTTCTCTTTTAACACTTTAGATATTTTGCACTAATCTCTCTTGGTTGAATGGTTTCTGAATAGAAGCCTGCTGTAATTCTTATCCTTGTTTCTTTTCAGGGAAGGCATTTTTCCCTTTGGCTTCTTTCAAATTTTCTCTTTGTCTGTGCTTTTCTGCAGTTTAAATGCAAATTGCATAGGTGTAGATGTTTCGATATTTATTCTGCTTGCTATTCTCTGAGATTCCTGGATCTGTGGTTTGCTGGATGTTCTTAATTTTGAAAATTCTTATAATTCTCATTCCAAAATTCCCATTGTTAAGGAGAACATAGCTTTCTGGACATATTTCAAAATGACTACTTTTTTCTTTCTCCTGCTAGAAGCATAAAGGAATTTTTCTCCAATCTTTACTGTAAGAATTTGGTGGAAGCTCCTGAAGGTAAATCTCAAAGTGTGGGCTCCCCTAAGAAAAGTCCTCCAGAGTTTTCAATTGTCAAACTTGTCTACAATGAGTGTCTAGATATTTGTCAATTACACTCTAAGGCAGGGGTCCCCAGCTCCCAGGCTGCTAACTGGTACCTGTCTGTGGCCTGTTAGGAACAAGGCTGCACAGCTGGAAGTGAGCAGCAGGAGAGCAAGCATTACCACCTGAGCTTCACTTCCTGTCAGATCTATGGCAGCATTTTACTCTTATAGGAGTGCAGACCATATTGTGAACTGCACATGCTGGGATCTAAGTTGTGTGCTCCTTATGAGAATACAATGCCTGATGATTTGAGGTAGAACAGTTTCATCCGCAAACCATTCCCTGACACCCCAGGGCTGTGGTAAAATTGTCTTCCACAAAACCCACCACTGGTGCCAAAAAGATTGGGGACTGCGGCTTTAAAGATTTCTATCAGTACTAGCTCCAATGACCAGCTTCAGCTCCTGAGCTTCTGCTCTCAATGACGTGTGATTCTCAGGATCTACCTTTCTCTACAGTTTTGTAGCAGCAGTTTGCTCTATGACTTCAATTCTCTGATGGATTGAGTTATTGATTTTCAGTTTGTTTAACTTTTTTCTTGTTATGATGATAGGAGTGATGACTTCCAAGCTCTTTACATGACAGTGTAGAAGCTGGAACTTGCTATACTATATACATTAATATAAAAAATGTATATACATACACACTAAATTTAATATAAATGTCACTGAAGTGGCATCAAATTGCTTTCAATCTGCATTTTGTAAATATTTTTCATGTTTCCAAATATATGCACAAAATACATTAATATTTGCCTAAAATCCCGTTATATAGATACATCATAATGAGATTAGTCAATCATAAATGTTAGACACGTAGTTTGTTGCCAACTTTGTGTGTGATTTTTCAATGTGGTAAGAACGCATAACATGAAAATTTATCTTTTAAACTAATTTTTAAGTGTACAATACAATATTTTTAACTACAGGCAGAATGTTATGTAGCAGATCTGTAGAAGTTATTCATCTTGTATAACTAAAATGTTGTATCTACTGAGCAGCAACTTTTATTTCCCTCTCCCCTCCAGCCCTTGGCAACCACCATTCTGCTCTCTCTGTGTTTCGGCTATCTTAGAAACTTCACATAAGTGAAATCATGCAGTATTTTCCCCTCTGTGGTTGGCTTATTTCACTTAGTATAATCTCCAAGTTCATCCACACTGTCCCTTATGTCAGAATATCCTTCATTTTTAAGGTTGAATTAGTATTCATTGTGTGGGTACATATATGTGTGTGTGTGTGTGTGCGCGCGCGCGCGCGTGCGTGCATGTGCGTGTGTGTTCTTCGCTAAATGATATTTCAGTTGTTTTCAAATTTGATCATTATGAGTAATATTGCAATGAACATGGGAGTGCAGTTATGTCTTTGAGACACTGATTTCAGTTCTCTTGGATATATATCCGGCAGTGGGATTACTAGATCCTATGATAGATCTGTTTTTAAATTTTTTGATGAGTCTCCATACTATTTTTCATATTTATAATTCCAATTCATTTTCTCACCAATAGTGTACTAGCAATCCTTTTTCTCTAAAACATCACCGATGATTGTAATCTCTTGATTTTTTGGAGAATAGTCATTCTAACAGATGTGAGGTGATAGCTCAAGGTGGTTTTTAACTTCTGTTTCCCTAATGATTACTGATGAGCATTTTTTAATATACCTATTGGTCATTTGTACATCTTCTTTGGAAATGTGTCTGTTTAGGTCCTTTGTGAAAAATTATTTTTTGTTTGCTATTGAGTAGTTTTTAAAATATATTTTAGCTATTAACCCCTTATCAGATATATGATTTGCCAATATTTCCTCCCATTCCTTAAGTTACTTTTTCATTTAGTTGATTGTTTCCTTTTAGTTTGATATCATCTCACTTGTCTGTTTTTGCTTTCAATCCCTGTGTGTTTGGTTTTATATCCAAAGTATTATTGCCAAGACCACTGTCAAAAGCTTTTTTCTTGTTTTGTTTTTTTCTAGGATTTTTATGGTTTCAAGTCTTACATTTAATCTATTTTCAGTGAACTTTTGTGTGTGATATAAGGGTCCAGTTTCATTCTTTTGCATGTGAATATCCAGTTTTCCTAACACCATTTGATGAAAAGACTACCTTTTTACCATTGTGTATTCTTGGCATCCCTGTCAGAGATCAGTTCACCATATATGTGTGGATTAATTTCTGGGCTCTCTGTTCTGCTCCACTAGTCTATGTATCTGTTTTTATGCCTGCACTATACTGTTCTAATTACTGGAGCTTCGTAATCTAGTTTGAAATCAGGAAATGTGATGCTTCCAGCTTTGTCCTTTCTTAAGATTGCATTGGCTGTTTAGAGTCTTTTGTGGTTCCGTGTTAATTTTAGGATTGTCTTTTCTATATCTGCAAAAAATGTCACTGTGATTTTGAGAGAGATTGTGTTGAATCTGTAGATCATTTCAGAGAGTGTTGCTATTTTAACAATATGAAGTCTTTTAGTACATAAATGTAATTTTCCTATTTTTGACAATTACATAAACATGGAAGTGGGGTGAGCATCCTTTGCATCTTTGTGCACATCTATGGTGATTTCCTTGGAGTATTTTCAAATATTTCTATGCAAAAATTAGATTCAGTATGTGTGAAGACTTATTGGAAAAACAGGTAAAAGAGAAGGATCCCATCTCCCTCTTCAGTATTGTCTATCTCCTCCTAACTTTTCTCTGGCTAATTCTCTTATCTTTCCCCTTGCTCTCCCATGTGCCCAGTGCCCTCTGGCTCCCATACCCTTGGGTGGAGCTCAGATAGCTGTGCCATGTAATGTGTCCTATGTGGGAGTGAGGATTTCTGGCAATAATGTGGAAGATGCTTACTTTCCCCTCCCTTCCTCCTCCTCCACCTAATTCTCATCATCAGCAGAAGAAAGGTGTCCAGAAGGTACTGTTTTAGGGAGCAGCTCATAGAAGCCTCAAAATTAGCACAGAAACTCACAGGAGCTTCAAAATCAGCTGAATCAGAAGTCTAGTGAAGGAAAAACACTGGCTTTTTTTTTTTTTCACACCTTGGTGTGTGATGTTTACAGAACAAAACACTTGTACTTTTATGTTTTCACTAATATTAAGAACAAGCTGAGATACATACACCTTTAAAAAGTATAAAAATATCACAATAGTACTTGAAAATTGCTTTCTTTTTCCTATCTTTTCATGTATGTTATTCATTTAAGGGTGCTTATTTCTTTAAATAGCAAGCAATCATTTAACATGAGCCAAGCTGAATGTCATTTTCATATTTAAGTAAAAATAGAGTACTAAAAATAGGCACAAACTCTAGTCACAGGAAAGATATTTGGGGTTTTGCTATGTGATAAAAATATAACATATTTGGAAATATGTAATTAAACTCATAATAGCAAAGATTTATCCTCGGAACTTAAGATCAAACAAATGACCTTAAATATTTTCAAGCATTATACATTGATTAGTCTGGCTATAAAAATAAACCTAATTTTCCTAGATTATAAAAAACGCTTAATAATTTTAAATTTGAGAGGACAAAAAAGATTAGTAAGAGATACCCTGTAAGGAACTGAATACACTCACAAGAGGAAGTAGCAGCTGGTGCTTCAGGGACAAAAGAGATTCCTCCCAGGCATCTTTAGAATATGCATTTGGGAAATCTAGAGGTTTGTGTGACAAACTACATTTAATGGCTTTTCTGTTATTTTTATACATGAAACTAAAGCCTTGCCAGAACCAAGCAACCAGATGACTGTAAACTTGTAGGGTATCATGCTCCATAGGAGTGCACCTTTTCTTTGCTCATCAGCATATCATTCAGTATTAGGTGCCAGAACATAGAAAGTGAATCTGGAAGGTTTCTGTGTCCACTGCGGTGCCTCTTCTCCTTCCTGCGGGAAATATATACTTTGTCCTCATAAACACATATGAAACAATCACATACAGAGATCTGCTTCTAAGAGTCAAGATTAATCTGGATAAAATCTTTACATTTCATATTAGAACTTTTTTGAGTTAAATTTTTGATTGACATTTATTTTAATCCTTAATCCTCTTTATTTCTTACCTCTCAACACCTAGGCTTTTTGATTTAGAAAATTTATCCATTCCCACTCAGCTGTAAAACTAATAACAAAAAATATTGTTAGTCACCTGTTTCTCCCCATCACCAGGAAATGTTCAACACCCTCTCTTTTAAGGATTCACTAAGTGAGAGATGTGAACCCATTATCTCCTTGATTCTTCTTAAAGAGTTTCAACAGAGAAACCAAACCAATTGCAGGGATTAAGTAAAATAATGAAGTTTTTATGTATGACTTGTAAGTATCACAACCATTTAGGGTAGGAGGTGTTATCATCATTCTAAGGTTAATGGTTTCATAAGCCAGAAGTTTTAATTACTTATCTTTATTCAAACACATGAATGCTACAGGATTTGATACTTTCATCAGCAATACTCAAATCTCTTCTTCCATAGAAAACCACTTCACCAAGCTGTCAAATGATTCTAAATATTACATGCAAAGTTTTTTGTTCTGTTTTTAATCGACATATAATAATTACACATATTTATAGGGTAGAGTATGATGTTTCTATATGCATGTATAAATTGTATAAAGATCAATCAGGATATTTAGCATATCTATCACCTCAAATATTTAATATTTCCTTGTGGTAAGAATATTCAAAGTCCTTTCTTTTAGTTATTTTGAGATACACAATGCAATAGTTTTAACTATAGTCACCCTATGGTGCAAGAGAGCAAAAGAATGTATTTCTCATATCTAATTGCAATGTTGTAGCCATTGAGCAATCTCTTTCCACTCCCATTTCCACTACTCTCCTCAAACAACTCAGTAGCAAAAGTAATAATAATCCAGTTTTAAAATGTGCAAAAGACCTGAATAGACATTTCTCAAAAGAAGATGTATAAATGCCCAATAGGCATATGAAAAAAATGCTCAACATTACTACTCATCAGGGAAATGCAAATCAAAACCACAATGAGACATCATCTTAACCCAGCTATCCCAGGCTCTTTAGATATTATGTACTACAGTATTCTGCCCTACTTCCATTCACTGACATTTGGGAGACAATAAAACTTGGTGTAAGACACAGAAGCAGTTTGTACTTCACTTCTAATTCATTCTGTCCCCAAAGAGAGAATCTTCCTTCTCCAGTTCTTACCCCTATCTCACTATCTCAAAGTAAATAAGAATATACTTTGTCTCCTGATTGGTTTCAGTCTAAGGTTTAAGATGACTCCTTATCTTACTTTTCTTAAGATGTTTTAATATTTCTTCTAATGTATAATAATATTAATTAGCATTTATGAAGTACTTAGTATAGACTGGTACTGTTTTAAATACTCTACATACATTAATACACTAAAACCTCACAATAACTCTATTAGGAGAGCAATACAGTAGCACCATTTTATGAGATGAGGAAGCTGCAGAAGCCAAAGTATCACACAGCATGCCCAATATCAACAGTTAATAGTATAAGAACCAGGGTTCAAAGCCACACAGTTTAATTTCAGAATTCCTGTTTTTAACCAAACACTCCATTGCACTGCCATATGCACCTCATTGCTTTATCCCAAAGACCTCCACTCTGTTCCACTCCTAATGTTTTACATATTCTTTTTCTAAGGGACATATCTCTTACCTTCTTCCGTATTGAAGGTATCTGATCCCTTTAAACAATAATTGAAATATTAAGTAAAGAGTCTGACACTGTTGAGGATGGGAGGTAGAGGTGTGATTGCAAGAGCTGACACCTATATTTCTCAACTTGAACCTGGGGGACTTAGGTAGTTAGGGTCTTTATGGCAGTAGAGTGGTATAAACCAGTCTGCTGCTCCTGCATCCTATACATTTTATACCATTTTAGAAGTCTCAAGGTGAGAAGTGCTTGCATTCATGTCAATTCAACTGTTTACCTTCTTCAAGTTTGTTCTTAGAGGTATATGATTAGTTATTACACAGCTACAAAGCTGAAAAGGTTGGACTCCTCAGCAAATTAATATGCACATATTGGTGCTTGTGTACTAGAATTGGAGGCTTAAAAAGTCTCACATGATAGGTTTAATTTTTCAATTGCTGTTTGCAACCACCCTCTATCCAACCCCTCCCTTAATATCTTGAGCAGATTCTATATTTTCATTCACTTATAAAAAGTTGTGTCTAATCCACAGTAGGTTAAAACACCCATTTCATATCAGATTTAAATATCTTAGGCCTCTAGGGTTTTAAGGTGGAAAGAAGAGTTAGCTCTTTTTTCCTCCTCCTTGCATTCTTATATCTTGGCATATGGGAGAGGTATAAAGTTTCTGGGATCTTCCTCCTCTCTCCCCATACCCACCTTCCCCTCCAAGTCCTCACTTTTCCCATGTTAGAATTGGAAAAAGAAGGTGGGGAAGCAGATGACATCTTCTGTAATTGGGTACCTGGAGAAGGTAGGCAGTATTTCCTGGCCACTCCTGGCTTGGTCTGGTTCTCTCTGCTGCTGTTTTGTAATTTTTACATGGATTGCATGTGTAGTTCATCTTCATCCCAGCACTTTCCATTACTACGGACACCCTCAGAGAGAGACAATATGATCTTCCTTGAGCTCTATATGTAAAACAACTTGGAATCCAACCATATCCCCTATCTAGTGGGGCCTCACCATGCTTGGCTACTTGGAAAATCCTTGAACGAACTGAAAAATTCCTTCATTTGTTTACTTTATGTGTGAATATTTGATCTTGGATTTTCACAAAATAGAACACATCTATACTTTACTTGAAACCGTAATATGTTTTACTGCTAAAGTCAATTTTATTAATTCTAAAAGCTATAAAAGTTCTTTGTATTCAATAAATTTTAAATGTTGCAGAAAATCTATTACTATTCAAAAAGAAATAGTTTTTCATTTAGGCTGGCTACAAGTGTGTCCATTGTAGCATATGAAGAGAAAATCAGTCTGCAGTTTATTCTGCATTTGTCTATATGACTAAAGTTGAGGTCTCATTACTTGCAGAGCCACATTCAATCAACTTTTCATTTTGAGGGTAAAAGAAGTAAGCTATAACAATGGTCTGCCTATGTGTGCATGTCAACACTACCGCATATGGACAAACACACTTGAATCAGTATATAGGAAGATGGCCACTAAAATGCATTCTATATCAAGTGGTGATTCATAAACTTGACTTTTTAAGAAAATTTTTCTTGACCGAGCTCACTATGCCAATTAAATTTGATGCTGTGCTGTGAATGTCTGTTGGTTTCAATTTCCTTCTATCCTACATCCCTCTGCATTTTCAGTTCACATTGATCTGCTATTCTCTTTTCTTGGCACATGATTTATATCCTTCCCTCTTTCTCCTTTATCAGTATTCCTTCCCACTATCCAGTTGTGAGTCTGTACCTCTCTTGCTCTCTCATGTTCCTAGAACATAAGTGAAACTTTGGTTCAAGGCAAATAGGAATGCACAACATTATACAACAAAACTCTTATCTTTTTTGGAATAATCTGAAGTAAATAATCTGTATGAATATCCTGCATAAGGAAATAAAAAATAATTCCCCATATGAAGTAAGAAACACATAGACCAAGACTACATGAAAAATCTTCTTACCCAATTTGAACAAATGGAATTTATCTGAATCTATTCATGTTCTGGGCTAAAATTATGAGGTGCTATGTGAAATTCCACACAAATGAACTTGGAAATAGATACTGTTTTGCTTTGTGTTCTGCCCAGGATTTTGCCAAAATTTCTAAGAATTAACAGATTTTAATCTAATAATATGTCATGGCAGAGTTTAAACAATGCTTATCTTTATCCATCCCTATTTCCTTCCCTTCCAGAGGGAAAGACAGATGCAGAGTTGCTGAGGATCATCTGAACAGTTTGTGTCGGGTATCTCAGAGATATTTGTTACCTTCCCTACGTTCAATCTTACTTCTCTGAATATGCGCTGTAGCACACCATACTGATGGAAAATGCTCATTTCTCCCAGTTCCCAGAGGCCTTTTTAATTTCCTATCTCACCTTTTGAAAAACAGCAAGAAATAAGACCATGATGCAGAACTCTTATTAGATGTTTTTCCAAATGCCTTAGGGTTTAATGATGGTAGTTGGAAGCCTGCCAGTGTAGAAAACATACACTAGGTTATGTATGTTTTCCAGATTCCTTATGAAATCAGTTACCATTTAAAAGACATTTTTTGACTATGAATTCCTCCTTATCAAATCCCAGGCCTCTGACTTTCAAGACATTTTTCCAATGTCTGCCTTAGAGAACACTATACTGTTTAAGACATTTCCATCCCACCTTCTGAACTCCTTGCTTCATCAGACATCTCCTGCCCTAGGCATGACCTTGACATATAAGTATCTTGTTCAGTCAATAAGTGTTTGACCGCATGGTTTGTATCCACCTCTGTGCCAAGAACTGTCGCAAGATCCAAAGAACAATGAAAACAATTACATAGCTTTCTGTTCATTTTAGATAGGTAAAATGAAAGCTTACAAGCTAATTTGAGAATTATTAAGAACTGAACGATGAGAATGAAGGCAGTTAAATATAAGAGAGTCATCAGTTTATGTGAACACCTTTAAGGAAATTCACAGCTGCGGTAAGACATGATCTGCAGCCTGAAATAATACACAGACTGGTAAATGAGGAAACAGGAATGGGCATTCCAGAGGGGGAGGCAAGCATGAGCTCAGTGGTTGAAATAATCTGAGTCTCATGGGATTCCGCCATACACATTAGTGCACAGGGATTAAGTGCGGAGGACAGGCAGAGCGCCCTGACCATGAAGGGTTATGCACTACACACTGGCATTTGGCACAAATGGTTTTAAATCATTATTGCAATAGCCATATGCTTTTGGTCTCTCTCTCTGTCTCTCTCTGCAAAGCCAGGAAAGTTTCTTTGGTTTTAAAGATTCATGTGATTAGATTGTGCCTGCCTAAATAATCCACAGGAATACCCCCGTCTCGAGATCCATAACCACAGTTATATCTGCAAAGTATCTTTTTCCATGAAAGGAAATATAGCCATAGTTTTCATGCATTAGTGTACGGACATCACCATGGGCCATTACTCTGACCATCACAAATTGTCTTCTAAAAATTTATTGAATCTCTGCATTTGCTTATATGTCCCTCCTATTCTCCTGTGTAATGTATATAATTTTATATTATTTTATGATCATTTTACTGTGGTTCTGTGAGGAAAAGGAGCTAAACGAATGACCTTAGTTTGGCATCTTGAATCAGAAGACTTTCCCCGAGTTTCTTTTGTTCATTATTATTTGAACACCATTGTCATATACTCTTGAGTAGGGAAATGACACAATAAAACTTTTTATTTTTAAAATACATTTTAAAAATTATCTAGCGTTTTCATCATTTTTATTGTTCTTGTATATATTTAGCATTTTAAAGTAGTCTATACATGTTTGAATACTGACACTCTTTTTTGTATGTGTGTGTGCATGTGTGTCTATTTACATGTATGTGTCTATATGTGTATATTTCCACGGGGAGATTTTATGTTAAAGTGGTATCAGTTATTTTGCTACAGATAAAAAGTTTCTTTCCAAATAACTTTCAAATTGAGGAAGAAATATGATTTGTCATAAAATATTTAGTTTAACCTTACAGTTTAATTATTTTAAATGTTTTAAAAGTTCTCATTGCATTTTAAATTTCTCATTAGGAATGATGTATTTTCTGTAGTTCACTAAAACTTCAAAATACTCTATTATCTCCCAAACTGTATTCCACAAAATTCTGTATTCTTCTGTGAAGTGAGTCGCTCTTAGGAAAAAAAGCCATTCTGTGAGCAAATAATTGGGAAAATGATTCATTGTACTACCTTTCTCTCTTATATATTTTTACAGTATATTAAGATAAATTATACAACAAAACAAAACACACATTTTTTAAACCTTTGGTCAGTCCCAAATATTCTACATATATTTGATCATGTTTCTTATTTTTTTTTAATTGAGGATTATCCCTTAACAGCTCATGGGAAAGTACAGCTCAGAAACTGTTTGAAAGTGCTATTGTAGTCCATACCTCTAATCATTTTGTGCTAAACATTTTGGCTTTGTTATACACAAATGTAATTCAGGGAATGATTATCCAGTGTTACAATTGAAAGGGAATTAGAACACGTGCTCCTGCTCAGAGGCATGCAGTCAAACCGTCTGCTGTCCTTCCTCTGGTTCCCTCACTAGCTGACATTAGCGGGATGTCATTGCTTTCCCGAGTTGTGCATCTGAGAGCTCAGGATGGGATTCCACAAGTTTGTTGAGATTACTCTATGGCCAACAGCCCATTTCCCCTATTCATTCTGCTCTTCTCTTCTAAGGAGGCTAACATAGTGTTAAGATATAAGGCACATCAGGAGAAAGAATGTAGGAGGGCACAACATGGTTTCTTTAGCTCGACTCTCATCTGTAGACATCACTTCATTTGGCTCAGTGAGAATACACATTATCCTTTCTCCCAGGTGACCTTGTGAAGAGGGTTCAAAGTCAGTTTAGTCGGTATTTATTTGCACCTCTCCTTGTTTCAGAAAATACTTCAAGGTATTTTCAAAAATGTGTAAATTGTAACAAGACGTTAAAATGTTAATCTAACCTACATACTTACCATTATTGGGCCCTTATTTTGTGCTATATTTTCCAGAAACCAAGTGCAAACAAGGAATCTTTGTCAATTAACAAGAGTCACAATATCCACTGGATAAAAAAAATCAATTGCTTAAGACAATTGCAACTATTCTTTGTACTAGAATCAGGCACAATTTTATCCTGGGGGCTTTGTAAAGAGAGTCTTTGATGTTTAGTCAACAGCATTCTACAAACTCAAGAAATTTCCACAGAGATGTTTTGAATAACATTGTCAATAAAAGTTGATGTCTTCACACCTAAGCATAATTTGGTAACAATAATAATAATAGTGTGCATGTTTTGGTAACAATAATAATTGCGTGTGTGTGTGTGTGTGTGTGTGTGTGTGTGTGTTTAGGGGCATAACTTTAATTTAATACTAATTAGGTGGTCAGTTCTTGGCTGACCTTGAAGAGGGTTCAATTCCCAGCACCCAACTCATCGCCCTGAATGTAGCAAGTGCCAATAAATCTTGGTTGAAAGTGATAATTAGTCTTCAAAGGGAGCATATGGGAAAAGAGGTATGTGAATGGTTTTTCTACAGAGCTCACACAGTTATTTTGTTCTACAAACTACAGCTGTCCTGAATCCTAGACCTGTGAGAATGGAACAAAAGTATGTCTGGTAGTCAAGTTATGAGATGAAAGATTGATTGCTCCTCAGTTTTGGTCAGCCCATATTTAATAATTGCAGTTTCTAAAGAACAAAGTTAATTTTTAAAATGTATCTCTAAAATGTCTTCAGATTTACCCACCTCCCAAGTTTAATTCTGTTTATCACGGATAGATGTAATATTCCTATAGGGTAGGAACTCATACATAAAGAAACTGAGATTCAGAATAGTTAAGCGTATAGATGCAATTCATTAAGCTAGCAAGTGGCAGAGCTGGAACTTGAACCCAGCTCTGTTTTACTTCGTATTTCATGATCATAAACTACTGTATTGTGCTGAGAAACAGCCTGTAGGGTTTGAACTTTATGTTTTCCTTTACAGAGAAAGAGCAGGAAAGGACACTGTAGACAGAAGGAGCCATTAAAACTTGACAGTCAATAATTCTGGAAATTCAGATATTTTAAATCTGCTCTGATGCTCCAGGGGTCTCAAACCTTATTTCTGCTGTCATGTGAGTTGACCTTTCTCAATGCCAGCTTTCATGTCTTATTTCAAGGACAGCAAGTCTGATGTACTTTTTGAATCCCAGGGACACTGACTTTTGCAGGAAGGAGCTTCGTCTTTTCATTTATTTTTGTGTGCTCTTGAGTGGTATTTAAGTTGACAGCCAGGTCCTCAGTCTTCTTCTCAAGGGATTATAGGTGTTGAACTACTTTTATCTTTCACTGTGCATTTTTTTTTTAACTGATAAAGGATCAAGAAGTATGTGAATCCTTCTCTCTCCCCAGTCATCCCCTAGCAGTCTCAATGAAATGTTAGTTGGAAAATCACACTCCTACAGTGGTGCTTAGATGATTGAAATTCATTCCAGCAGGGAGAAAATAAGTTCTGGAGGCTTATTTCTTTGCAGATTCTTTATTACAATTTTGAAACTGCATCTGTCCTAGTCAAATTGCAGAGAATTAGAGGAGGGGAATGGGGATCCCTGGAATTTTCCAAAGTGAGATGAATGCAACCAAATTCTGTACTTCTGAGATGCCCTGTGTATACTGCACATATCCCTCTGGTATGTTGTTCTTTAGATGTTCTTTTTGATGCCAAGCCCTCCTGCAAAGCATTTTTAGCAAATACTATTTGAGGTTTAGATGTATTGTGTTCATATTAATGTGAGGGCTTATCGAACATTCTTTTTTTTTTTTTTTTTTGTACTCTAAGCAGGCTGACAACCACGTCACCTTCTTCTTCACTGTTTCCTACATAATTATCTCAGGCACACATTTTAACAGGATGTATTTGTCAATGAAGATGATCTATCTCTTTTTTTTGTAAGAAAGCTGGCTTAAAAGAATATGATCTCTTCTGACAAGCATAAGGCTAACATTAGCCGGAAAGAAGGTCTCATTTTAAAGTCTGCTTTTCTGATTCCTTGAATATAGTAGACATAGAATGAAGTCTAAATTCACAATATTAAAAGATTTGAGAAATATGAAAGGTATAAAGACATTGTTAATATCTTTGTGTCGGCATACGATGGCCCTGGGACAGTAAAAGGATCATAAAAAGAAAGAAAATAGGTAAAAGAGGTCTGCAGTATAAACTGATAAGTTTGTAAAATCTGTGAGGTACATGTTAAGTATCAGTTTCTATTCCTCATAATTTTTAGCTATTATTAAGCTTCATAAAAGAATAATAAATGACATGTAATAGGAGATGGATTTTAATAAAGAGAAAATATTTGTAGTACCAGGGGTGTAAAGAGTGTTAATATAGAATAATAGCATATTAAAATATATATAAGGCAAAATGTAATGGAAGGGACTAATAAAGGAGAAGTCTTTCTGGTATTTGAATTACTTCACAGGCTTATGTTTGCAAAATTAGAAACCAAGAATCTGATTCAAATACATTATAGTAAGATTCAGACATTATCCAGAAAAAAACTTTCTCACAAGTCTGCATTAACTTTTTATCATTGACTTTTGTATCATATAGTTAATTCGGTGGCTAAAATTCCATGACATCACTAAGTAAGTGCCAAGGCCATCAGAACTTTTTAAGTGTACATGCCTGACATTCAATTAAAAAATTAACGGGCATATTAAGAAACAAGGTAAAGAGAAAAATCAGATAATAGAAATAGTAATTAGTTTAGATAATCCAAATATTGCAGTTACTAGATATGGACTTTGAGTTAACTGTGATTAATATGTTTAAGAAAACACACACTAAACTGATGTAATTGACCAGATAACTAACTGAAATACATAAATCAGAATAAAGTAGAACACCTAAAACTTATAAAGGCATAGACAGAAAATTAAAAATCAATGTATTCATTTATTACAGTTGATAAGCCATAGCTGAAAAATAAGAATTAGTGAACTGAAAGATATGCCACTAGAAAATATTCAGACTGATGTGTAGAAAGTAAAATAACGGAAAGTATATAAAAGGAATAAAGTATACAAGAGGCACAGTGAGAAGGCCTGACATACACGTAGATAGAATTCTGAGACACATACACACACACAGAAAGAGAGAGAGAGAGAGAGAGTTTGAGGAAGATATTATCTGAAGAGACAGTGAATGTTAATTTTTCAAAACGAACAGAAAAAAATAGATCAGAGTTTCAAGAAGTGTTGTGAACCCCTAGCAGGATAAATAGTAAAATGTAAAAAAAAAACTTTTAAAGACAATATCTTATAAACTACAATTAATAACAACAGATCAGCCAAAAACCATCACTGTCAGCAGAAGAAATGGAAGCCAGTAAACTGTACACCTTTAACATGTCAAAAGAAAATCACTGTCAACCTAAAATGATATGCCCCATGAAACTGTCTTTCAAAACATAAGAGGATCAAAAACAGAAAAAAATTAACTGACAAAGTGATTTTTCAGTAGAAAGAAAATAATGTTAATTGAGTCTCAGAATTATAGAAAAAATGGAGAATAATAGGAAGTTTAACTATGAGTAAATACAAGAGATAATTCACCATTTATGGAATAAAACTTGCAGACAAATATATATGTAGAATAAAA
Organism: Chlorocebus sabaeus; assembly: GCF_047675955.1. Taxonomy (NCBI): domain Eukaryota; kingdom Metazoa; phylum Chordata; class Mammalia; order Primates; family Cercopithecidae; genus Chlorocebus; species Chlorocebus sabaeus. Next base: position 97,527,113 of record NC_132916.1, on the reverse strand, counting down.
ATGCATGGTAACAATAGCATAAAGATGAGAGGAGAATAAATGGAGGTTAAGTTTGAAGGTCCAAAAATTGTCAGAAAATGCAAAAATACTAATTTACATTTAATATTAATAAGTTAAAGATGGATATTATAATTGGTAGGATAATATTAAGAGAACAACAAAAGAATACTTAACTAAAAAGATAAAATAATAATGAATAGAATAATAAGACATCCTTGAAGATCACTGGTTCCAGAAACAATGGAATAACTAGTATCAGACTCATCCTTGCCCTATAAACTACCATCACAGCTGTAAAAGAAATATTTAAAAAAATGTTTTCAGTAAAAGGATAGCAAACATGAGGCTATAAAGTTTTAAAATTTGTATACGTTTAAGAAGTACATGTGCAGTTTGGTTACATAGATATCTTGTGTAGTGATAAAGTCTGGACTTACAGTATATCCGTCACCCAAATAGTGTACATGGTACTATTGAGTAATTTCTCATTCCTCATTCCCCTTTTACTCTCTCACCTTTCAGAGTCTCCAGTGTCTATCATTCCACACTATATGTGTATGTCTGCGCCTGATTTACCTCCCACTTATAAGTTAGAATATGTGGTACTTGACTTTAAGTTTTTGAGTTATTTCACTTAACTTAATGACCTCCAGTTCCATCCATGTTGCTTCAAATGATGTGATTTCTTTCTCATTTATGGTCTCTATATAGAGACAGTCTATATATATTGTGTGTGTGTGTATATATATATATATAAAAAACATTTTCTTTATCTAATAATCTGTTGATGGACACCTAAGTGTTCTCTATCTTTGTTATTGTGAACACTGCTGCAATAAACATATAAGTGCAGGTTTTCTTTTTGACATAATGATTTCTTTTCCATTGGGTAGAGACACAGCAATGGGATTGCTGGATGGAATGGCAGTTATATTTTTAGTTTTCTGAGAACTCTCTATATCGTTTTTCATAGAGGTTGTACTAATTTACATTCCCGCAATATGTAAGAGTTCCCCTTTCTCTGCATTCTCACCAGTATTTGTTACTCTTTTACTTTAGTAATAGCCATTCTGACTGGAGTAAGATAACATCTTATTGTGGTTTTAATTTTCATTTCCCTGATTAGTGATGTTGAGCATTTTTTCATATGTCTGTTTGACATTTATATGTCTTCTTTTAAAAATGTCTGTTCATGTCCTTTGCCTACTTTTTAGTGGGATTATTTTTTTCTTGAGTTCTTTGTAAATTCTGGATATTAATTCCCTGTCAGATGAACTGTTTGTAAATATTTTCTCTCATTCATTCAGTTGTCTGTTTTCTTTTGCTGTGCAGAAGATTTTTAGTTTAATTAAGTTCGATTTGCCTATTTTTGTTTCTGTTGCTTATGATTTTGAGGTCCTGTTAATGCATTATCGGCCTAGACCAATATCTATAAGTTTTCTTTAGATATTCTTCTAGTATTTTTAGAGTTGAGGGTCTTATATTTAAGTATTTAGTCAATGAGTTGACTTTTGTATATGGTTATAGATGGGATCCTGTTTCATTCTTCTTCATATAGCAATCCAATTTTCCCAGGACTATTTACTGAAAAAGATGATTTTTCTCCAGTGTATGTTTTTGTCTACTTTGTCAAAGATCAATCAACTGTCGACACATGGCTTTATTTCTAGGTTCTCTATTCTGTTCCATTGATCTCTGTGTCTATTTTTAAAACAGTAAAATGAGCTTTTGTTACTATAGCCTTGTAGTGTAATTTGAAGTCAGGTAATGTGATGCCTCCAGCTTTGCTCTTTTTGCCTAAGATTGCTTTCATTTTATGGACACCTTTGGTTCCATACAAGTTTTAGAATTGTTTTTTCTGATTCTGTGAAAAAATGGTATTGGTAATTTGATAAGAATTGCATTGAATATGTGTATTACTTTGGGCAGTATGGTCATTTTAACAATTTTAATTTTTCCAATCCATGAGCATGAGATGTTTTTCCATTTGTTTGTGTCATCTAAAATTACTTTCATCAGTGTTTTGTAGTTTTCCTTGTAGAGATTTTTCAACTCCTTGGCTAAATTTATTCACAGGCATTTTGTTTGTAGTTACTGTAGATGGGAATTGCCTTCTTGATTTGGTTCTCTGCTTGATCATTATTTGTGCATAGAAATGCTACTGATTTTGGTATAATGATCTTGTATCTTGAAACTTTACTGCATTTCCTTAGCAAGTCTGAGTTGTTGTTTTGTGGAGTCTTTAGGGTTTTCTAGATATATGATTATATCATCAGCAAACAGGGGTAATTTGATTTTTTTTCCAATTTGGATGCCTTTGATTTCTTTCTCTTGCCTGGTTGCTGTGGCTATGACCTCTAGTGCTATGTTAAATAGCAGTGGTGAAAGTGGGTATCCTTGTCTTAGAGGGAATCTTCCACCCTTCCTAGTTCTTTAAGGGAATGCTTTCAACTTTTCTCCTTTCAGTATGACGTTGATTGTGGGTTTGTCATATAAGCCCTTTATTAATTTGAGGTATTTTCCTTCTATACTTAGCTTGTTGAGAGTTTTTATCATAACAGAATGTTAGATTGTATTAAATACTTTTTTCTGTGTCTATTGAAATGAGAAAATGGTTTTTGTCAATTCTGTTTATGTGATGAATCACATTTATTGATTTGAGTATGTTGAACCATCCTTGCATCCCTAGGCTAAAACTCATGTGGTCATGGTGTATTATCTTTTGAGATGCTGTTGGATTCAGTTTGCTGGTGTTTTGTTGAGGATTTTTGTGTCTGTGCAGAACTAAATGAAATAGAGACCAAAAAAATAATACAAAGGATCAACTAAATGAAAAGTCTGTTTCTTGAAAGATAAGCAACTTCTAGCTAGGCTAACCAAGAAAAGAAGATCCAAATAAAAACGATCAGACATTTTTAAAAAGGAGACATTACAATCAATATTACAGAAATACAAAAGATCATCAGAGACTATGATCTGATAATATAGTCGACTATATACTTATAAACTAGAAAACCTAGAGAAAATTGATAAATTCCTGGAAACATACAACCTTCCAATATTGAAACAGGAAGACATATAAATGTGGAATAGGCCAGTAACAAGTAGTGAGGTTGAATCAGTAATAAAAATAAATCCCAACAACAACAACAACAAATTCTAGGCTGCAATAGATTCTACCAAACATACCAAAAACTGATGTTAATCTCTCTAAAACTATTTCAAAAAAACTGAGGAGGAAAAAATTCCCTCTAACTCATTCTTTAAAGCCAGTGTCTCCCTACACCAAAATTGAAAAATGACACAACAATGACAAAAGAAAGCTACAAACTAATGTCCTTGGGGCTGTGCATTTTGAAGGATAAAAAACCAAAAGCATAAGTCCATAATCACCTAAGATTTTTTGTGAGAATATTCCAAATATGGTCCAGAAAATACCACTCAAGGAGTTAGTGGTAGTATCACTGGCTGAAAGAAACAGAAATTTGATTTGACACTGATGAAGTAGGTATGTTTTAAGGATCAGAGCAATGCAGAGGAGGAAGCCATGAAGAAGAAATCCCCATATTTTCCATAAACATTTCCCTAGGATTTATTTTTCTCTCCTAAGCTACAGACGTGCAAGGCAAAGTACTAGAACAAGTACTTCACACACAAAAAATGTATCTGAACAGCAGATATACATATTAAACTTTCTAAATCTCATTACTTATCAGGTGAATGCAAATGAAAATTATAATAAAATATCAAACATTTCCACTAGACTGTCTAAAATTTGAAAAGACTGATTAACCAAAGTATTCATGAGGGTTTCAAACACGTGGAACTCTCGTACTTTGGTAGTGGATGGGCAAACTGGTTCAACCAATTTGGAGAGCTATTTAGCAGTATCTATAAAATCTAAATATATGCATATAATATGACTCAGGATTTCCACTTCTAACTATATATTCAACAGAAAAGTATACATACTCACCATAAGAAATGTACAAGTATATTCATAGAAGCATAATCTATCACAATCCAAACTGAAGACAATCCAAATATCCATTAATTATAATATGGAAAAATAAAGTGTCATTTAATCATGAAATGGGTTAATATTCAACAACGTGTGCTGATATGTCATGGAGTTGTGTCTACTTTTGGATATTAAATAAAAGGGATTATGCAACATGTATTCTATATGTCCATCATCTTTTGCTCAGTACCACTATATTTAGGAGACTTATCCATGTTGTTATGTTGGGAACAGGCCCCCAAAATCTGGCCATAAATTGGTTCCCAAACTGGTCATAAACAACATCTCTGTGACACGTTCATGATGGCCACAATGCCCATGCTGGAAGGTTATGGGTTTACCGGAATGAGGACAAGGAACACCTGGCCCACCCAGGGCAGAAAACCACTTAAAGGCATTCTTAAACCACAAACAATAGCATGAGTGATTTGTGCCTTAAGGACAGGCTCCTGCTGCAGATAACCAGCCAGAGCCCATCCCTTTATTTCAGCCTATCCCTTTGTTTCCAGTCAGGAATACTTTTAGTTAATCTATAATCTATAGAAACAATGCTTATCACTGGCTTACTGCCAATAAATATGTGGGTAAATCTCTGTTCGAGGCTCTCAGCTCTGAAGGCTGTGAGACCCCTGATTTCCCACTCCACATCTCTATATTTCTGTGTGTGTGTCTTTAATTTCTCTTGCGCTGTTGGGTTAGGGTCTCCCTGACCAAGCTGGTCTCAGCAAGTGGTGTCCATATGTGGGGCCTCAAACCCAGGTCAAAGGGTCGCCAGCATGATGGTTAGAGAATGTGGAACTAAGCTGGAGCACACTCAAGTACTCAAAGCAATGCCCATGGTGAGCAAGAAGGGGAGCTCAGAAGCATCAGGGTAACAAAGGAATAAGTGTGGGTTCTGGTTCATTCCACCTTGGAACCTTTTCACACTGATGATGAGGAGGAAGAACATTATAATAAAGTAACAGAAGAGGATACAGAGCCAGTCTGTTTGCCAGCTAAAGTTAAAGTGGAAAGGAGGGAAAGATTGATCCCTACCCTTCTGAACCCCCTCCTTATTATTTTGAAGAAAAAGAGTGGCCTGACCTTCCAGGTTTTTGTTTTCCAGAGGACACTGGGGGAAAGTAGTTGTACCAGTGACTGTTCGAGCAGCACCCTGAATGACTGCTCTCAGTTCTATTCAGGCAGGAATTCAGCAAGCTAGATGAGAGGTTGATAGAGAGGCTTGGCAGTTCCCTGTTAGAATACACTCACCTGATCAACAGGCAAATATTATATGGACATTTGAGCCTTTTCCTCTTACATTTGGGAAACAGCATGAGGGGCCCATCCTGGGCACCGTTCCAAACTGGGGTATTTCCAGCTCCGGCCATTCCCTTACCCCATACAATGTCTGTCTCCCACCACAGCCAGTAGTGCTGCAGTAGATTTATGCTGCATGAAAGCTGTGAGCCTTCTGCCTGGGGACCCCCTACAAAATGTTCCAACAGGGGTCTGTGGACCCTTGCCAGCGGGGATGATAGGATTGCTTCTGGGAAGGTCTAGTTTAAATTTAAAAGGGGTACAAATACAAACAGGAGTCATTGATTCAGATTACAATGGGGAAGTTCAAATTGTTGTGTCTACTTCTGTTCCCTGGAAAGCAGAGCCAGGAGAGCGCATAGCACAGCTCCTGATTGTGCCAGATGTGGGAATGGGAAAAAGTGAAATTAAATGAACAGGAGGATTTGGAAGCACAAATAAACAAGGTGAAGCAGATTATTGGGTAAATCAAATTACTGATAAATATCCTACCTGTGAAACAACTATTCAGGGAAAGAATTTTAAGGTTTGCTAGATACAGGAGCAGACATTTCAATCATTTATCTACAGCACTGGCCACCTGCGTGGCCAATTCAACCTGCTCAATTTAACATAGTTGGAGTTGGTAAAGCCCCTAAAGTATATCAAAGTAGCTATATTTTACATTGTGAAGGGCCCGATGGACAACCTGGGACTATTCAACCTATTATAACTTCTGTACCTATAAATTTATGGGGAAGCAATTTATTGCAACAATGGGGAGCACAAGTTCTAATTCCAGAACAATTATATAGCCCTCCAAGTCAACATATGATGCATGAAATGGGGTATGTCCCTGGTAGGGGACTAGGAAAAAATTTGCAAGGTTTGAAAAAACCACTTCAAGTGGAAAGACAAAGCTCCCACCAAGGTTTAGGATATCATTGTTGATGGCGGCCATTGTTAAGCCTCCAGAACCTATACCTTTAAAATGGTTAACAGATAAGCCAATTTGCATAGAATAATGGCCGCTGAGCAAAGAGAAACTGGAGGCTTTAGAGGACTTAAAATTGGCCTTTAATAGTCATAGATTTAAAAGACTGTCTCCTTAGTTGAGCAAGACTGTGAATGGTTTGCATTTACAATTCCTGCAGTAAACAATCTGAAGCCTGCCAAGCATTTTCATTGTTTTACAGATGGGTCTAGTAATGGTAAAGCTTCTTATTCTGGCTTGAAAAGTAAAGTTTTCCAGACACCCTATATTTCAGCTCAAAAAGCGGAACTTTTAGCTGTAATTGAGGTATTGACTGCTTTTGATATGTCTATTAATGTGATTTCTGATTCTTCATATGTGGTTCATTCCACACAGTTAATTAAAAATGATCAGTTATGATTTCATACAGATAAACAACTGATGACAAAAACAAAAAAGGGGGAGAAATAGGGATTACAGGACAGCCTATACACAATTGAATCTAGCGTTATTAACTTTAAATTTTTTGAGCCTGCCCAAAGGCCAGATGTTATCAACAGCTGAACAGCATCTACAGAAACCAGCTGCAAAGACAGAAGCAGAACAACTGGTTTGGTGTAGAGACACAATAACAAAAAGTTGGGAAATAGGTAAAATAATAACTTGGGGTAGAGGTTATTCTTGTATTTCTCTAGACCAAAATCAACAGCCGATTTGGATACCATAAAGACACCTGAAACCTTATCATGAGCCAGATGCCGAGGAAGAGATTCCAGGAGGATCCTGAGGACTCCCCAGTTGCAGCCATGTTGAGACTGACACTGAGGAGGACCCCAACTGTCATGAGCAACACCCATCACACACAGCCACCCACCTGGGGACAGATCAAGAAACTGTCACAGATGGTGGAAGAAAACCTGAGGAAAGTGGGATAACCAGTCACAATGAGTAATTTAATGGTACCTATAATAGCAGTGATCATCATTGCTGTTAGTATTCCTTCAACAAGGGCTGACACAGAGAACAATTATCCTTTTTGGGCACATTTATCAATCTTGGCTGGCAATAATGCCTGGATGTAATCACTCTATGACACAGTTACACAGGCTTTCTGATCTCAGTATTTACCATAATAAATCTGCTCCTATAATTGAGGTATACCACCCTCAAAAACCTATTTGTAAACAAAATTGAACCTGACCAGAAGAAATGAACACACTTGTTTAGGAAGATTGCATTGCAGAACAGGCAGAGGTGCTGCACAATTCCTAAGGAATCATTATTGATTGGTCCCCTAAAGGGATGTTTAGCTTAAATTGCATCTCTGAGTCTACATGCCATGGCCACACTACGTTCAGCTTGTTTGAACAAAATGGTCAGATGGTAGAAATATTAAGAAGTACAGCAAGAGTTCCTATTATCTGAAAACATGGTGGTATGGTGGCACCTCAATCTCAAATGATATGTCCTGTTGTAGGAGCTAAACATAAGGATTTGTGGAAACTATTAATAACTCTTAATAAGATCAAAATTTGGGAACAAATATTTAAAGCATCCCAGGCACACCTGACTTTAATGCTAGGGACTGGAGTGCTTGAAGGAGCTACAGACAGATAACTCATTAAAATGGATAAAAACACTTGGAAGCTCTGTGATTTCAATGATGAGCGTGCTTTTCATCTGTATTGTTTGTCTTTGTATAGTCTGCAGATGCAGATCCTGACTCCTGCAAGAAGTAGCTCACTGTGACAAAGCTGTCTTTGCTTTTGTTGCTTTGCAAATCAAAGAAGGGGGACACGTTGAGAGCAGGCCCCCCAAATCTGGCCATGAACTGGCCCCCAAACTGGCCATAAACAACATCTCTGTGACATGTTCATGATGGCCACGATGCCCATGCTGGAATGTTGTGGGTTTACGGGAATGAGGACAAGGAACACCTGGCCCACCCAGGGCGGAAAACTGCTTAAAGGCATTCTTAAACCACAAACAATAGCATGAGTGATCTGTGCCTTAAGGACAGGCTCCTCCTGCAGGTAACTAGCCAGAGCGCATCCCTTTATTTCAGCCCATCCCTTCGTTTCCCATAAGGAATACTTTTAGTTAATCTATAATCTATAGAAACAATGCTTATCACTGACTTGCTGTCAATAAATACATGGGTAAATCTCTGCTCAAGGCTCTCAGCTCTGGAGGCTGTGAGATCCCTGATTTCCCACTCCACATCTCTGTATTTCTGTGTGTGTGTCTTTAATTCCTCTTGTGCCACTGGGTTAGGGTTTCCCTGACCCAGTTGGTCTCAGCATTGTTACATATAGAAATCTATTTTTTTTCATTGATGAATAGCATAGTTTTTAATACACTTCCACATGTATATATACATATATCTATGTATACCAGAAAGATGATAAACATGGGGCCCAATACAACTCCTGGATATGGAGAAGCAAGGGGAAGAGGCTGCTAACAAGGGCCTGACCTTAAGTGGAGGAATTCAGCCAGCTTGAGGCATTCACTTTTGTAAAGGAAGACTGAGAAATATATATAGTAAAATTACCAACTTTTCTACCTCCATTAATTGCTCATGTTCCCCCTTGACTAATGTTGGGAACAGGCCCCCAGATCTGACCATAAACTGGCCCCAAAATGCCATAAACAAAATCTCTGCAGCACTGTCACTTGTTCGTGATGGCCCATGCTGAAGGTTGTGGGTTACCCAAATGAGGGCAAGGAACCCCTACCCACCCAGGGTAGAAAACTGCTTAAGGCATTCCTAAGCCACAAACAATAGGATGAGCGATCTGTGCCTTAAGGACATGTTCCTGCTGTGGATAACTAGCTAGAGCCCATCCCTTTGTTTCCCATAAGGAATGCTTTTAATTAATCTATAATCTATAGAAACAATGCTTATCACTGGCTTGCTGTCAATAAATAAGTGAGTAAAACTCTGTAGCTCTCAGCTCTGAAGGCTGTCAGCACCCTGATTTCCCACTCCACACTCTATATTTCTGTGTGTGTGTCTTTAATTCCTCTTTTGCCACTGGGTTAGCGTCTCCATGACTGAGCTGGTCTTGGCAGACTAAGACCTGCCTAAAACCACCTGTCAAAGGAGCCCACTGATGTGGTCTACACAGAACATACAGACATATAACAGGGTTGAAGAGGGTGGAGCATGAATATGAGGTAGGAGACTGCATTTGTAATGGGACCTTTCAATTCCACCTATTGTTCTCTTTTATTTCTCACAACGCAGCCAAAGGAGTTTTCCTAAGTCCTAAGGAAAATCACACCACTGCTTTCCAGAAAACCTTCCAGTGGATTCTAGCCTCAATTACAATAAAATCTAAACTATTTTCTTATAATGGACTAGATATTCTTGAGAAACCTAGCCCCATCAATACTTATTTGGCTTTATCCCTAATCATTCTGTCCTTTGGACAAGATTCTTTATTCACATGACCACTTTGCTACTCCTTAAACACATTAAGCTCCCTTCTCACCTAGTGTATCTATATAATTTCTATTTGTTCCCTTGAATCTTTCCATCAATCACTAAATATATGCGTAATTTTTTTCTTCATTTACTTCAGTCCTCTGCTCATATGTCACCTGTTTAGTCTTTATTTGTTCTCTCTGTTTAAAATTGCATATCGACCTCATTCTCTGTACTCTAACTCTGTTTAATTTCTTTCTTAAAACTTAACTGCTACTGGTGTGTATTTTATACTTGTTTGTTTGTTACCTCCTCATCACAATAGAATGCAAGCTCTACAAAAAGAGAATAATATTTTTCCTCTGCTTTATTCCTAGGTCCTAGATTAGTGACTCATATACATAGCCACTTGTATTATGGAGAAAAGTAAACTGCTATAATAAGCAACCCCAAATTAATACAAAACTTATTTCTTACTCACGTCCATTTTCTGCTGCTAAAACAGAATACCTGAGACTGGGTAATTTATTGAGAAAAGAAAAAATTAATTTTCCCGCAGTTCTAAAGGCTAGAAAATCCAAGATCAAGGTGCTGGCTTTGGTACATGATGAGGGACCTTCTTGTTGCATCCTCACATGGCAGACAGCAAAAGGACCAAAAGGAAGCGAGCCTTTTTGTAAAGGTCTTAATTCCATTAACAAGGATGGAGCCCTCATGGCATAATCACCTTTTAAACCCTCTCCCTTTCTAAAAAAAAAAATTCCATAATCACAGGTTTTCCTCACTCCCTGTCTAGTAGTGCACTACTCTGGGCTACTTCTCCACAGTGAGAATGCTCACCATGCTTGCAAATGTGTTTAATCTATTGAGTATGGGTTTCCTTATGAATTGTGCAGAAGACAGGCTGCCTCCCTGAGTTGCTTTCCTTCTCTCTTCTTTATAAAATATCACTGCCATATAATTCTAGTTTGCCCAAGAATTTAAGAATTTTATTAGTATCACATTAGCAACACCTACATTTTCAAGGGGACACATTAAAATCATAACAGGTGATTACTGAGGCATTCAAACCACTAGGTGGCAAACAATCTATGAACGTATCTGTATATGTAAACTATTCACATGGCTCACATCATCATTTCTAGGAAACATCTAGTACACAAACATCTAGCTGTTTTTCACCCTATTTGTACTTATTGCAAATAGTACTGCTCTAACGCAGAATACAAAAGAGAAAGAAAAAGAGAGAGACAAATATTTATATATGTTTATGTTAATATATTCATTCTTTCTTCTTCCAGTCAACTAAAATGACATGATTATGGATAGGAAAGATTGTTATTCTCTAACTGCACGTTTAAATTTTCATTTCTTAGAAGTCTTTTTGGAAACTACTAACCCATTCTTTTTGTCAATACCTCTCCTTGTGTGTGTTACTGAAGAGCCCCTGGTGGTTCTGGAGTTCATTTTTCTTCTAATATATATTCCAAACAGTGCAACATCTAACTGTAGTCTTACCGTTTATTTCATTGATCTAAAGGCTTTTTCTGCATTGTCATACGTCAGTCAATATCTGTTTCTACAATTCTTTACAGGAACTCATTTAATTTTTGCAGTGCAAGCAATGTTTCAATGAAAAAAATCAATTTTCTGCCACACAGACTATATAAGTTGACATTTTAAAAGGAATAATGTCTTTGAGGAAAAATAAGAATCACTACTTTTATTTCTCTGCATTTAGAGGTGTAATGAAAATTGTCACAAAGTCTCAAATCAGAAAGTATGCAAGTACACTTATAATTATAGATATAAGAACAAAGGAAGTTACCAGAAGACATAAGAGATTTCTGCTCCCAAAGAATTCAACTTCATGAGTATTTAACTTTATGGAGAGTAATGAGTTTTTAAACAAAAAAATCCATGAAACCAAGTTGTGTGTTTTTGAATAGAGCAAGTGGTAAGCTCTTATTTTTGTCGTGATCTCCTAGATGACACTAAGCCTGTAATTCTTTTCCAGTCAATGACTTACACTGAATGGCTCTGTGAGTCCCCCACCTACTTATGGTAGCTTTTTCCAGTTTACTTCTTTAGCATATAGCTTTTATAAACAGTAATACAGCTTTCCATCTTCTTACAATAAGTATAATTTAACTGAACATACTGAGTTTATGATTGTAATTTTGTGTGTGTCCTCAAGATAATACAGTTTTTTCAAGAAACAAAATTATTATATTTGCATTAAATTCTATTGTTTTCAAAGCAAGAAAACATTGGCATTTGCAAGCATTATACCTCAGCATCTTCATAGACCCCTTAAAGTGCAAATATCATTAAAGTACAGAATCTGTCAACTTACCATCTGATAAAAATCATAGTAAGTTGAAGATACTGTAAGTCAAAAATGCATTTCATACACCTAACCTACTGAACATCATACCTTGGCCTAGCTTACCTTAAACGTGCTCAAAACACTTATATTAGCCTCAAGTTGGGCAAAATTATCTAACACAAAGTCTCTATCATTTTATAATAAAATAGTGAACAATTTCTAGTGTACAAATAATGTAATTTATCAAATGTTGTACTGAAAATGAGAAAGAGAATGATTGGGTACTCAAAGGACACTTTCTACTGAATGTATATTGCTTTCACATACTCGTACAGTTGAAAAATCATAGGTTAAAAATTCTTAAGACAAGAATGTGTGTATATCATTTCCCTAAGAAAACGTAGTAAATGATCTCCAAACCCTTAATTATTTTTAAACATAATGCTAAATTTATGAGATTAAAACAAAATTTATTCCTCGAATAAAAGCTATTATTTATATAGTTTTGGATAACATTATACCTATCTAAATCTGCAGTGGAACTCAGCTGTTACTTTACTAGAGGATTTTTGTTTATGGGACAAGAATAGGTCAATGTAGCCAGACAACTCATTAATTTCCCATGTTACCTAAATAAAATGATGATGCCTTCTTACAACCCAACCGTGCAGCAACATACAGGACAGAAAACTTGTGGCCAGCTGGTAGACTTTACTGGCTGAAAAAAATGACCCAAAGATTTTCTGTAACGCTTTGCGCCTGAGCTCTAGTACATTTCCTCTAGAATAGAAGCAAATAACATTTTCTTTCAGCTCAACATTATATAGTTTTTATTAAAAGAGAATTATAGCTGAAGAGTCCATTTTTTATATAGCAAGTTTGCCTTTCCTGTTTCTGGGGAATTTTCAGTGTAATAGAGAAGAACATGAACATTGCTTTATGTCACTTTCTAAATAAGATGACTTCTTAAACTGAATAAATTAAGAACTGTGGTATCTCTTACTGACAAGTCCAAGAAGAACTTGACATTGCCATATGCCATAATTCTTCCTACTTCATAGTTTAGTGTCTTATCAAATATTTATTCAATCCAAAGGCAGGGTCATGAGAGTTGGTTAATAACCCTAAAATGTTTTGTGGGAGAAATACGTACTTTATTCATGATGAGTTACTAAGATAACGATTTTATTTAAAGACAGCACAGAAAGTAAGCATTGGATTATGTATTAGAAACACCCAGGAATACCACTGTAGAGGGTCAAGGTTGGGCCTTGACTAGATCAGTTTCACATTGTTGTGCATTCTTTCCCATCGACCTTAATATCAGAAAGAATTCCCCAAACAACATTTCTACTTCTTGGAGTCAAAACCAACAAAATCGCAAAGCGAGTGAAATTTACGTCTAACGCCCTCTAGCTCCGTTTCAATCATTCTGCCTTTTTTTAAGTGTCATTCCATTCTGTCTTCTTTCTTCACAACAGAACTCTATTCAGCATCTACAGTTCCTATCCTCATTTTATTTTACTGATTAGGGAGTAAGTAAATAATAGCCTGAGGGCAATCTTCTTGAATACAGGATTTCATCCTTCATTGTGATGTAAAGCTAGTGCTTTGCTGAGATGACTTCTCTATTTTGGTCTCTCTACTCCTGAGCTTTCCTTGCCCTCTTAGATGTCATCAAAAAACAAAACAAAACAAAACAAAACAAAACAATATATATATATAAACACTTCTACACCCTAATCTTTGCAATAAGATACAAGTTTACCTAACCTCTGCTATGCCAGGTCATTGGCACCATATCAAGTAGTCCAAGAAACAATTCCAAGCAAAGGCCTACTTATATTACTTGCATTATATGACAACCAATTGAATTTTTGGAAGAGTCAGGAACTCCCTAAAAAGAATCAGGATTTAGGATTTGTGGTATAGATTTACTGTTGTCCAAATTTTACCATATAAATTTGATATTGTTTTATGATTAACTCTAATTGCACAAAACAAACCTTTTAAAAAAATTATCTGTCTTCTATTATAGTTTCTTTCACACAAATAAGCTACTACAATTTCAAAAGTCAATTAATGAATTCTAGATGCCTCAGCAATGATTTCCAGGCACAAAACTTTTGCTAGCACTGCTTTACCCTTGCAGCATTTTCTTGTTAGTTGCAGGCTTGAAGTTTTTACACCAGAGCTTTTCAAACTGCTCAGTAGTGAAGAATTGCCACCTCAACAATACCTACCTCTGTTACCACAACCCTGTTTATAGATCTTCTTCATGGTTTCATCATGACATGAAGGATTCTACGGCAAAATATCCTTAAAATTCAAGCTAAATAATTCAGAATTTTAAAAATATTATTTTATGATATGAACACATTATTTTGCTACCACATTTTGACATTAAGTGACCATTGCTATTGCTTTATGAAGCATATATTTGCAAAGAAAGACTTATTCACTCACCCACACTATTCATGGAAGTGTGGGTTTCTTTAAGTAGAAAGATATATGTGGTACAAATTATGATAATTATTCTTACTATAAGAAAAAAGACTAGTATTATTTTCTAATAAAAATAATAAAAGAATAGAATTATTTTCTAAAACTGCCACAACAATATGGTTTTTGTTTGCTTGTATGTTGTTGCTGTTTGTTTGGGTTTTGTTTCTTTGGGGAAGGGTAAATAATATTTATAAAATATCAAAAAACTGCAGGCTCTATCAAGCATCAAGGGTGTAATGTTATTATAAATGTATGTAATTTTCTTAGCTTAAGTCTAACAATTTAAACAAAAAATTTACTAATGTATGAGATTAACAGATTAACGTAGAGATTAACAGTGGTTTCATTTGGGAGATCAACGTTTATTAATATCCCTCAGGAGGGAATGGATTCATGTCAACATGCAGGCTAAGTACTGCAGGATCATGCGACATCCTTCTGCAATATAAATGATTCACTACATTTCATGACAGGTGAATTAATAGTAGAAAATGTTTATTTCCCAAGGAAACTGAACAAAAGACAAGTAACATTTTCTCAGGGTTGTGAAACATTATATGTGTGCATGCTTGTACATAGCTCAGTAAGAGCTTGTGAGCTCATTATATGTAGAATTTTACTGTTTACTTCATGTTCTAGAGACTTTTGACAAATATAAGACTGTAGAAACCTTTCTACAATTTCCAAAAAATTTCTGTTATGCATACTAATATGTCATTTTCAATGAAAGACATATATGTATATATAATCTCCTTCAAAGTATATATGGATATATACGAATGTATATAATATATTATAAATATTCACATATAATATCCATTTATATATCAGATATTATATATTATATGGGATATATATGTAGCCATATATAAGATGTAAATATTATATATAATATATGTAGACATTTTATTATATGTATTTTATTTATATATATATATATATATATCTTTCCAAAACACAGTTTTACATGCATGTATATTTGTACATTTGTTCTGGGCCAAATTATTAATTCATCAAACTTTAACATTTAATCTCAAAGGAATTACAGTCTTTAAATTAATAAAAAAATAAATATTAACTACTGAAACAGACCACAGAAGAGCTGAGTAACTTGAGGTGGGCAACAAAAATTTGGTTCATAATTTGAATGTCATAATAAAAAATATAGTCAGAAAATAAGTCCAAATTCCTTATCCAAATAATTAAATGACATACGATTTTTTTTTTTTTTTTTTTTTTTGCTTCCTAGGAAACATCTAAAGCATTGTTAACATGTCCTGTATCTGAATTTACACTACCTACGAAATGAATCATTCTATGTAGAAATGAAAAGGAATGTCAACCTGCTTATTTAAAGTAAACTCAGAAAGTCCCTGGGATCTCTGCCCTCTTGGTCAAGCCTAGAAACTCTTGGGTTGATTCTAGAGTGCCTATGTAATTCTTGATCATGTTTTTGTTTTTCTCACAGTTGTTTAATTTCTGTTATCCAAAAATTTAAATGATTCTCTGTAGTCACTATCTGATAGATAATTCAACAACTAGCTCAAAGATAAAAGGAGAATATAATCATGCAGATAAATAATTAAACCAGAATTTATACCTACACAAACTTCACATTCAAGGAAAATTAACATTGGTGAAGTTCTGCACAATTGCTGATGTCTTTACTACATTTGACTGAGAATGAAACCAAAAGGGAGCACCAAGAGTAAAAACGTTCCCACACTGTAGAGAAAGACTTATTATTTGTTGGCATAGTAATAAAAGCAATCAGAAATCATTTTTTAGCATGATTAATAAATAACAGCCTTCTAGTCATAAAAATTAACCTGGATCTAGTTTTAGTTATTTTTTATTTTTATATTTTTATTTAATTTTTATTTCCATAGGGTTTTGGGGAACAGTTTGTATTTGGTAACATGAGTAAGTTCTATAGTGGTGATTTGTGAGATTTTGCTGCATCCGTCACCCAAGCAGTATACACTGAAACTAATTTGTAGTCTTTCACCCCTCACTCCCGCTCCCACCCTTTCCCACCAAATTCCCAAAGTCCATTGTGTCATTCTTATGCCTTTCTATCCTCATAACTTATCTCCCACATATGAGTGAGAACATACAATGTTTAGTTTTCCATTCCTGAGTTATTTCACTTAGAATAATAGTTTCCAGTTCCATCTAGGTTGCTGCAAATGCCATTAATTCATTCTTTTTTATGGCTGAGTAGTATTCCATTTTATATATAATATATATATCTCACAATTTCTTTATGCACTCATTGATTGATGGGCATTTGGGCTGGCTCCATAATTTTGCAATTGTGAATTGTGCGGCTATAAACATGTGTGTGCAAGTATCTTTTTCATATAATGACTTCTTTTCCTCCGGGAAGATAACCAGTAGTGGGATTGCTGGATTAAATGGTAGTTTAGGGAACTTTTAGTCCCTTAAGCAATCTCCACACTGTTATCCATAGTGGTTGTACTAGTTTATATTCTCACCAGCAGTATAGAAGTGTTCCATTTTCACCACATCCACGCCAACATCTATTATTTTTTGATTTTTTGGTTATAGACATTTGTGCAGGAGTAAGGTGGTATGGCATTGTAGTTTTGATTTGAATTTCCCTGATCGTTGGTGTTGCTGAGCATTTTTTCATATGTTTGTTGGCCATTTGTATATCTTCTTTTCAGAATTCTCTATTCAAGTCCTTAGCCCACTTTTTGATTGGATTATTTGTTTTTTACTTGATAATTTGTTTGAGTTCATTGTAGATTCCGCATATTAGTTATTTGTCCTATGTATAGATTGTGAAGATTTCCTCCCATTCTGTGGGTTGTCTGTTTACACTGCTGACTGTTCCTTTTGCTGTGCAGAAGCTCTTTAGTTTAATTAAGTCCCACCTATTTACCTTTGTTTTTGTTGCATTTGCTTTTGGATTCTTGGTCATGAAGTCTTTGCCTAAACCAATGTCTAGAATGTTTTTTCCAATGTTATCTTCTAGAATTTTAATACTTTCAGATCTTAAGTTTAAGTGTTTAATCCATCTTGAGTTTATTTTTGTATAAGGTGAGAGATGAGGATACAGCTTCCTTCTCCTACACGTGGCTTGCCAATTATTCCCACCACCATTTTGAAAAGGGAGTCCTTTCCCCACTTTATGTTTCTATTTGCTTTATCAAAGATCAGTTGGCTATAAGTATTTGGGTTTATTTCTGAGTTCTCTATTTTGTTCCACTGGTCTATGTGCTGTTTTGGTGACTATGCCCTTATAGCGTAGTTTGAATTCAGGTAATATGTTACCTCCAGATTTATTCTTTTCGTTTAGTCTTGCTTTGGCTCTGCAGGCTCTTTTTTGGTTCCATATGAATTTTTGGATTGCTTTTTCTGTTTTTATGGGAATTGCATTGAATCTGTAGATTGCTTTTTGCAGTACGGTCATTTTCACAATATTGATTCTACTCATTCATGAGTATAAGATATGTTTCTATTTGTTTGTGTCATCTATGATTTCTTTCAGCAGTGATTTGTAGTTTTCCTTGTGGAGGTCTTTCACCTCCTTGGTTAGTATTTCTTAATTGGTTTTGTTCTTGCTTTTGTTTTTGCCGCTATTGTAAAAGGGATTGAGTTCTTGATTTGATTCTCAGCTATTATTTAATTTTCATGTATCTGCATGGTTTTGGAGGTTCCATTTGGAGATGATTTCCAATTTAATTTACTGTGGTCTGAAAAAATACTTGATATAATTTCAATCTTCTAAAATTTATTGAGACTTGTTTTATGGCCTACCATATGGCCTATCTTGGAGAAACTTCCATATGTTTGTATGTACTAACATAATATACGAATGTAATGTATATTCTGTGGTTGAGTAGAATGTTCTGTAAATACCTGTTAACTCCATTTGTTCTAGGGTATAGTTTAAATCCATTGTTTCTTTGTTGATTTTCTGTCTTGATGACCTGTCTAGTGCTGTCAGCAGAATATTGAAGTGCTCTACTATTATTGTGTTGCTGTCTATCTCATTTCTTAGCTCTAGTAGTAATTGTTTTATAAATTTGGGAGCTCCAGTGTTAAGTGCATATGTATTCATGATTGTGATATTTTCCTGTTGGACAAGGCCTTTTATCATTATATAATGTCCCTCTTTGTTTTCTTCAACTTCTGTTGCTTTAAAGTTTGTTTTATCTGATATAATAACTACTCCTGCTTACTTTTGGTGTCCATTTGCATGGAATGTCTTTTTCCACCCTGTTACCTTAAGTTTTTGTGAGTCCTTACGTGTTAGGTGAGTCTCTTGAAGGCAGCAGATACTTGGTTGGTGAATTCTTACCCATTCTGCAAATCTGTATCTTTTTAGTGGAGCATTTAGGTCATTTATGTTCAATGTTAGTATTGAGAAGTGAGGTACTATTCCATTCATAATGCTCTTTGTTGCCTGAATACCTTGGGTTTTTAACATTTATTTGCTTATTGTATTTTTTATGGGTCCTGTGGGATTCATGCTTTAAAAAGGTTCTGTTTTGATGTATTTCCAGGATTTGTTTCAGATTTACAGTGCCTTTTAGCAGTTCTTGTAGTGCTGGCTTTGTAGTGGCGAATTTTTTCAGCATTTGCTTGTCTGAAAAAGACTATCTAACCTTCCTTTGTGAAGCTTAGATTCAGTGGATACAAAACTCTTGGCTAATAATTGTTTTGTTTAAGGAGGCCAAAGATAGGGCCCCCATCCCTTCTAGTTTGCACAGTTTCTGCTGAGAAATCTGCTGTCAATCTGATAGGTTTTTCTTTATAGGTTACCTGGTACTTTTGCCTCACAGCTCTTAAGATTCTTTCCTTTGTCTTGACTTTAGATAGCCTGATGACTATGTGCCTAGGTGATGATCTTTTTGTGATGAATTTCCCAGATGTTCTTTGAGCTCTTTGTATTTGGATGTCTAGATCTCTGGCAAGGCCAGGGAAGTTTTCCTTAATTATTCCCTCCAAAATATTTTCCAAACTTTTAGATTTCTCTTCCCAGTAACACCAATTATTCTTAGGTTTGGTTGTTTAACTTAAACCCAAACTTCTTGGAGGCTTTTTTCATGTTTTAAATTCTTGTTTCTTTGTCTTTGCTGGATTAGGTTAATTTGAAAACCTTGTCTTTGAGCTCTGAAGTTCTTTCTTATGTTTGTTCGATTCTATTGCTGTTTCCTTCATTTCCTGAAGTTGTGATTGTTTTTTCTTTATGCTATTTCACTGAAGATTTCTCTTCTCACATCTTGTATCTTTTTTTTTCCTTAAGATGGACTTTCTTTTTATTTGCTTAAGGTGGACTTTACCTTTCTCTGGTGCTTCATTAATTAGCTTCATAATTGGCTTTCTGAATCCTATTTCTGGCAATTTAGGGATTTCTTCTTGGTTTGGATCCATTGCTGGTGAGCTAGTTTGATTTTTTAGGGATGTTAAAGAACCTTATTTTGTCATATTCCCAGAATTCTTTTTCTGGTTCCTTCTCATTTGGGTGGACTATGTCAGAGGGAAAGTCTGGAGCCCAAGGCTTCTGTTCGTGGTCTTTTGTCCCACAAGATGCTCCCTTGATGTAGTGCTCTCCCTGTTTTCCTAGGGATGTGGCTTCCTGAGAGTTGAACTGTAGGGACTGTTATTTCTCTTTTGAATCTAACTACCCAGCAGGGCTACTAGACTCAAGGCTGGTACTCAGGGTGTCTGCACAGAGCCCTGTGATGTGAACCATCTTTAGATCCCTCAGCCATAGATAGGAACACCTGCTCTGGTGGAGGTGGCGGGGGAGTGAAATGGACTCTGTGAGGGTCCTTAGTTGTAGTTGTTTAAGGCACTAGTTTTGTGCTAGTTGGCCTCCTGCCAGGATATGGAACTTTCAAGAGAGCATCAGTTATGTAGTATGGGGAGGAACAGACAATGGTTGGGGCCCTACAACTCCCAAGGGAATGTAACCTTTGTCTTCAGCTACCAGGGTTGGTAGAGAAAGACCATCAGGTAAGGGTAGGGTTAAGTGTGTCTGAGCTCAGAGTCTCCTTGGCGAGTCTTGCTGCAGCTTCTGTGGGGGATGGGGCTGTGGTTCCCAGGTCAATGGAGTTATATTACCAGGAGGATTATGGCTGGCTCTACTGAGTCACGGAGGTTGTCAGGGAGGTGGGGGAAAGTAGGCAGTTACAGGCCTCCCCCAGCTCCTACACAATCCAAAAGCCCGGTCTCACATCCACTGTACCCTCCAAACAGCACTGAGTTTGTTTCCAGGTAGTGGGTAAGCTGGACTGAGAATTTGCCCCAGGCTACCAGCCTCCCAGCTGAGAAAGCAAGCAGAGCTTTCCTGCCTCCTTGCCTGTGGAGTCTGCACACCGGATGATTCACACCCTCCCCTGAGTTCTGGCCAGAACACTTTGCATTCAGTTGGAATTGTTACGAAGTTCAGCTGGAGGTTTCCTTCTCCCTGTGGTCTCTTCCCAGTTCCTCTGGCAGCCCTCCCCAAAGACCTCTATGAAACAGTCAGAAATGGCTTCCCTGGGGACCCAAAGAGCCCACAGGGCTTTTCCTGCTGCTTCTTCTACCCTTGTATTTTACTCGGCTTTCTAAATTGTCTCAGCTCCAGGTAAGAAAAAATTCTTCTCCCATGATCTGGACCTTCAGGTTCCCCAGTAAGAGTGTGTGTTCAGAGGTAGACAATCATTCTTTCCCAGTTTCACTGTTTGGACACTCACAGTATTTAGGCTGTCTCCTGGTTCCTGCAGGAGCAATCCACTCCTCCCAAGGGTCTGCAGATTCTCTCAGCTGTCCTAGTATATTCCTGGCAGGTACTTATAGCAAATGTTCACAATGTGAGACTCCACATGCTCCTTTCTGTCCAAGTGGGAGCTGTAATTTATTCCTGCCTCCTATCTCTATTTCTTTTTTAAATTTTTTGAGAAGGAGTCTTGCTCTATCCACCCAGGCTTGAGTGCGGTGGCACCATCTCAGCTCACTGTAACCTCTACCTCCATGGCTCAAGCGATTCTCCTCTCTCAGCCTCCCAAATAGCTGGGATTGCAAGTTTGTGCCAGAACACCTGGCTAATTTTTGTGTTTTTAGTAGAGATGCAGTTTCACCATGTTGGCCAGGCTGAGGCTCAAACTCCTGACCTCAAGTGATCCACCCATCTCAGCTTCCCAACGTGCTGGGATTACAGGGCTGAGCCACCATACCTGGTCTGGAGCTAGTTTTAAGTATGCTTAATCAACCAATGACAACTCGCTTCAGTAAACGTGGTTTTATGAAGTAACCAAATATGGTTTTGTGAAGTAACCAAACAGCAAAAGGCCTTCACATCTGAAAGTCAGCCAATCAGGTAAAGACCCATTGACCATGCCTCTGAGTGCCAGGCAATCAACAACAGTCATATACAAATAAGCACATAACTACAGTGATGTTAAATTACTCCATGTTCTCTGAAAATCTGCTAGTCATTGAACTTCATCATTTTCCAAAACACTATAGAAGATCAGCATTCTTCTCTGCTTAGAGAGACTGTGCCTGGCTAGTATACTCCCATGACCTTAAGAAAGCAATACATTCAAGTGTGTGTGTGTATGTTGCGTGAGTGTGTTTCAGATATTAAATGGTGGCTTCATCTCTTCAAAGGATTGTGGGCACATGTGTGTATGTTTTTCAATATCCTACAAAAATGTTATATGCATTTTAATTGCATTTTATTATACGCAAATTATACTTTAATTGAAAAAAATGTAAAGAGTATTAGGAATAAACACAGCCAAAAAGAGGGGGACTGTTTAGAGTTGAGATGAAATTGTGGAACACCAACTATGTGGCCCCTCTTACATTCATATCAGGAGCTCCTAAGCCACTGATATGATGTCAGTGGGATCCACAGAACACAATTTGAAAGCATATGGTGTATACATTATGACAGTGCACTGAAAAATATTGTTTAAAATTCTACAAGTAATCATATTTTGTCAAATTTGGTGAGGTTTAAAAAGCATAAACTAAATTATCAGACAGCAGTGACATATAAGTTTGGGAAAGGGTCAAAATTCAGCAGCCTAAATCTTAGATCATTTAAGAAGATGGAGATATTGATTAATTTCTTAAATTTGCCTGCATGCTAAAAAAAATTCAAAGGCAATCATTAAGTAAACAACATAAAATATGTAACTTCCATTCCAGATGAAGAAAAACAAAGCAAATAATAATAATAATAATAATCTGGATTATCCAAAAGGAGGAAGGAAAGGGGAAAAAAAGAAGCAAAGAAAATACATTTTCAGTGAAGTGCTAGAGTCAGCTTATAGTCTCTCAGCAGCTTTCAAGAGCTGCTATGCACATCTCTTTTCATCTTTTCAACTCTACTTCAGTTATTTCATGTCAGTTGCTTGAATTCTGACATCTTGACAGTATTTACACCAAGGAAATAATCAAATTGCTACAAATTAATAATCAAATGCTTTTGCTTCAGAAAGCCTGTTTTTTTGTATTTGTTTAGAAGATATCCAAATAAAAATAGTAGAGTTGAAAAAATACGAACTCGATGTTGAGAACTAGTGACACTGAACAGAGACAATTCTTATAAGGAGGTAGCTTCAATTGTGTAGTTGTTACAGAGTGGCATAGGGCCAAGGATAAGTTGTTTTATAATAATGGGAAAAGCCTGAGCATGTTTACATGTAGAAGACAGGGACCGATCAGAAAAATAAAGCACACTTAAGATCCTGAAGAAAGAGAACATAATGATAAACAGGGTCTTGATGCATTGAGTGCACTGAATTAAGAACACAAATGAGAAGAAAAGAACAGAGCACCACTGTTATGTAATGGAAGGAGAGGTTGAATGCAGAGGGCTGGTGTTCCTAGCAAATATGGTTATGAGGCAAAGTACAATGTAAAACTCCCCATATATAGTACAACCACATCCACACATTTCTAAATCCAGCAAAATTTGGTCTAGCCAAGAAACAACAGCTTTTAAGATGAGATAGAATAAAGGTCTTGAAAGAACAGTGTGGACACTTTACTGCCATAGGAAACTACAGATATTATCTTGATGTCCAAGGCAGCTGCAGAACTAAGACTGTGGGCAAAAATTGCATCCCTTTGGAACCTACCTTTACTGTTGCTCCCTTTATCCTAATCTCATTTTTTTCTCTCTCTAGTTCCCAGCTCTCTCCTATGGAGAACTCTGCATCAATTTTCATGTGAGGGTCACATCTGTACTGAAGTGACCAGGAGAGGCAGAAGTTGGTGCATTTGCATCAATGGCTCTCATCCTTAATGTCATTTTTTTTTTTTCTCATCAAGGTGGAGGCATAATGTTCTTGAAGCAGCAAAAGGAGCAATTAATATCCTGACCCCACTTCCTATCCTTCTATTTAGGCTGAGAAGATGGGATTTAAAAGAAGCATTAAGCATAGGAGAGATACAAATTTTATTAGAGAAAATAAATGGAGATCATATTCAGAGAATGGTTGAGGATTAGAAGTGGCAAAGAGCTCTGTCGAAATATTCAAGAGAGAGGAGAAAACAATTATGTGAGGTAAAGATGAAGCACATTACCAGAGTAAAGTAAGAATTAGTGGAGGGGAGAAGAGACTCCAGAGACTTTTTTCTTGGATACTAACCAAAGGAGGATAGAAGTGAGATATTGCGTTTTTCTCTCACTACTAAATGAGATAGTGGAAGAAGGGATTTTGTATGTATCAATAGGTTCTCGTGATAGCACTGGGAAAACTGAAAACATTATCTAAGAACTTCTAAAGAGTGTAGTCCCTAGTCTAGAGTTTTGATCTCCTTTTCGCATGATTAAAGTTTTTGCTTGCATTCTACTGTTAGAGTGATTTTCTACATAATACAAGTATTTGACACACTGGGGAGGCTATTAGAAATAATTTAATGTAACATCTTAATTTTCTTCTTGATTTCTGAAAGATATGGGAATATAATTATGGAATATTTTTCTTGATCCAAACAGAAAATGACCAAATAGATTAGGGTGACACCACTTACAGAGGAAAATCTTGCAATTATTCTCCATTATTGAGTCAAAAGCCATTATCCACACATCTCCTTTTCAAGGCAAGTGTTGCCTAGGAGTTGGGACTCCAGATACTGGAAGAGTTAGGAAAGGCATCCAATCACTATGGCCTTCACTGTTCATCTGTAAAATGAGGGTGTTGGGCTGGATGATCTCAAAATACCTTGTCACCTCTAGAATCACAATGATTCTCTGTGACTATGTGCCCCTGTATAAAGAAGGCAATCATCCTCAGCATTCCTAAGAGAGAAGTCATTCTTAAGAGAGAAGACTCATAAACTAAGAGCTTTCTCACACAACAGCTGCTGACTAGATATTAGAAAAAAACTTTAAGTGAATTCATAGAACTTTAGAGCTAGAATAGACTAGTACTAGCCTGCAACCTGCCTCTTACAAGTAAGAATATAGTCCAAGATTGAGTTAATGACTTGCTTAAATGAACACACTGATTAGCAGTGCAATTTAGCTTTTTGCTCATGGGCTTCTGATATAAATATTTGGTGAGCTAAATTGAACTGCTTTTTAAAAAGCTTGTATACTTTTTATATAATTTCTATTTCATAGAGATTTAAATAGAAAACAAGATTTTTAATAAGGAGATTTAAAGAGGCTTCATCACAGCAGCAGTACATTACACTCGAGGACCTACAGTGGGTTTTTACCAGTTTATTTCTCATTACACATAGGAGTTCATTAGCTTGGGTGAGAAAATGACTTCTATATTCAATTAAAGTTCACTGTCCATCTCATTTTAAATGGGATTGTAATAGAAAATATTATACCAGGATAAAACTTCAGGTCAATTCTGTTCAGATTTCAGCCAAATTAATTATGTTTGAGGGACTATAAAATTTATAATTAAGCTTATGAAATATAGGTGGTTTCTGAGAGGGATGCTTGACAACTATTGATTGCTTTATAATCCATAATAATTATTTGGAATAGGAAACAGAATAAGCTCATCATTAAGTATTGATTCTTTTTAACTTGAAAGTAGTGATTAAAGGACTACTGTGATTTTATAATTCTCTGAAATATTTAGATTTGTAGGCAATGGTGAAATGCTTTTTGATGCATCTATTGAAATATAAATTGTACAAAGCAAAGTGTAATCACATCCAAGAAAAACAAGCTGCATCTTTTCTTTTAGAATATTTTGTGTTTGTCTTCAGTAGCATTTTAATTTTATTTTAGTCTTATGAACTGCTCTAGCTGGGACACTGTTTGCAATGTAAGGAATTTAAGATTTTAATTTTGTTCATGACAAAAAAATGGCATTTCACTGATGGTCTTTGATAATCAGAGTAGAAAAGAGTGGCCATACTGAAAAATAAATCACTAATCACTTCACTTAGGAAAATATTCCTGAAGCAAAGCTACAGCAAGGTAGAAAGTGAATACAAATCAATAAAATATTGTGTGAAGTTTAGCTTTTAGGGAAGAGAAAATATGTAACTTTCACTGTTTATCATACAGATTTTACATTAGACATTAATAGCACAGCTAAGGAGCCACCACTCATGTTTAGGTACGTAAATGCACATTGTACACATTGTAGATGTGTACATTTCTTGCAATTTTCCTCATAGATATTTTTGAAAAGGAACACTAGTTTTAATCTAATCTTTTTTTACAGTTTGAAAGTCCCAAACCATTTTTAACAATCGACTTCAATCTGTGTGTATAGGGTGAGAGGTGGTATGCATATGTGTCTGTGTGTCAGTGTTTCTTTTTGCCTTATGTTACCTATTACCTCAAGACAATTTTTAAAATAAGAAAATTAAATACTATAGAAGTTAAGTTAGTTACTCTATCATTAACTGGGATGACACAGCAAACATCAACCCCAATCATATTTTAAATAAAACTTCAAAACAACTCCTTGAAACAAGCACTGTAGAGTTAATGAAATGAAAATCTATACATGTAAACTGCAGAAAACAACATTTTGCCTTATTATTTTAACATTTATCATATAGAAACTATAGTATATTTGTGATTTTCATTCAGAGAACTGTTCATGTGTTAACACCATTTTTCAAGGAAAAAAAATAAAAGTGAATCTGAACTCTGTCATTTAGACCAAAAAATGTTTTAAAGAAATGTCTTATTGAAGTCCACAGTGAGTTCTAGAAGTAGAACTCATTTGTAGCTAATATTAAAAATTATGTTTGAAAATATTACTTTGGCTTAGTACTGGAAATATCTCTAAGATTCACTTTATGTAGTTTTGCAATTTAATGAAACCTAATGCTATATTAGAGAGGGTGGAAAAGTGAAGATATCCTCTGTTGTATTCTATTTTGTCTTTAAAGTTATCAGTATTGTAACACACGAAACTAAGTTAAATTGGATCTCTAATGAGCATTTTCTCTTGCTAACAAAAGCAACTGCTTAGTGTTTCCATTTATATGTGAAATAAATCAATAATGTGATATAGGCAAGGAAGAAGAACATGCTCACAAAGTCTACAGATTTCTAAATAATGAAAATACAGTCTTGGGAGTCACATTTACCAATATCTGTGATGCCAGGAGATGTGTCAATGGTCGTGCACTTGAAGATTGTGATCCTATCACCATGTTTACTACTGGATCTACATCTGAGATTGCTGGCTCTAGAGGTACCGTGTGTGTGGAGTTAGAGTTGTATCCATACCTTATCATTACTCATTTAATATTAAGCAAATTATTCTACTTCTCTGGGTCCTCTATGAGAATTGGAAATAAAAACAAAAGTCACACAAAAGATTTTTCCAAAGTGTGTTATACAGAATGAAACTTCTTATGATTTAAGTAAAGAATAAGTAAAAAATAAATCCCGTATTGAGGTATGATAAAGAAATATTAGATTAAACAAGTTTCATTTTTCCTTTCTATTCTAAAGCACATTTAAAAATTCTAAGAGCACAATATACTGTGTGGCATTTCTCAAATACCTTGCATGTGGAACTTTTGTTTTAACAGAGTCCTTACTGAATCAGCATTTGGGAAATGCTATTGTAAATAATGGTTCTTACAAATTGTAGAAGAGCAAAGTATCTGGAATTAAAAACTCCTTTTCTCATACCAAATGTATTAGTGCAATAAACATTTGATTTGTGGTCAGTAATCGAAGTCTTAAAGAAAACACAGAAGTTAGAAGATTTACTTTAAGTCAGATTATCTCTGAGGAATCAAGAGGCACAGCAAGTGGTTGAATTTACTATTCTAGAATTATATTGTACCCAAAGTCCAATTATCATGGGGTTATGATTATTACTTGATTTATTAGACCTAAGTAATATTGGAATGCAAATATCCTGGAGAAATATCCTGGAGATATCTCCAAACTCTAAAGGAATCAGCTGATTATATAACATTATACTAAAGCCTAATTTAGGATGTTAAAACATATATAGTATGATTATCGGGGGGTGGAGCAAGATGGCCGAATAGGAACAGCTCCAGTCTCCAGCTCCTAGCATGAGCGACACAGAAGACCGGTGATTTCTGCATTAACAACTGAGGTACTGGGTTCATCTCACTGGGGAGTGTCGGACAATCAGTGCTGGTCAGCTGCTGCAGCCTGACCAGCGAGAGCTGAAGCAGGGCGAGGCATCACCTCACCTGGGAAGCACAAGGGGGGAAGGAATCCCTTTTCCTAGCCAGGGGAACTAAGACACATAACACCTGGAAAATCGGGTAACTCCCACCCCAATACTGCGCTCTACCAAGGATCTTAGCAAATGGGCACACCAGGAGATTATATCCCACACCTGGTCGGAAGGGTCCCACACCCACAGAGCCTTCCTCATTACTAGCACAGCAGTCTGCTATCTAACCACAAGGCAGCAGTGAGGCTGGGGGAGGGGCACCCACAATTGCTAAGGCTTAAGTAGGTAAACAAAGCCCAGGGAAGATCGAACTGGGTGGAGCTCACAGCAGCTCAAGGAGGCCTGCCTGTCTCTGTAGACTCCACCTCTGGGGACAGGGCACAGCTAAACAACAACAACAACAACAACAAAAAAGCAGCAGAAACCTCTGCAGACACAAACGACTCTGTCTAACAGCTTTAAAGAGAGCGGTGGATCTCCCAACACGGAGGTTGAGATCTGAGAATGGACAGACTGCCTGCTCAAGTGGGTTCCTGACCCCTGAGTAGCCTAACTGGGAGACACCCTCCATTAGGGGCAGACTGACACCCCACACCTCACACGGTGGAGTATACCCCTGAGAGGAAGCTTCCAAAGCAAGAATCAGACAGGTACACTCGCTGTTCAGCAGGATTCTATCTTCTGCAGCCTCTGCTGCTGACACCCAGACAAACAGGATCTGGAGTGGACCTCAAGTAATCTCCAACAGACCTACAGCTGAGGGTCCTGACTGTTAGAAGGAAAACTAACAAACAGGAAGGACACCTACACCAAAACCCCATCAGTACATCACCATCATCAAAGACCAGAAGCAGATAAAACCACAAAGATGGGGAAAAAGCAGGGCAGAAAAGCTGGAAATTCAAAATATAAGAGCGCATCTCCCCCTCCAAAGGAACGCACTTCATCGCCAGCAACGGATCAAACCTGGATGGAGAATGACTTTGACGAGATGAGAGAAGAAGGCTTCAGTCCATCAAACTTCTCAGAGCTAAAGGAGGAATTACGTACCCAGCGCAAAGAAACTAAAAATCTTGAAAAAAGAGTGGAAGAATTGATAACCAGAATAATTAATGCAGAGAAGGCCATAAACGGACAGAGATGAAAACCATGACACGAGAAATACATGACAAATGCACAAGCTTCAGTAACTGACTCAATCAACTGGAAAAAAGAGTATCAGCGATTGAGGATCAAATGAATGAAATAAAGAGAGAAGAGAAATCTAAAGAAAAAAGAAGAAAAAGAAATGAACAAAGCCTGCAAGAAGTATGGGATTATGTAAAAAGACCAAATCTACGTCTAATTGCGGTGCCTGAAAGTGAGGGGGAAAATGGAACCAAGTTGGAAAACACTCTTCAGGATATCATCCAGGAGAACTTCCCCAACCTAGTAGGGCAGGCCAACATTCAAATTCAGGAAATACAGAGAATGCCACAAAGATACTCCTCGAGAAGAGCAACTCCAAGACACATAATTGCCAGATTCACCAAAGTTGAAATGAAGGAAAACATCTTAAGGGCAGCCAGAGAGAAAGGTCGGGTTACCCACAAAGGGAAGCCCATCAGACTAACAGCAGATCTCTGGGCAGAAACTCTACAAGCCAGAAGAGAGTGGGGGCCAATATTCAACATTCTTAAAGAAAAGAATTTTAAACCCAGAATTTCATATCCAGCCAAACTAAGTTTCATAAGTGAAGGAGAAATAAAATCCTTTACAGATAAGCAAATGCTTAGAGATTTTGTCACCACCAGGCCTGCCTTACAAAAGACCCTGAAGGAAGCACTAAACATGGAAAAGAACAACCGGTACCAGCCATTGCAAAAACATGCCAAAATGTAAAGATCATCGAGGCTAGGAAGAAACTGCATCAACTAACGAGCAAAATAACCAGTTAATATCATAATGGCAGGATCAAGTTCACACATAACAATCTTAACCTTAAATGTAAATGGACTAAATGCTCCAATTAAAAGACACAGACTGGCAAACTGGATAAAGAGTCAAGACCCATCAGTCTGCTGTATTCAGGAGACCCAGCTCACACGCAGAGACATACATAGGCTCAAAATAAAGGGATGGAGGAAGATCTACCAAGCAAATGGAGAACAAAAAAAAGCAGGGGTTGCAATCCTAGTCTCTGATAAAACAGACTTTAAACCATCAAAGATCAAAAGAGAAAAAGAAGGCCATTACATAATGGTAAAGGGATCAATTCAACAGGAAGAGCTAACTATCCTAAATATATATACACCCAATACAGGAGCACCCAGATTCATAAAGCAAGTCCTTAGAGACTTACAAAGAGACTTAGACTCCCATACAATAATAATGGGAGACTTCAACACCCCACTGTCAACATTAGACAGATCAACGAGACAGAAAGTTAACAAGGATATCCAGGAATTGAACTCATCTCTGCAGTAAGCAGACCTAATAGACATCTACAGAACTCTCCACCCCAAATCAACAGAATATACATTCTTCTCAGCACCACATCACACTTATTCCAAAATTGACCACATAATTGGAAGTAAAGCACTCCTCAGCAAATATACAAGAACAGAAATTATAACAAACTGTCTCTCAGACCACAGTGCAATCAAACTAGAACTCAGGACTAAGAAGCTCAATCAAAACCACTCAACTACATGGAAACTGAATAACCTGCTCCTGAATGACTACTGGGTACATAACAAAATGAAGGCAGAAATAAAGATGTTCTCTGAAACCAATGAGAACAAAGATACAACATACCAGAATCTCTGGGACACATTTAAAGCAGTGTGCAGAGGGAAATTTATAGCACTAAATGCCCACAAGAGAAAGCAGGAAAGATCTAAAATTGACACTCTAACATCACAATGAAAAGAACTAGAGAAGCAAGAGCAAACACATTCAAAAGCTAGCAGAAGGCAAGAAATAACTAAGATCAGAGCAGAACTGAAGGAGATACAGACACAAAAAGCCCTCCAAAAAATCAATGAATACAGGAGTTGGTATTTTGAAAAGATCAACAAAATTGATAGACTGCTAGCAAGACTAATAAAGAAGAAAAGAGAGAAGAATCAAATAGATGCAATAAAAAAGGATAAAGGGGATATCACCACCAACCCCACAGAAATACCAACTACCATCAGATAATACTACAAACACTTCTACGCAAATAAACTAGAAAATCTAGAAGAAATGGACAATTTCCTGGACACTTACACTCTCCCAAAAATAAACCGGGAAGAAGCTGAATCCCTGAATAGACCAATAGCAGGCTCTGAAATTGAGGCAATAATTAATAGCCTACCAACCAAAAAAAGTCCAGGACCAGATGGATTCACAGCAGAATTCTACCAGAGGCACAAGGAGGAGCTGGTACCATTCCTTCTGAAACTATTCCAATCAATAGAAAAAGAGGGAATCCTCCCTAACTCATTTTATGAGGCCAACATCATCCTGATACCAAAGCCTGGCAGAGACACAACAAAAAAAGAGAATTTTAGACCAATATCCCTGATGAACATCGATGCAAAAATCCTCAATAAAATACTGGCAAACCGAATCCAGCAGTACATCAAAAAGCTTATGCACCATGATGAAGTGGGCTTCATCCCTGGGATGCAAAGCTGGTTCAATATATGCAAATCAATAAATGTAATCCAGCATATAAACAGAACCAAAGACAAAAACCACATGATTATCTCAATAGATGCAGAAAAGGCCTTTGACAAAATTCAACAGCCCTTCATGCTAAGGACTCTCAATATATTCGGTATTGATGGAACGTATCTCAAAATCATAAGAGCTATTTATGACAAACCCACAGCCAATATCATACTGAATGGGCAAAAACTGGAAAAATTCCCTTTGAAAACTGGCATAAGACAGGGATGCCCTCTCTCACCACTCCTATTCAACATAGTGTTGGAAGTTCTGGCTAGGGCAATCAGGCAAGAGAAAGAAATCAACGGTATTCAATTAGGAAAAGAAGAAGTCAAACTGTCCCTGTTTGCAGATGACAAGATTGTATATTTAGAAAACCCCATTGTCTCAGCCCAAAATCTCCTTAAGCTGATAAGCAACTTCAGCAAAGTCTCAGGATACAAAATTAATGTGCAAAAATCACAAGCATTCTTATACACCAGTAAAGACAAACAAAGAGTCAAATCATGAATGAACTTCCATTCACAATTGCTTCAAAGAGAATGAAATACCTAGGAATCCAACTTACAAGGGATGTAAAGGACCTCTTCAAGGAGAACTACAAACCACTGCTCAGTGAAATCAAAGAGGACACAAACAAATGGAAGAACATACCATGCTCATGGATAGGAAGAATCAATATCGTGAAAATGGCCACACTGCCCAAGGTAATTTATGGATTCAATGCCATCCCCATCAAGCTACCAATGAGTTTCTTCACAGAATTGGAAAAAACTGCTTTAAAGTTCATATGGAACCAAAAAAGAGCCCGCATCTCCAAGACAATCCTAAGTCAAAAGAACAAAGCTGGAGGCATCACGCTAACTGACTTCAAACTATACTACAAGGCTACAGTAACCAAAACAGCATGGTACTGGTACCAAAACAGAGATATAGACCAATGGAACAGAACAGAGTCCTCAGAAATAATACCACACATCTACAGCCATCTGATCTTCGATAAACCTGAGAAAAACAAGAAATGGGGAAAGGATTTCCTATTTAATAAATGGTGCTGGGAAAATTGGCTAGCCATAAGTAGAAAGCTGAAACTGGATCCTTTCCTTACTCCCTACATGAAAATTAATTCAAGATGGATTAGAGACTTAAGTGTTAGGCCTAATACCATAAAAACCCTATAGAATACCTAGGTAATACCATTCAGGATATAGCCATGGGCAAGGACTTCATGTCTAAAACACCAAAAGCCATGGCAACAAAAGCCAAAATTGACAAATGGGATCTAATTAAACTAAAAAGCTTCTGCACAGCAAAGGAAACCATCATGAGTGAACAGGCAACCTACAGAATGGGAGAAAATTTTTGCAATCTACTCATCTGACAAAGGGCTAATATCCAGAACCTACAAAGAACTCAAACAAATTTACAAGAAAAAAACAACAACCCCATCAAAAAGTGGGTAAAGGATATGAACAGACATTTCTCAAAAGAGGACATTCATACAGCCAACAGAAATATGAAAAAATGCTCATCATCACTGGCCATCAGAGAAATGCAAATCAAAACCACAATGAGATACCATCTCACACCAGTTAGAATGGCGATCATTAAAACGTCAGGAAACAACAGGCGCTGGAGAGGATGTGGAGAAATAGGATCACTTTTACACTGTTGGTGGGAATGTAAACTAGTTCAGCCATTATGGAAAACAGTATGGCGATTCCTCAAGGATCTAGAACTAGAAGTACCATATGACCAGCCATCCCATTACTGGGTATATACCCAAAAGATTATAAATCATGCTGCTATAAAGACACATGCACACGTATGTTTATTGCGGCACTATTCACAATAGCAAAGACTTGGAATCAACGTAAATGTCCATCAGTGACAGACTGGATTAAGAAAATGTGGCACATATACACCATGGAATACTATGCAGCCATAAAAAAGGATGAGTTTGTGTCCTTTGTAGGGACATAGATGCAGCTGGAAACCATCATTCTCAGCAAACTATCGCAAGAACAGAAAACTAAACACCGCATGTTCTCACTCATAGGTGGGAACTAAACAATGAGATCACTTGGACTTGGGAAGGGGAACGTCACACACCGGGGCCTATCACGGGGAGGGGTGAGGGGGGAGGGATTGCATTGGGAGTTATACCTGATGTAAATGACGAGTTGATGGGTGCTGATGAGTTAATGGGTGCAGCACACCAACATGGCACAAGTATACATATGTAACAAACCTGCACATTATGCACATGTACCCTAGAACTTAAAGTATAATAAAAAAAAAAAGAAAATGTTTCCTGATAGTTCATTTATGCACAGCTCTAAGCAATAATTTAATTACTTAACTATGGAATGGTTATTCTAAAGAAATAAATATTACTTTGTCTATAAAAAAATATATATATATATAGTATGATTATCAACCCATAGAGAGTAAAGGTTGTTAATGCAGTCTACCTATATAGAAATAAGTGTCTCCAAGGGGCAGCTTCTGGCCCTGATGGCATGAAGAGGTTAGAAAATCCACTGCCCTTCAATAAAACATAAATCTATAGAAAATTATCCAAATAATTTCAACAATCTAGAAATTGATCAAAGGCAAGTAACAACTCATGAAGTATTTATATAGGAAAACCTCATATAATTCTATGTAAAAACAGTAGAAGTCTGCAACTTTATTGATGGGAGCTACTTCCACTATCTAGAAGATACCACATTCTAGACCATAGAACAAATTCCCATAAAATTAAAAGGATTGAAATAATACAAAGTGTGTTCTCCAACCATAATAAAGTTGATCTGGAAATAAAAAATAGAAATAAAAAGGAAATCTGCAAAAAAGTGGAAATTAAACAATGTAATTCTAAATAACTATAAGTTAAATAAGAAATCAAAAAGAAAATTGAAGATATTTTGAAGAGAATGAAAATAAAAACTGAATATAAAACTATGGGAGGCAGAAAAATCACATTTGTAGGAATATTTAAAGTTTTAAGCATTTATATTAGGAATAAAAAAGATCTAAAATCAATTACTGAAGTTTTCACCTCAAAAAATAGGGAAAATAAAATGTAAAAACATGAAATAAAAGAAAGATAATTTTGAAAGTTACTTACTTTTTTTTCTTAAACCCCTTTCATTCATTTCTTCTTGTATTTTTAATTGTATAGCTCTTTAAAGTAAGTAATAAATTTTGTTACCAGCCGTTCCATCATTACCTTATAAATGCCTTTTTATGAATCACTCTTTCTACCAAGTTGACAATGATACAAACAGGAGGTCGGGAAATACTGGGTAGAAGAGTGTCATTCCCTGGCAAAGATGCCACCCTGAAGCCTGGAAACACACAACCCCAAATGAGAACAGGCATTCCTGTATTTGCACTCAAATGTTTCCTTTTCCAACACCACTCTGGCCTACGATGTCCCTCTCCTGTGCCCATATAAACCCCAAGCTTCACTAGCAGAGCAGCACACCAGCACAGCAGAGGAGGAGAGAAGAGAAGAAGTGTCTGAATATCAAGACAAGTTCAGCTGAGGACAGTTGGAGTGGAGGTTGGCTGTGGGATGGTTGAACTCAAGGGGAAGATCATCTTCCCACTCAATCCCCTCTCCAGCTCCCCATCTCACTGAGAGTCACCTCCATCACTCAATAAAATCCCCAAACTCACCTTCCTTCAAGTTCATGTGACTTAATTCTTCATGGACGCCAGACAAGAATTCAAGATGCACTCAGTGTGGGAACTCAAAAAGGCTGTCACACTGACTCTTCACTGAGCGGTTTAACATTTAAGCTGTCCCTGGACAGCAGGGCTAAAGAGCATTGTAATACCCCTACACATTGCCATGGGGCTGGAGCCCAAAAGCACTCAACCCAGCTCCTGCATCTGCTCACTTGCAGACTCCCCCTCCCATAAGGGGTTTGAGTGTATGGCAGCCAAGTAAACAAGCCACACTTCTGTCACAAGTCCCAAGAGGGGATCAGGGAACTCTCCCATTTCAATAATAGATCAGATTGAATCTATTGAATACAGTGAGATAAATAAAGCTATGTTAGCTTTGTCTAGCATGATGGTGACAGTGCAGGAGAAAAAATAGATAATTGTGAAAGACATAGGGAATACTATTGATATGATTTGGTATTCAGTAGCATATGACAATAAAACGTGAAGGGGGTTACAGAATGACAGGTTTCTGGCTTAGCCTACAAGATGGATAGTCATAGTAAATTTGAGATCCTGTGAGATATCCAAGTAGAAATAACGACAAATAGGGCACATTTACAATGATAATAACACAGAAATCTCCTTGAACTTTAGCTGTAAATATTCTATTTTCAGTCTAGTTTGATTTTTCATTCTGCATTCTGTGAGGTCTGTAAGTATGTGCCATAAATAAGACCACGTGTAATTTTTATTTTTATTTACAATACCTGACATAGATGGAGTATGTCTGAACTAAGGCAACAGAAGTAGGAATGGTAGATTAGGGAAAGGTAGAGGAGAGATTAAAGAGGCAGAGTCAACTGAAGTTAGTAATTGATCATATGTAGGTAATTAGGACAAAGGAAGGAGACTAAAGTGATTCCTCAGTTTAAGGCATGGGCATCTTGAAAAATGGTAGGACAGTTGGTTAAAATATAGATTATATGAGCAGAAGAAGTCTTGAAAAATGTATTGAGTGTTGTTTTGATAGGCTGAGGATGTGGTTATGTTCAGTTGAAGGTGAAAAGTAGGAAGTCAGAAGTATTGGCCTGAAGTCTGTATAATAAATCTGAGCTACAGATACAGTATTGAAAGCCAGTGTGTATGGTGATACACAGGTGTGAATAATATAAATTCAGTCTTGGGTTTAAACCAAAAAGAAGAGTTCTAAATGGAACCTTGAGGAACACCATTATTTAAGGTAATAAGTATGGAAAAGACCATGAGCTCATTGAAAAGTATTGAATACGTTTAGGAATGAGTAGCCAGAGAGGAAAGAAAAAAAGCAGAGAGAGGTGCTATGTTTCATTATTTTTTAATTTTATAATTTGCAATTTCCTCTTTTCTTTCTTATTTGCTGCTGTGAAGTGTCACATGGTTATTTCGAATTCTGAAAAGAAAATAGTGGAATTTTCTACTTCTACTTAATTTTTTTTCATCTCCTTTTTGAATTATATGTTCATGAATGTTTTTACATTGTACATAAATCAGTAAATACACACACATATACATAGATTGGGAAGTGAGAGTGCTTTTACAAAGAAACCCAAAATTTCTTTCTGATAGGGGTATGCATCGAAGAAAGTTTGAGAAGTACTGGTCTATGCCTATTACAATAATTTCCTAAGCCTGCTTGTAAAATAACACCTCCAGCTAAATTATCTTTCACAGTATTACTGGAGAAGACTTTTTGAATGTCTAACCATGACAGTTTTCTGTACAGTTATTTCTGATGAATCACTGAAGTTTAAAATTCAATGTCCTTTTCATTGTAACCCACCCTAAATCCCACAGTTAGCTCCAGTTGTATTTTTGGAGCTTTCTTCCCAGGGATTGAGTGCTTTTGCTATATTTGTGTTTTCTCTATTTTCTGAACATACCCTGATGTTCTTAAAAATTTGCTGTTCCTTCAGTGTCCTCTATTAAAAATTTCCTAATAAATATAGCCTTCCCACATCCCAATAGGCAAAATTGAGGGTTTTTTTCCCCACCATACAATTCCAAAGGACATTTAACTGTAAGCATTCAGCACTTTGCCCATGCGTACCCCATGTCTGTATTTGTGTTTACGTCTGTCTCTCATTCTAACTGTAATCCCAGAGAAGGAAGGACCTATTTTCATTTTGTTTTAAATTTCCCATACATCTTAATGGCAATTTACCTACCTGGGTTTTAAAAAGAGGATTTTTGAGTTATTTTGAGTTGAATCAAAAGTAAGATCAATAACTTATTCTTAGTAACAAAGAATAAGAAACATATCTTGTTAGTTACTTATTTATAAAATAATACCCTGTATGCATTAGCCATGGATTTATATTGCTATTTATAGCTCTTCCAATGCTTCTAGGTTTAGATACGATATCACATCTGAAAAGATCTCATGGACACTTGGGAGCATTTTCCTGGAAAATCTTTGCAATAACTTTAAAATATATTATTTGAAAATAGTAATATTTTTAAAGTGTTAATTTTTATTTTATTTTAAGCCAGATGCAAGGCCCTCAGGGAAATCACTGAGTCATATTTTGTCACTTGTGAGGTTCAAAGGACATCTCTGGAAATTGGCATACAAATATATCATTATCATAGTTGCCTCTAAAAACTGTGTTACATTTAAATATAAATGAGTTCTTATGATATTTACAACTAAAATTTTATTACGTTTTCCATTAGCCTAGGTTTGTCTTTTCTAGAGTTTCACACAAGTGTGAGAACTCCCTCAACTGAAGAACCATAGTAAGGGAGTAAAGAGGTGTGACTCTCCATCGGTTTTATTGACAATATATTCTCTAAGATTAGAGGTCTTCAGAGTTGTTCAGACAGCAAATAAAATACTAGTTAAATAAATGTTATTGATACCATCCTTATAAAAGAATGAAAAGAATTATTCATTTGTCTGAAGAATTAGAACAGGTGAATAGGTTCCACTGAAATTTGATATGTTCAGAGGAACACATGCGCCTATTTTCATAGTAATAAATACCATAATTTCCCTGAGAAAATGTGGGATTTTAATAAATTGTGCTTCTGGTTTACTTCTCAGTGGGGCTGTGGTGGCTTCAGGTTCATGACAAACCCAATTATTTCATTGTTGAGCCACCCCTTCGGGAAGGCAAAAATAAAAAATAAAAATCCATGAGAGAAAAGAAAATAATATGAAATATTGAGTACCTCAGGCTTGCCGCTGGAAAATTTGCGTGTATTTTCTTATTAAGTGCTCACAAAGCTATCTGTTGTCAAAATGCATAACTTAGGAAGGGGCTTCAGGATGACTGAGCAGAGGTATCTTGTATTCATCCTACACAAAGAACACAACTGGTATTGACAGTGAGCCTGGAGTGGCTCTTCAATATAAGCAAAGGGTAAGTGAGACACACCCACCAGTCCACATTTCCATTGTGGATCCTAAAATCCTAGCCATGGGACAGCCCCTCAACCCTCAAATGCCTTCAGACTCACATAGAGAGATGCCTGGGGACCACACAATGGCATTGCTACAGAGAGGGGGCTCACACTGTGTTCCACATGCCTCTGAGTCCTAGGAAGCTATATACCCAATTTTGACAGCTCAGCCCTATGAGATTAGTCTTCTCTGGGGCCCAAAAGCTCCTGCATTTCCACATCCCTGGAGCCACTTGGACATCCCTTGCCCACAGCTACCCCCTTGGATGGCTGCTGCTGCCAGGGTTATAGAATGAGTCATTGGCAGTCACCCAGCAATTTCCAGCAGTGAAATTGCTGCTCATTTACATCATCTGAGGCTGAAGCATAGGCTTCTTGTTCACACGCCTATGGCTGCTGAAAGCAACCTTGTTCTTCCCAGTAGAAGGTTGCAGCATATCCACTGCTGCCACCTCTCAAGCATTTCAACAGATGTCTGGGAGCACCCTGACCTTGCCTCCATAGCCAGCACCTGCACACATCACAAGGATGCCTGAGGTCAGGTCTGCCTGGCCTGGCTCTGCAGCCCCCAGTGCCTGAGCATGTCATACAGAGGCCTTAGGGACTGCCATCTTTGCCACTAGCATTGGCACCTGACCATTCCTTCTGGGCACCTAAGGAAGGGCCTGCCCAACCTTCTGCTACCACCACAGCTAGTATGCACCTACAGGTGCACATGCAGGCCTGGGGAGTAGTGTGCCCAGTCCATCACAGCCACCACCAACACCAGCGTGGACCACTTGAGAGCCAGAGGTTTTTCTTGCCACTGCTACTGACATTACCCATGCCATATCCGCTGCCCAGAGGAAAAAGAACCAGTCTATTTGTCTGACCCACCACTGTAACTAATAGCACCCAAACAAGCAACCTGGAAGCTCAAGAATCAGGCCATCAGAACATGCTACCCCTGGTGCCAGCCTATGCTGCCCTGGGCTGAAGAACAGACATACTCAGCCTGCTGCTGTCATCACTGGGGCCTTAATCCTGGACAATGTGTCATCACTGTCCACAGCAAAACCTTACTACAGCCTTCACTAACAACCACACCTCAAGACAGTGAGGAATGCACAGACACCAGGGACACTTATTTCCCCCAAAGAAATTATACAGAGACTACACTAATTCACACACCCAGAATTAAGGTCAAAATGCCCTACCTCACCAAAATTATAGATACATCTTTAGGAAAATGCCTTTCCCTATGAAAGCCAATTTTAAAAGTTGGAAAAAGCAACTGTTAGACTTGATGCACACATATGAACATAAGGACACAAGAAACACGAAGAGCGAGAAAATGTGACACCTTAAAAGGAACACAATACTTCTTTGACAACAGATTCTAGTCAGAAAGAAATTTATAAAATCCCTGAAAAACAATTCAAAATAAGGATAATTAAGAAGCTCAATGAGATAAAGAGAAAAGAGACAATATAGAACAAATCAGAAAAAATAATTCAGGATATGAATTAGAAATTTACCAAAGATAAAGATCTCAGAAAAAAAGAGCACATATTCTAGAACTGAAAAAATTCATTGAATGCAATACAAAATACAATTTAAAGCTTCAACAATAGACTAGGTCAAGCAAAGCAAAAAAAAAAAAAGAAAATAAAATAGAACTTAAAGACAGATCTTTTGAAATAACCCAGTCAGACAAAAATAAATTGTAAAAAGTGAACAAAGTCTATATGACATACAAAATACAATAAAGCAACCAGATATTCAAATTTTTGGTATCCTGGAAGATAAAGCTATAAATTAAAGTGGCAGAGACCATAAAATGGAATAACAGCTGAAAACTTCTCAAGTCTAACAAGATTTTAGACATCCAGATGTAGGCAGCCGAGAGATTGCCAAATAGCTACAATTTTAAAATACCTTGTCAATGGCATATGCTAGTCAAACTTTCAAATGTCAAAGACAAAAAGAGAAAACCAGCAAGAGAAAAGTCTGTAGCCATTTGTAAGGGAAGCCCCATCAGACTATCAGTGAATTCCTCAGCAGAAATTCAGGTAATTCAGGAAAAAATGGGATGATACATTCAAATTGCTAAACAAAAAAAATGACTACAAACAAAAGATATTATACTTAACAAATCTATCCTTCAAAAGGCAAATAAAGTATTTCTCAGGCAAGCAAAAACTAAAGGAATTCATGTTTAGAACTGTAATATACTCTTGATGAATTCATCCCTTTATCATTATATAATAACCTTCTTTGTCTTTTTTTCTAAAATGTGTTGTAGGACTAGACTGGTCTTACAAGAAATGCTGAAGGAAGTCCTGCATCTGAAAAGAAAATGATAAAATTTACCATGATGGAAACACAAAACCATAAAATCCACTGGTAAAGCAAACACAAGTAAGGAAAAGAAAGGACTCAAAAGTTATCACTACAAAAAACCAACAAACTACGATGAGAAACAATAAGAAAAAATTGAACATGAGGGATTTTTGTTTTTCTTCTATTTGCTAAGGTTTTCCTCAAACCATATTCTGCCACCAATGCCATTTTCCAAATACCACCACAATCGTTATTAATCAGACACAGTCTCCTTTGAATTTAAAAATTTATGCTTTTTCTACATTGGCTTGAAGTCTTATACCTCATCTTAGGCAAGTAATTTCCTACAAGGTAGTCCAGT
This sequence comes from Chlorocebus sabaeus, assembly GCF_047675955.1. Lineage (NCBI taxonomy): Eukaryota > Metazoa > Chordata > Mammalia > Primates > Cercopithecidae > Chlorocebus > Chlorocebus sabaeus. Next base: position 97,485,445 of record NC_132916.1, on the reverse strand, counting down.
GTTCTCAATCCTGGGTCATATCAGAGAGTTCTTACATATAAAAAAATTTCATTAAAAAATTAGATTTGATAGTGAAAAGTGGATGAAAAAGTGTTTATTCTATGTTTTATGGGTACATATGCTGCTATCTACGTCTAGGTGTTCATGAAATATTTATCTGGTGTCTCCGTCTCCTAGACCATCAGAATCATGAAAGAGTTTTGAGGGTTGTTTGAGTTCCAATAATAGCAACAAGATTCTTGTCCGATGCTCCAACCTAATGGTTTTACTGCAAGAAGCCAGCCTTTATTTAATCTTTGGAGCACAGTGATAATAACACTGGTTTTGGAGGCAGATTTAAATCCAGGTTCTGTTATGTATAGCTGTATACTTTTGGAAAGGGCATTTAAGACAGTTTTCCTCATCAAAAAAGCATCAGTGATAATAATATTATTTATCTTTGATGCTTTTTTTTTGAGACGGAGTCTTGCTCTGTTGCCCAGACTGACTGGAGTGCAGTGGCACAATCTTGGCTGACTGCAACCTCCTCCTCCTGGATTCAAGTGATTCTTCTGCCTCAACCTCCTGAGTAGCTGGGACTACAGACGCATGCCACCTTGCCTGGCTAATTTTTGTATTTTTAGTAGAGACGGGATTTCGTCATGTTGTCCACGCTGGTCTTGAACTCCTGAGCTCAGGTGATCTGCCCCCTCAGCTTCCCAAAGTGCTGACATTACAGGCGTGAGCCACCATGCCCAGCCTCTTTGATGCCTTTAAATGCATGTTTAAAGTGCTTTACGTGTGTTATAATGTTAACCATTATTTCTAGTGGGTTTCTTTAACTCTTATTTTTGCACTGCAGGTAAACATCTGTACTCTGTCTCTCTGTTGAGAAAGTACATAAGTATATATAGACTATATATAGAGAGTATTATAGAGAGTGTACATACAGTGAATACATACATATATACATATATATATATGTATAAAGTGCTTTGCATGTATTATAATGCTAACCATTATTTCCAGTGGATTTCTTTATCTCTTCTTTTTGCACTACAGGTAAACGTCTGTACTCTCTGTCTCTGCCTCTCTCTGTAAAGACAGAGAGTACATAAATATATAAGACTATATATAGAGAGTATATACATAAGTGTGTATATATACACATATGTAGAGAGAGAGAGAACCTACAGAGAATACATACATATATAGAGACGATTAGATAATACTCTATATTAGATAACAGACTATTCAATATGACTATTAAGATTAAAACTAACCTCTATATATTAGTGCAAATTTAGTACAAATGCCCATAAGTTCTTCTGGTAATCAATTATTGGGTTTTTTAGTCTCTCAATAGCTTTACATTTATATAAATAATACAAATTTTTACTATTTATTTTTCTACACATTATTAACAGATTCATTTTTATATGTACTCCTTTATAATTCACATTCTTGTCAAATTTTTGAATGAATGTCATTGTATCTTATCTGATAGGCATACAAATGTACATTTTGAGGGTATATAGTAATATTTACTTTATGAATAGTGGTGATGATGATGGGCATGATAGTGATGATTATGATTCAATGGTGATGATGATGTAAAAAGTAATGATGATAGGGATAGAAGAAATTGGAGTTGCAATGCTAGCTAATATTAACTTTTTCATATGTTGAGTTTCAGAAAATAAAATCAAGCTTTTATAAATTAGCTTATTTAATCTTCTCAGCAATTCCATGCAGAAAATAAGATTTTTCTTATTTTTTTTAAAATTTAGCTTTGGAGATATTAAGAAATATTCCCAAAATCGCTTATAGCAGGCAGAGCTTTGATTCTAATTGAGACTGCCTGACTCCAGAGCCAAGTAGGCTAATGACAGCATGTTTAGTTTCAGCTTTTTAATTTTTTTTCAAATGTCAAGAAACATGTTTAATTAAATTGAGTCAATAAAGCAGAATTACCTGTAGAATTCTCTTATGCCAAATTGGGCTCAGGCCATTGGTTTGAACATGTTTTAAAATCACCTAGAATAGCATCAAGGTACATTTTTTGTGAAACATTTTGTTTTGTTTTAAAGAACCTCTTCTTAAAATGCATAAAATAATGATGACACATTATTGTTAGACTTTTTCTTCCATTTAATTTACTATAATATCCTATTACCTCAGCTTTCACTTTTCTTGTTGAACATACATACAGCATACTTTGGTTAATAATAAGCATAATTTTAAAACAGAATTTCAGAATACTTGTAAAAGGTGACAGGACTGAAAGAATAAGCATCAATAGGAATAAAATTTAAAACATATTTTTTGGAAATGAAATTTTAAGAATTATTGATAAGTGTTTCCTTAATTTCTCAAAGCCCTAGTTTCCTCATTTATAAAATGACTATAATAATACACATCTCATTAAATGGTTATGAGGGCAAAAGTTACAAATTGTTGTTATGGGCTGAATTGTCTTGCCCTGAAGTTCATATGTTGAAGTACTAACCCCTAGTACCTGAGAATGTGTCTGACATTCTGGACAATTAACTTGAGTTAATTAAGTTAAAATATTTGTATTTGTTCTAAAACAATCAATTGTCCTTATTTTTTAAAGAGAATTTTGATATAAAAGGCGACAACAGAGACACATGGGAGCAGTGAGATAAGTGTGTGAAGAGTCAGCAAGAGGGCAGACATCTGCAAGCCAAAGAGAGAGGCCTGGCGCAGAGCATCCCATTTTTGTCCTGCTGACATCCTGATCTTGGACTTCCAGACTCCAGAACTGTGAGAAAATAAATGTCTGTGGTTTAAGCTACAAACTGATGATATTTTATTATGTTAGCCTTATCATACGAATATGATAGTATGTAAGTAAATACTATAGACACCACGTGTATCTAATTATGTTCTTCTGTCAGCCATTAGTGTGACAGGTTAAGTCCACCCAATACTTTGGGGAGTTGCTTTTGGAAATTGTTACTATAGCTTCCTTCAGACCATCACAAACTTCCAGGATCCTCCAGAAATAGAATGCTCTAACGTTGTGCTTAGTGTTACATCTAGGTTGCCCCCAAATTTTTCCCAGCATTCCTGCTCCACCAGTTTTCAGCAGGACCTCTGTGCCCAAATCACAGAAGGTTCTCTCTGAAATCTTGCTCCTCCTCATTGGCAGTTCACTATGACATTTTATATGTGAAAAAGTCATGATAGAAACTGTTGGTAGTTCCTGGTTCTCCTAGTCTAGACTTATTCTAAATCAGACCCTGTTCACCAGGCCCTGTGTACCTGGCTCTTTTTCCTAATTCAACCAAACTCTTTATTGCATGTGTGGAGGGTTTAGAAGAGAGAACATTTTCTATCCTTCCCTCAGTCATAGCAGTACTGGTTGGTATCAACACAGCATTCTGGGTCCAAGCTCCTCTTTCAGGGACAGATTTTGCTGCTCTCTAAGTGGCAATATACCTTGGTGTGGGACCAGGATCAGAAGGATTTCTTGATCTTCCCACAAAAGTAGACTACACTGAGCATACACCTTGTGGGATTTTCTTTCCCTTCCCCAGCAACAGATGACTTGCTTTGATCCCTTCCCCTATGAACAATGGATCTTTACCTGCCTTCTATTCCCAAGCTGCTTGAGGCTTTTTCTTCACATAATTAAACAGCTCAAGACATAGGCAAGGTTTTGTGCCCACACACTTTTTCCTTCCCTGCCTCTAATTTTCCTCATGAGTATATAGTAGAGGCTTATGAAAAGTACATGGCAAATGAATGCACACTCTCACTGGGTCTGGAGTTCTCAAAGGTTCTAAATTGTCATGCTAGCCCACTTCCAACTTCTAATAAAGTATTGTATCAGGTGAACCCCACTCCCGATATTCAACATGGGTTCTTTTCTATTTCCCTAAGTGTCGGCTAGTCTGAGAAATAAAGGGAAAGAGTACAAAAGAGATAAATTTTAAAACGGGTTGTCCAGGGGAGACATCACATGCTGGCAGGTTCCGTGATGCTCCCTTCCTGAGCTGTAAAACCAGCAAGTTTTTATTAGCGATTTTCAAAAGGGGAGAGTGTACAAATAGGATGTGGGTCACAGAGATCACATGCTTCGCAAGATAATAAAATATCACAAAGCAAATGGAGGTAGAGTGAGATCACAGGACCATAGGATGGGGCGAAATTAAAATTGCTAATGAAGTTTTGGGCACACATTGTCATTGATAACATCTTATCAGGAGACAGGGTTTGAAAGCAGACAACCTGTCTGACCAAAATTTATTAGGCGGGAATTTCCTCATCCTAATAAGCCTGGGAGTGCTACAGGAGACCGGGGCTTATTTCATCCCTTTGTCCTTGATCATAAAAGACAGCCACCCCAAAGCAGCCATTTTAGAGGTCTACCCTCAGGGATGCATTCTCTTTCTCAGGGATGTTCCTTGTTGAGAAAAAGAATTCAGCCATATTTCTCCTATTTGCTTTTGAAAGAAGACAAATATGGCTCTGTTCCACCCAGCTCACCAGCAGTCAGAGTTTAAGGTTATCTCCCCTGTTCCCTGAACATTGCTGTTATCCTGTTCTTTTTTCAAGATGCCCAGATTTCATATTGTTCAAACACACATGCTCTACAAACAATTTGTACAGTTAACACAATCATCACAGGGTCCTGAGGTGACATACATCCTCCTCAGCTTATGAAGATGACAGGGTTAAGAGATTAAAGTAAAGACAGGCATAGGAAATCACAAGGGTATTGATTGGAGAAGTCATACGTGTCCATGAAATCTTCATAATTTATGTTCAGAGACTGCAGTAAAGACAGGCATGAGAAATTATAAAAGTATTAATTTGGGGAACTAATAAATGTCCATGAAATCTTCACAATTTATGTTCTTCTGCCATGGCTTCAGCTGGTCCCTCCATTTGGGGTCCCTGACTTCCCGCAACAGTATTGAAATTTAATTGTTTTCCTCTTACCTGCTTGTATGGTGTTTTTGTCCCATGTTTTGCCAAAGGTGCAACATTCATCTGTTCCATTTCTCCTCAGAATGGCCTGTCATTCTAGAATTTAGTCCACCTGATTGCCTTGAGATCTCAGCTCTGATATGTCAAAAAACATAATAATTTTGAAGATTATCTGGCCTTTTCTTCTTGCTAATTAAGGTGGGAGTGATATTCTCTTGTAGGACATCATAAACTGAAGCACAACTCTCTACTGACAATCCTTTGAGAAGACTCCAAATATGAATACCTGAATATGCTGAGACTGTAGAATGCAAGAGTATAAAACAGCAAAAATGTACTTTTTATCAGTGAATCCAATAAATATATTTCATAAGAATGATATCTTTCACTTGAAATGTATATACATATATTTTTTAAGTATCCCTAGTGATTCTATGAAGAGGTCATTTAAAAGTTAAGAATGCTCAAAGAAGTTTTGGAACAAATTTTATTTCATCTAGAGTTATTTAATTCACAGTTACACTTCAGAATAAAGTCATCATGGTAGAAATTAAGTGATTTCATATTATGAGGAGACACCAGACAAGAAAGACTTGCTTTTTTGTTTGTTTTTGTTTTTGAGGTGGAGTCTCAGTTGTTTGTTGTTGTTGTTGTCGTTTTTGAGATGGAGCTCAGGCTGGAGTGCAGTGGCATGCTCTTGGCTCACTGCAGCACCCGCCTCCTAGGTTCCAGCCATTCTTCTGCCTCAGCCTCTGAGTAGCTGCGATTATAGGCATGCACCACCATACCTGGCTAATTTTTTTATTTTTAGTAGAGACGGGGTTTCACCATGTTGGCCAGACTGGTCTTGAACTCCTGACCTCAGGTGATCTGCCCACTTCAGTCTTCCAAAGTGCTGGGATTACAGGTGTGAGCCACTGTGCCCAGCCAAGACTTGTCTTTTGAAAGTAAGAATAATTTACCTAACCCCCAGAGTATCTCCAATACATTCTGAAATTTATCAGATATCCAACCAGAAGAGAGATACAGCATTGTATATCCAAAATTACAAATAAAAAGTACCATAAACTTCATTAATAGACAATTAGAAGTATATGTCCAGAACATACATTTGTAAAACTGTGCTATAAAGTAATAGAATTCAACAGACTGAATGTTAGATCTATAAACCTATGGTATCGATTCACTAGAGAATGAAACAATAAGAAAATCAATGTCTCAAGAGAAAGTTCAATATTTCTAACGGAAGAAATCCTGCATATATATAACAAGGGGTTACTAGTGGCTTGAGAAACTCCGGGAAGCCTATATAGAGAATGTTTTATCAACCTCCCCACTGAGAATGTTTCTGTGGAAGAGGAAGCACAGGAAAGTACTGCATCTTTTAAAATCTTGAAGCAGGGACTGAATATTTACTCTCAGGGGGTGGTACATTTGCAAAAAAGTATTTTGTTATATTACCAAAAGAAAACAATCTGAGGTACAGATGGAAAGAAAATGTTAGATTATTCAGAAGGCTCTAAATTCTGGAATTTTTTGTTAAAGCTTCTGAATATCTGTACATCTACTAATATAATTTTAGTAATATGCATGTAATTACAAACCTACAAATTTGTTGGTACTACTATGTCAATAAATGTTTCCAACTCAACATTTCTTAAAATACGGATAGGAGAACAGAAAATTTATATTCCTCCAACTTCTTTACCACTTTATGGATTTTAGTAAGATAGGAAGCAGTCTACCCTGAACACATTTTAGGAAAACCCAGCTTTTCTTCTATATTCTGACAAGCAAAAAACCTATGAAAGTAAAAAAGGCTATCTTCTCTCTTGCCCAAGGATACCACTTACATTCAGTTCAATCACAAGAACAGATAAAAAAGGGTAAATTGCAATAGGCAATTTGTCACTTTCCTATGATTAACAATCATTACATTGCTCATTGCTTTGCCACTGTGTCTGTGTATATAATTGTATAAATTTTTTTCTGCTTATCCGTGGAATATCATACCTAGACAATTTGAAATCTACTACATGCTTGTTCACTATTCCTATTATAGCTAATCTCTTGAATGTTAAAATTAACCTGTCTATTTAAAGTTATGATATTTGATAATGATAACAAGTACTACATTTATGAAGCGCTTATTACATGCTAGTCATTTGGTATACATTACACACTTTAATTTTTACCACAGCTTTGAGATGCATGAAATATTATGATCTTTATTTTATAGATTAGTAAAATGAGGCTTACAGTGTTTGTGTCATGTACAATTTCACCTAGCCAAGTAATAGAAGGAAAATCTGATCTGATATGTACCTGAATACTACGTATCTTCTACCTACTGCACTATACTGTCTCATCCTTCCAGCAAGAATGACTTCAAAAGTTTACTTTTGTATATTTAACTTGGATACTAATAAATATTTCTTGACTTTGAACTACATAGGACCTTTTTGTTTTTTTTAAGAGGAATTTTGCTCTTTTGCTCATGCTGGAGTGCAGTGGCATGATCTTGGCTCACTGCAACCTCTGCCTTCAGTTTCAAGTGATTCTCCTGCCTCACCTCTGAATAGCTGGGATTACAGGCGCCCACCGACATGCCCAGTTAATTTTTGTAGTTTTAGTAGAGACGGGGTTTCACCATGTTGGCCAGGATGGTTTTGAACTCCTGACCTTGTGATCTGCCCGCCTCAGCCTCCCAAAGTGCTGGGATTACAGGCATGAGCCACCATGCCCGGTTGCATAGGATTCTTAATAGTCTCGGACGGTGGCTCATTTCTCTAATTATTGCAAAATTGAGTTTTACAATACATCACCCTATATTTCTCAACCAAACAGCTGCTCTTCAGTAGCATCCTGTAGTCTTGCAGTCCTCCACCATCAGCTGCTAGTTATTCCATATAGCCGAGTCATTTAAAAAAACACATGAGAAACTGAAACCACACAGTCATATTGACACATGATGGGCTTTTTTGGATAAATACTATATGGCCTCAAGTCTGGATTGATTCCAAGCATTAACTAAGTGCTTATGACAAGAATGTGTTTGAAAAGAATGGATTTTATTTGGTACATGTAGTTTTAATAACTACACTTCAATATTTCAAGCCCTAGGCACTACAGCTGCATTCCTCTGAGAATTTTCCTCATCAGAAACATTGTGGAATTAGGTACTATATAACATTTGGTGTAAAATCAAAGTATTTCTGAGAAGGTAAAATGTAATATTATTCAACTCAACTTAAAACATTTTAAAAATACTCCTACAGCCCTGGAAACTGTTCACTAGGCCATTGAATGCATGCTATTTTGACACAATGTCGCTGAAGAGACAGGAGTTTGATTCTACACTGATATGTCAACTGAAATTTAAATCATTGTTTTACATTTGTGCAATTTATATTTACATTTTTTTCTAAATTTCAGGAAGTGCTAAAAGCAAATAGGGCAAAATTATGTAGTAAATCCACAAGTTTTGTGCTCTCCTAACTACATGTACGTTGTAGCAATAAAAAATATTTAAAGAGAAAACCAAAAGAACAAACAATACCCTAGAAAAAGATAAACATTTTAGAAAGTTGAAAATTGAATATAAAATACAAAGTAGAAGCTAAGAGAATGAAGCAAAAGATTGCTGAATGTCAGGTTTGGGAGGACATTGTAGCAGACTGAAGTTCAGTCCCAGAGGGTTAACAGGGACCAAAAGTGTTCCTATGCCTGGAGTTTAATTTAGATTCATTGTTTAAAGAATGAAACTAAGAACAAATGCTGCTGAAGGCTCCCTGTGGCAAGGACTCATAGGATCATGTGGGCTGAAGAGATGGGAAAATATAAACACAGCCTCACGGAAGAAATAAACTAAGTTTGGATCTGTAACTGGCTGGATCCACAATATCCACAAAGCAGAGAAGCCTAAATGAGAGACCTGATTCCAGATGCTTGTTCTATTGGAACATGTTCAAACAAGCCTCTAGACAGAAGATCATATGGAAGGACAGAGGGAGATAAGAAGAGAAAAAAGAAAGGAAACAGAGATTCTTTTCAATCAAATGAGTCTGCAAACACAAATCCTGAATTGTCTGAAAGAAAGATGCACACAAACAAAAATTAACAGAACATTAATTCATTCCACAAGAAATTGATTATAAGTGTTTCATAAACATATTAAATATGTTTAAGTTGCTTTAAAGGATAAATTAATATTTGGCATTGATAAACAATTTTAAAAAGAAACAAACAAACAAACAAAAAACAGAGAAAATGTGTATAAAATAGTACAGGTGCATATGAAAAGAACCTACTAGAAATCGTGGGGAAAATATAGTCATTATAACGAAAACCCTGTTAGAAAAATGACCCCCAAAGAATCACGACCTTCTTATTTTACATTCTTTTATAGTATGAGTTTCCAATTTCTTCACCTCTTTAATTCACCATGGCTTTGAGATTTTCATAGACTGATAGAATACGACAAGAATGATATTATGTGACTTTTTATGCTAGGCCTTAGGAGACCTTGAACTTCTACTTTCCCTGTCTTGGAATGAATCTTTTGTCACATGAAGAAGCAACTCTGGGCTCCTATGAGATGAGAGGCCACATAAAAGAGAAGTAAAAAACTACAGACAAGAGCTAACACCAACCACTAGACATATAATTGAGGTTACCCTGAAATAAACACCCCAGTTAAGGTTCAGATAACTGAAGCCATATATGAGTAATCCCAGGCAAGATCAGCATAAGAACTACTCAGATAAGCTCAACACAAGTTAAACAAATATATACTTGTTTTCAGATACTAAATTTGGAATGATTTATTACACAGAAATTAATAATTAACACAAAAACTGGCAACAAGAAACAAGGTGCTGCCTTAACAAAATATTAAAAGCTTGGCATTGGCTTTGGGACCACATGGTAGGTGGGGTCTATAGGGCAAGGAAGAGACTATTGGTGCTGAATAAAGACACTGCGAAATTGCTATTTATGTCTGAAAATGTGGGGATCAAAACTATTGGCAAAACTTAAGACTTAAATAGATGAAAAATAATGTATGCAATAAATGTGTAGATATGGCCATGGCGATATCCAGACAGAAAAATGAAGTTGACAATTGGCTTTTTGTATCTGTCTATAATAAATACGGGAGGAGGAGATGAACCAAAGGGAGTATGATTCAGTTGGAAAGCAGAATTTAGAGGAAATGTAAAGGTTCAAGATATGCTGGGTTAGAAAATAAAATCATTTCTTATTTCTAGACTTTCTAACTGTGGTCTCAGAATAAAAATCAAACCAAGTGTGTGGTGATAAAACCTTTAGTTAAGAATACAGAGAAATGTATGATAGTGATCAGTAAATCCTTACAATTAGGCAAAGAACTTCTATGAGTTTCAAGGGTATTATCTCACAACCATCTTACAGATGGCCCAATGTAAGGAGAGGTTTATTTGTTAAATAGTTATGGATGTAGCTTTTGGGCATGGAGGGAATCTCAATTAGATTCATAAAATTTCAAAATATTTAAAGTAGTTATAATGTCTCGTCTATAGGAAACAGAGACAATTCATAATGAAAAGGAGAAAGACTCTGGGACCCCAAATCTCTGTGGTCAGGAAGCAGACTGGGAATCCCTTTTAGTTGCAAACATAGTCCATTTATTATAGAAAATGAAACAAATCTTAAGAGTGTGCAGATCAGTTGCCTGGAAGGCAAAGTCAAGAACTAAGAAGATCAATAGTTAGGAAACTATTCAGTTGAAGAATAATTGGGCCCTTACTAGCATGTGTTTTCTTACCCTGGAGAAGAAGACTCTTACAACGTATACATGTTTATATTTCAGAATTTTTAAGGACCAGTGACTTCTATATGCCTAATTCCATTTCTTCTCTCTCTTTTTTTTGTAATTGGAAGTGTCTATTGCAATTATTCTTTCCCTGTCTTATCAGTGTATGTTGGGTATATTAGGTGTTGATAATTTATTCTTTGTTATTTACAGTTTTATTGAGATATACATAAAAAATAAAAATTGTGGATATTTATGGTGTACAACATATTTTGATAGATATATACACTGTGAAACGATTATCAAAATCAAGCTAATTAATATATCCATCACTTGACATAGTTATGCTTTGTTTCAATGTGTTTTTTTTTTCTGGTGAAAACACAAGATCAATTCTCTTGGCAAATTTAAGTATAAATACAGAATTGTTAACTATGGTCTCCACGCTATACATTAGAGCTCTAGAACCCTCTCATCCCACATAACTGAACTTTTGTACCCTCTGACTGATATTTTTATTTCCTTCCATTTTTACCCTTGTCAACAGGTGTTCTGGAGGGAACAAATATTTAGACCATAGCAAAAGGCATAGAATATAAGAATATAATTGTACACAGAAATTAATAAAACATATTTATTGCTTCATAGTTTACGTCCTACATGCTTGATAATCTACGTCCTACTCAGGAATACTAGCTAGTGCTCAACTATTGTTGCAATACAAAACTCAGCTCCTTTGCTTCAAGTCAGGATACGCTTAGAAGTATAATGTATGCTCCAGAGTTTCTCAAATGATTAAGCATTCTTGGATGTCACCAAAATTGTATCTTTTCTGGGCTTCTTACCTACCTTTCCTTTTCCTGCTTCTCTCACACTCTTACTTGTTTCTTCTGGTAGTACTTGCTCAGTAAATAACTTGCACCTAAATCTTTGACTCATCATCTATATGTGCAAGAACTAAAACAAACATATTATATTACTTTAGTAAATAACTGGAATTTTTACTGGTGCCTAGAATGTGGAAACTTGGAAAGAGTATTACTCCCACATTAATAACACTAAAATGTCAGTTTAAATTTTAAAAATTATAACTTTTCTTGAATCTGTCAGAGAATTAAGGTCTTGGGGAAACCACCTAGCTTGGAATTCAAGGAAAGTCAGGTGTCTCTAAGCAGATGAGATAGACACATTGAAACACATATGGCAGAGGATGGGAGGAAAAGACATCACTGTCATGTAAGTGGTTAAAAAGAATTATCATTTTTTTTTATCTGAAAAAGCTCAAGTATGGGCTAGCATAAGAGTATAGAACCCCTGGGAAGTACAGATATCAGGGGTCTTCATACTATTTGTAGGCTATTCTCCACAGACTTCTAATGGGAGCATGTTTGGATACAGAAATCCTCTCATAGTGGTGCAGACGTGGATAAGGAGAGCATTCACCACTACACAAACAGCCATAAATCCCCATGTAAGACTTTCTCCTCTATGGAACAAAGGCATTAAATTGTTGGGGTAATGGCAGCACAAACCATCACTCCCAGGGCACAGATGAAGATGAAGCTAGGAAGGGCACAAGAAAAAAACAAAATCTCTATCTCTGAGGTAGGAGTAGGAAACTGTCCTGGAACAAGGTCTCCTACCACTAGGGGAGGGGCAGGGAAATCTCCCATACAAGACCTACTAAAGATTCATAGCAAAATTTGGCTTCTATCGGCAGATTTACAAAGAAAATATCAACATTAAGACCAAGTTTGCCTAAGTTTTGAAATGGTACAAAAATAAGAAAAAAATCCTTTTGCCCCCTAACACCAAGATCACAAGCACCAAGTAATAAGCACCAACCATCTACTACTGGGGAGATAAGAACATGACAAGACCCGTTGTCAGGTGCAAGAGCAAAAGCGAAGGCTGACGCTGAGGGTAGATAAGGAACATTAAGAAAAACACTCTGGTAATCTGATTTTCACCCTACGGTATTGCTAAAAGAATTTTAAGCTGGTTACACACTGAAGGTAACCATAGTAACAGCAAAATCCCACATCAGTTAAACTCATGACTAGGTTGACTCCAGTCTCCACATAAACACACTGGCAGAAGAGATAGAAGAGATGTGCATCTTTCCTTCATTTTTCTTTATATTTTTCTGTGTTTTTTCTGTTTTTTTTTTTTTTTTTTTTTTTTGCTTTTTATTTTTTTGAGACAGGGTCTTGTTCTATTGCCTAGGCTGGAGTGCAGTAGCAAGCTCTCAGCTCACTGCAGCCTCAATCTCCCAGGCTCAAACAATCCTCCCACTTTAGCCTCCCAAGTAACTGGGACTACAAGTGTGTACCAACATGCCTGGCTAATTTTTGTATTTTTTGTAGAGACGAGATTTTGCCATGTTGCCCAGTCTGGTCTTGAACTCCTGGGCTCAAAGGATCTGCCTGCTTTGTCTTCCCAAAATGGTGGGATTATAGGCGTGAGCCATAGTGCCTGGCCGAGATGTGCATATTTCTATGCAAAAATGCTATTTACTTCAGTCTCAACTGTACTTTCCTTCATGTCTAGGATTCATTATTAAAATAGAAAAAAAGAAGGAAAAAATAACCCACTTAGGAAAAGCAATCATATCAATTAGAGTCAGAAAAGACCCCGATGTTAAAATTATCAGGGAATAAATTTAAAATAAATATGACTAATAGTTTAAAAGTTTTAAAGCATAATTTCCTCATCTTCAAAATAATTTTTAAAAGTGTCAAATTCTTATGGTTATTGTGCATAATAAATGACATAATGTTATAAAGTGCATACTTAGCAAAATATCTGACACAGGGTAAGGATTTAGTAAATGACAGTAGCTGTAGTCATTATTATCTGCAATACTTAATGCAATACTGTTGACTGTCCAAATGTTTTGTGATAAACTTGGTTTGAATAATTCCTATTAACTATGCCTTTCTGGATACTTTTGCAACAATAAAATAAATGCTGCAAGGGCTGATTGGTTTTATTTCAAATGTTCCTAAGCATATCTTTAAGCGTTACCCTACCCATTCCAAGCTGATTTCCATCACCTCCCGCCTTCTTGCTCCTTGCTTCCTTTGCCTTAACTATATTTTTTGTTGTTGTTATCGCTGTTGTTGTTTAATCAGGACTAGGAGATGAAAGGGCAGCTGAACTTCCTTCTCCTCTGTGATGAAAACTTTGATACTGGTAACTATTTCAGCTCTCTATTCAAGAACACTGGAAAGTTTCTCCTCCAAAAATGTCAGTGACTTCATTGTAGTCTGTATCTCTTTCCTTATTGTAGAACTCAAAATTCCAATTTTCCACTTATTATTTTATTTATCTTTATCATAAAGCCAAATATTCTAATTAACACCACATAGTAATTTAAAGTACTATTGGAATACACTTTAAGATTATTCCTATTTCCCTTGAATTTTATATTGTTTATGTAAGTAAAATTCAATTATAAGTCTGTATTCATAGACTAATCAGTGATATCCAGTTGTAATGATAAATGTTGTTTCTAAAACTCATTTTTATCATTCAAGGGGCAGAAACTGGATTACAGATTCCACCTCCTTTATCCAACTTTTCAGTTTTCAGCTCCCTTTTACTTTTATGTAGCTAAGTTATTTCTTCTGATAGATTCTGTGACTTGAAATAATCTTCAACTAATAAAATATTTAGAATTTAGGCAATAGAATGTGTCTGTTTTAACCATAGACTCTCCTCTCCTTGTAACCAGCCTATATTTATAGTATGAATATTATTGACCAGCTACCCATAACCAGCACAGATATTTAGTATATCTAACACCATTGTGGTTGCTGCAGTTCTTTCAAAATGATGTATCACAATTAAAGTTAATGACAAGTACAATGTAAAAGTAAGGCTGCAAAGTATCTCTGTATTCAGCTGCCCTGTGTTGGGATATCTGCTATTGGAATCTTGACAGCAAATTGTACTGCTCATTGAGATTTATTCCACATGCACTGAAGCTTCTCTAGCTACTTCAGTATAATTTCCTCACTAAATTATAATTACTTTTAAAAATAATAATTATTTTAAGAAGGTGAATCCAAGAGCTGTTGGTATCACATGGCTTATGTTCCCCATTTGGTGAATGTATTAGTTCGTTTTCATGCTGCTGATAAAGACAGACCCGAAACTGAGAACAAAAAGAAGTGTTATTGGACTTACAGTTCCAGATGGCTGGGGAGACCTCAGAGTCATGGTGGAAGGCAAAAGGTACTTCTTTTTTTTTTTTTTTTTTTTTTTTTTTTAAATTTATTTATTATTATTAAACTTCAAGTTGTAGGGTACATGTGCACAACGTGCAGGTTTGCTACATATGTATACTTGTGCCATGTTGGTGTGCTGCACCCATCAACTCGTCATTTACATCAGGTATAACTCCCAGTGCAATCCCTCCCCCCTCCCCCCTCCCCATGATAGGCCCCGGTGTGTGATGTTCCCCTTCCCGAGTCCAAGTGATCTCATTGTTCAGTTCCCACCTACGAGTGAGAACATGCGGTGTTTGGTTTTCTGTTCTTGTGATAGTTTGCTAAGAATGATGGTTTCCAGCTGCATCCATGTCCCTACAAAGGATACAAACTCATCCTTTTTTATGGCTGCATAGTATTCCATGGTGTATATGTGCCACATTTTCTTAATCCAATCTGTCACTGATGGACATTTGGGTTGATTCCAAGTCTTTGCTATTGTGAATAGTGCTGCAATAAACATACCTGTGCATGTGTCTTTATAGCAGCATAATTTATAATCCTTTGGGTATATACCCAGTAATGGGATGGCTGGGTCATATGGTACATCTAGTTCTAGATCCTTGAGGAATCGCCATACTGTTTTCCATAATGGTTGAACTAGTTTACAATCCCACCAACAGTGTAAAAGTGTTCCTATTTCTCCACATCCTCTCCAGCACCTGTTGTTTCCTGACTTTTGAATGATCGCCATTCTAACTGGTGTGAGATGGTATCTCATTGTGGTTTTGATTTGCATTTCTCTGATGGCCAGTGATGATGAGCATTTTTTCATGTGTCTGTTGGCTGTATGAATGTCTTCTTTTGAGAAATGTCTGTTCATATCCTTTACCCACTTTTTGATGGGGTTGTTTGTTTTTTTCTTGTAAATTTGTTTGAGTTCTTTGTAGGTTCTGGATATTAGCCCTTTGTCAGATGAGTAGATTGCAAAAATTTTCTCCCATTCTGTAGGTTGCCTGTTCACTCTGATGGTAGTTTCTTTTGCTGTGCAGAAGCTCTTTAGTTTAATGAGATCCCATTTGTCAATTTTGGCTTTTGCTGCCGTTGCTTTTGGTGTTTTAGACATGAAGTCTTTGCCCATGCCTATGTCCTGAATGGTACTACCTAGGTTTTCCTCTAGGATTTTTATGGTATTAGGTCTAACATTTAAGTCTCTAATCCATCTTGAATTAATTTTCGTATAAGGAGTAAGGAAAGGATCCAGTTTCAGCTTTCTACTTATGGCTAGCCAATTTTCCCAGCACCATTTATTAAATAGGGAATCCTTTCCCCATTTCTTGTTTCTCTCAGGTTTGTCAAAGATCAGATGGCTGTAGATGTGTGGTACTATTTCTGAGGACTCTGTTCTGTTCCATTGGTCTATATCTCTGTTTTGGTACCAGTACCATGCTGTTTTGGTTACTGTAGCCTTGTAGTATAGTTTGAAGTCAGGTAGCGTGATGCCTCCAGCTTTGTTCTTTTGACTTAGGATTGTCTTGGAGATGCGGGCTCTTTTTTGGTTCCATATGAACTTTAAAGCAGTTTTTTCCAATTCTGTGAAGAAACTCATTGGTAGCTTGATGGGGATGGCATTGAATCTATAAATTACCTTGGGCAGTATGGCCATTTTCACGATATTGATTCTTCCTATCCATGAGCATGGTATGTTCTTCCATTTGTTTGTGTCCTCTTTGATTTCACTGAGCAGTGGTTTGTAGTTCTCCTTGAAGAGGTCCTTTACATCCCTTGTAAGTTCTTATATGGTGTCAGCAAGAGAAAATGAGGAAGAAGCAAAAGCAGAAACCCCTGATGAACCCATCATATCTCATGAGACTTATTCTCTATCGCAAGAATAGCATGGGAAAGACAGGCCCCTATGATTCAATGACCTCCCCCTGGGTCACTCCCACAACACACGGGAATTACAGAAGACACAATTCAGTTGAGATTTGAATGGGGACAAAGACAAACCATATCATTCCACTGCTGGCCCCTCCAAATCACATGTCTTCACATTTCAAAACCAATCATGCCTTCCCAGTTGTCCCTTGAAGTCTGAACTCATTTCAGCATTAACCCAAAAGTCCACAGTCCAAAGTCTCATCTGAGACAAGGCAAGCCCCTTATGCCTATGAGTCTATAAAATCAAAACAAGCTAGTTACTTCCTACATACAATGGGGGTACAGGTATTGGGCAAATACAGCCATTCCATATGGGAGAAATTGGCCAAAACAAAGGGGTGGCAGGGCCCATGCAAGTCTGAAATCCAGTGGGGCAGTCAAATTTTAAAGCTCCAAAATAATCTCCTTTGACTGTAGGTCTCATATCCAGGTTATGCTGATTCAAGAGGTGGGTTTCCATAGTCTTGGGCAGCTCTGCTCCTGTGGCCTTTTCAGGGTACAGCCTCCCTCCCAGCTGCTTTAATTGGCTGGCATTGAGTGCCTGTGGCTTTTCTAGGTTAACAGTGCCAGCTGTTGGTGGGGTCTGGAGGGTGGTGACCCTCTTCTCACAGCTCCACTAGTCCAGTAAGGTTTCTGTGTGGGGGCTCTGACCCCATATTTCCCTTCCACACTACCCTAGTAGAGGTTCTCCATGAATGTCCCACCCCTGCAGCACACTTCTGCCTGTGTATCCAGGCATTTCCATACATCTTCGGAAACCTAGGCAGAAGTTCCCAAACCTGAATTCTTGACTTCTGTGCACCCACAGGCTCAACACCAAGTGGAACATGTCAAAGCTTGGGGCTTCCATCCTCTTAAACCACAGCCCAAGCTGTATGTTGGCCCCTTTCAGTCACAGCTGGAGTGGTGGGACACAGGGCACCAAGTCTCTAGGCTGCACACAGCACAGGGACCTTGGGCCCAGCCCACAAAACCACTTTTTCCTCCTGGGCCTCTGGGACTTTGATGGGAGGGGCTGCCAAGATGGTCTCTGACAGGGTCTGGAGACATTTTCCCCATGGTCTTGGGGATTAACATTAGGCTCCTTGCCACTCATGCAAATTTCTGCATCTGGCTTGAATTTCTCCACAAAAAATGAGGTTTTTTTTTTTTTTTTTTTTTTCTTTTTTTCTACTGTATCATCTGTCTGGAAATTTTCTGAACTTTTATGCTCCATTTCCTTTTTTTTTCCTTCTTTGAGACAGAGTCCTGCTCTGTTGCCCAGGCTGGAGTGCAGTGGCGTGATCTCGGCACACTGCAACCTCCACCTCCCAGGTTTAAGTGATTCTTGTGCCTCAGCCTCCCAAGTAGCTTGGACTAAAGGGACACTTTACCATGCCCAGCTAATTTTTTTGTATTTTTAGTAGAGGCAGGGTTTCACTATGTCAGCCAGGATGGTCTCGATCTTCCAACCTCATGGTCCACCCGCCTTGGCATCCCAAAGTGCTGGGATTACAGGCGTGAGCCACTGCACCTGGCCCCATTTCCCTTTTAAAATGGAATGCTTTTAACAGTACTCAAGCAACCTCTTGAATGCTTTGCTGCTTAGAAATTTCTTCCACTAGATACCCTAAATCATCTCTCTCAAGTTCAACGTTTCACAAATCTCTAGAGGAGGGGCAGAATGCTGCCAGTCTCTTTGCTAAAACATAAAAAGAGTCACCTTTACTCCAGTTCCCAACAAGTTCCTCACCCCCATCTGACACCACCTCAATCTGGACCTTATTGTTCATATCACTATCAGCATTTTTGTCAAAACCATTCAACAAATCTCTAGGGGGTTCCAAACTTTCCCACATTTTCGTGTCTTCTTCTGAGCCCTCCAAACTGTTCCAACCTCTGCCTGTTACTCAGTTCCAAAGTCACTTCCACATTTTCAGGTATCTTTTCAGCAACACCCCACTCTACTGGTACTAATTTACTGTATTAGTTCATTTTCATGCTGTTTATAAAGACATACCCAGAACTGGGAAGAAAAAGAGGTTTCATTGGACTTACAGTTTATATGACTGGGGAGGCCTCAGAATAATGGCAAGAGGAAAAAGGCGTTTCTTACATGGCAGCAGCAAGAGAAAATGAGGAAGAAGCAAAAGCAGAAACCCTCATAAACCCATCAGATCTCATGAGACTTATTAACTGTCATGAGAATAGCATGGGAAAGACCAGCCATCATGATTCAATTACCTCCCCTGAGGTCCCGCCCACAACGTGTGGGAATTCTGGGAGATACAATTAGGTTGAGATTTAAATGGGGACACAGCCAAACCATATCAGGGAGCTCCCACATCAGTGGCAAAGTTAGGATTGCAAACCCAGGCCATGTGACTCCAGAGTCCATTCTCTTAACTACTTTGCTATGCTATCTCTTACAACACTTTCTCGTCCGTCTACCACTAATTGTATGACCTTTGGAAAGACACTTAAAGGGGCCACTGCTTTCACATATGAGAAATGGGGACAATAATAATTACAGTGTTGTTTTGAGCATTAAATGAGTTAATGTTTGAAAGCACTTATAACAGTGTTTGACACACTCTAAGCAGTGTAATGGTGTTGGCTAAAATGGGTTCTTTTAAATATTACCTTACAATTATCTTATTGTTATCAGTTAACGTTTTTATAAGTACATAAAAAGTTTGTGCAATTTATAATTAAATAAAAGAATAATTGTTAGTCCATGGCTGGAATAAGTTAGGACTTTGACATGAAAAAACCCTTACAGTTGTGTAATTACTTGCCTAACAATACTGAGTAAGCATGTGGCTACTCAAATCCTTTATAAAAGAAATTCTCATAATTTAGTGATATTACTTATGATAGGTAGCATTTACTAGGAATTTAGTAGGCTTCACAAGCTATTCCTAATACTAAAGTATTAATTCTAATTACCAGAATAATTTCATGGAGTATGTACTACTATTATAACCATTTTAGAGATAAGAAAAATAAAGCACAGAGAAGTAGCTCCAAATTCATGGAGTAACTGGTAGAGATGAGACAGAAGAATTTATCATGTCCTAAGCACTTCCAATTTAGCCAGTTTTCCACTCTTTTCTTATTCCAGCATCGTAAAATATGACTGAGAAGTATAAACAAAGAAGAAAAAACACATTTATTCTCTACAATACAGTCTCCTCACTACCTGATGCTAGCAAACTATGAAGGGACAGTTCTAATGAAAGTGATCAACAAGTTCTTTAACCTCAGTGAAAGGAACAAGGTTATTAGTGGCACTGCTGTTTTTCCTAGGTGTGGGAGAACTAAGCATTTTGAACATAGAAAAGATAAGGAAGTGGGTCTGTAATCTGCAAAAAGGTAAGACATTTATTAAAGCATTAATCTTATCTAGATTGGCTTGGATTTTCACAATGATCTCTTGCTCATCATTCATTTTAACACTCTTTTGCCACACACCCACTTCTAAATTCTTCCTCTAAAGGTAAAGAGCTGCATGTTCTGAGAGTAAGGAGAAAATTCCTAAAAAAGTATCTAGAATCTAGAAAATTATTTTATAGGATTACATCTCACACATGATTGCAAACCATAGTGATGTTGAGCATGTTTGTAGAACTGACTTTAATGGTCTTCTACAACAATTCAGGTTACATCTGCCCAGATAGTAGGTGTGGTCCACATGTTCTTTCAAATGGAGAGGACCTAACCATTAAGACAGGGCTTTTTTTTTTTTTTTTTTTTTTTTTAACTTTCAGAAGTCAGATGTGGAGGATACAGAGAGAATTTTGACTTTTAGTCCACGTTGTTTTCCCTGATACATTTTCAGTTACATTGGCAACTAAAAAACAAGGCCTTGACGAGAACATTAGGGAGAAATGGTGAGATGAAAAGATGCCCAGATAGGCAGATTTTGATAAATGACTGGTCACAGACCTTGGGAAGCTCTCTCTACAATGAGAACAGAAGCATGCTTATGCTAAAGGCTCATCTGCTTATATCGGTTGAGATAAAGAGGAATTTCTCCAGCTAGTGGAAGAGACAGGAAGAGAAGTGTGAGAGGAAGTTAAATTTTGGGATCCAAAACTCATTTAGCCAAAGGGAAACGTCAAGCTGTGAACTGGATCATGCAAACCTGCCTCCACCTTTCAGTTCCTAAATGAAATGGCTACAAGATGCAAATCTACCCACCTTTCCCATATTTTGCCAACAAGAAAATTCCTGGTGAGCTGTTAAAACTTCACCATGGCAATGCTAATTTATAGTTTATCTTTATAGGTGTAGTCACTCAGCCTGCCAGACACAAATGCATATCAGATTGTTCCCCTACCCCATTTTATCTGTGTTACGTAAAATGCAGATTTCCCACATTTTTCCTTTGCCCCTTTAAGTGAAAGCTGTGTCCTTCTCAATATCCTGCCCTTTCCCCTTTAAATTTGGAGCTCTCAAAATCATCTTAGGAGAAAGGCATAGACTTGACTCCTTTGCATGTCCTTAACTTTGGCAAATAAACCTCCAAAAATGATTCAGACTTGTCTTGTCATTTTCTTCAACTGACAGAAGGCAGGATATACAAGTAGAAATCAGAAGGCAGGATATACAAGACATCACTCTAAAACCTTTGAATGAACAAATGAATAGCAGAAAATAGCCTTGACATTGTCCTTTTAAATACACTGACTCAACAAATATCATTGCCAGCTCCTAATATGTTAGGCCTTGCTGACACATTGGTTGACTAGAGTTTCCTGTCCTCATGGAGCTGATATTGCAGAAGAGAGTAAATTGCACAATTAATTACAAATGTGTTGAATGCTTTCAAGAAGTATAGATCATTTTGAGAGCCCTCCATAGTGGAAAATTTAACCTAGCTTAGTCAAACAACACAGAAAAAAGGTGTTTAATCTAAGGCCTCAAGCATGGGCAGACTTTAGCTGTTCAATGTGGGGATGATGAGGAGAAACTGATATAGAGAATTCAGGCAGTGACCAAACAAAACAAAACAAAAGTAGCCTTGATGTCTCACTCACAAGGCTAAATTTATGGTTTAAAATTTTAATCTATCTTCACTCACCCAGAACCAAATAAGGATTGAAGATGCTTATTTTCAGAAGGATTATGTTAATGAATATTTATTGCATGCTCTTCCTGTGCCACCAAAATGCTAAACTCTTTATATTCAACATGTTATTTAATCCAAGCAGTAGCCTATGCAGAATGTGCTATCATTCCTTCCATTTTACACATGAGGAAACTAAAAATCAAAGCATTTCCACTGTATATAAATGATAAATCCAGGAATAAAGGTCTCCCTAGCACACATACCAAACTCTTTCCACAATGCCTTTCCACATTTATTAGAAGAAAACAGGAACCAAAAAAGCAGTACTCAATAAAAGCAGTATAAGTTACCCTAGTGAAAAGGAATGCTGGGAGGAATGTTTTTGACTGTTTATAATCATATCTACATCCTCTAAATACCATTGCTAGAGTCTACCTCCCTGTTTAAAGATTTGTGAGGATTCTTACAGAATCAACAGCAGGAGGCACCACTGTTCAGCCCATTAGACGTGATCCAAGATTTGTCTCAGTGTCTGACTCTTCCGTTCTCTAGTAAAGAGTCTATCAAAACCCAATGTACTTCATTTTTCAGCAGAAAGGACACATTTCTAAGGTGAAATTGAAGGTGATCCTTCTCAAAGTACAAATCTAGCTGTTTTTTGAAGTGCGATATATCAAAGTCTGGATGGCCATATTGTGCAAGACAATTCTCTTCAGGCCCAAAGTTCTTTTCAGAATTACAATAAAGGAATACTATAGAAAAAATTTTCACAAAGATCAAAACAATTCAAATAGATTATGCCACACAATGTCAGTGAAAAGAAAGCTTCAACATTTACCCAAAGCATCATCAGAAAACCACACTTGCTAGAAGATTTAACATCTCTCATATCACCCGAAGAGACATAAGTGAGTGATTATTCCCAGAATGCACTATTTAAAGAAAAGAAGCCCACAAATCCATTCCTCTTGTTACTAGTTGTCAACTTCATGTTTTAAACCTCATTTCAATCACACAAGAATAAGACATTTTCTACACCTCTTAGTCAATGAAAGAGAAATCAATACATGCTTTTTAAACCAAAAATTTGTATCTTCATTACTGAGAGAAATCAAAAACAGAATTAACAGTATTAGGGGTATATAACACCTCTCCTGTTTATTTATTTGTCATTCTTTTGTTTTCTTACATAGCATATAAACTGTTTAGTTTATTTTCCCTTTTACTAAGTCTTCATAATCATCTCCCTTAGACTGAGTTCCAAACTCTTTGGAAACTACTAACGTGTTAACTGGCTTTTTAAATTATCTTAAAAATATAAACTTTACTTAATTACCACATATGTTCTTTCTTTTAAATATTAATGACTTGGTCAGGTGCTGTGGCTCACACCTGTAATCCCAGCTATTTGGGAGGCCCAAGCCGGCAGATCACAAGGTCAGGAGGTTGAGATCTGTCTAGCCAACACAGTTAAACCTGTCTCTATTAAAATACAAAAGTTAACCAGGTGTGGTGGTATACACCTGTAATCCCAGCTATTCAGGAGGCTGAGGCAGGAGGATCACGTGAACTCAGAAGCAGAGGTTGCAGTGAGCAGAGATCATGCCATTGCACTCCAGCCTGGGCGACAGTGGGAGACTCCATCTCAAAAAAAAAAAAAAAAAAAATATATATATATATATATATATATATATATATATATATATATATAAATGACTCTTCAGCAAGTAATTTCTATGAATAAAATCAGATTTTACAAACTCTGTAAAGTAGGAGAATGAAAATCTAGTAGGTTTTACTTATCTGCCACAACTAAAAATTAGTATAGACTTGAGGAAATGTCATTTTGTTTTGACGAGTGTGGTTAAAAATACACACACACACACACACACACACACACACATTCTTAATTTGCTTTGTCACTCATAAAAGGGAAACCATACTTGAGTTGTAGACAATGAGGAAACACTTGTGACTTCTGCTGTATGTTTCTCTGTTATTGTTGTTATTGTTGTTACTCAGTAACTTGAATATTATTTAATGTGTTGTAAGACACTGTAGAGTTTATCTCAAGCTGTTAAAAATGGTAATGCACAAATGTGAATAGACACTTAACTATACAATATGGGTAAGTTTTGTTTCGCCTATAATAGATTTTTATAAAACAAGTGAGGGGGCAGTTGATATTTTTATTTCCTTTTATTTATTTATTTTTATTGAAAAATCAAGATTGTATAAACCTGGTAAAAAGCTGTAAGATGCCGAAATCTTATAGCCGTCAAATAAAAAGTTATTATACTAAAAAAAAAAAAAATGTGCTTTGGTAGTCACTGTTACTACTACTACTACTACTACTAATAATAATTTTAAAAAGGATAAATAAGGTCATATAATCCTGTCTCTGGTTCAGCAACTTGGAAAAGTTGTAGTTAGAACAAGAGACTGTTCTAATAGAGGGAGTGAAGAGTACAAGATCTAGTTCAGCTCTCTCATTTGGTAGATGCAGACACAGAAGGAATGAAAGGCTGCATTTATACAATTAGCTAGATTTGTACAAACATTTAGTACTTTAACTTTTCTCAAAGCCTTTTATATATTATCCTATGCGTAATGTTATCCCAAATGTATGGATAAAACTAAAACAAGAACACTAAATGACTTCACAAAGACCTGAAAGGCAGATCCATGGCATCACTAATACTACAACTGAGGACCAGTGCTCTGAACATCAAGCCTCCCGGATGAGGTCTGCCACGGCACTCCTCTCATTTGTTGAACCGTTTTTAAAATACTGTGTGCTGGGCTTTAGGCTGAGAGATAGGACATATGATTTATCCCTTCAGGGTGTTTGCATCATAAAGAGGACTGTGATCTTCAATTAATCATGTGGCCAAAGTTATTTCTAGGGGTCAGGGAGTCATTGATGATTCAATACGCCAAATGTGCTGAAGTGCCAAACAAAAAGGGAAAAAAAGCAACGATGTAAGTCTCCTCAATATAAAATTTTCAAAAACTGAATTAGAAACCTGTTTTTACTCTAGCAAGAGCTCTTCAATAAAAGCAGACATATTTTTTATTTTTAAAATGTTTGACCAAACTTGAGTACAGATTGATTCTTTGACCAAACTTGAGTATGAGATTGATTCATCTACAAAGTATCTTACTTTTCCGTAGCACAATAAAATAAATTATATTCTCCTAGATAGGCAAACTTCAGTATAAGGAAGATTTAATGTTATCTGTCCTATCATAGTGAAATTTGACTCCACTATTAGTTTCTGATTTCCCTCCTGCTAGTTTACCATGAGATACCATCTCAGACTACCACACCGTTCAGTTGCACCCATTACAATATGTAAAAAAATAGGAGTGTGCCTTTTCTCTGCCATATTTCCACTTAACTAATTCCTGTATCTTTCAACTCCACCAGTTCTGTGTATACTTGCAAATAATGGCTGAAAATATTTATATTTCTTCTTGACTTCATATTTCTTCCACACACTATTAGTTTTCTTACTCTGTAATTTAAGTGACAGATTTGAAGTGGGACAAATCTATATGAAAACGTATAAATTAAATTTCCCATTTAATGAGAAGATTTTAAGTAGAGGTTAATTGGTAAATTAATTTCTCCCTTCCCCCATGCTGTCTTCATGTTCTGATTGCATGTATGTGGATTTCTAGTTATGTGTACAACTATATAAAATGTAGGAATATAAATTCATTCCATTAACACCCACACCCTTTTTGCTCCTACTCAACTTTTGCACCCAATTTAGCAAAATTTGGAAATAGTTGTCCATATTCACTGACTTCTCTTTTTCATTTTCTTACCTCTCACACAATCCTTTGGAAAAGGGTTTTCATCTTCATAATTCCACAGAAACGGGGAACACGCATGTTGCCAAGTCCAGTAGCTACCTCTCTACCCTCTTCTTACTCCATCTCTTAGCACACAACACGGTTGACCAGTTGCTCATGCTCTGTTTCTTTAAAAACTCCTTTTTCTTGGCTTTTGTGAACCACACTTGTCTGTGACAGCCACCACTCTTTGACAACTGTTTTGTCTCCGTGTGACCTCTAAATGTTAGGACTGATTTGTGTTAATAGGATTATTGAACTTACTAGATCCATTACTACCCAGCCAGCTGTAAGAAGTAAATGAAATAATTATCTATTGAGTGACTTAAGCCAAGAACTGAAAAGTCTTCCTTGAAGACTTTATCTGTTTCACTCACATCTCTCATCTAACTCACAGTAAGTTCTATAATTCTAACTATAGAATATATGCTGCATCCGTCTACTTTTTTCCATCTCCAGGCTAACACTACAGTGTATAACTACCACAATTTCTATCTTGAACTGTCGTAGCTTCCTCACTGCTTCCTGTCTTCCTGCCTATAATACATTCTCCACATAGTAGTCTAAATATCTTCTAAAATATAAAGCAGATGATATGTTTTCTAAGATCAAATCTTTAATGTTTTCCTTTTGCACATAGAACTAAATTCACATTCCTTACTATGGCACACAAAGTTCTTTGTCATCTGAATCCTTTCTTCTTCTCTGATATTCCTCCTTGCCACTGTACCTCTTACTCATGTTGATGCAGTTATATTCATCTTTTATTTTCTTAGACATGCTGAAACTTATTTCTATATTAGGCTTTTTATTCCTATTCCTTTTGCCAAGGATGCTTGGAACCAGATATTCTCATATATGACTTGTTATTTAAACCTTATTTCAAATGTAACATCTTCAGGAGGTTTTCTCTGACTACCTAACCAACCTTTATGACTACATTTTCACATGACTGACTTTATTTCTTCATAGCTCTTACTATAATCTAAAATTATCATAACTAGTACAATTATTACTTATTTCTGTCTCTATTTCTGTATTAGACTGCGAGCTCCAGAAAGGCAGTGCTATAAAATAAATGTTTTTGTCCTTCCACCTCCCAGAATGTGTATGTTGCAACCTGATCCCAAAAGTGATGGTATTAGGAGGTGAGAGCCATTGGAAGGTGATTAGGTTATGGAGATGGAGCCCTCACAAATTGGACTAGTGTCCTTATAAGGGCCAAGGAGACCACAGTCTCCTCAACTATATGAGGACAGAGTGAGAAGGTTCCTTCTGAGTCATATAGTGGGTGTTCACCAGACACGTTTTGCTGGTGACTTGATCTTGGACTTGTCAGTCCCCAGAACTGTGAGAAAAAAATTTCAGCTGTTTATAAACTACTCCACTTAGACTATTTTGTTATAATTGCTCAAACAGAGTAAGAAAGGAAGGTATTTCACCTCACTTATCTTCTTATTGCTGTTTTTCCAGCTTTGGACACAATACTTAGCACTTTGTGGAAACTCGGTATATTTTTTAAATGAATAAACACATAAATGAATTCACCAAATAGGTAGTTAAAGAACCATAAAAATCATCATATCCTTGTTTTCGAAGTGAATTAGAACTAGCTGAGTTGTGCAGAGTTGTAAATCAGAGCTTTCTTGCTGATCTTTATCTCTGTTTACATACAGAGCTTGATTTTCATAAAACTCACTGTCTGAATTACATGTGACAACAGATACAAGGATGGAGATTTCACTTTATTTTGCAAACATGAATTTCATCATGTACATACTGGATAACTGATTCTCCAATGAAGTCAGATTTCTGAAGTGCTAATTTAATATTGTGCTGTTATGCTTTTTAAAAAAAACATACCACACATCTTCTAGTAAAATGGCACATATCTTTTTGCAATAGTCAGGAACTACAGACGTGAGCTAAATCATTTATTTGAAAGATAGTCCCAGAGTGGCTAAGTCAGAATAAGGTATATCTTTCTTTCTAAAGTACCGCTTTGATTATATTATTTTCTGCTCCTCAATCCACAGTAGCACCTATTACCAGTCTGCCTTTGCCAATTGACATAGGCTACCTCCTGCTACTACTTATCAATTTACTATCAGTTATATTCTATCCCTCCAATTGGACTGTAGGCTTTTGGCAAGATGCAATCTGGAAGTAAGTCCTATCAAAAGTAGTTGTTGAATAGATATTTGTAAAAGATTATGATGAAAACATTTCTAACTCTCCAAATCTAACTCCACATTATCTTTAGTCTTAAATACAAAGTGGAAATTAAACTAAGAACACTGAACAAATTAATCTTGACACTGTAATATATTGCAATAGCTAAAATAATTTTGAATCCTAAATATTAAATTTTGTTATACATCTCTTTATATATATTTCCCTATCTGAAACATGTTATGAATAAATATTTGATGTCCTTTACAGTCTAGAGCTTGCTACATATTGTTGATCATCTCAGAAAGAGCTTAATAAAGTCAGCATTTGAAAATCCCCGTATCAGCCTCTGTGACGTTAATAATTTTGGTGAAACAGGTGCTTCCTGGGAATTTCAAACATTTGAAAATAAAGTGATACTTTGCAGGAATTAGTTGTGTCACAGATAAAAACAGACTGTGCTTCACTGTATTCATTTTAAAACATAGTGACTGCCTTCAATGCTACTTTACAAATGAGGACCAGATAATTAACTGAAGTTTCTTTCTCAAGCCTGATTGCTATGTTTCTTTTTCTTCACTACTCTTCTCCTTTACTGCCCCTTCACCATTTAGGAGGAGGATATGCTTTTATACACATCTGTTCCTTAGGAGGATGGTTGATACAGCTACTAAAAAAAAATTGTTTCATGTTTTAAAATATGCTTTGCAGAGTTTCAGTAAAGAAAATAGTTGTAAAAGACAAACTGTATTTTGTCTATGACAGCCAGCTTGTTAAGACAGAAAAGTTGTTTCTTGTTTACATTTCTAAAACGTGGTTTTAAATATGAAGAGACAAATACTAAAAGCAACAGAACACAAGTTTTCTCTGTAAACAAATGTGTTTGTTTCAGTAATACCAGACACTACGACAAACGCTAAGTTCGAGATTCAAAACCATGAAAGTATATTTTTGAATGCATTAAAATACTATGAAGGTGTTAACGGTTTATAACTGGGAGTGGCACAAAGGCCAGTTCTGCCTCCTGAAATCATTGGCAGACATTGAGTTGATGGAAGATTTGTTTTTTAA
This sequence comes from Chlorocebus sabaeus, assembly GCF_047675955.1. NCBI lineage: Eukaryota > Metazoa > Chordata > Mammalia > Primates > Cercopithecidae > Chlorocebus > Chlorocebus sabaeus. The sequence goes on along the minus strand of NC_132916.1, from coordinate 97,456,404 downwards.
AACATATCTCTTTTAAGATCACTGTGGGTGTTAACAGCTAGCCAAGAGTATAAGGAAGAGAATGTTGAGAGTGTACTTTTTTTTTAAACTGCCTTGGTCTAGGAAAAAAAAAAAAAAAAAATGACTTCCATGTTCTTTTTAGCCTGAAGAAGTTACTTGACCCCAGTCAGATAAAAAGAAAGCTGATAAATGACCATATCCCAGGAATAACTCTGTTTTCTAGAAGAGGATTAAAATAGGAAGGCAAGGGAATGAGTCTGCGGTTATCATTTTCTAAAAAGTGGGCTCTGTACCCTGTCAGTTGATGACGTTGAAATTTTAGTGGTAGAGAGCACAGAAACCACCACATAGGTGTGGGACTCAGAGACCAGAGTGTTTCTGCTCAACTTCCTTTATGGAACTCAGAAGAGAGAAAATCTCATGGAGAATTCAGTGCTACCACAGGCTAGCATCAGCAGAGTTGTCATGATGACAAAACAGTCTAGTCAGATGTATAGATTGAAATAGGACCCATCCTCAATCTACCAGAGGTCCTTAATGATGCAGGAGAGCATCTGAAAATAGCTTGTCCTGTCCCATATTGATTCACGATAGGCTAGACAGACCTTTTAGTTGCAAAGGATAGACGCAGAGTAAATAATAGCAAGTGCCTAATGACTGGAGAACAGCGTAACAGAATAGCCATGGATATCAAGCTTTAGTAGGGATAAGTGTTGACAACCTACAGTACGCTGGCATTGGTGGGGTGAGGTTTTCTTCTCCTTAGAAAAGAACTCAGTTAAATAGAGGTATAGAAGAATAGATAGAAGTATTTAATTATATGGCTTAGCTTCGTGGTTTAAAATACATGCCTGCTACATCTGGATTCTGAATATTTCTGTATTTGTAATCATCTCAGAAACTCCAGGGTATTAATAGCTTTTTCCATCAATACTTAACAATTGAGAAGGCATATGGCTTTAGATTCACCTTTTCATTTCAGGATTTTACTCATTAAACCAATATTAGATGCTGCAGCATAATTAAGTTGAAACTGACATTTGAGAACATTATTTGTTTTCCTCTTTCATGACATCTAAATACACTTGATATTGTTTCCCAATTGCCAGTCAAGTATTCTCCCACTAGAGTTTACTTTTAGCTAATTTTAAAAGAGCATTTCAATCACAGTTGGTAGTCATATGGACCTCTCACTCAACTACAATGTCAGTGGCTCTGGAAGATATTGTCTGTGTCTGGGTGATCGAACCTTTTTCAGTTCTCTTTGAGATAATTTACCTCTCATTTTCTACTCCCAAATGGACAACCTTGAGATTTGTCCATGAAGTGGTCTTTATTCTCAAGTGACCTTCAAATGGTTTTCTCTGAGATAGTCCCAAGCACATCCAAAGTGAAGATATAGCCCCTTCGAAGTTGGCAACAATACATCTGGAAGTTTTCTCGTGGTGGTGAACTAGACAATAATTTAATTATTTCTAAATAGACTCACTCAAGTCAATATCTACAGAGCTTCACACACACAATAACCCATTCCTTTTGTATACCCTCGATGCCTTAGTCTAGGTCTTTTCTCTGACCATAGCATCCTTCATTATCTTTTCAGATCTCACTTCTTTTCACATCAAGCCTTCTTATGTCCAATAATATGTTTTATTTCAAGATTTATGTCTTTTTGTAAGAATTTTATGTATTTATAAAAAAGCATCATTTAATTGACTTAATCATTTTCATTGGGATTACTTTTAAATCCTTACTAAAGATCCTCGTGGGCAAAGGCCACTTTAGACATCTTTTTTGGTAATTTTTCTATATTGTTATCTAAGTTCACATTATCATAGAGACTAATCAAACCACACAAAACAGTGAAATTGATAGTGACTACAGACTTAGTCTGAGTGTCCAGTACAGGGTGATTGGCTCCTTTTGAATAATAAGGATGATCTTTAAAATAATAGCATATATCTCATTAATACAATTATGATATCTTGAAATCTTGTGCAGGACAAATAGTCCTACTTTTATTTTTTAATTTAATTTTATTTTTATTTATTATTATTCTTATACTTTAAGTTCTAGGGTACATGTTCATCACGTGCAGGTTTGTTACATATGTATACTTGTGCCATGTTGCTGTGCTGCACCCATCAACTCATCAGCACCCATCAACTCGTCATTTACATCAGGTATAACTCCCAATGCAATCCCTCCCCCTTCCCCCCTCCCCATGATAGGCCCCGGTGTGTGATGTTCCCCTTCCCGAGTCCAAGTGATCTCATTGTTCAGTTCCCACCTATGAGTGAGAACGTGCGGTGTTTGGTTTTCTGTTCTTGTGATAGTTTGCTAAGAATGATGGTTTCCAGCTGCATCCATGTCCCTACAAAGGACACAAACTCATCCTTTTTTATGGCTGCATAGTATTCCATGGTGTATATGTGCCACATTTTCTTAATCCAGTCTGTCACTGATGGACATTTGGGTTGATTCCAAGTCTTTGTTATTGTGAATAGTGCCGCAACAAACATACGTGTGCATGTGTCTTTATAGCAGCATGATTTCTAATCCTTTGGGTATATACCCAGTAATGGGATGGCTGGGTCATATGGTACATCTAGTTCTAGATCCTTGAGGAATCGCCATACTGTTTTCCATAACGGTTGAACTATTTACAATCCCACCAACAGTGTTAAAGTGATCCTATTTCTCCACATCCTCTCCAGCACCTGTTGTTTCCTGACTTTTGAATGATTGCCATTCTAACTGGTGTGAGATGGTATCTCATTGTGGTTTTGATTTGCATTTCTCTGATGGCCAGTGATGATGAGCATTTTTTCATGTGTCTGTTGGCTGTATGAATGTCTTCTTTTGAGAAATGTCTGTTCATATCCTTTGCCCACTTTTTGATGGGGTTGTTTGTTTTTTTCTTGTAAATTTGTTTGAGTTCTTTGTAGGTTCTTGCACTATACTTATTTTAGAGTGGAAATTTTTAAGATTGAAGGTCCAGAATATCCAGAATATCCAGTTCTACTTTTATTATATGAAATAGTCTTTGTTAAGTATCTAATTACATATTTCCTTTGATAACATAAAAAAGGACCTTGAATCTTAAAAATTTCCACTCTAAAATAAGTATAGTGCAAGGGTAGATCAATGTAGTACTGTAGCAGGACAAGCCACAGACAAAACTCCTCAGACACCAAGTTAAAAAAGGAAAGGGTGTATTTGGCTGGGGACATCAGCAAGACTCCTCTCTCAAGTGCTGAGCTCCCCGATTGGGCAATTCCTGTCCCTTTTAAGGGCTCAAAACTCTAAGGGGGTGTGTGTGAGAGGGTCGTGATTGATTGGGCAAGCAGGGGGTATGTGACTGGGGGCTGCATACACTGGTAATTAGATCAGAACAAAACAAGATAGCGATTTTCACAGTGCATTTCTGTACAATATCTGTAATCTATAGATGACAGAACCAATTAAGTCAGGGGTCCATCTTTAACTACCAGACCCAGGATGCGGCACCAGACTGTCTGCCTGTGGATTTCATTTCTGTCTTTTAGTTTTTACTTCCTGTTTCTTTGGAGGCAGAAATTGGGCATATGAACGATATGAAGGGTGGTCTCCTCCCTTAGCACTATGTTTTTATGCCCTCTCTGCAGTGAGTTTATATATAACCTGAACTTTTCTTTTCTTTTTTTTTTTTTTTTTTTGAGACGGAGTCTTGCTCTGTCGCCCGGGCTGGAGTGCAGTGGCCGGATCTCAGCTCACTGCAAGCTCCGCCTCCCGGGTTTAGGCCATTCTCCTGTCTCAGCCTCCCGAGTAGCTGGGATTACAGGCACCCACCGACATGCCCAGTTAATTTTTGTATTTTTAGTAGAGACGGGGTTTCACCATGTTGGCCAGGCTGGTTTCCAACTCCTGACCTTGTGATCCGCCAGTCTCAGCCTCCCAAAGTGCTGGGATTACAGGCTTGAGCCACCGTGCCTGGCCAACCTGAACTTTTCATAGCAACCAAATCCATAAAAAGTTCTTGCAACCATAATTTACTTTTTACATTTAACCTATTGACAATAAGTTCACAGTGTGTCTGGAATTGGTAGGTTCTTGGTCTCGCTGACTTCAAGAATGAAGCCGTGGACTATCCCGGTTAGTGTTACAGTTCTTAAAGATGGTGCGTCCGTTTTTTCCAGTGGGTTCGTGGTCTTACTGGCTTCAGGAGTGAAGCTACAGACGTTCGCAGTGAGCGTTACAGCTCATAAAGGCAGCATGGACCCAAAGAGTGAGCAGCAGCAAGATTTATTGCAAGCAACGAAAGAAGAAAGCCTCCACAGTGTGGAAGGGGACCCAAGGGGGTTGCCACCCCTGGCTCCGGAGCAGCCTTTTAGTCCCTCATCTGACCCCACCCACATCCTGCTGATTGGTCCATTTTACAGAGAGCTGATTGGTCCATTTTGACAGAGGGCTGATTGGTGTGTTTACCATCCTTGAGCTAGACACAGAGGGCTAGACCTAAAAGTTCTCCAAGTCCCCACTAGGTTAGCTAGATACAGTGTACCAATTGGTGTATTTACAAAAATGAGAGAGAGAGAGAGAGAGAGATCTATTCGCTTTCTCTTTTTTTTAAGGATGCTATTTTATCATGGAGTCTCTGTTCCAATAGTCTCATCTAACCCTAGTTACTTACCAAAGGAGATGCCTAATACTATCCCATTTGGAGTTTGAGTATCAACATATGAAAATTGGGTAGGCAGAAATATGCAGTCTATAACAGAGATGTACAGTCTTCAAAAATGATTAGAATCAAGATAGAATTAGAAATAATTTGGTTACAAATGTCAGAAACTCATAACAACCATCACGGGTAAAAGGAGAATTTACTGGTTCATTAACTGTAGTAAGGAAAGAGCTAAAGTTCAAGTACACTGTAACCAAAGAATTTGAGACAAGCTAGACTCAATCTTCAATTCTCTACTTCCCCCTATATGTTGCCATTATTCTTTCTGACCAGCTTCATTACAAGGGAATGGTTGAGGCTCACTTTGGCACCAAGTTAAATAATTACAATTTAAGGTTCTGATTAGCTTTCCATGGATAAAATACTCCTTGCTGATCAATGATGACTGCAGTGATAGTCACAGTAGGCTAACAGCAGCACCCATCAGAAATATGATTCAAGTTGGAATGGGGGTAAGGAAGCTGAAACTTGACATAGCAGATGATAGATGGTCACTGTTGGGACTTACAAATACTTTAAATCAGAATTAAAAGGACAATATAGTGACACTACTGATTAAACAATAGTTTTATATTTTTGTATAGAATTCCACAAATGTATCACTACTATATAAAATGTAGTCTCTTTATATAATTACTTAATTCAAGGAAGCAAGAAGGAAAAATATTATTTCAAATCTATATAATGTAATGGTCCCATTTCTTACATTTTCAGTCTTCATGCTGTAAAGTCACTAACCATACCTGTTTTAGTTTATTTTCCAAAATCACTTAGTTTTCTTGTTTGTCAAAATTAAAACTATTAAGCTCAGTAAATAATTTATATCATTTGACAGAATAATAATGTTAAGTAAAAGTGGGCTCAATATAGATGGATACTTAGGAGACCAATCAAAACACTAATCCAACTTAAGTAAAATGTTACCAAAATAATACTCACGTTACAGTTTTCATTGTCGTTTTATTTATTTCAAAGTGATTTTTGTGAAGGTCAGATATACTTTTATTCTGAACAGTTAGAAACAGATTATCTTAAAATACTGATATATTAAAGGACCATTGAGCAGTATCCAAAAATGGTACTAACTTAAATAAAATATATATCTACTTAGTTCTATGATATTTTCTCTTTAGCACACAATGGTACAGTAGTATATTTACCCATAATAATATTCATTATTATTTTCCATGTTGTCCTCTTATCAAACAAATATCATATAATTCACTATTTCAGATTATATAGGTTTGCAAATATTTAATTTTAGACAGTAAGAGGACACCTTAATGAGCATTTTTTTTTTTTTTTTTGTAAAATACATTATGACTAACCTTCCTCTGAAGGGTTTATTCATCCAAAAATATAGCTGAGTTCTTACTACATGCTGGCATACTCCAGTTGCTTAAGATAGAAAGATGAATATGAAATAGTAAATAACGACAAGCAGTATTCAGAGAAATAGTTTCACTAGACTCACTCTGCCTGAAAAAGCTAGGTACTTCCACTTTACCTGTCAGACCTGGTATGAGTCACAGTTGGGTATACCAGAGAGCAGCCCATAAAGGCCCTGCTGTGAGCATTCTAGTATAGCCCATGACATGAAGATAGGTTTAATACTAAGAATGAACACAGACTGATGCTTCTGTCTGCCTCATGTAAATAAAAAACTACCAAATATTTCCTTTAATTTGTATGGAACTTACACATTATCACAGGACAGGCAGACCACTACAATAAGAAACTGGAATTTATGGTGCCTCCTTCCCAATTTAGCCAAAATTGGGGAGTTTCTCTAGAATAGACTCATCAGCTTACCAATTCCCTTTCTGAATGAAAAGTATAGAAGTGGAGCAGGCCCCTGTAGGAATACTAATTTCAACTTTCTATATTTTGCATTTACTTTTAAGATGGAAAGTACTAGCACGTGTTTTCAGGATTAATGAAAATAACCAATACAGGGGAAAAAAGGTGATAACACTCTTGAAAGGAGGAAAAACTACTGAAGGAAATCTAGGAAAAGGTAAGAAAGCTGAAGCGTTCTGAAACACAAGTGAGCACTTCGATATCATAGAAGGAGGGCACCATTTTCACCGTAACAGGGTAAGAACAGCAACAAGGAAGATGCTAATACAACTCTCAATTTGGTAGTGGCAAGGTAAAGAGTCCTCTTTTGATAGCTTCTATTTTCTTTATTTTTTTATTAAGCATAAATATACTATCTGTAAGATGAAGGGAGGCTTTAGAAGAGAGGAGAAATTTCTTTACTCATTAGTCGATTGGCACTTGGGTTGATTCCACATCTTTGCAATTGTGAATTGTGCTGCTATAAACCTATGTGTGCAAGGGTCCTTTTCATATAATGACTTGTTTTCATTGGGATATATACCCAGTAGTGGGATTGCTGGATTGAATGGTAGATCTACTTTTAGCTCTTTAAGGAATTTCGATACTGTCCTCCATACAGGTCGTACTAATTTACATTCCCATCAGCAGTGCGCAAGCATTCCTCTTTCCCTACATCCACCCCAACATCTATTGTTTTCTGACTTTTCAATAATGGCTATTCTTGCAGGAGTAAGGTGCTCATTGTGGTTTTAATTTGCATTTCCCTGATGATTAGCGATGTTAAGCCTTTTTTCATATGCTTGATGGCTGTTTGTGTATCTTCTTTTGCAAAATTTCTATTCATGTTCTTTGCTTACTTTTTAATGGAATTGTTTGGGTTTTTTTTTCTTGGTGATTTGTTTGATTTCCTTATAGATTATGGATATAGGCCTTTGTTGGATACACAGTTTGCAAATATTTTCTCCTATTCTGTTGATTGTCTGTTTACTACGTTATTTCTTTCACTGTGCAGAAGCTTTTTGGTTTAATTAGGTCCCATTTATTTATTTTGGTTTTTCTTGTATTTGCTTTTGTGGTCTTAATTATAAATTCTTTGCCTAGGCCAACGTCTAGAAGAGTTTTTGCAACACTGTGTTCTAGAATTTTTATGGTTTCAGGTCTCAAGTATTTGATCCATCTTGAGCTTACTTTTGTATATGGTGAGAGTTAGGAATTCACTTTCATTCTTCTACATGTGGCTTGTCAGTTTTTCCAGCACCATTTATTAAATAAAGTATTCCTTCACCAATTTGTGTTTTTGTATGCTTTGACATATCACTTGGCTGTACACGTTTGGCTTTATTTCTGGGTTCTCTGTTCTGTGTCACTAGCCTATATGCCTACATTTATACCATTGCAATGCTGTTTTGGTAACTGTAGTCGTGTGGTACAATTTGGAGTCCAGTAATGCAATGTCTCTAACTTTGTTCTTTTGCTTAGGATTGCTGTGGCAATTCAGCCTCTTTTTTGGTTATATATTAATTTTAGGCTTTTTTTTTTTTTCTAATTCTTTGAAAAATGCTGTTATGTTTTTGATGGGAATTGCATTGAATCTGTAGATTGCTTTGGCCTGCATGGTCATTATCACAACATCAATTCTTCCAATCCATAAACATGGGATGCATTTCCATTTCTTTGTGTCAGCTATGATTTCTTTCCAGTGTTTTGTAGTTCTCCTTGTAGTGATCTTTCACTCCTTTGGTTAAGGTATATTCCTGGGTTGCTTTTTTATTTTATTTTGTTTTTTATTCTTTTTGACAGCTGTTTCTAAAGGGATTGAATTCTTGATTTTATTCTCAGCTTGGTCATTTTTGGTGTGCTACTGTTGTGTACATTGATTTTGTAACCTGAGACTACTCCATTCATTTATCAAACCTAAGTGTCTTTGGAGGAGTCTTAGGATTTTCTAGGTATTCAATCATATTATCTGCAAACAACGATAGTTTGACTTCCTCTTTTCCAATTTGGATGGCCTTTATTTCTTTCTCTTGACTGATTGTTCTGGCTAGTACTTCCAGAACTATGTAGAATAGGAGAGGTGAAAGTGGTCATCCTTGTCTTGTTCCTGTTATCAGGGGGAAGGCTTTCAAGTTTTCCCCATTCAGTGTGATATTGGCTGTGGGTTTTTCATCTATAGCTTTTATTAATTTTAGGTAGGTTTCTTCTCTGCCTAGTTTATTCAGAGTTTTTATCATAAAGGGGTGCTGGATTTCATTGATTTTTCTGAATCTATTGAGATGGTCATGTAGTTTTGTTTCTAATTGTGTTTATGTGATGTTTTTAATTCTGTTTTCTGTGATGAATTCTCTCTTCTTGATGAGTCTAACTATCAATTTTGTTTATTTTTTCAAACAATGAGCTTTTTGTTTCTTTTTTTATATTTTTGTGTTTGAATTTAGTTCTGCTCTGATATTTGTTGTTTCTTTTCTTCTTCTAGATTTAGGTTTATTTTGTTCTTGTTTCTTCAGTTCCTTGAGGTATGACATTAGATTGCCAATTGTGCTTTTTTAGACTTTTTGATGTAGGCATTTAGTGCTATAAACTTCCATCTTAGCACTGCATTTACTGTATTCCAGAGGTTTGGATAATTTATTGCACTATTATCATTCAATTCAAAGAATTTTTAAAGTTTTATCTTGACTTCTTTGTTAACCAGACATCATTCAGAAGAAGATTATTTAATTTCCATGTATTTGTATAGTTTTGAGGGTTCTGAAACTGCCTTTGCAAAATTAAACTGAGGAAATTATGACAGGGAAATAAATCAGAACTTACTGACTCTATCTTGTTTCTAACCGTTATGCTGTCCTTGTTCATTCCTAGGCTGAACTAACTTTGGGAAGGAATTCCGTTCATGGTTTGACTCTGAAACAAAATTGATAACAACCTTTTCTTGCCTGGGATCCAGCCTGCATTTGCAGGACTAATAAATTAGCTACAAGATTAAAAATTATAATTTAGGGGTCGTGCAGCCTCTGGCTCCAAGAGTCTGAACCTCTCCAAATTGCTCCTAGGATAACACCACTACTGTAAAACCTAAGATCAGTGCTTGAGATATTTTGCAGAACCTGAACTCCATAGATCAGTCAACACCACCCAGACCAGTAATCTGGCCCAACCAGTTCTGCCAATGCACCCAGGTAAAGAAGACATTAAGAAAACCTAATTTTGACTTCCTATGATTACATCTCCAACCTGACCTATCAACACTTCCCACTTCCCAAGCCCCTGCCCACCAAATTATCTTTAAAAAGTCTGATTCCTGAATGCTCAGGGAGACTGATTTGAGTAATAATAAAACTCTAGTCTCCTATATGGCCAGCTCTGCATGAATTACTCTTTCACCATTGCAGTTCTCTTTTGATAAATAAGCTCTATCTAGGCAGTAAGCAAAGTGAACCAATCAGACCATTACAGTTTTTTGTGGAGTCGATTTTTAGTTTTATTCTGTTGTGGCCTGAGAAGATATTTGATATAATTTCCATTTTTAAAAATGTATTCACACTTGTTTTGTGACCTATTATATGATCAGCCTTGGAGAAGGCTCATGTGAAGATGAGGTGAATGTGTATTCTGCAGATCTTGAGTAGAATGTTCTATAAATATCTGTTAAGCCCATTAGTTCTAGTGTATCCTTCACATTTATTGTTTCTCTGTTGCCTTTCTGTCTCAAAGATTTGTCTAGTGCTGTCAGTGGTATATCCAAGTCTCTTATCATTATTGTTTTGCTGTCTCATTACTTAGATGTAGTAGTAATTGTTTTATGAATCTAGGAGCTCCAGTGTTTGGTGCATACATATTTAGGATTATAATATCTGCTTATTGAATTTATCCTTCTATCACATATGTAGTAATAATCTTTGTCTTTTTTTAAACTTTTGCTGCTTTGAAATCTGTTTGGTCTTACATGAGAACAGCTGCTCCTGCTTGCTTTTGGATTCCATTTGCATGGAATACCTTTTCCTACCTTTTTACTTTGAGTTTATATAAATCCCTCTGTGTTAGGTGAGCCTCTTGAAGGCAGAAGATATTTGGATTGTTATTTTTTTAAATCCATTCGGCCATTCTGTATCTTTTAAGTGGAACATTTAGGCCATTTACATTCAATGTTAATATTGAAATGTGAAGTACTGTTTTCCTCATCATGTTAATTGTTACATAGATAGTTTCTTTTCATTGTGTTGTTTTATAGGCCCTGTAAGTTTTAAACTTTCAAGACATCCTATTTTGCTGAACATTGGGTTTTTGTTTTAATGTTTAGAACTTCTTTTAGTATTTCTTTTAGTGCCAGTTTGGTAGTGAAAAATTCCCTCAGCATTTGTTTGTCTGAAAATGACTTTATTTCTCATTCATGAAGCTTAGTTTTATGGGAAACAAAATTCTTTACTGATAGTTGTTCTGCTTAAGGAGGTTGAAATTAGGACCCCAATCTCTTCTGGCTTGTAAGGTTTCTGTGGAGAAGTCTGTTCGTAGTCTGACAGGTTTTCCTTTATGGTTTATTTGATGCTTTTGTCTTACTGCTCTTAGAATTCTTTCCATCATGTTGATTTTAGATAGGCTGATGAGTATATGTCTTGGTGAAGATCTTTTTGCAATAAATTTCCCAGGAGTCCTTTGAGCTTCTTGGATTTGGATATCTAGATCTCCAATGGTTTCCTTATATTTGATGATGCTTTTTCTTGCTATTTTGATGGTTTGACTAACCTTAAACATGACCTTTTAGAATTGAATCTACTTGGGAATATTTGTTGCATTTCCTGTATCTGGGTGTCTTCCTGTATATGGATGCTTCTTATAAATGGATGTGTATATTTTGTTCAAGACTTGAGAAATTTTAACCTATTATTTTGTTACATAACTTGTCCATCTCTTTTTCTCCTCAATTCCAACAATTTGAGTATTTGGCTACTTTATGGTGTCCCATATGTCACATAAGCTTTCTTCATTCTTTTTAACTCCTTTTTTCTTCTTTTGTCTATGACGTCAAAAAACCTGTCTTCAAGTCAGAAATTCTTTATTCTGCTTGATGAAGTCTATTGTTGAAGATTTTGATTGTATTTTTATATCATTCATTGAATTCTTCACATCAGGATTTCTGTTTTTCTTTTTTATGATATCTAACATTTATCATTCAGATTATAAATTATTTTCTAATTTCCCAATTGTTTATCTGTGTTATCTTGTATCTAGCTGAGTTCTTCAATATTATTGTTTTGAATTCCCTTTTAGACATTTTATAGATTTTGTTTTTGTGATTTCCTACTAGAGAATTATTATTTTCCTTTGGTGGCATTATGTTTCATTGCTTTTTCATGTTTCTTGCATCTTTAAATTGATATATCAGCACATCTTGGGTGACAGTCACTTATTTCAATTGCATGGATTGGCTTTTATGTGGAAAGACTTTTTTCAATTGCTGAGCAGTTCTGCTTTTTAAAGCAGCAATTCAGCTGTAAAGCAGACCAATCCTTAGATAGGAAACTGAATCTAAGTGGAAGGAAGGCACAGGGCTGGGCAGTCTGGAAGCTAGAAGGAAGGACAGTCAGAATGAGTATTGTAAAGCCAGAAGCATGGCTTATCTAACATCTACTGTGATATTTAAGAAAGCCCCCTTCTCATGTTTTTTCTGTCTCAAAAGAAACCGGGGCATGGGTAGTGATAAAATTACAAGTAATCTCACCCTACCAAAACCCAGTCTCCTCATTTAAATCTACAGAAGTCTGGAAGGAGTTCTCATTACACAGGCCTGTGATGCTCTCACTGTCCAACGTCCTCATTTCTGGTTTTGTTCAAGATTACATCCCTCTCACACACAGAAAAGCATTTATCCTGAGAGAATTTTGATACTTTAGGAAGTTGTCTGCCTTTAATTATTTGTATTGTCTTCCTTCTCTTAGTGTTCTTTTTTTTTTTTTTTTTTCTTTAGGGAAGGGACACAAGGGGACTGTTTTTGATATTGCTATTCTTGTTCTGTCATCTAGGTAAAGCTTCTTTTGAAAATGCCAACCTGTTTGAACACTGTTCAGGAGAAATGATAAAAGTGTTCTCTATAATTTATCTGTATATTCCCAGTTTCCAAATGTGGCAATAACAGTGAGAATAAACAGATGGAAATCTCAAAAATATGAAAAATTAGCAGTAACTGATGAAGGCATACTCTTATTGCTGTTGCTTTCCATTATGATTGTTGAACTCAAACAGCTCTTCTTGTGTCTCAGGCAGAATCAATTATAGATAGAAAATTAACTTTCGAATATCTTTATTTACCTGATCAGGTAAAGGATACTGAGTAGTCAGAAAGTAATAGTTAAAAAGAAATCACAAAATTCGAATCACAAGATCTGTGTTCTAGGGCTTCCTTTGACTTTAAAAAGTGGATTACTCTTAAATGAGTCACATACTTCTTTAAGATTTTTTTATATCATCATCTGTACAACAGGAACAGTGAACTAGAACATCTCTGAGATCCCCTTAAATTTTAAATTGTTTATAATTATACCCTAATATATCTGAGCAAGAAAGATTTAAAGAGCAAAATTTTACCTCAACAGAGATGAGAGTTTGTTAGTGTAAATGAGGGAGTCAAAACAAAATAATATATTGTTAAATAGTGGATGAAGACTTAGAGTGATAGAAGTCTTTTCCATCAAAAAATAATTTAGTTTTTAATAAATGCTTTAACTTACACCAACACAATAATAAAGGAGAAGCACCTACAACACGGCTTCAATGGCAACTTTTACAGCAATGTGTAAAACATTCCATCAGAGAAGAATTCCTATTCCTTAAATTTTCATGTTACCCAGCATCTGCCATAGCTAACAGGAAATGAAATAGAAGAAACTATGAAAAGATAATGAATAAAGACTCCTTAACCATGGAGTTTGATCATTTGAAGTAAGAAAATAAGAATTCTCTGCTTTTAGAATAAGAAACATAATTCCAACAAATGAAAAATCTACCGTTTCTCCCTGTGGAATGTGAACAATCTAGCATAGGTTTCTGAAAGGAACCTGGGGCTATGGTAGAAAATGATCAGAACTGTACTGATTTACATATGTTTCTTACTCTTATAGGAGTATAGGAGGCTGGCATGACTACACTTTAAACAAATACTTTCACAGTATTTATTATTGATAGCATACATGCAATTAAATTGTTTTTTATAAACTCTAACAATTAACTTCATAAACCTTCTTAAATAAATATTTTTCTTATTTGTATAATGACCTTAGTTTAACATGCAGGCTTTCAGGTATTTTCAGAATTATGCATATAAAGAGGGTGAACCTATCTTAGGAATACAATAGTTTCTGCTTTCCAGAACAATAAGACTAATGAAAAACCACTTCAAATAATGTTGCTTGAGGGATGGTTCCTCTCCAAATACCAGAATGTGTAGAAAATGTTTACATGGCAAAATTAATAACCTGTTAAGAGGCTTGAAATTTTAGTTAGAACAATAATATACACAATCAACATAAAAGCCTTGTTTACATGGTTGTTTGGGAATATTTTAAAACAAAAACAGTTTGCTTCATATTCAGATCTCCCATGGCTTCCAGTGAAAATTTCAGTTAGAGAAAAACAATTGTTTTGAATAAAGAGAATTCATTTATTTCTGTTACAGTGTAATAATAATAACCAGTCATTTAGAGTTATTCATACATTTGTGTCATTTGAACAAAAGCCATTAGCCTGATGCTTTCTTTCTCATTTCTGGAAATAAACTATAGAGTGTCTGAGGAATTCATGTAGTTTGTAAACATTTGCTTTTGGAGATAAATGGTGATAATTAAATAAAATGCTGGGTGTTTTGTTCAATGATCAATGTAATAACATTGACCCCAACTCTGTTAAAAGGCTGCACATAATGCAAAGGGAGGTTGAGAATTGTAGTTAAGTTGAATGCTCAACAATAAAGGGAAATAAGATTATTGTTGATTAAATATATTTTAATCAAATGAAATATCTTTATTTTATTTGTAAACTTAAAGAATAAAGCGTTCCATTTTGAAAAGATTTCCTTATTTTGCATATTTAATGAAAGTCTTGATTATTTGTGATATACCATCACCAGTTTGTATTCAAGTAAAAGTAATTAATCATACTTCTTACTAAATAAATTAACAACTGTTACGCATGGTATACCTGGACATATCTCTCATAAATAAATATACAGGTAGGATAATGAGGTTCAAAATATAGTGTCATATATAATTTGGCCTTATAGAACATAAAACATACCACTAGAGGTTGATGGGTATGTTTCTATATGCATCAATTTTCATTCTAGAGAAAAGATCATAGGCTTACTCTTTAGATATACATGAAGTTGCATATAAGAATAATCGAGTGAAATTGTGGTGTGAATTTAGATAATTTAGACAGGCTATTGAAGCCTGTTGTGTTCTATCTGTAAAGGTATAAAATGTAATATATCTTAATTTATTGTTGTAAAGACTAAATAACTAATTCTCACTCCTCACTTGTCTTTTTTTATTTATCCCTTCTACTCATCTTTCAACATGTTCTCCTCCTCTTCACTGCTCTTTCACATTCCCATTAACTATTGCATATTATTCTCCATATTTTTGTACCAGAACCTAAAATATCTTTAATCAAAAATGATTTTATTTCCCTTTATTGTTGAGCATTCAGCTTAACTACAATTCTTAGCCTCCCTTTGCATTATGTGCAGCTTTTAACAGAGTTAGGGTCAATGAAAGGTGTCTAGGAGTAAAAAATCATACTTCCCGATCTGTCTCATAGAAGGCTTGATGTCATTCATCTCGTCTTTCCCCACTCACTCACTAAATGTAGAAGACTCAGAATACATGGAAAAGGGTAAAGCCGTTGCTATAAGGTAAAAGGCACCTGAGTCCCTAAACATCTTATGAATATTGGCATTTAATTGTTATGTAACTAAACATGAAGGTTTTTTGTATAAAGCTACTGAGAGTGAGATATTTTTTAGGAGTTTATGTCACTTTAATTCATGTAGAATTTGTATCTTGAAGTGAATGTTGTGATAATATAAGCACAGACTTAGTTGTGAGGTGACTGGTGGAAGAATCAACTACTATGGGAAGCAGAAGATCTGCAGAGCCATACAACGTTGTGATAAAACATTTGACAAAAATGTCACCTGCATTATATGGACACAGTGTGCCTGTAGCTGTAGAAGAGGTTGGAAAACAAGGGGTGAGTTTTTAGTGGTGATTTTTTAAACTGGCCTTCCATAGTATGCTATATATTTTTTGCATGTATGCTATGCCTACAGAAGGAAGAGATAATCTCCAGCAAAGAGTGAACAATGTGCAAATAAAAAAATGTAATGACAGAGAGAGTCCAGAAATCTGAAATATTGGATTATGGAAACACCAACATGTTTAGACCTTAAAGAGTATGACTAAGAAAGGTTTTAAACAATACAATCACATCAAGACTCAGCAAAATTGAATAGCAAGTTCACTAGTGGGAAACAGGAATGAAAGGAAGAAGGAAGAAATGATGACAAAAGTAGAAAACAAATAACCAAACAGCAGGAGTAAACCATTACTGATCAAGAATAACATTGAATGTAAATGCACTAAACTCTCCAATCAAAAAACATACACTGGCTGAATGAATGGGAAAATAAGACTCATTGATCTGTTGCCTATGAGAAACACATGTCACCTATAAAGACACACATAGACTGAAAGGAAAGGGATGAAAAAACATATTTTATGCCAATGTACACCAAAAAAGATCAAGAGTTGTGATACTTATATCAGGCAAAATAGATTTCAAGATTAAAACTATAAGAGACAAAGAGGGTCACTATATAATTATAAAGGGATGAATTCAGCAAGAGGATATAACAGTTTTAAATATATATGTACCCCAACATTTGGAGAATTGAGATATATAAAGCAAATATTATTAGAGCTAAAGAGAGACAAAAACCTCAATACAATAATAACTGGAGACTTCAACACCCCACTTTCAGCGTTGGACAGATCTACTGAACAGAAAATCAACAAAGAAATATCACACATAATCTGTACCAGAGACAAAATGGATCTAATAGATATTTACAGAACATTTCATCCAATGGTTGCAGAATACACATTTTTCTCCTCAGCATATTGATTAGTCTCAAGGATAGACCATGTGTTAGGTCACAAAACAAGTCTTAAATATTTCAAAAAAATTGAAATAATATCAAGCATATTTTCTGACCACAAAGGAATAAAACTAGATATTAATAACAAGAAGAATTTGAAAACTATATGAATACATGAAAATTAAAAATTATGCCGCTGAATAACCAGTGGATCAATGAAGAAATTAAGAGAAAAATTAGAAGATTTCTTGAGACAACTGATAATGAAAACACAACATACGAAAACCTATGGGACACAGCAAAAGCAGTACTGAGATGAAAGTTGACAGCCCTAAGTGCCTACATCCAAAAATAGAAAAAACTTCAAATATACAATCTAATGATGCATCTTAAAGAACTAGAAAAGCAAGAGCAAATCAAACCCAAAACTGGTTGAAGAAAATAAATAATAAAAATTAGAGAAGAAATAGGTGAAACTGAAATGAAAAATAGCACAAAAGTCAACAAAACAAAAAGTAGTCTTTTTAAAAAGTTAAAGTAAATGGACAAATATTTAGCCAGACTAATAGAAAAAGAGAGAAGATATAAGTAAGTAAAATTAGAAGTGAAAATGGAGACATTACAACTGATGTTAAAGAAATTAAAAGATCATTAGTGGCTACTATGAGCAACTACATACCAACAAATTGGAAAATCTAGATGCAACAAACAAAGTCCTAGACACAGACAACCTACCAAGATTCAATAAGGAAGAAATCCAAAATCTGAACAGACTAGTAATAAGCAACAAGATCGAAGCCATAATAAAAATCTCCCAGTAAACAAAAGCCCAGGACCTGATGGCTTCACTGCTGAATTCTGCCAAACATTTAAAGAAGTAATATCAATCCTACTCAAACTATTCTAGAAAATAAAGGAGGAGAGAATACTTCCAAACTCATACTATGAGGCCAATATTCCCCTAATGCCAAAACCGGACAACAACACATTAATAAAAAATAAAACCTATAGGTCAGTATCTCTTATAAATATTGATGCAAAGATCATCAACAAAATACTAGAAAACCAAATTCAACAATACATTAGAAAGATCATCCTTCATGACCAAGTAGTATTTATCTCTGGGATGCAAGTATGATTCAACATATGCAAGTCAATCAATGTAATACATCAAGAGAATGAAGGATAAAAAACATCTGATAATTTCAATTAGTACTGAAAAATCATTTTATAAAATTCAATATCCCTTAATGTTAAGACCCTCAAAAAGCTGGGAATAGAAGGAACATACCTCAACATAATAAAGGCGACATATGACAGACACACATCTAGTGTCATACGGAACAGGTAAAAACTGAAATCCTTTCCTACAGGATCTAGAACATGACAAGGATGCCCACTGTCACCACTGTTATTTAACATCATACTGGAAGTCTTTGCTAGAGTGATCAGACAAGAGAAAGATATAAAAGGCATCCAAATTGTCAAATTTTTCTTATTTGCTTAGGATACAATCTTACATTTGGAAAAACCTAAGGACTCCAGAAGAAAACTACTAAAACTGATCAACAAATTCAGTAGAGTTACAGGAAACAAAATCAACATACAAAAATCAGCAGCATTTCCATATACTAACAGTGAAAAATATAAAAAAAATTAAAATAGTCCCATTATACTGACCAAAAATAAAATTAAATACCTAGGAATTAATTTAACCAAAGAAGTAAAAGATCTTTATAATTAAAACTATAAAACACTAATAAATGTAACTGAAGAGGAACCCAAAAAATGGAAAAATATTTCATGTTCATTGATTGAAGAATCAATATTGTTAAAATGTCCATACTACTGAAAGCAACATATAGGTTCAGTGCTCAAAATACCAATGACATTCTTCATAGAAGTAGAAAATACAATTAGAAAATTTATATGGAACCACAAAACACCCACTACCCTAAGCAAATAGAACAAAACTGGGAGAATCATATTACCTGACTTCAAATTTTGCTACACAACTATAGTAACAAAAATAGCATGGTATCAGCATAAAAAGAGACACATAGACCAAAGGATGAGTGTTGAGAGCCCAGAAATAAATCTACACACCAACAGTGAACTCATTTTCAATAAAGGTACCAATAACACACACTGGAGGGAAGACAGTCTCTTCAATACATGGTTCTGGGAAAACTGGATATCTATATGCAGAGGAATGAAACTAGATCCTTACCTCTCACCATATAAATTAACTCAAAATGGATTAAGGACTTAAATCTAAGGCCCCAAACTATGAAATTACTACAAGAAAACATTGGAAAAATCTCCGGAACATTGGTCTGGGCAATTTGTGGTGCACTAGGAGTGTCATAATAACTTGTTTTTTTCATATTTCCTGTATTACTATGATGATTTTTTGCATTTTGAGAAATAGTTCTATTTAGTTTTGAATTTATTTTGTTGGGGCGGGGCTTTTTTCCCCGACAATACAACAATGATGTATGTTGAGTAGGGCCATATGGCTTTGCTTCTGGGTACATTCAGTGTTAAAGACTGCTTAAGTTTTTTGGTTATAAATAGCCTTAATATAGTGGCTTTCTCAAATACTGGTTGTAGTAGCAAAAGAGCTTGTGCACAGCAACCAAAATAATAGAGTAAACAACAACCTACAGAATGGAAAAAAGTATTTACAAACTATGCACATGACAGAAGACTAATACCCAAAATTTACAAGGAACTCAACTCAACAGCAACAACAAAATAATCCCATTATAAAGTGAGCCAGTGACATGAATAGACCTTTTTCAAAAGAAGACATACAAATGTCCAATAAGCATATAAATAAATGTTCGACATCATTTCTCTTATCACCAGCGAAATGCAAATCTAAACCACAATGAGATATCACTTTACCCTAGTTAGAACGACTATTACTAAAAAGTAAAAAAATAATAGATGTTTGTGAGGATGTGAAGGAAAGAGAATGCTTATACACTGTTGGTAGAAAGGTAAATTAATACAACCTGTTTGGAGAACAGAATGGAGATTTCTCAAAGAACTAAAAACAGAAGTACCATTTGATCCAGCAATCCCACTACTGGGTATCTACCCAAAGGAAAATAAATTATTATATCAAAAATACACCTGCATTTGTATGTTTATTGCAGCATTATTCACAATAGCAAAAATATGGAATCAATCTCTATCTATCGATAGATGAATAAAATGGGGTGTATATATATAAAATGTATATGTGTAGATACACACATGCACACATATATGTATATATCTGTGTATATATATGTATATATAAAAAATTCCAGAAAATTCAATAGATAAATGGGCAAAAGCTCACAGATTCTTCAAAATTAAATATATATAACATGGAATACTATACAGCCATAAAAAAGAATGAAATAAATGAAATCATGTATTTTGCAGCAACATAGATGAAACTGAGGCCTTTATCTTAAGTGGAACAACTCAGAAACAGAAAACCAGATACTGCATGTTCTCATTTACAAGTGGAAGCTAAATAATGTGTACATATGGACATGAAATGTATAAAAAGAGACACTGGAGACTGAGAAGGGTGGTGAAGGATGAGAAATTACTTAACGGGAAAAAATGTACATTATTTGGTTAATGGTTACACTAAAAGACCAGATGTCACTATTACACATATCCATGTAACAAAACTGCAGTGTACCACTTAAATTTCTACAAAAATAAAATAAAATTAGGAATCTTTGTTTATACCAGAGTGAAAAAAATAAGCCACCAATTGGGAAAAGCTATTTGCAATGCACATACGGTAAGAGGCTTTTAATAGACTAAATAATAAACTTTCACATATATATATATAAAATCCCAGAAAATTCAATAGATATTATGGGCAAAAGCTCACAGATTCTTCAAAATTAAATAATACTAAAATGAAAAACAAACATATATAGATTCTCCACTTCATTATTATTGCATTCAGAGAAATGCAAATTATAACCATAGTGACCTATCGTTACAGAACAGCTAAATTTAAAGAGACTAATAATGGAACGCTGGTGAAAATGTAGACCAAGAGACACTTATGATACATACATGCAATATTATCTGTCAAATTTAAAAATTAAGAATTAAAAAATACCATCTGAGGGATGTGAGATATTGAATTCTTAATACAGTTTAAATTTTCTTAACGGTGATTCTGATGATAATGATGAAGAAAATTTTAATAGTGATTTGGTGAATGATAAAAAATGAGTAGCTGTTTTACAAATGGACTACTTAAATGATGCTATAATGTAAAAGCAAATTACACAAAGTGAAATTTAATTAAGGAGAATATAATAATACCTCACATTTTTTGATATTTTAAAATAAAATTGTGTTTAGCAGTTGAATTGTCTTATTTAATATTCATGAAAGCCTGGGCACTAGACACTATCATCAAACGTAATTTAGAAATAAGAAAACCCATCAGGTGCAATGGCTCATGCCTGTAATACCAGCACTTCGGGAGGCCGAGGCAGGTGAATCACAAGATCAGGAGATTGAGACCATTCTGGCTATCATGGTGAAACCTCGTTTCTACTAAAAATACAAAAAACTAGCCAGGTGTGATGGTGTGTGCCTATAATCCCAGCTACTCCAGAGGCTGAGGCAAGAGAATCGCTTGTACCCAGGAGGAGGTTGCAGTGAGCTGAGATCACGCCACCGCACTTCAGCTTGGGCAGCAAGAGTGAAACTCCACCCACTCCTCCCCAAAAAAGAAGTAAGAAAACCAAATATTACAGAGCACAAGTAACTTTTTCTAATGTCAGGTCTAGGATTTGGAAGTAAGCAGTCTCATCCAGAATTTGTGCTCTTGCTATACAAAGGAAGTCACAACAATTACATAAACAAAAACTGATATTCAAGATTTTCAAATTAGGCAAAGTTTTAGTAACTTGTATTGATAAAGAAAAACTGCCTAGAATATCAGCAAAGATTTATGAATTTTCAGGATTAAAAGGAACCGAAGATGCCATTCTCTAGCTGAACATTATTTCAGCTTCCTTTGGACATCATTGATAATGGCTCTTCATTCTTCTGAGGAACACAAATATTCCTTTTGTAGAGGTGAAATTTGTGAGTTATATTTTGGTTTGTTTTAGCTTCCAGTGACTGACCCTAACTCTGTCCCTGATTTGTAGTCTAATTTATATTATACTGGGTGGCTCTGAAACAATTAGATAAATGTATCAAGTCATACATAATTTCTTCTTTAAGTATTTCCTGTTCTTTCTTCTTTTTTTTCTGCATGGAATGATTCCTGGTCCCTTCCTCAGGGTATGCTCATTTGTCAACATCCCTTATTGATAAAATTGGAAAATTTCTTAGGATAATTGCACATATAAAGAGATAACTTATGTCCTATATCTAGGACATGATAAAAATCTCTCAAATTTCCTTAAGAATTCAAAGCTGTGATAGTCACATTTGTGTGTGGAGTAGGCCCTTCTACAAAATTACAAACTTTTATTTGTTTTTAATTTATGAATGTTTCTTTATTTTTCCTTTGGGACAAAGAAAGAAAAAAGTATGCATGAGCACTATCCTTTTCAATATAAGATTATTTATTTAGGTTATATTTCTATGAGTGGAATTGATGGATAAGAAATGGTCTTTTTGGATAGAGGCTAAGTTGCTGTAATGAAGAAAACCCCAAAATACAATCAATGGCTTAAATAAGATAGAAATTCATTTCTCCATCAGGAAACAGTGTAATTAACAGGGTAGCCCTGCCTCATGAGAACTTCTAGGGAGGGTGGTTTTCTCAATCTTGCTTTCTATCAACTAATAAGACATTGCCCTTATCATCATGACCAAAATTATATCATTGCTGAAATCTGCTTTCCAATCTAAAGAAAGCAGCAGTCCAGGACAAGAGGTTTCACTTTTATTATAAACTGTAACTGACCTGGAAGCTGCACACGTAAATTTTGTTCTCGTTCCCCTGAAGAGAATGGATTCAAACAGACACGTCGGTTGTAAGAAGGCTGAAGAGTGTGGTCTCCAGCTGTGAAGTCATATGTATTGCTTCAGCTCTTTTCCTGTAAAAAGAGAACAAATCAAAATTTGGTGTGTCAACCATCTCTTCTACAGAGACTGCATTCTTTTGTTTCCATGAATCTCAAAATAATTTTCAAGATTCTTTACAAATGATTATTAACTAAATCTCTTTAAAATGTTAGTAACCATATTAATCTATAGTGGACAAATCAATTTTTTAAGACAAGAAATAACATCAATGTGTGGTAAGAAATATAATTGACTCAATAAATAAACATCTCAAGTTACAGAAACAAAAGGGTGTGGGCATATTAGAAATGTGTATGTTGACCACAAGCATTTGTGCTGTCACAGGCTTTAGTGAGTCTAATTTACTTAAAGACTAGAGAGCAAAATTTATCTTGCAGGTTGATTCAGTGTGGTCAGTTAAGGCAGCTTCTCTTGTACCAACTTCTCGGTGGTACATCATATGTTGCTCTGAACACCATATTCTCAAATATTTGCTCAAAGCTGCCCTCAAGTAATGTAGAGCTCGCTCTAAATAGTCACATTATATTAAAATAAGTAATTCACATTTCTCATATATGCTGGTAATTTTTCTAGTAAATATTGTTTATATTGAAGAATCATTAGAATCATTTACTCTTTTTGCTATTACATGAAAAAGTGTTTGCACAAACAAGGTAAATAAGCGGAAAACAAAATTTGTATGTTTAGTGATTTTAGAGGACATCAAAATAAATAATAATGCATATTGATAAGGTAACCAAAATCATTCCTTCAATTCCAATCATAGACAAAGAAAGCTTATGCTATTCATTTGTGACATTCTGGATTCTCTCCAACCTTTCATGTGCATATTCATTTTTAAAAGTTTTGCTCCAGGATAGCCCTATTGAACTGTACAAATTCTGAGGAAAGAAAGCAATACATGCAGCATTTCAAATATATCCTTGCTCTTAAACCTGAGATGGCTAGTCCACAACTACTCACTGAAATCTGACCTAGGAGAGTTCTGTATAGCATGCAGCCAATGGGAAGGAAAAGTCTCTGCCCTCTAGGATTTTAAGCTTTAGTTAGTGAAGATAAAATATACTCTAAGAAGCAACTATTTACCAAGTCTAAATCTCGCCCTGAATCATTCATATTTTAGTCCCACATCCAGTTAATCACAAAGTCTCATATTCTAACTTCTCATCTTCACAGCCACTAGTTTATAATATTTCCAACAGTGTTGTCACTCATCCCACCAGGTCTTATCTCACTATTAATACTCTCTTGCAGATATTTCTTTCACTCTGCATCTTAACTTTGAAAAGTTACATACAAGTAACATAAAACACAACTCAGATAATGAGTCAGTCCACATACATATAACCCATCTCTGAATTAGTCAATATAATATGCTCAATTACCTGCTTTCTCCACATTCTTATGTGGCATACTTACTCTATGCTCTTCATAAAAGATTTATATTTTCAGGATTGAAATATTATGTCATCTCCATTCTCAGCTGGAATATTTTAAATATACCCTCAAAATTCTTAGGTAAGTCCAAATTCCCTTATATGGCTCTTGAAGTTCTGGAAGTTGTGTCACCTTGCTCTCTGGATTTAGCTCTAGTTATTACTCTCCATGTGTGCTAAAGTATGCCATTTAAAACTATTTGTAATTATCTAACTTTATATTCTTTCTTGCCTTGAGGCTTTAGCACATGCTATTTCTTGTCCCAAGGTACCCATCCCTTTCATGCTGCTTGTAAATTCCTCCTTGTCGTCCATGACCCTAGTTTAAGAACTAAAGTATCTTTCTTAAATGCTCCCATAAAACCATATACTCATCTTATCATAACACTGATAGTACTATGTTGACGTTGTCAACTCCCTGTTTCAGATGTCTATGAAACCTCAAATTCCCTGATTACAGAGACTGTATATTTTTCTCCTTTCTATGCTGAGTGGCTAGTACAGTATCTCATGCATATAAAATATATGATAATTATTTGTTGAATTGAAATTCACAATTTGTGGTATAGATTAGATGTATTTGTGCCTACCTAAAAAAAAGGAGGTTTCTCTATGCTAGGCATTATGCTGGGTATTAATGATTTCAAAGTTAATGTGCTAAACTTCCTGTCATTCCAGAACACATCTTAGTCTGTTAGATTTTTGTCTTCTTTTCTTTTATATAAGTGGTCATATTTGTTATTATTTTTTAGAAAATACTTGGGATAACCCCGAATTTGAATCCATATCTGTGTTGCAAATCTGGGGTAGAGTTAATTGGAGAAAACTTGAATTTTCTCTTGAAATAAAATTCTTATGCATCTAGTATAAATAAATTGGGCTGAACTACCAAAAAGAATACATAGTATGGAAGGGATTCACCAAATCATTGTTTAAAATAAAAATGACTGAGTAGTTTTGCTGGAATAAAGATAATCCAAGGGCCAGGTAAAATATATGAAGTCTATGGATTATAAGTGGGATCTGAGTCATAAAAAGAGATTTGGAGATGTGAAGAGGTTGAATAAGTTTTGATCAAGTATATAGTGAGTTATCTAAGTAGATAGGCATATAATAGATAATTTTTCTAAAAGATTTATAATGAGCATTTTTAAAACATCTGGGCTAGAGAAATATAAATTGAGAAGGTTGAAATTATAGTGAAATTTTGAAAATACATTAGAACATCTCCAACAATGATAGAACATTTCAGAGTCTAATAATTTTAGTCTTTAAAATTTTAGGTAAATGTTCAAGCTGGGATGAATATTTGACCTTTATAGTCTTGTTTAAAAGCTTTGGGAGCCACGGTGGCTCAGGCCAGTTGTCCTGGAGCATAAGGAGGCAAGACTACGCATTCGAGGCCAACCTGGGCAACACAAAAACCTCTTATCCATTAAAAGCTTCAAAAATTGCCACAATCTAGAACATTGGAAGACTGTTATATTTTCTGCATGAGAGAATTTTAAAATATTCTTTTGGAAATACTGTCTTTATATATTTGAAAGCTATCTAAAGAGGTAATAACCTCCAAATATACATCCTCATTGAAGATAGAATAAAATGAAATGTACCTTTATGGAAGCAGAGGAGATTTGGGAAAAATTCAATCAAAACCTTCCTAAGTTAGGGATTTCTACTCACATTTACTTAGAACTTCATAGAGGAAAGTCTTTGAAAATGATATAGGCCTTCCAATGTACAGTTGGAAACTTTTTATGATTCTATTATTTAAAATTTTTTTTGCTATTTTAAAAAGTGTTTGTGGGTACATAGTAGGTGTATATATTTATGAGGTGCATGAGATATTTTTACACGTAATTATACATATACAATTATACATATATACAATTATATATATAGCCACGTAATGTGAAGTAAGCACATCATGGAGAATGGGGTATCCATCCCCTCAAGAACTTATCCTTTGAGTTACAAACAATCTAATTACATTCTTTAAGTTATTTAAAAATATACAATTAAGTTATTGTCACTGTAGTTTTTTGAGAAGCCT
The DNA here is from genome assembly GCF_047675955.1 of Chlorocebus sabaeus. Taxonomy (NCBI): domain Eukaryota; kingdom Metazoa; phylum Chordata; class Mammalia; order Primates; family Cercopithecidae; genus Chlorocebus; species Chlorocebus sabaeus. The sequence goes on along the minus strand of NC_132916.1, from coordinate 97,430,122 downwards.
CCAAACTGTTCTCCATAGTGGTTGAACTAAGTTACATTTTCACCAGCAGTGTACAAGAGTTCTCTTTTCTCCACAACCTTGCAAGCATTTTTTACAGCCTGGCTTTTGGATACAAGTCATTTTAAGTGGGGTCAGATGATATCTCATTGTAGTTTTGATTTGCATTTCTCTGATGATCAATAATGTTGAACACCTTTTGATACTCTTGTTTGCCGTTTCTATTTCTTCTTTTGAGAAATGTCTATGCAAATCTTTTGCCTAATTTTTTTTATCAGATTATTAGATTTTTTTCCTACAGGCTTGTTTGAGCCCCTTATACATTCCAGTTATTAATCCTTGTCAGATGGGTAGTTTTCAAATATGTTCTCACATTCTGTGGGGTGTCTTTTCACTTGTTGATTGTATTCTTTGCTATTAAGAAGCTTTTTAAATCGATGTGATTCCATTTGTCCATTTTTGCTTTGGTTGCCTGTGCTTGTGGGGTATTTCTCAAGAAATTTTTTTCCCAGACCAGTGTCCTGGAGAGTTTCCCCAAGGTTTTCTGGTAGTAGTTTCATAGTTTGAGGTCTTGGATTTAAGTCTTTAGTTCATCTTTATTTGATTTTTGTGTATGGTGAGAGCCAAATGTCTAGTTTCATTCTTTTGTATATAGATATCCAGTTCTCCCAGCACCATTTATTGAAGTCTGTCTTTTTCCCCATTGTGTATTTCTGACATCCTTGTCAAAAATGAATTTACTGTAGGGGTGTGGATTTGATTTTGTGTACTCTATTCTTTTCTATTGGTCTATGTGTCTGTTTTTATGCCAGTACCATGCTATTTTTGTTACTAAAGTTGTGTAGTAAAATTTGAAATCAAGTAATGTGATTCCTCCAGTTTTGTTCTATTTGCTTAGGGTAGCTTTGGCTATTCTGGGTCTTTTGTGGTTCTATATAAATTTTAGGATTGTTTTTTCTATTTCCATGAAGAATGTCATTGTTATTTTGATAGGGATTGCATTAAACCTATATATTGCTTTGAGTAGTATGAACATTTTAACAATATTGATTCTATCAATCCATGAACATGAAATATTTTTCCATTATTTGGTTTCCTGTTCAATTTCTTTCATTAGTGTTGTATAGTTTTCATTATAAAATTATTTCACTACCTTGGTTAAATTAATTCCTAGGCATTTAATTTTATTTCTGGCTATTATAAATGGGAGTATGGTTTTATCCTTCATTTTGTTGATGTGATAGATCATGTTGATTGATTTGTGTATGTTGAACCATCCATGCATCCCAGAGATAAATACCACTTGGCCATGATGAATGATCTTTCTAACGTATTGTTGAATTTGGTTTACTAGTATTTTGTTGAGCATTTTTGCATCAATATTTATCAGAGATAATGGCCTGTAGTTTTCTTTTTTTCATATGGTTTTGCCAAGTTTTGGTATCAGGGTAATAATGTCCTCAGAGACTGAATTTGGGAGCACTCTCTCCTCTTTTATTTTTTTGGAATAGTTTGAGTAGAACTGGTATTAGTTATTTAAATGTTTGGTAGAAATCAGCAGAATTCAGATGAAGCCATCTGGTCCCAGGCTTTTCTTTTTGGGGAGGGTTTTTATTATGGCTTAGATCTCATGATTTGTCATCAGTCTGTTCAGGGTTTGGATTTCATCCTATTTCAATCTTGGTAGGTTGTGTATGTTTAGGAATTCATTTATTTCTTTTCGATTTTCCAGCTTATTGGTATAGAGGTGCTCATAGTAGCCACTAATGATCCTTTTAATTTCTGTGGTGCCAATAGCAATGGCTCCATTTTCATTTCTGATTTTATTAATTTGTATCTTCCCTCTTTTTTCTTAGTATGGTTAAAGATTTGTCAATTCAGTTTAACTTTTCAAATAACCTACTTTTTGTTTAATTGACTTTGGGATTTTTTTCAATTCTATTTCCTTCTGCTACAATATTTATCATTTATTTTCTTCTACTAATTTTGGGTTTGATTTGCTCTTGCTTTTCTAGTTCAAGATGCATTGTTAGATTATATAGTTGAAGTTTTTCCTCTTTGTTGATGTAGGCACTTAATAGCTATCGGACTTCCATCTTAGCACTACTTTTGCTGTATCCCATAGGTTTTGGTGTGTTGTGTTCCATCATAATTTAAGAAATATTTCAATTTTCTTCTTAATTTCTTCATTGACCCACTGGTCATTCAGGAGCATATTGTTTAATTTTTTATATTTGTATAGTTTTCAAAATTCATGTTCTTATTAATTTCTAGTTTTATTCCATTGTGGTCAGAGAAGATACTTAGTGTTATTTTAGTTTTTTTGAATGTTTTAATACTTTTTTGTGAACTAACATATGGTTTATACTTGAGAATAATCCATGCACTGAGAAGAATGTGTATTCTGCATCTCTTGGATGAAATGTCCTGTAAATATCTATTAGATTCATTTGGTCTAGAGTAAAGATTAAGTCTGATGTTTCTTCGTTGATTTTCTGTCTAGAAGATCTGTCCAAAAGGCTGAAAATGGGGTGTGAAGTCTCCAGTTATTATCATACTGGGGCCTATCTCCTTCTTTAGCTCTGATAATATTTGCTTTATATATCTGAGTGCTCCAGTGTTGAGCACTTACATATTTAAAACTGTTATCTTCTCTTGATAAACTGATTTCTGTATCATTATATAATTACCGTCTTTGTTCTCTACTTACAGCTTTTGTCTTGAAATTTATTTTGTCTGATATAAGTTCAGCAACTTCTGCTCCTTGTTTTCCATTGGCATGGAATATCTTTTTCCATCTTTTCATTTTCTGTTTATGTATGTATTTGTAGGTGAAATGTGTTTCTTGTAGACAGATTAATGAGCCTTGTTTTTTTCATCCATTCAGTTACTCTATATCTTTTGATTTGAGATTTTAGTCCAACTACCTCAATGTTATTATTGAAAAGTAAGGACCTACTCCTGCCATTTTATTATTATTTTTCTGGTTGTTCGGTGGCCCTCTCTTCTTTCTCTCTTTCCTGTCTTCCTCTAGTGAAGGTTATTTTCTTCCTGTATTTGGATATTGATATATTTCTGTAGGTTTCAGAAGTTGTCTGTTATTATTCATTTGAATAAATTTGCTCCCACTACTTATCTATCTCTTCTTTAAGGCCAACAATTATTAGATTTTCCCTTATGAGACTATTTTCTAAATCCTGTAGGCATGCTTCATTTTGTTATTCTTTTTTCTTTTGCCTTTTCTGACTAGGTATTTTCAAATGGCCTGTCTTCAAGTTCACTAGTTCTTGCTTCTGCTTAATTCTGCCTTTAAAGGACCTTGATGCATTCTTCGGTATGCCAATTGCATTTTTCATCTCCAGAATTTCTGCTTAATTCTTTTTAATTATTTTAATCTGTTTGAGCGAATTTTGAATTTCTTCTCTGTATTATCATGAATTTTCTTTGAGTTTCCTCAACCCAGTTATTTTGAATTCTCTGTCTAAAAGGTCACATATCTCTGTTTCTCCAGGATTTGTCCCTGGAAGCTTGTTTAGTGTTCATTTGGTGAGGTTATGTTTTCCTGGATGGTGTTGATGCTAGCAGATGTTCTTCAGTGTCTGGGCATTGGAGGATTAGGTATTTATTGTAGTCTTCACTGTCTGGGCTTATTTGTACTCATCCTTCTTGGGAAGGTTTTGCAGATATTTGAAAGGACTTGGGTGTTGTGATCTAAGTTATGTCTGTTTTAGGAGCGACCCCACACCCAGTAACTCTGTGGTTCTTGCAGACTCATAAAGGCAACCCCTTGATGGTCTTGAATGAGATCTGGGAGGATTCTCTGGATTACCACACAAAGACTCTTGCTTTCTTCCTTTCTTCCAAACATACAGAGTCTCTGCCTCTGTTCTAGCCACCTAATGCTGAGGACTGAAGTGACACAAGCACCGTTGTGGCCACCATCAGTATAATTTCACTGGGACAGATCTGAAGCCAGCACAGCACTGAGTCTGACTGAAAGCCTGCTGTAGCCACTCCCTGCTTACTGCCTATGTTTGCTGAAAGCACTTGGGGTCTCTAAAAGGCTGGTGGAAAAACCAACCAGGCCTATGTCCTTCCATTCAGGGTGGCAAGGTCCCCTAGACCCCAAGTGGGTCCAGAGGTATCATCCTGGCATCCTGGAGTCTGCCCTTTTTTTAATTAAAAATAAGCAATCAAGAACCACGATGACAAAAAATTGCCAGAGTAAACATGATCTTTATCTTAAGCGATTTCAGAATGAAACTTAAAAATTTAGAAACTGGTACTTAGAATGCCTCATTGAAAGAAAAACATACATAGGGAGTTAAAATGGCACCAACAGAGAGAAGACCAGGAAAAAAAAATTTAAGTTCATAAACTACTCTTTGCATTTTGCTTTTATTTATTTAAGAATTATTCCTTGCTTCTTTCAATAAATTTTGACTGAGTTTTCAATTCTCCAGAAATTGAAAATAACATAATATGCTCACTATTCATGATTGCATAATAAAACCACTTGGATATTAAAAAAAAAAAATCCTTAGCTAGAGGTTACTGAATGAAAGAATCTAGATAACTGGAGATAATTCTCACTCTAAGCTGCTGAATATGCTTTCTGTTTAACTAAGTAAAAAGAAGTAATCAAAAAATGATTTCCTCAATTTTTCACGACCACATTCACCTGCCTGCTTCTGTATGTACATACTGTGTTCTCTCTCTTGTTCTGTAGATGAGTCATCCATATGGCAAGCAAAGGGCAGTCTCTCTACTGTGTCCCAGATCTCATTGATTCTTGTCTAGACAAGAGCAATTTTTTCTGGAATTTCCCTTTTCTCTCTTGCATTATTTTTTTCACATGAGCATATTAAAATGCTGCTATTTCACTCTTGTTTGAAAGTAAATATAGACATATATGTATCTGTATGCATATATGTATGACTTCACCATACCCTCCAGTTACTGTCCCATTTCTTTCTCTTTCTTTTACAGTAAACTTCTCAGAAGAGTTAGTTATATTCATTGATTTCAGTTTCTTTACACTTGAACCTGTTTCTGTCAGGCCTTTGTCAACACTACTCCACTGACGTAGCTGTAGTTAAAGTCACCAGTGGCATACCCTTTGCTAAATCATGGGATTGATAGTCATTTAACCTATTTGGATTATCAGCAGCATTTGCATAGCTGATCACTCCCTTCTCCTAGATACGTTCTTTGCTTGGCTTCTAGGACACAAATTCCTCTGCTTTCCTTCTCCTTCACTGGTCTCTTCTCATTCTTCTTCATTTATTCCTACTCATCTTTCACATCTTTTGGAGTTCAGCCCTTTGAGATTCATTCATAAGTAAGAACAATCTATCTCACTATTTTAATGTTCATCTAGATACTCATAACTTCTAATTTGTATAATCCAGTGACTGCAGAACAGAGAAGTAATCTCAAAATAGGCACCTCCAAACTCAAATGCCCGCTATTACTTACTATTTTGCTATAACCTTTTCTATTTCCACTCCTTATTCAATAAGCAGCAGCTCCTTTCCATAAGGCACCTCCTTATTTCTGATTGTTTGGGCCACAGGCCGTGGAATCACATTTACTCTACTTTTTATCTCATTTGCTCTCTAATCCATTATTAAATCCTCTAGGTTATGCCTTCAGAATATTTCTAAAACTTTTACCTTCTCACTGCTGCATTGTTGCTTCTGTTACTAAAATATGAGTTAGACCATGCCTCTGTGGTAATCAAAGGCTTCAGTGGTTTACTTTTAACACAGAGAAAAATTCAGCCATTAAAAACATGTACAATCTCCCTGCTCCTCCTCTTCCCACTCCCCACTCTTCAACTCTATGATTTCTCTTAATTTTCCTCATGTTTACACCTTTCCCCAGAGTCTTTTCATTTTCTCTTCCCTCTGGCTGAAGGTTCTTCTTTCAGATATTTGTCTGTTATTCTTCATTTCCTCCAGACTTGAGTCTCCTTCTCTGACAGGCCTCCACTAACTGCGTAATATGTCTATCTTCCAACTTCCTCTTCTCTTCCTCTTCTACACTTTTCTCCTTACCATTTACCACTATCTAACAAGCAATTTTAACTTTATTCACTTTATAAGGAGTTCTGACTGTTTAACCCATTGACATATCCCTAGCGTGAGCTTCTGGCACATTATAGGTACACAATAAATATTTATTGCATATTGCATAGAAGTAGTGATGAAGACCCACAAGGCTCTCTTTAAAGGAAGGCCTTTTTTTTTTTTTTTTTAATAAAAATGTTGGAAAAGGTTTCGAAGAACAAGTTGCATTTGAAAGAGGTTAGATTAAATGATAGGTAATATTTGAGTGTGTGGATGAGGGAAAAGTACCTGTGGTGGAGATTACTGAGTGTACAAAGCCAACAATTCTGGAAAATAAAACATCTACCAAGAACATTGCCTTTCAATTTGGGTGGAACTTGGAAGACTCGAAAAGAAGATATGTTCAAGTTACCGGAAGGTAACTTGGGATGTGTAAGATAAGCTTAAAGCCTATTTGAGTCACTGAGGTTAAGCAATGAATGTCTTCCCTTTCTTGAGCAAACAGGCAGATCCTTGCCATGTACCTTTAGATATGTGCAGTAGTTTTAATATCTTCTTTCAGAATTCTTCCAGTGACAGTCTTTCTGCTTATCAAGCTGGCTAAGGGAAATCAAATCAACAAACCTCATTTCTTATTGAGGTGGACCAGATACTTATTCATGCATATTTAGGCAAAATAAATCTCAGTTCCAGAATGTTCAAAATATAGACTATTCTGCATAAGCCAGAACATAATTATAAACATGTAGAAAGAAACCACTTTACTACAAAGGGGTATAATCTGTACATATTTTAATAGAATTTATCTTTTATACTTGGGACCTAAATTTGAGTTCAGAAAAAGCAATCAGTAAACTTACATAATGAGATTTAACAGGAAATAATCAAGCAGGAAATTCCTCTCACAGGCAATAATTTTTCTACTTCTCAATGTGCACCTCTTTTTTTCCTGCCTGGCTCAAAATAGCAAAACTCTAGCCTTAAGGACCCCTGAAGGCGTTCTCTTCTAATAAGGTGTTTTTTCCTTTTGGTTCATATTCTGTAGCTGTTTTGAGATCAGAGGCCTTGGTTTCCATTACCGCCTGGAACTGACTTCCCTCACTACTTTTGAAAATCAGAGATAAATAGTGAATTATAAAAATATAAGTAAAGTCAAAAGTAAACACTGGAAACATGGTCAAATACAATGAGAACATCAAGTGAAGTACTTCACATAGCACTTCAGGTTTGTATATGTGATTAGATGAGATTTTTTTTTTTTTAGAATAATATATTCATTGACTGGGCATGTGTTGGCCTATCACATGCTATAGATTATTAGACTGACAATAACCCCTATGATTTAAGGATATTAATAATTAGTGTTTGCTTTCAATTCTACTTATATAATTATTAATGATTATTACTGAAATTATAAATAATTATTTATTGAACACCTACTATGTGTTAACCACTTAATATGAATTATCTGATGGAATCCTCACAACAGCCCTCTGAGTTAGGATATATTATAATTTCCAATTGACAAATGAAGGAAGTCAGGCAAAGTGATGTTAAGTTACCTGTCCAAGATCATAAAGCAAGAGGTGGCAGACCCAGACTTCTAAGGCCATCTGATCAGTGCAGCCTGATTTTGGAGTGCACAGTTTTAACCATTCCACAATTCTGCTTACTTTCAGTAATATACAACTTTTCCAGTTATTAAGAAGTAAAAGTGAGAGCTAGCATTATTAGGTGCCTATACACCAGACACCTTGCATTATTTCCTTTAATCTTTACAACAGTTCTACAAATTAGAACTGTACAGGTGAGAGGGAAGTTAATTTAGTTGCCCAAGGTCCTTCTCACTCCAAAAATAAAGTTATATTTTCCTTAAAAATGTATTGGAAGATTATCATGAGGTCAATAATGTTCAGCAGGCATATTTCTGCAAAATCGCAAAAACTCATTTTATTTACTTAGTAAAACCACGGCTAAATTAAGAAAGAGATAAATAAAGGTGCATTCCATTATTTTTCCCACTTTCAAGGTCCAGCTCAAATGCTGTATTTTCTAGGTCTAGTTCCTTCATTAAGCCTTCCTTAATTCCCTGATCCCCAAACCCAACTAATCTTATATTTCAATTTAATTAAGGAGAAGTAAGTCTAATAGATTGGGAACAGACGTGCATATTTTTAAACTGCTGTTGCCTACAGTGGAAGTCAGACTTATTAAACCTTCCATTTTAAAAACCTTTACCCTTTATATTCTGATTATTTTATGGTACATATTCTGCTTAGTAGTAGTGTTATTGAACTGTTCTTATTCTGTATTCCAAATGATAAGCAGATAAGCAAAGACTGTTTTATATTCATTCATTCTTATATCTTCTGTAGTGTTTAATACAGTGCCTAGCATACTGTATATGGTCAAAAATGGTTAGAATATTGATGTCAGTGGATAATTCAATGATCTTACCTTTGATTAATAATTTTTTAATTTAATAAATTTAAATGCCTAGAATTAATAGCACTATTCTCTCAGCTTGTATAGCCGGCATAATTTCTGGACACTTCTGATGGCTTTTCCATGATCTCAAGAAATAATAAAAGATAAGCTTTACAGACGAGGATTTTGCAAAATATTAAATATGCCATTACCCGAAGAGGGCATGAGATGAGTCCTTTCTTTCGTCCCTCTCTTGCTCTGTATTATCTGTGCAAAAATCCTAATATAAGAATGAGCTTAGCATATTCCAGGGACTGTCATTAACTGAAATATATAACACAAGGAGGAGAAGATAGAATAAATGTGGAATTTATTCTAATTACAATGGGAAGCAAGTGGAGAGTTTTAAGTAATAAGTTTCATGCTTTAAATTTTTTTGGCTCCTGCATGGAAAATTTCCTTGAAGGACAAATGTGAAGAGAGAGTGGTGGGAATGGCAGAGAACTATTTCAAGAGTCCAGGTGGTTGTTGATGTTACCTTGGACTAGGGTTATCCATGTGAAAATGGTAGGACGAGGTAATATTCAGACTTGCCAGTGTACTACTGTGGGTGTGAATGACAAATGTGAGATTCAAACCCAAGTCTATATTACACTAAAGTTTACAACATTTGCACACCTCCATATTCCCTCAATTGGGTATCTTATTTACTTTTTTTAAAAAAGACAGTATAAAACTTCTAAGCCTAGTTTTTCTTCAGGTTACTTCATTGCTTTCTGATTTACCATTCTTATCTCCCTAAAATCTAAATGTAATTTTAGACAGTATGGTTATACATTGAAAATATAAGAGAATGCATGGGTACCTGGAAATTGAGTATCTTGAGAGATTGTATCTATTCTCAACTTTAACCTTGACAATGCAAGCAGTTATACCAAAGAGATGAACCAATTACTGTAAAGAAGACAGAAACATCTGTATCTTTTTTCTTTGTATAAATAACTTGCAGCATTCCAGACATCTATCTCACTGCAAATTGATACAACCACAAAAGGATTTTGAGTACCGTTTCAAGGAACATTTGTTTGCTATCATGCTTCCCGCCTCCCACCAAAAAAATAGTAAAGATCATGGCTAGAACTAATGCTTCAAGATGTACTTTTAACCTTAAGGAAGTGTGTAAACTTTAAAATCTGTTAGTGAGGCAAAACCAACTTTGTTTCAGCTAGTGCTAGAGAAATCAGATCCCTACCACTAGAGAAGTATAATGCCCATTAAAAATAAAAGTTAAACGGAATTGTGACATTAAAAATATGAGTGTCTGGGTCTCATTTCCAAAGGTTCTAATTCAGCTGATTTGAGATAAAACTCACGAAGCAGTATTTAAATCTTTTCTCAGATGATTTTAATGTACAAATAAGACTGATGAGAACAGAGTTTGAGGGAAATAAATTATGTTGTCTTTTTTTTTTTTTTTTAATAACATCTTAGGAAGGGAATTCATCCTCATTTTCCAAGTTAAAATAACTCTCTTGCTCTGGCAAAACTCAGACAGAACTCACAGAAAATACACAGTTTTCATCTGTGTGTGTGTGTGTGTGTGTGTGGTGTGGGCATGCGCCCAGAAACACACACACAAACACACATGTAGCAATGGTTTAAAACAGGACTTTTAGAGCTCTACAGTCAGGTAGAGACACATATCTACTAGAGAAAACATACTTTTCATCATAGTCAAAAGAAAGGGATGCAATTAAGAGCGAACACAGATCTTTAGAAAGCAATACCAAATGGTTTGTAAAAGGGGACGTTTGTGACAGTAGTGATTGTGTGCTAAAATTTCCCTACATTTTTATTTCAATCCCAATTAAATATTCCAGTTTTAAATAGTTCAGGATGGAATTTTCAGTCACATTAAGATAGCCTTCTCTCAAGTTCTTTGCTAAAGGCTACTAGTTTTGTTTCCAACATTTTCTGCCTTATCAGCTACTGACTGAAATCCATTAATGAATTTAATTCTACTTAACAAATAATGAATGAAGACCTACTCTACCAAACCAAGTATAGTGTAAACCTCATGGAGGCAATTTTCCGTAAATATGATGACCAGCTTTACGAACAATAGACTTGTAGTAAGTCCCATCTGATAATGGGTCCAAAAGTGAATGCAAAGTCAGGAAGGTAGAATCTTTAGGTGCATGCATTCTGAGTGTACACGAGAACTAAAGCCTCTTAAAAGTCCCAAAAGATCTATTTCTTCTACTTTATACATAGATTCAAAATGGATAATTTTGTTGATCAAGAAGTTTCTTTCAAATACTACCTGAAAGGACATAAAACCCAGGGAACGTGGGAACCAAGAGTGGAATCAGGTCCTGCAGAGCAAAGGAGAATACAAATAAGAAAAAGAAATTAACTTTTGTAACAGCAGTAAGATGATTCTTAGGGAATTTTATTTTTATAGTGAAAACTCAAAGACTGAGTTTCTCAAGGGTTGAAATGAAAATGTTTTTATTTGTGAATTCACTCATTCTGCAGTTATTTAGTGGACACCTACTAGTATCAGGAGTAGTTTATGAATTTGGAAAATAATGATCAAAATAGACATAATCTCTGCTTTCTTGCAGCTTTTATTTAAGTAAGAGGGTCAAACAAAACACAGCCTAGTGAATAAGTGCATTACATAGTTAGAAGATAATAAATGCTATGAGGGAAAAAAGGTGCAGGATAAATGCAAGGGAGGGTCAGGGTGGGTTGGAACTTTAAACAGGGTGATGAAGAAAAGCTTCTTTGAGAAGGTGATATTCCAGCAAAGACCTAAGGGAGGTGAGGAAATTAGCCGCACAGATGCTTAATAGGGACAAGGAAAGGTAACATTTTGAGATGGGGCAAATAATATTACATTTATATGCTTGTGGGAACGATTTGCTAGAGAAAAAAAAATGTGATGAAGAAGAAAGAAGAAAAATTGTGGAAACACTGAGAAATGGAAGGGGAAGGGATCTAAGGAACACGTAGAGGGCTGCTTTAGAGAGGAGCACGGACGCTGCTTGTACACTAACAGGAGGAAAAGCAGAGGACCATTTTGTGTCAGAATGAAATTCCACATACTGGAAAGCCCATTCCTCAGAGAGTATGCGACAACAGCATCAAATAGCTTCCATAACTAATGTTTGTCTTTTGTAAAATTAGAGTTTATAATTAATGGCCTATTATGATTACTGATTATCTTGGTGGAGAGGAGGAAAACAGCGAGAAATAGTAAGACTCAGGCTTACACGCAGAAGACACATCAAGGATATAGCAGACTGCCTAGCATCAGTCACTTCTATATCACAAGCTTTCATGATTTTTACCAATTGCACTTGGATACTGAGTGGCTCACTATAACCTATACTATAAGGGCAGCCACGTTGGACCAAGTGAATGACTATGCCACTTCACAGGGGTACCATTCCAGATATTTACTAGTGCTCCAGGTGTTGACAAGTTAGGATAAAGGTGTATCACAAAGATCCCTCCTTTTCACCAATCTTGGCTCCTCCTTTGTTCAGTGGCCAGGCCTGGCTTCTGTCTCAGCCAGATCATTTTTTTCTACAAACTTTTGCTCCACTGTCAAGTCCTTTTTGTCTTTTGTACAATAAACCTTAGAAACAAATTTGCACATATTTATTAGAGTACCCCAATAGGCTAACCCTCAAATAGCATTTGCTTTATTAACAAAATGTTTAATCAATAAAAATAAGCAGTTGATGGGAAATACTGAGGGTGGCTCTTAGAGGTATTCTTGAATAGCTCTCAGGTGTGGGTATGTCTAGCATGTGATTTACTCTGCTCATCGCATTTTACTCTTTTCTTCTTATAGCCTACTTAGCTATATACAAATAACTTCATTCAATTCAGCAAATCATCAAGTAGTTATTGACTAAGAGTCAAGAACTATGCTTAGTTCTTAACTCAAGCTACTGAGATGATGTACTGCCCTCTCCTTTAGGGCTGCAGATAAGTTGGAGAAACAAAATTGCAAAAGCTCTCCTTCTAATAGGCCAGATACTGAAACAAACACATAACCCTCCTGCTACTGACATACAGAGTAAAGAATCTAGTCTAGTAGGGTCTGTGGGTTCAGAGAATGCTGAGACTCACAAGAGTTCAATAGTGAGCAGAACTGTACCAGGCTAACAAGGGTGGAAAAGATACTCCTGGTAAATAATTAGATGGTAAAGAGAAGATAGATATAAATAATAGATAGATACATAGATAGATAGATAGATAGATAGATAGATAGATAGATAGATAGATGGATGAGAGAGAGATATGATAGAAAACATGCTGGTATCTGTATGTTTGTTTGGATGAGTTGGGTAATCTGAAATTTAACATGCAATAATATCTAGCTAAACATAACTATCCCTTGTAAATTAGATAAATATTTCCTTGCTTGGTAAATTTGCAAAAGACCATTGTATTCTCAATGTTGAAGAAATAGACCTGTACCTTAGAGAAGAAAAAAATATATCAGGAATACATTATTTTCTAGTCTAACTTGTTTGTAACAGAGGCAAAAAATTATGGTAAAAGTCATTCTCTACACACATAAATTGAAAAGTTCTACAGAGTTCAAATGTTGACCACATAGTGAACCCACTATTGAATTTTTAGATGTGTTTTTGCTTCAAAGATATATTGACATAAAGGTGCTTTTAAGGAATATAATAATTCTTTTGAAATCACTTTGAATATACCCTACATGATACAGATTGAATTATTTGTCGAAGAGTTTTTATCTCTGAAGTTTCCACTGAAAGTCAACCTTATCTAGAACCAACACCAAGTTGTAAAAGTAAAGATTTCTAACAGCCTTGAGGATTTTGAAATTGAAGAAAAAAGATGTAGGCATTGTAAACTTGTCTTTATAAAAACTATAATGTGCAATTTAGGATCTCCAAATGTCCAACTCCAACAGTAGTAATAATGCTTTATTTTCAATGGGATGGACTACTCAAAAGAAATTGACCTGCTGCATGGAGAGAATTTGTTTCTCAAACTTTAATATTTCAAAATTATTCTGAATTCATTTTTGAAAAAGTAAGAATATCTCTTTTCTACCTGAAGGTAAAACTCTGTTGCTGGTATAAATGCAGAAGTTAAAAATAGTTTCAATAACTCAATAATCACATATAATGCTGACATATAATAATTGCATTATATATTATATAATACCATTTATTATTATAGTGTGCTAGTTTTAGAGTATTGATGTTTTATTGCCTCCCTCCACACACCTTGCCAAAAAATAATCAAGTAAAGAAACAACAGGGAATAAAGTAAATCCCATTTCTTCTAATAACATGTTGAACTAAAAAACAAAGACAGTAGTCGATGCTTGGATATAAGTAAGGTTTGGGGCAATACTTGAATTGTTCACATAGTGGTAGAATGCACTGTGCTGCAGAATGTAGAAGTTTTTGGGAATACTTGAATTGTTCACATACTGGTAGAATGTGCTGTAGGGGGTGCTATGCAAAGCAGATTCCTGGGGTTTTATCTTTTAACCAGGGGGTCTTGGGGATAACACTACTTTATGTTAGTTTACTATGATGTGAATGACTGTTTTTCTTGGCCATCACTTCCTCAATGTGATAGCTATATAGTGTTAAAAATAGATCTTTTAATATTAGACAAAAATGCACATTTTTGTAGAATAATTGCAGAAAGACTAAGTTATGATACATATTTTAATGGATACTTTCTCAAACTCTTATTTGTATTCTTATATTTAAGAGTAAAGGCCAGGTGCAGTGGGTCATGCCTATAATCCCAGCACTTTGGGAGGCCGAGGCGGGTGGATCACCTGAGGTCAGGAGTTCAAGACCAGCCTGGTGGTGAAACCCCATCTCTACTAAAACTATAAAAACTAGCTGGGTGTGGTGGTGGGTGCCTGCAATCCCAGCTACTTGGGAGGCTGAGGCAAGAGAATTGCTTAAACCCAGGAGACGGAGGTTGCAGTGAGCCAACACAGTGCCACTGTACTCCAGCCTCAGTGACAGAGTAAGACTGTGTCTAAAAAAAAAAAAAAAAAAGGCCTTAAGACAAAAAAGAAAGATAACTATCTGCAGTCTAGAGATGAAGCCACCTTATCAGTTTCAGTTATCAGTTTTAGTTATATTAGGTTTCATTTTCAAGTGTCAGATTATCCAATTCATCGAGTCCTGTTATTAGTTCTCAGAATGATCTGTATAGACAGTACCACACTGTGTCAGTTCCCTGGCATGGGATAGGATGTAGTGAAAAAAAAAATCATGATAGAGAAAATACAATATTCAAGCTCCAATTACCAGTTCCCCAGTCACGTAACCTCTTGGAGCATCAATTTTAACATCTGTAAATGTAAGGATCACTATGAATGCTTTACCTATCTCATAGATCAGTTGGGAAAGTCCAATATAAGAAACATAGACCTAAAAATGGCTAAGTGATGTGTAAAATAGTAGTTTTTCTATTTTGCAATGTATAATCATGGTGGGACTAGGATTGAGTCTGACACTGTCCAAATCAAAGTCCTCCACTTTTCTCTGGATTACATCTCCTGCTTTTTCTTCTGGAAATTTGGTGTGTTATGATTCTCCTAAATTTTCAATTTCTTCATTTCTAATGGCTATTTATCATCAGCATTTAAATATAATTCTAAATTTACTGTCTTAATAGAGTCTTTATGAATTATAATCCTTTCTGGCTATCAGCATCTCTCTCCTCCCTTTTAGAGCTAAACTTTCACAAAGTTGTCTATCACAACTTTCTTCATGTTTATGTTCCTTTCCCCTTCCACCTCATGCAATGTGAATTCCAACCTAACCATCCATAAAAACAGAAACTTCTCTCAAAAATGACCCCTTTCTAAAGGCTATATCTTGTTTAACTTCTTATTTTACATTGTTTACCAATTCCTTCTTCCTGAAACACTTTTGTGGGGGTGTCTTCCATGAAACTGCATTTTACTACTTTTCTTTCTGCTCTTTTAGCTGTTTGTCTCAGTGTTTTTAGAAGCCTCCTTCTTTTCTTCTGTTTATCCCTTAAAGGTTGACATTCTTTAAACTCCACCATAGGATCTTTGTGCTCTTCACCTTTACTTTCCTCACTATAAAATCACATCTATTTGCATGGTTTTAATACACAGCATGCTCTTTCATTCATCTCAGTTTATTTTCTCCTGGACTTCAGATGGACGGGCAAATCCAATTGCTTATTGGATATCTTCACTCCAATGTTTCACATGCAATTCGAACTCATCATTGTTCTCTCCTGCCTACCTCCTGTGTCTCTCTGTCTTAATGAGTGACATCATAATCTTCTCAGTGACCTATACCAAGTCTGAGTTTTATCTTAGATTTATCCCTTCCCTCAACTTCCACATCAAATTAATAATGTGTCTTGCCGATCCTACTTCTTAAATGTCTCTCAAACACATCCTCATCTTTTAATCACCTCACCACCATTTTGGTCACAACTATGTCTCATCTAAAATGCTGAAAATATTATCCAGCCTATGGTAGCATAGAAGATTGACTGCAGTGTGTTTCATGGAGATGTTTTGGCATCCTCATTGTATTAATTATCTATTGCCATAAACAAACTGACACAAACTTAGTGCCTTAAAACAACACACAGTCCTATTTTACACTTCCTGTGTATGTAAGAATTGGGTATGGTTTAGCTGAGTTCTCTGCTACAGGATCTCTCACAATGCTAGAATCTTATCTCAAAGATTTTGAGATAATGTCTTATCTCACAGCTCTACCGGAGAAGGATCTACTTGTAAGATGATGTAGTTGTTGGCAGAATTTCTTTTGGGTTGATGCATTGAGAACCTTAGTTCCTTGATGGCTGCTAGTCAGAGGAAGTCCTTTATATCTTGTCATGTGAGCCCCTCCATAATGCAGTGTGCAACATGGTGGCTTGTTATATCAGAACTAACAAGGGATAGAGTTTGATAGCAAGTCTGAGGTCAGAATCTTATGTAACTGATTCACAAAAATGACATCCCATCATCTTTGAAATATTTTATTGACTAGAAACTGGTCATAGACCCTGTGCACACACAAGAGGAAGAAACTGCACACGATGATAAATACCAAGAGGCAGAAATCACCAGAGGCCATCTTGGAATTGATCTGCCAGATTTCATTATTCCTTTCTGCTTCTTAAACTTCCCACAGCAGCACACAATCTAGGTAAACACTGTTGCAGTCTACACAGATGCAGTTTTAAGGAAAATCCCTGAGGATGCAGATGTAGGTAATGAGACCCTCTCGTGTACTTCCTTATTATCCTTTATTTCTCCTTACATAGCCCTACATTGTATTATAATTGTTGTCTCACATGTATATTAGCTAGTGACCTTGGTTATCGTATTCATCACAAGTGCCCAGCACAGAGTCTGCTGTACAGTAAGTGTTCAAAGAATATTTCTTACATAAATAACCACAGCTAAATAAAATGCTGTGTGGCATTTTTGCTCTCTGTGGTTTACATTCAAAAGACTGATAGATCCCTCAAATGAATAACCTCAATAAAACAATCCTGTCTTTATCACCACTGAATTTATCTAAATCCCTCTAGAATTATTTATGGTTTTTGCTTCTATCCTCTCCAGGGTTAATGTGTACTATCCCTTAATAACTCCATCTATTTGCTCTAAAATTACCTCTTTCTTGACTCAAGAAGATACTCAATTTCTGCATTCTGATTTTTCAATAATTCTATATTTATACTCTCTATACCCATCACAAGGTTGAAGATTACAATCTAAACACTTCCTGACTAAACTGTTTCAGCCTTATTCTTCTGTTTTCATGTAGAAAATGCCCAATCCCTTTGGTAAGTTGCCTGGATCTTCTCCAACTGCATATCTTCTTCTAGGGTACAATGATCAGCATTTCACAAGGGTCACAGTAGTTTTGTTTAAGGAAAGATAATTCGTATTGCTAAGTTGAGATACAAAAATAAAGATGGTGCCATTTCTCTTAGACCGTTATAATAACTTTAGTTGTAAGGTAAATTAGTGACTGGGCTGGCATGAAGCCTGAAATATTGGTTTGGATGCACTGAATGCTAAAGGAAAAACTTACTCCAAGTAGAGTTTCAGGATAGAGTTTATCTTCTGTGAACTTTATTACTCTTTTGTTAACTTCCGTTTGCCCATAATATAGTCCCTCCCTGAGGTTCCAAGGTGCATCAGACCTTTTTTAAAGTACTTTATGACTACTAACCAAATGATAAAAAACTAAGTTGGAAAATTGGATTGGAACCAGTTACAGGGGAACACAGATCCTAGCTATGCCATTTTGACCCAGCGATAATAAAAAAAGACCAGTACCAAACCCTGTAATCCTGAATGTTGAAATCCCAAAAGATAAAATTCCTTAAATCTAAAATCTATAACATCTAAAATCCAGAAAATCACCATCTCGGAAGATTAAAATCACAAATATTGAAATCCTGAAAGCCAAATTCTATGGAAGGCATTAGTGCATTTTCAGTTGTACACAGGGTAGTCATATCATGTTAGTTGCATAACGTTAGGTGGAACAATAATATTACATTGTTATTATCTTTATTTGTAAATTAAGTATGATTTAAGGAGACATGTATGGGTGCCAAGTTGACAAGGAGTGAACTTATGGACTTAATTGTCTGGGTCAACTTGACTAGATTAAGGAATACCTAGAAACCTGGTGAAGTATTATTTTGGGTGTGTCTGTGAGAGTGTTTCCAGAGAAGATCAGTATGTGAGTCTGAGCGGACTAGGTAGGGAAGATCTGCCCTCAGCGTTGGTCGGCACCATCCAACTGGCTGAGGGTCAGGAGAGAACAAATACAGAAGACAAACTGGTCTCTATCTGAGAGCTGGGGCAAATTTTTCTTTAGCTTCCTAGGACGTCAGAACTTTGGGCTCACCAGCCTTTGAAATCCAGGACTTACACTGGTCTTCCCAATCAGGTCCTGAAACTTTCAAAGTTGGATTGAGAATTACACCATTGGCTTTCTTGTTTCTGAGGCTTTCAAATTTTGATTGAACCATACTACTAGCATCCCTGGGTCTTCACCTTGCAGACAGCCTGTAGTGGTACTTCTCAGCCTCTGTAATCACATTAGCCAATTCCTATAATGAAGTCCTTCTCATGTATCTATTTATATATCTTCTTGGTTCTGTGTCTCTGGAGAAGCCTGATGAATACTGATTTGGTATTTAGGAAACCGAATATTATTCTTTCTTACTGTACTGTATTTCTTACAACATAATAGAAGAGATTTCCGAAATTGTTCCCTCACAAGCAAGCTGTAATACAATAAATGTATGAGGCTACTCAATGATGAAACATAAAATTTAAAAGCTAATTGTTATTGGTGCTGCAAAAGCAGAAAATCACTTAGTTACAATAGCTGAGCGATAACCAGCCCTACAAATGGACAGCATATACTTACAAAATTTGTAGACCACAACCACACTCCAAATACCAGTACAGCAAGTGTTTGGAAGATCCCAGAAGTGAAAATTCAGGTAAAAAAGACAAGAAATCCCTGCCAAAAATAATTTATTCTGTATGACTTCTGCTCCTTTACACGTAACAAAAAGTTACAATATTATATATTTCATTTTAGCATCATTTTGAGTACTGGAACTTAAAATTGTACAAAGAATTTTAAAGAGTTCTAATTCGTTTCATGCATGTTTTGCAAATTTAATTCCACAAAAGTGAATTATCACAATGTTTACTTTTTGTGTAAGCATTGTGTATATATGCAAAAACATTGAAACTTCTTCAATAAATGAAGAAAGGTTCTTCTTTTACATCTGCAGCTTTTGTGAAAGATAAGATTTCTCTTTGGGCAACAGCACATGCCATGGTGACCCATGGCAGTTTTTGATGGATCTCATCAAAAGACTCAGACTGCTTGTTGCAATATTTCACATGTAAATGGTTACAAACTGGATGCATGCAATCACTAACCATAGTAATGTATGTTTATACATTTTAGTTTTAGACCTATATCATATGAATACAGTGCATTTTCTCATAACTGTTATATCAGCATGACTATCATTAGTTTACCTGACTGGTTATGCTTGTGAAAATGTTTCATTATTGCCTACTTTATTGTGTAAAGTGGCCCATAAAGTGTTCTGTCATGTTTTTATATGTTTCTTGAGTAAATATTCTTTTAAAAATGAGATACATTATCTTTTAAGGAATTAAAAAAATAATTTAGAATTATTTTTTCCAGATTTCGATCTCTCAGGGTTTCAACAATCAGGATTGTGCCTTTCCAATTATGGCTAAAATCTGTTTTGGCTTAATCCTATAGGCTGTGAGGAGCCATTGGGAGTTTTGGTGCAGAGGAATCACACAGTGAAAACTGAGCACAGAAAGGATTAAAAATGCATTTAGAGGCGGTTACTATAATTTCAGGAAGAAGTAAAGAGGCTGAAGAATAATGATGATGTTGACAATATTTTAAAAAGTATAAATATGACCAGGCACTATGGCTCATGCCTATAATGCCAGCAGTGAGACCCCACTTCTACAAAAAATAAAGAGTGCAGTGGTTCATGTCTGTAGTACCAGCTACTCAGGAGGTTGAGGTGATAGGATTGCTTGAGTCTAGAAGGTTGAGGCTATACAGTGAGCCATGATCATGCAACTGCACTGCAGCCTAGACGAAAGAGCAAAACTCTGTCTGAAAGCAAAAACAAAAAGGTATAAAAATGTTGTACTATGAACGTATTGGGAGAAATGACATTCATATTGGCTTATAGATTTTGAACCTGGATAAAAACATATCCTTAGATTGAAGTAATAAGTTCTAGTGTTCGATAGCACATTAGAGTTTTGATGAGATCCATCAAAAACTGCTATAGGTCACCACCGTATATGCAGTTGCCCAGAGACAAGATCCTGAGAAATCTTATCTTTCATAAATGCTGCAGATGTAAAATAAGAACCTTTCTTCATTTTCTGAAGAAGTTTCAGTGTTTTTACATATAGGCATAATGCTTACACAAAAAGTAAACTTTGCGCTAATACACTTCCATGGAATCAAATTTGCAAAACATGCGTAAAACAAATTAGAGCTCTTTAAAATTCTTTATACAATTTTAAATTCCAGTATTGAAAATGATGCTAAAATGAAATACATAACAGCAATTTTGTGCATGTGTAAAGGAGAAGTCATACAATATTAAATTATTATTATTATTATTATTATTATTATTATTATTTTGAGATGGAGTCTTGCTCTGTCACCCAGGCTAGAGTACAGTGGCGTTGATCTAGAGTACAGTACAGAGTACTGCAACCTCTGCCTCCCAGCTTCAAGCAATTCTCCTGCCTCAACCTCCTGAGTAGCTGGGACTACAGGTGCGCACCACCACACCCGGCTAATTTGTTTGCATTTTTGGTAGAGAAGGGGTTTCTACGTGTTAGCCAAGATGGTCTTGGTCTCCTGACCCTATGATCCACCAGCCTCAGCCTCCCAAGGTGCTGGGATTACAGGCATGAGCCACCACACCTGGCCAAGATTAAATGACTGAATTAAGAAATCACAACAGGGAAATAATGACAGAGAAAACTAGAGGGATAATTAGATAGTATATCATTTAAATCTATGCAAATGAGATTTAAAGCAGATGAAAATGATTGTTTCTAAGGAAAAAAAAATGCCAAAAATGTTCCCTGAAGATACAGCAAATTCTAAATTGTTAAATTTGCTATTGATTTTTAAATTATTTAATTTTTCATTTAAAAAAATGTCATTTGCAATAGTAACAACCACCACCAAACAAGGGAAAATACCTAGAAAGAAACATGCAGAATCTACATGAAGAAAACTTTAAAGACTACTGGGAAACCCAAACAAGTATTTAAAAAATAGAAAAATATACTCTATTTCTCTATTTCAATTTTTAAAATTCCATAAATATCATTTATCCCTAAATTAATCTGTATGTTTAATATGATAGCAATAAGATTACAGTAAATTTTTAGAAATAAACAAGCTGATTCTAAATTATATCTGGAAAAATATTAATAGCATTAAAAAAATCCCTAAATTTAAGAAAATATTAAGGAGGGATTAGCCTTCTGATATTGAAAAAAAAAGGATGATGCTACAGCAAATATATATGGTTCTGATACACAAATACATATGCAAATAAATGGAACAAGATAGGTGATATGCTGGTGAGCCTAGTCTTTGCTCTGAGATCCAATTTCCATGCTTGCTTTTCTCTTATGTGAATGGCATAGAACTACGTTTATTATTTCTCTCCATCTTCTGATTGGGTCTAGTCAATAAGAGGCACTGGCAGAAGTTGGCAGGAAGGAAGGGGAGAAAATCCAGGATATTTCTCTGGCTCTCTCTCCATGACTCCTATTCCTGTCAGACAGCTACTATCTCTATCATCTTAACTCCCACTGGGTGTCCCTTAAAATAGCCATCTCCCAACAGAAATCCTGACTTTGGGGCTCCCATTACTAACTTCCCCTTTGTCACCATAGCAATAAAAGTTGTAGGAGCTTCTTGCTCTTGCTAATCTTCAGGTTATCTTGCTGTCCCCTTTCTGGTGCCCTCATTTCCCTTACTTGTGTAACCAATTCTGTCTATTCTTACAGGAATGTATGAGACTACCTTAATCCTACAAAGCATTGTACATTTTTTATAAGATAGGTTTATCATTATAGCATAAATTTGCTTTTCTCTTACGAGCAAGATTTAACATCTGTTTATGTATTTAAGATATTTCATATCTAATTGTATTTTTCCCTTCTGTGTACTGTCTAGTTATACCTTTGCTCATTTTTGCTTATATTGTTCATTGTTTTTGAAGATTTGCAGTATAATTTTTTTTTTTTTTTTCTGGAGACGGAGTCTTACTCTGTCACCCAGTCTGGAGTGCCGTGGTACAATCTAGGCTTACTGCAACCTCTGCCTCCCGGGTTCAAGTGATTATCTTGCCTCAGCCTCCCGAGTAGCTGGGATTACAGGCATTTGCCACCACGCCCAGCTAATTTTTGGATTTTTAGTAGAGATGGGGTTTCACCATATTGGCCAGGCTGGTCTCGAACTCCTGAACGCAGGGGATCCACCCTCCTCAGCCTCCTAAATTGCTGGGATTACAGGAAGCCCCCTGCCTGTAGTATAATATTTTTATATTAAGAAAAATTAGACTATTATCTATAATTAAAGAATATATATTTTATAGTTTGACTTTGTTTACTCTGCTTTTGTTTCGTGATAGATTTTTATTTTTATGTAGTCTCATTTATTTATCTACCTTGTCATTCACATCTGAGTTTTCCATCATACTTAAGAAAATTTCTTTCCTTCATGATTTCTTGTAACAATTTTACAAAATGTTTTTAAATGTAAATCATTTGACCCATCTGGATTTTATTCTGGGCATAAGGAGTTAGATGAGCTATCACATTAGTTTTTCACAAATGTTCTCCAATTTTCTCAATACAATTTGTTGAATGGCACCTATTTCCCTCCTTAAATACATTGCCACCAGGAACACCTGGGGTCTAAGCAAGAAAACTGAAACCACTGTAGGTATTATAAGCAGAGACCTTTGATACAGGGAATTGGTTACACAGGTGAAATAAGGGTACAAGAAAGGGGACAGTGAGACAACCTGAAGATTAGCGAGAGCAGGAAGCAATTAGACAATAACTACCAGATATAGAAATATTCACTCAAATCATAGCAATTCTACTCCAAGAAATTTATCCTTTCACCACAATTGCACATTTTCAAATTGAAATATGCATTAGGACATTAATTGTTTCATTGTTAATAAAAGACTGAAAAACAATCTGAATGTCCAATAGGGTATTGGTCAGGTCAGGTAATAATGTTAGGACATACAATGAAATATTGTGTAGTCATTAAAAAGAGCAGCAGATCTCCAAAATGTATTATGTATAGTAATAAGCAAAATGCAGTGCATATGTGTTATACTATCTTTGTGTTACGAATGTATATATAGACATACATTCAATGTATAAAATATCATTGAAAAGATAGTAAAGAACTATTAGTGGGGAAAAGAGTGATTAATGCACAGGTGGAGAGATATTTAACATAAACCTTTTGAATCATTTTTTCCTTTCTACTATGTGCCTGTGTAACTTTAGGAATGTAAAAATATGAGCATTTCAACTTACAACATTTATGTTTAACTTAACACTCAGTCAAGAAAACGTTTTTAGAGTTTATAAAAGAAGGTACTTCTTTGAATACTAATATTATTTTTGAAATGTTCATTTTTAGACAAAAGTAAGAAAATAAGTATTCTCTTTCAAGTATTCATCTGAACACACAAAAAAATCTTTGTTCTGCATTGCTTTATCTCAGTAAACTACAAAAAAATTATAAGAAGTCCATTCAGGTGTGTCTGGCTGAGGCACATGAAGCTATTTCAAAAATAAATCACTTATAACTCCCCAGACACTAAACAAACCAGCACCAGGTCAGCTACTGTCACAGATACCTAGTTAGTGCAAAAAAAAAAAAAAAAAAAAAAAAAAAAAAAAAAAAGGAAAAAAAGAAAAGAAACAAAATTCTGCACTCATAAAAAGAAAGAAAGTTGAAATCATATTGGTACCTTTAAACTAGTTTTAAGGCAAGTGATTCAAATTACAGGTTAAAAATCAGAAAAAAATAAATTTCACAAAAAGATTCTGTTTCTAAACATTGACACATAACCCTCAATATCTTAAACTTGTGAGGTACAAACAAATTCTTATACACATTAATTAAGACCAAAGAAAAGCCTTACTGACATTAGATCAGGGCTTCAAAAATTAATATCCATTGGCAACAATATGAGAAGACTTATAAAATGCTGATTCAGTAGGTCTGGGTTTAGGTTTGAGAGTCTGCAGGTCTTATATGCTCACAGGTGATGCTAATATGGTAATCTGCAGACACATTTTAAGTAGCAAGGGTTTAAAGTGTATTATTAATTCTAACCCTTGCTCATAATGGTTATCTTATGAAAGTATCTTGGCACAGATACCCTGTGTCTTAACTATGAAGAGGCTGTATTAAACAAACAAATAAAATGCATACCATCATCCCTTTGTCAAGAAAGGACATCTGGTCAAGCTAAAAAAGCAGCATTTTTGCTTTACATAGTGAACTTTTTTGGTAGTTTTAATTGACATGGCGATGAGAGACTGAATATCCTCAGAGGGCTTCTGCTGGTTAAGAACAGCAGACTATCTAATGACATGTCCATGCCCTCTTAGCCACCTGGTTGAGCCACCAGCCAAAGGACTGAAAAGTTATAGGAGAGATGATAAGTAGTGAGAAAAGGCTAAGATGGTGCAGGATTTGATAAAATGAATATACTTCTCACTGATTCTTGAAAGATTCTATTATCATAGTAGATATATTCAATTCTACCCTCTCAGTTGGACTTTATTTTCCTCGGCCTGTCTTCTAAATGACCACTAGTGTAGGTTGACTATAGCGATGTTTCAAGTAGATTGCATAGTGTTTTCATGTTACTAGCTTGTTCCTTTGTTCCTATTTTAATCTATCTTTTATTCTCTTGATGAATACACTTGATTTTAGAAGTGTGTTGGCCTCCAGCTATGTTATACATCTCTTGAAAAATGCTTGCTCAAGACTATTGATTTCTGAAATTGTTTGGTTATAGCCAACAGCACACTCTTCTAATGCCATTTGATTCCAGTGTCTTACAATGTCACATTATCAAAACCATTTATTTATATTTGCAGAATTTGCACCCGAATGGCACTGATTAGTCAACTGGGCTGTTGGACTCCTCTAAATGAAGAAAGCCACTTCTCTTACTGCCAAGGAAATGACAGCTTCCATACTCAACTTGACTATTCTATTGTATTGCTGGTGTTCCACTGTTTGCTATTTAAATTATGCAGCTAGATATAGCTCAAATCACCACAAATTCCAACAGGGAGCCAATTCCTTTATTGTAGTGGCTGGATTTTAAGTTCCTTTGTAGTGAGATGTTGCAATAACAGAACCATCACCTGGCTCCAGATATTCTTGATTATTCAGATGTTTTTGTTACAATGGGATTTACTTTAATAGGATTTAACCTGGAGGGACCACAAGAGTGGTGGCCCCAGCACCCATGTAAGCACTGGGGAATAACATCAATTGTATAGTACTTGATGTCTAATCCTCTTGGTTCCACTAAGTAAATTTGTTGAGAAGTTAACCTTTAATCCTCAAAAGGAAGACTGTTTACTTCCCAGAGCCATTTTACTAGATTTACAGGAATGTGCCAATTTCTTCTGCTTTCAGAGCGTGGAAAATTTGACAATAATTAACTCAAGTTTTACTTCACCCCTTTACTCCCTAGACTAATAAGGTGGCTCAAGCCTGTAATCCCAGCACTTTGGGAGGCCGAGACGGGCGGATCACGAGGTCAGGAGATCAAGACCATCCTGGCTAACCCGGTGAAACCCCGTCTCTACTAAAAATACAAAAAACTAGCCGGGCGAGGTGGCGGGCGCCTGTAGTCCCAGCTACTCGGGAGGCTGAGGCAGGAGAATGGCGTGAACCCGGGAGGCGGAGCTTGCAGTGAGCTGAGATCCGGCCACTGCACTCCAGCCTGGGCGACAGAGTGAAACTCCGCCTCAAAAAAAAAATAAAAAATAAAAAATAAAAAATAAAAAAATAAAAAAATAAAAAATAAAGCCCTCAGGATTCTGAAAGTCACTGGATAAGGTATTTATAACTTCCAAAGTGAAGAGATTTCTTTTTTTTTTTTTTTTTTTTTTTTTTTTTTTTTTTTTTTTTTTTTTTTTTTTTTTTTTGAGACGGAGTCTCGCTCTGTCACCCAGGCTGGAGTGCAGTGGCCTGCTCTCTGCTCACTGCAAGCTCCGCCTCCCGGGTTCGCGCAATTCTCCTGCCTCAGCCTCCCGAGCAGCTGGGACTACAGGCGCCCGCCACCTCGCCCGGCTTATTTTTTTGTATTTTTAGTAGAGACGGGGTTTCACCATGTTAGCCAGGATGGTCTCGATCTCCTGACCTCGTGATCCGCCCGTCTCGGCCTCCCAAAGTGCTGGGATTACAGGCTTGAGCCACCGCGCCCGGCCCAAGTGAAGAGATTTCTAAACATGAAAGAGCACAATGAGAAAAACACTTTTATCTTGCTTAACTTTTTTAAAATGTTTTTTCATTTTAAGCAACTTCTTTCATTTCTTATTTCATAATAGTCCTTTTCACTGCCAAGTCCAGCATAATGTTTTGCCTAAAATCAAAAATTATACTAAAGAGCAATAGCCTTTAAGACTTAGTAAATAATATGTGTGAATTGATCAAATTAACATATTCCTAGGTTTTATGTTCCCTACTTTAATCTGCCTTATTTATTTATTTATTTATGTTTGAGATGGAGTTTTGCTCCGTCATCCAGACCAGAGTGCAGTGGCGCTATCTCGGCTCACTGCAACCTCCACCTTCCGGGTTCAATCGATTCTCCTGCCTCAGCCTCCTGAGTAGCTTGGACTACAGGTACACACCACCACGCCCGGCTAATTTTTGTATTTTTACTAGCAACGGGTTTCACCATATTGGCCAGGGTGGTCTTGAACTCCTGACCTCGTGATCCACCCGCCTCAGCCTCCCAAAGTGTTGGGATTACAAGCATGAGCCACCAAGCCCAGGTTGCCTTTTTTTTTTTTTTTTTTTTTTAAATGCAAGAAAACATGTTTAGAACAACAAATATTAGCATTAAGGGCAATAATATTTATAATTACAGCGAGTGTTAGAGTGATTACATGTAGGGGATTTTATATACTTTAATATTTACAACATCTCTATGAGTTCAGTACTAATATTGCCATTTTACAAATGAGAAAACTAAGACAAAAAGAGGTTGGGTTACTTGTCAAAAGTCATTGACACAGTCAGGCTTATGAACTCCGTCCATGTGAACCAGACACCCAGGCACAAGGATTGTTTGCTGGAGGGCATACATTTCATTTTGGCATTTCTCTAACCTTCAGTTCTTTGCCAGCCTCTTTCATTATGACATCTGTGGAATCCTGAAGAAGGATGCCTTGTTTGACACTATAGGAAGCCCACCTTCCCCTCTTGTCCACACCCTGAAAGAGGGGAAGGTGGGCTTCTCCAAACAGATCCCTCCTGGGCACCTGGGAAAAGATGAGGAGGCCAGGTCCCTTCTCTCTTTGTCAAAATGTTGGGTTGTCCCCCATTGGGTGGAGCAAGCACTTCCTCTCAAGTTTAAAAATTGGGAGTGTTAGTTTCAAGAGGTTATCTGAGTGACTGCCAGAGCTCAGACAATGCTGGACTTATTTGATTGTTGTTTTCCTCATCTCACACAGTATAATCCATCCCCTAGTCTTCTCTGATTGCTTCCTTACCATCTGTTGACTTACTGTTCTGGGTCTCTTTTTCTTCTTTCATATACAGTTTATTGATAATAAACAAACCTTACAGAATTCATAAAGAACTAAATAATATACACAATTAAATTTGCTTTGCAAATAAAGAAATGAATTTAAAAAGTAAATGACAGTCAAAATGCACAGACAGTAGAAATATATCTGAGAATAACGACTGCACATTTTTAAAACCAGCAGAAAGAGAGCATTGATATACAACAGGGAAAACAATACCTCCATTCAACAATCAAGTGTCCACCTACAAGAAGTTATTTTGTGAGCATTGTGGGATATGAGAGGATGAAAAGAATATGAAACCCTCTTTCAAAGTTCTTAAAGCCTGGTGGCAAAAAAAAAGATGCATGTATAAATAAAAGTAATACAAGACAGAAAGCAGTAAACATTACTGTCTAATCTTTCCTGATCCCTGCCACCATTCCCACCCCCAGCTTTGCCACTTGTCTGTTTTTGATAATATTCAGCATGCACAGTTCCGTTATAAGGTAACCAACTGTATGTCTGGATTTGTTGGGAAAGTCCTGAGTCATGCCTATGGTTTAAGCATAATTACTAATTGTCCCTCTCACTCTCAAAAATGGCCCAGATTAGGCAATTAATCATATGGTTACCTTAACTAGTGTGACATTTTGTTGCTTTGTTTTTTCTTTTGCTTATGTGTCTATTCCTCTACTAGAATGTAATTTCCCTGAGAGACAAGACCATATTTTTAATTAAAAAATATCCCTTGCATTTAGCGTGTACCTAATATATAGTGGGAAATCAATAAAAGCAGTGAAAAAAGCACTATTTCTACATTTGAGGAAAAGGCACATTTACATTTATTTAAAACAAAGGAGGAAATTTAAATGAAGAAATTGGCATCTAAAATGGACCCTGAAGGAAGGACGAGATATACTTCAGAAGAGATTAAAAGAATTAAACTCTAGGTGAGAGAAACTTCAGTGATATCAAGGCAAAAGGCAGAGATGTAGACAGAGAGGACAAGGATTAAATTACCACAAAAAACATAGAAATGCAGTGCCGTTCCCAGTCTCAAGCAGAGGAAATGAAGTCTACCCTGTATTGAGATAAACTCAATCTTCTCCTATGACTTTCAGGATCCAATAAATTTCTTTAGTACTTATTACTTTCCAAGATAAAGATACATATTTGTAATTTGTACCCCAGAGGGTTTTTAAATTTTTACTTTTAATTGTTGCTGGAGTAATACAAATGAATAACAGTGTGGAATATTAGCAAAGAGTAGACATTCTATACTGACATGGTTTCAAGACACAGATTTGACACTCTGTGTGAGCTTACTAAACTTCGGTAATCCCCAGTTTTATCATCTTTAGTACAAGACAAACCACTGCATTCTGTTTCCGTGACTACTGATAGAAAGCAGAGCCTGCTACAAAGTAAGCAATCAACCAATGTAATGATTAGCTATTACATCAACTTCAAAATGAACAAGCAAAACTTGTCTTCTATGTGTATACATGATTAAAGAACTAATCTCAGATCATTTCTGCAGTAGAAAGAGTAGATAAATCTCTTTGCTGTATTTCAGTATATGCCTGTGTTCTAAACGGATTTTTTTCTTGATTTACTTCATCAATAGTAGACATTTTAAATTTTAAATTACAAAACTATGTTTGAATTCTTGAAGTCACACATTTGCAGCAGTGGGAAAGAGCTTTCTTTCAGAGATTTGGAACACACATTTTATAACATCTATTTCTGAAACTGAAAATTTCTATAATTTCCAAAAGAGTTTTTCAGAGAAAAAGAAATGTTGATACATTTCAAAAATAGAAGGAGGAGGAGGAGAAAGAAGGGGGAAAGAAATAGAAGGAGGGAGAGAAAGGGAGAAGAGAAGAAGGTGGAGGAAGGGAGGAGGGGATAGAAGGGGGAGGTGGAGGGGAAAAACAGAGTTGCCAAATAAGTAAATATGCTTAGAGAAAAATATTCATATTTAAATGTTTCTTTTCTTAAAAAGTCTTAATATTTTTTCACTATGTAATTGATCATATATACATTATATATATTACACACACACACACACACACTTTTTTTTTTGAGACATAGTCTCACTCTGTTGCCCAGGCTGGAATGCAGCGGCGAGATCTCAGCTCAATGCAACTTCCGCTTCCTGGGTTCAAGCAATTCTCCTGCCTTAGTCTCCTGAGTAGCTGGGGTTACAGGTGCCCACCACCATGCCCAGCTAATATTTGTATTTTTAGGAGAGAAGGGGTTTCACCATGCTGCCCAGGCTGGTGTCAAACTCCTGACCTCATACGATCTGCCCACCTCAGCCTCCCAAAATGCAAGGATTACAGGTGTGAGCCACCACACCCAGACCCTCATATATATTTGATTATGCCTTTTCTCTTTTTGTAATTTTCTTTTGTTTTTATAGATTTAGGTAGTATAAGGGCATTTTTCTTATATTCAGATACAGCATAGTATTTTCCTTTTAGTGGAGCATATTCCATTGAACACTGTGGAAAATGAAACACTGTTCAAGTTCAACCCCTTTCAGTTTGCAATGAAAGAAACTGAAGCAATAAATCTTTATTGACTTGCTCAAGTTCCTATAACTGATTCGTCACAGAACAAGACATATAGTCCTACATTCTTTATAAGGTCACCAGTAATACTAAAAATTATATCAGATAATTTGCAAAAGGCTATTGCTTGTTGATACTAACAAGTACGTGCCTATCACACGGATGTGAATCTATAATTTAACAGTATGATCTTATTCTGCTTTGATCTTGGCAATCACATATTTCTCCTACTTGACTGTTTGCATCAACATGTCTGTAATGTGTCATCTTGCTTCTGATTGGTGTTTACCAGTCTAGTCCCATCTTTGTAACTGTCTTCCAACATCCACTGTTCAGCTCTTCTAGATGTTTTGTAGTTTCCTTCTCAACTAAATCATCATTGATTGGATACACAGTATCCTGTAACTGTGTGGTTGTAGGTTAAATAGTTTTAAGGTTTAAATGCTGTGTCATAGGTATGCTAAGTGTGCCTTCTCCATGGATATGAATTAGCTCCAAACTATATAAGTAAGCTATTTCAAAGTGATTTATAATGCACACTTGAAGTATACAGAAGGCACAAGATTATAAGGCCATTTGTTGATTTTTGAACTGTTAGAATTGGAACAGACTGTGGAATTACTAAGTTAACTGTCTCATTGAATGCAGAAGTCTGTTCCATCTATTAGCATGATAAGTCCCCTCTGCTCAAATGAGAGTGTCAGTGGTACAGATCAGCTGTTATAAAGAAGCTCATTTTCTTATTAGAAAGTTGTGTTCGAATTTTTAACCTCATGTTTGATTGAAATATATTTTTTTAGTCTTTCCTTTCTTCTCTGAAGAAATAACACAATCTCTGATACTTCTACTTGACATTAATAGAGCTTCAAAAAAGAGCAGAAACCTTAGTGAGACATCAGGGAGATGTTTTCTAATCTCGATTGCTGTATCTGATGGGGCTTTTGTAGTGAGAGAGAAAAACATAAGCATAAAGGTGGTAGTTTGAGTAATGCAGGAAGGGATCTCAGTTTCTAAATATAGGATACAGAGCCTTCCAGTATCTATATCCCTCTAATAAAGGCCAGCGCAAATATTTGTGGCATTTAATAATTTGTCTCTCCTCCTGTTTTAACACTTGCCTTAAGTAAACTAGTAATCCATAATTCAACTTGTCCTCTCCTTTCCCCTGAAAATCCAATGGTCTTATATTGTGGAAGAAGACGGAAGAGACATAGACCAAGGGAAGTTTATGATGATGACATGACTCCAGTTCTAGATAGCTCCAAGGGTAATTTCAGATTCAGAGGATAGCTAAACAACAATCTACTTAGTATAATGCCTGTGTCTTTGAACTGGAAAGTCAGCTGGAAGCCGTCTCATATTATACTTAACTTTTTGCCAAGCCATTTATTCCATTTTGGTAAGAGATTGTCATAGGTTGTATAAAGTTCACAACTGTGCTTTGAAATCCATCTACATCTCTGATCAAGTCGGTGGACCATTCCTTGGACTTTGTGTATTATATTTGTTTTATGCAATTTCCATTACTAATGCTGCTATTTTCTTCCTTTTGTGTGTTTCCATGGGTTGGTTGAAGAAATCTGGAAGAATGCACTTGTCTAGTCTGGCACCACAATAATCAAAGAATTCCCCATCACCCACCCACATGCCTAAGTGCACTCACATAAATACAGGTTTCACTTGTTTAAAACTTCATCATCATTTTTGCCAAGAATCAACAAACTTTAGAAACACAAAAACACAAAATGTTAGTTTTGAAAGAAATAGTCCTAGAAGAAACTCTAAAAATCAATAGAATAATTGTTTGAGCCAATTTGAACATCACCACTTACTAGCAGAGGTGAAAAAGTTTGATATTTCCTAGCATTTATTAATATCCCTTGCCTGCCCCAAAAAGCAAAGCTACCCCTTATGTTTGTATTCTTGCTCCATGCAGATTTTAATCATGCTGTTACATACAGCCATGCTGTATGGGCTGTGACCATCCTAACACCATTCTTGTGTAGGAATGTTTGTGTTATTCTTTCATGGCCACAGTAGGGTGGCATTTCCCAAAGCTGACCACTGGTCTGTAAAAATGATCTATGTATACAATGTCCAACATCAAATAAATATGTATGCTACAACATGCTACTTCTCTTAGAAAGTTACACCGAGTGTAGTGGCTCAGGCCTGTAATCCCAGCACTTTGAGAGGCTGAGGCAGGCGGATCACCTGAGGTCAGGAGTTCGAGACTAGCCTGGTCAACGTAGTGAAACCCCATCTCTACTAAAAATACAACAATTACCTGTGTGTGGTGGTGCACACCTGTAATCCCAGGTACTCAGGAGGCTGAGGCAGGAGAATCGCTTGAACACGGGAGGCGGAGGTTGAAGTGAACTGAGATTGCCCCATCGCAATCCAGTCTGGGGCACAAGAGTGAGACTTCATCTAAAAAAAAAAAAAAAAAAAAAAAAAGTTACATTGTGCATCAGCATATAAAAAGATATTTTAAGTCCTGTTCTAAGATGTCCCACATATGATATACATCTACTCTTCCAATTTCATCTTAAAACACTCAGAAACTACTATCACAGGTATACTGTCCACATTTTACTTATATTTCCTTGATATATGAACTTTTTAAAGAATAACTTTATAAGCTTACTTGTTTCCCTTAATACCTGGATTTCTAAGTTTTTGGAAGTTGGTTTACAAAACTTTAAAACTGAATTCCCATTCATATTTAGCTATACTCCCTTCTTTAAAATATCTTATACTATAATTACATGCATATTTTTTCTCTCAGCTGTATGAAATATACTTCATGATATCCTAGGGATTATATCTGACACTTTCCAGAATAGATTTCTTTCATTAGTCAATATTAAAATTTTTTAAAATTAAATACCACAGAACCCTCTGTGCATATTAGAGAACAATTTAACTCAATTTTTGAAATAACAAAAGCATTTTTATTTTTAGGTTTTTAAAAAGAAGTCCATCTAGTAACAATATAAACTTTGATATGGCCAAAAAACATGTAGTCCCAAACCAAATCAATATAATTTTTATTGAATGTTACTGTGGCAAAGTACTGGGTAATGATGTGAAGACTACAGAAACACTTAAAATCTATATTCCCTGTTCTCCACATTCTGTCACCTAGGTGCAGTGGTATGATCATGGCTTACTGCAGCCTTGACCTCCTAGGCTCAAACAATTCTCCCACCTCGGTTTCCCAGGTAGCTGGGACTACAGGTACATGCCACCATACCTGGCTAATTTTTGTAGGGTTTTTACAGATTGATTAAGTTTCATAATTTTGCCTAGGCTGGTCTCAAACTCCTGGGCACAAGAGATCCACATGCCCTGCCTCTCAAAGTGCTGGGAGTACAGGCATGAGCCACCATGTCTGGCTTCCACATTCTTTTTGTCGAGTTGAAAACATGCTAAACAAACATGTGTAAAACAGAAATAAAGGATTTAAGCAACTGTACAAACATAAATAGAAAGGATGCTACAGTCTACAGTCTACTCTGTATTGAACAATACAATAATTTACATGGAAATTAGTATAAGACATTGTGAAATACCTAATAAAATTTCATCGCTGATAACAAATGTTTGTTTTTAATATATATGATGAAGTTACTGGAATGTCATCAATTTCTTAGCAGTATCTATATCCAGAGAAGTGTTGTCAGCATTGCTATATTTGTCAAGATAAGTCGATTTCATTTTAATTGGAATTTCTAGTTCATCTCAGAAATCTGTTTAGAAGATATTTTTTTCCCAATAGTGCCTTTCTCGGTGGTTTATTTAACATCTTGGCACTAATTAAATGGAAATACTATTTTAAATTTTTTTTCTAAAAATACTTTAAGAA
Source organism: Chlorocebus sabaeus (assembly GCF_047675955.1). NCBI lineage: Eukaryota > Metazoa > Chordata > Mammalia > Primates > Cercopithecidae > Chlorocebus > Chlorocebus sabaeus. Next base: position 97,395,721 of record NC_132916.1, on the reverse strand, counting down.
CATGAATGGAATAGACACTCAGAAATTTAGAACCATGAAATTGAGTAATGGAAAATAGAGTAGCATTATAAAAACAGTAAAACTAATTTACATAAAATGATTATTTTGGATTTTTACTTATCGATTTTTTTTTTGATACAACTGCTATGCTGGCAACATCCTTTGAAGTAGAAAAGATCTAAGATCCAAATTACTTAGTAGTTGTGTGACTACTACTAATACAATCACTTAACCTCTTTTCCCCACAGTGTACTCATCTGTGAAGTGAATGTAATAAGAGTACATAATTTCTAATGATGTGATGGTGATTAGATAATTTAACTACTTAGCAATTTTTCTATCAAAAAGTAACTACTATTATTGTTTCTAAACAAAAATGGAAATGCTGTAGATATAGTATGTCTCAGTTTCAGCAACACAGTTGATACACTCTCTTATGATTCCTTGTGGACAAGATAAAATGCAAGTTGGATGACAGAAGAATTAGGTGGATCCATGCTGGTTGAACAACTATAGCCTAAAAATATTGATTAATGGATCTTTATTACTATGAAGGAGGTAAACTGTGGGGTTCCACCCTTGGCGCTTTCCAATAGTTTCATCAATGAAATTGGAGAAAAGCATAAGTGAACTTATCTAATTTACACATTACCCAAAGTTGAGAAAAACAACTAACACCTTAAATGAAAGTATCTATGTTCACGTGATCTCAATAAAATATAGCAAATAAAGGTTAAATGTGATGATAGGGGCAAATAAAGGTTAATGCCACTCTTAATTAGTAAACAAACAATATTATTTCTATTTAAAATATTCATGTGTACACATATAACATGAAGGAAAATTTGAGAGGAAAGAAGCTGTTGTAAAAAAGATCTATGAAATATTTTTGGTTTTCAAAATATATTATTTAGAGGAAGATAGTCTATTGTAACAAATCTACCCAATATTATATAATCATTCAAACACAGTCCAAAATGGATTTTCCTGATCAGTTGGTGACTCTATCAGGGACCATTTTGCAAATGCTATTTTAGTCCTGGATTCCTTTCCTAAGTGCACTTCCCTTTTTTTTCTCTTTTTTAAAATTTATTTTTTATTGAAGTAAAACATGCATATGTAGTTTACTATCTTTACCATTTCTAAGTATATAGTACAGTGATAATAATCAGGCCCTATTTAAAAAACAATTGATCTAAAATAATTGTCATGACTTTATAGACTTCCATTGACATATGTTAACGAGATAAAGTGTCATATCTAAGTTAAAATCATATAAATATGTCAAAACAGTGATTCTTAAATTTGGCTACATATTGAAATCACATCAGAAGCTATCTAAGAAAATGCTTTTTATCACCAATGAGGATAACATTGCCAAATACTAGAGGCCAGATGGTACTGTTTAATCATCATAATAAAGGTGGACTTAATTATCTTAATTAGCACCAAGGCTGGAGTGGCAACCAGGACTTCAGACCCACGGAGAACTATGGCAGCAGTACATGAAGCACAGTCTTCTAATGGTAAAATAGATCAAAAATAACCGATCAGAAGACTGAAGATAGCTGCTGTAAAGATATGTCACAATTCTCATCCATCTTCTGGGCTTAGGACAGTTTTGAGACCTGGAATTCATTGACTGAGGGTCCAAGTCCCTAGTATGAAGGGCCCTACAATACCACAGCAAGTTTTCACAGTAATGATTCTTCCAGTTCTTTCACAAAGGATATATTATGGTTATTTCCTGTGTGAACATACAACGCAGAATGGAGACTACCTAGACATTTCAAAGACTATGGGAGATATGGTCCAAAGTGACCTAAGGACCTGAAATGCCACCATGGCCCTCCTGTTAGAGTAGTGGAGGGAGAGGATGTAGAAAAGACTTATACAGGAATCGTGTGAAGCCCTGGCACCAATCCAACTCACAGTGGATCCATTGGGTCCACAGATATACTTAGTGTCCATTTTTTTTATGCCCAAATATTATTGGATGGGGAATACTTAATAGTTGGCAAAAATCTCCATATTGGTTTCTTACTCTGAAGGTTAAGAATTATTATAGAAGGGAAAGTCAAATAGAAACCTATGAAACTTCATCCTTTGGCCAAGACACTAAAAGAAAACACATTATTGTATCTCAGAACAATCATGTGGATCCATATAGGTTGAACAACTGCAGCCCAACACTGTTCAGAGGGAGTGATAGAAATTAATGCCACTCTTAAACACCCAAGGAATACAGGGATGATGCTTCCCATCAGAACCCCGTTCAATCAACCAGTCTCTGCCTTTTCAGTAACCAAGTTGATCCTGGAGGATGAGAGTGGGCTACTGAAAACTCAATCAAATTGTAACCTCAGTTGCAACTCTTATGCAGGTGTGGTATCTTTGCTAGAGCAGATTAGCATTAGCATGGCTTTAGGAACATAATGTGAGCTATATCCTTTATTTTTCCAAAATTATCCGAAAAGAGAAACAGAGTTGACATTAAATGAAAGAAACAACAGTATATTTTAAAAATCTTGCCCAAAAGCTCTTTTAATGCTCCTGTCCTCTGTCATACAATAATCTATAGTTACCTGGGCCATCTATCAGGACTTTCTGCAGAATATCACACAAGTCTACTTTAAAGATGACTAATTTTAATCAGAAAAAAAGAAAATAAATGACAAGCATATTGGAAGCTTTGGTAAGGTAAATGTGGTACAATTTTTTTTAGTTATTAAATTAAAAATTCTGCAAATATTTAGATTACTACATTACCAGTGAATATTTAATGATCCCGTGATCAGGACCATGGGACCATTAGCATTCTATGCCAAAGTAAAATTCGAGTGCATTCTACATCTTCCACCACTGAGAGACAGGCCTCTTCAAGTACTAGAGGCAATATAATCCACACTTCGAATAATGGTTCCAATACATTTACCAAGTGACATGGAAAATGGCCAGCTTTTAACAGGACACATAAAAGAAGATACACTGGAAAAGGTTCAAGCTGTGGTGCAAGCAGCCGTATCAGATGGGCCATATGAATCAGCAGACTCTACAGTCTTAGAGCAAGCTGTAATGGAAATTTTTGTTGCATAACATTTATGGCAAGTCCCAATAGGAGAATCAAAACTGAGCCTTTAGGGGTCTGGAACAAGACCGTATTGCCAGTTGTGGTGGCTCATGCCTGTAATCCCAGCACTTTGGGAGGCCAAGGTGGAAGAATCGCTCGAGCCCAAGAGTTTGAGACCAGCCTGGAAAACCTGCTCTACAAAAACAATAAAAATGAAAAAAAAATTAGCTGAGCATGGTGGTACACACCTTTAGTCCCAGCTACTTAGGAGGCTGAGGCAAAAGGATCAAGTTAGCCCAGGAGGTCAAGGCTGCAGTGAGTCATGATCATATCACTGCACTCCAGCCTAGGTAACAGAGTGAGACCCTGTCTCAAAAATAAATAAATAAAATAAAATAAAATAAATAATACAGTTTGGCTCTGTGTCCTCATCCAAATCTCATCTCAAATTGTAATCCCCATATGTAGAAGGAGGAAGTTGGTGGGAGGTGATTGGATCATGGGGGAGGTTTCCTCCAGGCTGTTCTCATGATAGTGAGTGAGTTGTCATAGGATCTGATGGCTTAAAAGTGTTTGTCAGTACCCCGCTCACTCTGTGTCTCTCTTGCTGCCATGTGAAACATGCCTTGCTTTCCCCTCCCTGTCCACAATGACTGTAAGTTTCATGAGGCCTCCCCAGCCATGAGGAACTGTAAGTTAATTAAACCTCTTTTCTTAATAAACTACCCAGTCTCAGGTGGTGCTTTTTAGCAGTATGAAAACAGACTAATACAATAAGTATTTAAAACAGTGTTCCATCTTTAGCAGAGAGTTATCGTCATTGAAGGAACAGTTAGTTATTCTACTGGGCCCTGATAGAGAAAGATCAAGTTAGCATGCAGTCAGAACTGCATTACTTGGATTTTGTCAGGTCCATTAAGTAATATTTGGGCAGGCTAACACTAATCCACCATTAAATGAAAATGATATATACAGGATTGGGTAGTATAGGACCAGAGGTCAAACGTATACTATGTAGAACTTTATGTTGTCTGCCACTATATTATTGGCACCTCTTCCTCAGTACACAACTGGTGGAAGAGGTCATACAGTAAGGTTGCTTCACAGATGACTCAGCTCTGTACGTGGCGTATGTCAAAATGAAGTACCGCTGCATTATGATATTAGTGAGGTCCTTGAAATACATCAGTAGGGCAGTTATTCCAAAGGGAAGTGCTTTGGGTAGTACATCTGGTCAACAATTTCATGTATAAAGAAGTGGCAGGAGATAATAATATACATGATTTTGTGGAAAGTAGAGAATGGCTTGCCTTTCCAGGAAGGAAAAAAATTGGAAGGTTAGGAACAAGAGGCACATGGATAATCTATAAAATTGGACACAAAATGTGAAATTTTTTGTGCCATATGTAATTGCCAACCAGAGGACATCTGCCACCAGAAAAGGTACTAAATAACGAAGTAGACATAATGATTCAACCATTTGATGTTAACCAACTTTCTGTCATCTTCCATTCTAGTGTTGTCAAAATGGAAAGATAAATGGAATATTATGAATGCAGGGATGAGGATTTATCTGTGGGCCACACATAAGTCTCTACTCACCAAGGCTAACTTAGCTACCATGACAATTAAATGTCCAACCTGCCATCTGGAGAGATAACACTGTATTCAAATGCAGCAAAATTAGACAATATACCATAGGACGGAAGGTCATGCTGATTAACCATGAAAGGAAATAGTAGTTCCATTTTCATGAAATATTCTTATCTAATATTCAAAGTGCTTTAAAGAAAATTGCCACCTCATCTGGGGTGAAGAAAGTCTTTGCACAATATCCCATCTCTCTCTATCAAACAGCCACAGTCCACTCACCACTGGGACTAATCTGTTTGTGCCCTTGGATTTGGTTTATGCTGTCACACAGAAACTCCAATTCTCATCACCCCTTTCTCTCCTTCTCTACGCAACTAAGGCTGCACCATCTCCCCTTCTTTTCTTCTTTCTCAAATCCTGAAACTCTCACAGTGCCCATTGGAATTCATAGTTCATTATCAGAAAAATCTCTGATATTCTTCATCTCTCTAACTGAAATGTGGCTTTTCACTGAGAAATTACTTTGCCTCATATGAAATGTGTTTTCTTTCCCATAACCTTGTAACCCTGGGCCTAAAACTATTTATATTTACCCATTTCATCTCATGGTTAATGGTACCCTAATATTGCTGTTGTCTTTCTCAATTGTAATTGCCTGTTTATTTGTATATTTCCTTTAATAAAGTGTAAACACCTTGATGTACATGATAGTCTCATATTCAGAGTTGCATTGAGCACAGTATTTTGCACATCAAAAGACCTCCTACACATCTGTTAAAAGAAACAATAAATGAATAAATATAGTAACAAAGATATTTCAGATATTTCAGAAATGTTTATAACTTAAACCCAATCATTCCACTTCAAAAACTTGTCCTAAGGAAACCCTAAGAAAATTTATTCAGATGTGTTCAAGAAGATCTGAATCTTCTTGACTTGGAGGCGGGTGGAAAGCTAAATTAACATGAAAAAGTGACTACTTAGGTATTTTACCATGCATTTATAAAATACAACACTATGAAACCACTAGAGTCATATTTTGCAAGAATAATAAATATTGATTATGTTTATTATGAACTCAAGTTTATAGGCAGATAACTGTGAAGTGAAGAAGCTATTTCCAATTTTTAAAAAATTCAAGATGCTAATGAAGGCTTCTTCTGTGTGGTGAGATTATGAGTGACTTTTTCTCATTAAAATATGTGTACTAAAAATTCTACAATGGGCACATCTCTTTACTATTCTGAGACTCAGGTTCCTTATCAATAAACTAAGAAAAATTTCCCCACAATATTTTTTTTCATGCTACAATGATACCTCCACATTTTCAATGTGGATAACACTTCCTGCTCACGGATTGTACCTTGTTGAATAAGATGATAAACCTAGAGTTAGGACAAAAACATATCATTGATTAGGAATGTCAATAGTATATGTCCTACACTGTTGCTCTGTTTCACTTTTTCCACAAAACCTGCAATTACATTAACACTACATTCCCTAAGTGAGCAATGAATTAAAGCTTTGAGAACCAGCCAGCAGGTCTAGACCCACTTACAGATGGCTAATAACTTCTGAAGCAGGGAAGATAAATGTCTCCCTTAGGAACCAGCATTGAACATGGTAGAAGAACACCCCGACTCCCTATCAAACAGTTTTCTATGGAAGTTCTCATTCAGTTGAGATCTGATCTCTTCACAGTGAAAAGTGAAGTAAGATGAATGATTGCCTCTACTCAACATGGAAAAATTAAATTATCTTCTTCAGTGTTTGGATTCAGGATATGGCTTTAGAAGAGCTATTTCTCACCATACAGGTCAAATTCCACTTCAAAATATGCCATTACAACAGAAATCTCTGTACAACAAAAATATTTTTCCAGCTAGCAATACCTATAATTATTCCTATAAGAAATTTCAATTGCTATGGCAATAATATGTAAAATCCTTTAGAGAAAGTCAAGGGTAGATTCTGAATATTTTATAATATTGTGTGCATTCGCTGCATGCAGTGTGTGTGTTTTGTGCAAAGAAATATTAATTCTACATTTTTCCATTATCCACATGTACATGCAGTTATTAGCAGTAGCACCATCTATGAATATAAAATGCAAGAAGGTGAGTCATGGTTAACACTTACTGACTTACTGTGTACACTCCATTTTATTACTTTTTCAAGTAATAAAATTGGTAAATATCACTCCTATTTTTTTGACTGAGAAAACATCTGCAGATAGATTCTACTCTATCACATGGAAAACCATCAGCAAGACAATTTGGTTCTTGTCCTTCCTTGTGTCCTGGCTCCACAGCCTCTTAATCTCCATCACTGTCATGTAAAGAACATTTTGGTGGGTCATCTAAAGGACAGTAGTTTGTCTTTCAAGTCCTCATACCTGTCTCTGTTTCTCAGGTTTTGTCATCACATTATGGGTATTTGGAAGATAAGGGCAATGTTTTGGAATCCATTTTTTCAGTATTAATAAAGGAGTCTTTTTTTTTTTTTTTTAATCACTGAAGACTGCACACACACCTTAGGAGCCTGCACCTGGGTTCTGTTTTGAACTGTATGAGGGCTGTTTCCTCTATGAGAGATTTCATGCAACACCTAGAAACTTCAGTCTTTTCATTTTGCATAAGTAAAGCAGTCTTTGCTTCAGTTCTGTTTAATCTGCCTTGTCCTTCAATCACACTGGGATTAGCTTCCTTCTCAATGCCTAAATTAGCATTTTAATTCTTTTATGTCTCTAATTCACCACTATAGAGACAGTAACTCTGTAACCCTGAAATTTATTAAGCACGTCCTTTTTTGTTAAGTGTTAATGACACTTAAACCTCTACCACAAATAAGTGTTGCTCAGTTTTGCCCTACTATCTTCTCTCTCTTTTTTTTTTTTTTTTTTTTTTTGCCCTACTATTTTCATTCTTGCTTTAAAATACTTGAGAAGTACCCGTAACTTCAGGAAATTCAAAATTCATTGTGATGAAAATTTTTCACGTTATTTTCATGAACCAATTTCAGTTTGGATGGGTCATACACTCTGAAGAATTCTGAGAAAGGTGCAATGATGAATATACAACAAAACAGACTAAATGATAGTCTCTATCCACATGGAAGTTACCACCTACTAAGGGTGAGAGTCATGATGCTATCAATGAATAATCATGAGGTCTATAAATTTGGAGAGGAGACTTTGCTTCTTATAAAAGATCGCAGTCTATAGGATGGCCATTCTGACAGGCTGGAAAGTGTATCCTCCAGCAGAGATCAAAATCAAGTATTTTGATGGAGGAAAGGATGAGACAAGAATGTATGCTGAACAGGGTGACCAAATATACATATTCAACAGACTATAGGAGGAGGAGACATGAAGATTCAAAGATTCACAAAGGAGGTTGTCACACAAGCATACAGAATAAACATGTATGTTACATACGATCCATGTTTCACCTTGGGGTGGAGGGAACATTAAAATGCAGTCAAATCAATTTCTAAATATCAAAAGGTGAAACAGGGACACAAAGAAACTCAGGGCGCAGTCTCTGTAAACTGGTCAGAACCAGTCCATTGTTGGTAGTCTCTTATCAGAAGAAAGTTACTGAAATTAATCTCTTGTCCAATCAAAGCTGTATTTATGGCTTGTGGAACATACGGGTCGATTAGTCAGTGTCTGGTGGTTGGTGAGCTGCAATTGTTTCAACATTGCTTATCTCACGGCCAGTGATTATTCAGCTACTGGAAAAAAAGAAAAATCTTGTGGCAATGAGGACATAGTTTCTTAAGTGTAGGGGTGCATGACCTAACCCCTGCCTCCATGGCCTTAGGTCTTGTTTATAATTCGTATCTTATTTCCACAAAAAGTTTGTTCTGTCAGTCTTATGATCTGACACTCTATTTTAACAGTGGACTGGAAAGAATACTGATTTGGGGACAAGAAGAGTTGTTTCAAGACCCAGATCTTATCCTTACAGGTTGAGGTCTTCATACAAGCTGCTTAATCTCTAGGGTAGCTTTCCTGTCTCCTCAGGTGCTGTTAGACCAAATAATTACATCAAAATACTTTGCAGACTGTGTTTCAGCTACCAAATAGGTGTTGCTAAGGGAAGGAGATGCGATTTGAGTAGTGGCATAAGATATTAAAATAATAGTTACTAGGATTAATTGCACACAATATATGATAGAAACTTTGCTAAATGCTTTATTCATATTTCATTGTTTTATCACCATAGCAACCTGTTGAGGTAGGTACTATAATTACTGTATTTTACAGATAAGAATATAAGGTTTAGAGGAGTTCAGTAAACGGCCTAAGATCATACTGCTACTGAATGTTTGAGCTGGAATTTAAATTCAGTTCTCACTGACACCACAACTTGTGCAGGAATATGAAGTCCGATATTCTTCCCAGCTCTGTAACCTCTTCTCCCTTCTGTCTTTTTCTTTCTCTTCAACCTCCCTTCACTCACCTTCCTTTTACACTCCTCCTCTTTCCTGTATACATGATTTCCTATGACAGAAGGAAAGGAACGTTTTCCTATTTTAAGGAAAGGAATAGTTTCCTATTTTAAGGAATACTTAAGACATACCAAAAAAGTATAGGTTTTAATAAAATTAAAACCCATGTACCCACTATGCCACTTTGGAAATAAAACATCCCCAATACAATTGAAGCCCCCTGTGAACCCCACCTCAAAAGCATTGTTTTCCCTTTTTATTACTATTTATTCAATTTCCTGTTTGTAAATTCCATACTTTTTAATGTATTTACTTAATATGGATACATTCTTAAACAATATGTAGTATTGTTTTGCCTATTTTCAAACTTTCTATAAACTGAATTATAACCTGTGATTTATTTGCATTCATGTTTGAAAGTTTTATCAACATTGATATATCTAGCTCTTGTTTACTCATACTTTGATTCTTTATGGAATTCAATTATATAAATATCTAAAAACCTATTCTCCAGTTTATGAGCATTTAGATTATTTCTGATTTGTTTCTATTACAAATAATAATAATATAAGGACCTTTCTACATGTACTTAGTAGTAGAATTGCTAAATTATGGCACGAACACACTATCAACTTCCTGAAGATGGCTAGATTGTTCTCCAAGGTAACTGAACTAATATATACAAATTCAGGAAGGCATAAGAATACTAATTTTCCCATCTTTGTAAAGCTGTATTATTATTCTACTTAAAATTTTTGGTCAATTATTAATCTGATGGGCATGAAATTGTATTTTAACCTGGCTATGCTTAGTGTTTTCCTAATTATTAGGGAGATCGAATTTCTTTATTATGTTTTTGGCTATTCTGTTTTCCATTCTATGAATTGTCCATTTACTATTTGGTTGTTGGTCTTTCCTTGTTGCCTTATACAAATTAAAGATATTTGCAAGATTCTAATTTTGACATAATTTTGTTTTTAATTGTATTTAAAAGAGACCAATTTGTGAAAAACTAACACCTGTACTACAGTATTTTCATCCATGAATATAACTTCCATTTATTTACATCTTTTTACACTAGAATTTTGCATTTTCTTCATAAAGATTGTTTACAACTTTTGTTAAATGTATTCCTATGTATTGTTTATTCTGTTGATATTTTAAATGCTATTTTTAAAACTACATTTCTTAAAAGTTTGTTACTGGAATAATCTAATTTGTATGTATGTATGTATGTGTGTGTATATGTGTTGATCTTACATAAGCAAATTCATTGATTTTACTCAAGTTCAAAAATTATACTAGAGGTTCTCTGGGGATTACTATGGTATATTCACATTGCCTTTGAATAAAAACAGGTTTGTGTGTTTCCTTCCTATTCTTGGTCTAGTTTTCTTGTCTAACATGCTGGCTAGGACAAGTGTGATGGTGAAAAACAATTATAGTAGTATCTTTGACTTTTTCCACTTTTAAAAGATAAATCTTATCTCACCATTTTTGCTTTGTATGTTATAAATTACCTAGAAATTCATGTTACACCATTTTTGTACTATTGAAGAAAATTATTCTACAATAATTGTGTCCTATCTGTGTTAATCAGGGTTTTCCCAAGAAACAGAATTCACAGAAAACATATATACATGCATTCCTACTTTCAGAAAGCATATATTATTATTCAATATCTATCTATATACTTTATATTATTATTCTTTATATATAATTACATGTATTGTTATTCTATATATCTATATATTCCATATATGTACATATATGTATTTTGCAAATTATGTGAATTCATGTACATGTATATGTACTGTGTGTGTGTGTGTGTGTATAATGATGAGATTATGGGAACTGACTCATACAATTATGGAGACCAGGAAGTTCCATTATACACTATCAATTATACACCATCATCTGTAAGTTGGAGACCCAGGAAAGCTGATGATTTAACTTAGTGTGACTCTTAAGGCCTGAGAACCAGCAGAGCTGATGATGTAACTCCCAGTCTGAGACCAAAGGCCTAAGAACCAGGGGAAGGGATGTAAGGCCTGAAGTCCAAAGGTCCTAAAACTAGAAACTTTTGATATCCAAGGACAAAAGAATGGTGTTCCAGCTCCAAAAGAGAGACAGAGAATTTGGTCTTCCTTTGCCTTCTTGTTCTATGCATGCTCTCAACAGATTAGATAATACCTGCCCACACTGGTCTTCTTTACTCAGTCTACTGATTCAAATGCTAATCTCTTTCTGAAAGACTCTCACAGACACACCCAGAAGTAATGTTTTACCAGCTATCTGGGCATTCCTTAGCTCACTCAAATTGACACACATAATTAACTATCAAACTATTTTTTTAGATTCTGTAGAATTCAGATTACTAATATCTTCGAAATAAAATGTAGCTATAATTTTTATACAGTACTTGTATGATTTTGCAAAGCATAACTAGTACCGTAAAGTGAGTTGAGGAGTGTTTTGCATTATTAGTCTCTGAAATACTATAAAATTGGGGTCATCTAGGATACTTTGTGAGTAGATTTTAACCACTGATTCAGTTTCCCTAATTGTTACAAAATTACCCAATTTTGCATTTTTTAAAAATTTATAATGATAAATTTTATTTTTCTTGGAACATGTAAATTTCACCTGTATTCAAATTTACCAACATAAAGTTACTTATAGTATTTTCTTATTAGTAATACCTGCTGTATGTCTAATTATAATCACTTCACAATAGCAGTACTTACTCCCTTTGTCTTGTATTTTTCTCTCAGTATTACCTTTTGGATCTTTTTCCCTTTTTCCTGAACACATTTAAATTTCTTCCAAAAAGACTCAAATAAAAACTAACTCTATTCATTTTTTTAAATAAACATACATCTATTTTATCCCTATTACTAAGTGAAAGTTCATTTGACTACACAATTAAGATTGACAAGGTATTTTTTTTTCTAGGATTTTGAGTATATTATCCCACCTTTGTGGCTTACATTTTTCTGCTAAGAAATCAGGTGTCATTCTAATTATTGTAGGTAATTTGTCTTTTCTTTTTTTTTAAATAAATACTATTAAAAAATTGGCCGGGCGCGGTGGCTCAAGCCTGTAATCCCAGCACTTTGGGAGGCCGAGACGGGCGGATCACGAGGTCAGGAGATCGAGACCATCCTGGCTAACACGGTGAAACTCCGTCTCAACTAAAAATACAAAAAAAAACTAGCCGGGCGAGGTGGCGGGCGCCTGTAGTCCCAGCTACTCCGGAGGCTGAGGCAGGAGAATGGCGTAAACCCAGGAGGCGGAGCTTGCAGTGAGCTGAGATCCGGCCACTGCACTCCAGCCCGGGCTACAGAGCAAGACTCCGTCTCAAAAAAAAATAAAATAAAATAAAATAAAAAATAAAAAATAAAAAATCTTCTACTTTGGTATACATAAATGTAAAGTTTAGCTATAATGTATCCAAATGTACCTTTTTTATATTTTGTCTTTCTATGGGTCCTACGTTTTTTGAATCTTAATAGTCTGTGTCTTATATCAATCCAAATAAAACTCAGTATTTATATATTCAGCTATTGATTTCTGCCATTTCTTTTATTTTCTCTCCTGTAACTTCAATAAGACATAGAATCCGTCTATCTATTTTGCCTGCTATACCTCAATATTTTTTCTATATTCACCCACTATGTGTCTCTTCTCTGTTTCTGGCTAATTTCCTCATATATAATATCCAGCTCAACAATATTCTCTTCTCTTCACTTATTAGCTGTTTATTGGTTCCATTGACTTTTAAATTGGTATTATTTTTATTTCTAAATGATCTATTTAGTTCTCTAAAGTAAATATCACACACATTTTGATAGCTTTCCTTTCCTTGATCATATTTTAAATTTTTTTTTTGTTTAAATATTGTAATCATTGTTATTTTATATTTTGAATCTGGTAATTCCAAATTATTTAAATTATCATTGTTCCAATTCTGTAATTTATCATTTTGACTAACTCTTGCTTATAGTGAATTATTGTCTCATGTTTTGTGGTTTGAGAAATAAAACTCATATTTATAATATCTTAATATTTAAGATCCAAAAGAGGCCTAAATTGATTATAAATTATCTAGGGAGAATATGAGATAGCTTTAGCTGGGCAGAAGAGGATATTATCAAAGTAGAACGACTTTGAATTTACTTCTTACTGTGGGATTTTCTAGGCCATGCAGAGAGACAGAGTTTTGCTGCAGTTCCATAAGGACAAGACTATGGCTATGGTCTTCTGTAGTTGGAGCAAGTCCAACAATGAGAAGTTCCAACATCATTTTTCTCTGTTATTTGGTCGATTTTATTCCCAGTTTCACTAAGTTTGTAGGGTTTGGATATAATGAACATTAAGTAGGAGTGCCTTTCCCCTCACTGTTTTGGGTCCAAGACTTTTCTTGTGTCTTCTTCGAAGACTTTAAAACCCAAGGCTTTAAGTTCTCGGTATAGCCAAATGTCTTCAAGGTAGCCCAGCATTAGCTTGTGCTTTTGACCCCATTTTGTAGTTGCTCACTTCTTTTTTATTCCCTGAGGATTTCCTTTCTTTCTTTCAGCAGAGATATATATTAATGCTTTAAAGGTTTTAAAAGTCATACATTGCATTTTTTTCCAGCATGCTTAGTATTTTGTATTGGGGAGATTATTAACCTTCCTTTCCTTCAGCAGAAATATATATTAATGGCTTGATTATTGTTAAACCATTAAAGAGATACATATTAATGGTGTAATGATTTTTAAAGTCTTATGTTACATTTTTTCCAGCATGTTTTGGGAAGATTATTAACCTTAATTTCTGGAAGCATAAATCTGTAAATTTGCACAAAGTTGCAGGTTGAAAACAAATTCTGAGATGGGATCATGAACATCTATTTTTCCCCAAAGTAAAATAAAGATTAGACTACAGTGCTTAACTACTGTGCTCTTCTCTTCTCTTGGCATGGAGGATAACAGAAAAAGTGATTATATAACTAAATTGTTTTGCAACAAATTGTTATATAATTCACATGTTGAACTTGTCAGTCAGATAACCCTCCCCGCCAAATATTTTGAATGTTTAACATATTCGATTTTTAAAATAAGCAAAGTGAGTAACTAAAGATGATTTTGCTTTTTTGGACTCAAGAAATCTAGTCTCCAAAAGAAAATCAGCAGAATGACTCCATAGAGATTCTCTCCCCATGCAAAATTCATAAACATTTTTAAAAAAATCTCTGCCCTTTGTTATTTTTAAATAAGATATCTCAATACCTTGCCAAAATAAAAGATTACAAGTATTTTTTACTTGCTTACACAGACAAAAAAGACAACTATGTATCATTTCTCCTCAAGGGAAATGAAATGTTTTCATCAAACAAGCTTTGTACCTTCAGCTAAGAGACAGGATGAACACTCTTGACAGCTAGTGATTGAAAAGTCTTGGATATGACAAGGATTTGCTATTCTAAGTGACTTTTGATGCAAACCTTGATGTAAGATCATCTCTCTTCTTCAGCAGAGATAGATTTTAACTTTATTACTTATTAAACTTAGCAGAAGTCATGCAAATCATCTTGACTCTCTTCTGTTCCTATTTAGGACAACCGAAAACATGAGAAGTGTGTGTGTTTTTTTAAATTTCTTTGACTTCTGTATTAGTCTGTTCTCACATTGCTATAAAGAACGACCTGAGACTGGGTATTTTATAAAGAAAGGAGCTTTAATTTGCTCATGGTTCCAGAGACTGTACAGGAAGCATTGCTATGAAAGCCTCAGAAAACTTAAAATCATGGCAGAAGGCAAAGGGGAAGCTGGCACATCTTACATGGCTGGAGCAGGTGGAAGACAGAGCAAAGGGGAATGTGTGACACACTTTTAAACAACCAGATGTCATGAGAATTCAATCATGAGACAATACTAGGGGGATGATACCAAACCATTAGAAACTACCTCCATGTTCCAATCACCTCCCACCAGTTCCCTCTCGCAACATTGGGGATTACAACTCAACATGAGATTTAGATGGCAACACAGAACCAAACCATATCATTCTACCCTTGACCTCTCCCAAATCTCATGCTTTTTCACATTTCAAAACAGAATCATGCCTTCCCAACAGTCTCCCAGAGCCTTTACTCATTCCAGCATTAACTCAAAAGTCCACAGTCCAAAGTATCATCTAAGACAAGGCAAGTTCCTTTCACCTATGAGCCTATAACAAGTTAGTTACTTCCAAGATACAATGGGAGTACAGGCGTTAGGTAAACATTCCCTTTCCAAAAGGGAGAATTTGGCCCAAACAAAGGGTCTCTAGGACCCTTGCAAGTCCAAAACCCAGCAGGGCAGTCATTAAATCTCAAAGCTCCAAAATAATCTATTTTAACTTCATGTCTCACATCCAGTCCACACTAACGCAAGGAGTGGACTCCCAAGTTCTTAGGCAGCACTGTCCCTGTGACTCCTCAGGGCTCAGCTCCCTTGACTGTTTTCAAGAGTGCCTGTAGCCTCTATGTTCCCTTCTTTCTGACTTCTCCCATATCAGCCATACTGGAGCCTTTCTATTTATAGGAGAGGCAAAGGACTTTTCTGATCTGGTCACAACTCAAACCCATACCAGCTTCCTCACCCTCACCCTTTGCACAGAACTATTCATCATGCATTGTTTTGGCTTAACATTAGTATACTTTCTTGCTGATCACGGTACATCAACATGTTAATAACAGACATAGGCCAGGTCCTCAGGCAAGCTACTGGCTTTCAGAGGCACGGAACTGTAAACAGTATAGTTTCTAAGAGATAGGCTAGATCTTACATCTTTTTATTTAAGTTTTGCACTCCTAAGGGAAATTAGCAGTCTCTAGCTAAATCAAACAGATTTCCCAGGCTCCCTTTGCTAATATCTAGAGTCCTACATGAAAGCTAAGTGTTTTCCTAGAGAAATGAGAAAAAGATAACTTAGTTTTGGACAATGGAAAACCTTGTCATAGAAGTATCTTGGGATTTGTGCCGGGTGTGGTGGCTCGTCTGTAATCCCAGCACTTTGGGAGGCCGAGGAGGGTGGATCACTTGAGGTCAGGAGTTCAAGATCAGCCTGGTCAATATAGCAAAACCCTGTCTCTACTAAAAAAATAAAATAAAAAATTAAGCAGTTGTCATTGTGGGTGCCTGTAGTCCCAGCTATTCTGGAGGCTAAGGCGTGAGAATCCCTTGAACCAGGGAGAGGGAGGTTGCAGTGAGCTGAGATCACATGGCTGCACTCTAACCTGGGTGACAGAGTGAGACTCCATCTCAAAAAACAAGATTAAAAAAATAAGTATTTGGGGTTTTGTAAGGCCATTGAGAAATACTGTTTTGGATTAGTGTAGAACTTAAAAAGCTACTTTCTGGTTCAGAGTAGCCACTGTTTACGGATTTTGCTTTTATTTTAATAACACATCCTTGGGATACTTTGCATTCCATGTCTTTCAAAACATGGAATCATCAGGCTATTGGGATAGCAAGAGATTAGATTTTCCAGACTGTAAGTGAGGAGGAGAAAAGTATTAGGTTTAGGGACAAGTAAGACCTCCAGAAAGTAACCCGAGCTGTCCCTCAGTGCCATGAGTGTTTCTAATGCCAGTCTGCCCCCAAAGTACACCTTAGGAGCAATTTTACTCATCCTAAAAGTTTATTTTTTTATATGATAAAGCAAATATAAGGAATTCTCTCACAAATTGACACCAATTTATATGCAACTAATAATACTATACAGCTGGAAGAAACAGACAAGACTTCCTTAAGTTCTTTCAGTCTCCAGGGTTGCTAAATAAAAATGCCAGTTAGGGTTTTCTATGTTGGGCAGATACAAAGAGTACAAGTAAGAGAACCAAAGCCAACATACAATCTCAATAATTTTTTTTAGTATTTCTATATTTCAGTGTTATTTGGAAATAAACAAAGCTGAAACTGGACTTAACAACACCAAAACAGCTGTCAAAACTTTTACATTTTTTTCAAAAGGGCACATTTTGAATATTTTTTTCATCTTGGTGTAATTAGGCTTATACACATAGATATTAAACAGAAAATGAAAATCCACATTTTGATGGAAATATCTCCCAATGTCACAAATACACACAAAATGCCATTTCTATATTTTTTATTAAAACTGAAGCTATTTCAACTTCACAGCATCAAACAATGGTGCAAACTGCCCCAGGGGTTGTTATTATGGGGCCTGCCATCCTAGAACCACCTATCATGGGTTTTTCAGGATTTCTTCCTGAAGACCTCTAATTTTTTCAGGTTGTATTTACTTTAGACATAGACTAAAGAGTGATATGGTTGTTAATTCACCCATTAATACTTTTGCATACCTTTTCTAAGCCATCGCTAAGTGCCAGGTACAGTACTGGGGATAACAATATAAAAAAGGCAACAAAACTGCCTCATGCACTGGAAAACTTCTTCCTCATTTCTCTTTCATGCCATATCTTGAAAAAGAAGCAGATATTTTTTTCTCTTCCTTCTTCTCTTCCTTCTTTTTTTCCACCCTCTTTCTCCCCTTTTCTCCTTCCTTTATTCATTATTTCATATAACAAGTATTAGGAGACCACAGTGTATCAGATACTGTCCTGGGCACTA
Organism: Chlorocebus sabaeus; assembly: GCF_047675955.1. Classification (NCBI taxonomy): domain Eukaryota; kingdom Metazoa; phylum Chordata; class Mammalia; order Primates; family Cercopithecidae; genus Chlorocebus; species Chlorocebus sabaeus. The sequence goes on along the minus strand of NC_132916.1, from coordinate 97,377,979 downwards.
AATCATCAATGGTGTGTAAAATCAATCCCAGCTTTCATGGGGCTTTTGGTTCATGGATATATTGTTAATATGCAAGTGATCAGATGGCTGGCATAATTATACAGAATACTGTGATTAGAACTATAAAGGAAGTAAAGACAGAACTCTGTTAGAGAATGAGAGTTCTAATTTGAATAGTTTGGTGATGGTCCGTCTCCTGTGTTGGTATTTAGGCTGAGATTTGAAGAAAGAGACAGAGGCAGTCTTGGAAACAACTTAGAAATAAGAAATGAAGTTTTCCAGGCAGAAGAAAAGGTATATACAAAGGTACTGAAGTTGGAAAAAAACTGGAATGTTTAAGAACCTGAAAGAGGAAAAAAAAAATGAAGTATAGCGGCCAAATAGGCAGTTTCAGAAGAAGAAGGTAAAAGCTAGACCACATAGAAATGTGTGGGCTGTTATGAGAAATTTATATTTTATTCTAATAAATATGAGCCCATTATAGGATTTCAAGCATGAGACCAATCACGGTCATAACAGCAATGCCAAAAATAATATCTCACAATTTTATAGCATTTCTCTGTATACTGGCAAGGCAAAAAAAAAAAAAAAAAAAAAAGGCAATATATTAATATATTGCTGATCTGTTTCTTTCAGTAATAACCATATTACTAAGCCAAAAAGTCAAGTTTTAAGAAAGGGAAACAACTTTAAACACAGCTTTAATATTTATAAACCTATTGCCTGGTTTTAATCCCTTCTAAATAGGCACAAATTCACTGTTGCTCAACAGTGTCCAAGATGGAAATACTTCTGCATATGACAGTCTTATGACAACAAGGACACTAGAAGTATCATGGGAACAAGAGATCAGGCCTTACACTTCCTTTTTTTTTTTTTTTTTTTTTTTTTGTGAGACAGAGTCTCACTCTGTCCCCCAGGCTGGGGTGCAGTGGCGCGATCTCGGCTCACTGCAACCTCCGTCTCCCGGGTTCACGCCATTCTCCTGCTTCAGCCTCCCGAGTAGCTGGGATTACAGGCGCCCGCCACCACGCCTGGCTAATTTTTTGTATTTTTAGTAGAGACGGGGTTTCACCGTGTTAGCCAGGGTGGTCTCGATCTCCTGACCTCGTGATCCACCTGCCTCGGCCTCCTAAAGTGCTGGGATTACAGGCGTGAGCCACCGCGCCCGGCCAGGCCTTACACTTCTTAAATGCTTCCCCATACACACACACAGCAGATCTACACACATCGTAGGAGCCTGCTGATCAAAGCTGTCTGTCTCAACAATAATAACATCAACAAGAAGACAAGTGGCTGCTAAATTTACTTCTTTGGAAAGTGCAGCACAGAATGTCTGGCCATTGTGCCTTTGCACGAACCTAGTGTGGGGATAATCTGTAACACTCTCCTGTTAATTTTGTCAAGTATTGACAGAGGAGAATGTAGCTACATAAGCTAAGGAAGTGAGTCTTGGAAGTTTAAAGAATAGAGGCTGATGTAATATGTGTGGTTACAAGTTATAACAAACTCCTGGGGAAATTTCAGACACAGTTTCACCTTATCTCTTCAGAGTACCTTGTAGTTTTTATTTTTCTGCTATGATCTCTGTGGAATGAGTCTTTCCTATCTCCAAAATAAATCTTAACCCATTTGGGTAAGAATTTAAATGTAAGAAGAATACTTATTGGACATGATGTTTGAATGAAAATGAACACAGTTTATTTAACATTCTGCTTTTCACCAGTTATCAGAATGATCTAAAACCAATATAATTATTTCAGACCTGCAGCACATGTTGTTATATTCCATTTTAACTTTCTGGGAACATTGTAGAAAAGTTATCGCAGGACACAAATCTTTGGAAGAACGGATCTCTCCATGGCAGCAGTTATTTGCAACTACATTTTCCCTGGTCAACAAAAATACAAGCAGCTTAATGAGCTCAGACCTATCATCAAATTATTTGTTAGCCATGTGTGCCCTAATGACCATTAAATTATCCTAAGAAAGCAAACCACCAACTACAAATGGAAACTAAAATCTAAGAGATTACCTATGCTTTCTTTATAAACATATATCATTAGAAATTTTATTAATGTATCCACCTTACTTCTCTGGTTACATCTAGAAAGTATTAAATTTAGATTGCATTCTTGACTCTATCTTAATATGGGCTGATCGGCAGATTCGCTACGTAGTATTAGATTAGCAAACTGAGATGAAAAACATTAAATACATATAATGCTAAGAGCACATAGAGATATCCAAGAGGTGTCTGAGAGTTGGCTGCATTACAATTTAAAACTAGCCTTACCTTCATAGTTAGCAACTGTGTCGATGTAATGTCATTTAAAAAAAAAAAAAGCATTAAAGTCAGAAATTTAAATTCCTACCTATATTTTTCACTACTTTACTGTAAAACATTAGGCAAATTACATAAAATATCTGGACCAGACTCTTAAGATTTTTAATGCAGTGGGTAAGAATTGAGTTTTCACATTTGTGTGTTCAAGAAATGTAATTTTCTATACTTGTTTATTGTAAGTCAACTTAATGTCTATTCCACTGGATTAGTAGAAATTTAGCTCCAATATATTACATATAGCCTTCTCAGTTTCTTTGGAGTGCATCAATACTTCAAAAGTTGGCTTTAAATTAGTCTTGCACACTTCTAGATGTCTATCCGTGTTTGCTATTCCTCCTAGCTTGCCCTCAGTGCCTCACTTGCTCCTACCTGTGTGACTATCTCTAGTCCAGAGACTATTGGCCACTTCCAGCCTCGAAAGTGGGGGTAGAATCATTATGATGGTCACAGGCCACATGGGGCCAGGGATACTCTGAAATCAGCACTACACAGGCAGTTTTTCTTTGAGGTCTTACAGCTGTGGAGAACTCCATCCAGAGAAATAAGGAACAGGTACTCCGTGTTCTTGACAGCCACAAATCTAGCTGCCATTTGGCCTTCCTTAGAGTTTGGCCTAGGGTGTTAAGCACAGAAAACCCCCTTCAGGCCCATGAAAATTTGTGCTTCTTGATCCTCTTCTTTTCCCCAGAAAAATAACTTTTTCTAGTCTATGTTTGAGAAAGTTCTCCTCTTACTCATGACGTTTTCTTTCAGCTCCCTTGTTCTTTATGTTATTTCCACTCTCCACTTGGTTGGTGAACAGAACAGCCTAACAGATGATAATTTCTCTCTTCCTTCTGCTATTATATCCCTTTCCTGAGGCAATGAGTACAGAATAAGCGAGCATGAAGAAACTGAATGATCTCTAAGGATTCTTAGAGTCTAGATCCTAAACCTGGAAGAATTAAAGGTAAAATTTCTGTCTGAACAGGAAAAGCCATTAAGAAAATATGATGACATAACTTTTTTTTTAAAGTGCACACAAAAAATTTTGCTATCTTATGTAGTTAGCAAATGGGTGTCACTTAAGTACATTATTTTATTAATGCAGAATTTACATGGTTTTCAAAATATACAGCTCTCTGATTTTCACAAACTAGGTACAATTTAGACACAATAAATATTGGTTACATACAATCTATATACCTTTAGTCATTCAGAATACAATATAGAATCATTTATGGTTTTTAGTGATTATAATATGTTACCTGACAGCATGTGAAAGTATTAGTCAAGATTAGTTCAAGTAGAATAACAAATTTTATTCTAAAAATAGAGTAACTCCAACTGTGCGTGTGTGTGTGTGCGTGCATCCCCATGAGATGTAAGCATTTTCGTTGTGCTAGTGCCCTATAATTGAATGGATCCAGTGTGCATTGCTTGACATTTTAACATAAATAAAACAAGTCAACCAACTTCAAATACTTTTTGTGAGAAAATAGACAGGCAAATTAGAAAAAGTGCTGAAAGTAGAGCAAATATGAACAGAAATTGAATTATTCATTTAAGGAAAGGGAAGCTATACCAAAACTCAGAGAGCTGACTTAATAATAATTTAGGAACTTAAGCCTGTAAATCCTCAAGCTCTGTTGAGTTTGAATTTATGGTCTCTAAACAAACATTCAAAATGTTCAGTTTATAACTGTATTAATTAACATAAAATCTATAAATTTAAAAAATCAAGTGTTCCTGTTGCTGCAATCAATCAGTAAACTTTTATTGAGCCACAACAGCCCTTAAACACTATATAGGGAATCATAGACACAAACACTAGGACAAAATTACTTCCTTAAGAAGCTCAAGGCTGGTTCAAGAAACAAATAAATCATGACTTAGAACAGAGTGGCTAGTCATGTAATCAACCAACAAGTATTTGTTGACTGTTGACTTTAGAGTCTAGGCTAGGCACTAGATTAAGATACTTTCCTCTCCCACAAATTGGGGCCACAGGCCTTCTGGAAAAGGTAATTTAAAAGATAATTAAAATATACATGCTTAGATAAGGCTTATAATTCTACAAGAGATCCAGGAGAGGCACCGTATATTCCATTAAAAAGGCACTCCTAGTTGAAGGAAGCAAAGTAGAAAATATTCAGATTAAAGGAGTGGGGAACATGGGAGCAAAAGTAAAGAGAAACTCAGTCATTCAAGAAGTTCATTTAACCTTACTAGAGATTAAGAACATATAAAGAGAAATTTCATGATGTGGGGTGGCAGTGTAATAAGGCAGAAAAGGTTATGGCTAGAATTGAAGCTTGAAGTATTTAGAATAGCAGATATCGCCTCTGAAATGTTCCATGCCCTGATCCTCAGAAACTGAATATTTTAAGTAACATGCAAAAGAGACTGTACAAATGTAACTAAGGTTAATGACATTAAGATGGAGAGATTAGCCTGGATTATCTGAATGAGACTGATCTAATCACAAAAGTTCTTAAAAGCAGAGAACTGTCTCTGTTAGATGGTAAAAGAATGGTAAAGTCAGAGATTCAGCACATGAGAAGGACTCAACCCATCACTGTTGGCTTTGAAGATGAAGGGAGCCACAAGTAAGGGAATGTGGCTTTATATGTTAGGGTAACTCCTGACTCACAGCCAGCAAGGATATGGGGTCCTTAGTCCTACAGCCACAAGGAACTGACTTAAGGAAGCAACCCAAATGAGTTTGCAAGTGGATCCTTTCCAGAGTCTCCCCCAAAAGAGCTCGGGACAACTGACACTTCGAGTTTTGCCCTGTGAAACTCAAAACAGAGAAAATAATTGAGTTAACACAGACTTCAGACATACAGAACTATAAGATCATAAATTTGTGTTTCAGCCAAAAGTCTGTGGTTTATTACAGTAGCAATAGGAAACTAATACAAGGTTAAAGAGGTAAGCAAAAATCAGGTTATATAGGTCCTTATATGCCCTCTAGGTTATGATAGAGGTTTGCTTCAAAGTGTCTCTATCAAAGTGACAGAGGCAGGAGGCAGAGCAAATCCAGGCAGACAGGGAAAGGGCCTTGGTGGAACTCCACCTTCAAGCCGAAAAGTGTGAAACCCACAGCCCAAAGTAAGAACTTCTATCCCTGTTTGCTGACTCTCTCTCTCCAATTGGTTCTTTCTGAATAATGTGTTTTTACCAATGGAATGTTGTCTTTTCCAAAACTACCTACAGCCCACCTCACCCCGCAACCTGTGCCTATAAAGACCCTAGACTCATTCAGTAGAGGAGAGAAGCGTCTTGACTGGAGAGAGGTGAGAGGTGACTTGACTTCAGAGGGACAGCTGGACTTTAAGGGAGAGATGACCTGACTACAGGGAAGAGCCAGCCAGAGACTGCCAGACTTCAGGGAAGACTACCTGCCTATCCCGGCCCTCTCTGGCTCCCCTCTCTGCTGAGAGCATTTCCCATTGCTTAATAAAATTATCTGCCTTCACCACCCTTCAAGTGTCCAGGCAACCTTGTTCTTCTTGCATGCTGGACAAGAGCTTGAGACCCACAAATTGTGGGTACCCAAAAAAGGCTGTCACATTGGCCCTTTGCCCTCACTGGTGGAGGGCAGCCACCCCATGCCACAAGGCAAGGGGCCCACTGAGCTGATAACACACCATAGCTGTCCTTGGACAGCAGAACCAAGAGAGCATTGTAACGTGCCCTCTGGGGTCTTGGGGGTCACAGGCACCCCAGCTGGGCACTGCCACAGGGCCCAAATGGTGCCTGCTTCTGCCAGCACCCAAAGCAGCTGACTGGATCCCACACTCACTCGCTTATGTGCTCCCTCCCACAAGAGATTGAGCGTGGTGGGCTGAGTAAACAAGGCACCACCATCGCAAGTCCAGTGAAAGGGTTGACAAAAATCCTGCCTCAAAAGCACATATACAAAGAAGTAAATTTTGCATGAAAAGTAAATTTTAAAGCAAAGTTGTGGTCTAGCGTCTAGAGTAGATATTAGAAAGAAGTATCTCCGTCATGTGAGTTTCATGAAGGGAGTAGTTATTGTCTGTACAATGTTACTTCTCCATTCCCTAGAAGAGTTTCAACACTTAATAGGTGCTCATAAATATTTATTATTGAATGAATGATACTAATCAGCACTGAAAAGGATCAATAAATTATTGTTCAAATTTTGCTTACGTCAATTATGTTTATGTGTGCATATTTGGGAGGGGGTGCTCATTTTCTACTACCTTTCTTCCATTTTTGCTGAGTGGACTATTTAGGCAACAAAATCAAAATTCATTCAGAAAATAGCACTAAGATGGCAGTGAGTGCTATCTTATAGAAGGTGGAAGAAACAATAAATGTATTGTGAGGACCTGAATTGGCAGGAGGTCATCTGGAATCAGGAGTAAGTGCCCACTGAATCGCTCCTATTTAATGTTTCTGTCTATACCTCTTCCTTGTCATTGCTATATGTTCTGGATTTCTAACCTGTTGAATTAAGGGGAAATAAAACCAAATTTCTTAGGAATTGTTTAGAGTGAACCATTCAAAACGGGTACCATAAAATGCCTTTGGGCAAAAAAAGAAATTAAACCCAATAGAAAAGACCATTCTAACTTACTGGTTTGGGTCTTGTAAAGGAAACAAATTCAGTTTGTGCAAGATTATGTTTATCTTATGTTTTTATGTTTGTAATCCTGGCCACTGTTTACATCATAATTTCCTCAAAGGAAACAATGAAGTGAATCCTCGTGCATCTGTACAAACATAGCTTAATATTTTATGCGCGAATATTCATTTAACAATGTTGTCTGCCCTATTTGAAAAAGTTAAAAGAAAAAAAAAAAAGAACCAAAAGCAGATCCCTCAATAAATTGGCAACTATACTCTTATTGCAATCTTAATTCCAGCTTTTTTCTTGTCCTGTACCCCAGAACAGGTAAAAAAGACACTTAATTCATTTGGTCATTTGATAAACTATCACTAAGCGCCTACCATGTGACATGCACCATATTACATTCAGGCACAAGGTTATAAGAAAATCAGACTCGGATGGCCCCTGATAACACAGTCCACTGGGAAAACAAACATGATGTACTCAGTGATAATAATAATATAACAGATTAAGTATTCTTAATAATGTAAAGACTATCTTCCTCAGGTAGAAAAAAGGAAACAAAACAGGGTGAGGCAGACATTTCCATGGAGCTCTGATGCATGTTAGAGGAACAGGAAGCTGTGTAGAACTGCTAGCACATAAGGCTGGGCATGGTGAGCAGCTACAGATGGAATAGAGAAGTGGGAAAGCCTGTATGTGTCCAGCTGAGTTACCTGGATTTTATTTGGTAGGTGATGAGCATATCCATAGTCTTGGGGCTTCCACTTCATAAAGTTATTTTAATTTGCCATGTAACTTACAAAAACTATATAGTTACAAATTTCTATCTTTAGAAAGCATTTAGCTAAACAAATAATAGTGTTAGTAATAATAATAATTGTGTCCCATTTTCTTAAAAGAAAACCTTAGATTCTCTTTTTAGTTTGTTTAGAAAGGAAAGTATGCATGTAGGTAATATTTCAGTCACACACACAAACACAAAATTAATCTGGAAATTGTCCCCTTCATTCCAGAACACAAGTTGTACATAGCAAATAGAACAACAGACAGAAAGCTTCTCCGTTTCATCCCCAAAGACTTTTTTTTTTTTTTTTGAGACGGAGTTTTGCTCTTGTTGCCCAGGCTGGAGTGCAGTGGTGCAGTCTCAGCTCACCACAACCTCCGCCTCCCAGGTTCAAGCGATTCTCCTGTCTCAGCCTCCCAAGTAGCTGGTCATCCCCAAAGACTTTTTAACTGAAAAGAAAATAAAAATTCTACCACCACAATAAATACAAACTAAATATAATTAGATACACTAAATAAATACAAAATGATTTTCCATTTTGTAAATAAATATAAAATGTAACACTTTAATGAGAACATGTAGATGTTCTTTTATATAAACCTAACATCAGAAAATATCAATAAGGACTATTTATATTAGCATTTATTTTAACAATGGCAATCAATCTTACTCTTTTCTCAAAAGGAACAATTTTGATTAAAACACAACCCAGAGTTTAAATGAGGAACTTTTAGTTCTTGAATTCATAAAAATTGATATTATTCATTGTTACTTAGCAATTTCTCCAAAACACGAAAAAAGGGCCATTTTGTTTCATTTGCTCTTATTCTAACCTCCTGCTTTATCATCTGTACAAGCAATATATGTTAGGAAAAGAATATGTTAGAAAAAATATGCAATATATGTTAGAGGAAAAATGCAGTGTAAAGTCTCTCTAGTGAAAACAGCGAATGCTCAAGTCCATAACAGAAATATGTGGGTTCTTTAGGGTAGGGGGAGGGACTCTTCCATTTTGCCCTAAAATAGAAAAGGTCATCTGGATTGGACAAATCCTGTGTTTCCTCTAACACTCTGAAGATATTATCTATAAGAAAATTGTTAGAACATGAATAATTATTTAAAGATAGATTCATAACAAATTAGAGCTAGGAGAACTTAAAAGATTATTTTATCTACATTTCTATTTTTCAGTCTTCGGGAAGGTGTCTTATCTTGCCTAATGTGCAGAAATAATTGAGCACTCACCAAATATTATATTTGCTTCTCTATGTTTCCCAGATTCTCTTGTACTTAGGTTGAGTCTTGTAACCAGTTCCAGTCAATGGATTATGAATGAAAGTGATATTAATTCTCAGCTGAGCTCCTAAGATCTTGTGTGCCTCTTCCATCTCTCTCTTTTCCTCCTGTAGCAAACCACAAAATCGTGGCTCCTCAAGCAGTCTGGGACCTTGAGTGGCTATAAAGTCCCCTCGCCTGCCAACGTGCATTGGAAAAAAGATGTGGACAGGGAAAAAAATATATTGTTTTGTTGAACCACTGAGATTCTGGCTTTTGTCTTTCCTGGCAGTTAGCAATTATTTAACCCAACACATATAGCATGAAATGTGCTTCTGGTTTGAAAAAATCTAAAGTATTTGGTATTGTTCTATTGTCCTAAGGCAAGTTAAATGATAAAAGCTTGAAAGATAGAGGTACAGTTATGCATAAGTAACATATTTGTTAATTCTGGTAAAGTACGGGAAAGATCCTTAGAGTTACTGACCTTGTAGTTGCAGAGAAAGAGTATATATTATTTGCCTTTGGCTGTGTTTGATAAGATAGCACAAGAAAGTGATTAACACAAAAAGAATTAGCCAATTTGCAAGTAGAAATGTAGACCTTGCATCACTGGAAAAAACTGACAGCTTTTTAAAATTGGTTTCAAGAGACAAAGGCCAGTACATCTGTTCTACTGAATAAAATAAAACAATCAAGACCAGATTAAGGTGCGACTGATACATCATTTCAGAAAGCCTTAAGGTAGCTTCCAATAAGTGTGGAGACAGACATAGAACAAGAAAGCCAAAAAGTAAAGCAGACTTCAGTATCATGACTCATGGAACTGACTGGTAAAAAATAAATTAGAAGCCTACTGCATTTTCAAAGGAAAGTTATCATAAGCTTGAACTATTAAATACCTTTGATTGTTCCAAAGGTAGAGTCAGGGAATAAGGAAAATGACAGACATAGGAAGTCTTCCTGAGCAGAATAAGAAAATTATAAAGGTGCCTCTACCATGCAGGGTAGGAGGTCTTCAGAACATCTGCCAAGTGGAATTTCTAGATTGCTACAAAGGAGTCACTGCTATGTGCTGCCCAGTCTTCCTTTGTCCAAATGAATTGGTTTTTGCAGTCATCTTGTTCCTATTTCAATTTTACACACTGATGTGGGCTGTATGCAGGTAACCTGTCTTTTTAGTTTGCATATTCAGCTCATAATTGATTCATAATGGAACTGAATGTCTCATGAAGATCATAGATTTTGAATTTGATTAAGTAACTTATTGGAACATTGGGTTGTCTCACTTGAAGGGGCATTATCTGTTTTCTATATGTGAGAAAAATATTTTGGTCTGTGCCAGAGACAACTAGTACTTACCAAGCATTCCATATATTTCCCTAGGTATTCTATTTTGGGGAGTGATGAAATAGCTGAGCAGCAGACTAGTGTTTCTACCTAGAACAACTGGAAAGGCAAAATAAAAAATGTAGCATATATTTGTCAGAAGGTAGCAGGAAGTTTCTGAGGCAAGGAAAATAGAAACACTAAGATTGTGGAGACAGAAGAATATTGAAGAAATGACTGGCTTCTGCAGATAATTTTATTTGGGATCTTTTGATTACTCTGGGTATTGACAAAAGACAGAATATCCAGTGAAACTCTGGTGCAGGTTTGCTATGTTGGAATAGAGAAACTAATAAGTAGAGATTTAGACAGCCTCAAGTACATGGCTAGTATTGCAAAAACTGGGACATCATGGGTCAGGAAGCCAAAACTGTAAAGAAAAAGACAGTAAAAAGCAAAGAATTGATGGGACAAACATTCAAGTTTGGTTCCTACCAGGGAGAAGAGGCTGCAGAATATATCAGACTCCTGTTTACTTGAAAACTCTGTAGGGACAGGGATGAACATGTGGTAGAATGAATGTTTTCAGGGCTACAATGATGCAATGACTGTGTCAGCACCTAGCTGAAGTTGATCAACCACTAATCTCTCTGCCCAACAGAGGCAGGGAGAATCTTCTGAGGAAGGAGGTAACATAATTAAGAACCTTTACATATTTTACCTATAATACAAGAGTGTTGCTTAAATAGATTAAAGATTAAATACAAAATTATTTAGCAAGGTAAAGAAAAAAAAAAAGGAGAAAAATAGACAATAGAAGGATACCCACTGATGATCCAGATGGTAATCCTTACTCCTAAGGTCTTTAAAGTGTTTATAATTGACATGGTCAAGAAAATCATGGAGAAATAAACAAAAATAAATACAATATGGAAAATTTAACCTGGAAATTAAAATCTATGGAAAAAAATCAGCAGGAAGTTGTAGAAGTAAAATAAATCAAAAGTTAAAATCTCACTAGATTCGTCTAACAAAGATTACACACAGCCAGCAGAAGGCAGTATTAGTGAAGTAAGGTAGATCGATAGAAATTGTTCACATGTATCTTGTTATATCCTGACCTCTTTTGCAGTCAACTGTGGCCTTGTGACTGGTTTGAGCAAATGAATATGTATAAAAGTGATATGTATCTCTAAGATCAGTCAGATAAAGACTAGTGTATCTCTTTAATCTCTCTTGAGCTTCTATGATAGCTTCAGAATCATATAGTCCTCACTTTCCAGGTAGTATCTCCATCAACAAAGGTCACTGAGTAACTGTCGATCTGATCACCCCACCATCCTTATATACCTATGTGGGATCTAAAACATACAAAAGGAATAATTATTTCTTGTCAGTCACTGAAATTCTGTTTCCTTATTCCCTGCTGTGAAAGTTATTAAGGCTTAACTCAGTGAACACAATGTATCTATGTTTATATAGAAAGTTAGTAGGTAGAATCTGCTGATTCTGCCTCAATTGTTTTTTCTCTTCAAATCACACTGCCTCTCAGGTCTTGAGCTATGAGCTAAGATAACCAACTTACTCATAATAGTCAAAGAAAAGCCATCTGGAAATCAAGATTTGTTTTGCTATTTGTTATCTTGTTTAATTTGCACACTAAACACATGTTGTTACATATGATTACTGAAAGCTTTGTTAGCAAAGGATTTTATCAATTTTCTAACACTGGGTCCAGCAGCAATGTAGTAAAGGCTTGATTTGGTCCTCAATTCTGATCATGACAACATTATTAAAATTAACTACTAACTACTACCCAACCAAATTGGTATCTCCATAATACAAGGACTGATATTTCTAGGCAATTCCTAGAGCCGAGCTTCTTTCAGAGCCAATGGACTAGGGCAGCAGTGGGGTGTGGGGGAAGAGGCAGGGGCACATGACCTACTGAGACAAGAGCAAGGGTGGCTAAGGGAGTGCTTGTGCCACTCCTTTCCCATCCACTGGTAGCAGCTGTGTGCTGTGGAAAAATCTGTGCACCTGGGATAGAATGCGGCAATTGTGAGACTTTTCATTCAATGTCGTGCTGCCCTGTTATTGCACAGAATGAAGCTGTGCTAGGCTCAGTTAGTACCTACACATGGCGGAAACATTTGGACCAGACCTAGCCAGAGGAGACTCACCCATCCTGAAACTTGAGTTTCTCGGTAGCCCTTGCCATCACGGGTCAAAATGCTCTAGGGTTTTAGGTAAACTTGAAAGGCAGCCTATGCCACAAGGACCACAATTTCTAGGCAAATACCAGTGCTAAGGTGAGATTAGAGACAGTGGACTAGGGTGGCACATGACCTAGGGAGACATCAGAGTGGGTAAGGGAGTGTTTGTGCCACCCCATCTCCAACCTCAGGCTGTGCAACTCATAGCAATGAAAGTGACTCCTTCCTTCTGCTTGAGTGGAGCAGAGTGAAAAGTAATGAGACCTTTATCTTACATCTTGGATAGCAGTACAGCTACAGTAGGATACAGCCTTGGGCAGAGTCATAAGGCACCCATTCCAAGCCCTAGCTCATGGATATTTCCAGGTATACCGTGGGCCCAAAGGGAACCTGCTGCTTTGAAGGGTAGGACCCAGTCCTGGCAGGATTCATCACCTGCTGAGTAAAAAACCCTTAGGTCCCAAATAACCCACAGCAAAATCCAAGTAATATGACATGGACCTTGGGCTCTAAGACATGTTGGCTTTAGGTGTGACCAAGCACATTCCCAGCTATGGCAGTTATGGTAAAAGGATCTTTCTGTTTGAGAAAAGCAAGAGCAAAAGTAAGGGGACTCTGTCTGCATCTCAGATGCCAGCTTGGCCACAATGAAGTAGAGGAATAAGCAATCTCTGGGAGTCCCCAAATTCAGGACTAGGTTCTTGATCAGCATTTCTGGACTTACCCTGGGCCAGAGGGGAACCCACTGCCCTGAAAGGTGAGTCTCAGGCCTGGCAGCATTCACCACAAGCTGACTGAAGAAGCCTCCATGGCTTGGTGGTAGTGGTGGCTACAGGGAGAAGCTCCTCTGCTTGTGGAAAGGGGAGAGAAGAATAGAAAGGACTTTCTACCACTACCACCACCAACAACCCATGGAGGGTTCTTCCAGGCTACTACTGATGTATACTTAAATCTCAAGGGTTCTTCAGAAAAAAGAGTTAATGACCTTGAAGACAGGCTATCTGAAGATACACAAAAGAGGCAAAAGTAAAGAAAAGAAAAACAATGAAGCATGTCTACAATTTCTAATAAATAGCCTCAAACGTATAAAGAAGGTTCTAGAACACCAAGAAGATTTAACCCAAAGAAGACTACCTCAAAGCATTTAATGATGAAACTCCAAAAGGTCAACAATAAAGAAAAAATTCTAAAAGCAGGAAGAGAAAAACAAAACAAAAACAAATAACATAGAATTTTTCATCAATACGCCTGACAGAAGACTTTTTGGTGGAAACCTCGCAAGCCAGGAGAGAATGGCAGACAATATTTAAAGTGCTAAAGGAAACAAACAAACAAACAAAAAACATATTTACCCTCAAATAGTATATCCAGTGAAAATGTCTTTCAAGTATGAAGGAGAAATAAAGAGCTTCCCAGAGAAATAAAACCTGAGAGTTTTCATCAATACCAGACCTGTCCTGCAAGAAATGCCAAAGGGAGGTCTTCAACCTGAAAGAAGGAATATTAATGAGCAATAGGAAACCATCTGAAGGTATAAAACTCACTGGTAATAGCACACATAAAAACATAGAATATTATAACACTGTAATTGTCATGTGTAAACTAGTCTTCTGTTAAGTAGAAAGACTAAATGATGAACCAATTTAAAAAAGCTAATGACCAACACCTTTTGAAGACATAGAGAATAGAATAAGACATAAAGAGAAACACAAAAAGTTAAAAAGTTGGGGAATGAAGTTACAGTGTACATTTTTATTAGTTTTCTTTGTGTTCACTTGTTTATTTCATTGCTTATATAATCAGCGTTAAGTTCTCACTGGTTTAAAACAGTGGGTTGTAAGAAAGTATTTTCAAGTCTCACAGCAACCTCAAATCAAAAACCATATGTAGCTCTATGAAGAGCTACAACATTAATGGGTTTGAGACCTAAGCACCTTCAAATACCTGGAAAGCCTGCCCCAAAAGAATGGGCACAAACAAGCCCAAACTGTGAAAACTACAATCAACACTTAACTTTTCCATGCCCAGGCACTGACAAACATCCACAAGCATGAAGACCATCCAGGAGAATATGACCTCACCAAATAACAGGTATGTAAAGATTAAAAGGCAAGAAATTAAATCATATCACCAGAAAAATCACCTTCACTGAAAGGAAGACAGGAAGGAAGAAAAGATGGAAGAGAAGACCATGAGACAACCAGTAAACAAATAACAAAATGACAGGAGTAAGTACTTATCAATAATAACACTGAATATAAATGGAGCAAACTCTTCATCAAAAGACAGAGTGGTTGAACGGATGAGAAAGCAAGATCCAATGATCTGTTGCCTACAAGAAATATAATTCAACTATAAAGATACACAACAACTGAAAATAAAGGATGCAAATAGATATTCCATACCTATGGAAACCAATAAGAAGCAGGATGATCTATATTGTATAAGACAAAATAGATTTCAAGAGAAAAACCATAAGAAGAAACAGAGGTCATTATATAAATATAATGGGATCAATTCTGCAAGAGGATATAACAATTTTAAATATATATGCACCCAGAATTGGATCACCCAGATATATAAAGCAAATATTATTAGAGCAAAAGAGAGAGAGAACCTCAATACAAAAATAGCTGAAGACTTCAACATTCTGCTTTCAGCATTGGAAGGATCTCTGAGATAGAAACTCAGCAAAGCAACATTGGACTTAATCAGCACTATAGATCAAGTGCACCTAATAGATATTTAAAGAATTTTTACTTCATCCAAAGGCTGCAGATAACACATTCTTCTCCTCAGCACAGATGATTCTCAATTTTAAAAAAATTTAAAAATGCCAGGCATCTTCTCTGACCACAATGGAATAAAACTGCAAGTCAATAACTAGAGGAATTTTGGAGACTATTCAAATATATGAAAATTAAACAACATGTTCCTGAATGACCAGTGGGCCAATGAAGTAATTAAGAACAAAATTGAAAAATTTTTTGAAACAAATGATAATGGAAACACAACATACCAAAATCTATGGGATACAGCAAAATAAGTTTTAGAGGGAAATTTATACCTGTAAGTGTCTACCTCGAACGAAGAAAAAAACTTCAAATAAATACCCTAATGATACATCTTAAGTAACAAGAAAACCAAGAGCAAATCAAACCCAAAATTAGTAGAAAAAAAGAAATAATAAAGATTAGAGCTGAATAAATGAATTTGAAATGAAGGAAACAATACAAAAGATCAATGAAACAAAAAGTAGGTTTTTTGAGAAGATAAATAAAATTGACAAATTTTTAGCCAGACTGACAAAGAAAAAAAGAGGGAAAACCAATATAAATAATAACAGACATGCAAAAGGTGACATTACAACTGATACCACAGAAACTTGAATAATTATTAGGGGCTACTATGAGCAAATGTATGCCAACAAATCAGAAAACCTAGAAGAAATGATAAATTCCTAGACAGATACAATCAACCAAGATTGAATCATAAAGAAATCCAAAGCCTGAAAAGACCAATAACAAGTAAGAAGGTGAATCCATAATAAAAAGTCTCCCAATTAAGAAAAGTCTGAAACTCAATGACTTCATTGCTGAATTCTACCAAACATTTAAGGAAGAACTAATACCAATCATACTCAAACTATTCTGCAAAACAGAGAAAAAGTGAATACTTGCAAACTCATTCTATGAGGCCAATATGACCCAATATCAAAACCAGACAGATACACATCAAAAAATACATTTTACACCTAATTCTTCTATATTAGGTGTAAAATGCTTGAACAAAATACTAGCAAACTGAAGAGTTAGGTGTAACAATCCTCAACAAAATGTTAGTAAAACAAATTGAACAATACATTTAAAAGATCATTCATCATGAAAAAGTGAAATTTATACCAGAGATGCAAGGATGGTTCAACCTATGCAAATCATTCATTGCAATACATTATATCCACAGAAGGAAGGACAAAAATCACATGACCATTTCAATCAATGCTGACAAAGCATTTTATAAAATTCAACATCCCTTCATGATAAAAATGCTCCAAAAACTGGATATATAAAGAACATTCCTCAACATAATAAAAGCCAAATATGACATACCCACAGCTAGTATCAAACTGAATGAGAAAAATCTGAAAGACCTTACTCTAAGATCTGAATATGACAAGGATGCCCACTGTCACTACTTTTACTCAACATAGTATACTAGAAGTCCTAGCTAGAGTGATCAGACAAGAGAAAGACGTAAAGGGCATCCAAATGGAAAAGAAAAAGTCAAATTACACATGTTTGCAAATGACATGATCTTATACTTGGCAATACCTAAAGACTCAGTGAAATAAATGATTAGAACTGATAAACAAATTTAGTAAAGTCACAAACAAAATCAACATACAAAAATCAGTAGCATTTCTATATGCCAATAGTGAAACATGTGAAGAAGAATTAAAAACATAATCCCAGTTACAATAGCCACACATAAAATTAAATACCTAGAAATTAACCAGAGTGGTGAAAGATCTCTATAATGCAAACTATAAAACACTGATGAAAGAAATTGATGTAACATCAAAAAATGAAAAAATATTTTATGTTCATGAATAGGAAGAATCAGTGTCATTAATATATCCATACTACCGAAAGCAATCTACAGATTCAACGCAATCCCTATTAAAATACCGATGGCATTCTTAACAGAAATAGAAACAAAAATCCTAAAAGTAATATAAAACCACAAAAGACTCAGAATAGCCAAAGCTATCCAGAGCAAAAAGAACAAAACCAGAGGAATCACTTTACTTAATTTCAAATTTACAAAGTTATAGTAACAAAATAGCATGGTATTGGCATAAAAACAGACACATAGACCATTGGAATAGAATAAAGAACCTAAAAGCAAATTCATACACCTACAGTGAACTCATATTTGACAAAGGTGTCAAGAACATACACTGGGAAAAGGACAGTCTTTCAATAAATGGTGCCCAGGAAACGAGATATTCACACACAGAAGAGTGAAACTGGACCTCTATCTCTAGCCATTTACAAAAACCTAATCAAAATTAACCAAAGATAAAAGTCTAAGATCACAAACTATGAAAATGCCACAAGAAACATTAGGAAAACTCCCCCAGACATTGGTTAGGGAAAAAATTTCTTGAGTAATATCCCACAAGCACAGGCAACCAAAACAAAAAATGGACAAATGGAAGCTAAAACTTCTGCACTGCAAAGGAAAAAACTAACAACATGAAGAGACAGTCCACAGAATGGGAAAAAAAATATTTGCAAACTGCCCCTTTGTCAAGGGATTAATAACCAGAATATATAAGGAGCTCAAACAACTCTACAGAAAAAAAATTTAATAATCCAATTTGAAAATGGGAAAAACTTGAATATTTCTCAAAAGAAATAGATACAAAGGGCAAACAGGCCTATGAAAAGGTGCTCAACATCACCGACTATCAGAGAAATACAAATCAAAACTACAATGAGATTTTATCTCACCTCAGTTAAAGTGGCTTTTATCTAAAAGCCAGACAATAGCAAATGCTGGCAAATGTGGAGAAAAGGAAACCAACATAGGCTGTTTGTGGGAATGCAAATTAGTACCACCACTATGGAGAACAGTTTGGAGGCTCCTCAAAAAACTAAAAATAGACTGGGCATGGTGGCTCATGCCTGTAATACCAACACTTTGGGAGGCCATGGTGGGTGAATCACCTGAGGTCAGGAGTTCAAGATCAGCTTAACATAGTGAAACTCCACCTCTACTAAAAATACAAAATAATAATAATAATAATAATAATAATAGCCAGGTGTGGTGGCAGGTGCCTGTAATCCCAGCTACTTGGAAGTGTGAGGCAGGAGAATCATCTGAATCCAGGAGGCAGAGGTTGCAGTGAGCTGAGACCGTGCCGTTGCACTCCAACCTTGGCAACAAGAAAAATCTTGGGAAAAAAAAAAAAAAAAAAAAGCTAAATATAGAGCTACCATATGATCCAGCAATCCCACTGGTGGATATATAATCCCCAAAAAGGAAATCAGTATATTGAAGAGATATCTACACTCCTATGTTTGTTGCAGCACTGTTTACAATAACTAAGATTTGGAAGCCACCTAAATGTTTATCAACAGATGAATGAATAAAGAAAATGTGGTACATCTACACAATGGTGTACTATTCAGTCACAAAAAGAATGATATTCAGTCATTTGCAACAACATGCATGGAACTGGAGATCATTATGTTAAATGAAATAAGCCAAACACAGAAAGACAAACATTGCATGTTCTCAATTATTTGTGGTATCTAAAAATCAAAACAATTGCACTCATGGACATAGAGAGTAGAAGGTTACAAGAGGCTGGGAAGAGTGGGGGTGGGGATGACTAATGGTACAAAATAAAAATAGTTAGAAAGAATAAATAAGACCTACTATTTGATAGCACAATAGGGTGACTGTAGTTGGTAACAATTTTATTGTAAGTTTTTAAATAACTAAAAGTTCTTAACTGGATTTTTTGTATCACAAAGAATAAAAACTTAAGGGAATGAATACTCCATTTTCCATGTTGTGATTATTATACACCGCATGTCTGTATCTGGGTATCTCATGTACTTCATTAACATATAACTTACTATGTACCCGCAAAAATTGAAAATAAAATAATTTTTAAAAGATGCCAACACAACATGACATTACAAGAATTCATCATCAGTTTTTAGAGTGCAACTGACTTACGTTAAATTATTTATCTGATAATTACTAGTATAATATATTAAACCTCTTTGAGTTCCATTTTTATTTTTCTTTGTTTTTTAAGCACAGGGATAACAGTACTGACTCATAGAGATGTAAGAATTAAATATGATAATATAGGGTACATGGTAAATGCTCAATAGTTGGCTTCCAGGAATAGTAGCTACACCACTATGTAGTTGTGTATGTAAACGTTTCTGTGTATATAGCCAAGTAAAATATGTTTTAAAAGATGAAGCCTCTAGTATTTCAGGAAATAATAGGAGTTAAATACCCACCAGGGGTAGCCAAAAACAGAAAAAGTGATCATTGTGTTTGAAAGTAAAGTTGTGTGGTAATATAGAGGTAGATTGCGACCTCCCTAAGACAGCTCTTTGTCTCCACATTGAATGTGAAGGTATTATAAAGCTGCCTTACTGCTATCAGAATCAAGGATAACAGCTAACATTCATAAATACCATTAGCAAAGGGTGACAAAATACAACTTATTTCAAAATAATTTATAATAAACCAAATATGTCAATACTTTTCTTCTTAAAAATTAGTATTTATTGAATGTCTTCACTAAGTCTTTTAGGTGCTTGACAGCAATTGGTGAACAAAAATGTTTACCTCCCTACATTACAAGTCATATACCAAAACAATTTCTTATTTTAAAAATATCCTATTAGTTACATAGCCCAGCCATGATTCAGTGTGGCTGGGGATTCCACAAACCACCACTGTCATCATACAAGGAATATTCAGGACAAACGTGGAGGCTGCCTAACTCAGCTTGCCCTCTGGCCTATGATAAATCATGTTCCTCCCATATGCAAAACATACTCCTCTCTTCCCAAAGTCCCCAAAAGTCTCATTCTTTGACAGCATCAGTCAAAATTACAACTTTTACCACCTAAATTAAGGCCAATTGTAAATGAGGCTCCAGGGATCTGGTTCTAGGCTCTCATTATAAAGACCTGAGAACTAAATAGAAAAGTTGTCTTTTTACCATATTTCTAATGCAGACTCTCTTTTGAAACGGGCAAAGAATAGCCACTATTAACTATCCCACTGAAAAAGAAGAGACAATAAGAGTCGCACAGGAGTCACTGGTTCATAACAATCCTTAAATCCCACAGGGAACATACTGCCAGTTCCTTCATTAGCACTAAAGACCTGGAGTGATTTGCAGGATTCTTTTGCCCTTCCAGATGTTCTTTCTTTGTTCAGAAATGGAGCCTGGATTTGCAGCTGAGTAATTTTTTTAGTTTACTTTCAGGTAGTAAAATTTTGGGGATCTAAATTCCTCTTTTTATTTTGTACTGTCTCTGTCTTCTTCTGATCAGTCTTGCAATCAGTTTCTATTAGTATCATTTTCTTAAAATTTCTTTGGTCCTTTATGAATCGTACTGGGGTACATATCATTAGACAAAAGCCACACCTATAAGCATCTTCAAGATAATATGTACTCTACCTTAGTTTCAGCTTAGTCTATGAGAAATAAGTCCTATTGTTTAACTGAATGGCTCTCTGAGGTACCATTATAAATTTTTCTGAGATTTTAACATAGAATTTTACAGTCATATGTATGGCTTCTCCTTTAAGTCATACTTTCAAAGCTAAAAAAAATGTGTTCATTATATCTCAGTTTCTTTTTTAAAATAAATTTTATTGTACATATTTGAGGTTTACAACATAATGTTATGGGATATGCATAGATACATACAGATAGTTACGTGGATAAAGCATTCAGGGGCAGCTCATCTGGATAATTCTGGTTGTCTCTCATGAATTTGTAATCAAAATGGGGGCCAGGTATGCAATCATCTAAAGGCATAACAAGGGTTGGAAGAGCTACTTTCAAGGTGGTTCACTCACATGGCTGGCTACTATTTGCGAGTAGTTGGCAGAAGGCCTCAGTTCATCCCCATATGAACTGAGATGCCCTTCCACAAGAGTGTCTGAAAACCCTCATGATATGAAAGATGGCTTTCTCCAGAGTAAATGATCCAAGAAAGGACAAGATAGAAACGGAAGTATCTTGTATTTCCTAGCTCTACAAGTCATACAAAACCACCTCTATAATATTCTACCTTTCTTTCTTGGGAAGTTTTTAATGACTGATTCAATCTCCTTATTTGTTATTAGTCTTTTCAGATTTTCTATTTCTTCATGATTCAGTCTTGGTAGGTTATATGTTTCTAGGAATTTTTACAACATGGATGGACCTGGATGACATCATGGTTAGTAAAGTAAGCCAGAGACAGACAAAAAAACACAAATATTGAATAATCTCACATATATGTAGAATCTAAAAATTTTGAACTCAAAAGAGAGAAGGAAAAAGGGTAGTTGCCATTGTCTAGGGGGTGAGGGACATGGGGAGATATTGGTCAAAGGGTACACACTTTCAGTTGTAAGTTCTGGAGATCTAAGGTGCAGCATAGTGACTACAGTTAATAATATTGTATTGTTTGCTTGAATTTTGATAGAGAAGATTTTAAGTCTCCTTTCCCCACCCCTTCAACACACAATTATAACTATGAGTGATAATGTTTTAATTTGACTGTTATAATCATTACACAACATGTGTGTGTATATATCTATATAGATAGATATATACACATATATATATCAATACATTGTATGTGTCGAATACATATAATTTTAATTGTATGTCAATGAAAATTTCAAAATAAATGGTAACAATTATTTTAGAACATTTTTGTAGCAATTTAACCCTTTATTAAGCTGGAGCATATGGTAGTACTACTTTTAACTTTTTGAGGAACCTCCATACTATTTTTATAATGACTGTACTAATTTACATTTCTACTACTGTATTGTAATCCCATTACTGAATGCATGTCCAAAAGAAATGAGATCAGCGTATTGAAGATATATCTGCACTCCCATGTTCACTGCAGCATTAGCCTAGATATGGAATCAATCTAAGTGTTCATCAATGAATAAATGGGTAAAGAAAATGTGGTATATACAGTGGAATACTATTCAGCTTTAAAAAGAAGGAAAACTGTCTCTCACTTGCAAAAACATGGATAAATGTGAAAAACATTATGGTAAGTGAAATAAGTCAGGCACAGAAAGACATATAACACATGATCTCACTTAAATGTAGAATCTAAAAATATAAAACTCACAGGAGTAGATAGAATGGTGGCTACCAAGGGCTTGGAGGTGTAGGAAAAGAGAAAGGAGTAGTGTTCATCAAAGGATACAAAATTTAGCCAGAAGGAATAAGTTCAGGAGATGTATTGTATAATATGGTGACCACAGTTAATAACAATGTATTTTATATTCGAAGATTGCTAAGAGTGTAAATGCTCTCACCATAAAAGATAAGTGTGTGAATGTTAGTCTGACATATTCATCCACAATGTATGCATATATCAAAACACGAAGTTGTACACCATAAATATATGCAATTTTTATTTGTCAATTAAATATAAATTCAGGAAAAATAAGCACTTCTCTACATATATTTAAAAATTATTGAAATAAATAGAAGACTGTTAGAGATGTGTACTGTGTCCATCTATTGACATAAAATTTCAGTTCTCTCCCAATGAATCTATGGATTTATTGCCATTTCAATAAAAACCCTACATCATTTTCCAAAAAAACTTTACCAACTGATGATAAAATTAATAGGAATTTAAGAAGAAAACAACCAACACTGAAAATTAGCTAAGATACTCCTAACGAAGAAGACAAGTAAGTTTTGGGAACTCATCCCATCCAGACATAGCAAATTGCAAAACTTTTGACTTTCTTTAGGTATGTTAATTTTTCCTTAAGCACATGTATCCTTCTGAAAACAAATTCAGGATCAAATGCATGTGGACATGCTTAAACTCATTATCAAAATTAAACTAAATAACTATTGAAACAATATTCTGTTAGCATTTAAATTAGTTTTCTCTCAATGGGGTTAAATAATTACAGAGTAAAATTGTTGAATTAATTACCAGTATGAATTTTAAATGATTGTTATCAGGGATATCTGTTTAATTTACAGTAATAATTGACTGATGGTATTCTAATGATATCCCCATAGACTTTTCAGAATTTGTTCCCCAGGGTGACTGTCAGTTTCAAAATGTGTGGCCTGAGAGATCTAAAAGGCTTTGCTCATGCTCCCAGAGAATGTGGAAATAAGAACAAAGTCTACATTCTGCCTATATATGATGCCAGGTCCAATGGGAGCTCTATCACTTCACCTGACTCTATCCTTTGATCTCTTCCCACCATAATCAGAATAGAGTCTGTAATGGATATTTCGATATTTTGTCCACCGAGGACAAATTTAACACAGTTGCTTAATAAAATCAATGAGACACATCAGTTTATAATAAAATTTTCAGTCAGGGTAAAACTTTTTAATATATATAAATGCATGTGAATATTCCATGCGTTCAATTCGCTTACAAGAAGTACACATAAAAACTAATGTTCCCCAAGTGCATTATCCATTCTCTATTTTACAATTTCTCTTTTTTTTCCTTTGAGATATGGTCTCACTCTATCATGCAGGCTAGAGTGCAGTGGCAGAATCACAACTCACTACAACCTCTGCCTCCCTGGCTCAATGATCCTTCTACCTCAGCCTCTTGAGTAGCTGAAACTACAAAAGCTCATGCCACCACATCTGAATAATTTTTGTATATTTTTGTAGAGGCAGGGTTTTGCCATATTGCCCAGGCTAGTCTCGATCGAACTCTTGGCCTCAAGCAATCTGCTCACCTTGGCTTCCCAAAGTGCTGGGATTATAGGCGGGAGCCACAGGGCCCAGCCAACAATTACTGATATTAATATTTGCTTCCTTCTTTCTCAAAAGCATTACATTTTAATTTGGCTTAATTCCTCTGGAAGGCTTATCTAGTCCCATAAAGAATTTACCACCCTTTCCTTTTATGATGCTATGCATACCTGTGGTAGCTCTGGCAGTCCCTTATTCCATCAATTTGTTCACATGACTTTCTTCCTTCCTGATTCTAATCACTTGAGAACATAGATAGCATCCTATTCATCTATATGTTGGCCACTTAAGGAATATGGATGATCTTCCTCACAAAGTATGGCAAATCTTTGAACTGTTATCTCCACTGCCACACCATCCATAATATGTTTCCTTTCATACTCGATTATTGTACAGCCTCTAGTTTTTCTTAAGTATTCTTTGATGTTGTATTTTTATAAAATTATTACATGATCTTTTGTTCACATCAGTTTTTGATGTGTATTTATCCATGCTGCATTTACCTAGTATTTCCCATGAGCCAAGTACTGCACTAGGCACTAAATATATACACACAAGGAAGGCATGGTTTTCACCCTCAAAGTACTGGAAGACTAGTGAGAAAGCAAAAACTAATAATTACAATGCAATGCAGTAAGTGCCATAGCATAAACAGGCACAGAGTGATATGGAAACATAGTGATTAGTCTTGGGCAGTTAAGAAAGGATTTAAAAAAAAAAGATGTATATGCTTACCTAGTTGTCAGACAAAGAAGGCAGGAAGTAAAGTTTAGGAAGAATGTGTGCAAAGTTGTTAAGATAGCATCGGGGTTATCTACTGAACAAAAACCTGCTTAATATATTTGGAGCATAACATACCTGATATGGAGAGGAAGGAGGTTAGGAAGTCAGAGAAAGAGGACGGACCTTGTGGGCAATTTTAATGGATGTGTGCTCTATCCTTTGGTAACATGAATATAAAAGTAACATTTAAACAAGGCAGAGGCATAATCAAATCTAGGTTTAGGAAATTCAGGCTATTTGCAGTATTGGTCTGTTTCCATGCTGCTGATACAGACATACCTGACACTGGGTAATTTGTACAGAAAAAGAGGTTAAATGGACTAATAGTTCCATGTGGCTGGGGAGGCCTCACAATCATGGCAGAAGGTGAAAGACATCTTACATGGCAGCAGACAAGAGAGAATGAGAGCCAAGCAAAAGGGGTTTCTCATATAAAACCATCAGATCTCATGAGACTTACTCACTACCACAAGAACAGTATGAGGGAAACTGCCCCCATGATTCAATTATCTCCTACCAGGTATCCCCCATAACACATGGGCAATATTGAAGCTACAATTCAAGATAAGATTTGGGTGGGGATACAGCCAAACCATATCATTCCACCCCTGACCTTTCCCAAATGTCATGTCCTCACATGAGATTTAATATGAATGCTGATGAAAGGAAAGAAAGATATAATGTCAGTAGTTTGGGCAGAAGGTTAATGGAAAACTTTTTTTTTTCAACCTTAAAAGGAGCTAAAATAGAGAAAATTGATGGTAGAGGAAATAGAAAAGATAATGGGATTAAATTCCTGTGTGAGTGATAGAAAATTCGATATTGGTATATTAGATTTTTTGCTGCTGCTATAACAAATCACAAAAATTTTGATAGCGTATAAAAACAAAAATTTATCTTATAGTTCTGGACATCAGAAGTCTGAAATGGGTTTTTATGAGATTAGATGCCAGCAGGACTACATTCCTTTCTGGACCATGTAGGAGAGAATATATTTGCATGCCTTTTCCAGCTTCCAGAGGCAGCATCCATTTCTTACCTTGAGGTCCTATCACCCATCTTCAAGGCCAGCAGTATACAGCATTAAAATTCACACTCCCCCCCCCCACCTCGCCTCTCTCTGTCTCTCTGTGTCTGTGATATGGTTAGGCTTTGTGTCCCCACCCAAGTCTCATCCTGAATTAAAATCCCTATAATCCCCTTAATCCCCGTGTATCAAGGGAGGGACCAGGTAGAGGTAATTGAATGAGGGCAGTTTACCCTGTACTGTTTTTGTAATAGTGAGTTCTCACAAGATCTGATGGCTTTATAAAAGGCTCTATCCCTTTGCTCAGCACTTCTCCTTCCTGTCATCTTGTGAAGAATGTGTCTTGCTTCCCCTTCACCTTCCACCACGAGTGTAAGTTTCCTGAAGCTTCCCCAGCCATTCAGAACTGTGAGTCAATTAAACCTCTTTCCTTTGTAAATTACCCAGTCTTGGGCAGTTCTTTATAGCAGTATGAAAACGGACTAGTGCACTCACTCACACACACAGAGCACACATCCCTGTTTCCATTTTCCACATTTCCACATTCCACATTTTCTTCTCTGAGCTTCCCACCTGCCTCTTGTGTGAACCCTTGTTGTTAAATTAATCCCATGTAGATAATTCCTAATTTTATCTTACATGGCAAAAGAGATACTGCAAATATGATTTGTCTCCATCTCAGGATCCTTAATTTAATCATATTTGCAGTGTCTCTTTTGCCATGTAAGGTAAAATGTTTACCAGTTCTAGAGATTAAGTGGTCAACATTTTGAGGAATGTTATTCTGCCTATCACATTGAGCAAGGATGGGATGATTCAACTGGGAAAGGACAAACAACTTCTTTTTAAACATAAGGGAAGAAAGCCAGAATGGGTGATGTCATATCTAAGCTCAAAGGACAAAGTCAGTGACTGGGCCCTTTTGATGGCTGTATTTTTATTTTGGCAGCCTTGGGAGATTAAAGTATGCCATTGACAAGAGGAACACAGTTTTAAAAAACCTGCTAGAGTCTATTGCAGAGAACATGACTAGAAACAGGTAAAGAGGGAAGCAGCATGGGGGTGAGAGTGAGGGTGCCAATTGAGCTAGAAAACATAGAGCTGTTATGAAACTTTTTGGCTAAGTTGTTGTCCAGCAACACTTGGCAGCCTGGGGACAGAAACAAAGGAAATAAACATAGATTAATGAAGTGATGGATGTCTGAAGGCTGGGCATAGTTAAGGAAATAAGGAGAAATTTAGAGCAAGGATCTTAGTGAATACACTGATCCTAGCATTAGTCTTGGTCAGGTCCAATCTACTCCAATTTCAAAATTTTGAAAAAATCAATTTGTTTAATGTATAAGGTGTGTGTGTGTGTGTGTGTGTGTGTGTGTAAGACAGAGAGAGAGAGATAAAGATGATCCCCAAGCCTTGGGAATGCAAAATTCCTGGCTATAACATTGATAGAACAATATTCTTATGTATTCACATTACAAAATCACATTAATAACCAAAGTAACTTCATGAGATTGAAACTTATAGGCAGAATTAGGATGAGAAATAAATCTATCCTCATTCTTCTGGCACATAATATTGATTTAAACATTTTTGAAATCTATTTTTGGCAGACAGATTAATTTCATCAAAAGTTTATTTAACAAAGTCTAAAGCTAACCAGCAAATAGAGAGGGTTTTCCCACTGGTAGAGATAAACAATATAATTTACCACATAATTATTTAGTAATTACTTTGTCATCAGATATCTTTTATGAGAAATTTAACTCTATCTCCCATGTGATCTGTTTCATTTACTTTAACTCTAGATCTCATTATTCTCATTCTCTCTGTTATAATTCATTAAAATATAATGCCAATTTCATTAGCTGGCCAAAAACTGTCAGTCAACATTCTAGAAGGCTACAATCATTTCATTATTAAACATTATACCTCTAAATTTTTCTAAGTAAAAGAATGCTTGCAAGCCCATCATAAAATATAAAACGTTCTTGTAATAGTTTGTTTTTTTCTTGTTAAAATATTACATTATATTTTTGTTTATTTACCTATACTACTATTTGTCCATATTTCTTTTCTTGGCTTCATTTGCACAGACTAAGTGGATCTGGTGAATGTTTAATATTTTAAACTAGTTGGCAAATCATATGTATATCAAAGTCACATAGGAATTTAAGAAAAATATAGATGGGAAGAAAATTAGTAAATGTTTCAGAGAAAAGTAATGCAATATTCAGGGCCCTAGATTGAGAAGATTACTCTGATAGTAGTTGGTAGTGGGAAGAAATCAGAAGTGAGTGCTCCAGGAAAGAGATGATTACTGTAGCCAATGATGGAAGTATTGCATTCTGAACCAAGATGATAGTCGCAAACGTGTCAAGATTATTAAACATAGAAGAGAAATCTGTAAAATGGGTATAGTAGAAGTTGTCCTAACTCTCACACAGGACTGTTCTGGAAATAGCATAAAATTTAGTGGGGTGGGGGGATTGTTTAAGTCAGAATTCTCTACATGTTGAAAGCCTTCATATTCTTTATTATGTAAGTGCACATTTCTCTCTCCAGGTTCTCTTCACTTGGAAGAGTTCACAAGAGGCGAGTTCATACCTGTCACCAAAATCTACTTCTCCTGTCGGTGCTCATAGACTGCTTTTATAGTTAGCCATTATATATTTTTATTTGCTATTTCCTTTAAAAAGATCTGCTTATTATTGCTTTAAAATGAAAATTATTTTAAAATTGTGTTTCTTGTTTAAATACTTACATGTATAACACAAAAGACTATGCTCTAAACCATTGCCTTTTTTGGAATAGAATGAGATACCAGTACTTGTAAATTTTAATAAATGGGAAAAATGACAGTTCTCATTTTTTTTTGCCATTCTATCCAAATTAGTAATAAATTTTAAGATTAGGTACAACAAAAAAGTATTCAATATTTACAAGTGACATACCTTATTTTTACTGTTAAAGAATACAAATTTGCCAAAAATTATTATATCTCTAAATTTCATTTTAATTTCTCATTTCAGTTTTTCATTAAGTTTTTATTAAACAGAAATTTCTATCTGACTCCTTGATGTTGGTGCTTATATCTAAGAGTAACTTATTAAGTAACTATGACTTCAGTAGTCTAAGAGTGAATGAAAGGTTTTAGAAAGTTAAAATTATTTGAACTGTTAGTCAATGAATCATTTCTCACATTGATAAACAATTGCATTCACAAGTTACAACTGTCAGACAGCAGTTGTGATAAACACGTTTTAGACAATGTCAGCTGGAGAGTATTGTAGTAAACAAAAAAAGTAAAACCTTATCGTATTTCAATGCTTATTTTCAGAAAAACAATAATACATATTATATGTTTCCGAGTAAATATCTGATAGTGCAGTCCATTCACTAGTGAGAACATTTTTTCCATCACACCCAAACAAGTCACTTTAAACGGGCACTCAAATTTAGCTTTCAATTCAGGAATAATGTTAACTGCAACATTCATGTACAAAATAAGAAGGTATTTACTCACCTATGGATGCATTAATCCTCAAAAAATTTAAGAAATCTTTATAACAAAACAGTATTGTTGAAGTTAATTTATTTTAAGGAAGATAAACCAGATAAATTCAGAAAGTAAATTTTACATCTCAAATCAGCTTCTTATTCCACTAAGGGATCACCACTGAATTTCTCTGACTAGGCTTTCCTTTAGTGTATTTAAAATGGAATAACAAATTGACTAATACACACGTTCAGAAACATCAGCCATGTAAATGGCTTTCTCATCTAAAATGAGTTTATCTGTATTCTGTTTCTTTTGCATAACCTATAATAAAATGTGGCAATGGAGAATATGTTTTGCTGAAACATGTTTTGGTTGATGTGTTCCAATATTCCAATCTTTTTTATCAAGATTCTGTTATGCTTCCAAGATACCTCTTATTTCAGTACATTTCAAAATCAATTCAATAAACAATATTAAGAATCCTGCTGGATTATTACATGTTTGCACTTTTAAGATTGGCTTATTACTTTAAACCTGTGAAATATATATCTCACATTTAAAAATTGATGACTTAGTGATAAATGTCTTTGTTTTTCTGATTTCCATTTTGCTATTACTACTTACTTCACAATAGCATTGATATTAAATAGATTACACATACCTACTTCTATAAAATATTTCAACCTAAAATAAACAATTTACAATTCCAACTTAATCTTAGACTTGTATGTGAAATTAAGTTATTGTCAAAACCTTTTCTTAAATCCTGATTGATTTTTTTGTAGGTACCAAGGACACAAGTTAAATTCATTATATTTCTACTTTCCTTGTTACCTTTTTGGATACAACTCTTTCTTTCCTGAGATAGTTCCAGAAATGATTGAGAGATGGAATAATAATAAAGTTTTTCTTCTAGTGCCATAGGTAGTTATATTTTGACCCCAAAGAAATATAATTTTCACTGTAATTCTGTTTTTCCAAACTTCTTTTAAACTCTAAAAAGAATGGCCAATAATAAAACAAGTGACTGTGGTAGCCAACTTAATTTACCTAATCTTCAATCATCAACTTGATAAATGATATTTTCAATATATTTTAATGATATAATTACAGTACGTTTTTTCACTTACAAATCAATATATTCAGTTCACATTTTGCATTTTTCTTTCCAAGACGCTTACTCTACAGAAAAAAAAGGCCTTATTAGTGTCTGAATTCCCTTTGGTATTTTTATTGCTTTTACCACTACTTCTCTTAGCCATAGCACAAGGATAAAAATCATCTACTCATTAACATGTTAGACAAAATTTAACCTAGCTGGTGTCTTGAGTAATTTATAATTCTGGTGGATCAAATAATTGGAATTTTTTCAACAGAAACAATGGTAAATTCCCCTGTTATAAAAGAGCACAAAGCATGCTTTCCATTATAAACATATAATGGGAAAAAAGGTGGCTATGAAGTTAGCTAGGTGACTTTGGTCAGTTTACTTGATTTTGGTGAACATGATTTTACTCATTTTTAAAATGGAAATAAAATACCTACCTCGTATGCCTAGATATAATATATACTCAGCACATAGTCGTGTTCAATAAATGAGAGTGGTGGAGGAGGAGGAGAAAGGATGATTATTGTGATGCAGCAGTTACTATCTAATGTCACATGACCCTATTCCCTCCTTTCTAGTCTCTTTCCCTCACTCCCTTATCACTCAAATTACCTCATTTCCCCAAACTTAGTTCTTCTCTGCCTAATTTCTAGGGTTTCTCAAGACTAGCAAAATCTCCCAGAATCTTAGATCTTCAGCCTCTGACCTTAGGCAAGACTGGTGGATTCTAGGATGCCCAAATGTTTTCATTTAGATATGTAGGCCCTAGCTACACTGAGATACACAAGCTTGTTTCACCTACTCCACAGATTTGATTTACACTGAATGTTTGGGGTGTAACATTTGAAAATGACTGACAATATAATCCAAGTCCAGTTCTATAGGAAAGGTCATGATTACTATTCATGTATCATGTTTTATTTTCTCCAGCTTCCTATCAGACATAGAGGTAGACTCAGTTCATCATTTTTCATACAACTCTTTGTAACATTCTAAAGAAATTATTTTTTAGAAAAATAAAAACAAGGAGCAAATCATCACTACACAAGTGTCTGGTTACTGCATTTTAGATGGATATTACTTTCAGGTGTTTCAATTATACGTATTTGCCTCAATAGGCTCTATTTGATACAAACTCTTCTTCCATGCTCATGGGCACCATGCAGGCCTAGATTATTTTACAAAATCTTATGCCTTAAGTCATATTTATCAGGAAACAACATTTGAGACATATGTTTTTGCGCAGGAAGATTATTGATCAGGGCTTTCATGACCAAGACCTATGAGGAAAATGCAGGAAGTAGATTGGGTAGAGGGAGAGGTTAAATTACAATAAACTTGCAATAAAGGCTGCAGCTAAAGTCACAGTAAATTTCAGAGCTAGACTCACCCTATAGAGTTGTGCAAAATTGAGGTTGGACTCTGGCTTTTTTATCCTTAATCACCAGTTGTTGCATGTGGGTTGCTCTCTTTGGGCAGGTTGTTCCCTGCCCCTGATGGAGGGCAATTGCTTGAGAGGGCACCTAGCTATGAACTGTTAGTATCCAACACACCTTGCCATTTGGAGAAGTAGTGTTTCATCCTAAAGGGAGTTATGGGTGGTGCACTGCAAAAGGCACTATCTACTGCTAACCAATAGTCATTTACTTTAATGCTTTGAAATAAAATATTTTGTATTTTTAATGTATAAGTATTAAGATGACACAACTCTTGTCATAGTGACATTTCAAATACTTTAACAAGTGAAAAAATAACAGGATTTGTTCTTCATGCACACCACATACTGTTCTGGGTTTCAGGAATTCACCTGCAAATATGGCAATGGATGATCACTAGACTTGCTATTCTTCAACATTAAGTGTAGTAGAGACACTTCTTACCACAGAATGGCAGTAAAAATGCTGAGCATTGTGGATTTCAGTGAGTGAAAGACTAGAGAAATAAGTTAGCCCAGAAGTTCTTAAAAAATTGCAGGTACTCTACATCTCAGAAACCAATACAACTAAAAACCATAGTATAATTTGGGTCATATTTTGGTACCAATATTGGGATCTGCAGTCCTTGCTCACTAGCTGAAATGTGTCTATGCTAATGTTTCCCAGTGGACTCTTACTGTACATCAATCCCATAGGATAATCAATTTTTAAAAAATTCTATGATTAAATGTAATCGGGAAACTTATAATTCCAAAACCCCTTCTGAAGTTTGCAGCACATATTAATAATTAATAAGCAGGCTGCTTTGACAACATAGAATCAGAATATTCTCTTTTATGGATGCCCTCTACTGAAATTCTCCTGGGAAAAATAGGCTAAAAGCAATTGCAATTCAAAAGTCAACAAAATAGTTTCTCTATCAGTGAGTCACATGTGTCCATATGCACGTATACATTTTCTTACCTATTTGAAATAATCTTAATCCATCAGATTGCAAAGATCAAAAAGTTGCATAATATCATGTATTTGTAAAGGTTGGTGTGAGCCTAAACTTGCACGACATCTAGATAAAGCAATGTGGTAATAGTTAACAAAATTCAAAATGCATTCCCTTTGACTCAGCAACACCATTTCTAGCAATTTATCCTATAGAAATACTCTCTTGTATGCAGAACAAAGCATGCTACAATGTGCAGCACTGCTAGTTATTGTAAAAGCCTAAAAGAGTGTACATTTTTATGAATTGAGTGCTATTAAAATATTTTGGTACATTTATAAAATAGAATACTATATATAATTAATGTATACCATTTCCTATAATACTGGTCTTCAAGATATGTTATAAAGCAATAAAAAATTCAAGTTTCAAAATACTTATATATTAAAAATTTATAATGCATCTACACTTAATAGGTATAGCTAATTTCTAGAAAATAAATATCTAAGAACCTGATAGCAGCTGCCTGTAGGGAGGATATCTGGTGACCAAGAGGGCCATAACATTTCCCACTGCCTGGCTAAACTTTAGACCGGTTTCTCCCTAACATTAGATAACTGACCTCCCCATTTTCTTTTAAAATTTGATTTGGAAAACTTGTAATTGCAAATTCTTTCTCTGTTCTTTTAAAATATAAATCTTTTTGAAAGCTCGTTGCCAGTTTTCATTGCCAGTTTTACAACCCCGGACTGTCTTTCTCAATGATCTGAGAGCCATCCCTTTGAAATGTAGTCATCAGGGAAGATAGAGGCCCTATCAATCAGTCTCTGTGGGAAGGTGGGAGTCTATCTGCTATCAAGGTGACTAGCTCCAAATTGTAAAACTATCTCTTGTCATGAAGATAAGAGAAAGTTTACTTTTCCCTTGGGTTAGGCCAATTAGCCAACATAAATGGCCTAAAATTCCCTTCTCCTAGTTTTTTTTTTTTTTTTTTTAAATGTATTTATTATTATTAAACTTCAAGTTGTAGGGTACATGTGCACAACGTGCAGGTTTGCTACATATGTATACTTGTGCCATGTTGGTGTGCTGCACCCATCAACTCGTCATTTACATCAGGTATAACTCCCAATGCAATCCCTCCCCCCTCCCCCCTCCCCATGATAGGCCCCGGTGTGTGATGTTCCCCTTCCCGAGTCCAAGTGATCTCATTGTTCAGTTCCCACCTACGAGTGAGAACATGCGGTGTTTGGTTTTCTGTTCTTGTGATAGTTTACAATATCTCCTAGTTCTTAAAAACCCTCCAGCTCCTTTTTTGGGGAGATCGGGTGGGAGGTGGCGTTGATATGAGTTCAGAATGAGTTCTGGCCCCTTTCTATATTGCAATAAACTTGAATTACAGGGACTTTGGTATGATTTTTGCCTTGACACTGGTATACAAAAAAATCTGATCAAAATGGAGACTTAGATTTTGCTCAATATTTTTTGTACATTTTGACATGTTTATAATGTTCTTGGATTACCTATTCAAAAGATAAACAATCAATCTATTCAAAAAAACAATCTAACAAAATTCTTATGGCAGTCTATGGTCTACAGAAATACAGGCTAAGTTGTCCTGAAGAGATTCATACAACCAGCTGTAGCTTTGAAATACTTATTGAAGGGAAACATTTTAAAGGGAAACAAAAACTTCCAATTAAACAATGTGAATTTTATATAAACTGAGACTAAAATGGGAAAGTGTCCTTAATTCCCTCAAATAGTGTTGTTAATACAAAGAAAGTGTTTTTGCTTAGTTGAATGAAAATTATAATGAAATCTTGAATGAGAGCTTACTATACTTTTCAGAGGCGCTTGATGGATAATTATTCTGTATCTAGCCTATTTGGGTAACCCTAGTGTAATATAGGTTTGGGTCAACCTATATTTGACTATTGAAACCGTCAAGTCTCATACCAACATTCAATTAAGCCAGTTGCTTTGTGATAACTTATAGTCAAAGCAAATAAGAATGGGTAAGCTCTCATAATTATAAAGTCAGAATAATTCATTTTCAAGGACACATTCTTCTTTCCAAGGAAAGTTGTGAAGTCTGCAGCAAGAAAGTAGGCCATCAATTTTCACTTTCTAGTGTATTAGTCATGATTTTTAAAATAAGTTCTTTCCTTAAGAGGTAAACTTCAAATTCAGAGTATTTAATGACTCATTAATTTATTAGTATTAAGGATGTTTGCCCATAAATTTGCAGAAAGAAGAAATTTAATTTTTACTTTTTTGCATAATAGCATATTAACACTATTATCACAGCTGGATGACTTTTTTTTCTTATATCTAGACTATCATACTCTATTTACTGTGAGACAACTTACTCCTGATTAGAGTTAACTAAAAATAATATTGGGGAAATAAGGGAAAAAGACTCTTAAATATATAACTCAAGGAAAGAGATAAATATTCTTTGAATATACCATGACTCTTAGTGTTCAGTGTGCACAGCTGAGAAACCCATCATCACAAGGAAAGACATTTTATATATATATAAATATATAAAGACATTTTATATATATATAAATATATATATCATTTTATAGATATATAAATATATATATAAAATAAAAGACATTTTATACATATATAAATATATAAAGACATTTTTAATATATATATCACTTTAAAATTGACCAGATACTTAAAGAAAAAGAAAACTGTCTCCTGAAATCTGTTCTACCTCTGGTAGATCTTTTACTTCTTCCTCTGAATCCATGCTACAGAAGGCATGTTCCATGGATTAACAGCATTGCCAACATTAGGAGCTTGTTAAGAATGAAGAATCTCAGTCCCTATCCTAAGCCTCTTAATCAAAATCTGCATTTTAACAAGATCCCCAGGTGATTTGTATGCAGACTAAAGAGTCTGAATGTCCTCTCCTCCCACTCCACAAATATTAGCAATGACAGAAGATTGAAGAGCTCTTAGAACAAAGAGGAAAACATTCCATGTAGTCCCCCTGACCGCACCCTCTCTTTTCCATTCTATCTGGCACGCCGTTACCAAAAATGGTCTTCCCAAAATATTGCTGTGTCATGCTCCTCATAACAACTATAATGACATACTCATTTGAAGTATATTTTGAGCAAAGTTCTTTCATGTAAATTGTCTGAGTTAATTCTCACATCAACATTGTAGAATATATTGTATTGGTTCCAGATGAGATGTATTCTCAGAAAAGTCACATACATACCTAAAGTCAGTCATGAAATAAGCAGTGGAACCAGGCCTCACTGCATCAAATTCTATCATTACATATTCCACTCCCTCCCCCATTTTATTCTGGCTCATTCCCTTGTCCCAATTTGCAACGATTCTCCACTGGAAATTTTTAAAACTCCAAAAACGTGACATAATCTGGACCCACTGACTTCTCCTACCAGACCACCCTCTGTGTCAAAACCAATCCTGTGAGACGGCCCCACAGCCTAGCTGTATTCACCCTGTCTTCTTTAGTCACACATGTCTCTTTCAGAGAAACCAACACCATTCCAGTTTTTTGAAATGCAGCTAAAGACCATCATTATATAAGAAAGAATGTAGGCCAGGTGCAGTGGCTCACGCCTATAATTCCAGCACTTTGGGAAGCTGATGTGGGTGGATCACCTGAGCTCTGGAGTTCAAGACCAGCTTGGGCAACATGGCGAAACCCCATCTCTACTAAAAATACAAAAAATAAAAAAATAAAAAAATAAAAATTAACCGGACGTTGTGCTGCGTGCTTGTTGTCCCAATTACTCGGGGGCCTGAGATGGGAGGATCTCTTGAACCTGGGATGTGGGAGTTGCAGTGAGCTGAGATCACACCACTGCACTCCAGCCTGGGTGACAGAGTGAGACCCAATCTCAAACAAAAAAAAAAAAAGAGAGAAAAAGAAGAAGGAATTTAAATCATAGAGCATCCTGAGTTTCTCAGCTCAATATAATGTTTGTTCCTTCTAAATTTTATTTGCAGTTCAGGGAGCACATGGACGGGTTTGGGTTTGAGTAAATTTCATGTTGCAGGAGTTTGGTGTACAGATTATTTCACCACCCAGGTAATAAAGCATAGTACCCAATCTCACTCTCTTCTGATCCTCACTCTCTTCCCACCCTTCACAATCAAACAGGCTTTGGTGTCTATTTTTCCCTTCTTTTTGTCTGTGTGTACTCAATGTTAGGTCCTCTTACAAGTGAGAACCTGTGGTATTTGGTTTTCAGTTCCTGTGTAATTTGCTTAGGATAATGGCCTTCAGTTGTATGCATGTTGCTGCAAATAATATAATCTCATTCTTCTTTATGGCTATGTAGCATGTCGTGGTGTATATGTACCACATTTTCTTTATCCAGTCTCACATTGATGGACATTTGGGTTGATTCCTTGTCATTGCTGTTGTGAACACTGCTGCAATGAACATAACGCATCATTGCTGTTGTGAACAGTGCTGCGACGAACATAACACGTGCATGTATCTTTATGGTAGAACGATTTATATCCCTTTGGGTATATACCCAGTAATGGGATTGCTAGATCAAATTGTAGTTCTGTCTTAAGATCTTTCAGAAATCTCCAAACTGCTTTCCAAAGTGGCTGAACTAGTTTACATTCCCATCAGCAGTGTACAAGCATTCCCTTTTCTCCACAACCTTGCCAGCATCTCTTATTTTTTCTTTTTAATAACAGCAATTCTGACTGGTGTGAGATGATATGTCATTGTGGTTTTGATTTGCATTTCTTTGATTAGTTATGTTGAGCATTTCTTCATATGCTTGTTGGCTGTGTACATATCATCTTTTGAGAAGTGTTTGTTCATGTCCTTTGCCCATTTTTTAATTGGTTTTTTCACTTGTTGATTTAAGTACCTTATAGATTTTTGATATCAGGCCATTGTTGAATGCATAGTTGGTAAATATTTTCTCCCATTCTGTAGATTGTCTGTTTACTCTGTTGATAGTTTATTTTGCTCTGCAGAAGTTCTTTAGTTTAATTAGGTCCTATTTGTTAATTTGTGTTTTTCTTACAATAGCTTTTGGCATCTTTGTTATGAAATCTTTGCCAGGGCCTATGTCCAGAATCGTTATCTCTTAGGTTTTCTTCTAGGGTTTATTTCATAGTTTAAGTTTTACATTTAAGTATTTAATTCATCTTCAGTTGATTTTTATATACGTTAAAAGGAAAAGGTCTAGTTTAAATCTTCTGCATATGGCTAGCCTGGTATCCCATTGTCATTTACTGAATAAGGAGTCACTTTCCTCATTGTTTGGTTTTGCAGACTTTGTTGAAGATTAGATGGTTATAGCTGTGCAGCTTTATTTATGGGTTCTCTAAACTGTTCCATTGGTCTGTGTGTCTGTTTTTGTGGTACTATAATGCTGTTTTAGTAACTGTAGCTTTATACTATAGTTTGAAGTCAGGTAGTGTGATGCTTCTGGCTTTGTTTTTTTTTGTTTTGTTTTTGTTTTTGTTTTTTTTTTTAGAATTGCTTTGACTACCTGGTCTCTTTTTTGGTTCTACATAAATTATAGAACAGGTTTTTCTAATTCTGTGAAAAATGTTGTTAGTTTTATAGGAATAGCCTTGAATCTGTAAATTGCTTTGGGAAGTACAGCCGTTTTAATGATATTGATTCTTCTTATCCATGAGCATGGAATGTCTTCCCATCTATTTGTATTGTCTCTGACTTCTTTTAGAAGTGTTTCATAATTCTCATTGTAGAGGCCTTTTACTTCACTAGTTAGCTGTATTTCTAGGTATTTTATTCTTCTTGTGGCTACTGTGAATAGAGTTGTGTTCTTGATTTTGTTCTTGGCTTAGAAGTTGTTAGTGTAAAGGAATATCGATGATTTTTGTACTTTGATTTTGTATCTTAAAATGCTGCTGAAGTTATCAGATCTAGGAGCTTTTGGGCAAGGGCATGGGGTTTTATTAGGCATAAAATTACATTATCTGTGAAGAGAGATAGTTTGACTTCCTCTCTTCTTATTTGAAAGCCTTTTTTTTTTTTTTTTTTTTTTTTTAAAAACTTTCTTTTGCCTGATTGCTCAGGCTAGAACTTCTAGCACTATGTTGAGTAGGACCGTCAAGAATGCGCATCCTTGTCTTGTTTCAGTTCTCAACGGGAACGCTTCCAGGTTTTGCCCATTAAGTATTATTTTGACTGCAGGTTTGTAATAGAGGCTCTTACTATTTTGAGGTATGTTCCTTCAATGTCTAATATGCTGAGGGTTTTTAACATGAAAGGATGTTTGAATTTTATCACATTATTTCTGTATCTGTTAAGATATTCATGTGGTTTTAGTTTTTAGTTCTGTTTATGTGATGAAGTACATGTATTGATTTGCATATATTGAGCCAATCTTGCGCCCCAGGGATAAAGCTTATTTAATTGTGATGGATGAGGTTTTTGATGTGCTGCTGGATTTGGTTTGCTAGTATATGTTGAGAACTTTTGCTTCTATGTTCATCAAAGATATTGGCCTGAAGTTTCCATGTTTTGTTGTGTCTCCACCAGGTTCCGGTATCAGAATGATATTAGACATATAGAGTAAGTTAGCAAAGTGTTCCTTCTCCTCAATTTTTTGGAATAGTTTCATTAGGATTGCTGCTAACTATTCTTCGTACCTGGTGTATAGTCTGGTAGAATTTGGCTGTGAATCTATCTGGTCCAGGGTTTTATTTCTGGTTGGTAGCCTTTTTATTACTGATTCAACTTTAGAATTCTTTGTTGGTCTGTTCAGGCTGTCAATTTCTCCTTGCTTCAATCTTGGGAGGTGGTATGTATCCAGGAATTTATCCTTTTTGTGTGGGGGGGTGGGGGATGGGGGGTTCTAGTTTTTGTACATAAAGGGGTTAATAGTCTCAGGTGGGCTTTTTTGTATTTCTTTGAGGTCGGTGGTAATGTCCCCTTTGTCACTTTCGATTGTGCTTATTTGAGCAATTTCTGTTTTTTCTTTATTATTTTAGCTAGTGATCTATCAATTTTATTTATTCTTTCATACAATCAACCTTTGGGGGTTTTCTTATCTTTTTATGTTTTTTATCTCAATTTCATTCTGTTTAGCTTTGATTTTGGTTACTTCTTGTCTTCTACTAGCTTTGGGGTTGGTTTGCTCTTTGTTTTTCTAGTTCCTCTAGATGTGATGTCAGGTTGTTAATGTGAAATCTTTTTAAGATGTGAGCATTTAGCACTATAAACTTTCTTAACACTGTTTTATCTGTGTCTCAAAGATTCTGGTATGTTGTATATTTTCTTAATTAGTTTCAAATAATTTCTTGACATCTGCCTTAATTTCATTATTTACCCAAAATTTATTCAAGAGAAGGTTATTTAATTTATATGTAATTGTATTGTTTTGAGAGATCTTAATATTAATTTTCATTTTTATTGCACTGGAGTCTGAGGGTGTGACTGCTTTGATTTCAGTTTTTTTAATTTGTTGAGAATTGCTTTATAGTCATTCAATGTGGTTGATTTAGAGTATGTTCCATGTGCAGACGAGAAGTATATGTATTCTGTTGTTGACTGGAGTGTTGTGTACACGTCTGTGAGGTTCTTTTGGTTAAATGTTATTAAGTCCCAAATATCTTTGTTAGTTTTCTGCGTTGATGATCTGTCTAATACTGTCAGTGGGATGTTGAAGTCTCCCACTATTATTGTGTGCTTATATAAATCTCATTGTAGTTTCTAATAACTTGTTTTATGAATTTGGTACTCCTTGGTTGGATGCATATATATTTAGAATAGTTAAGTCTTCTTGTTGAATTGAATATTTTATCATTATGTAATGCGCTTGTCTTTTTTGATAATTGTTAAAGTCTATTTTGTCTGGAACTAGAATAGTAACTCCTGTCTTTTTTGTTTTCCATTTGCTTGGTAGATTTTTCTTCATGTCTTTACTTTGAGCCTTCGGGTGTCATTGCATGTGAAATGAGTTTCTTAAAGATAGCATACCACACATCCACAGCCATCTGATCTTTGACAAACCTGACAAAAACAAGAAATGGGGAAAGGATTCCCTATTTAATAAATGGTGCTGGGAAAATTGGCTAGCCATAAGTAGAAAGCTGAAACTGGATCCTTTCCTTACTCCTTATACGAAAATTAATTCAAGATGGATTAGAGACTTAAATGTTAGACCTAATACCATAAAAACCCTAGAAGAAAACTTAGATAGTACCATTCAGGACATAGGCATGGGCAAAGACTTCATGTCTAAAACACCAAAAGCAACAGCAGCAAAAGCCAAAATCGACAAATGGGATCTAATTAAACTAAAGAGCTTCTGCACAGCAAAAGAAACTACCATCAGAGTGAACAGGCAACCTACAGAATGGGAGAAAATTTTTGCAATCTACTCATCTGACAAAGGGCTAATATCCAGAACCTACAAAGAACTCAAATAAATTTACAAGAAAAAAACAAACAACCCCATCAAAGAGTGGGCAAAGGATATGAACAGACATTTCTCAAAAGAAGACATTCATACAGCCAACAGACACATGAAAAAATGCTCATCATCATCAGAGAAATGCAAATCAAAACCACAATGAGATACCATCTCACACCAGTTAGAATGGCAATCATTAAAAAGTCAGGAAACAACAGGTGCTGGAGAGGATGTGGAGAAATAGGAACACTTTTACACTGTTGGTGGGATTGTAAACTAGTTCAACCATTATGGAAAACAGTATGGCGATTCCTCAAGGATCTAGAACTAGATGTACCATATGACCCAGCCATCCCATTA
Source organism: Chlorocebus sabaeus (assembly GCF_047675955.1). Classification (NCBI taxonomy): domain Eukaryota; kingdom Metazoa; phylum Chordata; class Mammalia; order Primates; family Cercopithecidae; genus Chlorocebus; species Chlorocebus sabaeus. The sequence goes on along the minus strand of NC_132916.1, from coordinate 97,336,343 downwards.
CTGGGTATATACCCAAAGGATTATAAATCATGCTGCTATAAAGACACATGCACACGTATGTTTATTGCGGCACTCTTCACAATAGCAAAAACTTGGAATCAACCCAAATGTCCATCAGTGACAGAATGGATTAAGAAAATGTGGCACATATACACCATGGAATACTATGCAGCCATAAAAAAGGATGAGTTTGTGTCCTTTGTAGGGACATGGATGCAGCTGGAAACCATCATTCTTAGCAAACTATCACAAGAACAGAAAACCAAACACCGCATGTTCTCACTCATAGGTGGGAACTGAACAATGAGATCACTTGGACTCGGGAAGGGGAACATCACACACCGGGGCCTATCATGGGGAGGGGGGAGGGGGGAGGGATTGTATTGGGAGTTACACCTGATGTAAATGACGAGTTGATGGGTGCTGACGAGTTGATGTGTGCAGCACACCAACATGGCACAAGTATACATATGTAACAAACCTGCACGTTATACACATGTACCCTAGAACTTAAAGTATAATAATAATAATAAGAAAGAAAGAAAGAAAGAAAGAAAGAAAGAAAGAAAGAAAGAAAGAAAGAAAGAAAGAAAGAAAGAAAGACAGACAGACAGAAGTGAAGGAAGAGGAGGATTAGTGGAGGATGTTCAGTTCAAGAACCATGGGATCAGCCAATGTGGGAAGGGTGGGAATCCGCTGATTTGATTCCCAGAAGGACCTCTACTTTATCTGTTTCAAAACCTCTGCTTTGATTCTGCATGAATGTGTTTTTAAAATTATATTCTGGGGAAAAGGAATAATTACTGTTTATAATTACTATGGTAATTTAACTATTTTAAACCACAGTTCTATCTTCATCAATAAAATACTGTCCCTAAAACACTAAAAAAAAAAAGAGATAGCATAAAGTTGAGTCTTGCTTCTTGATGAAACTTGCCACCCTATGCCTTTTAAGTAAGGCATTTAGACTGTTTACATTTAAGGTTAATAATGACATGTGAGGATTTGGTCCTGTCATCATGCTATTGGCTGTTTATTATGCAGATTTAATTGTGTAGTTGCTTTTGTGTCAATGATCTATGTACCTAAGTGTGTTATTGTGGTAACTGGTAATGGTCTTTCATTTCCATGTTTAGCACTCCCTTAAAGACCTCTTATAAGGCTGGTCTGGTGGTAACAAATTCCTTTAGCATTTGTTGGTCTGAAAAGGATCTTATATGTTCTTCACTTAGGAAGCTTAGTTTGCCTGAAAATAAAATACTTGATTGGCATTTGTTTTCTTCAAGAATGCTGAATATAGACCTGCATTCCCTTGTGGCTCATATGGTTTCTGCTGAAATGTCCACTATTAGCCTGATAGGCTGCCCTTTGTAGAAGACGGGCCCTTGTCTCTAGCTTTCTTTAATATTTTTACTTTCATGTTGACATTGGAGAATCTGATGACTATGTGTTTGGCAATGGTCTTCTTTTATAGTATCTCAGAGGTGTTCTCTGCATTTCCAGATTTTGAATGTTGGCCTTTGTAGCGAGGTTGGAGAAATTTTCATGGACAATGTCGTCTGTTTTCCAAGTTACCTGTTCTTTCTCCTTCTCTTTCAAGGATACCAATAATTCACAGTTTGGTTTCTACATAATCCATAGTTCTCAGAGGATTTGTTCATTCTTTTTTATTTTTCATTTGTGTCTTACTGAGTTGATTCAAAGAACTAGTCTTCAATCTCTGGGATTCTTTTCTCAGCTTTGTCTATTGTGCTGTTAATACTTTCAATTTTATTATAAAACTCACATACTAAGTTTTTCAACCCTATCAGTTTTATTTGTTTTTTATGACTATTTCATTTTTTGGCTCTTGTGTCATTTTATTTCATTCTTAGATTCCTTGGATTGGGTGTTGACTTTATGCTGAATGAATCTGAAGTTTTACTTCCCTCCACATACCCTTGAGTGTATGTTGTACTTAGTAGCTTGCCTCCAAAGAGTAGAGTATGGCAATGAGCCAAAAACACAACTTTGTAGCAATGAATCCTGGTAAACATTAAATTAGACATACTTTCAAAGTTAACATAATCAGTGATTATTCAAGTTGATATTATATACCCTTGATATGAAGAAAGGGGAATGGTACCTCAACTTTGTGATCTTTCTTCTCAAATCCCATAACCCTAGCCTAATCATTCAACATCCAGCAAACCCTAAATCGAGAGAGACTACAAAAATACCTAATTCATAACTCCTCAAACTGTCAAGATTCATGATTATTCAAAACAAGAACATTTAGAGAAATCATTATTGAACAAAGGAGGAGATGTCATGACTAAATGTAACGCGGAATGACTAAATGTAATGAAGGAATTATCAAACAGAAAAAATGGAATTAAGTAAAAATTAGTGAATTTTTTTAAAAGTGTAGAGTTTAATTAATAGATAAGCTTCATCTTTGTTTTCTTAGTTGTAACAAATATACCATAGTGATTAAGGTGTTAACAATAGAGGAAACCGAATGAGAGACATATAGGAATTCTCTGTATTATCTTTGCAACATTTTTGTAAATCAAAAACCACTCTGAAAGATTTATTTATATTTGTTTAAGATAGAAAAGTAAATACTTTCTAAAACAAAAGCTCAAAGAGTTTTTAACCAACAGACCAGTACCATAAACATGTTAGTTGAATTACTTCAGGCAAAATGAAAATAATAACAGAAACTCAAAAGTAAGTAAAGAAATGAAGAGCATTAGAAGTGGTAAACATGTGTTGCAAATAAAAAGACATTGTTTTCATCATTTTTAAAATTACTTACAGGATAATTGATTGTATAACAATATATTTTGGATTTTAACAGACGTAGAAGCAAAATATGTGACAACAATTATACTGTTATGTGAAAGGACTATATATGCAAAGTGACCTTCAAAAGCCAAAGGAGCTGAGAAACTTAAGTAGGAGACAGAAAAATACATTTTTTCAGTATTGGTGAATGAATTGAAGGAACTTACCAATAGAAGCATGGTCTTGGGTGGCCACAAGACAACTAGATATCCACACTTCTACTCTTCAAACTCAGCATTTATATATCATAGGGAAAGCATATACCTTCTCCAGCAAGACAATTAAAGGCAACCCTCCAGAAAAGACAAGAATACATACATCACAGCCTATAATTTGTGCAATAACATCAAGGTTGATATGTTCTTAAACTAGCTACAATAACTAAAGAGGAAATCAGGAGGCACTCACAGAAATGACTAATCAAAAATCAACAAGACAGATTAGTATCCCAGATAAAGTCACTTTTCTACACAAGAACAAAGGACAGAACGGAGAAAATGTAGGTATACTCATACTATATGTGAGGATATGTAATATCACTTGAAAAGTTATAGATAATAATCCAACCAATACAATAAAATAGAATAAAAACACTCAATTCAAAAGAAGCAAAAGTGAACAAATAAAAGATTGCAATAATGTAAAGATGTATCTTTTAAATTATTGGGCAACCACTAAAAATAAAAATAGAACACTAGTGGATATCAAATGGAACACAAAAAATATTAATCTGAAAGAAGGCAGAAAAAACATGTAAAACAGAACAAAAGAAAATAGATGTTAAAATAAAACAAATAGCAAGATGGTTGACTTATATCCAGCCATATCAATAATTTTATTAAATGCAGATGATCTATTCAATGGATACAAAAATGAGACAAAATTCTATACTAGAGTCTATAAGAAATGCTCTTTAAATATAAAGGTAGAGGTTGGTTAAAAATAAGAGAATGAAAAATTCAAGCGGGGGAAGAGACAAATTTCCCTTGTACGAGTTGATGGGTGCAGCACACCAACATGGCACAAGCATACATATGTAACAAACCTGCACGTTATGCACATGTACCCTACAACTTAAAGTATAATAATAATAAATAAATTTAAAAAAAAGAAGAAGAAGATTTCAAAAGAATATATGTAAACATGCTACCTTCAGAGGGAGGGACCATAATCCCTGCTCCTCAAGTGTGAGTGAGGTATAGTATTTTTCTTTCAAAGAGCTCAGTGTAGAAAGAAGAAAAAAGTGTAAACAAACAAGTAAATATAAAAGGAAGACATATATATTTACATAAGTATTATATTTATATATATTCATATACTTATATTTACATAAGTATATATAAGTATACAATACATATATAAGTACATACAAATTTATACCTATATAAACTTATATAAGTATATGTTATAACATATACATATATAAACTTATACATATATACATATATAACTTACATAAGTATATATGTATAACATATACATGTATAACATATACATATATGTATAACATATGTATGTTATACATGTATAACATATACATATATGTATAACATATGTATGTTATACATGTATAACATACATAAACTTATATAAGTATATACTTAAATAAACTTATATAATATATACTTACATAAGTAAATAAAAAAGGAAGAGATATATAATATATATTTACATAAGTATATACATATTTTATGTCTAATCTGTCACATTGACTTTTGGTTAGCTCCATTCCTATGAGTGCCTCCTGTTTTTCACTTTATTTATTGTAGCTAGTGTAAGAACATGTCAACTTTGATGTTATTATTCATGTAAATATATATATCACATATATATATTTGTTACCCCGCAAGCCAATTTCATATGTTAACCCCTAATCTCTAGTATCACAGAATGTGTGGAGATAGAACCTTTAGATAGGTAATTAAGTCAAAATGAGGCTGTTAGTGTAGGGCCTAATTCAATCTGACTGGTGTCCTTATAAGAAGAGATTAGAACATGCAGAGAGACCCTAAGGGGACATGTGTACAGAATGAGAACCATACGAGGAGACAGCAAGCAGGTGGCCATCTGCAAGCCAAGAAGAGAGTCCTCAAGAAAAATCAACACTACTGGCAACTTCACCTTGAATTTTTAGCCTTCAGAATTTTGAGACAATAAATTCATTGTTAAAACCAACAAACCAATTTGTTATTCAAACAAATTTGTTGTCCAATACCAGTCTGTGGTATTTTGCTATGCTAGCCCCCCCCAAAAAAATACAATTAGTAACAGACAAGGTAGATTTTAGAGCAAACAATATTACCAAAGACAAAGAGAGGCATTTCATAGTAATTAAGGGGTTGATTTATCAAGAGGACATAAGAACCTTTACTACCTATGCACCCAATAAGATAACTTTATAAAGTATAAAACAAAAACCAACATAAGTAAAATAAGTTGACAAATCCACAATTATAATTCAAATTTCAACATTATTCTCATAATTGAAATAACAAGGAAACAAAATAGAAAACTTCAAAAACACTATCAGCAACAAGATCTAGTTAACACTTACAGAACACTTCACCCAACAAAAGAAAAATGCATATTTTTTAAATTGTACATAATACATTCACAAGAAACGACTATATTCTGAGCCACATAACAAGTTTCAAAATGTATGAGAATTCAAATCAACAGCAGGACTTTTTCTGACCATAACAAATAAATTCAAAATTGATACCAAAAAATATCTAGAATATTCCCTAATATGTGGAAAGTAAACAACACCTTTCTAAATAAACTATGGGTCAAAAAATCATGAGAGATTAGAAAACATATTGAACTTAATAAATATTAAAACATGACATATAAAATTTTTTGATGCATCTAGAATAGTATTTACAGGGAAACTTACAAATGTAAATATTACAGAAAAAGAGAAAACAAAGGAAAAAAGAAAAGGAAAAATGTTGTGATAAAGTTTTTACAAATAGGACACCAATGGTACCAACCAACACATAAATGACAAATTAGATTTCATAAAAAATTTAAAATTCTGCTAACCAAAATATATTTAGAAAATAAAAACATGCATTTCATCCTGATTTAATCTAGGAGAGTTGTATATTTGCAAGAATGTATCCATCTCCTCTAGATTTTCCTAATGGTCTATCAGTTGTATCTTTTCCAAGAACCAGTTTTTGTTTCACTTGTCTTTTGTATTGTTTTGCTTGTTTCAATTTCATTTCTGCTCTGATCTCAGGAAGAAATAGAACCTCTGGAGAGACCAATAACAAGCAGCAAGACTGAATTGATAATAAAAATGCCAACAAATTCTGGTACCAGATGGGTTCACATCTGAATTCTATCAGACATTCAAAGAAGAATTGGTACCAATCCTACTGAAACTATTCCAAAAGATAAAGAGGGAATCCTCCTGAAATCATTCTATGAAGCCAGTATCACCCTATTACCAAAACCAGGAAGGGACATAACAAAAAAGAAAACTACAGACCAATATCCCTGATGAAAATAGATGCAAAAATCCTCAACAAAATAGTAGCTATCAGAATCCAACAGAATACCAAAAAGGCAATACATCACGATCAAGTGGGTTTCATACCAGGAATGTAAGGATGGTTTAATGAGTGCAAGTCAATAAATGTGATACATCAGATAAACAGCATTGAAACCAAAAATCATATGATCATCTCAATAGACACAGAAAAAGCATTTGACAAAATCCAGCATTCCTTTATGATGAAACCCTTCAACAAAATTGGCATACAAAGGGCATACTTCAAAGTAATAAGAACAATGTATGACAAATCCACAACAAACATCATACTAAATGAGGAAAAGTTAAAAGCTCTCCCCCTGAAAACTTGAACAAGACAAAGATGCCCACTTTCACCACTTCCATTCAACATAGTGCTGGAAGTCCTATCCAGAGCAATCAGACAACAGAAGGAAATAAAGGACATCTAAATTGGAAAAGAGGAAGTCAAACTGTCACCATTTGCTGATATGATTATATATTTAGAAAACCCTAAAGACTTATCCAAAAAGTTCCTATATCTGATTAGTGAATTAAATAATTATCTAGAAGTCTCAGGATACGAAATCAATGTACACAAATCAGCACTGCTAGACACCAACAACCACCAAACTGAGATTTAAATCAAGAACTTAATCCCTTTTACAACAGCTGCAAAAAAATAAAATACTTAGGAATGCACTTTGCCAAGTTAAGGCATAGAGTTTTTATTAGATTTCATTTTGCTTGTTTGTTTGTTTATGCAAACTGTTAAGTTGTTATCAGGTTAAAATAAGGGGGTTATAAAATAGTATTTGCAAACCACATAGTAACCTCAAACCCAAAAACACATAACAGATTCATAAAAATAAAAAGCAAGAAACTAAACCATATTACCAGAAAAAAAAATTACCTTCACTAGAGGACAGAATGGAAAGAAAGAAGAGAAGGCCACAAAACAACCAGAAAACAAATAACAAGATGGCAGGAGTAAGTCCTTACTGATAAATAACAACACTGAATATAAATAGACTAAACTCTCCAATCAAAAGATATAGACTGGCTGAATAGATGAAAAAACAAGACCCATTGATCTGTTTGCCTTTAAGAAAGACACATCACCTATGAAGATGAATATGGACTGAAAAAAAAGAGATGAACAAAAATAGTCCATACCAATGGAAACCAAAAAAGAGCAGGAGTAGCTATACATATATCAGACAAAATAGATTTTCAGACAAAAACTCTAAGAAGATTAAAAAAAAAAAATCACCATTCAATACAAAGGGGTTAATTCAGCAATAGGATGTAACAGTTTTAAATATGCATGCATTCAACACTGGAGCACCCAGATATATAAAGGAAATATTATTAGAGCTAAAAAGAGAAATTCCAATGCAATAATTGCTGGAGACTTCAAAACTCCACTTTCAACACTGGAACGATCTTCCAGACAGAAAACCACAAAGAAATATCAGACTTAATCTGCACTCTAGGCCAAATGGATCCAACAGAAATTTACAGAACATTTATTTCATCTAGTGGCTGAAAAATGCACATTCTACTAATCACATGGATCTTTCTCAACAATAGATTATATATTAGGTCACAAAACAAGTCTTAAAATATTCAAAACAGTGAAATAACATCAAGTACCTTCTCTGACCACAATGGAACACAACTAGAAAGTAGTAACAAGAGGAATTTCAGGAACTATATAAACACATGGAAATTAAATAACATACTGAATAACTGGTAGGTAAATAAAGAAATTATGAAGAAAACTGAAAAATATTTTAAACAAATGATAATGAAAACAAAACATACCAAAATTTATGTGATACAGCAAAATCAGTACTTAAAGGGACGTTCATAGTTATAAGTGCCTCCATCAAAAAAGAGAGAAAACTTGAAGCAAACAACCTAATGACGCATCTTAAAGAAATAGAAAAGCAATAGCAAACCAAACTGAAAATTAGTAGAAGAAAAGAAACAATTAAAACCGGAGCAGAAATAAATGAATTTGAAATGAGAAAAAAACCACAAAATATCAATGCAACAAAAAGTCATTTTCTTAAAAGTTAAAAAAAAAAAAAATGACAAACCATTAGCCAGACTAAGGAAAGAGAAAGAAGATCAAATAAATAACATCAGAAATGAAAAAGAAGACATTTCAACCAATATCGCAGAAATTCAAAGGATGATTAGTGGCTATTATGAGCAGCTATATACCAATAAATCTGAAAATCTAGAAAAAGTGAACAATTTCCTAGACAGAAACCTACCAAGATTAAACCAGAAAGAAATTCAAAACCTGAACAGAACAATAACAAGTAATGGGATCAAAGTTGTAATAAAAAGTCTCTTAGTAAAGAAAAGCACAGGACTTGATGACATTATTTCTTAACTCTATAAAACACTTAAAGAACTGATACCAATCCTCCTCAAACTATTCCAAAAAATAGAGAAGGAGGGAATATTACTAAACACATTCTATAAGGCCAGCATTCTCCGATACCAAAAACAAAGACACATTTTTTAAAAACCTTCAGACCAATATCTCTGATTAATATTGATGCAAAAATCCTCAACAAAATACTGGCAAACCTAATTCAACAATACATTGGAAATACCATTCAATATGACCAAGTGAGATTTTTCCTTGGGGTGCAAGAATGGTTCAACATAAGCAAATCAATCAACTTGATACATCATATCAACAAAATGAAGGATAAAAACTACCTGATCATTTCAATTGATGCTAAAAAAAGCATTTGATAAATTCAACATCCCTTTCTGATTTAAAAATTAAAAAGCAGTGGCTGAAAGAAACACACCTCAACAGAGTAAAAGCCATATATGACAGACCCACAGCTAGTATCAAACAGACCCACGGCTGGTATCATACTGATCTACTTGCTAAGATCTGAAACACAACAAGAATGTCTATTTTCACCACTGTTATTCAACATAATACTGGAAGTTCTAGCTAGAGCATTCAGACAGGAAAAAAAAAAGGGGGGGGGCATCTGGCCACGCGTGGTGGCTTATACATGTAATCACAGCACTTTGGGAGGCCAAGGCGAGCAGATCACCTGAGGTTGGGAGTTCAAGACCAGCCTGACCAAAATGGAGAAATCCCACCTCCACTAAAAAAAAAAAAAAAAAAAAAAAAAAAAAAATACAAAATTAGCCGGGCATGGTGATGCATGCCTGTAATTCCAGATACTCAGAAGTCTGAAGCAGGAGAATTGCCTGAATCCGGGAGTGGAGGTTGTGGTGAACTGAGATCGAGCCATTGCACTCCAGCCTGGGCAACAAAAGGGGAACTCCATCTCAAAACAAACAAACAAACAAACAAATAAGCATCTAAATTGAAAAGGAAGAAGTCAAATTATACTTGTTTGCAGATGATATGACCTTATATTTGGGAAAAACTAAAGACTTCACAAAGAAAACATGAGAAATGATAAACAAATTTAGTAAAGTTGCAGAATACAATATAGACATACAAAAATCAGTAGCATTTCTATATACCAACAATGAACCAATGGAAAAAGAAATAAAAAGTAATCTTATTTATAATAGCTACACATAAAATGAAATACTAGGAATTGACTTATTAAAAGAAATAAAAGGTCTCTATAATGAAAACTGCAAAACACTGATGAAAGAAATTGAGGGGGACACCACAGATAGAAAAATATTCAATGTTTGTGGATTGGAAGAATTAATATTATTAAAATATCCATATTACCCAAAGCAATCCACAAATTCAATGCAATCTCTATCAAAATACCAATGACATTCTTCAAAGAAGTAGAAACAATAACCTTAAAGTTTATATGGAACCACAAAAGACCCAGAACAGACAAAGCTATCCTAAGAAAAGAAAAAAAAAAAAAAAAACTGGTGGAATCACATACGTGACTTCAGATTATTCTACAGAGCTATACCAGCCAAAACCACACGGTAGTCCCATAAACATATACACATTCACCAATGGAAAAGGATAGAGAACTCAGAAACAAATTCATATACCTACAGTGAACTCATTTTTGACATGGATGCCAAGAACATACACTTGGGAAAAGACACTCTCTTCAATAAATGGTGCTGGGAAAACTGGATATCCATATGCAGAAGAATGAAACTGACCCCCTATCCCTTGCCATATACAAAAATCAAATTGAAATGAATTAAAGACTTAAATCTAAAGATCTCAAACCATAAAACTACTACAAGGAAACATTGCAGAAACTTTCCAGGACATTGTTCAGGACAAAAATTTATTGAATAACACTTCACAAGCACAGTCAACCGAAGGGAAAAAAAAAAAAGGACAAATGCGACCACATCGAATTAAAAAGCTACTATACATCAAAGGAAACAATCAGCAAAGTGAAGAGACAGTCCACAGGATGTGAAAAAATATTTGCAAACTACTAACTAACAACAAATTAATAACCAGAATATATAAGGAGTTCAAACAACTCAATAGGAAAAAGTCTAATAATCCAATCAAAAAAATGAGCAAAAGATTTGAATAGACACTTCCTCAAAAGAAGATGTACAAATGGCAAACAGGCATATCAAAAAGTGCTCAACATTATTGATCATCAAATAAATGCAAATGAAAACTACAATGAGATATCATCTCTCCCCAGTTAAAATGGCTTATATCCAAAGACAGGCAATAGCAAATGCTGCTGAAGATGTGGAGAAAAGGGAACCCTCAAACACTGTTCATAGGAATGTAAATTACTACAACCACGATGGAGAACAGTTTGAAGTTTCCTTAAAAAATTAAAAATACAGCTACTGTGTGACCCAGCAATGTCATTGCTGGGTATATACCCAAAAGAAAGGAAATCACTATATTGAAGAGATATCTGCAGTTCCATGTCTGTTGCATCACTGTTCACAATAGCTAATATTTGAAAGCAACCTAAGTGTCTATCCACCACCAGATAAATGGATAAAGAAAATGCAGCACATATACACAATGGAGTACTATTCAGCTATAAAAAAAGAATGAGATCCAGTCATTTGCAACAACATGGATGAAACTAGAGGTCATTATATTAAGTAATATAAGCCAGGCACAAAAAGACAAACATCACATGTTCTCACTTATTTGTGGGATCTAAAAATCAAAACACTTGAACTCACGGACAGAGAGAGTAGAAGGATGGTTACCAGAGGCTTGCAATAGTAGTGGGGGGCTGAGGAGACTGGGATGATTAATGGGTACAAAATATAGAAGAATGAATAAGACATACTATTTGATATAACAACGGGGTGACTCTAGTAAACTGTAACTTAACTGTACATTTTAAAAAAATGAAAAAAAATTAATTTGCATTTTTTCTAAATTTTTCCTCTGACTATATATATTTAAATGCCCTCACTTTAAATTCAGAGTTTTTTTTAAAAAATTTATTTATTATTATTATACTTTAAGTTGTAGGGTACATGTGCATAACGTGCAGGTTTGTTACATATGTATACTTGTGCCATGTTGGTGTGCTGCACCCATCAACTCGTCATTTACATCAGGTATAACTCCCAATGCAATCCCTCCCCCCACCCCCCTCCCCATGATAGGCCCCGGTGTGTGATGTAAATTCAGAGTTTTTATGTTGCTTGATTAAATCTGATGTTGATGCTCTCTGCTCCATGTTTTTAAATTTTATTCATTGTATTCTTCAACTCCAGAAATTCTGTTTGGGTCTTTTTATGATTTCTGTCTCTTTGTTGAACTCCTCATTTTGATCATGTAGTTACCTGTCTAATATTTTGATCTTTGAGTTATCTGTCTATGTTCTACTGTGGCTCACTGAACTTCTTTAAAACAATTATTTTGAACTATTTGTCACACAAATTTTAGATCTCCACTTCTGTCCAATGTTGGAACATTTCTAACATATATATGTTTAAAATTAATTTAAAATTAATACAATTTAACTATCTTTTATAATTTTTATTAGTGGATTCAAATGTTTTTCCTATCATAAACAAAAATGCATAAAAATCCAAGATACTTGTCTAAACGCAAAAGTTCCCACATGTTTATGCAAGATATTTCTCAAATTTCTTTAGCATTTTGAGTGCAATACAAAAGAGTAGAAACTATTTCTTATAAAGGAAAGATTTCAATGTCTGATAATAATTAAGAATGTACTTACTCATTAACGTCTACCACCTAATAAATTTTACACATTTCATTCCTGTTGCATACATTTCAGATTATGTAGGACCTTGAAGTAAAATATTTATATTTTAATCAAGTAAATAAGAAGCAGATAGAAAATTATGTCTTAAATTTTGGAAAATCCTTTCTTTATGCAAAAGTAGTCACAAGACTAGTTGGTAGCTATTGCAATAATCCAGGCAAGTGGTAATGGTGACATGTACCACAATAGATTTCAGATATATTTAAAAGGTAGAGAAGAAAGTGTTTTCTAGAGTGCCAGAAAAAAAAAAAAAGACAAAGATAACGCTAAGATTTCTGGCAAGAGCAACTGTTAGATACAAGTTGTGTATAGTGGTGTAATCAGCACATAGCAGTCTTTGAAGCACTATAAAAATAATAGGTCAGGAAGATGAAAGAGCAATAGAGAATGAAAAAAAATAGCCAGAGAGATTAGAAATAAACAAAGAGAGTGTATCCTGAGACCCAAGTAAAGAAAGATGTAATTGACTGAGTCAACTGGTGCTGATAAATAATCTAAGTACTGATAAATGATTACTAGATTTGGTAACATGGCACTGATAAACTTGACAAGAGCAGTTTTAGTGGAATGGTTGAGATAAGATCCTAAGAGAAGTCCATTCAAAAGAGAATAGGAGCGGAGTAAGTGGAAACAACAAGTACAGGCAACTCTTCAGAGTGGTTTTAATTGACATTGGACCTAAGAAGGGAAACAAGTAGACGGAGTGAAACATGAAATCAAAGAAGACATGTGGTTTGTTTAGGTGTTGTTACTGTGACTTGTAAATATGTCACAGGAAATAATCCAGCTGAGTAGGAAAAATTAAAGATGAGAGGAGAGAAGGGAGAGCTGCAGGAGCAGTGTAGGCAAGAGCAGATTGGCACCAGTGCACTGAAAAGGGATGAGTCGTAGACGAGAACCTAGCTCATTCATAGTGAAAAGACTCAAGGCAGAATTTGGAAATACAAATGCATGTAAATGCAAGTAGTTTTAGAGATAGATGATGGAAGTTATTTTCTTTCTTTTGTTGTCTCCGTAAAATAATAAGCTATTAACTGAGAGTAAATTGGGAGAAGTGGAGTTGGGGATTTGAGGAGAAAGAGAAAGGGATGAACAAATTGTCTAGAACAGTAGCAAGAGGATTGATTAGGAAAAAGTAGGATATGTGGGCAGCATTAGGGATGTTTTCATAATTAGTCATGAATTCAGGAGTGTCCAGCTGCATGAAATAGGTGTATTTCCCAGTCACATTCAGTTGGTTGTGTGACGGCACAGAGAATGTGACGTGGAGATACAGGCAGAGACTGGAATGTTGCATCTATGAACGATAGAACATCAAAAATTGCCAGCCATCACCAGAAGCTGATCCGGCCACTGCACTCCAGCCTGGGCGACAGAGCCAGACTCCGTCTCAAAAAAAAAAAAAAAAAAAAAAAGAAAGGCATAAAACATGTTCTCATTCAGAGTCCTCAGAAGGAATCAATCCAATTTACCTCTTGATATTGAACTTCTAGTTTCCAGAACAGAATTGTGAGAAAATAAGTTTCTGTTGTTTTAAACCACTCTGCTTGTAATACTTTGTTAAGACAGAGCTAAGAAATTAATTAGGTGTTAAATGCTGAAGCCAGTGAATTCATCATTAATTTAGGATTTGATTGTTCTCTCAACATATAAATTCTCACTTTCCCAAATCAACATTTGTTTATTACATACTTACCCTACACACAGCCTGAAGTGTGTCTTAATTCTCTTAATAGAAAAGTTTTTGTAAATTCAATTTTTGCTTTCTCTTTAGATCTTTTTATATCAATGTACTATATAGCATTATTATCATTCCTAAAGGATCTCACTGCAGTTGGGTTTTTTAATTACTCCAATTGTTTGCTTTGTATCTTTAAATATTCTCTATAATAGACCAAGAATTTCCTTTCATGACTTTTAAAAATCCAAATAATTCAATTAATAAAAATTATGAACATGCCTTTACACAAGAGCATTAAACATATGTATGACATTACCAATGCAATTTGTGTTATTGTAATAAAGTTACTGAAGCTAATAAACTAATAGAGATGAAAAATTTGTATTAACGCCACATAATTCAAAATGTTACTCTAGCATTCAGAGTGCAAATTCTAATTAACATCCTGACTCTGCTACAAAACCATTGGCTCATAAAATTCAGATATAAACTTCATCTTGCTAACAATTCATGCAATAAATTGTCCATGGCAGGATGTGTAAATTTAGGCTGATATGTACCCCATTTTTCTACAAATATATTAACACAAAGTCAACATATGCAAAAGCTTCACTTAGCTGATAATTTTTATGTTACAAATGCTCATTTAAAAGTTATAAATAAGGTCCTTTTATCTAAAACTTGACTTTGATGATCTAGCTCCATATTTAATAATCATAAAATTAAAATGAAGGTAAATTATTATTTATACAATGAAAAGAACCTATCTTCTTATATGTTCTAATGGCTATCTTTCAGTAAGTACTACTTTCAGTTTATAAATTTTAATATCTTTTTTTTCCTCTACAGGGCTTGACACCTAATTATCCTTTTAGAGTCTGACACTATTGTATAATTTTTTTTTTTTAAATAGCCAATGAACTTTAATGTCATCATCTGGTTTTACCAAAAGATGACAAAATTATCTTTGACTTCAATTATAACAAAGTATATAATAATAGTAACAAAATCTTTATGTGAAGTGTATATTTGGTAACTTAATATAGTAATATTCAAAACAAGACATTTCTATCCTACTTCTATTAAAAAGAATTTTATGAGCATTGAGGGGAAAAATATTAATTTTGAAGATTATTAAAATGAAGAGCAGCCCCTGAGCACTCCAAACTAATGACCAGTTGATATTACTCCCCTAGCTGTACTCAGTAAATGAATGTAACTGCAAACTAAATTTGCCACTTCCTTTGAGCAAGTTCTTAGTGAATAATTTGCCTTGAACAATTTCTCTGTATATAATCAACACAAGAAACACTGTTCTGAAAATTCATCTACATGCTCTATATTATAATCCTGTAAAAGATATAGCAAGGGGTTAGACAAACACTTTGCATTAATACATAAGTTATCAGGAGAGAGAAGACCTCCTCCTCAGGAAACAGAAGAGAGATCATATTCTCTGGCTTAAATGGAGAGTGATAATTTTTTTAAAAAATTATACTTTAAGTTCTAGGGTACATGTGCACAACGTGCAGGTTTGTTACATATGTATACATGTGCCATGTTGGTGTGCTGCACCCATTAACTCGTCATTTACATTAGGTATATCTCCTAATGCTATCCCTCCCCCTCCCCCCCTCCCCACAATAGGACCCGGTGTGTGATGTTCCCCTTCCTGTGTCCAAGTGATCTCATTGTTCAATTCCCACCTATGAGTGAGAACATGCGGTATTTGGTTGTCTGTTCTTGCGATAGTTTGCTGAGAATGATGGTTTCCAGCTGCATCCATGTCCCTACAAAGGACACAAACTCATCCTTTTTTATGGCTGCATAGTATTCCATGGTGTATATGTGCCACATTTTCTTACTCCAGTCTGTCACTGATGGACATTTGGGTTGATTCCAAGTCTTTGCTATTGTGAATAGTGCCGCAATAAACGTACGTGTGCATGTATCTTTATAGCAGCATGACTTATAATCCTTTGGGTATATCTCCAGTAATGGAATGGCTGGATTGAATGATATTTCTAGTTCTAGATCCTTGAGGAATCACCATACTGTTTTCCATAATGGTTGAACTAGTTTACAATCCCACCAACAGTGTAAAAGTGTTCCTATTTCTCCACATCCTCTCCAGCACCTGTTGTTTCCTGACTTTTTAATGATCGCCATTCTAACTGGTGTGAGATGGTATCTCGTTGTGGTTTTGATTTGCATTTCTCTGATGGCCAGTGATGATGAGCATTTTTTCATGTGTCTGTTGGCTGTATGAATGTCTTATTTTGAGAAGTATCTGTTCATATCCACCAGTAATCAGATTACTGATGGTAAAAGTTCAATAGTAGTTACTATCAATACTGTAAATACTCAGACTATTTTATAAAAACAAATACATAAAAAGTAACTGACTTATAAAAGTAATGACTGGGTCAATTACCCTGACTCCAAGTTATTTTCAATTTTCGCTGTAAACACTTAACTGATTAAAGTACAAGGAGGAAGTCATTTTAACATGGACAAAGGGTGGGGTAAAAAAGTGGCATGTTGGTAAATGTATTAATTGCAACCAACATGAATTTTACTGCTTAATCAGAACAAAATTCACTACCCACTCTCAGCCAACAGAGATATCAATTTATTAAGAGATGCAATATTCGAAAAGGCTGAAAAATGAAAGGACTGCCTATGCTTCACTAGTCTATGAAATATAGTCCACTATTTCACTTTCTGTGGTTTCAGTTACCCGAAGTGAACCATGGTCTGAAAATAGGTAAGTAGAGGATATTAAGATAGCTCAAGAGAGATAAAGATAGAGACGGAGAGAGCAAGCATGTCCGTGAGCAAGAGCACACATTAACAAAACTTTTATTACAGTATACTGTTACTGTTCTATTATTCATTATTATTAATCTCTTACTGTGCTTAATTTATAAATTAACCTTTATCAGAGATATGTATGTATAGCATATATAGGGTTCAGTACTATCCCATTTTCAGGCATCCACTGTGGGTCTTGGAACATATCCCCAAAGAGAAGAGGGGACTACTGTGCATAGAGACTAGATTCAAATTGGATCAAATAAACTAATGTTGGCAATGTTAAAAAGAAAAAAGGAGAGCGAAAGTTTAAAGGATTTTAGATGACCTTTGAGGATTCTTTTCAACTTGATAATAATCTCCCAATAATTATTGTATTTTGTTTTTTTGAGGTGCAGTTTCACTCTTTTTGCCCAGGCTGGAGTGCAATGGCGTGATCTCGGCTCACTGCAACCTCCACCTCCTGGGTTCAAGCGATTCTCCTGCCTCAGCCTCCCGAGTCACTGGGATTACAGGCACCTGCCACCACGCCCAGCTAATTTTTGTTATTTTTAGTAGAGATGGGGCTTCGCCATGTTCACTAGGCTGGTCTCGAACTCCTGACCTCAGGTGATCCACCCGCCTCGGCCTCCCGAAGTTCTGGGATGACAGGTGTGAATCACGGCACCTGGCCCCAATAATTATTATGTACAATCTCAAATAAAAGAGAGAATGCTATATTATTTAATGACTTATTGAAACTAAAATTTGAGCACTTAAGCTTACAAGCTTCCCAAAAAAAAAAAAAAAAAAAGTGAGTAACTAAAATACCTGTTTATGCAAATAACTCTTTCTCTCTTGGAGAGACCACTTTATTCAGTCAGGGCTTCAATCAGAATTTCTCCTATTATCAAGACAACCAACTGGCATTTGCCAAAACGCTACAGAGTTGGTAAATACAAACTTAATTTTTTCCTTATTTGTTACTTTATTTCATTTCTGTGCTGTACTAACTAGTAAATATGCAGTATTAGAAGATAGAAAGATTGAGTTATTTATTTAATAAATTGTAAAATAAGATCTTTGTCTCCAGGACAGAAATACATCACTTCCAAGACACAAGCCACCAAACCCAGTTTTGAGAATCTGATATTTTCTACTCTGTTTTTGGCCCCATATGATTTAAAAGCAAAACGACTTGGCCCCCAAATGATTTAAAAGTGTATGTGCAAATTACCAAAGATATTCCATGACTTTCTGTGGCAATTTAATCAAACTTCAATTGACAAGGATATTCACTATTCCAAATTTAGATTTTCTTGTATTTAACTTCCTGAACTGAGAAGTCTTATTTGTATATTCAATTAATCCCTGCACAAACTATGATGAAAGTTTAATATAGAAATTACATATGAAAATAGTAGAAAATTTAAATTCCATAAAGTTTACTTGTAACACATCTTGGAAACCATTTACTGAGCTCACCATGCTCTACTGAACCATATCATGGTTGAAATTTGGTAGAATTAAGGTTTAGAATTTGAATTAGAAAGTTGATATTTTAAGCCAATAAGACATGGCTATAGAAATTTAAACTAAAAAAGTTAAAATGACCTATTGTACAGCATAGTGAATGTAGCTAATAACAATGTATCGTATTCTTGAAAACTGCTGAGAGCAGATTTTAAGCATTCTCACCACACACACAAAAAATGATGTCTGAGGTAACGCATATGTTAATTAGCTTGATTTAGCCATTCCACAATGTATACATATTTCAAAACATCTAATAATTATGTAAAATTTAATCAACCTATAATTGAAAATGATATTAACTATTCTACATTTATATTTTCTTATATTTTTCTTCCTTAACTGAGAGATTTTATTTGTATATTTAATGAATCCATGTACAAACAAATGACACTGGGGCAAAGTAATTTTACTTTTAAATCATCTGGGGCCAAAGAAGGCAGAAAACATCATATTCTCACGTACATGTTAAGTACATACAATTTAAAACTTTTATTTATTATTAAAATTAACTTTTAGGCTGAGCACAGTGACTCACACCTGTAATCTCATCAGTTTGGCAGGCCGAGGTGGGTGGGTCACCTGAGGTCAGGAGTTCGAGACCAGGTTGTCCAACATGGCAAAACCCTATCTCTACTAAAATACAAAAAAAAAAAAAAAAAAAAAAAAAAAAAAAAAAAAAAAAAAAAAAAATAGCTCATTGTGGTGGTGGGTGCCTGTAAAATCCCACCTATTGGGAGGCTGATGCAGTAGAATTGCTTGAACCCGGGAGGTGGAGGTTGCAATCAGCCAAGATTGCACCATTGCACTCCAGTCTGGGCGATGGAGCAAAACTCTGTCTCAAAAAACAAACAACAAAAAAATTAAAAATCTATATAAACTTCTATTTCGTGAAAATATAAAGCTTATAAGCTTTTAGCTATATTACTACCTGGAGCTTGTAACCATATTGAAATGAATTAATAAAGATCTTCTGTTAACTAATAAGTTTCGAAAAAAATTTACCCATTGAATATATCACATCTGATGCTTCAAAGAGTGTTCTTTTTGCACTTAATGGTTGTGAAGTAACCAAACTAGAGAGAGCCCAATGAGTGTCTCAAGAAAAGTTATTAATAGCCAGGACAAAGAAGTAAATAAATTGAAAAGAAAATAAACTTGACCTTGTTGTTTTTGTTTGTTTTTTTTTTCATTTGTTTGTTTGTTTGTTTTTGTTTTTTGAGACACAGTCTCACTGTCATCCAGGCTGGAGAGAAGTGGCGTGATCTCGGCTTACGGCATCCTCCGCCTCCTGGGTTCAAGAGATTCTCCTGCCTCAGCCTCCCAAGTAGCTGGAATTAAAGGTGCCTGCCACCATACCCAGCTTATTTTTGTATTTTTAGTAGGGATGGGGTTTCACTATGTTGGCCAGGCTGCTCTCGAACTCCAGACCTCAGGTGATCCGCCCACCTTGGCCTCCCAAGGTGCTGGGATTACAGGCATGAGCCACCATGCCGGGCCAATGTTGACTTTGTTTTATAGAAGAAAAGCATTAAATATAACTGGTGCTAGGATGAACAGAGAAAAATATTCAATTTACCAAAAAAAAAAGTTAAAAAGGAAGGAAGGTAGAGAGGGAAGAAAAGCAGGGGAGAGAAGGAAGATAGAAGGAGCAGTGAAGGAAGAAAGCTGAAATATTTGGGAATACTTAATTAATAAAGCCTAGGAACATTACCTTGGGCAGGGCTGGCATTCAGAAGGAGTTTCTCATACCCTTTTCTGTACACAAGTCCCAAGGCCTTGAGGTGACCTAACGGACAAATGGTACTAGAAATATAATATGCAAAAAAAGGGTCAGGACCAGACAGATTCACAGCTGAATTCTACCAGAGGTCCAAAAAAAGAGCTGTCAGCAATCTTGATCAAACTATTTCAAAAAGATGAGGAGTAGGGATTCTTTCCAAGCTCATTATATGAAGCCAACATCATCCTGATGCCAAAACCTGGCAGAGACCAACAAACAACAACAAAAAACTTTGGGCCAATATCCTTGATGCACATCGGTGCAAAAATCCTCGACAAACTGCTGGCAAACTGGATCCAGCAGCACATCAAAAAGCTTATCTCTACAATCAACTAGAGTTTATCCTTGAGAGGCAAGGTTGGTTCAACATACACAAATCAATAAAGGTGATTTATCACGTTAATGGAACTAAAGACGAAAACCACACGATTATCTCAAAAGATGCAGAAAGGCTTTCAAAAAAATTCAACACCACTTCACGTTAAAAATTTTCAATAAACTAGGTATTGAAAAAACATACCACAAAATAATAAGAGCCATTTATGACAGATTCACAGCCATCATCATACTGAAGGAGCAAAAGCTGGAAGCATTCCTCTTGAAAACTGGCAAAAGACAAGGATGACACTCCTATTTGATATATTGATAGTATTGGAAATTCTGGCCAGGGCAATAGGCAAGATAAAAAGATAAATGGCATCCAAATAGGAAGAGTGAAAGTCAAACTATCTGTGTTTGCAGATGACATGATTTTATATCTAGAAAGTCCCATAATCTCTGCCCAATAGCTTTTTAAGTTGATAAACACCTTCAACAAAGTCTCAGAATACAATATCAATACATGAAAATCATTAGCACTCCTATATATCAATGGCAGTCAAGCTGAGAGCCAAATCAAGAAAACAATCCCATTCACAATTGGCATATAAAACAAAATATCTAGAAATACAGTGAATCAGGGAGGTGAAAGATCTCTACAAGGAGAACTACAAAATACTGCTTAAAGAAGTTAAAGATGACACAAACAAATGTAAAAACATTTCATGCTCATGGATAGGAAGAATCAATATCATTAAAGTGGCCATACTGCCCAAAGTAATTTATAGATTTAATGCTATTCCTATTAATCTACCATTGATATTCTTCACAGAACCAGAGAAAACTATTTTAAAATTCATATGGAACCAAAAAAAAAAAAAAAAAGAGCCTAAATAGCAAAGGGAATCCTAAGCAAAAAGAACAAAGCTGGAGGCATCACACTACCTGACTTCAAAATACACTGTAGGGATACAGTAAACAAAACAGCATGATACTGTTACAAAAACAGACACATAGACCAATGGAACAGAAGAGAGAACTCAGAAATAAGGGTGCACACCTATGACTATTTGATCTTTGACAAACTTGACAAAAACAAGCAAGGGGGACAGGATTTTCTATTCAATAAAAGGCTAGCAATATGCAGAAGACTGAAATTATCCCTTCCTTATACCATATACAAAAATTAACTCAAGATGGATTAAAAACTTAAATGTAAAACCCAAAACCATTAATATAAAAACCCTAGAAGAAAACCTAGGCAATACTATTGATACAGCTCCAATGAGTGGAGGAACATCAGGGTTCTTGGTCGCATGCTGGTTTAGATATAATGACACATGGTGTGGTTTTAAGGAGCAGAGTTTAATAGGCAAAAAAGATGGGAGAATGCAGAAGGAAGGAGGAGGTGGTGTCTGATTTGCATAGGGCTCAGGGAATTGGCTTGACTAGGCATGTCATTCACGTAGCCTGCAAAAAAAAAAAAAAAAAAAAAAACTGGACCTCCCACCTTAGCTTTTTAATATGCAAATGCAGGGCACCATGATGTTCTACACATGTGGGGATATGTGGGGGGTGGCCATGTACACCAGGCACATGTGGAGTAAGGGCAAGAAGAAGAGGGTAAAATCGCCATGTTTGGGTGTTGGGTGGACCCAGTTTCTTTTCTTTTTCCTTTTTTTTTTTGACACGGAGTCTCACCCTGTTGCCCAGGCTAGAGTGCAATGGCACAATCTCAGCTCACTGCAGCTTCCGCCTCCTGAGTTCAAATGATTGCCCTGCCTCAGCCTCCCGAGTTGCTGGGATTATAGGCACCCACCACCATGCCCAGCTAAGTTTTGTATTTTTAGTAGAGACAGCGTTTCACCATGTTGGCCAGGCTGATCTCAAACTCCTGACCTTGTAACCCACCTGCCTCAGCCTCCCAAAGTGCTGAGATTACAGGCCACTGGTGACCTACAGATCAGGTGAGCCACCGTGCCTGGTCTGGGTGGACCCAGTTTCTAAGAGCCGGTATTTGCATATCAAAGGTTGCAGGCCTGGCTCTAAAGCCCTGGCTTTACAAAAAACTGTTCCAGAGATGCTTTACAAAAATGAAAACTTCCCAAGGACCGCTTTTCCTCTCTGTCTAAAATAATTTCTTAATAACTCCTACAACACTATTCTGGACATAGGAATGAGCAAAGATTTCATGAGGAAGAAACTGAAAACAAAAACCATCATTCTTAGCAAACTATCACAAGAACAGAAAACCAAACACCGCATGTTCTCACTCATAGGTGGGAACTGAACAATGAGATCACTTGGACTCGGGAAGGGGAACATCACACACTGGGGCCTATCACGGGGAGGGGGGAGGGATGGCATTGGGAGTTATACCTGATGTAAATGATGAGTTGATGAGTGCTGGCGAGTTGATGGGTGCAGCACACCAACATGGCACAAGTATACATATGTAACAAACCTGCACGTTATGCACATGTACCCTAGAACTTAAAGTATAATAATAAAAATAAATAAATAAATAAATAAATAAATAAATAAATAAATTTGACAAGTGGAACCTAATTAAACTAAAGGGCTTCTGCACAGCCAAGAAAACCATTAACAAATAAACAGACAACCTATAGAATGGAAGGAAAGTTTTGCAAACTATGCATCTAACAAATGTCTAATATCTAGCGTGTACAAGAAAAAACAACCTAGACATGAACCGACACTTTTCAAAAGAAGACATACATGTGGCCAAGAAGCATATGACAGTAAGCTCAACATCACTGATTATTAGAGAAATGCACATCAAAACCACAATGAGACATCATCTCACTCCAATCAGAATGGCTATTCTTAAAAAGTCAAAAACCAACCAACAGGTGCTGGCAAGGGAGTAGAGATAAAGAAACTCTTATGCACTGTTGGTGAGAGTGTAAATTAGCTTAACCATTGTGGAATACAGTGTGACAATTCCTCAAAGACCTAAAAATAGAAATACCATTTAACCCCACAATCCAATTCTTGGCATATACTCAAAGAAATAGAAATCATTCTATGGGCATCATCCTTAGCAAACTAACACAAGAACAGAAAACCAAATGGCACATGTTCTCACAAGTGGGAGCTAAATGATGAGAACACATGGACACACAGAGGGGAACAACAGATACTGGGGCCTATCTAATGGTGAAGGGTGGGGGGGGAGAGAATCAGGAAAAATAACTAATGGGTACTAGCTTAATACCTAGGTGATGAAATAATCTATACAACAAACCCCCATGACACACGTTTACAAACTTCACATGTACACCTGAACTTAAAAGTTAAAATTTAAAAAGAAATATAATATGGCAGATTTAAGGCAGGCATAAGTCACTAGGCATGAACAGATGATCATGTCTATTGATCCACAATACCAAAATGACACAGAACTCTATAAGATAATAGCCTTTGCTTCTAGTTCTGATAACTGTTTTCTTTGCCTAAGGATAACCAAACTATATAATATAAGTGATAAATTAAATTATAAGTTGAACAAACATACAGCAGAAGACTTTGGAAAAATTAGACCCACTAAGAAAGTTTTGCAATAATAGAAGATTTGTAAGTCTTTTAAGGGAGACTCAGTACCAGGGAAATGGTATCTTTAAGACAGACGCCAGAGGCCAGAGGCCAGGTGCAGTGACTCGGGTCTATAATCCCAGCACTTTGAGAGGTCAGGGCAGAATCACTTAAGGCCAGGAGTTTGAGACCAGTCTGGGCAACACAGTGAGACCTTATCACTACAAAAAATATTTCAAAAAAATTAGTCAGGTATAATGGCTCAAGCCTGTAGTCCTACCTACTCAGGAGGCTGAAGCAGGAGGATCACTTGAGCCTAGGAGTTTGAGTTTCAGTGAACTATGATAATGCCACTGTACTCCAGCCTAGGTGACAGACTGAGTCCCTAAGGAAAACTAAAGGATAAATTGCTCTGATTCTTAAGTAAAAATGAAGCTTTGAGTGACACATTTTACAGGTCATTTAAAAAGACACCTCAAACAACATTCTTTCTGGCCAAAAACAATCATAAAAATCTGTATCATTTTTGCATTTGTTTTCATCTTTAGGAATAATATCTGGACTACTGACTCTAACTTCAGTTAGAGTTTTGGTTTTGTATGTCTTAAAGATTGCTCTGTGGCTCTTTATATCTTAGCTTTCTTGCACAATTTTATCTCTACTTTCTTCAAGTTTTTATCCCACGAATTGTCTTGGCTAAGAACTTTCCAGTTCAGTTCTCAGGCTTAAGGATTTTTTTTTTTTTTTGAGTCAGAGTTTCCCTCTTGCTGCCCAGGCTGGAGGGCAATGTCACTATCGCGGCTCACCGCAACCTCCACTTCCCTGGTTCAAGCAATTCTCCCGCCTCAGCCTCCCGAGTAGCTGGGATTACAAGCATGCACTGCCACGCCTAGCTAATTTTACATTTTTAGTAGAGATGGGGTTTCTCCATGTTGGCCAGGCTGGTCTAAAACTCCTGACCTCAAGTGATCTGCCCACCTCAGCCTCCCAAAATGCTGGGATTATAGGCATTAGCCACCGCACCTGGCGTCTCAGGCTTAAGGAATTTTAACTTCAGTTGGTATGGTCCCAGCCCCTGACAAAAGGAAAATTACATAAGATATTTTTTTAAAATACACTTTAGAGGAGGCAACATGAGGGACAAATATGTTTTGGAAGAAGAGAAGTCAACAAGGGATTCCATATTCACCTATGCAGCTATCACTAAAATGATCATATATCTTATCATCTAAACCAGGATACTTTAGAGAATTTAAAACATCACTAACTAGACAGACTGCCAGAAGGGATATATCAACTGAAACTTCTAGGACGAAGTTGAGCATATGGTGGTCACTATGATGGTTAATTTTATGTGTCAACTTAAATGAGCCAAGGAATGCAAAGACAGCTGGTAAAACATTATTTCTGGGTGTGTCTGTGGGGAATGAAAGTCAGAAACATAAATGTTAGAGCCCCAAATAAGTTCTTAATGTTGGACGTAAAAATGACTGTGACTGTCAAGTAGAAGAAAAGTTTTCCTAATTTCAACAAGAGATTAAAATTACATTTATGGAGACAAGGGATAAGGGGAACCTCTGTCTCCCACGCATTTTAAATAATGTAATGATATCATGTGGTTGTTGTGATAAAAATTAAGCTTCACTTTGACATTTGTTTTGTGGAAAAAAATTAAAAACAAAACCATTTTAATAAAAGTTGAAATGCTTTACTTCTAAGGAGTGTTAGAATTCAGGTTTTAGATTTAGCTAAATGTCAAGAGCAAACTCAAAAGCAGTCTACTGATATTATAGAATTAGCAGCAAGGGCAGGAGGCTTCAATCACAAGAACTCAGTTCCTCTCATTATTGTACCTTTGTTATCAGGAATTATCACTGACATACCAATTTTTCTCTTACTTCAACATATGGCTTACAGGAAACATCATGGTTTGTCTTTCTTGCCAGTAGACACAACCTATCAGGAATTTAAAACGAATGAGAAATGTTTAAATATCACAAAGGTCTTCCCTTCTATAATACTTCTCACAACTTCTAAAATCAAATTTTCATTTATGTTTCATTGTACAAAATATAATGAATTGATGTGAGACATGGTTATTCTGTTATAGAATGTGTTTTTATAATGCATCAGCCATGGTTGAATCCAAGTTGTCAAAGACCTACTTTTCTCAAGTGACTCTGATTACATTCTTTGGATTTTTTACATTTCTCTTAACCTAGTCCCTAATCTTTGCACAATTTGAAGTCAAAAAGGTCACCTTCAACGATGTGGGCAGGCATTCGCCAAACCCTTGGAGGCATAAATAGAACAAAAAGTTTTAGGAAGGGTGAATTTGTTCTCCTGGACCTGGAACATTCTTCTTCTTTTGCCCTCAGGCATGATTGCCCCCGGTTCTGGGGCCTTTGCACTCAGACCAGGATTTATAGCATTTCTTTCTCTGGTTCTCAGGTCTTCAGAGTTGGATTGAATTACACCACGGGTTTTCCTTGTCTCCAACTTTCAGAAGACAGATGTGGATCTACTTGGAACCCATAATCACATGGAGCCAAGTCTTGTAAAAAACTTTCCTCCCTAAACATATACATATGTCACATTGGTTCTGCTTCTCTGAAGACTCTTGACTAATACAGTCACCCTAATTACAAATGAATCTGACATTACCCCAGTGATTCTAGAAACAAAAACTAAGGTTGGGGAAGGGAGCTGCAAAGAAACTCATTGGTATTGTCAATCAGGACATGGCTTTACATATAGTTTGATATGGTGTTTTGTATTAAACCTTCCTTGGTGTCTTCATCTTCAAATACACAGTTGCCCAAAGAATAGGGATGAAGTCAAGATAAATGTAAGAAATTCCAAGGATGTAATCAGAGTCACTTGATACATTATTAAAAACACATTCCATAAAAGAATAACCATGTCTCAAATCAATTCCTTGTATTTTGTACAATAAATAAATGAAAATTTGATTTTAGAAGTTTTGGAAAGCATTATCGAGGAAGAGAAGATCCTTGTGACATTTAAAAATTTCTCCTTCACTAGTTTTAAATTCCTGAGAGGTTGTGTCTATGGACAAGAAAGACAAACCATGATGTTTCCTGTAAGCCAGATGCTGAAGTAATGTAGGAAACTTGATATGTCAGTGACAATTCCTGACAATAAAACTGCAATAATGAGAAGAACTGAGTCCTTGTGATTGAAGCCATTGCTGTTAATTCTATAATATCAGTAGACTGCTTTTGAGTTTGCTCTTGACATTTAGCTAAATCTAAAACCTGAATTCTAACACTCCTTAGAAGTAAAGCATTTCAAGTTTTATTAAAATGGCTTTGTTTTAAATTTTTTCCACAAAACAAATCTCACAGTGAAAATTTTAATCAAGACAACCACATGATATCATTACACTATTAAAAATGCATAGGAGATGGAGGTTCTCCTTATCCCTCATCTCCATAATGTAAATTTGATGTCGTCTAGACTTAGACTCTTCATTAACCATTCTCTTGTCTTTATCTTTTTTAAGGACCTTTTTAATAGCACTTTTAGGTTCACAGCAAAGTTGAGAGGAAGGTAGAGAGATACCCCATATAGTCCCAGCCCCAGATATGCATAGTATCCTCCACTATTAGTATCCTCTACTAGAGTGGCATATTTGTTGCAATTGATGAACCTACACTAACATAATATCATTATCGTCCAAAGTCCATAGTCTACACTAGGGTTTATTCTTGGTGATGTACATTCTTTGGGTTTGGACATGTATCTGTCATTATAGTAACATTCAGAGTACTTCCACTGCCCTAAAAAATCCTCTGTGCTTTGTTTATTCATCCCTACCTCCCCTCTAACCTCTTGGCAACTACTGATCTTTTTACTATTTCCATAGAGTTTTCCAGAATGTCATGTAATTGGAATCATATTGTAGCTTTTTCAGATTAGCTTCTTTCACTAATATTTATTTAAATTTCTTCCATATCTTTTCATGGCTTGATAGCTCATTTCTTTTTAACACTGAACAGTATTCCATTGTCTACATGCCTGTGGTGAGCTGTATGTACTGCAGCTTATCCATTCACCCACTGAAGGACTTCTTGGTTATTTCCAACAAACGTCAGTTTTGAATAAAACTTCTGTAATCTTCCATGTTCAGGACTTTATGTGGCATAATTTTTCAACTCTTTTGTGTATATACCAAGGAGAAAACTGCTGGATTATATGGTAAGAATTGGTTTAGTTTTGTAAGAAAACAGCAAACTGTCTCCCAAGTGACTGTATCATTTTGCATTCCACCAGCAATGAATGAGAGTTCTTGTTGATCCACATCCTCACCAGTATTTGGGTTGTCAATGTTCTGAATCTGCGCCGTTCTCATAGATTTGCAGTGGTATCTCAATGTTTTAATTTGCATTTCCCTGATGGCATATGATGTGAAGTATCTTTTCATATGCTTATTTGACATCTGTACATCTTTGGTGAGATCTTCAGCCCATCTTTTAATCAGGTTGTTTTCTAATTGTTGAGGTTTGAGTTCATCGTGTAATTTGGATAAGCATCCTTTATTAGATATGTCTTTTGTAAATATTTTTTTCCATTCTGTGGCTTGATTTTTCAGTCCCTTGACTGTTTTTCTCAGAGCAGAAATTTTTAATTTTAAATGAAGTGCAGCACATCAATTCTTCCTTTAATGACTTTGGCATCTTACCTAAAAAGTAATTGCCAAATCCAAAGTCATCTAGATTTTTCCATGTTATTTCTAAGAGTTTTATAGTTTTGAATTTTACATTTATGTCTGTGATCCATTTTGAATTAGTTTTTTGTTTTTGAAGAATGTGAGGTCTGGGTCTGGATTCATTCTCCATTATCTTTTATAGCTAATTAATCTCCAAGTATCTCTGAGAAACTATTAAAATGTGTTTCATTTCTGCCATTTCTTCTGTCTCTGAAATACTCCCTGTTGTAAATCACATGTCAGAAAATATGGAAAACACATCATAAAACATTATACACATAGACATCCTATTCTCATTCTCAACGGGGAATGAAATATCCTAAGACAGGCATTTGCTCAAATATGGATTCTATTGGGATTTCTGGCCTATGAACATTCTCTATTGCTCATCCTCTAAATGAAATAAGAGAAGAGAAGGAGTATTTCTTTGACTTATCTCTGATTTGAGAAAAAATAAAAAGATTTAAAGAGAGCAAGATAAAGTTGGGGGAGGATGAGAGGATTAGAGAAGAAATAGCCTTACACATATCGTCACAATCTTGTTCCCATTTACAAGACCACAGGAGGTAGGTGTCAGTCCAGAGTATTCTTTGCTCATTTATAATCTAAGACAGATATCCAGAAAAATAGAGTAGCTTTGGAAATAATTGAGTCACTATAATGGGCACCAAATTTATTATTTTTTCTTTTTTATTCCAAATTATGTTTTGTCAGTTGGACTACAATGATTGTAAAGGGCATTTAGTGATGGTTTTAATGAAGTATTGTGTCTGCAAGACAGTGGAAATCTTTCATGTATTTACATTATGTTTCCTGAATACCATCAACTGTCTTATTATCTTACATTCATCATTCAGTGAATACTTATTAACCACCTACTTTGGATCAGGCACTATGTGTGATACTGTGTAAGGCAGTGATAAATAAAACAGACAGTGATCTTAAGTCTGGTTAGGGAATGAGATAATAAGCAGCTAAATATGTAAATAATTATGTAAGCACAAACTGAGGAGAATGCTAAATATCAAATTAGTAAAGAAGAATGGGTAGAAATAACTTTGAAGATATGGCATTGAAAGTGTGATGGGAGTGATAAAAAGTCATGAGAGAAGGATTTACAGGGAGAACATTCCCACCAAAAAGAACAGTTTTGTGCTGCTCCTAAGACAGGATGTATGTAATGAACCGAAATGAGGTCAATTCAGCTTAAGCATGGTGAGAAGACGAGAGAAGAGAGATTATATTACAGAGGTTGCCAGGGAGCTATGATCCGGGGTCTTTAGGTTAGGGGGGTGATATGAGTATTACTCTAAGTACAAGGAGGAACCATGGAAAACTTTTAAATCATATCATAGTAACCCCAAAACTCAGGCACAGTGGAAGGACCGATTTGAGGTAGAAGGAAGGACATCCTTGTATTCGGGGGAAAAGAAAGGGACCAGAGTCCCTTTGCTATTTGTGGACTTGCTGATAGAATGCCTTTTGAAGCTCCCTTTGGATAGCTGCTACCTTCTTAAATCAATGAAATAAAGTCACCAGCTGATATTGGGGAATATGAGGGGTAGTATAAGGAACCAAAAAGAAAAAAGGTGTAAATCACCAGAAAAAAAACTATGAAAATTGGTGTTTCAACAAAAATGAAACAAAGAGTTCAATAAACTATTTTCTCCTACAGATGTTTTTCAGAAGAAAATGGTGTTAAATAGTACCTACATAAAATCCAGCATAAAGTAAATTATGTTTGTTCAAAATCAATTAAGGGATATATGGAGTATTTCTATAAGTCTACACTGTAAGAACCCGGATACCTACAATCCTTACTTTCTTACTCCAGAATCAATATTTACCTTAAGGGACCATAGTGATAATAGAACTGTACTGCTGCCTTGTCTTCCTCATTTGAAAAGAATGCACTAACCCTAACTTTTTTCAGCATAAGTTTTTAAATTGCATGTATACAAAAACGTTATTCTTAAAGTTTTAACATATTTTTAAAATTATAATTCATAACATTTTAAAAAATGTAGAGGTTTAGGTAATAAAATATAAAGCATTTTCCCTCACTCCAAAGTCATTTTTATAGGGAAGCCATTATCATCCCTTTGGTAGGAAACCATTCACACTGTCTTCTTTGTTTACTGAAGCACATACAAGTTTTTGTTGGCTTGTTTTTATTTTGATCTTATATTAATGCAATCACACTAATCATTGTTTCTACAATATTTTTATCAATTAATATGTGACTTTACAAGTCAATATATATAAACCTGAATTATTTGTAATGACTGTATAGTATTCTATTATTTATATCTTTCATGTTTTGTTTAATCTTTGCCACTTTTATGGCAAATTAGGTTATTAATCAAAACAATGCTGCAAAAAATATCTTCGAGCCTATATCATTGCATACAGATGCATTCTTAACATCTGTTGGCATGAGGAAAGACTAAAAATGGAGGGCCTCATACCATATGTCTAAACACTTAAAGTTATTAATCAAGTTAACAAGCTGCAAACAAAGTAGATTCTGTCTTCCTGCTTTGACAAACATACCCCCAGAATGATGTGGAAAGGCAGCTTGAAAATTTTAATCTCAGATGTCTTGGTTCCTGGCCATTTGCCTGCCACCAGCTCCACTTCTTGCTCTACCCTTGGGAAAATAACACATGTGGTCTTGTGTTCACATGTGGACACTCCAGTCCTAGCGTTCACTCCATCTGCACTCTTCTCATAGACTTTCTTTCCACAAACACCCTCCAGTTGATTACTCCTTGGGCCTAGAGGTACTGGGAGAGGACAAATTAAAGAAAAGGCCCATTTACAACATAAAAGCTAACTCTGATAACTTGACAGAGAATCCTTAGTCCAGGTAGATGGAATGTGATCCAGGGTGGGGTAAGGAATCACAGGGTCCAGGATCACTTGTTTCTTGACTCCAACAACTCTCTACCCAACAGGGAAAGGCAAGTAGGACTGGCCCCTTTGAAGAACAGGGCCAGGAGCAGGGGTCCCTCTGACCTGAATCTAAGCACAATAGAGATTGTACAGTTAAGCATTAATTTTAGTAAGACAGATGCCTAGTAGTGGAATTGATGGCAAAAGGATATAGTCATTTCTATTTGGAAAAACCCTGCTTCATGCACCAAAAATTGCTAGCTATCTATATCCAACTGACGATGTGTAAGAGAGCTTTTTGGTTACACTCTCATAAAAATTAAATGTCTGTATTTTAAGTTTTGCTTAACTAATGAATTAAAAATAATACTTCATTACTTGCATTCATATTGCTCTAAGTAGTGGTGAACTTTATATTTAACCGTATATTTTTAGTGAAATGCCTGTTCATATTTATCTGAGTCTACTCAGATTGCTGTAACAAAACATCTTAGACTAAGTAATTTGTAAACAATGGAAATTTATTGCTCATAGTTTTGGAAACAGGGAAGTCCAAGATCAACACACCCACAGATTCCATGTCTGGTGAATGTTTGCACTGTACTTCAAATATGATGCTTTTTGCTGTGTCCTCACATGGTGGAAGGGACCAGAAGTCTCCCTCAAACCTCTTTTATAAAGACACTAATCCCATTCACAAGGGCAGAGCTCCCATGTCCTTATCACCTTTTAAAGGTCCTTTTAATATTATCACCTTGGGTATTAGGTATCAATGTATGAATCTGGAGAGGACACCAGCATTTAGAGCAGAGCAATATTGTCTTTCTTAGGAGGATCACTATTTTTATGGTTTAGCCAATACTTTTCAATTGTTCAATTTAGAGTCATTTCAGCTTTTCAAAATTACTTTAGGTACATTATTTTTGGTATGTTTCTAGTTGCTTAAGGTGATCACTGATTTGCTTTCCATCCTTGTTTTCTTAATTAAAAGCTTTTAAAGCCATACATTTTATTCTAAGTGCAAGCTTTAGCTATGTGACATTGGTGTCTATGAAAATTACTCATATTTTCATTAATATTTATATCATTTAAAATTTAATTTTCAGTTTATTTTTGGCCTAGGAATTTAATTTTAAAGCGGTTAATCTTTTCTAATTTTTAATTGTTCATTTTGAGATTAATTGAATTATTATAATCAGAGACTATGGCTTATAGAAGTTCTACTTTTTGGAATCATCATGATGCTTTCTGTGACACAGTACATGATCACATTTGGTAAATATTCTACTGGCAAAATAGTAAAAGTAGACTATGAATAGGAAATGTGTTGGTGCATGATATACCAAAAGTATTTTGAGTAGAAGAGTAGTATAAAGGATTGTTATTCCAAGGAAAGGCCACTGAAGATATAAATATAAAAATTTTGCTTATGACAGAAATATAAACTTTACAAGGATAGAAAAGGATGAGAACAAATACACTGAAACCAAAGCAGCATCTAAGATTGTAGCATGTAAATCCAGTCAGGAAAAAGGCCTGTAATCAATATACACAAACACACAGGGTTCTAGCATTAGAAGGATTGAGCTTAGAAATCAAGGATACTTCCAACTTAAAAAAAAAAAGTTAGATTTTAGAGTCAAGATACCCAGCTGTTAAAATACATAGTAGAAGTCAGTGTAACTCCAAGCAGAAAGTCAGACTTGATTTTTAGTATCTGGAAGCTTCTTATATCTTCCCCACTTATGGCATAGTTGTTCTCAGAAGAGAGAGCAGAAATAACCTGATGCTATTCTCATTTCCTTGTTTGAAACCATTTTAACATTTTTATCTTTAAAAAGCACTGTTATGTATAGTTCTATTACAATATTTTTATATATTCTTTCCCACATATGTGTAGCATAAGATTTGGTAGTGAGCTTGCTTAACAGTTGTTAATCTTGAATTGTACATTTAAATACATATATTTAAATATGAGAGAAGAAAATAAGTTTCAGGAAAAATTTTCAGTCCATATGCAAGAACCACCCATAAATAAAAATATCGAAGAACAGACTATAGCAACGAAACAGTCCAAAGTACATAGCCTTAAGTCTAAACAGACCCAGACTTCAATATCATCTCTACCACTTTGCATGATTTTCTCTATCTTCATATCTTCTGTGACTATTAGCTGACTGCAGGGGACCATCTGCTATAGCACAGATAATGAAAACATGTTAACTGCTAACTCTCCCTCCTCCATATATCACATTGCAAACTTGTTAAATTTCACACCTGTTAGTTGGTACTTTAAGTGCAATATACTATCATCTACTTAACCAATGGAGCTTATGAATAGCCTTCAGTAGTTCAGAGGTCTTCATTCCGCCCCACAATGCTGAAGAACCTAGACAAGGATTTTTCAGCTTCAGCACTAATGGCATTTTGCTGAGGGCTTTCTTGCGCCATACAGAATATTCAGTGCCATCTCTGGTTTTTATCACTTGAATGCCAGGACCATCCCACCTCTATTTACAACGACCAAAAATGTCTTCAGAAATTGTCAATTGACCACTGGGTGGTGCAAAATCACCCATGGCTCAGAAGCACTGACCTAGAGAGAGAACAGAAATGGCTATACATTTTCCTCTACCAATGGAGAGGAAGTAACATACTCTGCCGTTGCATAATGGACAGTTTTGGGATATATTTATCATTTGGCTTATATATAATAAGTCTGACTCAGAAAAGACATGCACTCTTTTTTTTCCATGTATTTTTAATATAGGAGATTAAAACAAACCCTGAATTTAAGAAAGTATGGCAAACAGCCCAAATAAGTTAATTCCATCTATATTAATCATAGAAAATCCAGAAAAAAGTTTAACTAACATAAACAAAATTTTAATTTTATATGTTAATCTGTTAAAATTTATTGAAATTCTAATTGCAGAATTTAAGGAGAAATATTTTGATGCTTCGTTAGACAACTTGAGATATTTTTGACTATCATGTCACCATTGTAGGAAATTGCTACTGCACCTTTTCACCATTCCTGTTGGTGCAAATAATGAATGATCCATTGTGGCTCATTAAGAAAAAAACCATTGTCCACAATGATACATACCTGGAGGAAATTTAGGAAGAAAATACAGCCAGGCCAATCCATTCACGATCCTAGCTAAATTTCCCCCAGTTTTTGACATTGCAGCTAATTTGGGAGTACAAACATCAATGAGAACAAACCAAACACAGTTCACTGATAGAAAAAATTCAGCTAAAGGTGATGCAATTTCAATTATAAAAGGCAAACTGTGCTATGAGCTGGTATTTTAATAATTAGTAGAGCCCGCATTGCCAAGACAATCCTAAGTCAAAAGAACAAAGCTGGAGGCATCACGCTACCTGACTTCAAACTATACTACAAGGCTACAGTAACCAAAACAGCATGGTACTGGTACCAAAACAGAGATATAGACCAAGGGAACAGAACAGAGTCCTCAGAAATAATACCACACATCTACAGCCATCTGATCTTTGACAAACCTGAGAGAAACAAGAAATGGGGAAAGGATTCCCCATTTACTAAATGGCGCTGGGAAAATTGGCTAGCCATAAGTAGAAAGCTGAAACTGGATCCTTTCCTTACTCCTTATACGAAAATTAATTCAAGATGGATTAGAGACTTAAATGTTAGAGCTAATACCATAAAAACCCTAGAAGAAAACCTAGGTAGTACCATTCAGGACATAGGCATGGGCAAGGACTTCATGTCTAAAACACCAAAAGCAACGGCAGCAAAAGCCAAAATTGACAAATGGGATCTCATTAAACTAAAGAGCTTCTGCACAGCAAAAGAAACTACCATCAGAGTGAACAGGCAACCCACAGAATGGGAGAAAATTTTTGCAATCTACTCATCTGACAAAGGGCTAATATCCAGAACCTACAAAGAACTCAAACAAATTTACAAGAAAAAAACAAACAACCCCATCAAAAAGTGGGCAAAAGATATGAACAGACAGTTCTCAAAAGAGGACATTCATACAACCAACAGACACATGAAAAAATGCTCATCATCACTGGCCATCAGAGAAATGCAAATCAAAACCACAATGAGATACCATCGCACACCAGTTAGAATGGCAATCATTAAAAAGTCAGGAAACAACAGGTGCTGGAGGGGATGTGGAGAAATAGGAACACTTTTACACTGTTGGTGGGATTGTAAACTAGTTCAACCATTACGGAAAACAGTATGGCGATTCCTCAAGGATCTAGAACTAGATGTACCATATGACCCAGCCATCCCATTACTGGGTATATACCCAAAGGATTATAAATCATGCTGCTATAAAGACACATGTACACGTATGTTTATTGCGGTACTATTCACAATAGCAAAGACTTGGAATCAACCCAAATGTCCATCAGTGACAGACTGGATTAAGAAAATGTAGCACATATACACCATGGAATACTATGCAGCCATAAAAAGGGATGAGTTTGTGTCCTTTGTAGGGACATGGATGCAGCTGGAAACCATCATTCTTAGCAAACTATCACAAGAACAGAAAACCAAACACCACATGTTCTCACTCATAGGTGGGAACTGAACAATGAGATCACTTGGACTCGGGAAGGGGAACATCACACACTGGGGCCTATCATGGGGAGGGGGGAGGGGGGAGGGATGTCACTGGGAGTTATACCTGATGTAAATGACGAGTTGATGAGTGCTGACGAGTTGATGGGTGCAGCACACCAACATGGCACAAGTATATATATGTAACAAACCTGCACATTATGCACATGTACCCTAGAACTTAAAGTATAATAATAATAATAAATAAAAAATAATAATTAGTAAATAAATTAATAGACGTATTTTACAGTCTCTAATGAGTTAAACAGGTCTGCAGCCATTAAAATTGGCCTAAAAACTCCAAGGAGGAGTACCTTTTATTAGACAAATAAATATTAAGTCAATTATATTGGGCAATAAAATGGAAGAGTCGAAAGAAATATAACAATTGATGGTTGTGGGTTAATGGTATTCAGTATTGCATGTTGGAAATATTTTACATGAAACAATTTTCCTTAAAATATGATTCAATCAAACAATCTTCTAAACAAGATAAACTCTTTCTCTAAAGTAATGAAGATGTTCCATATTCAGAGGGTTCTTTAAATGCATCTTAATCTTTAGATGGAACATGTTTCTCTCTCTCTCTCTCTCTCCCCCCTCCCTTTCCCCTTCCATGCTGTTGCTACTTTTAATTTAGAAGTTTTAAATGTAAACTTTAATCAAAATGAAATTTTCTAATATATTACTTGCTAATGCAGTTCTAAAAAGCTTAATTTCTTGAGACAATACAGAGATCTCAGATGCATGATAAAATGACATTTGAAGGATTGCTGATATATTTTAGAAAATAAACTAAAGGAAGAAAATGTCAAATACATATCAGGACAAAGAAAAATATATCAACATTAAATGTAAGTGAAACAGAAGAAATAAAAACACTGTTTAGAGTGTCAATAAGAAAGTATGGAAGCAATATAAAGTCTAGTAGTGATTTTCTACCACCAAATGGGGACATATTTGTGACTGTTATTATGCTGAATGATATTCCATCATATAATATTTCTACAAGTGCTACACATTTGTTGGTATTTCACAGACATAATATATACCCTAAAATCAGAAAGTTAGGCTGATAGCATGAAGACTGAGAGATTAGGAAAAGACAGGTAGCAATGAAAACAGAATAAATCAAAGTACAGTGAAATTGTATGACATAATATTCTGTTAAAAACATGTCTTAGTCTACTGAATAAAAAATTAAAACCGGGAAAGATAAGAGTGATGATGTTTCTATGTCCCCCAAATGAAGGAGAATAATTTCTAAACACAACTATAAGTTGCCAAACATTTATAATAAAAAATTACTTAAAAGTGAGAAAGTTTCCATGAAAGGAATACTAAATCATTCAAATTAACTCTACCAATGGAAACAACAAAAAAGATCAAATATTTTTATTTTAAAAATCACACTAGCATTTAAGAGCTGAAAATTAAACAATCTGAACTAATTGAAGAACTATTAATGTCATATTAGAAGAGCTGGAAAGTTCCACAAACTATTAAAACTAATTCAAGCATATAGAAATATGACTAGATACAAAATAAATATTAAAATAAATTATATTTCTGCATAACAGTAATAAATAGAAAAATATTTTTAAAAGATAATAAAGTTGCATCCAAAATGTAAAGTACATATAAATAAACTTAAAAAAAATTCATAACACTGTTACATTTAAATCTTCTTTTCTAGACTTTCTATCGCTTCTGTAGCAAACACCCTATTAGAAGTAGTGAAAGATTTTTTTGCTTTCTAAATTGTTCTCACAAGTTAAAGTGCTTTGACATGAATTTTGAGATCAGATAAACTTTTGTTAAAATTAAAAATTAAGAAAGATAACTCATTTATTTAATTCATGTATTTCTTCAATATACATTTACTGAATAGTTCTGACTGGATTGGCTCCCTGATAGGTTTCATATAACAAGTCTATAAACAGAGACTTGTTGTATTGTCATTACTGATTACAGAAAACCTCATTAAGGCACTATACCAGGTTCCAACTGGTAAAATGGTTCTCAGTTTGAGCTGTCTGCTTCCTAACTCTGGAATCCAGACTTCATCTGTAAGGAAGTGTCCACCTGCAAGAAATGGAACTTCTACCTCAACTCAGGCTAAGTAGAATTTATTTTGTCACATAATAAGTTCAGAGAGAGGATTGTCTTCATGCTTGCTTAATTAAGATGTTCCACTTTGTCATCAAGAACTCAGGTTCTTTCCATCTCTACTCTACCATAAACAGGATCAATTCCATGGTATACCTGATTGACGTTATGATCTTAGAATGGCTTCTATAATCAAAAAGGCCAAATCATCCTTGCTTAAGTCCAATGTAAACAGAGTGTCAGAGATTGATTGATTTACTGATTGATTCCAACTTTTGTGAACCTGAATTATGAGCAATCCTCTCTCCTTGAGTCCATTTTTCTTTTCTTTCTTTCTTCTTCCTTTTTTCTTCCATTTATCCTAGCTTTATTTTCCTTTCTTGCATCTTTTTTCACTCTCTTCTTTTTTCCTGTCATTCTTTCCATTTTTTTTTCTCTCTCATTCTTCAATCATAATTTTTTTACTATCTACCATAGGTCTGTCATTGTTCTTATTCCTAGAAATGCAACAGTGCACAAAAATCCTGCTCTCATGTAGCTTGCATCTAGGGCAGTCAAGCTACTCCCACACGTAAACAGACCACTGACCAGAAGAATTGGGTGACAATGGTTAGAGACTAATCAGTTGGAATGAAATGGATAATAGGGAGACTACCATACCGGCCCAATACACCTCAAAACATTTGGAACTTCTTATAGGCATCAGATCTTCAAGCATCTCAGAGTCTGCCGCAGGAGAAAATCATACCATGTCCTGTTTCTAAATATTTGGCTCATTTTCTGCTTCCCACACACAAAAATTTACTCAATGATATGCATTACATAGTCATTACCAGACATATTTATTTTATGTTACAATATGCTGTTAGTAAAATTTAAGCTCATTTTCTGTGGTTATCTCTTAAAAATGCCAGACCTAGCATTTATCTTGTTTTATTATGTAATAATAATTTAATCCTTTGATCATAGACTATACAATATACTATAATGGTAATTTTTAAGTGCCTATTTCATTAAAATTTTATGTTGCACACAAGACCTATAAGTTCTTGCTGCTACAGCAAATCGTTTCATAACTTTATCTAATAACAATGTCTGGTGGTGATTTTCAATTAAATTGAGTCACTCATAATGTATCAGGGTAAATGGATCTGAGCCAAGTCTTGCTGATTCGATTCCACATATAATGTGCCTTCATGATCATGCCACAGCAGGGTTTTGCCTCAATTCCCACCTCATCCTAAATCCCACTGGAGTAAAGCAATATGCAAATATGCCAGAACTAAACTGTAAAGTTTTTTTAAGGATAGAGTATTTTATTTCTTTTGTGTGCATAGAGCACTAATATAGTGGTCTGTGTCCAATACTCATGGACTAAAACTGGATTCCAATAAAGATTCATTCATGCTATGATCAATTATAGTCATATTTTAGGGACCACTTGGCGAAGGTAGAGAGTGTTGGAAGGATTCCAAAAGCATCAGTGGTATAGTGCACTCACTCCTTTGCTGCCATTTGCTGTCACTGTCATATCATATCTGAAGTTATAAGAGGATAGAATGTGTATGGTTAATATCATTCTATCTCTAAAATAGTGCCATGTAATGAGCTCTTAATATGTGTACTTAACTCATTTCATCCTTACAAGAACGCTAGGAGACAAATATTATTAACCCCATTTTACAAATAAGAGGCCTCAAGCTCACAGAAATTAAGAAATGTGTCTAGGGTGCTACACTATTTCCCAGCCCAGAATTCAGTTAAGAACATCAGAACCAAGGCAACACACTGATTTATTTCAAAAAATTCCTATGTTAAAGGACCAAGAGTTTACCTTAACAAGAAAATGGAAAGTCTCCTTTGAAAAAGAAAATCGTCACAACAATAATTCAACTTTTGTGAACCTGAAAGCTAACAAAGATAACAAAATCAGTAATTTCAGGATAAATGTAAAATTCAGTCATTTAACGAGGTAGTTAACATTTTGAGTTTGACATATTTCTGAATGTTTTTCAACTTAATTCCATTTATACTCATTAATTTTTATTAAAAAAAAGATTTATACAGAGTAGCAATTACCTTTCCTAAAAGTATTATGTGGAAAGAGAGAAGTTTATCTATCTTTAAAACTGTTGCATGAGAGGTAGGATTTGCACTGGATAGTTTCCATGGGCCCCTCCAATTCTCACTTTTCTAATATAAGCTGTAGAACTCCAACATACCTAGGTGGTGTAGGAGTTTGGAATGGATAAATTCTAAATATCTTCTAACAGAAAATCATATGATTATGTAAAAAATAAGCCTTACTATAATTAACAAAAATGTCAAAAGTCAAATCTAGAAAAGCAATTACTCTATCTTCCAAAGGTAAGAAGGTAATACAAAAAAGAAAACTTAAGAGAATGCAGATGCAGCCAAAAATGTGAGATTTGGAACATAGCACTTCACTTAAAAAGAATAAAGTTAATTTCTTAAGAAATACCTAATGTCAAACTCACCTTGCATAACTCCTGTACTGCATTATATTCTCTAAATAATTCAGTTTTTATATAAACCATTTACAGAAGAAGGTGAATAAACATAACATTGTTTCAAAGAAGCTTCCCAGGAGACCCACTGCAGCAACTATTCTTGTTATTGTCATTCATCTTTTAAAAAATACTGATGTATGTGTAGGTAGACCTGCCACAGGACAGATAAGCTTATTATAACAGCCATTTTCTGTTCTCATTGATTGGACGTTCATTCTAATTTCCAGAGTCTCATGCCATACAGGTTGTTCAATATGTTAAATATTCCTGTATACCTGTACTACTATAATGTATTCTTTTTGCAGTAAGTCTAATAAAAACTTAAATTCATCACTTAATATAAGTCAGACATAAAAATTGGTAATAAAATCAATAATCTAAATTGTTGAGAGCTTTCAAAATTGAAAGACCACTTGCATTGTCAGTTTTATTTCAGTCTGCATTGACTAGATAATTCAAATCACAACCTTTAGACTACATAATTTTGGTACTATCAGGCACAGATTAAGTATTAGGTCTTCTTAGGCTGCTGTAACAAAATACTGCAGGCTAGGTGATTTAAACAACATACATTTATCTTTTACAGTTCTAGAGCCTGGAAGTTCCCCCTCAAGGTCTGGTGGAGTTTAATTTCTGGTGAGGGTTCTTTTCCTGGCTGGCAGATGGTCACCATGCTTCAGTCCACATATGGTCTTTTCTCTGAGTATGGGCAGAGATAGAGAAGAGAGAGAGCAATCTTCTTTTCTTATTATTAGGCCACTAATCTTCTTAGGACCCCACTCCTATAACCTAATTTTAATTGCCTCCTGAATAACCTATCTGCAAATATAATCACATTGGGAGTTAGGGCATCAACATGTAAATTTTGGAGTAATACAATTCAGTAGATCAATAGACTCTATTCCATTGTTTTTTTATTTTATTTTTTATTTATTTTTTTGAGATGGAGTCTCGCTTTGTCACCCAGGCTGGAGTACAGTGGCACAATCTCGACTCACTGCAATCTGTCTCCTGGGTTCAAGCAATCCTCCTACCTCAGCCTCCCAAGTAGCTGAGATTACAGGTGCCTGCCACCACACTCAGCTAATTTTTGCATTTTTAGTAGAGACAGATTTCAACACGTTGGCCAAGCTGGTCTCAAACTCCTGACCTCAGGTGATCCACCTGCCTTGGCCTCCCAAAGTGCTGGGATTATAGGCGTGAGCCACCACGCCCGGCCGACTCTAGTCTATTATTCTAAGTACAAACTCACAGCTGAAACCTAAAGGGTTTTGTGGGCACAGTTTTATTAACTTTATTAAGTCGATGTAAAAGACTCCATACGCAGAGCATAATCAAAATCTATCAGCTAGTTGATCTCATGTAAAAAAAATTATTGGTTTACACAGGTAAGATGACTAAGTTTTGAGAAATGACTTGGTAACTACAGCATCTATTAAAATAATTAGAAAAAGGATAAAAATGCACACTCAATTTCTGTGGATTACTCTATCAAGTTTAATGATTCTTCTATAATTTTATGAAATAATTAGCCTCCCAATGTGGATTCATAGAGAACAATATGTAGAAATCTACTACATTCTAGTACATAAGAAATACCTGGATAAAGTAATAATTTAACAATCTGGGAACTTATAACAGATATTTAGCCATTTTAACAAGCAGATAAAGACTGGTCCTCTATCTTATTAGTAGAAACGCCATAAAACAGAAACAAAGGAGTATATCTTTCTAGCAGTTACTAAAAAAAATGTACAAAATAAGTATAATATAAAACTGCTCACTTTAATAACTGAATAATTTCTCATAAACTCATTGGGCGCTCTGCTACTATAATCTCACTTTCTCTTTTTGTTTTTAGATCTATAGGTTTGGTGACGTTATAGGAGGAACAGAAATACATTTGGGATCTTTTTATAATTTTATTGTATAGTTTTATATTTTTGGAGACTGCATATGAAGATTATTTGAGAACTGGGTCATTAATGATTGTGAACTATTCAAAGTATAGATCTGAGCAGAGGTAACTGGTGCAAGGCAGGGAGAGGCTAGTCATTTATACTCACACTCTGATGGAATATTAACAGTCAGCACTGTAATGTATGTGCTTTTTGCTTTTGACAAGGGTGACTGGGAAAGCTTTGTAACAATTTAGGGGATACCTAGATTTAATGTGAGTGTGGAATTGGATCACAGCAGGGCATACTCCTGCTCGAGAATTGGGGCTTTTAAGAGCACACACAGTAAATTTTTACTATTAAGGAGAACCCGGTCGCAGTGGCTCATGCCTGTAATCCCAGCACTTTGGGAGGCCAAAGCGGGTAGATCACAGGGTCAGGAGATCGAGACCATACTGACTGACATGGTGAAACTCTGTCTCTACTAAAAATACAAAAAATTAGCTGGGCGTGGTGGTGGGTGCCTGTAGTCCCAGCTACTTGGGAGGCTGAAGCAGGAGAAAGGTGTGAACCCGGAAGGCGGAGCTTGCAATGAGTCGAGATTGTGCCACTGCACTCCAGCCTGCGTGACAGAGGGAGACTCCGTCTCAAAAAAAAAAAAAGAAAGATGATGTGTATTTCCATCCTGAGAGTTCAATTTATGTTTTGGAGTCCAGAGTCACAGCTACTGTAGTGGAAAAGCTAGATAGAGCTAACATTTTTTTGTTCACTAGAACATTTCAATTTCAGTAACAAATTATTACAATAAATGAGATCAATGAGGCATGTATTATTAAAAGATAGTATACACCAAAATTTTCAAACATAAATGAAATCATAACAGGAAGGCTTACTCATGGAGAAAACAAGAAATGATGTTGCAAATTAAATTCTTAAGCACAATTTCATAAACAAAGGCAAAGAGAAAGTTTTTGAGAAGTAATATATTATAAAATATTTCTCTTTCAGTAGGAAACTTATTCTCCGGACATCATGGAATTCTCCTGCCTCTGAATACAGACCTACACCTCCACATAGCCATCAAAGAGAAGGAACCTCTCATGATCCTGTAGGTATGTCACCATGAACCCAAGAGTCTTACTATTCAAGCAGCTACACACAGAGTTCATATTATCTCTCAGGAAACTGGCCTCTTTGCTCTCAGTTGTTGTG
This sequence comes from Chlorocebus sabaeus, assembly GCF_047675955.1. Lineage (NCBI taxonomy): Eukaryota > Metazoa > Chordata > Mammalia > Primates > Cercopithecidae > Chlorocebus > Chlorocebus sabaeus. The sequence continues at coordinate 97,292,094 of NC_132916.1, read as the reverse complement.
GTCCCAGTCCACAAATAATCATCTCGTCACTTTTACTCACTCAAATACTCCCGTCCCCTTGTTTTTCTCCCGTGAGCACTAACAGCTTACCACTAATAACTCAGTCCAAATTTTCCCACTCATCACATTCTTGCCTAGTTTTCTCTACAACTTTTCTCCCTTTAACCCTTACCAATAGCCCCCATTCTCAGTGTTCTGGATCCTATTCCTTCACCTCTTTTAATAAATGCTTCCTTTTCTGTAAGTGGTCTTTATTTCTCTTTACTTCTTTAAATTCACTGAATTTAGGACTTGATGATCTATGACCCTACTACCCTGTCTCCTAATGCTTACTCCATTTGGTAAGCCAATATTACTGCTGCAGACTATTAATCTATCGCCTGCCATTCTCCTAGGTTTTGGTAATCATTTTATCTGTCTACAGTCCCACAGATGTATTTCCATCTTCTTAGCTGCGTTCAGTACCCAACTCATGGGCATCACTGCAAAGTTCTCTGCCATCTTCACAGCAATTTCAACAAACATATCAATAACTCCCCAGACTTCTTCACTGCCTCCAGTTCCTAAATACGAGCACTGCTTAAGTCAGCAATTACTTATCCTATATGCACATTTAAAATTTTAATTTTCATCATCAATATCAACCTCTTCAACCTAGCTAAAGTCTTTCATTATCTGACTACCATTCTTACCGATAGTAACAGGGCTAATAAGATTTGCAAAGATCACATTAGAAATTACGCATGTCCAGAAATGCCTGGCAACCTACTCCAAAGGACTTTTCAGAAGTCTAACTGAATAATAAATTAAAAGAGTTCCTGGAGAGGGGCGGAGCAAGATGGCCGAATAGGAACAGCTCCAGTCTCCAACTCCCAGCTCCAGCGACACAGGAGACCGGTGATTTCTGCATTTTCAACAGAGGTACTGGGGTCATCTCATTAGGGAGTACTGGACAATCGGACAATCGGTGCTGGTCAGCTGCTGCAGTCTGACCAGCGAGAGCTGAAGCAGGGCGAGGCATCACCTCACCTGGGAAGTGCAAAGGGAAAGGGAATCCCTTTTCCTAGCCAGGGGAACTGAGACACACAACACCTGGAAAATAGGGTAACTCCCACCCCAGTACTGCGCTTTAAGCAAACGGGCACACCAGGAGATTATACCCCACACCTGGCCGGGAGGGTCCCATGCCCATGGAGCCTCCCTCATTGCTAGCACAGAAGTCTGTGATCTAACCACAAGGCAGCAGCGAGGTTGGAGGAGGGGCACCCGCCATTGCTGAGGCTTAAGTAGGTAAACAAAGCTGCTGGGAAGCTCAAACTGGGTGGAGCTCACAGCAGCTCAAGGACACCTGCCTGTCTCTGTAGACTCCACCTCTGGGGACAGGGCACAGCTAAACAACAACAATAACAAACAAACAAAAAAAACACAGCAGAAACCTCTGCAGACCCAAACGACTCTGTCTGACAGCTTTGAAGAGAGCAGTGGATCTCCCAACACAGAGGTTGAGATCTGAGAACGGATAGACTGCCTACTCAAGTGGGTCCCTGACCCCTGAGTACCCTAACTGGGAGACATCCCCCACTAGGGGCAGTCTGACACCCCACACCTCACAGGGTGGAGTACACCCCTGAGAGGAAGTTTCCAAAGTAAGAATCAGACAGGTACACTCGCTGTTCAGAAATATTCTATCTTCTGCAGCCTCTGCTGCTGATACCCAGGCAAACAGGGTCTGGAGTGGACCTCAAGCAATCTCCAACAGACCTACACCTGAAGGTCCTGACTGGTAGAAGGAAAACTATCAAACAGGAAGGACACCTACACCAAAACCCCATCAGTACGTCACCATCATCAAAGACCAGAGGCAGATAAAACCAAAAAGATGGGGGAAAAGCAGGGCAGAAAAGCTGGAAATTCAAAAAATAAGAGTGCATCTCCCCCGGCAAAGGAGTGCAGTTCATCGCCAGCAACGGATCAAAGCTGGACGGAGAATGACTTTGATGAGATGAAAGAAGAAGGCTTCAGTCCATCAGACTTCTCAGAACTAAAGGAGGAATTACGTACCCAGTGCAAAGAAACTAAAAATCTTGAAAAAAGAGTGGAAGAATTGATAGCTAGAGTAATTAATGCAGAGAAGATCATAAACGAAATGACAGAGATGAAAACCATCACACGAGAAATACGTGACAAATGCACAAGCTTCAGTAACTGACTCGATCAACTGGAAGAAAGAGTATCACCGATTGAGGATCAAATGAATGAAATGAAGCGAGAAGAGAAACCAAAAGAAAAAAGAAGAAAAAGAAAAAAGAAGAAAAAGAAATGAACAAAGCCTGCAAGAAGTATGGGATTATGCAAAAAGACCAAATCTACGTCTGATTGGGGTGCCTGAAAGTGAGGGGGAAAATGGAACCAAGTTGGAAAACACTCTTCAGGATATCATCCAGGAGAACTTCCCCAACCTAGTAGGGCAGGCCAACATTCAAATCCAGGAAATACAGAGAATGCCACAAAGATACTCCTTGAGAAGAGCAACTCCAAGACACATAATTGCCAGATTCACCAAAGTTGAAATGAAGGAAAAAATCTTAAGGGCAGCCAGAGAGAAAGGTCGGGTTACCCACAAAGGGAAGCCCATCAGACTAACAGCAGATCTCTCGGCAGAAACTTTACAAGCCAGAAGAGAGTGGGGGCCAATATTCAACATTCTTAAAGAAAAGAATTTTAAACCCAGAATTTCATATCCAGCCAAACTAAGTTTCATGAGTGAAGGAGAAATAAAATCCTTTACAGATAAGCAAATGCTTAGAGATTTTGTCACCACCAGGCCTGCCTTACAAGAGACCCTGAAGGAAGCACTAAACATGGAAAGGAACAACCGGTACCAGCCATTGCAAAAACATGCTAAAATGTAAAGACCATCAAGGCTAGGAAGAAACTGCATCAACTAACAAGCAAAATAACCAGTTAATATCATAATGGCAGGATCAAGTTCACACATAACAATATTAACCTTAAATGTAAATGGACTAAATGGTCCAATTAAAAGACACAGACTGGCAAACTGGATAAAGAGTCAAGACCCATCAGTCTGCTGTATTCAGGAGACCCATCTCACATGCAGAGACATACATAGGCTCAAAATAAAGGGATGGAGGAAGATCTACCAAGCAAATGGAGAACAAAAAAAAGCAGGGATTGCAATACTAGTCTCTGATAAAACAGACTTTAAACCATCAAAGATCAAAAGAGACAAAGAAGGCCATTACATAATGGTAAAGGGATCAATTCAACAGGAAGAGCTAACTATCCTAAATATATATACACCCAATACAGGATCACCCAGATTCATACAGCAAGTCCTTAGAGACTTACAAAGAGACTTAGACTCCCATACAATAATAATGGGAGACTTCAACACTCCACTGTCAATATTAGACAGATCAACGAGACAGAAAGTTAACAAGAATATCCAGGAATTGAACTCATCTCTGCAGCAAGCAGACCTAATAGACATCTATAGAACTCTCCACCCCAAATCAACAGAATACACATTCTTCTCAGCACCACATCACACTTATTCCAAAATTGACCACATAATTGGAAGTAAAGCACTCCTCAGCAAATGTACAAGAACAGAAATTATAACAAACTGTCTCTCAGACCACAGTGCAATCAAACTAGAACTCAAGACTAAGAAACTCAATCAAAACCACTCAACTACATGGAAACTGAACAACCTGCTCCTGAATGACTACTGGGTACATAACGAAATGAAAGCAGAAATAAAGATGTTCTTTGAAACTAATGAGAACAAAGATAAAACATACCAGAATCTCTGGACACATTTAAAGCAGTGTGTAGAGGGAAATTTATAGCACTAAATGCCCACAAGAGAAAGCAGGAAAGATCTAAAATTGACACTCTAACATCACAATTAAAAGAACTAGAGAAACAAGAGCAAACACATTCGAAAGCCAGCAGAAGGCAAGAAATAACTAAGATCAGAGAAGAACTGAAGGAGATAGAGACACAAAAAACTCTCTAAAAAAATTAATGAATCCAGGAGTTGGTTTTTTGAAAAGATCAACAAAATAGACAGACCACTAGCAAGATTAATAAAGAAGAAAAGAGAGAAGAATCAAATAGACGCAATAAAAAAATGATAAAGGGGATATCACCACCGACCCCACAGAAATACAAACTACCATCAGAGAATACTATAAACACCTCTACGCAAATAAACTAGAAAATCTAGAAGAAATGGACAATTTCCTGGACACTTACACTCTTCCAAGACTAAACCGGGAAGAAGTTGAATCCCTGGACAGACCAATAGCAGGCTCTGAAATTGAGGCAATATTTAATAGCCTACCAACCAAAAAAAGTCCAGGACCAGATGGATTCACAGCTGAATTCTACCAGAGGTACATGGAGGAGCTGGTACCATTCCTTCTGAAACTATTCCAATCAATAGAAAGAGAGGGAATCCTCCCTAACTCATTTTATAAGGCCAACATCATCCTGATACCAAAGCCTGGCAGAGACACAACAAAAGAGAATTTTAGACCAATATCTCTGATGAACATTGATGCAAAAATCCTCAATAAAATACTGGCAAACCGGATTCAGCAGCACATCAAAAAGCTTATCCACCATGATCAAGTGGGCTTCATCCCTGGGATGCAAGGCTGGTTCAACATACGCAAATCAATAAATGTAATCCAGCATATAAACAAAACCAAAGACAAAAAACACATGATTATCTCAATGGATGCAGAAAAGGCCTTTGACAAAATTCAACAGTCCTTCATGCTAAAAACTCGCAATAAATCTGGTATTGATGGAACGTATCTCAAAATAATAAGAGCTATTTATGATAAACCCACAGCCAATATCATACTGAATGGCCAAAAACTGGAAGCATTCATTTTGAAAACTGCGAAAAGATAGGGATGCCATCTCTTACCACTCCTATTCAACATAGTGTTGGAAGTTCTGGCTAGGGCAATCAGGCAAGAGAAAGAAATCAAGGGTATTCAGTTAGGAAAAGAAGAAGTCAAATTGTCCCGGTTTGCAGATGACATGAATGTGTATTTAGAAAACCGCATCATCTCGGCCCAAAATCTCCTTAAGCTGATAAGCAACTTCGGCAAAGTCTCAGTATACAAAATTAATGTGCAAAAATCACAAGCATTCTTATACACCAGTAACAGACAAACAGAGAGCCAAATCAGGAATGAAATTCCATTCACAACTGCTTCAAAGAGAATAAAATACCTAGAAATTCAACTTACAAGGGGTATAAAGGACCTCTTCAAGGAGAACTACAAACCACTGCTCAGTGAAATAAAGGAGGACACAAACAAATGGAAGAACATACCATGCTCATGGATAGGAAGAATCAATATCGTGAAAATGGCCATACTGCTCAAGGTAATTTATAGATTCAATGCCATCCCCATCAAGCTACCAATGAGTTTCTTCACAGAATTGGAAAAAACTGCTTTAAAGTTCATATGGAACCAAAAAAGAGCCTGCATTGCCAAGACAATCCTAAGTCAAAAGAACAAAGCTGGAGGCATCACGCTGCCTGACTTCAAACTATACTACAAGGCTACACTAACCAAAACAGCATGGTACTGGTACCAAAACAGAGATATAGACCAATGGAACAGAACAGAGTCCTCAGAAATAATACCACACATCTACAGCCATCTGATCTTTGACAAACCTGAGAGAAACAAGAAATGGGGAAAGGATTCCCTATTTAATAAATGGTGCTGGGAAAATTGTCTAGCCATAAGTAGAAAGCTGAAACTGGATCCTTTCCTTACTCCTTATACGAAAATTAATTCAAGATGGATTAGAGACTTAAATGTTAGACCTAATACCATAAAAACCCTAGAAGAAAACCTAGGTAGTACCATTCAGGACATAGGCATGGGCAAGGACTTCATGTCTAAAACACCAAAAGCAATGGCAGCAAAAGCCAAAATTGACAAATGGGATCTCATTAAACTAAAGAGCTTCTGCACAGCAAAAGAAACTACCACCAGAGTGAACAGGCAATCTACAGAATGGGAGAAAATTTTTGCAATCTACTCATCTGACAAAGGGCTAATATCCAGAACCTACAAAGAACTCAAACAAATTTACAAGAGAAAAACAAACAACCCCATCAAAAAGTGGGAAAGGATGTGAACAGACAGTTCTCAAAAGAGGACATTCATACAACCAACAGACACATGAAAAAATGCTCATCATCACTGGCCATCAGAGAAATGCAAATCAAAACCACAATGAGATACCATCGCACACCAGTTAGAATGGCAATCATTAAAAAGTCAGGAAACAACAGGTGCTGGAGGGGATGTGGAGAAATAGGAACACTTTTACACTGTTGGTGGGAATGTAAACTAGTTCAACCATTACGGAAAACAGTATGGCGATTCCTCAAGGATCTAGAACTAGATGTACCATATGACCCAGCCATCCCATTACTGGGTATATACCTAAAGAATTATAAATCATGCTACTATAAAGACACATGCACATGTATGTTTATTGTGGCACTATTCACAATAGCAAAGACTTGGAATCAACCCAAATGTCCATCAGTGACAGACTGGATTAAGAAAATGTAGCACATATACACCATGGAATACTATGCAGCCATAAAAAGGGATGAGTTTGTGTCCTTTGTAGGGACATGGATGCAGCTGGAAACCATCATTCTCAGCAAACTATCACAAGAACAGAAAACCAAACACCGCATGTTCTCACTCATAGGTGGGAACTGAACAATGAGATCACTTGGACTCGGGAAGGGGAACATCAGGCACTGGGGCCTATCACGGGGAAGGGAGGGGGAGGGATTGCATTGAGAGTTATACCTGATGTAAACGACGAGTTGATGGGTGCTGAGGAGTTGATTGGTGCAGCACACCAACATGGCACAAGTATACATATATAACAAACCTGCACGTTATGCTCATGTACCTTAGAACTTAAAGTATTATAATAATAATAATAATTTAAAAAAAGAAATTCAAAGAGGAGGAGGCATCATGTCTCCTTACATATATATCCTTCCCCTCTCTGGAGATCAGGATCTCTTTTAGACTGTGGGGAATTCAGTAGCCCCAACTCTTGTGTTCAGATGAGGTGACTGAAACCTCCCTGCTTCAGCAGTGGGATTCCCACTACCTGTTTATAGGATAACTGAATATCCCCTCCCCCAGTGATCCTCTGCTGCAACTCCCATACCCAGTAAGTTGCTGTTAAATCAGTGAATGGCATTCATTAGGCACACATCATATGATAAGCACTGCATCAAATGCCTCTGATTCTTCAACAACAACTTTATGTGCGAAGTACTAACGTCATCTATTTAGCCATGAGGAAGTCAAAGCACCCAGAAGTCATTTGTCCAAGGTCACATGGCTAGTATGTAGTAAGGCAGAGATTCAAACCCAGGCAGTTGGCTTCTTACCGAGCATTGGGCAAGGGATCTTAGTACTAAATCACCTAACCTCATCTAGTTTTCATCTGACATTCTCAAGAGCTCTTCAGGCTCCAGTTACCAGGCTTCTGTAACCAGCTATAGGTCAGTTTGGAAAGATGTATGGTTAACACTAATAATTCAGGAATATAAGGCAGCTTAAGATTTTAATTCATTCATTTTTCAATAAATATTTGTTGAACCCCCCCCCAAAAAAAAAAAGTTCCTGGAAACAATTTGAGAAATTATTCAAAAGGAAGAATCGATGTCCACAACCTTGTCTAAGATAATGTATCAACTTGGAAGAAAAGGGATGATTTCTAATAACTTTGAGTTCCTAAGCTCCAACTCCATGGATTTGGGACTGATTCTGGGTATGGCAAAGATGTAGCAAAAGATATATTCTAAATATCCAGAGAAGGAAAAGCTGAAATTACTGGAACACAATAGACCCATCTAAATACATGATATCAGCTATGTAGATTATTGAACAAACTTTCCAGTTTTATACATTGTACAACAGTAAAACTTCCTTTGTGTGGAGAATACCATTGCCATATACACTCTATATTCCTGCTATCCCCAAACACAATATTGTTTGCAGATGTTACTGAGATGAGAAGCTGTAGTGTAAAAAAAAATTCAAGAAGAATTTATATTTGACATATTGAGAATATGACTCACAAATTCTCCTACAGTTCTGGAAGTCTGAAGTCTAAAATGTCTTAGGGATCTAAAATCAAGGTGTCAAAACCTCAGTTCCCTCTGAAGACTCCAGGTAACAATCTGTTCCTTCTTTCCTCCCCTTCGGTGTCTGCTGATATTACTTAGCTGTGGCCACATTATTTTAATTGCTGCTTCAGTCACCACAGTGCCTCTACTTTTCTGCTATCAAATCTACTTCCGCCTCCCTCTTCTAAGGACACTTGTGATTGTATGTATGGCCTAGCCAGATAATCCAGTATAAACTCTCCTTCTCAAGATGCTTAATTTAATCACAACTACAAAGTCAATCTTGCCATATAAAGTAACATTCACAGTTTCCAGAGATTAGGATGTGGTTGTCTTTGGAGGCCATTTTTCAGCTAACCACAATGTAAGTGCCAAAGCACACCATGTCTTTCCACAGGAATCATTGGGAAATATTAAATAACACTAGTCACAATTGAGGTAGCAGCAAAGCTGAAGAGGCAGCTTTCTCATAATGTTGGCATTATGGGGCATCATCAGCCACTTATTGGCAGGTGGGCTGGGGGCAGTGGCATTCACAGTGTGTCTGGCAATCCATATGATGGTTTTCCTGTGTAATCTAGAGTGTTGTAGTAAACATGGGGTTAACAATGGTATTTTGTTCAGTTTTCTTTGTACTAGAGTCTGATAATAACATGCCCTACATCCCCTATGCTCAATTTCTGAAAACCCCCTTCTTACATTTCTTCTCCCTTCCTGAAACTCCTTCCTTTTTGGTCCTGTACCTTTTTCAGTGCTAGCTATTCAAATTTACAATATTCCCTTGATGGTTCTCTACTTTTCCCCTCATAGGCTTATCTCATCTCCTCCTTCTCTACATGTCTTAGCTTTTTGAATCATAATCACATAGTTAGGCATTTCTTGGAAGTTTTAATTTTTGCTTGTTTTAAAAGTTACAGTTCTCAGTTGGATTGTTTCTTTCTGCAAAATAGAGTAGTATACTGTACACACAAGAGAATACTAAGCAAATACCATATAATTCATTGATTCAAATTCCTTATTCGGTTAACTGCAGAAACATGGAAACTTCTAGAATTCCAGGTCCATAGATTATTATGATGAAATTGACTAAGTGTCCATAATAATAGCTTAAAACCATACGCATATAAGCTACGGATAACATAAAAATAATAGTAATGATAGTAATAAATATTTTTAAAAGAATTCTGATTTTAATGGGGGAGTTCAATAAAGAATCAATTTGGATATGCTGTTATTAATATCTATTCTTCCACATTGCAGTTGCAATCATCACAAATGTTGAGTCTAGAGCTCAAAATTATTTTTTGTAGAAGTAAATTTATTATAGAAGATGAGACAACAGCTCTACTTGGTACCCTAATCCATGCAGCTCATGAGGAAATCCTCCACAAAACACTTGACTAAATGCTTGATGCTGGCCTCGAAGAAACAGTTTCTTTTTGTACTATGAAGAGATTAAGTTATATACTGAACCATGAAATCTAATTGTTCTTAATATTTATAAAAATAAATCTCAGGTTCTCCTGGGCATGGGCCTTATTTGTTCAGGATATTTTTTCCACATGAAACAGCATCATGTATATCTAGAGCTAAATAGAAACAACAATAAGTAATGCAAAAAGTTGCTGCTAAACAAATGTAATTCAGTTTTTTTAGAAGCCAAATGAAAAATGTTTCTCAAGGATGACCAAATAGTGAATTCCAAATATGGATTTTGCATTACATCAAAGTGACTTTCATTATTTGTTCTAAGTACATAAAAGCCATTAAAGAGAAGCTTTGTTCTTGTATTGTAGTAAATATAAAAACAATCATTAATTTATCTCCTCTGTGACCTTTACATACAAATGATCACTTATCCTTAATTTTACCATTTTGTCTTAAAGGTATTTCAATAATACTTAATCCTTCCTAAACTTAATAAAACTCTTTGTGATTCTAAAAAGTAACTATAAAAGTTTGCATGTGTTTTTCTACTTCATTGGTTTCCCTCAAATTGAATTTGTGTTTAACTATGTAAATTGATTTTTTCCCATTACCTAATAGGTTTTAAAGAAAAAAATTGAGAATTGTAACTGTTGCAGGAGTGTTGAATCTTTGATTCTAAAATGGGCCAATTCTATAACTGGAATACATGAATCATTAAATGATAGAAAATATGTAGATAGTGATACATGGGTATCTATGAATACCAATAACTGAAGAGATTATATAAGGGAACCAGGGCACAAACATTTTGAAATGAAATCATCATGAAATAGAGCCACAGAATACAGAAATATGATCTGGGTACTTATATTAGCTCTCCACTCCATTGTGCACTATCACAAATTAAGGCCAGGAAAACTCAACACAGGAATGTTAAAAGAAAAAGAAAATGGACCTTATTTCTTCAGGATATTTTTTCCACATGAAACAGCATCACGTCTATCTAGAGTTAAACAGAAACAACAAGAAATAATGCAAAAAGTTGTTGCTAAACAAACATAAGTCAGTTTTTTAGAAGCCAAATGAAAACTTTTTCTCCAGGACATTTTTCTCAAAATTCAATACACAATCCTTAAAAATATAAATGGAAGATGTTTTGCACAATATAGAATGTACCAGAAATACTGTTATAACACAAATAATTAAGAAAGAGAAGTTTTAGTGCTAACCAGAACATATTTTAAATAAAATCAAAAGTTCAGTATCTAAACTTATTAATATGTGTAGTAAATGTAGTTTGCTCTGATGTTTTAAGTTAATTCAAAAGACAACTTTAAGTGGGCTTTTTTCAGTAAATTAGCTAATAATTATATTTTTATGTTAACCTTCAGATAACATCTTATTGGAGTATATTTAAATATAACTCAGTTCTGGTACAAGCCAAATCTCAGTTAAAAAAAAAAAAAAGACAGAAAATTCTACTATGGCATCTTGCCTGACTGCTTCATCAGCAAACTGACAATGTCACTCATGACAATTGAACATATACCACAGACTATACAGTTAAAAAAACAGATAGATATTAAGAATCCAAACCTCCTTCTAATATGAATTTTTTAAAACAAACTAATATAGACTACTGACTTTCAGATAAAGGTTATTGAATAAGTACATGCATTATTTTAACATTCTCCTAAAACTTGATTAAACTTTAGTGACGTCTTTTAAGACATAAACTCATTAAAACAATCAGAATTGAAAACCAGAACAACAATAATTATGAATTACATGACAGATGGAAAAAATAACTAACTTAGCATATTGAGAAAGCTGAATCTTAAATTCGAAGTACAAAAAGTTCAAGAAATAATTTCATTTAAACATAGATCCCCAAATACCTGAGGAATTGGTAAAATAAGGTATTTTTGAAAATGGATTGAACATGACACTAAAAATATTAAAACTTGTTCCAAATCTGCTTAAAAAGTAATTTGGTATGCTACTATTGGACTCTATGGAAATGGAGAGAAATTAGACATATTCAAGCAAAACCACTAAGCCACCAATAAGGAAAAAATGTTAAACTGACTTTATATTTTTCAACAATATTTTATAACACAGAGAGATCATATCTCCAAATCTGCTCCAATTTCACACCCCTCTTCTCTCCAAACCATTCCCTTATACCCAGAGTTCAAGGTAGATAATCAGAAAAATATCTATCTTTACCCCCTCTTCCAAAAAGTTCTCTCTACCTTGCTCCAGTGGAAAATTGAATATTCCCTGATGCCACTGCTTTTCTCCTCAATCCTTCTTTGGAGACCTGCTTTCTCTTCTTGCCTTTTATGGAGTAAGAATGAGTGTACTCCTTACCCCTTCAATTCCTCCTTTGAAGCTCATTCATTCAGACTATAACATCATATGCTAAATGTAATATTGACCCCCAAAGAGATCCAGGTCCTAATCCCTAGAACATAGAATATTATCTTATATGACAAATACTTTGCAGATGTGATTTAAGTTGAGATTCTTGAGATGGGGGAGAGTACCACGAATCATTCTCATCAGGTTGATCCTAACTGTAATCACATATGTTAAGACAAGGAAATAAATCTTCCCCTCAGAGCATCCAGAGTAACCAGAGCTGCTGAAATCTAGGCATTAGCCCAGTGAAAGTAATTTTGGAATTCTCATTTCTAGAATACAAATTGGTGGTCTTTACAGCAGCAATAGGAAACTAATACACCAATGTTGGATACAGTCATCTACAGATGTCCAGGCCACCCAATCTCACCTCATTCCTGGATGATTTTAGTGCCTGGCTTACTGTCTTCCTCACCGATATGATGCTTGTAATGATTTTTATGATCTAAGTATTCACTGATATTGTAATATTTTACTGACTCTTCCCAAATTTCAGTCTCTTATTCCCCATCCTCCTCACCCCTGTTAATCCTGCCCTCTGCATCAAATAAAAAAATAACTCACAAAGTCATCCCCTGTTACTATCAGTAACTAGATCTCCCTCATCACCCATAATTTTAATTTCTAAGATCTTATTCGCTGAACATCACCTTCTATCTTTCCATCTCATTACTTATAGTCCCTCCTCAGTAATCTTTTGCCCTAAGAGCATTTCCAATCGATTAACACTACCTCTTTCTCTGCCTTCACTTATCTCATGTTCTCCATTCTTCAGTCATTCATTATAATTAGTCTCCTATATACACTCTCAATCCCCTTGTCAGTCTCCCTATACAATACTTTTTTGTCATAATCCCTAACTTGACTGACTCCAGTCTCTGTCCAGTCTATAGTCTGCATTGACATATACATAGCTGAGTGAAACTAGAGAATAGATACAAAATTCTGTTGATTGCTCTCAATTTAAATTCATAACCACTACTCCCAAGTGGGCATTTAGTGTTGGCTGTAATTTCAATTACATTTTCTTTTTCTTTAATCACCCATTTCTGACAAGTATGTTTCAATATATATTAAAAGGCAGGAATTTTGTGTGTTTTGCATACAAATACATTGCTAGAAATTTAAATAGTTCCTGGTACATAACAGACATTAATAATGCATATTATTAATAAGTTAAGTTTACATGTTTTTTTCTTCTGAAACTCCAACAGTTTCTCAACCCTCCTAATTTTAAGGCGATTATTTTGCTTATTTCATCAAAGAAGAGAGAGAAAATGAGAAATTAAGGCCCACATAAATAGAATTTATCTTTTTTTAAAACCAAACACTTTTTTACAAACGTACCAAGACAATTCAATGCAGGAAAGTGAGCCTTTTAAACAAATGGTGCTGGAAAATTTGGAAGTGAATGAATGAAAACATAAAACTACAAAACCTCTAGAAGAAAATACAAGCATTTTAACATTAAGTTAGGGAAAGATTTATTAGGTACAGCATCAAAAGTGTAAACCATGAAGAAAAAATCAATAAATTGGACTTAATCAAAATTAAGCTTTTGCTTTGTGAATTCTGTTAAATGAATGCAAAGACAAGCCACAGGCTGGGAGAAAATATTTTCAAATCACATTTCTAACAAAAGTCTTGTATTCAGAGCATATTTTAAAACTTTCAAAACTCAACAATAGAAAAGAAGCAACCTAATCTTTTTCTTTTTATTTATGTTTTGTAGAGGTTAGTCTGTTCTCCTGCTGCTAATAAAGACATACCCAAGACTGGGTAATTTATAAAGGAAAGAAATTTAATCGACCCACAGTTCAGCATGGCTGGGGAGGCCTAAGGAAACTGATAATCATGGAGGAAGGGGAAGCAAACACATCCTTTTTCACATGGTGGCAGCAAGGAGAAATGCCAAGTGAACAGGGGGAGAAGACCCTTACAAAACCATCATATATCGTAAGAACTCACTAACCATCACCAGAACGGCATGGAAGTAAGTGGCCCCAGGATTCAATTACCTACCACTGGGTCTCTCTCATGATACATGGGAATTATGGGAACTACAATTCAAGATGAGATTTGGGTGGGGACACAGCCAAACCATATTATTCCATCCCTGGCTCCTTCCAAATCTCATGTCCTCACCTTTCAAAACACAATTATGCCATTCCAACAGTTTCCCAAAGTCTTAGCTCATTCCAGGATTAACCCAAAAGTCCAGGTCCAAATCTCATCTGAGACAAGACAAGTCCCTTCCACCTATGAGCCTGTAAAATCAAAAGCAACTTATTACTTTCTAGATACAATGGGAGTACAGGCATTGAGTAAATGTACCCTTTCCAATGGGAGAAATTGGCCAAAACAAGGGGACTACAGGCCCCATACAAGTCTAAAATCCTATAGGGTAGTCATTAAACCTTAAAGTCCCAAAATAATCTCCTTTGACTCCATGTCTCATATCCCAGTCATGCTGATGCAAGAGTTGGGCTCCCATGGCCTTAGGCAGCTTCACCCTGTGGCTTTGCAGGGTACAGTCCCCCAACCCCAGCTGCTTTCACAGGCTGGTGTTGAGTGTCTATGGCTTTTCCATGTGCACAGTGCAGGCTGTTGGTGGGTCTACCATTTTGGGGTCTGGAGGATGGTGGCCCTCTTCTCACAGCCCCACTAGGCAGTGACCCATTGGGAATTCTGTATGGGGGTTTCCATTAGACATTTCCCTTCCCTACTGCCCTAGCAGAGATTCTCCACGAGGCCACCAACTTTGCAGCAGATTTCTGCCTGGACATCCAGGCATTTCCATACATCCTCTGAAATCTAGGTGGAGGTTCCCTAACCTCAATTCGTGACCTCTGTGTACCCACAAGCCCAATACCACGTGTAACCCATCAAGCTCTGGAGCTTGCAACCTCTGAAGCAACAGCCTGAGCTCCACATTGGCCCCTTTTAGCCACACCTGGAGCTGAAGCAGCTGAGACACAGGGCACAATGTTCAGAGGCTGCATAGAGCAGGAGTGCCCTGGGCACAGCCCACAAAACCATTTTTCCCCCCTAAGCCTCCAAGCCTGTGATGGGAGGGGCTGTTGTGAAAGTCTCTGACAAGCCCTGGAGACATTTTCCCCATCTTCTTGGTGATTAACATTGGGTTCCTCATTAATTATGCAAATTTCTGCAGCTGGCTTGAATTTCTGTCCAGAAAATGGGATCTTGTTTTCTATCACATTGTCAGGCTGCAAATTTTCCAGACTTTCATGGTCTGCTTTCTCTTGACTGCTTTGTCACCTAAAAATTTCTTTTACCAGATACCCTAAATAATCCCAAATTCAAAGTTCCACAGATCTCTAGTACAGGTGCAAAATGCGACCAGTGTCTTTGCATAGCAAGAGTGACCTTTACTCCAGTTCCCAATAAGTTTTTCCTCTCCTTCTGAGACGACCTCAGCCCGGACTTTGTTGTCCATATCACTATCAGCATTTTGGTCAAAGCTTTTCAACATGTTTCTAGGAAGTTCCAAACTTTCCCACATCTTGTCTTCTGAGCCTTCCAAGTCTCTAGGATGTTTCCAATATTCCACATTTTCCTGTCTTCTTCTGAGCCCTCCAAATTGTTCCAACCTCTGCCGTTACTCATTTCCAAAGTTGCTTCCACGTTTTCAGGTATCTTTACAGCATCACCTCACTCTACTGGTACCAATTTACTGTATTCGTTTGTTGTCACACTGCTGATAAAGATACCTGAGATGGGTAATTTATAAAGGAAAGATTATTAACTGACTCAGTTCCACAGGGCTGGGGAGGCCTCAGGAAACTTACAATCATGGAGGAAGGGTAAGCAAACACGTCCTTCTTCACATGGAGGCTGCAAGGTGAAGTACAGAGCAAAGAGGGAGAGAAGTCCCTTACAAAACCAATGGATCTCATAAAAACCCACTCACTATCACCAGAACAGCATGGAGGTAACTGTCTCCGTGATTCAATTACCTCCCACTGGGTCCCTCCCATGACACGTGGGGATTATGGGAACTAAAATTAGAAATGAGATTTTGGTGGGGACAAACCATATCAGATGGGGTCTCACTCTGTTGTCTGGATTGGTCATGAACACCTCAGCCTCCCAAAGCTCTGGGATTGCAAGCGTGAGCCAGCATGCCTGGCCTGAAACAATCCATATATTTTATTGAGCAAGAAAAGCTAAACAGATACTAGTGAGTACATGAAAAGGTTCTAAACAACCTTAGTCATTAGAGAAATACAAATTAATGCAATGACAAATTACTGAATAACTATTAGAATAACTAAAAAAATGTTGACAATACCAAGTGCTAACAAGAACAGGGAGCAACTGAAATGCTTATACACTTTTGGTTTTACATTGGAAAACAATTTGACAATTTCTTATAAAGTAAAATATATACCTACCTTACGGCCTAGCAATCCTACTCCTAAGTATTTATCAAAAGAAATAAAAACTTATGAACACACAAAAATCTGTATATGCCTTTTACAGCATCTTTATGTGTTATTGACAAAAGGTAAAAAAAACTTAGATGTCCTCCAGCTGAAGAATGAATAAGCAAACTTAGGTACATTTATACATTCTCAATTTAGACATCCTTTTTCTCATTTGAACAGAAATAAACTGAAATTAGAGGTTAACTCATCTCCTAAAGGTGACTTGAGGAATAAGGGAAGAGTGGACAATCCCTTCTAGATAATTCTTGGCTCACATCTGAGGCTTTTCTTCAAGTACCACACAGCCTGGCTTCTTCTCATGCAGGCAATTTGGCATCTAAGAACTCAGAGAATGTTTTTTTCTAACTGGATCCCTACTCCATTTATTCATCCAACACGTATTTATTGACTGGTGACTACCTGTCAGGCACCATCCTACATGCTTAGGATGTCATAGTGAACAAAACATATAAAGTTTTTTACTTTTATGGGGCTTACATTCTAGCAGGGGCTGACAAACAATAAACAATAAAAATAATACATCAGTTATATTGTATGCTAGAGGGTGATAAACACTATAGATCCAAAATGTAGAGAGTCAAGTAAGGGGATGAAGATTTCCAAGGGTGGAAAGACGGGCTGTAATTGTAAATAGAGGGATTTTTGAGGAAAGAAGGGCCTCTTTGGAAAGGTGACATTTGAGCAAAACCTTGAAGTGCGCAAGTCAACAGGAAAAGAAGAGTGTCTCAGGTAGGGTGAATAGCCAACCAGCACAGAAGCCCAAAGGCAGAGAGGCCAACGGGGCTATAAGTAACAGAAAGCAAAGTCCCAGGAAATTACCAAAGACGTTGATGTTCACTATGAGTGAAATGGGGAGCCAGTAAGGATTTAAGCAGAGAAGTTAAACAATTTGAACCATATTTTAATATATTACACTGGCTGCTGTATTGAAAATAGACTTAAAGGATAACAGCAGAAGCAGAATGAGGAGTTATGAGGCTACTGTAATAAACTGGGTGAAAGCGAGGGATGTCTTGGACAGTCGCAGTAGTGAGAAGGGATCATGACAACTAGATTTTCTTAACAGGATGTGGAAAGATGAGAAACAGAAGGAGTCAAGGCTGACTCCAAGGTCTTGTCTGAGCAACTAGAAAAATTGAGTTGCCATCAATTGATAAGGAAGAATGAGGATACTCAGGCTTGAAAATAAAATAAAGAGTTCAGTTTTGGTTACGTGGAGTCAGAGGTGTCTATTCAATATCACAGCTGCAATTGCAGTTGGATGTATAAAACTGGTGTTCACAAGAGAGGCCTAGATATTAGCATACAGCAGCTATTGAAAGATCCCATGAGGTCACCAAAGAGGGGAGTATGAATGATCTTACTTATATGTGAAATCTAAAAAGTTGAACTCATAGAAGTAGAGAGTAGAATGGTGGTTACCAGAGACTGGAGGGTGGGGTTTGGGGAAATGTTGCTCAGAAGATACAAAATTTCAATTAGACTAGAGAAAGAGATCCAAGATATCTATTAAACAACGTAGTGACTACAATTACTAGCAATATATTATTGAAAATTATTAAGTATATTTTAAGTGTTCTTACCATAAAAAATTCATAACTATGTGAAGTAATTGATATGTTTTTTTATTATTATACTTTAAGTTCTAGGGTACATGTGCATAACGTGCAGGTTTGTTACATATGTATACTTGTGCCATGTTGGTGTGCTGCACCCATCAACTCGTCATTGACATCAGGTATAACTCCCAATGCAATCCCTCCCCCTTCCCCCCTCCCCATGATAGGCCCCGGTGTGTGATGTTCCCCTTCCCGAGTCCAAGTGATCTCATTGTTCAGTTCCCACCTATGAGTGAGAACATGTGGTGTTTGGTTTTCTGTTCTTGCGATAGTTTGCTGAGAATGATGGTTTCCAGCTGCATCCATGTCCCTACAAAGGACACAAACTCATCCTTTTTTATGGCTGCATAGTATTCCATGGTGTATATGTACCACATTTTCTTAATCCAGTCTGTCACTGATGGACATTTGGGTTGATTCCAAGTCTTTGCTATTGTGAATAGTGCCACAATAAACATACATGTGCATGTGTCTTTATAGCAGCATGACTTCTAATCCTTTGGGTATATACCCAGTAATGGGATGGCTGGGTCATATGGTACTTCTAGTTTTAGATCCTTGAGGAATCGCCATACTGTTTTCCATAATGGTTGAACTAGTTTACAATCCCACCAACAGTGTAAAAGTGTTCCTATTTCTCCTCATCTTCTCCAGCACCTGTTGTTAATTAGCCCAATTTAACTATTTCACAATGTATACACACTTCAAAACATATTGTATGCCATAAATATATACGATTTTTATTTGTCAATGGAAGGAAGGAAGGCAGAGAGAGAGTCACTTCTCTACTCAAATTCTTCAAAAGACTTCTTATCTCACTCATAATAAAATCCAAAATCCCAACTTGGCTTTGGATTACAAGTGCCACATGATCTTCTATAATTCTTCCTTTTACTGCCTACTCCAGATACCTTTTTATTCCTTCAGGGCATTTGCACTTGCTGTTCTCACTGGATTCTCTATGGCTTCCTTTCCCACCCCCTTCAGACTCTGTTCAAATATCCCCTGATCACATTATCAGCGAAGGCATCACTGATGTTCACATTTAACATTGCACAGAAGGAACAAGTAATATTTTATCTAGTATTTTATAGATGAGAAAACTAGCCTGAGACTCAGAGAACTTAGTGCAAATGATCAAAATCACACAGTATGCACTGGTAAAGTCTAAAAGCCTAATAAAGAGAGATTCTTCCTTTTTTTTTTTTTTTTTTTTTGCTTTTGCTTTGGGCCAACTCCGAAAAAGCTCATTGCAAAAGAGGAAAGGGAAAATCTTCTAAATATTTGATGCCCTTCAATTGCTTTTCATACTGTGCAAAAAAAAAAAAAAAAATCAGGAAATATTGAAAAAAATGGGAATATTTGTTAATATTAACTGTCTTTGACCTATTTAGTGCTTAGATTGAATGTCTAAATGAAATTCATACAGAGGAAGAGCTGTGCATGCCAACTGGTCTCATTTTTTTCTTCCCTTTTTCTACACGGCTTGTAGGTTGATTCACTCCAGTGGAAGAGGACAAATAATTCACTGAGTTATTTGATATGGATAATGAACCATCAACCCATGTGAGTTATTCAGTTTGAAAAATGAAAGGAAATTACTTTGGAAGGGATATGAGTCCAAGGACCACATCCGCAAACTGGGAGAATGCACACAGATAGGAATGATGTTTGGAATGCAAGCAGACATTCATGCCTGAAAGCTGTTCTGGAAATAACTGCTATTATTGCCCTCACTGAGATGCTGCACTGAAGAACACAGGCCACCAGTCACATCTAAAACTAAAAATCTCTATGTCGTATCAGTAATCACTTTCATAGTTATTTGATTCTATACTATTATAAATTTTCATTAAAAGTGTAGGTCTCAGGTTTATCCAGAAGTACTCAGTTATTTACAAGATATTTGCTCAAGTTATCCATCTGAGGTAGGAAGCATTTCCATACTCATCATTTATTTTAAATAGTTAATGCCTTAACTGCCAACACGAGCCTAATGATGAATTTAGGTGAGGATTTGAAGAATACTGGGATAGTATTTCATTAAAAAAACGCCTCCAGTGTAGGTTTTTGTTTCCCTTTAACTCCAACAGTGCTGACAGGACTGCCTCAATCTCCTTCACTGTGCCAGCCCCAGATCACCTGATTTATCTGGATAAAGTTCCTTTGTGGTGAAGAGACAGGGAGAAAAAAGGAATATGTTCGATTTTTTTTCCAGTACTATTAAGGCACGAGGCTCTGAATCATTCCCATCAAAAGGTCCAGAAAACAAGTACTGAGACTTAAGAATAAGACATCAAGATAGGGAAAGAGTAGAACAAATCTTAGCATAGCCTTGGGGGTGGTTGAAGAATAAGCTACATGGCTGGTCTAAAACTCTGTGAACATACCTTCAAGAGAGTTCTGGATAACCAGCCCTCGTTCGGTTCTGCCCCTTTAAGTTCAGTAGCTCACCAGCACTGGGTTTTGTTAGTCTGGGGAGGAGCCATGTTATGAATGAGAGCTGTGTTCCTGTCTGAGTCTTCTGTTTTACTTAGCAGTCACATGGTATATTGCATACCCCTGAAATCCTATGAGACAGATATACCTAGCTCAGGTGAAGTGATCCTCCCAACATACATCCAGACTGCTTTAGGTGTAGTCTGTTGATGTGGTCCAGCTTCACCTGCATATGTATAAGGCTGTCTTGGGGAGTGCAGTGTGGGTGGTTGGGCTTCCTGAGGTTCTGAGGGGTATCTGGAAGTTAGCACCTTCACAAACAGCCCTGATGAAGGTTGCTGATTACATCCACTTTCCTCTGTATTATTTTAAAAAGCAAATCTTATTAACTGATCCAACACATTGTTTTGTCTTTTGGCTACTGTAAATCTACAAGAAAAATTGACAGGCAATTATCAATACAAAGTTTGTGCTTGCAGTTTAGCATTTTGCATTGGTGTTTTGGCTGGTAGAAAAGGAAAAGTCCTGTTTTAACAGCTTCTCTAATTACACATACATGAACATATATATTAAATAAAGCAGACAATTACATATAAATAACAAAAGTAAAAGAAATATTTTAAAATTCTATATTAAATGTATATTAATATATAAATATAATACTAGTTTTTAACCAATAAAAATCAAATTCTATATTAAATGTGTATATAAAATACTTACATTTAATATTTGTATATTTATACATAAATATTAGATATACAAATTTATATAAATACATATATTTTTATATATATATATATATAAACATTATGATACTTTCTAAGAGACTTTCTTAATTCCTTCATGCTGAAAAGTGTGTTACAGAATGAAAGGGTCATAGACCTAAGTATTTTAGTAAAGAAATAATTTTTAATATAAGTATATATCGTTTGAAGGGATGTGACCTGACCTTTATAACAGAAATATTTTTCTAAGTATTTTAGTTATGGGTGTTCATATTTGCTAACTATTCCAGTGAGGCAACACGTGACAAAAATGCCATTAAGATGACAGATGTACCAGATGTAGATAATGCCCCCAAACTGGCTCTTAGAAATTTTACATGAAATGAAGGCAGAAGATGAAAACTGTGATTCCCAAAACCACTAGTTTCAAATATAACTCTGCTTCTCACAAAATGTACGGGCTACCTTTGCTAAAGAATCAGGAATCAAAGTATCTAGATAAAATTAATAAAGATGATATAATTAGAAAACAAATTAGAGTTTTATACTAAGCACTAAGCCACATTAAGCTATTCAAGATAATTAACTTCAAGAACTGATCAACAAATGGAAGTCTGAGATATAGAAGATAATTATTTAAAATGCAAAGAATTCTTCTAGAAAGGAATGCAGTGAAACGGCACTAATCCTTGTTCTTCATCAGACTCTGAATCATATTTATGCCAAAGACAAAACCACTTCAGCACAGGTACAGCCTATAAGCCATAGGGAAAAGGGGGCTGAAAGAAGTTAGCAATCCTGTACAGGAATCCTGCACAGGAAGCAAGGGTCAGTTTCTCTCTTTTGCTTCCGAGAAGGATGGGACTCACAGGAACTCAGAGACAGGACGGTTTGTACTAGCACATTTGTGGCACCTTGTGGACATTTTCCAAACCAGACCAGAACTTGCCATTACTTCTTCCTGCTCCTATTTGAGATGAGAGAGCTACTACAAAAAGCCACTTTAGCTACTTTCTTTAGACACATGTCCTTCAGGCTCTATCCTCCACATCTAGCTTTGTATTTCAACTTTCATGAGGTCTCTACCCTCTCTGTCCAGTGGCTTCACATCTGGAATCACTTCATCTGCACAGTCTCATTACAAGAAGTGTCCAGTGCAAACTCCAGATAGCTTTAGCTACTTCTTCCAAGGGAAGGCTCCCCCCACATCACCCACAGCTGTCTGCACACTGCTAACTCTAAAAAAATGATGCACTGTTTACACATCCAGTCAAGTCTTCCGGGATGCCTGGTGTTCACACCCTGTCTGAGATATGGGATCTGATGAGTTACTGTGCTTAAAGATCTCCAAAGCAGGTCGGGCGCGGTGGCTCACGCCTGTAATCCCAACACTTTGGGAGGCCGAGGTGGGTGGATCACGAGGTCAGGAGATCGAGACCATCCTGGCTAACACGGTGAAACCCTGTCTCTGCTAAAACACAAAAAATTACCTGGGCGTGGTGGTGGGCGCCTGCAGTCCCAGCTACTCGGGAGGCTGAGGCAGGAGAATGGCGTGAACCCGGGAGGCAGAGCTTGCAGTGAGCCGAGATCTCGCCAATGCACTCCAGCCTGGACGACAGAGTGAGACTCTGTCTCAAAAAAATCTCCAAAGCAGTTTTTTTCTTTAAATACAATATGTTTCTTAATAGAAAATAAAAACAATGAAAAGAGAAATGTCATGCCTAATATTAAGTATGCCTAATATTTCAACAGTATATTTCAAACATCAGTGCCTGTTTATATTCTCCACTATTCCTCTGTGTTCATCTTCTGTTTATTCTCTTTCACAGTGTGTTCGTGTATGTGTGTGTGTGTACACACGTACATCTTTGTTTTTTCCTATATTTTCATTTTCCTCTTCTCTTCCTTTTTTATCCATTGTATAATAGCATTGTAGTTTGCTGTTTCCAGGGATGGGGGTTACATTATCCATTTGTACAGATAAAGACTGTGATTTCTGCCATGTAGCACCACAGCACCTCTTGGGATAAGATGAGAACCCCAATCCTCCTGAAGGAGATGACTCTGACGTGGTTGAGCATCTTTGCAAAATGAATATTCCTCAGGGGTTGGGGTGGTCCTACAGAGGAGTTTACCTTCAACAACAAATTAGAATCATAGAGGGAAAAAAACTCTCAAATATCCCCAATTAAATTATCAAAAAAGAAACTAATCATCTTGCAGAGTATATATCAAATAACATTTTTAGCCACCAAACAAAACTGAAGATTATTAATTATGGTTTATAAATGGTATTATCATATTGTATTATTTTAAAAGTCAACTAATTACCCTAAGAGGATGGCAACATCTACCCAGTATAGCAGCATTGTTAAAGTTTTCCAAATAAAACAAAGGCCATTAGTTTTGACACTCTGTTAGAGTGCTAATTAATACGGTATTTGTGTAACAGTGAAGAAATATGCTACAAAAAAACTTTCCATATTTATATAATAAAATTAGTGTATTTATATTTTATTAATAAAATAGTACTAAGAATAGCTTTTTACTGGCTTTCTGTATATCAGAAAGTGATCAACTAGTGAGAAACCAGAATCTGTAGACTTCCTTCCATGTAAAATGTATAAATTCACAAATATATATTTGTTTCTTAAAAATCTTTATCAAGTCTTTTTTATTATGTGCCAGGTACTAAAATGCACACTAGTCCTCATGAAATCATATAAAACAGGCCTATTTATTATTTTTTATGAGAATGATGAGACTTAGAGCAAGCAGATAACTTGCTGAAAGTCTCACATCTAGTGAGTTGCCAAGTTGAAACTGAAACCCAGGTTTTCTGAGTCCAAATCCTAAGTTTGATCTCCCATTCTGGTTTATCTAATCCTATGATGTACGTAGTTATCTTGTAAATAATTGTATTTACAAATAATTTCAGTAATTATGTAGTTATTTTGTAACTGTATGTAGTTATTTTGTAAAAATGATGAAGGAAGAGAAAACGGTCTCTGGAAAAGCCAAGAACAAGTTTAAAAGACCTGAATGTGTTTTCCCTTTTTCCCTCTGTGTCCCTAGCTCCCTTTTGCTGGCTCTATCATTCAGCTCTGCAGAATATTCGCATTGCCCAGAAGCTGAAGGTGAGCAATGAAGATTCTCCTATATCATTAAATACATTCATAGTAACTCTGCTTGACTGGCAGATACAAAGAGGCTTCCCTGTGACATCCATCACACTGTCCAGAACCACTCTAAGCTTGGTCTCAGTGACAAATGCTTAAAGTTAATCATCCGTTTGCTTCCACTTTTTCTTTGAAGACATTGATCAAGCTGTGTTGACAGAGCCTGGATGAAATATAGGTCTCTGGGAAATGCTGAGCTGGCTTTGCATCTCCCATTATTTGAGCACAAGGCAACAGCTTGAGGGACATCTGTCATTTTGGTTTGACATTAACTGTCCTCTTCAATTTGAGGCCACATGTGTTTTGGTCAGAGTTGTGGATTCTATAAATGTCCTAGATGTCTATCATGAAGCTTATGACTGGCAATGAGCTAAAACAGACTTGCATGCTAACAATACTATCATTTAAATAACCAAAGATCAAAGAACACTATAGGGCTCGGATACAGAAAATCATTCGATGCTGTTATCTAAACAATAAAAAATCTGCTTTATATACTATAACACCTTCCATTTAATAGAAAGAATCACATACATTATTCTCCATATAATTTAATGATAAAATATGAGTTTTATCCTATTTTTCTATACCCTCAAATTAGCTATTTTCCCTCTTCTAGACATAAAAGAAAGTGCATATAGCTTTACAGACCATATGAAGAACTGAGTCATGCAAATGAAGCAGGATATTTAGAATGAAGAATAATTTACTTTGGACCCATGGAGAAAAAAAAAACACTACATTTTATGTACACTGGAAAGAAAAATGTCAGTAGTCAGATGGGTACTAGCTCTGTGTAAATTTGCCCCAACTCTCAAATTTAGAACTTCACACTTAATTCAAGTAAAATTTTTAGAATGGAAAAAATGTGTTATAAATATTGTGTAGGTTCTAAGACTAGGTTGAAAAAGCCAATTACCCATAAAGAAGCAGGGTTATAATACTAAAGTACTCAGTAGAGACCCAGATACAAGCAGCTGAGGGTATGTAATGTTAGGGGAAAACAAACAAAAAACCATAAGAGACA
This sequence comes from Chlorocebus sabaeus, assembly GCF_047675955.1. Lineage (NCBI taxonomy): Eukaryota > Metazoa > Chordata > Mammalia > Primates > Cercopithecidae > Chlorocebus > Chlorocebus sabaeus. The sequence continues at coordinate 97,266,551 of NC_132916.1, read as the reverse complement.
ACATCCTGTGTTTTGTAGTCATAGTACAAAGTAAAGCTCAGTAAAAATTGTGTAGCAAGCAACTTGCCTTTTTATTTCTCCCACTGTCCTTTTTAATACACCTCTCTAACTTCTTCCCAGTTGCCCAATGTCATTATGTAGCCATGGTTCTCTCATACAAGTCCAACTCCTGAACTATTTAATGCTAAAAAATTAGGTAATTACCTGCCCCCCATCACACATTCAATTTCACGGAAGAAGTGGAGCAATCCAGCTGAATTCATATATGCAATATCTCTTAACTGTCTGATGTATGCAACTGTCTCACATATGTATATGTGTATCATTCATGTAAACCTTTCTAAAGTAATTGTTTATTAACTCATATAAAGCTCTAATCTGTGGATTTTCAAGCTTTGAATATGGTTGAAAATAAATTTCAAGTTATAAGAAATTTCAAGATTCAGAGGCATATACCTGAATAGAAAGACCACTAACCCTACCAAGCAATCTACCAAGTGAGTCTACTCAGGAATATGGCACTTGGATAGGCATTCCAAGCTATTCCTGATCATCATACCTTCATTCTTTTTCATCTTCACCTCCTTTTTCTTCATTTTATCCATCAACAGATATCGACTACATATTGTGCTAAATGCAATAAATAAAAGATGATACCATAAAACATGGAATGTGATGTGATTCATCCTTATAACTTAGAGTGGGGCCGGGTGTGGTGGCTCAGCCTATAATCCCAGCACTTTGGGAGGCCAAGGGAGGTGGATCACTTGAGGTCAGGAGTTGGAGACCAGTCTGGCCAACATGCCAAAACCCTGTCTCTACTAAAAATAAAAAAACTAGCAGGGCGTGGTGGCATGTGCCTGTAGTCCCACTACTCGGGAGGCTGAGGCATGAGAATAGCTGGAACATGGGAGACAGAGGTTGCAGTGAACCGAGATTGCATCACTGCACTCCAGCCTTGGCAACACAGTGAGACTCCATCTCAGAAAAAAAAAAAAAAAAAAAAAAAAAAAATTGAATGGCACAGACTGTTTCCCATACCTATCAGTTCATGAGAACTAATGAGGTCATGTAAGAATAAAACTATGGGGTTTTATTCTTTTTTGTTTGTTTCTTTTTGTTTTATTGGTTGGTTTATAACTAGCTCACCCTAGGTACCATAATTATGGAGGATATGAATTTTATAGAAGAATAGGCAAAGAAAACACTCCTAGCTAAAATAAAAATGAAAACAAATATTTATAAAGAAGTGAGAAAACAAAACTTTCAAAGAAACAGTGGGTAGATTACCTGGAGTCAGAAAGGTGTAAAGGAAAGACCATGAGCACCTGAGTCATAGACACACCAGTTAGCTGGCAGTAGGAAGTTGAGGACTACAAGGATTAAGATACGTAAAGTATTTGTCATACAGTTACTGGTTCATGAATAATTGTATCCACCCTCCAGAAATCACAGGACACATAACACATATTTAAAAATGGAAAATAAGAAAAATACCTTAAGTTCAAATGCATGCTAAGGAGTCTCAGCTTTTTTTTTTTTGGATACCATGTTCCAAATATTTAGGGGAAATTTGATAATAGGTTTTTACTTTGCAGTGGTATAAAATGTCCTAGAAGAAGACTGACTGCTGCATTAGAAATATAAGAGAACACAAGAGTCCTGTTACTAGCATAGTAACAGGAGTAAGTCTGGGAAAATAAGGCCCTAGAAACACTACACAGAATTTGGAAACTCTTATTAATTGGTTATCTGTGAATCAGAAGCTTTCTTTCATGTTTACATGTATTAGCCCTTTGGAAAGATCTTCAGTCCAAATCCTAGAAATCTATTTCAGCAAAACTTTGATCAACCAAAATTAGAATGATCAACTAGCAGACAATTTCATTATTCAAAATGATACTTGTAAACCAGATGCAGTGGCTTCTGCCTGTAAGCTCAACACTGGAAGGTTGAGGTGGGAGGGCCACTTGAGGCCAGGAGTTCCAGACCAGCCCAAGCAACATAATGAGATCCTACCTCTACAAAAAATACACAAAACATAATTAGCTGGCGCATGCCTGTAATCCCAGATAATTAGGAGGCTGAGGCAGGAAGATCACTTGAGTCCAGAAGTTCAAGGTTGCAGTGAGCTGTGATCACATATGGCACTCCATCCTAGGCAACAGAGCAAATTCCCTTCTCTTAAAAAAAAATTAATAATAATAATACTTGTAGGAAAAAGATAAAATCATTAAAATCCATTTGAATAGGATGTTTATTCAAAATATTAACACCCAAGATACTTTTATTTTGCTTAGAATTCATTCTCTTTCACATCCTACTATGAAATTCCTACCTGGACTCATTATATTTAATCCAAACTCTTTTAGAGTTATAAATTGAATCAGGAAAATCAAAACCTGATGCAAGGCAAAGACAAAGAAATTTAGAATAATTTTAACCATTTTGTATTTAATAAGGAAGAAATAAAATTATCCATAATTTTATGAATATCGTATACAAACGTGTTTTCTCAATATAAAAAATGTATACAAACATATTTTTCAAGTAAAAATACCAAATATACTCATAAGAATTATGTGGAATAAAAATAAATTACAAAATCTACGTATAGCATAAAGATAAACCTAGATAAGAAGAAGAAAAACTGTGTTCCCAGGCCAGGCATGGCGGCTCATGCCTGTAATTCTAGTACTTTGGGAGGCCAAGGTGAGCACATCACTTGAGGCCAGGAGTTCAAGACCAGTCTGGCCAATGTGGCCAATGTGGGGAAATCCTGTCTCCACTAAAAATACAAAAAAAAAAAAAAAAAAAAAAAAAAAAATTAGCTGGTGTGGTGGCAAGCACCTGTAGTCCCAGCTACTCGGGAGGCTGAAGCAAGAGAATCACTTGAATCTGGAAAGCAGAGGTTGCAGTGAGCCGAGATCGGCTGAGTGACAGAACAAGACTCCATCTCGAGGAAAAAAAAAGAAAAGAAAAGAAAAGAAAAAAAAACACTGTCCCCCAGACAAGAAGGCAGAATAAAAAAACCAAAAAACAAAACAAAACAACAACAACAAAAAACCACCCCACACACTTTTAAATTTTCAAATATATAAATATATTGAACAATGTAATTATAATAGAAATCTTAGAGGTAGAGTTCTTCTGTTCAATCAATCAAATTTATAAGTCCTCTTAATTGCAAAGAATGGTCATAAACTCTGGGAATAAGCTGCAACTTTTAAAAAGACAATTTCCATCTTCATGGAGTTTACAAACTAACAAAAGAGACAAAAACACACATGAAATAACTACAAGTTATAAATGCTAAAAAATAAATAAGTGAGATGCAGAGATGGAGAAAAATAGGGAATGTGCATTATCAACTTCATTAGGATTCTCTAGAAAGACTCCTCTAGAAGGTGTTATTTAAGTGAAAACCCATGTAATAAGGAGCCTTAAAAAGAAATGGAGAGACCATGTTCCAGGAAGAGAAAATAACTTATGCACAGTTCCTCAAACTGAATGAGTTTGTTGTGCCAAAAACTAGAAGGATTTTGTGGCTGAATCATAGTAAGGGAGAGAATAATGTGAGATAGAGATGGAAAAATAGGTGAGTTATAGTAGACATTACTAATACATATATAAATAAGCATTAAATATATAACATAAATAATATATATTATATGTAACATAAATAAGAACATATATGTATATATATACTCACACCACTCAGTGAACAACTAAGTAAACAACAATATAAACAACTATATGTTTATATGTGTGTGTGTGTGTGTGTGTGTGTATAAATTTTTTCTTTCTTTCTGGGTATATAGATGGAGTCCACTTCCAAGTCTATTTTATTTAATGTAGACATGATCACGTAACACATTTCAGCAAATAACATGAGAATGGAAATAACGTGTGTCACTTTCAAATAGAATTGTTTAAGAGTTCAACGTGTGGTTTTTTGTATACTGTTTTCCTCTATGTACAATCTGAAGGCTATCTGAAGAGGGAGTGTCAAAAGATGGTGGACCCTCCATAGGTCTGGATTCCTGAGTGACTATGTAAAGCAGGGATTCCCCTGCTGAATCATATGGGATACATAATGAAATGAGAAATTTACCTTTGTTACTTTGAGCCACTGAGATATATAGTTGTTAGCACAGCAAAATCTATTCATTCTAATAGCTTCATTTTTGATAGAGAAGTCATGTTTCTCCAAAGTGCAATGAAAATATTCACTTCATAGTAGCTGAAAGTTCAAACAGTGGCTATCATTTGCGCAGGGGAAATAGGAAATGTTAATATGTATTTAACATTTCTGTGACTTAGGTGAGAGTAGATGAAATAAGATGCTGACATGTAGTCTACCAAATAAAATTAATTCTATACATGTTATATATTATTTTATCATGGCTGTAAATTTTTGAAAACACTGTGGAAGAATCTTAAGTCAGAGAGTGACAATATCTAATTCTATTTTTTAAATACTATATGAAGAAATAAACAATGGTCACTTAACAATATGCTCTTAAAATTCATTTAAAATAAAATAATATTCCAGCATACGCAAGAAAAAAATAAGAACGGGGAGATAATTGTCTTTCATGCCATTAAAATGATTCTCAAATTTAAAAATATATATGTAAACACACGATTTTTAAATATTTTTTCTTTCAAATAAATTATAGTTGCTTTTGTTACTCAATAATATTTCTTAGAGATAATTCCATATCAATATATAACTCTACCTCTCTTTTATGCTGTTACATAGTACTGAAATCAACTAACCACCTTTTACAATAAACTTCATTAAAAGAAACATTGAAAAGTAGAAAGCACGTAAAATTTTTTATTCTATTACGTTAGATATAAAAACTAAAGAACATAATTTTATTTCTGGTATAGAGGTGTGGCCCTGTCCAGACAAGCCCTTACGCTGCTAACAATTATAATCTCTGAACAAAATAAACAGATCCTCAAGAATTCTAAATAAGCAAAAACAAACAGACTACAGAAGGAAGTCAAAATTGAAGGAGCAACCAGAACTTATCTCATCCTTTTTTTGTGGCTTTTCCCTGAAGGTGGAAGAAACACTGCAGGCAATTAAAATATGAATAAAAATGTGATACATTTTTCTATCAGGAAGACAAAATAAAGTCATTTGCAGAAAAAAAGGAAATTTGTTTCTATCAGATCTTCACTACAAGAAATGATAAAGTTTTTCAGAGAAACCAACAAGTAAATCATAGATGAAACAAACAGAACACAAATAATAAAATAAAACTTAAAGTATTTCAATAATTCTATTAAATGGTAATGGTATATAAACACTGTCATTAAACTGAAGAGACCATCAAAGTGGATGAAAAAGTATACACTGCCTACAAAGAGGCAGTTTCAATATAAAAACACAGGTGGGCTTAAAATAAATGGATTATAAAAGATAAATTATGCTATAGTCAATAGCTTAATTACACATTTCAAAATAACTTGAAGAGTGTAATTGGATTGTTTATTTATTTATTTATTTATTTATTTTTTTTTTTTGAGGCAGAGTCTCGCTCTGTCGCCCAGGCTGGAGTACAGTGACCGGATCTCGGCTAACTGCAAGCTCCGCCTCCCGGATTTACGCCATTCTCCTGCCTCAGCCTCCCGAGTAGCTGGGACTACAGGCGCCCGCCACCTCGCCCGGCTAGTTTTTTGTATTTTTTAGTAGAGACGGGGTTTCACTGTGTTAGCCAGGATGGTCTCGATCTCCTGACCTCGTGATCCGCCCGTCTCGGCCTCCCAAAGTGCTGGGATTACAGGCTTGAGCCACCGCGCCCGGCCTGGATTGTTTATAACTCAAAGGAAAACGTTTGAGGGGATAGAGACCCCATTCTCCATGATGTGCTTATCTCACACTGAATGCCTGTATCAAAACATCTCACATACTCCATAAATATATACACCTACCATGTACCCACAAAAATCAAAAATTACAAAAAGTTAGAAAGACAGATTTGCTATATGAAGTAGAATGAATTTTAAGACACAGTATTACTAGTGAAAAATACAATATTATGTAATAGCAAAAAGGTCAATCCTTCAGAAAGACATAGTATATACACATATACACCTAACACAGAGACTGAAGTATATAAAGAAAAATTTAAAGAACTAAAGGGAAAAATATAAAATTCTCTAATTAGAATATATCTACACCACTCAATGAACAACTAAGTAACAACAAAATAAACACAAAGAAGATCTGATAACTTGATCTAATTAATATTTATAGAATGCCATAATCAGTAACTGCAAAATTCATACTCCTTTCGAATACACATGGTATATTCATAAATACACATAGTATACTCACAAAGATAGACTATATGCTGAGACTTAAAACAAGTCTTAGTAAGTTTAAATGATTGAAATAATACAGAGATTTTATCTGACCACAAAAGAATAAAAATAGAAAGAAAACCCTTAATATTTACAAATTAATAACAAACTTCTAAATAATTGATGTGTCAAAGATATCACAAAAGAAGTTATAAAATATTTTTAATTAAACAATAACGAAAATACATCTCACAATTTGTGGGATAAAGCTAACACAGTGTGTAGAAGGCAATTTATACATTTGAAGGGTTATTCAGGAAAAAAATAGTGTCTAATCCTATGTACTACAGTCCTACCTTAAAAATATACAAAAAGAGTAAAATGTACTCAAGTTGACAGAAGAAAATAGTAAAGGAAAAAGCAAAAAATAACTGAAATAGAAACCAGACAATAGAAAAAATTAACAACTTCAAAAGTTTGTCCTATGCAAAGATTAAAATTGACTTTATCTATTTTGGCTGCTATAAAAAATATCTTAGACTGGATGATTTTTTTTTGAAACAGGGTCTCACTCTGTTATCCAGGCTGAAGTTGTAGTGCTGCTAGACTGCATAAATTATAAATAATAGACATTTACTGCTCACAGTTCTGGAAGCTAGGAAATCCAAGATCAAGATGCCAAGAGATTTGGTGTCTGATGAGGGCCTGTTGCTCAAAAGGCATCCTCCAGCTGTGTCCTCACATGGCAGAAGGAAACACAAGCTTCTTTAATCCTCTTTATAAGTGTTACTGGTGGAAAGTATCCAAGTTCCTGGTGGCAAATTATTATAGGTCTAACGCAACCTCAGTTCTTGCCTCCTCAGAAGAAAGAATTCAACTGAGGGGCATAAGGCAGAAAAAGAAATCAAGACAAGTTTCAAGCAGGAGTGGAAGTTTATTTTTAAAAGGTTTTAGAACAGAAAAGAAATAAAAGTACATTTGGAAGAACCCCAAGCATGTGACTTGAACAAGGTTTTTAACCTTGAGCCTATGATTTTATAAGCTGACCCCTTCCCCATGATTCTGCCCTTAGGTGGGCTGCTCACATGGACAGTGCCCCCTTACCCTTGGGAAGTGAGCAGTGCAGTGTCTTTAGGAAATGGCATGCAGGCCTGTCTGAGGCTTTCTTTCCGTCTTCATTGCTATGCCCCCAGAAGGTCATACTCTGCCATTCTGTCTCTTAGTACATATGTCCGGCAATTGTGTCTCCCTGGCGTCTGCATTCAATGAACACTTTAGTGCAACAGGTGTGGACCATCAGGAAATGACCTCTCCCTGGCACAGGCTGCCAATTTATTACTTTTAGAGAGAGCCAATGTGATAATTGCCTAACCATCACCCAACATTCCTAGTGGGTGGGGGAGGAGCCCTCTCCTGTCCCACTCGTGCCAAGCTAGCAACCTGTAACATAAGGATGTTAATTCTTTTTCTGAGAGCTCCTCCCTCATGACCTAATTGCCTCCTAAAAGCCCTATATCTTAATATTATTGCAATGAGAGTTGGGTTTCAACACATGAATTTGTGGCAAACACTAACATCCAGTTCATAACATTCCACTCCTGACCCCTCAAAATTCGTGTTCTCCTCACACGCAAAATACATTTCATTCTGTCCCTTGGCTCATTTCAGAGCCAAGAGTTTTAACCTGTTCCATTATCTACTTAAAAGTCCAAAGTCTTGAGTCTTATTTAAATATCATCTAAAGTAGATATGGGTGAGACTCAAAATAAGATTCATCCTGAGGCAAATTCCCTCCACCAACAAACCTGTAAAATAAAACAATTTATATGCTTTCAAAATATCATGGTGGGACAGGCATGGGATATACATTCCCATACCAACAGAAATAAGTAGGAAAGAAAAATCTAACAGTTCCTAATGAAATCCAAAACCCAACAGGAAAAACAGTAAATATTAAGGCTTCAGAATAATCCTCTTTAACTCAAAGTCTCAAACTTCCAGACACACTGTGGTAAGCGTTGGGGCTCTAAGCTAAGCTTAATATTAAGGCTTAGTGCCCCAACCATCATTGCTTTCTTGAGTACAGCCCACACTGAAGTTTTCAAGGGTTGGAGTCAAGGATCTGCAGCTCTCTCAGGTTTGAGTTCCCCACCAGTGGCTTTACTAGTTTGGAGTCAATGGAGCAGCCTCCACAGCTCCACTAGGCATTGCCCTAGGGGGGCTCTCTACAGTGGTTTTATACCCACAGCTCCACTAGGCATTGTCCTACTGGGGGTATCTGTGGTAGCCCCACCTCTGCCCTTGTTATAGTTCTTTGCCTGGGTATTGGAGCTCTCTGGCGAATCCTTTGAAATCTAGGTGGCGTACCCACACTCCCTCAGTACTTGCACTCTGTGTCCTGGTGAAGATAGCACCATGGGGATGGCACCAAGATTTACAGCCTGTGTTCTCCAGAGCAGTGGCCACTGTGGCTTGCACTATTCCTGGACCCACTGGAGCCACACCTAGGGTGGTCAAGGAGAGCTACACCAGTATGTGGGAAGCAGGGATACAACGGAGAATTGGGCAGCAAGCTCTGAGGTGCCTGAGGCCTCACTTTTGACATCATTCTGTCTACCAGGTCTCGGCTTGCTGGGCCTGCGATGGAAGTGGCAGCCCCAGTGGCCTATGAAATGCCTCGGAAGTCATTCTCCCATTGTCTTGATAAATAGCCCCTGGTTTTCACAGTTCTGTACCAATCTCCTTATCAAACTGTCACTCTAACCACACCCTTGGTGTTCCTTCCCAAACATACTTACTTTTTTTCTTGTTTATAATATGGCCAATCTGAGAACTCCATTTTCAGATTATTTCTCTCTTCTCATTTTTTATTTTTACTTATTAGCAGTCAAGAGAAACCATGCCACTCTCAACATAATTCTTAAAGACTTTTTCTGCCAAATATCCAATTCCATCACTCAAAATTCTAAGGTAAGGACATAAACACAATTTAGCCAATTATTTGCCACTTTATAATAGGTTTCACCTTTCCTCTAATTTCTAATTACACATTCCTCATTTCTCTCTGTAACCTCACCACATTACTGTTGGTAAAACTTCTTGCCAAAACTGGGAGCCACCCTCCATAAGAGGAAGGTAAGATCAACCCAAAAGTGGGGGCAGATCACTCTAGGTTGGTAGACAGAGATTTATTCAGGACAACTTACATATTTGGTAGTTTTGGGTGGCAACAAGACCAGGTAGATTTACATGCTTTCAACACACACCTCTCTAGTCTTTCATGGAAAGTAAAGGGGAGGAGAAAAGGGTGAATCGGGGAAATCACTCCCATGACCTAATCACCTCCCAAAGGCACCATCGCATAATACTATCACACTTAATACTATCAGATTTCAACATATCAATATGAGGGGACAAAAACATTCAGACTATAGCATTGACCAACTGGTTGCTAGACTGCTGAGAGAAAGACAGAGGGAGGGAGAGAGAGAGAGGTAACATTTTGTTTCAAAAAAGAATAGAGAACACTACTTATTTTATTAAAATACCAAACCTGATGAAGACTTCACAGACATGTGTACACCAATACCTCTCCGAAACATAGATGCAGAAATTCTTAATATTAGCAAACCAAATCCATTATAAACAAATATATATACAGCATAACCCACCAGGGTTTATACCAAGAATGAGAAGTTAACTGTAAGAAATCAATGTAATTCATATTAACAGAATAAATATAAATAACAAACATTTCAACATACGAAAATTGACAAAATTCAATACCCAATCATAATTTTAAAACTCTCAGCATACTAAAAATATCAGGAAGCTTTCTCATTCTAATCGAGACATACATGAAATATCTATAAATATCATGCTTAAATGGTGAAAGTTGAGCATGGCTATTGGAGAGCATGGAGAAAGCAGACAGGTAAACTCTAGACTGACACCTATGAATCCTAAAATAAAGAGGTTTTTACTCATGCTGGGCACGAAGATCAGTTTAAACTGTTTTCTGCTGAGATCTTTCCTTCTTTCTACTTCTCTCTCAGACCTAAGTATTCACTATTCACTGTAGGAGCTCATTCCAGATACATTATTACATTTAGAGAAAAAGTCCAAGGGATGGGAGTGCAAAGAGAAAAGCAATATTTAAGCTAATAACTCCTCCATACACAACACTTGCCTTTGTATGTGCTGAATCCAAGCTTGAAATATCCCTGGAATTGTTTCTACACATCTGTGATAGTTTTCCCAATTGTTTTGGCCTGTGTTTTTATCTTTTCTCTAAAATTCCAATGCCATCTGCTTTCTTATTTTCAGGAATTCCTAAAAATATCCTGTGAGCTGATGGCTTTCTTTCCTTTCCTTTATACCATGTTGCTCTAGGTTAATTTTTAAAATATATTTTTATAAGTTTAAAGATTTTAAAATGTATTTTTATAAGTTTAAAGATTTTAGATGAGGAGGCATAAAAACATATTATCTCAGTCCACCATACTGATTCAATTTTTAATGAATAATTTTCAAGATTTATAAGATGCAGTGAAATTGGCATTTTCAATCAATGTTATTAGGAATGAAAACAAATAAATGTAAACTTTGTATAAATTGTTACAAAAAAAGAAAACAAATGAGGCATACAAGCATGCAATTTTGTAATACATATAAATACGTTTTTAACATTCATTTATTGTGACTCAGTAATATCCCTTTGTAGGAACTTACACCAAAAAAAATCAGATTCATAAGCAAGGATATTCACTCTAGCATTAGGTATGAATGTCAAAAAAGGCGCTTCTAAGATATCTAACATAAAAACAATGGTTAAATAATTTTGGCCCATCTCCATCATAAAATAGCACACAGAAATAAGATCATTTCAAAAATATTTAATGTTGTGTTAAAATGTTTATAGCTGACAAAATAAAGTCTGAACTATTATAGACAGTAATGTGTCCACTTTTTTCATATATTTAATTACATGTGCACATTCTTAAAGGACCTGAAAAATCTATTAAAATGTAGTTGGTACCAGGTTGTTGAATTACTTTAATCATGGTATATTACTGTTTCTTTCATGAGTTTTTTTAAAAATTTTCCAACTTTCTAACATAAGCACATACTATCATAGTTGGAAAAATACACAAGCAGAAAAAGATCACTTTTTAAATGAAGGTGAGTTTATATTTAATAATTGGCCAAAATAACTCATTCCTCAAGCTTCCAGTTAATAAAGATCAGGGCTCTGTTTATTATCTTATTTAAAATAAGAAGTATTCAGTCTCTCATCATTAAAATTGGATTTTCAAAGTAATTTCTAGTTAGTTCTATTTTGTCTTGATGATGCCTATTACAATCTCTGTATAGGGACTCCTTCAAAATTTTCCTCATGTTACTGAGGATTAATACAAAGCAACTTCACAAATGTAGATTAACAATCACTGGGCTCTTTGGATAAAGTAATGTTGCACTCTGCTTTTCATCCTAGTGCTTAAATAATGAGCTTTTGAAAACCTAAAACTAAAAGCCTTAGAACTGTGGTCCTTTGTGACTTCTCTTGTCTGTCGTGAATGATTAAGTGGCTTATTAAGACAATTAAGTTTGAACCTCTAACTAATTGTTTCTATGAGACACAATATCCTATTAGACATCCCTGAATCTTGTGGGGCTTTTTTATTCAAAAATTCTGCTAAACTATGATAATGAGAACCAAAAAGCCACAGTAATTAATTATCATGGATTGGCTCATTTAAAGTAGCATCTCTTTTCTTCTTTCTCCCAGCCTTCATCTCTCTCATGCTGGAACTTGGATGTGGACAAAAAGTTGTGGTAAGAAATCAATTTTCTCTGTTTTTGTTTAAGGTGATCCAGTTAAAGTAAATATGGCTCTTAATGAAGAAACACACCTATCATGTATCTGGCCAACTTACTATCCAAAGGGCCTCAGCTTAAATGTCACCCTTGAGGAAGGTGTCTCAAGCTCCCTATCTGCTACCACAATCACACATGGTCATTTGTTTGATTACATGCATAATGACTGTCTTCCACACTAAAATGTTTTACAAAACCCTACCTGCCTTGTACCCCATTGCACCCCCAGTTCACCTGACACATGGTAGGTGCATGATAAAAAAAAAATCATGAATGGGTTAACTATAAATCACTTTCTCCTTCTTATCATAGTTTAAATATGCAAAATGGGAGTATTTTGTAAAAATAAATTTTAGTCAATCATTAGCTTTTGGAACCTTTTAAAAAATTTTTAATTCTATATGTAAGGCAGAATAACCTAATTGGAAGGGTACCGGATGAATGTTTGAAGATACAGCTGTTTGTGCTGGCTGTCATTTCTTAGTCATGAGATCTTGGCTAATCTCTTAAATTCTCTGAGCCATAATTTCCTCATCTGCAAACTGAAAATAATAATACTTCTCCTGCATGCTTCACACAGTTAATGAAAGGATCAAGAGAGAATTAATGTGAATTTGCTTTATAAACTCTAAAACACTAACCCAAAGTAAGTGGTGTCATTCTAACAGCTTTTATATATGGAGGCTGCTTATTTTTATTGATTGCCTCTCCACACACATACAAAAAAATACTTTTAGGCAGAGATGAAAGCTATTATAGTACTCTGTTATAGCCCACCTCATTAATAGATCATTGAATAAACCACTAATCTATCACTTAGATAAAACAATTGATTACAGCAAAAGCATAATAAAAAAGAGTTTTGATCAAGCTTTGAGTAGTGTTTTCCAAGACAGACAAAGAAGAAAATGCAGTTTCTCTCTCTCTCTCTCTCTCTCTCTCTCTCTCTCTCTCTCTCTCTCTCTCTCTGCATGTAAATCTATCTGCATGTACATCTATCTCTGAGGTCTCAGAGTTGCATTATGGTGATAAAATCAACAAGCAATTGGTTCTGGCCATAAAATACATAAGCTTAAAGACCTACAAGTCAGCAATTTGAGAGTCAATCCATCTTTCATGGGTAGATTTCACTCAGCTAATAGACAGAGAATGATGTATAAAATCATAATGCCAACTTGTAAATTTATAAATAGAAATATGGTTGCCATACTTCCTTAAACACTGACATCAGCACAACCACCTCTTCTCTTCCAAAGGTAGATCATTAAGGAAAGTCAAACTTTAATGGGAAGGGTCCTCGATGAACATATAATCACAACAGATGTGAGTTATACTATTTAGATGATGGTCCAAAGCATCATGTCCACAATAAAACCACTGGCCAACATGTTCTTTCTGTATTTAGATTGGACACAGGTAATATTTGTTCTTCTGGGTCAATTGTTCCTGACTTTATTGCTGAATAGTGTCCCCTTTGACTGTTAATTTTCCTTTAGGTTTATTTATTTATTCAGTCAAGTCTTGCTCTGGCCCTGCCAGTAAATCCAGTTTTTTCCAAGTGGTCACATATTTCTGTTATGATCTACTATCCATTGATTTTGTAATTTAATTCTCAGAAAAGAATCTCATTCCCCATACTTACAAGATCTCAGGGGAACTTCATATACCACTTTATGTGCCCCCATGTACCACTTTCAATAAAAACAAGAAATAAAAAACATTAGCCCAGATATGAACTGTGTTGTCTGTTGCTCATAGAACATTGAATTATGAAGCCAGCACTTAAATACAGAAAGACAATAGAGTCAGCATTTAAAATGATGTTTGTCCAAAGTTATATTAAAACAAGACTACAAAAGAACCCAAGGGATTTTTTTTTAATGTGACCTGTCTTGACAAATTATAAGTTTCTTAAAACCAGATTTTAAGAAACATGGAGTAGCTTTTCATTTAGGGCATTAATGTGTTTAATGAACTAGCAAAAGAAATGAAAAATCAATTTCTTACAACTTATTAATTCGTACTAAGAGATTGATTTCCATTTATAATTCACTATTATTAATCTCTTTCATCGATATCTGACTGGGCAATTATAAAACAACACTCTTGATAAGCTAAGTATCATTAATTATGACAAAAAAATGGAAAAATATTGGAAACATATTTGGATTACCAACCACCTTGTGGATAAGGCTTAAACTATTTTAAAAACAATATAGGCCACGTGCAACCCAAATATCTACACATTTTATAACTGGGATAAAATGTGAAGAAACACATTCTGGGAGCACATGCTTCAAGAACTAGGTTTTTATTTGTTATAAATTTTCATAGATTATGCTGCTTTAGTGATGTTTAGGAAGAGAGACATTAAAATACAAAATTAATGCAATTCAGGTTATTGCCATGAAAAAGTGTATTTGATGTCTAATTTTATAAATCTCTATTTTAGAAAAATATGATCCCACTCCTAACAGATATCTCCAAAAGAGAGTTTTTTTTTTTAATAAGATAAAAAAGAAGAAAAAATGTACTGATGTAAGATCAACACAGCAGAGAGAGAAAGAGATGCAGTTTTGCCTCTGTCTTAAGCGATATAGAATTTTAGTGGCATTTTATAATTACTATCAAACTTGTTGTTTAAATAGGCACACATGGCCCAGATAATTGCCAGCAGCATGCTTGCCTTTGAGTGTAACTCAAGCTCATTTCACTATTTATTTTTTTCCTGACTCATTCCAAAACAGATTTATATTTGGTTCTGTGCCATTTTGAATGTGTCAAAAGAAAGCATGCAAACACCCAAAATCCCACACCTTAATGGAAAGTTACTTTGTAATATCTTTGTAGCATAGTTCTTAACCCAAATTAAGCTAAGACTTTCAAACATTAAAATCTATAAACGTTTAGAGGGTAGGGCATTGGAGGTATTTATCAAACATGAATTCCTAATCTAGATGTTTTCTCCTTGAAACCAAGCATGTTCCAGGACTGCCATCCCACCACCTCTCAGCTTCTGCTAACGGAATGTAACTTGGTTTTGCTAGTCATCCAAGTTGTCAGCATCATGAACTAAAAAAACATATAGATTTTAGATTAGCTGTTGTTTGAGATCCTTGCTTTTATTATTTCAATTAAACTTCTGTAAAGTGTTTGGTTCATATCTTTGTGTTATGGCCTATGGTAGGAAAAAAAAAAAAAAACAAAAAGACATACTCTCTACTCTCAAGAAGCTCCACGTCTACTGGGAAACACAGATGCCATCAGTTCAAATGGCCGTAATACAAAATATGATGACAGTGATGACTAAAATAAATATCATTGGTTGAACACTTACTATGACATATATACATTTTAAAGAATTTTGCATGCATTTCCTATTCAGTGAAGTATTAGGTTGGAGCAAAAGTAATCCAGTTTTTGCCATTATTTTCAATGGCAAGACCTACAATTACTTTTGCACCAACCTAATAGATGTTAATAATCTTATTTTACATGTAAAGAAACTAAGAGAGAAAGTGATTTGCCAGAGACCACACAGCAGAGAAAAATAACAAACCTAAACTATCTTCAGTCAAAGGTGAAAAATCCTTGAGATAGTACATAGGCTAACATCTAAATGGGTCAATCTCTTCATTCACAGGTAGGTACACAACATCCAGCCTCATGCCATGTCTCATATTATGCAGATTGAGCCACCTACAAACCCAGTCTATAGAAGATAAAATAGATGAAACTCCCTCTCATAACTTAGTAGCAAAAAATAATAATAAAATAAAATTAAAATTTTAAAAACCCAGGATTTTCAACATTTAAAATTATTAACTCAGTTTTAACTTTGTGTCTATTTTCATAAATGGCCTTCAGCCAAATTCTCATTTTTCATTCTACGAGGCAATATCTTCTTGTGTATTACATACTTATACTCAAAGTAAGTACAAAAACTGCTACCTCAACTAGGTGGAAAGAGAAGAAAAATGGTATATAACTGCATCAATCTTCTAAACAGAATAACATTTAACATTGTTTATTAATCTCTTTAATAGCCTTTTCCCTGAACAAGGAAAAGAAGCATGATTTTTTAGAGCACTCCAGGTAACTGCTTAGCTGTTGACTGAGAAATATTTACTCATATACACCTCTCAAGCTTTGTTTCTTTAAGGAATGGCACAAACTGTTTAATCTGGCTCAAAACCTACAATCTAGCAAGTGTAATTTCCCTGCAGCCTTAAGCAAAGGCAAACTTCAACTAAGCAATAAACATAGTATACAGATCAAATAGAGGTTTGAACATACTCTATTTGCTTCCCTTGAGAAACAAAAAAAAAAGAGATAGAGGAATGACAGGAAATGGAAGCAAACATACCAGGACCGATGAGGAAGGAAGAAAATAAAAATACCTTAGAATTCATCCAACTTACTCAGCTGAAGTCAAGGAGTCTGAGTAACAAACACAGCTCTGCCCCTTCACTGGAGCTGGGGTTGCACAGGCAAAGTCTGACACAGACATCATTCTCTCTCAAATGTCCAGCTTTTAAAAAGTATTTAAGAAACATGTCATTAACACTTAATTTTCATATACTCAATTATACCAATAGAGATAGATAATATGATGTATCATAATGTGATCATATGGAGAACAGTTACTCCACCCACAGACCCCTTGCTTTCCGTTTCTTATGGTACCAACCAATTTCTCTCATGTTGTCCCTTTCACAAAAGGAGAGGTATGAATAATATAGTGAAATGGAATCAATGGTTTCATCTGAACAATGTTTGCTTAGTTGAAACCTTACTGATAAAAATATAATCGCTATGTGAGAGTGTGCTAAAGAGCTGATTTACTTTATTATTTCATTCAATATGAACTATAGGACAATGCATTTGTATAAAAAATTTGTACCACAGATTTTTAGTGGCAATAAATAGCTAAATAATTGTTCTTTTTCTTCTAAAATTATTTTTTGATAACTAAATGAACTTGTTACAAAATAATTTCCTCAATTGCTTCTCAGTATATTTGTAGTTAATTTGAGCTCAGGATCCTGAAGAGATTATGCAAAAATCCTAATGGAAGCATAAAAGAGACTGAAAGCTTTGTGGATGTTCTACATGCTTCAAACTTCAGCACCAAGTTTTCATCCCATTGGTATCTGTCCAGGGGAAAGTATGTTCTGATTTTCATTCTTCTTCCTGAAGTTTTCAACTTGCTTTCCTAATATTCTTCATCAATACATGAGTTCTTCCATTGCATCTCTCTCCTAGCCACACTATTCTTGGGATCATCTCACCACCACTCTGCCAATAAACATGGGACTCATTAAAAATAGGATGCCAAAGGCATCCTTCCTTGTGATAAAAGGAAACGTGATAGTATTAAGAGTTGTAAAATCCCACGAATTCCAGGTTATAGGATCTAAAGTCTCATACCACTTTCAACCTTAAAATAGGAAGAAGAAAAGGAGGAAGGAAAGACGGAGGGGAAAAAAAGGAGAAAAGAAGGTAAGGGGAGGGGAGAGGGAAGAAGGGGAGGAATTCCTTTTAAGAATCAGATCTCCTTTCCCTGGGTTCCATAATGTCACTTATCCTGTTTATCCTCTTACTTTGCCAAAGCTTATCTCACAGTAATTTCATTTAAAAGAGCACAAGAATCACAAATGACTTTTCACATCCTGAAATATATTTACTCTATACAAATACTTGAATAATAGTTTGGTGGAGTATGTAATATTAAATTGAAAATTACATTTCTTTTTAATTTTAAGGTGTCTCTCCATAATAATCTAACTTCAGTGTTGTTTCTGAGAACTTTAATGCCATTCTGATTCGAGAGTCTTTGTAGGTAAATATTTGTTTTTCTCTCTGAGATGTTTTGGATCCTCTGTTTTTTCCAAGTGTTACAAAACTTCACAAAAAATGTGAATCTTTTCTTGCTGAACTCTTACTGGGTTCTTTTAATCTGAAAGCCTGTACTTTAGTTATAGAAATTTTTTTGTGCTTATTTCTTGAACAATTTCCTAAACTCTGTTTTCTCTGTTCTCTCTTTAATATCTATTAGCTTAATGCTGGAATACCAGATTGATCATTTAATTTTCTTACCTTTTTTTTTTTTTTTTTTTTTTTTTTTACTATTTTCCATTTCTTTATCTTTTGATTCTATTTTCTCCAGGAATTTTCTCAACATCTAGTTGATTTTCTAAATGATTTTATTTTAATCTCCAGGATCTTTTTCTGATTGTTTCTTTACATAAGTATCTTAGGTTTTGCTTTTGTTTTTTATTTTTATTGGAAGCAATATTTTTTGTTATTCTTAAGATTTCAATCATATCTATTTATTTTGTCTTCTTTGTCTTCCTGTATTGTCTATTTCTTTTACTTTTTCTTTTTAATCATTTGCACTTCCCCACCCTGCTGACATGCTTACATTGCTAGGTCTGGTACAAAGGGGAGCTTCTCAGGTTCAGTTTCTCCTGAATATTAATGGCTTGTCTCCTAATTGAGGGGGAGTCACCTGATCTCCAGAAGGGATGGAGACCTGAGGGCCAACTGTACCTTATACAGATTTTCCTCCAATCCAAGAAAGCCTTACTAACTTAATAAGTCATGGAACTCCTTGAGAGTGAGTTTTTCAGGTTGCAGTGGTCCTCAGTGTGGTCTTCTATAAATAACAAACTCACACACTGGAAAAAAATCACAGCCATTCATAAAGAACTTCCTAGATATCTATCCTGATTGTTTCTTGGTGTTTATACATGCACACTGTTCAGTCATGGTTCACTAGACTCCAGTCACATTATCCTTCCTACTATTTTTCTAATACTTCAAGCTCTTTTCTATGATTATTTTGGAATTAAGCCAATACTTCTGTATACAGATTATATATAATCAGATACAAACTAAAGGAAGGAACAGGAATCAAAAATGCATGACCATGCTGGACATGGTGGCTCATACCTCTAATCTCAGCACTTTGGGAGGATGAGGCAGGAGGCTTGCTGAGGCGAGGAGTTTGAGACCGGCCTGGGCACCATAGTGAAACCTCATCTCTACTAAATAATAAAAATAATAAATAAAATAATAAATGCATGATTAGACAGAACTCAATGGCTTAAGGAACCATAAAGTTCTATAAAGTACTATCCTAATAATGTAAAGTAAATAAATTATTGCTATTATACCAATCTACCATAAAAAAACCACATAAGCAAAACGGTACACTTACAAAAATATGCTTCACAAAGGCATATTGATTGAATGTTTTTAAAAGAATTTAGCTATATAATTCCTTTGAATAACTATTGTTTTAAATAACTATTTGAAATTCCTTTAAATAGCTATTCCAAACCAGTAAATATTTTACTATGACAATGTTTATAAACTTCATCATTTCATAAAACTAGATTTAGGTAAATCTAAGTTTTTGCAACCTAATATTTCTGTGAAAAGTTTCTATTGTTAAAATCTTTTTATGTTATTATGATTTGAGGATGATCCTGCCCAAGCCCCTTCTCTGAGAACTGCCACCACCTGCCCCCGGAGTCACGTTTGTCCTTCAGTACCTTGTTCTATGGCTATATTCTATTGGGCAATTTATAGAGGACTAGTAATCAAGAGACTCGGTTGGATTAATGAGAATCTCTCTCCAAGAAATGTGGAATTGGGTCAATGAGTAGGAAGGTCAATTAGTGGTGGTTGCTTCTTTGTTGTATTATAAGGACTCCTAGGTCAGAGGATCTCGCTTTGAGGACACTATGATAGGAATGCTTAGGGAGAGTACAAGAAACTGTCCTTTAGCAAGAAAAGGACAATGAGAGAGGCACTAAAATGGCCCCATTTATTATCAGAAAAGGACACACACTAAGAAAATCTGCAAGGTGAACTGTAGGTCTAGTTCCTGTCATAATGCCCCACTACTTTTCAACCTTTGGTCTCATGGGAAAAGTCGGTATCCTTCTAATGAAGCCTCTGTTTTATGAAACAAAATAAGTCGCTATATAATATGCATGTTTTTTTTTTCAATTTCAAGACACACCTGACAACTCTAATATGAAGATTATAATTAGTGTTAATGGAAGGCCAGCCAAGATTGCATTGCAAATTTTGTGTCCTTTCACACTTCATAAAGGATAACCTCTGCAATGAACATTTAATTGGTAAATTATATGTTCCAGGTCTTCAGATCCATTGCAAAATCTATAGGATTAGCTAAGGAATTATGTTTTGATTTGATGGACACTAGGGCCTCTTTGAGGGTGGGAGGAGGGACAGGATTAAAAAAAATACCTAACAAGTACTATGCTTATTACCTGGGTGCTGAAATAATCTATACGCCAAACCCCCATGACAAACAATTTACCTATATAACAAACCTGCACATGTAAAATAATAAAGATACTGAAAAATAACCATAATAATAATAGAGGTGAATTTCTCAGTGCAGCCAATGCTGTGAGGGTATGAGTGTGTCTGTGGGCATGTATTTAAGCTGACACATACAATATAAATCCTAAGAGGCTGCATGAACATTAAATTACCAACTCAAAACATAGCTTGGAGAAATAATTATCAATCCAATGTGCATTTATGCTTAGAAATGTTTTGTCTATTGTAAATGAGTTGTCAGGGTATTCGATTGCAACATTTTCAGAATTAGAGAATGATTCATATGAATCCCTGTGCTTCAAGGAATAAACATGTTAGCATGAAGTAGAATTATAGGAATATCTAGTAATTGACTGTATACAACATATTTTTATATGACTACACAATAACAATGATAACAAGTATTTGTTTAAAACTTTGTTGTGTTAAAAATGTCTTTAATATACTTTAACATTACCTTATTGGAACTCCACAATAACCTTGTGAAGTACATATTCATCATAATTTACTAAAGAAGAACCTGAAGTTCAGAGATGCCAGCTAATGTGTGTAAGATAACACAGCTTGGAAATGGAAGAGCCCAAACTCAGTCCTAAAATTACTGCATCGAAATCTGTTGTCCTTTCACCACATAATACTGCCACCTAAAAATATTTTCTTAAGCTAGCAAGGATGCAAGCCACTTAAGCACTACACTTTTTTTCAGAATGAAGTCACAGTCTGTAATATAACTCAATAACTAAGCAACCAACATATCATAAAACATGAGACTTTGTGCACTACCTCCCAGTGTTGCCCAGATGAAAGCCTGTTCTCCATATCCAAAGACTTTGCTGCCCTTCAGGAATTCTCCAAGTCAGCAGCAGTGTGAGGCCTGAGGTCAGTTCGCAGGCAGTTGGTCATTGACAACCAGGATAACTAAATAAGAAAGCTACAACAAGCTAGATCCAAAGCATGGTCAAACCAGAGTCGTTCCTGTATCAAAGTCTGTGCAGGGAGGCACATAGACCATTACTGGGCCACAGCAGGAGTAACATGAATGCTTAAAGAGCACTTTGAAAATAATGTACAAACTCATTAATTAATCTCATATCCTGTAATTTCTGTGCCTTTTCACTTTCTGTGCCTTTTCACTAAAAACAAAACGAAACAAAAAGCACATGCTGTGTCTTGTCCTCACTCCATGACCATAAAGTATAATTAACTACTGTCTTCCTTTCAGAGCATTTTTCTATAAATATGGGAATACTAATGCCTACCTCATAAAATCATTAAGAATATTTAAAAATACAATTCATGTAAAGCACTTAGAACTACAGCTGGCAAGATAAAAGTCTCAATAAATGTTAGCTGCTATTGTTTTTTTATCATTATTACTGAGAACCAAAACTATATAGCCCAATGTATATATTAACATGATTTTACTCTTAACAAGAAACTCTCGCCCAAGAAGATGAAAAGACAAATAATTGTATTTTTTGTTTATTTCAAGAAATTCCACCAAATCCATATATCCAAACTTTCAACTATGCTTTCATCATTTCATTTCTCATAATAGATCATGCAACCAGGCTTATCAAGAGATGACTTACCTTTCTACACTCCTTCAAAATCCTTGCCTGTGTCCATCAATTTTATACTATTATATCACAAACTCTAGTCAATCCAGTTAAGTTCTCTGCATTGAAAGACCCGTCTTAAACCAGAACCCCCAAAACCTCATAAATACCCTGGCTTTCACCTCTACCCTAAGAAGATTTACTAAGATTACAACAAGATATTGATCTTCCTTACTGGGTTCAGAATAAATGCAGTTTCCTTTATTTAGGTGGTCTTTTTAGTGAATTGGCAGTTGACATTATTATTATTATTGTTATGTATGTCTCTCAACTTTATAATCCCATGGTTGCCAACTTTTTACCCAATGGGCTCTGGTACACTGTAATGAACTCACAGAGTGCACCAATTTATTTTACATTTTTTAGGAAGACACAATTCCTGACATCTGTCAGATACTGCATGACTACTTAAACATTAGATGGCTATGTTCCTTTCCAAATAATATATCTTTCTGAAACTGGATTTTTCATGGTTGCTGGGATAAAAATCAAGTACAGCATGAAAGTCACTGTGGAAAGAAAACCAAGGGTAACAGTGACATCAGTATTTGATCAATTGTAAAGTGTTCAACCAGCACACACATCCCGTTGATAAGGAATCCTAGTTATTTCAGAAATAAATTTACATGTTTTCTTTTCTTAATTTAAACATATTATTTATTCAAATGGCTACTAAGTTGTTAGGACTTAAATACTGATTTATTTAGAACTAGCTACTTAATAAGTAAAACTGTTGGCTTTTTCTTTTGGACTAAGGGCACTGTGAAAAAAAATCATTAACCCTAAGGGCACCGAGAACAAAGAAAGTTTAGAAAGTTCTGCACTAACATATTCTTTACACAAACTAAGACATTTAAAATTTAAAGACTCCTTAACTCCATGGCAAAATTGCCCTTGTGGATCTATCCATTCTTCAACCCTACCAATCTCTCTATGGGATTCATCCTTCCTTAGAATGTCCTCGTATGACAGTCTGTTTCCCCAGAACTTCCACCATACCCTGCTGAAAGTTCCCATTTTTTGTTATTGAGAATGTTTTCTTAATTTGTTCTTCCTGCTATAACGAAATACCTTATACTGGACAATTCACAAAGAACAGAAATTTATTTCTTACAGTTTTGGAGGGTGGGAAGCCCGAGGTCAAGGTACTGGTAGGTTCAGTGTCCATTGAGGACCCAGTTTCTACTTCCAAGATGGCACCTTGAATACTGTGTTCTCACATGGTAGGGCAGATGGACAGGCCAAATTCACCCTTTAACTTTTTCATAACGCCTCACCACCTTTTGAAGGCCTCGCCTCTTAGTACTGTTGCATAGGGATTTAAATTTCAAACTGAATTTTGTAGGGGACATAAACATTGAAACCATAGCAGAGATTTAATTTATATATACTAAAGATGAAGTTGCCTCTCAGCTAACTTAATTCATTCACTTAAAAGCTAGTTATTGAATGCCTAATATGTGCCAGAGATTGCTCTGGGACTGGATACACACTGGTCAGGAAATTTATTAAATTAATAGTTTTAATGCTCCAGCAGCTCATTTATAATTAGCTAACCATTTCCAACCATAAATGCATATTTGAGTAAAATTATTTTTACAGTTGATGGCAGAATTTTCAGCAAAGGACATGGAGACACACCAATTATTCTGCCCACATTAAATTTAGACCAGGATCAGGGTTGGTTATGAAACCTTCAAATGTGTTATTCAAGCTTTGAGAGAAGCAAACACATGAATGAACAATTTTATTTTGTCCCAGTTTTCTGCTTCACTTCATACACATTTCAAGAATTTCATTGAAATTATCCATTTTTTCCATAGAATCTAAAATCAGTTCCAGATCATCCAGTTCCTCAATCAGGAAATAATAGCCTGTCCCTGTGAGCCCAGCTAATACTCTGCTTTAGCTCAAATTTATTTTACTAAGAGACTCCTGGATTACAAGTTCAAATTACCTTTGATATTATAATGATCTGAACATATTTTGAATTATATTCTGAATTTTTCTTTTTCCACATACAAAAATTTAGACAATGTATAGTTTTTAAACTTTACAGAGAACTACATTTTACAAATTAATAACAGTCTAGTAAAGATGCAAGTAAGTTTAATTCCTGCATGGAGATCCTAATTGCTTTGTCTATTTTCCACTTTCCTTGTAAGGAATTCAGAGAAAGAGAAGCCTCCAAGATGATATTTCATTTACCACCCCCCAAGAAAAAGAAAAAGAAAACAATTCAGAGCCTTTATACCAGGGGTGGCTGCTTTGGCTTGACAATAAGTCAATACAGGTAGTTTGTCAAATTCCAATAAGCAAATTAATGCCTTGTCTGATCTATAGGACAAGCACATATGTGAAGTAGAATTATCATTATAATTTTAAAAGAAAACTAGAATAGAGGAAAGTACTAATCCCTATGAAAGTCTTTAAAACAAACAAACAAACAACAATAACAACAACAAAACCCTGCTCTCTTTTCACTCTTTTTGAATATTACTTTCAAGTAGGGAAAGGGGTCACCGAAACACCTTCAGCTTTTTAAAAGCCATGCTGGGCCAAAGACAAAGCCAGTAACTTTTATGGTCCACCTTTCTTCCTCACCCAAATTGTAGCCCAGATGTACAATCAGAGAACAACATAGCAGCAGGAAAGTGGGTTTCCAAACCAGCAACCCCTGGTGACAATAAATGCTTCTCTTGTTTCCTCACGGAACTTCAGAATGGAAAACTTCATCAAATGGACCCATTTTAAGTCCGAAGGACCACTGTCTTCTAATTTAAGGCAGGAAGAACTCAATATGAAATTCTGCCTGAATAAAGTCATAGAATCTATAGGGACAAATCTGCAGAACGAGATATTGAATTTGCACTTCTGTCTCCCTGTTTAGCAACATGCCCTGCAAGCAGTACACACAATCACATGGCAAGAAGAAGCTTGGACAATGAAAAGTCTGCTTTTCTCAATTTTTCCAATGTATTCAAGTCCTGAAGGCTTACCTTAAAAATCACTAGTGTCAAAGAAAATTAATAATAATGTGCACCCAGGATTGATTCTAGACCATTTCAAAGTCAGCGATTTTCATTCCCAGCATACTAGCTCTCTCCTTTCAAAGACTTTTCTGGCACAGCTCTCCCTACTTAGACTCACTCTTGTCTCTTCCTCTGCCCACTCCTATGCTCACCATTATCCAAACCCACCAGTTCCTACCTTCATATAAATCCAAGCCACTTTGCTACTCCTTCCAGGGATTTTTGAGTTAAATGTCATCTCCAAAAATGGAGTAAAGGGCTGTGACCCCCACTGATGAAATGATAGACATAAATGAAACAGGTAAGAGAGTTACTGAAATTACCTTTTGACCAACACCTTATAAAAACAAAGACTTTATTCTGTTTTTATCCTCAGGGGACTCTGTAATGGAGCAACTATTTTTGATAAATTTTCTTAACCTCAACATTTCTTTCTGTATCTTCATATAAATTTGCAAATATTTGAGATATTATTTTTTAAAAAAACTCTGGACCTATCAGAACCTAGGTTCACTTCAATCTTACTCTGGGCTGCCTTTTGGCAGATAGTACGTGCCCAAAGGGTATGCTGATTAAATTGCATTTGAGCTGGAGTGTGCAACTCAGCTTCTGATTACTAGATAGCATTCTGGCTAACTCCATCTGTCTAGAAACTTACTGCAAAGCCAGGGACTGCGACTAGTACAGTAAGACAATAAGACAATTCAGTTTGAAAACTAGTTTAGCCTCTGCTATGTGCCCAACACTTTACGTGCAAAAAAACCTAGAAGATCCCCTAGCAAAAGATATCAAATACATGTTACTATTGAACACAAAGGTATGCCTTTATTCAGAGCATACTATTTGCTTTTCTTTTTTTTTTTTCTGAACTTTTTATGTTTGGGGGTACATGGGTAAATTGCATGTCACTGGGTTTTGGTGTACAAATGGTTTCATCACTCAGGTAGTAAGCATAGTAATAATATCCAACAGGTAGTTTTTCGACCCTCACCTTGCTCCTACCCTCTCCCATCAGGTAGGTACCAGTGTTTATTGTTTCCTTCTTTGTGCCCATGTATACTCAATGTTTAGCTCCCACTTAGAAGTGAGAACACGTAGTATTTGTTTTTCTGTTCCTTAGGATAATGGCCTCCAGCTGCATCCATGTTGCTATAAAGAACATAATTTTTTTTCTGGCTTCATAGTTTTCCATGATATATATGTACAACATTTTCTTTGTCCAGTTCACCAAATATGCATATCTAGGTTGACTCCATGTCCTTATTATTGTGAAAAGTGTTGTGATAAACACATGCATGCACGTGTCTTTATGTTACAACAATTTATATTCCTTTAGGTATATACCCAGTAAGGAAATTGCTGGGTCGAATGGTAGTTCTAAGTTCTTTAAGAAATCTCCAAGTTGCTTTCCACAGTGATGGAACTAATTTACATTCAGCAGTGTATAAGCATTCCTTTTTCTCTGCAACCACACCAACAACTATTATTTTTTGGCTTTTTAGTAGTAGCCACTCTGACTGCTGTAAGATGGTATCTCATTGTGGTTTTGACTTGCATTTCTCTAATGGTTAGTAATGTTGAGCATTTTTTCACATGCTTGTTGGCCACTTGTATGTCTTCTTTGGAAAAATTTCTGTTTATGTGCTTTGCCCATTTTTTAATTGGGTTGTATGTTCTTTGCTTAAGTTCCTTATAGATTCTGGATATTAGACCTTTGTCAGATGCATAGTTTGCAAATATTTTCTCCCATTTTGTAACTTGCCTGTTTACTCTGTTGATAGTTTATTTTGCTGTGCACAAGTTTTTTAATTTAATTAGGTCCCACTTATCAATTTTTGTTTTTGTTGCAATTGTTTATGGAGACTTCATCATAAAATATTTGCCAAGGCCTATGTCCAGAATAGTATGTCCTGCATTTTCTTCTTGGGTTTTTATAGTTTTAGGCTATAAACCCTTTACAATTTAAAGCTTTACTCAATTTTGAGTTTTTATATGGTAAAAGGTAGGGGTCTAGTTTCATTGTTCTGCATGTGACTACACAGTTATCCCAGAGCCATTTATTGAATAGAGAGTCCTTTTCCCATTGCTTGTTATTGTCAACTTTGTTGAAAATCAGATGGTTACAGGCATGCAGCTTTACTTCTGGATCCTTGAGCCTGTTCCTATGTGTCTACTTTTTTTGGTACCAGTACCATGCTGTTTAGATTACTTCAGCCTAGTAGTATAATTTGAAGTTGGGTAGTAAAATGTCTCGAGCTTTTCTCTTTTTGCTTAGGATGGCTCTGGCTATTCAGGTGCTTTCTTCTTGTGGCTGATGTGAATGGAATTGTGTTCTTGATTTGGGTCTCAGCTTGGATATTACTGGTGTCCAAGTATTACATTCGTATTATAGAAATGCTACTGATTTTTTGTACGTTGATTTTGTATCCTGCAACTTTACCAGAATTGTTTCTCAGATCTAGGAGCCTTTGGGCAGAGTTTATTGGGTTTTCTAGGTATGGAAGCATATCATCTCTGAAGAGAGATAGTTTGACTTCCTCTATTCTTATTTGGATGGCTTTTATTTCTTTCTCTTGCCAACTGGTCTGGCTAGCACTTCCAGGACTGTGTTGAATAGGAGTGGTGATAGTGGACATCCTTGTGTTGTTCCAGTTCTCAGGGGGAAGCTTCCAGTTTTTGCCTGCTCAATCTGAAATTGGCTGTGGGTTTGTGACAGATGACTCATTATTTTGAGGTATGCTCCTGTGATGACCAGTTTATTGAGGGTTTTTATCACAAAGGGATGTTGAATTTTATCAAGACCTTTACGCTTCCATTGAGGTGATCATGTGATCATGTGGTTTTTTAGTTCTGTTTATGTGATGCATTATATCTGTTGAGTTGTATATATCAAACCAACCTTGCATCCCAGGAATAAAGTCATCTTGGTCACAGGAGATTAGGTTTTGTTTTGTTGCTAGATTCTGTTTTCTATATTTTATTGAGGATTTTTTGCATCTATGTTCTTCAGGGATGCTAACCTGAAGTTTTCTTTTTTCACTGTGTCTCTGACAAGTTTGGGTATCAGAATGATACTGGCCTTAAAGAGTGGTTTAGGGAGGAGTACCTTCTCCCCAATTTTTTGTAATAATTTCTGTAGGATTGGTATCAGCTATTCTTCATACATCTGGTAGAATTTGGCTTCAATCTGTCTAGTCCAGGGCTTCTTCAGTTAGTAGGATTTTTATTACTGATTCCATTTTAGAACTCATTATTGGTCTGTTCATGATTTCAGTTTCTTCCTGGTTCACTCTTAAGAGGTCGTATGTTTCCAGGAATATATCCATTTCTTCCAGGTTTTCTAGTTTATGTGCATATAGGTATTCATAATAGTCTCTTAGGGCTTCATGTATTTCTGTGGGGTAAGTTATAATGTCACCTTTGTCATTTCTGAGTGTGCTCATTTGGATCTTCTCTATTTCTTTATTAATCTAGCTAGCCATCTATCAACATTGCTTATTCTTTGGAAGGATCAACTTTTGGTTGGATTTTTGTGTAGATTTTCACATCTCAATTCCAATCAGTTGACCTCTGATTTGGTTATTTCTTTTCTTCTGCTAGCTTTGGGGTTGGTTTTCTCTCATTTTTCTTGTTCCTCTAGGTGCAATGTTAGTTTGCTGATTTTAGATCTTTCTAATGTCTTGGTGTAGGTGATTAGTACCATAACCTTTCCTTTTAACATTGCTTTAGCTGTGTCCCAGAGATTCTGGTATACCTTTTTTATTTTCATTAGTTTCAGTGAACATTTTATTTCTGCCTTAATTTCATTCTTTACCCAAAAGTCATCCAGGAGCAGGTTGCTTAATTTCCACGTAACTGCACAGTTTTGAGAAATCTTCTTGGTATTGATTTCTCAATATTCTTGGTATTTTTATTGTGGTGTGTTCCAAGAGTCTGGTTGATATGATTTCATTTTTTAAATATTTTTAGAAAATTGCTTTATGGCAGATTGTTTGGTCAATCTTAACAGTATGTGGCAGATGCAGGCAAGCAAAATCTATATTCTGTTGTGTGGAATATTGTGTAGATGTCTGCTAGTTTCATTTTGTCAAGTGCCAACTTCAGAGAGTCCCAGATATCTTTATTAGTTTTCTGCCTTAACGATGTGTCTAACACTGTCAGTAAGGTGTTAAGTAAGTCTCCAACAATTATTGTGTGGTTACCTAAGTCTCTTTATAGGTCTCTAAGAATTTATGTGCCCAAGTGTTGGCTACCTAAATATTTAGGATAGTAAAGTCTTCTTATTGAATTGAACCCTGTATCACTATGTAATGCCCTTCTTTGTCCTTTTTGATTTTCACTGGTTTACATTCTGTTTTGTCTGAAATAAGCATAGCATCTTCTCTGTCTTGTTCTCTGTTTGCTTAATATTTCTCCATGCCTTTATTTTGAGCCTATGATTATCACTTCATGTGAGATGAGTCTCTTGAATATGGCTTATGGTTGGGTCTTGTGTCTTTATCCAACTTTCCACTCTATGGCTTTTAAGTGGGGGCATTTATCCCATATGCATTCAAGGTCAATGTTGATATAAGAGGATTTGATCCTGTCATTGTATTGTTAGCTGGTTATGTAGACTTGATTGTACAGCAGCTCTACAGTGTCATTTGGCTATGTTCTTAAGTGTGTTTTTGTGGTGGCTAGTATTGGTCTTTTGTTTCCATGTTTAGCAATCCTTTAGAACCCCTTGAAAGGCATGTCTGATAGTAACAAATTCCCTTAGCATTTGCTTCTCTGAAAAGGATTGTGTTTTTCCTTCACTTATGAAGTTTAGTTTGGCTGGATATGAAATTCTTGGTTGAAATTTCTTTTGCTTAATGATGCAGTATATAGGTCCCCCACCCAGCATCTCTTCTGGCTTGCAAGGTTTCTACTGAAATGTCCACTGGCAGCCTGATGGGTTCCCTTTGTAGGTGGCCTGCCACTTCTCTCTAGCTGCATTTTTTTTCTTATACATTGACCTTGCAGAATCTGATGACCATGTGTCTTGGGGATGATTGTCCTGTATAGTATCTCACAGGTGTTCTTTGAATTTTCATGTTGACCTCTCTAATGGTGGAGGTCTACATGGAAATGCATAATGAAATTTTCAGGGACAATATTCTCAAATATATTTTCCAATCTGCTTGCTCTGTCTCCATGTCCTTCAGAAATGCCAATGAGTCATAACTTTGGTCAATTTACATAATTTCATATTTCTCAGTTCATTTTTAAAATTTTTTCTATTTTTGTCTTCTTGTGTTTGTTCAAAGGAACAGTCTTAGAGTTCTAAGATTCTTTCCTCAGCTTGATCTGTTCTGTTATTAATACATCCAGCTGCATTCTGAAGTTCCTATAGTATGTTTTTATGTCTAGATATTCAGTCTGGTTCTTTCTTAAAATGCGTATGTTATCGTTCAACTATTGGATCATTTTACTGCTTTCCTTAGGGTGGATTTCAGCCTTCTCCTGTATCTCATTGAGCTTCCTTGTCATCCAGATTCTGAATTCTACATCTCTTATTTTACCCATTTCAATCTGGTTAAGAACCATTTCTGGGGAAATAGTATGGTCATTTGGAGGTAAGAAGATACTATGTTTTTAGAGTTGCCAGAATTGTTGTGCTGGTTCTTTCTCATCTGTGTGGGCTGAGTTACTTTAATCTTTGAAGTTGCTGTCCTTCGGATGGGGTTTTTTTGCTTTTATATTCTTTGATGTCCTTAAGGACTTGACTGTTATATAACTTGGTTTTAATCAACTGGCTTCATTCATGGACGCTTTCAGAAAACCAGGGCTCAGACCAGCACTCTTGGGCTGCCTGCTCTAACCCTGAAGTGCTAGGACCAGGCCCACACCTTGTTCTCTGGCTCCTCAGGGTCAAGTTCCTGCTGTGCTGTAGGGGCCAAGGTATTCTCAGTCCACTGGCAACAGCACTCTGACAGAGGCTGCTGGCAAATGCTCTGCAGCTGGGCAGTGCGGGGGGGTCGTGTGAGACTGTGTTGCAGCACGGGGGCCACAGGCAAGTGCCTACCAGCAGGGCTGTGGGGATCCCCACATGCATGCATGACAGCTGGGTAGCAGTGAGACCACGCATGTGTGCTTGCCAGTGGGGCAGTGGTGGGTCCCCGTGCGTGTGTGTACTGGTGAGGGAGCAGGTCTCCCTGTGCAGGTACACCATGGAGACCATGAAAGGATACTGCAGGGTGGCAAGTGCATACTGGCAGGGGAAAACTGCAGGTGAGCATGCACCCAGCAGAGGTCCATCTGCAAAAGTACTCCAGCAGGAAGGTGGGTGCTGCTGATGAAAGAGCCATGGCAGTGGCCAGTGGCAAGAATTTCAGCAAGTGGATGCTGCCAAACAGAGACTCTGGGAGAGTCTGGCTGGTGGGGGACATTCATATCAGACTGGCCCCATCCCATGGCCAGGATAACCCTGCTCTCTCCATGTCCAGCTGCTAACAAAGACTAAAGCCACCAAGTGTCACAGGGCAAGACTTGGAGGATGGGCATCCATGGCTGTGCTCCACTGCAGCTGTTCCCACACCAAACACTCTGAACTCCATGCAGACTGGAGTTCTGTCTCTGCCAACTCTTCAGGCAGTTCTCCCTGCCAATTCAAATGTTTGTGGGGGCTGCGGGCGCTCTCACAGCTAGGATCCCAGAGGTTTGTGTCAAGAGTGGAATTATTCATGCCTTTTCATTCACCTCTTCCCAGTACCTTCTTGGGGACAGGAATGAGTCCTGGTACTCAGCAACCACACACAGGGTTTCCAGTTTCCTACCTTTTCAGCCCCTGGGTTCTGCGTCTTCCCTGTATCCACTCTCAATGCCTTTTTTCCAAAGATCTGTTCAGAGTGTGCCAGTCTACCTGATGATCTGGTCTCTCTTGGTGGGGGAAGCTCTTCCTGGCTGTGTATTCAGCCATCTTCCATAATTAGATTTTAGATTAACTTTTACTATCTCTTAGCCTCAGCACTGTGCTCTCATGGGAAGCAAATTCAGCATCAGCTTTAGCTCCTATTAACTAAGGAGAGTCTTCAAGAAAATGTGAATTGCAATGATGCGATTCAATTCTCCCCAGACTCTCACAATGGGGTGGGGGAGAAGGGTCAGTTACCACAGTCCAGAACCATCCATAAGTTTCCATAAGTTTCCATGTGCTGCTGCAGTAGGACCCTTCATGATCCTACTGAGTGAGGAAAAAAATAAAAGCAGTTTTTCTCCTGAACTTTGTAAAACAAAAAGGTGGCATTTATTTGAAATCTAAGGCATTGTCACATTCCAGAATCAATGATTTGATGATTTAACTCTCTTCTGACTGGTAGGAACAGTAATGGGAATTCAGGGCTCCCCATGGCAGAGTTCACACACTGGCATTTCATTCCTATATACTACCATAGTGAAAGAAAGGCTTTAAATATGACGTTAAAGCTCCTAGGTATAATCCAGAATAATTAAAAACAGAAACTCAAATATTTGTGCACCAATGTTCGTAGCAGCATTATTCACAAGAGTCAAAAGGTAAAAACAAACTGAATATCCATCAACAAATTGACAAACAAAATCTGATATATTCACACAATGGAATATTACTGATCCATAAAAATAAAGTTCTGACACGTGTTACCATATATATGAGCCTTAAAAGCATTCTGCTATGTAAAATAAGTGAGATGCAAAGGACAAATATGGTATGATTCCACTTGTGTGTGGTGTCTAGAATAGGGAAGGTTATAGAGACAGAAAGTAGAATAGAGGTTACTTCAGATTGGAGGGAGGATGGAACTAGGAATTAATGTTCAACGGGCACAGTTTCAGTTTAGAGTAGTGAAAAGGCTACACAAATGGATAGTGGTGATGGCTGTACAACACTGTAGATGTAGTTCATGCCATGGAATTGTGCATTAAAAGTGGCTGAAGAGGCAAACTTCATGTTATGTATATTTGTGCCTAATGTTTTTAAAAAATAGTGCTTAATGGTTTCAGAGACATCACTCACGGGTGTTTAATTGATCCAAAATGAACTTTAGGCAGTGGAGCGGTATTAAAGATTTGTTGATGCTAGAAGTGTTTTTTTTTTCTTTTGCTTGCTGCCCATTTTGCATCATATATCATATTTAACACTCTTTCTTCTGCTTAGTTTAGGCCTTAATCATTTCTTACCTCCATCTATGCAAAAATTTCCAATAGGTTTTCCTAATTCCATTCTTTATTCTATTTTGCACAAAACCACAAGTTTGATATTCCTATACCTTAACTCTAATCCCTGCCTTAGTCACCTTCCATGGTCCCTATCACCTAAATAACAAGTACCTTATAACAGTGGACAATTCTCCCCACACACTTAGCCTATCACCTAACTATTAACACCAGCTTCCCACTTGTCACAACAATGTTCCTGCCATCCTAGACAACTTGTTGCCCTGCCTTCTCCATTTGTGCCATTTCTACTATGTGAAAATATCTCCCTGGCACCCCCCACCCAGGATGCCCCTTATGATGGCATCAGACTAAGCCTGAAACAGCCATCTCCACAAGAAAGACACCCCTGCCACTTGGGCCCTGAGAGGTTTGTTACTGACCAAAAGCCGTCTTCCTGTGAAAAGGTTGTAAGAGCACTACCATGATATGGGCCATGACTTAAAATTTTTACATTTTCATTTTAGTCCAGCTCCTCAGTTGTTTGGTATCACCTCTGTTCCAATATAACAGTATGATTCAGGTTTTGTCATGTGTTTCACTCCTTTGGAAGTTAGCTTACTGTCTCCTTAGCTGGCTATATTTTTCTTCCAATGTATTAGGGACTGATTTGCAGTTTCACCTTCTGAGGGCAGCTGTACTCATGCATACAGGTTAACTCACCATCACGTATCCAGTGCAGCATCCTACCCCATTCAATCTTTAGTAAATTCTTTTATATGGATTATCCTAGATTATTAGCTTTATGGAACACTTCAGTTTGTTTATTTCCCCATTTCTAGTACCTCTGGGAAGAGCTAACATATAGAATATTGCCTCAATATGATATTAATAAATTTATTATTAGAAAAACATACCTATCTATATCTATATATGTGTATAGATATAGAGAGAACAAAAAATTTATTGATTACTAAATAGACATTGAGAATAGATTCTTTAACATCTGTACTTCATTGTAACCAACACTAATTTGTTTACTCATTCAACAAACGTTTTATTATGCACCTATTAGGCATTGTTCTATATTTGGGGAAATAGAAATAATTATAACAAGGTTCCTGCTCTCAATGAACCCATGATAGCAGAAAAGGTAGAGATATAAAGAAAGATATCTAATTCAGTGTTTTAAGTGTGATGACAGAGTTATTCACAAAATACTGGCTGGAGTGAAGATTAGTGAAAAAACCTAGTCTGAGAATTTATGGAAGTTCTCTCAGAGACCTTAATTCAAAAACTGAATCTTCAAGAATAGTAACAGAACATAAAGAATCATATTCAAGCCTAATATTAATTATAAAGAACTCTATATATTAGGGTAGAAATATACCCTACCCTAGTCTCCACCTAGGGATTTTACAGCAGAATAGGTTTTCATGGAGGGCTCCATGTTTTCTCCATTTTCAACTAATTGATCTTTTGCACTTGGAAGACATGTATTTAAGTTCAGTTCTCTATCGCCAACAGTTAGGTAAGAAAAGCAAGAGTGCACATTTTCAGTATATAAGATCTAAATAATTTAGGGCTCATATGTCTGACTTGGAGGCACCATAAAATTTGACCATGGTCTCTTTGGAAGGGACAAGGCAGTGACCTGGAAAAAAATAAAAATCCCTCCTCATGCTTATTTTCACTAAATGGGTTTTCATAATGGGAAGGGGTAGCCATTGGGGTAAAACCAAAGAAGCATTCTGATGAAACTTGTATGACTATTTCTTAAGTCTATGTCATGCCTAAATTTGAATTTCTGTGACATTTAGGGCAGGCAGAGCATCATGTGGCTACTATAATCTTCTCATATAATCTACTTTAAAATCCCCTGTGACTTATTTTCTATTTTTTAAATTACCCCCTGATATGGTCTTTGTCCCCACCCAAATCTCATCTTGAATCCCCACGTGTTGTGAGAGGGACCTGGTAGGAGGTAATTGAATGGGGTCAGGTCTTTCCTGTGCTGTTCTCATGATAGTTAATAAGTCTCATGAGATCTGATGGTTCTATAAGAAGGAGTTTCCTTGCATAAGCTCTTTCTTGTCTGCCACCATATGAAATATGCCTGTCACCTTCCACCATGATTATGAGGCTTCCCCAGCCACATGGAAGCGTAAGTCCACTGCCCAGTCTCAGGTATGTCTTGATAAGCACTGTGAGAATTAACTAATGCAGTAAACTGGTACCAGGAGTGGGGTACTGCTGAAAAGATACCCAAAAATGTGGAAGTGACTTTAGAACTCGATTACAGGCAGAGGTTGGAACAGTTTGGAGGGCTCAGAAGAAGACAGGAAAATGTGGGAAAGTTTGGAATATCCTAGAGACTTGTTAAATGGCTTTGCCCAAAATGCCGATAGCAATATGGCAATAAAATCTAGGTTTATGTGGTCTCAGATGGAAATGAGAAACTTGTTGGGAACCAGAGCAAACGTGACTCTTGTTACATTTTAGCAAAGAGACTGGTGGCATTTTGCCCCTGCCATAAAGATTTCTGGAACTTTGAACTTTGGAGAGATGATTTAGGGTATCTGATGGAAAAAATTTCTAAGCACCAAAGCACTCAAGAGGTGATTTAGGTGCTGTTAAAGGCATTTTGTTTGAAAAGGGAAACAGAGCATAAAAGTTCAGAAAATTTGCAGCCTGATAATGCCATAGAAAAGAAAATTCCATTTTCTGAGTAGAAATTCAAGCTGGCTGCAGAAATTTGCATAAGTAATGGAGAGCCAAATATTTATCACCAAGACAATGGGGAAAATGTCTCCAGAGCATGTTAGAGACCTTTGTGGCAGCCCCTCCCATCACAGGCCCAGAGGTTTAAGAGGAGAAAATCATTTTGTGGGCCAGACCAAGGGGTCACTCTGCTGTGTGCAGTCTAGGAACTTGGTGCTCTGCATCCCAGCCGCTCCAGCTGTGACTAAAAGGGGCCAAGGTACAGCTCAAGCTGTGGTTTCAGTGTGTGGAAGCCCCAATCCTTGGCACCTTCCATGTGGTGTTGAGCCTGTGGGTGCAGAGAAGTCAAGAATTGAGGTTTGGGAACCTCCATTTAGATTTCAGAAGATGTATGGAAACACCTTCAGGCCCAGGCAGAAGTTCGCTGCAGGGGTGGGGCCCTCATGGAGAACCTCTGCTAGGGCATTGTGGAAGGGAAATGTGGGGTCAGAGCCCCCACACAGAGTCCCTATTGGGGCACTGCCTAGTGGAGCTGTGAGAAGAGGGCCACAGTTCTCCAGACCCCAGAATGATAGCTCCTCTGAGGGCTTGTACCATGTGCCTGGAAAAGCTGCAGACACTCAATGCCAGCCCATGAATGCAGCTGGGAAGGAGGCTATACCCTGCAAAGCCACAGGGGAGGAGCTGCCCAAGGCCATGGGAGCCAACCTGTTGCATCAGCATGACCTGGATGTGAGACATGGAGTCAAAGGAGATCATTTTGGAGCTTTAAGATTTGACTGCCCTGCTGTATTTCGGACTTGCCTGGGCCCTGTAACCTCTGTGTTTTGGCCAATTTCTCCTGTTTGGAATGGCTGTATTTACCCAATGCCTGTACTGCCATTGTATCTAGGAAATAACTAACTCGCTTTCGATTTTACAAGCTCAGAGATGGAAAAGACTTGCCTTGTCTCAGATGAGACATTGGACTTTTGAGTTAATGTTGAAATGAGTTAAGACTTTGGGGGACTGTTGGGAAGGCATGATTGGTTTTGAAATGTGAGGACATGAAATTTGGGAGGGGTCAGGGGCAGAATGATATGGTTTGGCTGTGTCCTCATCCAAATCTCATTTTGAATTCCCATGTGTTGTGGGAGGGACCTGGTAGGAGGCAACTGCATCACAGAGGCAGACCTTTCCCATGCTGTTCTCATGATAGTGAATTAGTCTCATGAGATCCGATGGTTCTATAAGGGGGAGTTTCCCTACACAACCTCTCTCTTCTCTTGTCTGCTGCCATGTGAATTGTGCCTTTCACCTTCTGCCATGATTGTGAGGCTTCCCCAGCCACATGGAACTGTAAGTCCATTAAACCTCTTTCTTTTGTAAATTGCCCAGTTTCAAGTTTGTCTTTATCAGCAGCATGAAGATGGACTAATTCACCCTCAGAGTCCCAAAGGGTTGCAATCATAAAAAACTGGAGATACTTCTTAGTTGCCAAAATAAGCAGAAATAGGTTAGTCAAGGAGGGGAAGAGGTGAGGACATTTCATGAAGAGCAACGACACAGAAATGTGAAATCATGTAACCATAAACACTGCTTGCCAGGTGCCAGTTGAAGAGATGATGAAACAGGAAGTAGGTAGAAGCTAATGGAGGGTCTTAAATTCTACAGAGAGAAAACTGGCATGTATTAAATGATATTGAAAGTTTTAAGAAGAATAATGAACGTTAGATTTGTGTCTAAAAAGTTTAGTCTCTTACCTGTTTAGAAAATGGAGTTGAAGGGGGCGGGGGGAATGAATATTCAGAAACCACTTAGAAAAGCATTATAGGAATTCAAGCTAACTAGAACAGGGATAATAGAAACAAAGCAATGAAGACGTTTTGGACAATACTTAGAGATTGATTAGATATGGTGGGTGAGGGATAAGGAAGTCTCAATGATTGATCTGAAGTTCTCAGGAGAACTAGGTGGATAGCAATACCACCAGTTGCAATAAAGACTGGAAAGGGATTTTTTATAGAGGGAAGTAGAGTTCTATTTTAACTGTGCAGAATTTGAAAGGCATATTAGATGTAGAGCTGAACGTGTTGCATGAAGAATCTACACACAAAAATACTTGCCAGGAAGAAGGATATATGTAGTACTCAAAACCATGAGGGCAGATGAGATCAGCATAGAAGAGCACATAGATGGAGTAAAGATATTGGCTGAGAATAGAAAACTCGAACTTGAAGAACAAACACAAAAGGAATTAAAGGTGCAGAGAAGAAAGTACACTAAAATCACAGAATTCAACTTTTGAAACTGATTGTTTAAGAAAGCAGAGATTGCAAAAAGAAATTCAACAGAGAAGCCCAATAGCATGTAGACTGAAAGTGCCCATTTGACAATGAGGATGTCATTGCTGGCTTTATGAGGAATAATTTCTGTAAAATGGTGAAAGCAGATGCCAATTTGCAATGGGAAGAAAATATATGGAAAGTAAGAGAAGGGAGATAATATTTTTCTACCAATTTATGAGAACTCTGGACTTTGCTGCTTTTGAATTCAGCATCCCAACACTCTAAAGTCTCCAATGCAGGGGATGAATCTTAAAGATACTTATTTTGTTATTTTTATCGTTGTTGTTATTCCTCTTCTTCCTGTTTCTATTTTCATTCTCCAAGCCTCCCGTTAACCTGGACTGCAAGTTGTGTACTTCCCTGCTTCTGGGAGGCAGCAGATAACCCAAGGTCTTTTATCTGTCTACCCTTGTTTCTATGAAAGACATTTCCACAACACGAGTCTCTTGGATTTTGCTGGAGAAAAACAGAACTCAATCTCTTTCATAGTTATTCATTATTTTTCCTGTTTCTTACCTTTCTTGTCATCCAGGGAGAGAGAGAAAGAGTGATAGAGGTGTTGTGTGTGTGTGTGTGTGTGTGTGAGAGAGAGAGCGAGTGAGAGAGAGAGAGAGCGAGTGAGAGAGAGAGAGAGCGAGCGAGAGCGAGACAGTGCGAGAGAGAGTGCGAGTGAGAGCAAGAGAAAGTGCGAGAGCGAGAGCGAGAGCAAGCAAGAGAGAGTGTACTCCTGTCTCCTTGGGTTCTTTGCAGCCCTTCTGACACTTACCAGCTCTATAGTCAATAACCCCTACAACTGCAGGGGCTGTGAATGTGTTCCTAATCAACTGAGAAGTACTCAGTAATTAATAAATAAATATTTTAAAATGTATCTCTGTGTCAGTCTTGTTATATATCTTTTCATGTTTCTTTCCTTGTCTATGCTGTAAAAGTCTAGGAAACAGTAGCTGCCTTTATGTTCTGTAGCATTTTTTTGTGTGTGTGCCTATATCACACCCACTGTGAATGACATAATTTTTTCAGTGGTTGAATGAATTCACACAGTAGTATGGAAAACAAGAAGGAGTACTCAGCACTGTGAGAATATATACAAAGCATAAAAATAGCTTCTGCTCTTGAATATTTGGAAAAATTATACCAACATACAAGAAAAACTTTGGGGAAAATGTTAACACTGTGTGATTGTAGCCATAAAACTGTTCAAAGAGCTGAAAGAGTCATGTGCCCTGGAAATGGCAGGAAAAGTTTAGTAAACAAGGCAAAACTCAATTCGGCTCTTTGAGAAGGAGTTGGCATTAAATAAGTGGAGTGAATATAAATTCAATACCTGGGTTGGCAGTGCCAAATTGCAAGAGAATGAGTCCCTAGGTGGAAGGGACAGGGAAGACATTGGCAGTGCAAACTAGAAAGAAAACTCTTCTCTTCGTTGGAGAGACAGAAAAAGATGACAGACTCTGTGAATATATTTCAAGCTCATATTCCTTTCTGTTGAACATGGTATAGTGAAATATGTTGTACCGACTGCTCACTAGTTTGAAATCCAAGTTCCTCCTCAGGGTGTTATGGTAGAGATAGTACATCAGACTTGGCAGGACCCTCCTGACTGTCCTAGTCAAGCATGCTGATGCTGGCAGTGAATCTGGGAGACAGTCTAGGGGAAAGGCAAAAGAACAGATTTATTTTTCAGCAACATTTATTTCCTCTTGGCTCATCAATAGTGATACAACTGATAAAACACAATAAGCAAAGACAGAAAAGTCTCTTTTCTCTCCAAAGAGAAGAGATTGGATGGAATGTAGCTAGGAAAAGTTGTGAGTATTTAAAGTGAAAACACTTGCAATAGAGCTAACTCTCGTTTCTTACAGATAGACAATGCAATAATATATCTGAAATAACACTAACAAGAGTAGCTGTGCATGAATAAGGAAGTCACTAAGAATTTGTGTTCTACTGTTTTTTAAAGGATTAATAGAGGCTCAATCAAACAAAACAGGATAGAAACCAAGAAAGATAACAATATGGATTGGAGGAAGCAATAGCTTTAATCGGGAGTTCAGTTAAGGACAGCTGCAGAATACTAACCACACAGGAGGCCTGGGATGAACAGTCCTGACTGAAGCAGTAAGCAAGGGCTCTGAGGAAAAAGAAGCTTGAGTTCTGCAGAATATCAAGCATATCACTGAGAAGCAGAATGACTTTTCATGATATGCTAAACACTATTTTGTGGTCTACAAGACGGAAAATTCCAAATATAGAAATGTCAAGAAAAACAAAAGCTCAACAAGAAAATAATTTTCCATAAAGGAATTAAATTTGGCAGTTAATTTTTTATTATAAAAATCTTAAAATATACACAGAAGTGGAGAGAATAGCATAATGAACTATATATCCCTCTATCAGATTCAGCAATGGTCAAGAATATTCCACATTTGCTTTATCCTTGTTTCTTGCTTGCTTTGTTGAAGTATTTAAAAGCAAATTGCAGACAGCAAATAATTTTTACCCCTACTTTTGTCAGTGCCAATCTCTAAAAAAGATGGACATTTACTTTTCTGATCATAATACTGTTATAACACCTAACAAAATTAATAACAATTTCTGGTATAATCTAAAATTCAGTTCATGATCAAGTTTCTCCAGATGGCTCAAAAATGTGTTTTTACAGTTGACTTGTTCAAGTTAATTCAAAATTCTTGTATTGAAAAAAAAATCTGTGTTCTTTCCAAAGTGTTTTTATTCATGAATAAAACTGAATTCTGTAATAATAATATAGAAAAATCTTCATTGTGCTACTTATAGTACCTACATATATTTATTTTAAATGTTCACCTATAAAATCCATTTTGATAGTTGGTAGAATTTCAACTCACCCAAAAATATTCTTCATGTGGCTTTAGTTTGCCATTCTTATAGTATCCAACAAAGAAATTACTGTCACTCATTAACAGTGCTAACAGTGCTTGGCATATAGTAGATTCTCCATCAATATTTGCTGAGTTCAATTCTCAGATTTATTTTCTTTGCAGCTAAACATACAATCAAAAATAATGAATTTCTATAGAAATATCATTTTTCCCCGACACTCAAATACCAGAGCTTAGAATTTTTGTTTTGTTTGCAATAACAGTAATGGTATATAATCATAATTTATTCTCTTCTACTGGATTGTAAATCCATGAGAGTAGAAATATTGCCATTTTGCTTGATGCTTGGTATTTCATAATACCAAGATTTTCAATAAATATTTGTTAAATGAATAAACAAACAAAAGTGACCTCCTTGACATCTTTGTGTGTGAAAGAGAAAGAAATGGGAAAAATGTTTTTAGTACTTTAACACAGGCGTATATTTACCTCCAAAACTGAACTGTTTTATAACTTTTTGTAGAGGTTTCTTCTGACTATTCTGCTTTAGAACTACAAGAAATGAACAGAATTAGATTGCATCTAATTCTAGACAGACTGGACACAATTGAGAACTTTCTCAACTCCTGAATTGAGAAAATTCAGGAATTAAATATATCAACTCATTTTTTTCCATTTATTGACCATTGGAAGCTTATTTTCTAAAAAGTTCTAAAAGAATTTCAAATTAAGCAGCGACAAAATAAATGTAAGTTCTGATTCAATAATGTTCTTAATAAAGGCAAACTTAAATAAGAGAATGTTCTGCTTTATTATAATATGGACCTTATTCAGAAACCCTTGAATACATCAGTTATAACCAAAATCCAAACATAATAAAAGAGGGAGCACTTTTCTAGAAGTGTCTCATCATGATTCTCATCTTAAAAACTTTCGTTGCCTATTATTTGCAGCCATTTGAAAACTTTTTAAACTTCACAATTCTTTCAGAGAAAACTGCTTGCAAGAAAGCAGTATGGAAAATAGATTACACAACAGAGTTGCTTGGGTAAAATGTGTGGTGGAATAAGGTCAGGATCCCTGAGGAACCAGAGGACCCTGCTGTACACAGGGAATTTGGGAGCCAGGAAGAACTTGGTTCTAAGCACTGGCCTTCTAACTAGACTGATCGGGTGACCTTCCAGCACAATTCTCGTCTGTAAAATAGAAAATATTCCCTATCTTGTGGGGTTGTTATGAAAATTAAATAGTTATTTGCTAGATCATTATTTGAAGTACTAAGTACAAAGCCCAAGATGCAATAAGAGGTCACCCAATGGCTTTGTGGCCAAAAAAAAAAAAAAAATGTCAACACTGGGCCCCTTCCCCTGATATTTCCATTGACCACTTTAACACACTTCACACACACACATATATATACACACACACAGTCACTTGCAGAAGCACTTGCCCTTGCTTTTGGAGCACCCAGGTGAGACAGCTGAAGGGCCTGGAAATTTATGTCACCAACCCACTCCATGCCTCAAGGACCTGGTCCTTAATGACTGACAGGTGCAGGAGTATTTTAGGCTTTTCTTTCACTCTCTAGTGCCCCCTACAGAATCAAGGTGAAGTCACCTCTGAAATTTTGCCTAAAAAGCAAGCTCCCTTCCTTGGATTCTTGTCCTTCCCTCTCCTGCTGTCCCATTCATTTACAGGTCTTTGCGAGTGTACTTCCTTAACAAAGTATTTACACACAGTCCTCACAGAGTAGACCTCGAGAGAACACAACATAAATGGGGAGTAATGGATGGTTATACACATGGCATACAAGGTACCAAATAATAATCCCAGTCTAATTTTCAGGCACTTGGACCCATAATAACTTCTCCTCAGTCTCTCTAATTCAGCTGCAGAGAAGCTGTGGGACCCCCATACCCCATGAATGTCCATGCCTCTCTTCTTCCTGTTTGGAATGCCTTTTCCTGTGAAAAATATCTATTATCCTTAGGACCCAATTCAAACATCCCCTTCTCTATGAAATGCCCATAATCCCGGCAGAAATCCTTGTTCTTTCTCTTAAATTTTATCCACGTACCTTCTACAAAGAATATCATATTGAATTGGTGAATATGCCTGGGAGTCCTTTGAGAAAAGTGAGTCCTATTTACCTTTGCATTTCATTCAGTTGCCCTCCAGTCATCCTCTTGTCTGCCCTCACTCTTGTCACACATGTCAATTTTTTTTTCACTTAAAACCTTGAGACAAGATAGCTTTGGAATTCAGAACGTTTCAACGCTTAGAATGGTATTACAAGTCATGTACTACATCTTAAGGAACATTCCCAGCAGGTTCTGTGGTGGCACTCCAAAAAAACAAATACATCACAATTTCTTCATTGAGAGGAATGTGTATTCACACTAAGTAGGATAAACCAAAAATGTACATAGCCTTATATCCATTCAGGTCAAGTTTTGCTACTAAATGATCTCAGGGTCTTTAGAGCTCTTTGGATTTCAGATTTATGGATAAGAGGCTGTAAACCTTTAATAGAAGTTCAATATGTGTTTATTGAACTGGGTTCAAGAAAGCGTCCTCTCATTGTTGTTTTCACTAAATCTCTTTTCTGTTACAAAAAAAATTAGGAGCAACATTTTTTCAGCTCTTGGATTCAGTTGTTTTTCTTTCCCCAGAAGTAAAGACGAACTGCCAAAATCACCAGATTTCCTTGTTCGGTTTCTGGAGAAATTATGCTGCTTTGCTGCTGCTCTGAGTGTCAGACCTATGAACGTAGGTCTTCAACATCGATATATAAAAGTTGAAGAGCCTGGAATACTACTAATTTGACTATTAAATCTGAATGTAGCAAATCATTTAAACGTGCCTTTCCTTTGGTTTGCACTTGGCTAATAATAATTTTACACACATAAAAACTAAATCCCCAAAAAAGGTGGAATTACATTTGATGAGTCGAAGAATTTTGAAGGGCATCTAATTCAGTCCCTTCACTTTATATATGATGAAACCCAGGCTCAGAGAGGTTAACGGACTTTCCTGAGTTCACATAGTAGGTTAGTAGCAAAGCTGAAACTAGAATCAAGGTCTCAGGAGGTGAGTCCTCCTTCCTCCACACTATATTGCCTGCGTAGAATAGGAGTTCTTCTAACCCTGACCCTTAAGTCCAGTTGTTCAAAAGGCACAGATATCC
Organism: Chlorocebus sabaeus; assembly: GCF_047675955.1. Classification (NCBI taxonomy): domain Eukaryota; kingdom Metazoa; phylum Chordata; class Mammalia; order Primates; family Cercopithecidae; genus Chlorocebus; species Chlorocebus sabaeus. The sequence continues at coordinate 97,222,067 of NC_132916.1, read as the reverse complement.
TATTCTCCAAATAACTGCATTGTGTGGGTAGCATGTGTCTTGAATTCTGTGTACCAAGGCTGTCATAATAGTAGCTTTGCCTTTACTGAGGGGAATAGTAGGTTCCCCTTTACTGAGCCTGTATGATATATCAAGGTCTGTACTCAGAGCCTAATAAAGGGAAGATATAAATGGAAGATAATATTACTATAGGTGATTATGGGTCTAACAGCATACATTAAAGGTTTAATAAAATTATCTTTGAAAATGTGCTAGGAGTTTTTTTATATATACTCACATTGAAACAAGACAAATTAGGCTAATTCATCAAATTCTTAATATGAAATTCCTTGTAGACACTTTATTGAAATACTGTCACTCATTTAAATGCTACATACATTTTAATTTGCTGGCTCTGTAGTATCACTCAAATAGAAATTTTGAATTAAATTATTATCATAAAATTTGAACATGGAAATATTAGTCCAAGGAAATAGCTGGTTTTCATGTGTATACCATAAAATGTCAACATGATTTTAAATATTATCTAATGACTGGTGTTTTCTCAAGCATCAAGTAGCTAGTTTCCTATTACATCATAATATCCAGAGGGCATTTTCTCCTCCACTGCCCCGCCTCTTCCTTCTTACTTTAGGGAAGACGAAGACAAAGAGGTAAAAGGGCAAAGAGCAGTCATGAGTTTCATTTCCCAGAAACCATGAAGACTCAGGTGGTGGAAAATAAATAAAGAAAAAGTTTAGAACATCAGTGCCCCTCCACCTCAGACCATTTCAAGTAAAAACAAAAGAATCTGAAGTATTCTTCTTGCAGTTTATTCCTTAAAAAAATAAAAATAAATAAATAAATAAATAAATAAATAAATAAGCAGCAATTACCTTCAGGGAAAATATGTGAACCTCCCTAACAAGTCAAGGCTACTGCTGGTTTGGACTCAAATAAACAATTGATCATCATAAAGGACTCTGTTAAAAAATGTCCTGTAATCAGAAACATTCTGATGACAAATTTATTTCCTCTCATAACAAAGCAGAGTGGCATATGAATGAATTCATTTCTGCAAAAATGTATTGCAAGAACCCAAGGGCTGAGGTCCAGCCCCACTGAGTCTCCTCTGGGCTGGAGGTAATTGTAACATTGATTCTTTCAGAGACCATGTCAAGTCTCATTTGAGTTTCTTAAGTGAATGGTATAGCTGAATGTTTCGTTTCACTAATGATCAAATTTCCCAAACAGTGTAATTAGACCAGCCAGGTCACTGAGAATTCTTAATTAATGAGAAATTCAAAGCCAATTTCACACACTCCCTTTGTCTAATTTTTCATTCACCTGTTGCTGTTAATTTAAAGGCAGTAAAATCTCTTGGAAAGGTTTGTTCAAAAGACTTGTTTACTTAAATTTGTCTTTAAAATGGTTGGTTTCACACAATTCACGGCTCCAAACTCACTCCTCCCCACCCTCTACTTCTAGTACTTCTGTAACCAGGTTATGTGAAATGCTTTATTCTTTTGATAACAAGAATGACAAGTATAAAGTGAGAAGCATCAACTTGAAGTGTCAGGTAAGCAAAAGACAACATGAAGGAAAGAGCTATGTAAAAACAAATGCAGAGATTTTGTTTCGTTCTGGTTTTCCCCTTACTGTCTCTTCAGTACCTAGGACAGAGCCCAGCACACACTAGGCACTTGGTAAATCTTGAAAGAATAGCTGTCTTGTTCTTTATCACTCACGTGTGTCACTTCCTCTCAGGTAATATCCTTAAAAGTACATTAGCTCTCTTTGCCAGACACACCCAGGGAGGCATCGACCCTGTAGAATTTATCCACAAAGTACCTATCAGGAGACCATCTCTAGCATCACCACAACATGAAACATCTTCTGACCCAAGACAGACACTGCACTCACTGTACTATGCTGGTTTCCTTAAATGTGTCCCCCATTTCAATCCAGATATTACCTAGAAATCACTTTTCTGTACCCATGTGAATAACTGATATTTGATTGTGTGGCAGTCTGGGTCTAATCTGGAGATAGAAATTACAAAGTGGGTTAAACAGAGGAAAATTAATATAAAGAATAAAATATAATAAAGGAGTATAATAAGATATAAGGAATTCTACATGGTATCCCAGGGCATATGGAGAGTACCCAAAAAATAACAAATTTCAAAAGGCATCCCTTCTCCAAGGTTAGAGTTTAGACCTCATTGGAAAAGGTATATTTCAGCTCATGGAAAACCAGAAATTTTCTGGTTCCAGCCTGGAGCTAGTTTGCAGTCATTGAGCAAGCAGGATGCAACCCTCTAGAGTGAAGACAAAGAGCAAGTGATCAACAATCAGTGATGTGGGCATGCAGAAAGGGTCAGAGCCCTCCAGGGTATAGAGGGAATCTGGGAGCCAGTAGGATTGGGAGGACTTTGGGCACTGGTGCAAGTAGGAAGCCTTTGAAGCACCACTTCCCAATTCAAAAGGGGCACAGAAAGGTTATCACCAGGCCATGGCTGCAAGGTAGCTGAGGATTCTGGGCCCATGGCTGGAATGGACCTCTCTATACCAGATGTTCACACTCAGACACTGCTAAGCCCTTCCACCCCACCTCCCTCTGCCATAGCAGAAAACAGCAGGAGAGCCACTTCCTCCTGCAATACCTCCCCATCACCCTCTGCTGAGAAAGCTTAGTGTTATACTTACTAGGAAGAAGAGATGCCTAAAGGAGTTCCCTCTGTTATCACAGGATATAACTTGAAGTGTAAATTTGGAGCTAATGTCACAGACTATTATCTCAAAAGTAACACTTGCGCACTTTGTGCATGGACCAGCCTACGAGTAGAAACGTTTCCCAATCTGAACACAATGCCGCCTCCAGAGAACTGTCTCTCCAGAACATGCATCGCTCCAGACATTACCTCAAAGTTAGTTCTCAAATTGGGGGCAGGTCTAAACTTAGAGCCAAACCAGGTTTGGAAACATTTTTCTCCCCAAATATATCCAGAGAGATTCCAAGAATTGTCCTAAATAGCAACAAGACCCTTACAATAGTATGGTGATTACAGTTATCATAGAGATTAATTCATTTCCATTCACCTGCCTTTTACATCTATGACCACCCTGGAAATTTTCAAGGAGACATCATTTTTTCCCAAAAATTATATATTTCTTTTTTTAACATTCTACTTTAAGTTCTAGGGTACATGTGCACAATGTGCACATTACATATTTATACATGTGCCATGTTGCTGTGCTGCAGCCATTAACTAGTCATTTACATTAGGTATATTTCCTAATGCTATCCCTCCCCACTTCCCCTACCTCACAACAGGCCCCGGTGTATGATGTTCCCCTTCCTGTGTCCAAGTGATCTCATTGTTCAATTCCCACCTATGAGTGAGAACATGCAGTGTTTGCTTTTCTGTCCTTGCAATAGTTTGCTCAGAATGATAGTTTCCAGCTTCATCCATGTCCCTACAAAGGACATGAACTCATCCTTTTTTATGGTTGCATAGTACTTCATGGTGTCTATGTGCCACATTTTCTTAATCCAGTCTATCATTGGTGGACTTTTGGGTTGGTTCCAAGTCTTTGCTATTGTGAATAGTGCCTCAATAAACATACGTGTGCATGTGTCTTTATAGCAACTTGATTTATAATCCTTTGGGTATACACTCAGTAATGGGATGGGTGGGTCAATTGGTATTTCTAGTTCTAGATCCTTGAGGAATCGCCACACTGTCTTCCACAATGCTTGAACTAGTTTACAGTCCCACCAACAGTGTAAAAGTGTTCCTGTTTCTCCACTCCTCTCCAGCACCTGTTGTTTCCTGACTTTTTAATGATCACCATTTAATGATCACACATGATCGTTAGTGTGAGATAGATGGTATCTCACTGTGGTTTTGATTTGCATTTATGAAGAGATTTCTTCATGTCTGTTGGCTGCATAAATGTCTTCTTTTGAGAAGTGTCTGTTCATATCCTTCACCCACTTTTTGATGGGGTTGTTTTATTTCTTGCATATTTGTTTGAGTTCTTTGTAGATTCAGGATATTGGCCCTTTGTCAGATGAGTACATTGCAAAACTTTTCTCCCATTCTGTATGTTGTTTGTTCACTCTGATAGTAATTACTTTTGCTGTGCAGAAGCTCCTTGGTTTAATTAGATCCCATTTGTCAATTTTGGCTTTTGTTGCCATTGCTTTTGGTGTTTTAGACAAAGTCCTTGCCCATGCCTGTGTCCTGGATGGTATTGCCTAGGTTTTCTTCTAGGGTTTTTATGGTTATAGGTCTAACACTTAAGTCTTTAATTCATCTTGAATTAATTTTTGTATAAGGTGTAAGGAAGGAATCCAGTTTCAGCTTCCTACTTATGGCTAGCCAGTTTTCCCAGCACCATTTCTTAAATAGGGAATCCTTTCCCCATTTCTTGTTTTTGTCAGATTTATCAAAGATTAGATGGTTGTAGATGTGTGGTATTATTTCTGAGGGCTCTGTTCTGTTCCCGTGGTCTATATCTCTGTTTTAGTACCAGTACCATGCTATTTTGGTTAGTGTAGCTTTGTAGTATAGTTTGAAGTCATGTAGCATGATGCTTTCAACTTCGTTATTTTTGCTTAGGATTATCTTGGCAATGTGATCTCTTTTGGTTCCATATGAACTTTAAAGTAGTTTTTTCCAATTCTGTGAAGAAAGTCATTGGAAGCTTGATGGGGATGGCATTGAATCTATAAACTACCTTGGGCAGAATGGCCATTTTCACAATATTGATTCTTCCTATCCATGAGCATGGAATGTTCTTCCATTTGTTTGTATCCTCTTTTATTTCGTTGAGCAGTGATTTGTAGTTCTCCTTGAAGAGGACCTTCACATCCCTTCTAAGTTGGATTCCTAGGTATTTTATTATCTTGGAAGCAAATTCGAATGGGAGTTCACTCATGATTTGGCTCTCTGTTATTAGTGTATAAGAATGCTTGTGATTTTTGCACATTGATTTTGTATCATAAGACTTTGCTGAAGTTGCTTATCAGCTTAAGGAGATTTTGGGCTGAGACGATGGGGTTTTCCAAATATACAATCATGTCATCTGCAAACAGGGACAATTTGACTTCCTCTTTTCCTATTTGAATACCCTTTATTTGTTTCTCCTGCTTGATTGCCCAAGCCAGAACTACCAACACTATGTTGAATAGGAGTGGTGAAAGGGGGTATTCCTGTCTTGTGCCAGTTTTCAAAGGGAATGCTTCCATTTTTTGCCCATTCAGTATGATATTGGCCATGGGTTTGTCATAAATAGCTATTATTTTGAGATATGTCCCACCAATAACGAATTTATTGCGAGTTTTTAGCATGAAGCGTTGTTGAATTTTGTCAAAGACTTTTTCTGCTCTATTGAGATAATCATGTGGTTTTTGTCTTTGGTTCTGTTTATATGATGGATTACATTTATTTATTTACATATGTTGAATCAGCCTTGCATCCCAGGGATGAAGCCCACGTGATCCTGGTGGATAAGCTTTTTGATGTGCTGCTGGATGCAGTTTGCTGGTATTCTATTGAGGATTTTTGCATCAGTGTTCATCAGGGATATTGGTCTAAAATTCTCTTTTTTTGTTGTTGTGTCTCTGCCAGGCTTTGGTATCAGGATGATGTTGTTCTCATAAAATGAGTTAGGGAGGATTCCCTCTTTTTCTATTGATTAGAATAGTTTCAGAAGGAATGGTACCAGCCCCTCCTTGCAGCTCTGGTAGAATTCGGCTATGAATCTGTCTGGTCCTGGACTTTTTTTTGGTTGGTAGGCTATTAATTATTGCCTCAATTACAGAGACTATTATTGGTCTATTCAGAGATTCAACTTCTTCCTGGTTTAGTCTTGGGAGGGTGTATGTGTCCAGGAAATTATCCATTTATACTAAATTTTCTAGTTTATTTGAGTAGAGTTGTTTATAGTATTCTCTGATGGTAGTTTGTATTTCTGTGGGATCGGTAGTGATATCCCCTTTATCATTTTTTATTGCGTCCATTTGATTCTTCTCTCTTTTCTTATTAGTCTTGCTAGTGTTCTATCAGTTTTGATGATCTTTTCAAAAAACAGCTCCTGGATTCATTGATTTCTTGAAGGATTTTTTGTATCTCTATCTCCTTCAGTTCTGCTCTGATCTTAGTTATTGCTTGCCTTCTGCTAGCTTTTGAATGTGTTTGCTCTTGCTTTTCTAGTTCTTTCAATTGTGATGTTAGGGTGTCAACTTTAGATATTTCCTGCTTTCTCTTGTGGCCATTTAGTGCTATAAATATCCCTCTACACACTGCTTTAAATGTGTCCCAGAGATTCTGGTATGTTATACCTTTGTTCTCACTCGCTTCAAAGAACATCTTTACTTCTGCCTTCATTTCGTTATGTACCCAGCAGTCATTCAGAAGCAGGTTGTTCAGTTCCCACATAGTTGAGCGGTTTTGATTGAGTTTCTTAATTCTGAGTTCTAGTTTGATTGCACTGTGGTTTAAGAGATAGTTTGTTATAATGTCTGTTCTTTTACATTTGCTGAGGAGTGCTTTATTTACAACTATGTGGCCAATTTTAGAATAAGTGTGATGTGGTGCTGAGAAGAGAATATATTCTGTTGATTTGGGGAGGAGAGTTCTGTAGATGTCTATTAGGTCTGCTTGGTCCAGAGCTGACTTCAATTCCTGGATATGCTTATTAACTTTGTCTTGTTGATCTGTCTAATCTTGACAGTGGGGTGTTCAAGTCTCCCATAATTATTGTGTGATTGTCTAAGTCTCTGCAATGGGTTCGAACATCCTCCTTTAGCTCAGAGAAGTTTGCTATTACCGATTGTCTGAAGACTTCTTGTCTCAACTTGTCAAAGTCATTCTCTGTCCAGTTTTGTTCCATTGCTGGCGAGGAGCTATGTTCCTTTGGAGGAGAAGAGGCGCTCTGATTTTTAGAATTTTCAGCTTTTCTGCTCTGCTTTATCCCCATATCTTTGTGGTTTTATCTACCTTTGGTCTTTGATGCTGGTGACATACAGATGGGGTTTTGGTGTGGATGCCCTTTCTGTTAGTTTTCCTTCTAACAGTCAGGACCCTCAGCTACAGGTCTGTTGGAGTTTGCTGGAGGTCCACTCCAGACCCTGGAGTATCAGCAGTTTGCCTGGGTATCAGCAGCGGAGACTGCAGAACAGCAAATATTGCTGAACAACAAATGTTTCTGCCTGATCATTCCTCTGGAAACTTCATCTCAGAGGGGTACCCAGCAATGGTGGATGTCAGTCTGCCCCTACTGGGGGATGCCTCCCAGTTAGGCTACTCGGGGGTCAGGGACCCACTTGAGGAGGCAGTCTGGCCGTTCTCAGATCTCAAACTCCATGCTGGGAGAACCACTACTGTCTTCAAAGCTGTCAGTCAGGGACATTTAAGTCTGCAGAGGTTTCTACTGCCTTTTGTTTGGCTATGCCCTGCCCCCAGAGGTGTAGTCTACAGAGGCAGGCAGGCCTCCTTGAGCTGCAGTGGGCTCCACCCAGTTCGAGCTTCTGGGCTGCTTTGTTTACTTACTCAAGTCTCAGCAATGGCAGGCACTCCTCCCCCAGCCTTGCTGCTGTCTTGCAGTTCGATCTCAGACTGCTGTGCTAGCAATGAGTGAGGCTCTGTGGGCATGGGACCCTCCGAGTCAGGCATGGGATATAATCTCCTGGTGTGCCGTTTGCTAAGACCACTGGAAAAGTGCAGTATTAGGGTGGGAGTGACTCGATTTTCCAGGTGCCGTCTGTCACCGCTTCTCTTGGCTAGGAAAGGGAATTCCCTGACCCCTTGCACTTCTCAGGTGAGGCGATGCCTCACCCTGCTTTGGCTCACACTCAGTGGGCTGCACCCACTGTACTGTACCCACTGTCCAACAAGTCCCAGTAAGATGAACCCGGTACCTCCGTTGGAAATGCAGAAATCACCCATCTTCTGCACCGCTCACGCTGGGAGCTGTAGACTGGAGCTGTTCCTATTCAGTCATCTTAGAACTGCCTCCAAATTATATTATCAGTGACTCGATTTTGTTTTTCACCAATGAAAGTCTCACATATATCATACCAAACTACTTGCTACACTTATTACAATGAGTAAGCCACCCCTCATTGTTTTGACCTTTAGGTTAAAGGACCCTTTCATTGTCAGGCATGTAGAAAGTACACATGCCTCTAACAACAGTAACACCGACAACGTGCATTATAGTCCATTAAGTAATGGTAAACTCCCCAGTGAGTTTTCGTATATAGTGAAAATAATTCAAACATTTTCATTTCCATACGTTCTTTTCACCTCCAGATGTTAGAAACAACTCTTCAGAAAGTTAAATTAATCTTTCATGTACTGCCTTTGGCTTTCCTGAAAGTAAAAATTTCTGACAATTCCAAGACTCCTCCAAAAAGTGAAACACAGAAGGGGGAAAATAAAAGGAGTTATCTCTTTAAGGAAACACAAATACAGAGCTTATGCATCTCTTCATCTGTACACAAAAAGAAGTAAATAAGAAATGCTTCAAGTTACTCTGTGGCTCTGAGACCATAAGGACCTAGAAGGCCAGTGTCATAAAACCTATTAAGTATTCTTCCATTACATGACCTTAGGAATGAACTCCAATAAAACTTATGAAAATATTAGAGTGTAAAATGAAGTGCTTATCCCCTAAGAGTAGAAAGCATCTTGAAGGAAAATAATCAGTTAATAAAGGCAGGCTCCCATCCTGAATTTTCTAAACTAATCCTGATTATACTGTGCTTCCTCAAGTATCCCCATAGCTCATTTCTAAATGTATTTGTTTTCACACAATTCTCACTTAAGATTATCCAGGCACAGGTTGTGGAGAAAGATTTGAATTCCCATTGAAAACAGGTTTTATAAATTGCTCTTTACTACCCAGGGAGGGTCTGGAAAATCCTGGTGAAAGTTAATAAACTATTTTCTCAGTTTGTAAAATTTTATATTTTCAACTGTTGAATTATGAAACAGTTGTCAGAACCTCTATTTTCTTACAGCCCTAGGATCAACCTTGTGCAAATACCTGCAAGAAAAAACAATTAATAAAGGGCTAGAGGCAAAGAACACATTTCAATTAGTTATGTCGTATTTGCAGCTCAAATTCCAACTATGTAGATAGAGAATACTATGCTATTCACAGGTCTAAGCTACAGGTGTGTTAATCTCTACTATTAAAACTCCAAGCTCTTTTTAACTGACAAAAAGCAACTGTCTTCATTGATTTTAATATCTATCATGTGATTTATGACCAGAACCAGTGAGTGTCCATTTCTTGGGAATCAAATAATGGTTAAAACTGTAAAATTCCACCGAAGGATTGGGATATATCCAAGTTAAAGATTTCAAGAGTGTTAATTGAATAACACTCTTGTATTATTAGTAAATGTGGCTCATTTAGTAACCACATACTAGGTATCTATATGTAAGTATAATAAAATGTTAAATTTGTATTTTCCTGTTTTCTCGGAGTTTCTGCAGAACAATCAGTGACAGAGGACATGCCAGGATACTGGGAACCAGTTCTGAAACTCTTGGCTGTGACTCACTTTGAGTCTCACAGTTTCCAAGCGCACAGGGAGAGTCCATTTCTATGCCTACAGCTAAGGAAGACAGCTTCTGAGAACCACACAAAGAACTGGAGTTTGAGGACCATGGTCTTGTAACTGTCACCTGGGAAAGTCTACAGTCAAGAGGATGGCTGCAGCTTCTCCTGAAGACAAGAAGAGAGACAGATAGGGTGGAATGGTAGTGTGCTGCACTTCCGTCAACAGCAAGATGCTTGTTTCCTATGGACCAGATATGGGTCCACCAAAAAGCACACCTGGAGAAGCAAGGTATCCCCAGAGTGATTCTAACAGAGTCTGGTGGGATGAGCCTCTAGAGAGGACTTTCAAGCAATAGAGGCATTACTCAAAACCGAGATCTACAAATGGAATTACTCAGAAAAACACTCCACAGGAGAAAGTCAGTATTTGAATACCTGACCCTATTAATGTCATTTTAGCAGCCAAGAGAAACATAAAATCACCCGAGCTACATATAATTTTTTTTTGCTTCCTTTATCTGTTTCATCTTTTCTTCACATTCTCCAATCCCAGATGAGCTAGAAAAAGTGAATGGAGGAAGAAGGAAAAGTATCAAAATGAGTGATGAAAAAGACTAAATGATTTATCCCACTGTAGATCTTGGAATCTGAGCTGAGTCAGACCTGAAGGAGAGAAAAGGTTGGATTGCATGAGACTGTGAGACTTTGAGACTATATTGGACCAGACTCTTCAACTTTTGAAAAATGAGATGGTTCTATTTGTTAAAACCTGAAAGTAACTAAGAAATGAAGCCAAATAAAGAAACTAGGCTAAACGGGGAACAAAGTGTTAGCTTTATTAACAGCTTGATGAAGCCTATTAAATGCCTCAAAGTCGTGGTCTAATGAAAGCCAGATAGAGAGAGACAGTAACTTATACTGAAATCCCTAAATGAGCCTCTTTACTTACTCTCCACATCTGACGAATGTGCAGGCACATCAAGATCAATTCTCAGGGTGAGATCACACCACTGCAATCTAAGGAAAGTACATCATAAAACATGCACACCAGTGCAAGAACAAAAGAAGGAAGAAAGACAACTGGAAAGACTTCGTTTACCCACAGCATCCAGCACTGTGTGGCATGTGCTATCTGGTTCATGCCTGGGAAATAGCCTCCACACAAGCTGCCATGTAGAAAAGAAGGAAACTGAAGATCTTCTTGCAAGAGAAATAAGCGTCTTGGTATGCATAGCAGGGTGTAAAGGAGCATTCAAGAGAATGGCTGAGGCTGGAGGGACTAAGAAGCCACTCCTATGTCAGATCTCAGGAGGCAGAAGTGACACTTCACCACTTTCCCACAGTATAAAACATGGCCGTGGGACTACCTGAGTCTGACCAACCTGAGTCTATCCCTTCCTCCTATAAGGACAAGGACTGGGAAGATGTAGAAGATGGGAAAATGTTTTCTCCAGTAAGGGGAAGAATGAGCTCCTACAACATTACTTGACAGTTCTTTTCTTTATTTTATGTATTTATATATTTTTTTTGGAGACCGGGACTTTCCCTGTCACCCAGGCTGCAGTGCAGTGTCACAATCATAGCTCATTGCAGCCTCAAACTCCTGGGTTCAAGTGATCCTCTCACTTCAGCCTGCCAAACAGCTAGGATGTGATACTACACTTGGCTCTTTTTTTTTTTTTTTTTTTTTTTTTTGGAGAGACGAGGTCTTGCTATGTTTCCCAGGCTGGTCTTAAACTCCTGACCTCAAGCAATGCTCCCACCTCAGTCTCCCAAGCACATTTGATGGCTTTTTAGAGAACTGCTTATAAGAATAGACATAGCTCTTTTGAGGAAATTATACTTTGACTACAGTGTATTATTTGTCTGAAGACCTAATCAATAGCTCTACTCCCTATTTCCCTTTTTGCTGTGAATACCTAATGTTAACTAATGATGCAATTCCATTGCCCATTATAGCAGCTAAGTTTCTTACAACCTAAACCTCATCGTGTCTTCTGACCTACTTTAAGAAGACTCACATAGTAAGATGGCTCTTCAAAAATCCATATTCCACGAGCAAAGCTCACAGAAGAAATGCCTTCCAATTTGTGATGATACTAAACCAAACTGCATTAACATCTATGTGAAATGCACAATGTTAGTTGTTCTGAACAAAATAAAATCAAAGTGAAAAATGTCTAACTTTTTAAATTCTTTACACATCTGTGATCATGACAACACAACTTTGGTGTTTATTGTAAACCAAGCACTAGAGCTAAGCATTTTATATACTGTATGTATGCTTTGTATACTCATGGTAACCCTAGAATCTATTATTTTCCTATTGTCAGCAGATGAAACAGGTTAACAATTATAAGTCACTTATTCTAGGACATACAGCTATAAAGTGATAGGGAAAAGATTCTAACCCAGATCATTAAGCTTGACAACAAAACGCCTCTCACTAGAATAGAGTGCATCCTTGGTCCTGAATCTTAGACTGCTATTGCTAGTACCTTAAAGAAAACGTGTTTAATAATTGTGATATAAAAGGGCATGTGTGCCTTTTTAGGCACTTCGCAATTACTCCCTAAGTACAAGGAGCTGTTTTGAGATATCTTAAATCATGGAGTAAATGAAAATGACAGTACAAATAGGCCCTTATCAGTCTTTACAGAAATTTTGGTGAATAACATTCTCAAGTTTAATGACATTATTTTTAGACATTACTTTTAAAGTGTTGATTTTATGTATTATGCTGGACATGTGCTTCTGTGTGGCCAATACAAAATTATTTAATAAAAATGTTAAAGAATTTTAAGAGGTGATATTTTCATGTGTATGTTCAGATTTATATATTTATATCAAATGGTAACAGAATGCCTTTTGCCTTTTGTTGTATATGTGCATATATACTGTATTCCCATCAGGTTTCTGAGAACAAAAACATTGTACCTGCCCTCCATGGTGCCTGACTTGGAGAAACCTTAGAGAATGTTAAAGAATTGTTGATTGCTTTATCTCATATCTAAGGATGCAGAAGAGAAATTATGTGACAATAAAAAGTAAACATAGATTAGAAATGACTAAAATGCTTCTGTTGGTACTCCCCCACAGTGTTCTATAAATGCATACACCATAGTAATTGTGCAAACAGGAAACTGTATTTTAGGTAGTCATTTGTATTCCAATAAATGAAAGCTGAGGCCTTCTTGCTGCCAATGCTTTGCCTCAAACAGCTTTAGTAGCATTAAGCATGTCCCTAGGAGTGTTGCGTGAAGAACTGGAGTGCCAGCTCTGAGGAGGGTCAGCAGTGCCAGAGGACTCCAAATTACACTGAGAAGTAGCCCATGAGTTCACATATCCCTTCCCTACTTCCTTTATTTCCTCTCAAACTTTGATTCAGTTTCAGAGAAGACACTGAAAGACAAAACTGCACTGAGCTCCACTGGATACAAACCACCCCTGAGGAAATATATATCTCAAAATTGACACATGGCGTCAACAACATAGCCTGAAGCTCAGAGTAGGCTCTGGAATTAGCCTCAGATAACCTGAAACAATTCCTATCTCCACTCCTAAGCCATGAGCAAGCATAGAACCCCCATGGTGAAATAAAAGAGGTTTTCTCTGGGACCATGTTTCCCAAGTCCCCACAATGCATTCTTCCACAGATGCTTCATTGAAATATCTACAGGATTGGGTGTCCATCTGGTTCCTGGCTGACCAGAGGAATTTCCAATGTGCCTTTCCATCCTGATTGGGAAATAAACCAGAATTTTCCCCTTAGATTAATGACACATCTGAAGGTGGTTTAGAAAGTAGAACCCCTGACACATCTGACTCCAGTGTATTTCTCCAACACACTCTCTTTGTGCAAGTCCAGTGAATGGACCAAGCTGGTCTGTCATATTTATTCCAATTCCACTGCCACCTGAGGCATCAGCCCATCTCACAGAGCCCCAGAATCTTCCTGCCACTCCCAGACTCTATTTTTATTTCTCGCACATGAGCATGAAGCACACAATCACGTAGAAAGGCTGAATCTTGGAGAGCTAAGTGAATGTCAGCTTACATTTCAAAGATGTTTTTCTCTGTTGCAGGAAGACATATCATCTGCTCATTAAACATCCACCTACAATCAGCTCTGATGAAGAGTGGACCCAGATCCACCTCTTACAGATTTGCTTGAGAGCTTTAAACCCTTCTAATCTCAGGCGGGTTCACATTTGACTGCTGAGATTTTAGCAGAGTATTCAGCTGCAATCACCATTTTATTTGATCATTTAAATAGAGAAATTCATTTTTTTCCCTTCATTCCTTTAATCTTTTTCTTATTAACAAAGAAGGCCTTAGATCAGAAGGTTGGCAGGGATATAAAGCAAATTACTGATCTTTTTGGAGAAAATCTCTATTCAAACACAAGGCATTATATTGCATCTGGCTCTTCTAAAACTGAGCTTCTGGCCCTTTACAAAACTTTCACCTTCAGTAGGGCTTTATGAATAATTGAAAACACCTATATTTGTGTTTTCTTAAGTAGTTTCTACATATTCTTTAGTACTGCAAGACAGGACAGTGAAGTGGAGACAGATTGCCTGGGCTCATACACCAGCTCTGATAATTCCTGTGCTTCTTAACCTTCCTGTGCCTCAGTCTGCTCATCTGTAAATTAGTCCATCACGGGCACAAGGTTGGGTTCTATAATCTTAGCTCTTATTTCTTAAAACAATCTGCCTAAAATATACTTTAAAAGTTCAAACTAAGTTAAACTGAATTTTTACTTCCTTTGCAATAATCCATCATCAGGACATGTCTCCTTCAGCAATAAGCTCCAAGTGTGGCACATTGAGGAAACCTTTTTTTGAGTTTTGGTTTTCCTGGTCTATAAAATTGAGACAATGGTGATGCTTGCCTCACATAAGTGTTACCTAGAAAATGAAGTAAAGAATGGAAAACTGTGTGTTGTGTTTCTGAGATCCTCTACCTGGCCCAAGGAAGGAAGAATAACAAGCTTATGTGAAGCAGATGGAGTTGCTCTACTGAAGGCCAGAGTAGTGATGATTAGGTAAACAAAGAGTAGCCTGGGATCTCCGAAAGGCAAGCACAGAACTGGATGGGAAATCAAAATCAAAATAAGTCAGAAAGAAACAAAATACAGAAGTAAAAATAATTCAGGTATTGGAGCAGATAGGAAAATTTTTCTAATTTTTTTCCCCAAAGTCCCCCCTGTATACAATATCCCCTAATATTTGCAATAATGTTAAACAAATGTATAGCAAATGAAAAGTTGAATGCTCTAAGAAGAGCCAGATTCTCTAGTGGAGAAAGAAAGGAGGTTAAAACATTAGGGCTTCACATGGAAGAGAGGGTAAAGGGGAGGCTTTGGCCAGAGTGCAAGATGTCTGGGAGAACTGACACAGTCCTCTTTTGTTCCATTCAAATTCTCATCCACCGCTCCCTCTAAAGGAAACACATTCAGAAACTGGCCCGCAGGCCTGCCAAAATTGGGCACTAGGCACAGTAATCAGTCAAGCTGTTCTAATAACTATCAGCACAGAATAGTTGGTTGAGTTCTCCCAGAACACAGATGGGGCTGGCTGTTGAGAGGCATTGCGCAGCATTCAAAGGTCAAATTCAAAGCAGGGAGGTGTTCTTCCCTAGTCAGGAAAGTCCCATGGAGTTTTTTCAGTTCAGTGTGTCTCAGTCCTTACTGCCACCTGCATTACCTATGGATCCCCTGTTCAGCAGGTCTGGGAGAACCCCCAAGATTCTGTACTTCTAACAAGCTCCCAGATGCTGCCACTTTTGCTGCCCCAAGACAGAATCACACTTTGTGGAGCAGGGGTCTAGTCCTCTGTGTAAGTCCCACAGAACCAAGTATGTTGGCTGGGGTGACCTCTGAGAGATTTCACAAGAGGTAAGAGCTCTTGTGTTGTCACATCTCTTCGGTGCTCCCTAGAGGTTGGAAAGGTGTGGACTCTTTTGCCCATGTTTGTTCTCTGGGGAGTGGATAGATTCGTCTTCTCTCAGGAAGTTGTGTGTTGGAAAATAAAATGTTTGGGGCATGCTTCTAACATGCTCTTCCAAGCATGTTACAGATCCCCTTGTGAGACTGTGTCACTCTTTTTACAGATCAGAGGTATGAGATCAGCCCCAGTGGTCAGAACTACCACTGGGCTGGAGCCAGAACACCCAGATGTGACATAATAGGGTGGGACTGAATTATCTCTAAGAACTTGTCCTGCTCTAAAGTGGTATCATTCTAGCTTCTATTTCTTTTTTTCATCAACATATGGGGAGTTTTTGTTTTTGTTACTGTTTGTTTTCATCAGAGCTAATGTACTACACCCTGAACAAAAGGGGGAACATACAACATGTTCACTAGTGAAAGAGATGATGCTCCTTTTGGAGACATCTGATTATAATAAGCAGTTTAAAGGAAGCATGCAGTTAACAAAGGGAAGACAACCTGCAAAGCCTGTTTTAAAAACTTCTGCACAGTCCTATGAATTCCACCCATTTTCTGTGACATAGACAAAATTAACTTTTCCTTTTTATGTTGAATGTTAGCATATAATCATTTTGAACAAAAAGAAATCTAAATATACCAAATTTCCTATGATCATCTCCTTCAAGTCTTTACTCTTCTGTTTTCCCAAGAGCAACCATCATCTTCTAGCAGATTATGTAATTTAGTTATTTCTTATGAATAGGGCTTATTGTCTATCATCATGCCAAGAAGGGCCTCTACCTCACAGGAGCAAGAACCATTTTTTTTTCACTGAAAAACTTAGAATAGTGTTTGGTTTACAGAAAGCACTCAAAAAACAACATAAACCACCTTGAATCTTGTAAGTCCAAACCTCTAATTCTATTATTGTGGGAAGATAAAATATAAGGATAAAAACAGAGAAAGAGGAATATATTTGTGCATACTGATTAATTTTTACAGTATGCATTGCACTTACTGGATTATTAAAAGCCTTCAGAGTTTTAGAATAAGCTTTACTAATTAGTTATACAATCTATTTTATTTAATTATCTTTCATTGAAAAGATATTTAGAATTCAAACAGAAGAAATAGTAAGATTTGTAGTAAAGCACTTTAGTGCAACTGATTTAATGACAGCACAGACAGGTGAGGGTAAATTTTAATTTTTTCCATTTTAAATACAGATGACTGCTTTGTTTTTATTTGTCAATATCTCCCCATCTTTAAAGGCAGCAGAATCTTGATAACCTTTCAAATACTGACAAAGCCCATTAGTATCAAGAGCTCTCATGTATCCACAAAGATGCAATGGTGGAGATAAAACTGGAAGTGAGTCCTTAGCAATGAAAGATGCTCACATCACCTGCACCAGGAGTAACTGAGCAGTACCATCATTGTCTCTGCTGGCTTCTCCTATTGATGAAACTTATCTAAGTGCACAGCCTCCTTGTCCCAGGCATGTTTTAATTCTCCACTACAGAGCCTTTCATTCAATCATGTTCTGTGTACTAGTGCCTTAGGAAAGTTCTATTTCACGCGGAATACATCAGTTTAGGTAGCTGGAGAAATGTTCTTTTTATTGCTGCATTTATCTCTCAGTAATCCATTTAATAATAACAATTATAACAACATCTTGTATTTAAACACTGCCTTTAGCATTGTCTTCTCTTCAGTCAGTGACTGTTTCTTTAGTAGTTTTCCTCTCAATGACTACACATAAAATGTAGAGATGTAAAGAACTGAATCCTTGAATTATAAATATGACTTTACTGTGTCAGTTAGTCAAATATGGTGACGCCCAGGACAAATTACTACAGGCTGTTTTGTGATTTATAGTTTATGTGCCAAACTACTCATAAAATCCAGGCTCAATGAAAGCTGGAAGGCCTTTGAGAAGAGATCATCTGCTACAAACACAGGCCAACAAGAGAATGCAGGGCACACATTTTCCTTGTGTCACATGGCACAGAAGAAAGAACATGAACTTCAGAGTCAGAAGGACCAACAGTGAAACTGAAATTCTGGTTCTGCCCTTAGCTGTGTCACCTTGAGCAAGTTTCTTAACCTTTCTTCCCCTGAAGAAAGTTGAAGTGCAGATTAGATAATACAGTAGGCACTAAATAAAAGTAGCTAGCATCTCTGCTACTCTTTAAATCTCCAAGATATTAGCTTTACAGCATCTATGGCATATTTCTAGGAAGAAAAATGGCCATTTTAACAGATATATACTATATTTGTAATATTTATTGAACATTTAATATGTGGTTGGTTATTTTTCACAAAGATAGAACATATATTGAGACTACTGTAAATATCATTATACCTACTTTATAGATAAGGAGAATTGAACAAATCTTAACTTTTCAGTGTCCTGCCTAAAAGCCTTCAGAGGATTCCCATTGCACTTGGAATAAAATTCACTTAGTCCAGCTCACCAAGCCCAGCAAAAGCTGACCCTGCAGTCCTCTGTGACCTCATGTCTTACCACTGAATTTCTCATCTTCCACTAGCTCCAACCTAGGTTTCCCAAACTCAAAAAGATTGTTCTCTCTGGCTGTACAGTCCTTGTACTAAGGGCCCTCACCACTCCCCTCAACCCCTATTTTTGCATGTCTATTTCGTTGTCATTTAGATCTTGGAATAAAATTCTTTTCCAGAGAAGTATTGCTTGACTAGTCAATAGCAGCCACTGTGTCATCCTGTATGTCATTATTGGATGTTAATTAGGCCAGGTGCGGTAGCTCAAGCCTGTAATCCCAGCACTTTGGGAGGCCGAGACGGGCGGATCACGAGGTCAGGAGATCAAGACCATCCTGGCTAACACGGTGAAACCCGGTCTCTACTGAAAAATACAAAAAAAAAAAAAAAAAAAAAAAAACTAGCCGGGCGAGGTGGCGGGTGCCTGTAGTCCCAGCTACCCAGGAGGCTGAGGCAGGAGAATGGCGTGAACCCAGGAGGCCGAGCTTGCAGTGAGCTGAGATCGAGCCACTGCACTCCAGCCTGGGTGACAGAGCGAGACTCTGTCTCAAAAAAAAAAATTGTTCATAGTTCTAATCACTGATTGATGCCCTTGTTTAGTTATGCATTTGTTTGTTAGCGACTTGCACACACAGACACACACAGACACGTTGATGTTAGCCCAAGGATCCTCACAGGAATCTTGACAGTTTTGTTTACCTCTGCATCCCCACTTTTTAGAATACTACCTGGTACATACATACTGGTGCTCATAAATGTTATTGATTGACAAGATGAGTAACTGAGTGAGTGACTTTATCATTTAGGTGTACCCAGGAAAAATTTAAATGTAAAGTCACGTTCTCTCATTTGATTGTCTTTAGATACAACACAAACAATGCAACTAAAGCAACAAAAATCTTTTATTTGCTTAAAACATAGTAACTAACCCTTTAGACTTTGATCACAAACGTTGAAATTATTATCTTCCATACACATATCCGCTTCATTCTCATTTCCTGTGACTGAGTTTGTTGTAACATACTGATTTATTCCTATTGCATCTTTTCTGGTCTTGATTTACACCGAGACTTCTTAAATGCCCAGTCTCACCATGGACAGCACCAATGCTGCATTCATGTGCCACTCTGTCCCTTTGAGGCTCACACCAGGAGGAGACCCAGCACTGACAGGGACTGTGATGCCACACCATCCTCTCTATGCTGTTCCTAAACTTCTCACAGTCCCAGTGAGCAATGTTCATGCTCTCCGAAATGTTTCCCTCCTGAGATGAAAATATCTACTCAACTGGGTTACAATGGAAATTAAATGAGGTGATGCATGCAAGGCGCCTGTGAACACTCAAAATTTGCACCTAATTTTATATATGTGTCTGGAAAGAGATGAATGTCAAAGAAAAATATCAAAAACTTCTTAAAGTTGCAACAAAACAAGCATTTCTATGGTAGGCACAGATTTTCCCTGCCGAGAGTGCTTTAATGAATAGTTAAACCTTACAGCTATTTGCTTGTAACTGAGAGAGGAATTCTGTCAGATAGCAATTAATTATTGCTGTAATATAGGGAACAAAACAGAATATGATTTATATTTTTAAAAGGTACATTTTTAAATATTATTTTCAAAACAATCCAGACAACTTGTGAACAGACTATCTCAAGTAAATCCCCACATATTATGGGCTCTTCAGAACATAATGCTGAATGCAGCTAAGCTGTACAAGCCTTAAAAACAAAGGTAAGGTAGTGAAAAGGCCAAAACTGAAACAATGATATGTATGGGAAATGAGACTCTCTTCAACAAAGTGGTACAGTTACCCAAATTGTGGGCTTTTAATTGAAATTTTTAGTTCTCATTCAACTAAAATGATTGGATATAGGACAGTCTTCAGTGTATAAAATTAATAGCCTCCAAGAAACAAATAGAAAATAATTCAGAAGCAAGACTCTTTCAATTTGTTTCTATGTGCTTTCATGAGAGAAATTAAATGTAAGACCACATTTACATTGGAGACCACCTTACAAAAGGGTTCATCATAGAGTTCCTTTAAACACAGTGCTCCCTTTGTGTGGTTATTATAACATTAAATTTAGAAAAATTAAATTTTCACACAAATTTTCAGGAAAATATTTGTTGTCTACAGTTTAGTAAACCATAACCTGTGAAAATCACATTTCATGACAGTTCAAATAAAGTAAATTAGGCACACAGATTTCTATTTTTAAAACCACACACACACACACACACACACACACACACACTCTCTTCATTTAGATGAATCTTGTTTGTTTTTAAGGAAATCCAAGAGTTCAGAGCTTCATTTAAGCTTCATGAGTTTCTCTGAATATTTCAAGAATGGCAGTCAAGGTAACTCTTAACTACTTAAGGAGACATACAGGGAGATGAGGGAGAATTAGATGGCAGGGGCAAGAAAAGGAATAAACTTCTGAATAGTGTTTGTATTCAATGTTTTATGGATAATTTTTATGTTTCTTCATGGTCAGAGCTTTCTAAGCAGAGATTGCTGGCAAGTTGAGTTTAAGAATAATTTAATAGAAATTCTAAAAGTAGAGACCCCTGAGAGATATAAAGTCTTAATTTTCCTTGGAGCCATGCTTTTACCTTCCAGGGTGATGAGGAGACCTTCCCCCTCCTCATTCCAGAGAATTGTTTACAGTCCAGAGAAAATGGCTCCCTGCATCTTCTGATGGTAGAATGCATACACATTTCGGCCATCCTATATAAGCTCCAAAATTCATAATTCTGGGCTTCTTCTCCCGTGGTGTATGCATAGGGTCACTAGGCCTTTACAGTACCTCCCTGTGGGAAAGTGGGGTCTGGCGAACTGATAGCAAGATGCTCTATTAGAAATAATTAGCCTATTTTCTGATCCAGAAATCTTGTGCTCCGTATTCAGGATAAATAAAAAATGGATGTTAAAAAGCAACAAGACAACAATAACAACAGATAAAAATAGAATCTGTGGATAAAGAAAGGGAGTCACATTGCGATCAAGGGGAAAGAGACCTTTTATTTAGACCTGAGTTTCTCAACCTCGGCACTATTGACATTTTGTACCAGATAATTCTTTACTCTGAGGGACTGTCCTGTGCATTTACTAGCATCCCTGGTCTCTATCCAACACTAGCAACACTTACAGTTTTGGAAACCAAAAATATCTCCAGACATTGCCAAATGTTTCCTGGGTTGCAAAATGACCCTACTTTAGAACCACTGATATAGAAAAATTGTCATCAACTATGGCCTCAAATTCATAGTAGGTTTCAAATATGGCCTGTTAAGAAAGCAGTTGACTTGCCCGGGCATGGTGGCTCATGCCTATAATCCCAGTATTTTGAGAGGCCCAGGCAAGCGGATAACTTGAGGCCAGGAGTTCAAGACCAGCCTGGCCAGCATAGTGAAACCCCATCTCTACTAAAAATACAAAAATTAGCCAGGCCTGGTGACCTACACCTGTGATCCCAGCTACTTGGAAGGCTAAGACACGAGAATCGTTTGAACCTGTGAGGCGGAGGCTGCAGTGAGCCGAGATCATACCATTGCACTCCAGCCTCGGTGACAGAGCAAGACTCAGCAACAAAATAAATAAATAAATAAATAAATAATTAAATTAAATTAAATTAAATTAAATTTGAAAAAAAGCAGCAGGCTTTCTCCTTGGTTTTGGCAGACATGGCCTTAGAATTAGTTTGAGCTATTAAATTTAAATCATCATCCCTCAAAAGGATACTTTTAGAATGGCTAGCTCTCCTAGAATAAATTATGGAATAAATTATGTAACTTACTAAAAAGAGTAGTCCAATTAATTTGACAGGAGTAGCTCAATTTAAAAACAAAATATTAATAAAGTACTTCACCATCTACTGAATTTCTATTTTAGAATGGACCTGATTCCTTATCATTTCCGACAATATATTCCCACAATATCCCTGGTGAATAATGGTCCACTCTGCTTGAACATCTCCACGTATGGGAGACTCACTTCTCCAAAAGAGGCCCACTGATTTCTGGGCAACTGGACTTTTCTTCACATGTTTCTTCAACACCTACCTTTTTCTGGATTAAATATCTTCCACCATCTTTTGTAGGGCAAGATTTTGAGTTCTTCCATCTTCCTGACCATTCCCTAAAATGTGTTCAGTTGTTCCAATAGCTTTTATAATCTGCCTTCCAAAATTGAATGCATGCTCCAGGTATCTGAACATTAGCTGCACTGCAGATACAGAGGGACTATCACTTCCCATTCAATACTACATTTCTCTTAATGTAGCCTCGGATGGTTGTATTCAGTAATAAACAGAGAAGGGCTACATGGCCTGCTTGAGGTCAATGGTATAATTCTGATGAATAATAAAGAAAATAGAGATTATATAATGCTTTTGTCTTCTCTAACAAGAAAAATTCTCTCCTGAAAGGAAATTTTAAAACTGAAAGTTTCATGATCTCCTTTTTCAGACAAACCATATTGAATTTATTCTCTATTTCAACTCCCAAAATCTCCATTCTCATATGTGATACTGCCAAATCCTCTCCTATCTTTATTTCTGATGGTAATATTTGGATCCAAATTTAGAATCTTACATTTAATTTTATATCAGTGAATCTCTAAAATAATATTTTCTAGATTTTTAAGGTTAATATTAAAATCTCACATGCATTTTTATGAACTCTGCATCCTCATGTTTTTAGAAAAACGTGATATTTTGCCTGTTTCTCTCCTCTAGCACTTCCTGCAGTTGTTTATATTTCCATTGTTGTTACTCAGTCTCATTTAAAGCATTCTACACAGTGTTTTCCACTAAGATGAACGAACCCCTTCAAGGGAGAATAAACTTGCCATCAATGGACATGATTAAACATAGGCTAGACGATCTCTTAAAATTCTGTTTCACAAAACAATTTAGTTATAAAAGACAGAAGAAAAAAATATATTTTATTATCAGAATTATACCATTAACACCTAGCAACTCATCTATTATTTTTCCATTTGTTCCATCGTTAACATGAGAAATTGAAGTCTTTGATGTTTTCATTTTTTTCTTTGCCTCAGTTTCTGAACTCTAGTCCAGGACTTGTTGACCTACGATGTTTTGGGAGATGTGAATAAGGATGAATGCTGAGTTTGAAATGCTGCTCAATATAAGGCAGAAGTTGTTCAAGAACCAAACAGTATGTAAATGTCCAGATTGTATAGATATTACTAGATAATTGCATTTGTTTTGCCAACTATAATATATAAACTTGAACTATTATATATTACATATATTATATTATGTATTTTATATAACATATAATATATATTACAACATATTATGTATAATACGTATTAAAACATATTATATGTTATAATATACTATGTATTATATATAAAATATATGTTATATTATATATTATATATAATTATATATAATATATTATATTATGTCTATTATAAGATAGGAGAGGATATAATATCTATATATTTATATATTATATAGAGGATATATATCTATATTATATATCTATAATATATAATAATATAGATATATTAAATATATATATTATATGTTATAATATATATTATATATAACACAATATATGTAATATATTATGTATAATATATATGTAATATATTATGTATAATATATATCCTCTCCTATCTTAGAATATACATAATATATTATATATAATTATATTATGTTTAATATATATTTATAATAAAATATATATTATATATTATGTATATTTAATATATATTATATATTATATATACATAATATATTATACATAATATTATATTATACATCATATATATTATGTACAATATATATTATATTATGTATAATATATATGAACTGCATAATTAATATGCAGTTACCATCTACCTTCTATTACTCTCTTTTCAATGCTTTTAAAAGCCAACTTCAGACTCAGTGGTGTGAAACTTTTCCTGAACAATTCTGTTATTCTTATAACATCTTTATGTTAGTTGCTTAGTATTCTCATGCCTCTCCAAAACACTGTAATTTATGGAGATGGCAATGGTATCTGGTCTTCCATAGTACCCCCAAACAACTAAAAAAAATAAGTAAATTTGCTTAACTGAGCTTACTGCCAAAAGCTACTCCTAGAATTTACATTTGAAAAATAAAGTCATTTTATGCATGAGTATTTTTGCTTTGCATTAATAATTTGTTGACTTTAACAAACAGTATTTTTCCTGATTCATTTCTATCCCATTTGCTGTTCCTGATAGCCTTTTAATTAGGTTACTTGTTTGTCAAATGCCAGTTTGTTAGGCTTGTTCTTCCTCATGGATTCAAACATAATCAAGGCAGGTGTTATATAAGTTGTATAGAATGACATGCTGTCATAATCAATTGCTAATTAATTTCAGATTATTTCTGCTCCTGTGATACGGGTGCACTCAAACAAAAAACAATAAACAGACATTACATATTTTGGTGTTTGTTAAAGCACTTCATAATTGATAGTAGAGATGAAATTAATTTTAAGCAAGTGTTTTCATCCAAGTATTAGCAAATACTCTGTTCTCTGGAGAATATGGTTGATTTCAGCATTTTATTCTAATAAACCAGAGATTATTTCAAGAAAACATATAAATTTATGAGAAGAAAAAATCCATCTTAGATAGAACTCCCATATCCTATTAAAGGCGGAGCATTTTAAAGAGGAGTCAATAAATGTAAAGAGCACTTCTCCATATTTTTATCCCAAAACTATTCAGTTCTTTCTATGTACTGGGTATTTAACATGTATTTTCCCATTAAACCTTTATACCAACTAAATGGCATTGGAACTAAAGTAACATAGACCGAGATCTGTTGTGCCAGGTAGGCTCGTTGTCATATACCACGGTTTAGGATGAGTTCTCCAAAATCACACAGCACTGGCTAAGCAGTAGGCTTTATGTGGGGAAAGGTAAATCTGTCAAAGCCCAGAGTCAGCACACAGAGGCCTGTGTTCCTGCCTGCTCTTTATCTCAGAGTGAGGCACTAGGGGCAGCACTGACTAAGCACTAGGCCAGTAGGTCAGGAAACTCTGCTGAACTCTCAGTGTGACTCCAGATTCTCTACCTTTAGCAGCATACTTAGGATATAGCAGTTGAGACAGAGGGAAATAAATGAACTTTGGGTACAGTCTGGATTGGGGTGCCGGTGGTTTACAGAAACTGTCTGGAAAGCCAGCTCCCAGGCCCTGGAAACCTCGAGGTCCATGACAGATCTCAGCCTCTCCTGTTATGGAAGGAGACACAGTCCCAGGAGTAACTGCTTCCACTGACAGGAGGTGAGGTCTGGGTTTCAGAAAGACATTGTCTAGGTGATCCCAAGTAAACACCCTATGATTACATTTGTATTATTTGGTTCATTGAGCTACTGAAATTAAATATTAGACAGATTAGATTACTTACTCAGGATCAGAAGATAGCTGAGTGATATCACTGGAATGCTGAAAGAAACAGTCAACTTAGAATTGTCAACCCGAAGGGGCGGAGCAAGATGGCCGAATAGGAACAGCTCCAGTCTCCAACTCCCAGCGCGAGAGACACAGAAGACCGGTGATTTCTGCATTTTCAACTGAGGTACTGGGTTCATCTCACTAGGGAGTGCCAGACGATCGGTGCTGGTCAGCTGCTGCAGCCCGACCAGCAAGAGCTGAAGCAGGGCGAGGCATTGCCTCACCTGGAAAGCGCAAGGGGGAAGGGAATCCCTTTTCCTAGCCAGGGGAACTGAGACACACAACACCTGGAAAATCGGGTAACTCCCACCCCAATACTGAGCTTTAAGCAAACAGGCACACCAGGAGATCATATCCCACACCTGGCCGGGAGTGTCCCACACCCACGGAGCCTCCCTCATTGCTAGCACAGCAGTCTGTGATCTACCGGCAAGGCAGCAGCGAGGCTGGGGGAGGGGCGCCTGCCATTGCTGAGGCTTAAGTAGGTAAACAAAGCTGCTGGGAAGCTCGAACTGGGTGGAGCTCACAGCAGCTCAAGGAAACCTGCCTGCCTCTGTAGACTCCACCTCTGGGGACAGGGCACAGTAAATAATAACAAACGCAGCAGCTCTGCAGACGCAAACGACTCTGTCTGACAGCTTTGAAGAGAGCAGTGGATCTCCCAACACGGAGGTTGAGATCTGAGAAGGGACAGACTCCCTGCTCAGGTGGGGTCCCTGACCCCTGAGTAGCTTAACTGGGAGACATCCCCCACTAGGGGCAGTCTGACACCCCACACCTCACAGGGTGGAGTACACCCCTGAGAGGAAGCTTCCAAAGCAAGAATCAGACAGGTACGCTCGCTGTTCAGAAATATTCTATCTTCTGCAGCCTCTGCTGCTGATACCCAGGCAAACAGGGTCTTGAGTGGACCTCAAGCAATCTCCTACAGCTACAACCTACAGCTGAGGATCCTGACTGTTAGAAGGAAAGCTATCAAACAGGAAGGACACCTACACCAAAACCCCATCAGTACATCACCATCATCAAAGACCAGAGGCAGATAAAACCACAAAGATGGGGAAAAAGCAGGGCAGAAAAGCTGGGAATTCAAAAAATAAGAGCGCATCTCCCCCGGCAAAGGAGCGCAGCTCATCGCCAGCAACGGATCAAAGCTGGACGGAGAATGACTTCGACGAGATGAAAGAAGAAGGCTTCAGTCCATCAAATTTCTCAGAGCTAAAGGAGGAATTACGTACCCAGTGCAAAGAAACTAAAAATCTTGAAAAAAAAGTGGAAGAATTGATGGCTAGAGTAATTAATGCAGAGAAGCTCACAAACGAAATGAAAGAGACGAAAACCATGGCACGAGAAATACGTGACAAATGCACAAGCTTCAGTAACCGACTCGATCAACTGGAAGAAAGAATGTCAGTGATGGAGGATCAAATGAATGAAATGAAGCGAGAAGAGAAACCAAAAGAAAAAAGAAGAAAAAGAAATGAACAAAGCCTGCAAGAAGTATGGGATTATGTAAAAAGACCAAATCTACGTCTGATTGGGGTGCCTGAAAGTGAGGGGGAAAATGGAACCAAGTTGGAAAACACTCTTCAGGATATCATCCAGGAGAACTTCCCCAACCTAGTAGGGCAGGCCAACATTCAAATCCAGGAAATACAGAGAACGCCACAAAGATACTCCTCGAGAAGAGCAACTCCAAGACACATAATTGCCAGATTCACCAAAGTTGAAATGAAGGAAAAAATCTTAAGGGCAGCCAGAGAGAAAGGTCGGGTTACCCACAAAGGGAAGCCCATGAGACTAACAGCAGATCTCTCGGCAGAAACTCTTCAAGCCAGAAGAGAGTGGGGGCCAATATTCAACATTCTTAAAGAAAAGAATTTTAAACCCAGGATTTTATATCCAGCCAAACTAAGTTTCATAAGTGAAGGAGAAATAAAATCCTTTACAGATAAGCAAATGCTAAGGGATTTTGTCACCACTAGGCCTGCCTTACAAGAGACCCTGAAGGAAGCACTAAATATGGAAAAGAACAACTGGTACCAGCCATTGCAAAAACATGCCAAAATGTAAAGACCATCAAGGCTAGGAAGAAACTGCATCAACTAACGAGCAAAATAACCAGTTAATATCATAATGGCAGGATCAAGTTCACACATAACAATCTTAACCTTAAATGTAAATGGACTAAATGCTCCAATTAAAAGACACAGACTGGCAAACTGGATAAAGAGTCAAGACCCATCAGTCTGCTGTATTCAGGAGACCCATCTCATGCGCAGAGACATACATAGGCTCAAAATAAAGGGATGGAGGAAGATTTACCAAGCAAATGGAGAACAAAAAAAAGCGGGGGTTGCAATACTAGTCTCTGATAAAACAGACTTTAAACCATCAAAGATCAAAAGAGACAAAGAAGGCCATTACATAATGGTAAAGGGATCAATTCAACAGGAAGAGCTAACTATCCTAAATATATATGCACCCAATACAGGAGCACCCAGATTCATAAAGCAAGTCCTTAGAGACTTACAAAGAGACTTAGACTCCCATACAATAATAATGGGAGACTTCAACACTCCACTGTCAACATTAGACAGATCAACGAGACAGAAAGTTAACAAGGATATCCAGGAATTGAACTCATCTCTGCAGCAAGCAGACCTAATAGACATCTATAGAACTCTCCACCCCAAATCAACAGAATATACATTCTTCTCAGCACCACATCGTACTTACTCCAAAATTGACCACGTAATTGGAAGTAAAGCACTCCTCAGCAAATGTACAAGAACAGAAATTATAACATACTGTCTCTCAGACCACAGTGCAATCAAATTTTAGAACTCAGGACTAAGAAACTCAATCAAAACCGCTCAACTACATGGAAACTGAACAACCTGCTCCTGAATGACTACTGGGTACATAACGAAATGAAGGCAGAAATAAAGATGTTCTTTGAAACCAATGAGAACAAAGATACAACATACCAGAATCTCTGGGACACATTTAAAGCAGTGTGTAGAGGGAAATTTATAGCACTAAATGCCCACAAGAGAAAGCAGGAAAGATCTAAAATTGACACTCTAACAGCGCAATTAAAAGAACTAGAGAAGCAAGAGCAAACACATTCGAAAGCTAGCAGAAGGCAAGAAATAACTAAAATCAGAGCAGAACTGAAGGAGATAGAGACACAAAAAAACATCCAAAAAATCAATGAATCCAGGAGTTGGTTTTTTGAAAAGATCAACAAAATTGACAGACCACTAGCAAGACTAATAAAGAAGAAAAGAGAGAAGAATCAAATCGACGCAATTAAAAATGATAAAGGGGATATCACCACCGACCCCACAGAAATACAAACTACCATCAGAGAATACTATAAACACCTCTACGCAAATAAACTGGAAAATCTAGAAGAAATGGATAATTTCCTGGACACTTACACTCTTCCAAGACTAAACCAGGAAGAAGTTGAATCCCTTAATAGACCAATAGTAGGCTCTGAAATTGAGGCAATAATTAATAGCCTACCAACCAAAAAAAGTCCAGGACCAGATGGATTCACAGCTGAATTCTACCAGAGGTACAAGGAGGAGCTGGTACCATTCCTTCTGAAACTATTCCAATCAATAGAAAAAGAGGGAATCCTCCCTAACTCATTTTATGAGGCCAACATCATCCTGATACCAAAGCCTGGCAGAGACACAACAAAAAAAGAGAATTTTAGACCAATATCCCTGATGAACATCGATGCAAAAATCCTCAATAAAATACTGGCAAACCGGATTCAGCAGCACATCAAAAAGCTTATCCACCATGATCAAGTGGGCTTCATCCCTGGGATGCAAGGCTGGTTCAACATTCGCAAATCAATAAACATAATCCAGCATATAAACAGAACCAAAGACAAGAACCACATCATTATCTCAATAGATGCAGAAAAGGCTTTTGACAAAATTCAACAGCCCTTCATGCTAAAAACGCTCAATAAATTCGGTATTGATGGAACGTACCTCAAAATCATAAGAGCTATTTATGACAAACCCACAGCCAATATCATACTGAATGGGCAAAAACTGGAAAAATTCCCTTTGAAAACTGGCACAAGACAGGGATGCCCTCTCTCACCACTCCTATTCAACATAGTGTTGGAAATTCTGGCTAGGGCAATCAGGCAAGAGAAAGAAATCAAGGGGATTCAGTTAGGAAAAGAAGAAGTCAAATTGTCCCTGTTTGCAGACGACATGATTGTATATTTAGAAAACCCCATTGTCTCAGCCCAAAATCTCCTTAAGCTGATAAGAAACTTCAGCAAAGTCTCAGGATACAAAATTAATGTGCCAAAATCACAAGCATTCTTATACACCAGTGACAGTCAAACAGAGAGCCAAATCAGGAATGAACTTCCATTCACAATTGCTTCAAAGAGAATAAAATACCTAGGAATCCAACTTCCAAGGGATGTAAAGGACCTCTTCAAGGAGAACTACAAACCACTGCTCAGTGAAATAAAAGAGGACACAAACAAATGGAAGAACATACCATGCTCATGGATAGGAAGAATCAATATCGTGAAAATGGCCATACTGCCCAAGGTAATTTATAGATTCAATGCCATCCCCATCAAGCTACCAATGAGCTTCTTCACAGAATTGGAAAAAACTGCTTTAAAGTTCATATGGAACCAAAAAAGAGCCCGCATCTCCAAGACAATCCTAAGTCAAAAGAACAAAGCTGGAGGCATCACGCTACCTGACTTCAAACTATACTACAAGGCTACAGTAACCAAAACAGCATGGTACTGGTACCAAAACAGAGATATAGACCAATGGAACAGAACAGAGTCCTCAGAAATAATACCACACATCTACAGCCATCTGATCTTTGACAAACCTGAGAGAAACAAGAAATGGGGAAAGGATTCCCTATTTAATAAATGGTGCTGGGAAAATTGGCTAGCCATAAGTAGAAAGCTGAAACTGGATCCTTTCCTTACTCCTTATACGAAAATTAATTCAAGATGGATTAGAGACTTAAATGTTAGACCTAATACCATAAAAATCCTAGAGGAAAACCTAGGTAGTACCATTCAGGACATAGGCATGGGCAAAGACTTCATGTCTAAAACACCAAAAGCAACGGCAGCAAAAGCCAAAATTGACAAATGGGATCTCATTAAACTAAAGAGCTTCTGCACAGCAAAAGAAACTACCATCAGAGTGAACAGGCAACCTACAGAATGGGAGAAAATTTTTGCAATCTACTCATCTGACAAAGGGCTAATATCCAGAACCTACAAAGAACTCAAACAAATTTACAAGAAAAAAACAAACAACCCCATCAAAAAGTGGGCAAAGGATATGAACAGACATTTCTCAAAAGAAGACATTCATACAGCCAACAGACACATGAAAAAATGCTCATCATCACTGGCCATCAGAGAAATGCAAATCAAAACCACAATGAGATACCATCTCACACCAGTTAGAATGGCGATCATTCAAAAGTCAGGAAACAACAGGTGCTGGAGAGGATGTGGAGAAATAGGAACACTTTTACACTGTTGGTGGGATTGTAAACTAGTTCAACCATTATGGAAAACAGTATGGCGATTCCTCAAGGATCTAGAACTAGATGTACCATATGACCCAGCCATCCCATTACTGGGTATATACCCAAAGGATTATAAATTATGCTGCTATAAAGACACATGCACACGTATGTTTATTGCAGCACTATTAACAGTGGCAAAGACTTGGAATCAACCCAAATGTCCATCAGTGACAGACTGGATTAAGAAAATGTGGCACATATACACCATGGAATACTATGCAGCCATAATAAAGGATGAGTTTGTGTCCTTTGTAGGGACATGGATGCAGCTGGAAACCATCATTCTTAGCAAACTATCACAAGAACAGAAAACCAAACACCACATGTTCTCACTCATCGGTGGGAACTGAACAATGAGATCACTTGGACTCAGGAAGGGGAACATCACACACCGGGGCCTATCATGGGGAGGGGGGAGGGGGGAGGGATTGCATTGGGAGTTATACCTTATGTAAATGACGGGTTGATGGGTGCAGCACACCAGCATGGCACAAGTATACATATGTAGCAAACCTGCACATTGTGCACATGTACCCTACAACTTGAAGTTTAATAATAATAAATAAATTAAAAAAAAAAAAAAAAAAAAAAAGAATTGTCAACCCGAAACACTACTTTTTTGGAATAAGATAGGAAAAGCTGAAACTGTTTACTTTTTGTTGTTGTTGTTATTTTGTTTTTTTGACAGAGTCTTGCTGTTGCCCAAGCTGGAGTGCACTGGTGTGATCTCGGCTCACTGCAACCTTGGCCTTCCAGGCTCAAGTGATTCCCACGCCTCAGCCTCTCAAACAGCTGGGACTACAAGAGCACACCACCATGCCCAGCTAATTTTTGTATTCTTATTAGAGATAGGGTTTCACCATGTTGGCCAGCCTGTTCTCAAACTCCTTGCCTCAAATGATCTGCCCGCCTTAGCTTCCCAAAGTGCTAGGATTACTGGTATGATGCATTTACTGTTGACAGAACTCCAATAAAAACTACCAGGAGGGATTCCAAGAAAAAGGAAAATCACAGCAAAGAGAAGTATAAGACAAAAAAGGAAACGAAAAACAAAATAGTTGGTAAATGTGTAGAAAATTCTCATTAAACACTGTTTGGATTAAGAATAAAAAGGGAAAATAATATGTAATGTGTGGGATTAAAAATGACAGAACAGGCCGGGCGCAGCGGCTCACGCCTGTAATCCCAGCATTTTGGGAGGCCGAGGCAGGCGGATCACGAGATTAGGAGATCAAGACCATCCTGGCTACCATGGTGAAACCCCGTCTCTAAAAAAAAAAAAATTAGCGGGGCGTGGTGGTGGACGCCTGTAGTCCCAGCTACACAGGAGGCTGAGGCAGGAGAATGGTGTGAACCTGGGAGGCAGAGCTAGGAGTGAGCAGAGATCACGCCACTGCACTCCAGCCTGGGGGACAGAGCGAGACTCCGTCTCAAAAAATAAAAATAAAAAAATAAAAAATAAAGTGACAGAACAAATAATGGGTTGTAATAGCACATAGGTCAGAAGAAAATGATTGGAATAAATATATTCTATAGCCCATATTTTCCTTAGTAGAGAGATTTTGATATATTGAGACTCAGGTCTGTATAATATTTCACAAATATTTAAAAAGAAAAATATGTATAACAGACTATGCTAGGTACTGAAATCACAGGCATGAAAGACAGTGATTCTACAGGAAGAGAGCAACAGGGAACACAGTGTGAAAAGACCTAGTACCAGGAAGTCGTATCACAAGAACACAAAGTTGTAACCAACTAGACCAAGTTGGATTAGGGAAAGCTTTCAGGAGGAAATGATATCAGAGCTGAATTTTAAAATATGAACAAGCATTATCTAGACCCAGTAAGAAGATACATGCTGATGCACAGATGTGAAGCAGGCTCTGGCAAGTGTGGGAAACTGAAAGTGAGTTTCTCAGAGTTGAGTGGAGACTGTATGTTCTGGAGTGAAGCCTAATGTATGTTGAACTCAGTTTTCTATTTTATTCAAAGGAATATTTTAAAACACATACATACACATACACAACAGGAGATCCCTAGTTGTTGGAGAATTTCAAGAAATACAATGATATACTGTTTTAGAAAAATTATTGTGACAATGAAATGGAGAGTGGGCTGGAGGGGCAAATGCCAGAACAAAAGCAATTACAAAGGGATACAAAGAAAGGGAATTACGGAATGGATACAGAGCCAACCCAATCTAGTCATTGTTTTGGAGGTAGAAAGGTAGTTTCTCACTTGGATGACAGGTTACATGATTGTCACAGAAAAGGAAGTATAAGGAAAATAGAACATATTTGGGGAGAAGTTTCCCATAAAGCATCCAGTAAGGGAACCTCTCTCCTTTACCTATATTTTATTTATTTTTTATTTTTATTTTTAAATTTATTTATTTTTTATTATACTTTAAGTTCTAGGGTACATGTGCACAACGTGCAGGTTTGTTACATGTGAAGAAAATGCATCAACTAACAAGCAAAATAACTAGCTTCCATCATAATAACAGGATCAAATTCACACATAACAATATTAACCTTAAATGTAAATGGGCTAAATGCTCCAATTAAAAGACACAGACTGGCAAATTGGATAAAGAGTCAAGACCCATCAGTGTGCTGTATTCAGGAGACCCATCTCATGTGCAGAGACACACATAGGCTCAAAATAAAGGGATGGAGGAAGATCTACCAAGCAAATGGAAAACAAAAAAGGCAGGGATTGCTATCCTAGTCTCTGATAAAACAGACTTTAAACCAAAAAAGATCAAAAGAGACAAAGAAGGGCATTACATAATGGTAAAGGGATCAATTCAACAAGAAGAGCTAACTATCCTAAATATATATGCACCCAATACAGGAGCACCCAGATTCATAAAGCAAGTCCTTAGAGACTTACAAAGAGACTTAGATGCCCACACAATAATAACGAGAGACTAACACCCCACTGTCAACATTAGACAGATCAACAAGACAGAAAGTTAACAAGGATATCCAGGAATTGAACTCAGCTCTTTACCAAGCTGACCTAATAGACATCATAGAACTTTACCTGTATTTTAAAGCTCATTCCAGACATTACTTCTGGGAAAAAAATTTTCCCTCCTTGCACTTATTGTATAATTCATATATTGTTGTTCTACAGTTCATAATTTACTTTACTCAGTGACACTGCAGAAACAATCGCGTTTACTTTCCACAGAACTAAAGTAGACCTGAGACCATAATAAGTACTCAACAAATACTGAATAAATTAATTAATACATGAATGCTTACCTCCCACCATCACATATTTACTAGGACTAAAGACTATAATGTGGCCAGGTAGTTCCTCTGTTGAGAGAGCTGCTAAAAGTATCTCTCTTAGGCTTACTTCAAAGGAAGAAGGAAACCTAATTAGCTGTTTTAAGCATTGAGTAGAAGCAATAATCTTTATTAATCTTTCTCTTCCAGGATAGAATGTTGATAGAATGTGATAGGATAGAATGTGATAGGAAGTCACAAGGTAAGAGAGAAACAATACCTTTAACAACAAGAATTAATGTTTATTAAGCACTTACTGTGTACTAACACAATACCAAGTACATTATTTGTGTAAACTCATTTCATTAATTCAATAAACATTAGTTGAATGGTCTGTGCAATATTCTAGGATTCAGGGACATAGCAGTGAACAAAAACATTTTCTGCCCTCAGGGATATTGTGGCTTTAGGGAATATGAACAGTAAAAAAAATGGTAAACACAGAAAAAAACTAAGTTCAGAATGTAAAGTATAATAAAGGAAATAAGCTGAAAGACATAATAGAAGAGCTTGGAGGGAGGAGGCACAGGTTAGGTTGAAAGGTCTCTTTGAGAAGCAACATTTAGGCTAAAACCTGGATAGGAAGGATCCAGCCATATGATGGTCTAGAAAATTAGCTGCCTTGAGCAAAAGGAGAAGCAAGTGAAAATATCCTGAGGCAAGAAATGGTCTGGTTTGTCTGAGAAAAAGAAAGAAAATGAGTGAAGCTGAAGTGTAATTAGCTGGGAGGAGATATGAAAGACCTGGGTTAAGAAAGATTAGAAAAACCAGCCACGGAATGCCTAGTAGAGCATTATGAGGAAGTTAATGTTACTGAATTAGCAATGGAAAGCCACTGAAATGTTTGTTTAGCAAAAGAGTTACATATGGTTGGAAGTACATGCCCTGGCTGCAGGGTGGAAAATAAATTTGGAGATAAGCTCAATAGTGGACATAAAAGAAATAATTGGAAGACTCTCCCCAGTGGTGTGGAAAAGATGAAGAAAAGTAGATGGATGACTGAAGACATAATGTGGAGGCAGAACATGCAAATCTTGCTGGTCAATTGGTCAACTGGGCATGGGTAATGAAAAGAAGACAAGTATCAGGGGTAAAACTTAGGTTTCTGGTTGAGCAACTGAAAGTATAAATTGAGTCACTAATAGAGAAAAGAGGGAAAGAATGAAGTAGAGGGAATCAAGGCAACTGTTTTGAGCAAGTAAAGCAAAATATACATCTAATTTTGTATAAGTAAAGTAATATATACATCTAAGTTATATACCAATTCAGCAGTTGGATGTTTTAATCTGAAGTCAAGGCAGGAGATAAACATTTGTAATTTATTGAGAAATAGAAGTTAAAGAAATGAGGATGATGAGGATGGTTTAGGTTACCAAAGGATAAAATATTAGAAAGAAGAGGATAAAAGGGAGCAGAGGAAAAGGGAGGGAGACATGAGAACAGAGAGGGAGGAGGAAAAAGAAGAGAAACCAGTCTAGCTTCAGAACATATTGACATTAGAATTTGGAAAGAAATAGAGAGACAGGGGCTAAATAAAGGGCAAGACAGTTAGGAGAGTCGTTTATACTCAAAGCAAAGGAAATAAAGTGTTTCAAGAAGGATAAAGTTTGCCAAATGCCTTTGAGAGGTTCACTAATAGAAAAATAAAGAAATACATACAATAAATTTTCATAATATCCCTGAAGGTAATTATTACTATATCTTAAAGTTGAAAAGCAAGAATCTTAGAAAGTTGTCACTTAGAAAGTAAGGTCTGTGAACATAATTCTAATTAAGACTATCTGATCATGGACAAGAAGCTTCACATAAAGAGGCAGAAACTGAAAAAGAGTACATAGAAGGTATAATCTGGGAGAGACAGCACCCTAAAGAAGTGATAAGAGAAAGGATTCAGAATGACAAATTATGATTCAGGGGAATGAAACATTGCTCATTTTATTTCAATGTGAATGATTCATTCATTCACCAGAAAGTTTCTGAGTGTCCACACTGTGCCTATACACTGCTCTCAGCTCCAGACTGTTCTTAGCTCCATGATTCTGCCCTCAGAGTACTTATGTAATAGAGAGGGAAGCTAACAATAAACAAGCAAACGAGTAAATATTATAGTTTTAGACAGTAACTAATGTTGTGGGAAAAAAAGTAAGTAAGTCAATGGAAGCAAAAAGACTATGATGAAGCAGCAAGCATTTTTCAACGGGGTGGTCAGAAAGGTAAAGGGGGCATGGTTAAGAAGAGCGAGCCCCATTAAGAGTGAGCCCTTAAATGTGGGGAAGATGGACAGGGAGAAAGTGACAATGATGGATGCTTCTAATCCAGGCATATATGAAGCTAGTGATGCCATCCATCCAGGAAAAGGAAAGGGTGTTGGAGGAAAAAAGATAATGAATTTGGTTTGAGGCATGCTGAGGATGGAGTAGCAACATATATGTTAATGTATAAAGCCTTACTTTTTAAGGCCATTTTTATATTCTCATCAAGGATACGACTAAAGGAAATCTTGCCTTTTAGAGATTCAAAAACTAGGTAGTGATTTCTCACATTACAAGAAACTCCATCCTGTATAAAGCAATTCTACTAGATTCTTTCAATGAGAGCTTTGCCCACTGCATCAAAACCATGATTGGATTTTTAATATTTATGTACAGAGATAAACAACAAGGGATTATTTGGTGGCAGAACTATATAAATGCAAAGAAAATATTTCTAGAGTAGAGATAAGGAGAGACAGAGAAATGAGAAGGCAAAGGCAACCAGAAAGGCAGAGAAAAATCACAAGGGGAAAAGGACATTAATCTAAGGAAAAGTGTATCCAGCAAACAAAGAGCTGGAAGGTGAAGCTTGGAAGCTTTGCAGAATAGTGGAGAACCAGAATTAAGGACAGAAAAAGAAATACTCTGATGTGAAATATTGTACAGAGCATCTCTCTCTCAAAATCCAATAGTCAAAGTTAGCCAGGTGTGCATTTGAGGGTTGCAGGAAAGGCCTTCTTTAAAGAAGGAACTCTGAACCAGCTTTGCAGTCTCTTAAGCCCTGAATTCTGCCTCTTATTAACACTGTGATCCTAGACAAGTTGTTTGGCCTCAGCGTCAGCATCTGTGTCTGTGGAATACAGATGAAATGTAAATGATTGATATGGAATTAAATGAGGTAATGTAGTGTGGTGCCCGGCACATAGAAAGCACTCAATAAATGGTAGCTATTATTAACAATAAAAAACTTATATGTGGGTTCCACACAATTTCATATTCTACAATTAAGTATCAATTCATTGTTCTTTCCAGCAGTCTTTTATTAAAATGAAAGTCCAATTTGGGAAGAATAAGCTATTCCACATAAATTAAAAATGGGACATAGCATAATTCATTGTAGGATGAAGTCTAAACAGCACCCATCTTCCAAGCAACAGAAGCAATTTAGGGTAGCACAATTACAAGACAGCACATGGATACTTTTTAAAAACTGCAAAAGAAAGGGAAAAAAATACCCTTTTAGAATTCAGAAGGTTCTGTCCCGCCTTCAAATATAGAATTATATAATCCTGGCTTTTTCTTAATAAAGTAATTATGTATAAGAACCATTGTATTCAAAAGATACCTGCACTCATATGTTTATCATAGTGCTTTTCACAATAGCAAAGTCAAAAAATCAACCTAAGTGTCCATCATTGGATGATTGGATAAAGAAAATGTATATATATAATATACATATAATATATAATAATTTTATATGTTATATAATTATATATGTTATATATTATATTACATATCATATATATTTATATATGTGTGCATGTGTTGAATACTACTCAACTATAAAAAAGAATGAAATTATGTCTTCGCAGCAACACGGATGGAACTGGAGGCCATTTTCTTAAGTGAACTCAAACAGAAAATCAGATACCGCATGTTCTCACTTATAAGTAAAAACTAAGTAATGTGTACACACGGACACAGAGAGTAGAATAATGGACACTGGAGACTTGGAAAGGTGGGAGGGTGGGAGGGGGGTGAAAGATGAAAAATTACCTAATGGGTACAAAATGTCCTATTTGGATGATGTTTTACACGAAGAACCCAGACAACTATGCAATATATCCACATAACAAAATTGCACTTGTACCCTTCTAAATCTATAAAACTAGACATTTTGAAATTTTAAGAAAAGATTTCAAAGGAAGTATTAAACATGAGAAAACAGTATGAAAAGATGAGATTAAACATTTATCAAGAAGCACCAAAAAGAAAAAAAAAGTGTAAAGGATGTGAGTTTGAAATAAAAATGTGACAGAGCACTAAGAGTACTCACTGGTAAGCAAACAAAATGTTGGAGATGAGTTAGAATGAGTCCCCAGTAACTAAAGAAAAAGACTGAGTCTAGGCACTGTGGGACACAGAAACAAAGGAATCGAGATTACAAGAAGGGTAGCATTTGATGAAGAAATCCAAACTACAGTAAAAAGGGATACCTATTGGATTTCTGATCTAATATATATTGCTGTGTTTAGATTTCTTATACAGCATACTTATCCCCAAATATTGAGTCATCTTATTCCGTAAACTGTTTTTGTTTTTAATTTTTATTTTTAACTTTTACGTTCAGGGGTACATGTGCAGGATGTGCCGGTTTTTACATAGGTAAGTGTGTGTCATGGGGGTCGGTTGCATGAATTATTTCATTACCCAGGTATTAAGTCTAATGCCCATTAGTTATATTCCCTGCTCCTCTCCCTCTTCCCACTCTCCACCCTCCCACAGGGCCCTAGTGTGTGTTGTTCCCTTGTGTCCGTGTGTTCTCATCATTTAGCTGTCACTTATAAGTGAGAATATGCGGTATTTGGTTTTCTGTTCCTGTGTTAGTTTGATAAGGATAATGGCTTCTCCAGCTCTATCCATGTCCCTGCAAAGGACATGATCTTGTTCTTTTTTGTGACTATATGGCATTCCATGGTCCATATGAACTACATTTTCTTTAACCAGTCTATCATTGATGGGCATTTGGGTTAATTACATGTCTTTGCTATTGTGAATGGTGCTTCAGTGAACATATGTGTGCATGCGTCTTTGTATAATAGAATGGTTTATATTCCTTTGGTTATATACCCAGTAATAAGATTGCTGGGTCAAATGGTATTTCTACCTTTAGGTCTTTGAGGAATTACCACACTGTCTTCCACAATGGTTGAACTAATTTACACTCCCACCGACAGTGTAAAAGGATTCCTTTTTCTCCACAACCTTGCCAGCATCTGTTGTTTCTTGACTTTTTAATAACAGGCATTCCGACTGGCATGAGATGCTGTCTCAGTGTGGTTTTGATTTGCATTTCTCTAACGATCAGTGATGCTGACCTTTTTTTCACATGCTTGTTGGCCACATGTATGTCTTCTTTTGAGAATTGTCTGTTCATGTCCTTTTGTCCACTTTTTGATGGGGTTTGTTGGTTTTTTTTCCCCCTTGTGAATTATTTAAGTTACTTGTAGATTCTCAATATTACACTCCTAAACTAAGTTCTACCTTATGATTTTTAAGTTAACACATACTTATAAGGAGAAAGTTGTTGAAATTAGTCACTCATCTAATCAAAGCTATAAATATGGCTGGCAGAACAAGGGGTTCCATTGATCAGTGTCTGTGAGTTGGATGAGTTGTGATTGTTTAATATCATTTATCTGGAGGCCAGTGTTTGTTTGGCTGATAAAGAATAATCTGTAGGGTTAGAATGTAGTTTATTTTTCAAGTGTAGGGGTATGTGACTTAACCCTTATCCGGCATGGCCTTAGGTCTTATTTATACTTTGATATCTTGTCACAAGGAGTCTACTCTGTCAGTCTTACAATCTCTATTGTAACATTAATGCTGGTCAGTTGTTGTGTTTAGACTGAAAAAGGGAGAGGGGTATACAACGAGGAGTGTCTGACCTCCTATTCTATCATAGCTGGGAACTCAGTTAAGTTTATTGCGGGGGGGGGGGGGTCTCCTTGGCTAAGAGGGGGTTTCTTTAGTTGATGGGGAGCTTAGAATTTTATTTCTAGTTTACATTCCCCCTCACTTTGGGCTATGGACAAACTTTTATTTTGTCCCATATTGTTGGTGTAGCATGGCTACCTGCCTGGGGTCTATCCTGTCCCTTGGTGGGATCGCTATGGTCAAGGGACTTAATAGAGTCAAAAGATTTATAGTAAAATATTTTAGTCCAGATGGAAATGGAAGGAGGCAGGTATTCACTTATTCCTAAAATCCTTTAAGCAATACAAGAGCCAAAACCAAAAGCAAGACTATAAAATTGACTTATGTATAAGTTTTATGTGTTGAGTCATCAGCTGTTTAGGCATTTGTGAAACCATCTTTGATTTGGAGGGTCTGAACTAGTTTTCTCTCTTGAAACTGGCCCTTATAATCTTATATGCCTACATTTTTGTGGTAGTCTCTGGACATAGAGGTAAGGTGCTCAACATAGTTCAGATTTAGTAGTAGTGTGCTGGCAATGGAAAATACATTGTCCTAGTGGGATTAAATAGTTTTTAAATTTTAGACATAGTAATAAGTAGAGAAAGAAAGGTAATATTTGTTGTTTTGTTCAATTTTTGTAAGCTATAGTTTTAAAATAAACTAATAGGATAGCTTATTTAATACATTTATGTATACTAAAAATAAAATCTTAAGCCTTCTGCCAACTAAATAGCCCCCCTCTTAGCTAGGAGGACTCCTCCAAAAAACTTGAAAATTGAGTTCTCAGCCATGATGGAATGAGAAGTCAGACATGCTTTGTTATGCCTCTGCTTCTGGAGTTTAGACAACAACTGACCAGCACTAGTGTTAAAAGAGAGACAGGACAGACTCTTTGTGACAAAAAAGATATCAAATTATAAATAAGACCTAAGGCCGTGCCAGGCAAGGTGCCATAACTACAGCTTTGATTGGACAAAGACTCATTTCAAAAACTTTCTCTGGATAAAACTTCTACAAACCATGGCATGGTTCTGGCCAGTTTGCAGAGGCTGTACACTTATGTGCCTCCATGTCCTGAAAAGACCATTTGACACATAGAGCCTAATTACAATACAGTTAAGTGTCAAACCTTCACCCCCAAATAAACATGGATCATATATATATATATATCAATTTGTTCAATACACATACATCAGGACCACCTTCATAACTATTCATAACTCATCCTACAACCTGTTATACATATGTATATATGTTTAGCCAACTTGTTCAACATAAAACTCCTACCCTAACCTATCTTCATTCAAAATGCCTTTGGCCAGAGACATGCTTCCCAGTCTGCAAGATGGCCACCTCGCAGGCTATAACCCTTTACAAAAAAATAAAGTATCGTTTCTAAATTTGTAGATTATTGTGATTTTTTTAACTTGACACATTGGGTCTTGTTTCTCACTGGAAGTGCACTTCCTAGTCTGCCAGCATGGCCACCTTTATAAGAAACAGTCTCTTCTTCTCAAATATATTGTTTTTTGTAAGTTACCATATCTTGTGATGGTGATTTTTCACTTAAATACATAAAATAATATATGGAAAGTGCTTAGCATAATGCCTGAAATGTAGCAGGCACTTAAAAACTAGCACCTGTCATATTATTACTGTTAAATTCACCTACTTCCAGTTTTCTTCAGCCCTCTTTCCTTAGGAATGCTGAGTTACTCACCAGTTACTGTAGAAGAGGAAATCATTCCAGGGACTTAAAGTCTCTGACACACTGTGACACTTCCTATTATTTAACTTATTTTTTTATAATTTTTATATATTTTTTAATTTTTATTTTTATAAATGTAGTTATGAATTTATGTTTATAAAATATATATTTATAGATATTATATATTAAATATATATATAAAACTATGTATTATATTTATAAATATAAATATAAAATTTGTATATTTAGAAAACCCCATTGTCTCAGCCCCAAATCTCCTTAAGCTGATAAGCAACTTCAGCAAAATTTCAGGATACAAAATCAATGTGTAAAAATCACAAGCATTTTTATACACCAATAACAAACAGCCAAATCATGAGTGAACTCCCATTCACAACTGCTTTGAAGAGAATAAAATACCTAGGAATCCAGTTTACATGGGATGTGGAGGACCTCTTCAAGGAGAACTACAAACCACTGCTCAGTGAAATAAAAGGGGACACAAACAAATGGAAGAATATTCCACGCTCATGGATAGGAAGAATCAATATCATGAAAATGGTCATACTGCCCAAGGTAATTTATAGATTCAATGCCATCCCCATCAAGCTACCAATGAGTTTCTTCACAGAATTGGAAAAAACTACTTTAAAGTTCATATGGAACCAAAAAAGAGCCCGCATTGAGACAATCCTAAGCAAAAAGAACAAAGCTGGAGGCATCACGCTACCTGACTCCAAACTATACCACAATGCTACAGTAACCAAAATAACATGGTACTGGTACCAAAACAGAGATATAGACCAAAGGAACAGAACAGAGCCCTCAGAAATAATACCACACATATACAACCATCTGATCTTTAACATATCTGACAAAAACAAGAAATGGGGAGAGGATTCCCTATTTAATAAATGGTGCTGAGAAAACTGGCTAGCCATTAAGTAGAAAGCTGAAACTGGATCCCTTCCTTACACCTTATACAAAAATTAATTCAGGATGGATTAAATACTTAAATGTTAGACCTAAAACCATAAAAACCCTAGAAGAAAACCTAGGCAATACCATTGAGGACAATACCAGGCATGGGCAAGGACTTCATGTCTAAAACACCAAAAGCAATGGCAACAAAAGCCAAAATTGACAAATGGGAACTAATTAAACTAAGGAGCTTCTGCGCAGCAAAAGAAACTACCATTACAGTGAACAGGCAATCTACAGAATGGGAGAAAAATTTTGCAATCTACTCATCTGACAAAGGGCTAATATCCAGAACCTACAAAGAACTCAAACAAATTTACAAGAAAAAAAAACCCCATCAAAAAGTGGGCAAAGGATATGAACAGACACTTCTCAAAAGAAGATATTTATGCAGTCAACAGACACATGAGAAAATGCTCATCATCACTGGCCATCAGAGAAATGCAAATCAAAACCACAATGAGATACCGTCTCACACCAGTTAAAATGGCAATCATTAAAAAGTCAGGAAACAGCAGGTGCTGGAGAGGATGTGGAGAA
Source organism: Chlorocebus sabaeus (assembly GCF_047675955.1). Classification (NCBI taxonomy): domain Eukaryota; kingdom Metazoa; phylum Chordata; class Mammalia; order Primates; family Cercopithecidae; genus Chlorocebus; species Chlorocebus sabaeus. Next base: position 97,178,478 of record NC_132916.1, on the reverse strand, counting down.
ATAGGAACAATTTTACACTGTTGGTGGGAGTATAAACTAGTTTGACTATTGTGGAAGACAGTGTGGCAATTCCTCAAGGATCTAGAACTAGAAATACCATTTGACCCAGCCATCCCATTACTGGGGATATACCCAAAGGATTATAAATCATGCTACTATAAAGACACCTGCACATGTATGTTTATTGCGGCACTATTCACAATAGTAAAACCAGGAATCAACCCAAATGTCCATCATTGACAGACTGGATTAAAAAATGTGGCACATATACATCATGGAATACTATGCAGCCATAAAAAGGATGAGTTCATGTCCTTTGTAAGGACTTGGATGAAGCTGGAAACCATCATTCTTAGCAAACTATCACAAAAACAGAAAACCAGACACCGCATGTTCTCACTCATAGGTGGGAATTGAACAATGAGAACACTTGGACACAGGAAGGGGAACATCACACACTGGGGCCTGTTGTGGGGTGGGGGAAGGAGAGACAGATAGCATTAGGAGATATACCTAACATAAATGACGAATTAATGGGTGCAGCACACCAACATGGAACGTGTATACATTTGTAACAAACCTGCATGTTGTGCACATGTACCCTAGAACATAAAGTATAAAAAAAAAAAAAAAAAAAAAACTAGGCCTGCCTTACAAGAGACCCTGAAGGAAGCACTAAACATGGAAAGGAACAACCGGTACCAGCCATTGCAAAAACATGCCAAAATGTAAAGACCATTTAGGCTAGGAAGAAACTGCATCAACTAACAAGCAAAATAACCAGTTAATATCATAATGGCAGGATCAAGTTCACACATAACAATATTAACCTTAAATGTAAATGGACTAAATGCTCCAATTAAAAGACACAGACTGGCAAATTGGATAAAGAGTCAAGACCCATCAGTCTGCTGTATTCAGGAGACCCATCTCACACGCAGAGACATACATAGGCTCAAAATAAAGGGATGGAGGAAGATTTATCAAGCAAACGGAGAACAAAAAAAGCAGGGGTTGCAATACTAGTCTCTGATAAAACAGACTTTAAACCATCAAAGATCAAAAGAGACAAAGAAGGCCATTACATAATGGTAAAGGGATCAATTCAACAGGAAGAGCTAACTATCCTAAATATATATGCACCCAATACAGGAGCACCCAGATTCATAAAGCAAGTCCTTAGAGACTTACAAAGAGACTTAGACTCCCATACAATAATAATGGGAGACTTCAACACCCCACTGTCAACATTAGACAGATCAACGACACAGAAAGTAATGGGAGACTTCAACACCCCACTGTCAACATTAGACAGATCAACGACACAGAAAGTTAACAAGGATATCCAGGAATTGAACTCATCTCTGCAGCAAGCAGACCTAATAGACATCTACAGAACTCTCCACCCCAAATCAACAGAATATACATTCTTCTCAGCACCACATCGCACTTATTCCAAAACTGACCACATAATTGGAAGTAAAGCACTCCTTAGCAAATGTACAAGAACAGAAATTATAACAAACTGTCTCTCAGACCACAGTGCAATCAAACTATAACTCAACACTAAGAAACTCAATCAAAACCACTCAACTACATGGAAACGGAACAACCTGCTCCTGAATGACTACTGGGTACATAACGAAATGAAGGCAGAAAAAAAGATGTACTTTGAAACCAATGAGAACAAAGATACAACATACCAGAATCTCTGGGACACATTTGAAGCAGTGTGTAGAGGGAAATTTATAGCACTAAATGCCCACAAGAGAAAGCAGGAAAGATCTAAAATTGACACTCTAACATCACCATTAAAACAACTAGAGAAGCAAGAGCAAACGCATTCAAAAGCTAGCAGAAGGCAAGAAATAACTAAGATCAGAGCACAACTGAAGGAGATAGAGACACAAAAAACCCTCCAAAAAATCAATGAACCCAGGAGTTGGTTTTTTGAAAAGATCAACAAAATTGACAGACCACTAGCAAGACTAATAAAGAAGAAAAGAGAGAAGAATCAAATAGACGCAATAAAAAATGATAAAGGGGATATCACCACCGACCCCACAGAAATACAAACTACCATCAGAGAATACTATAAACACCTCTACGCAAATAAACTAGAAAATCTAGAAGAAATGGATAATTTCCTGGACACTGACACTCTCCCAAGACTAAACAAGGAAGAAGTTGAATCCCTGAATAGACCAATAGCAGGCTCTGAAATTGAGGCAATAATTAATAGCCTATCAACCAAAAAAAGTCCAGGACCAGATGGATTCACAGCTGAATTCTACCAGAGGTACAAGGAGGAGCTGGTACCATTCCTTCTGAAACTATTCCAATCAATAGAAAAAGAGGGAATCCTCCCTAACTCATTTTATGAGGCCAACATCATCCTGATACCAAAGCCTGGCAGAGACACAACAAAAAAAGAGAATTTTAGACCAATATCCCTGATGAACATCGATGCAAAAATCTTCAATAAAATACTGGCAAACTGGATTCAGCAGCACATCAAAAAGCTTATCCACCATGATCAAGTGGGCTTCATCCCAGGGATGCAAGGCTGGTTCAACACTCGCAAATCAATAAACATAATCCAGCATATAAACAGAACCAAAGACAAGAACCACATCATTATCTCAATAGATGCAGATAGATGCAGATAGATGCAGAAAAGGCTTTTGACAAAATTCAACAGCCCTTCATGCTAAAAACGCTCAATAAATTCGGTATTGATGGAACGTACCTCAAAATCATAAGAGCTATTTATGACAAACCCACAGCCAATATCATACTGAATGGGCAAAAACTGGAAAAATTCCCTTTGAAAACTGGCACAAGACAGGGATGCCCTCTCTCACCACTCCTATTCAACATAGTGTTGGAAGTTCTGGCTAGGGCAATCAGGCAAGAGAAAGAAATCAAGGGTATTGGGTTAGGAAAAGAAGAAGTCAAATTGTCCCTCTTTGCAGATGACATGATTGTATATTTAGAAAACCCCATTGTCTCAGCCCAAAATCTCCTTAAGCTGATAAGCAACTTCAGCAAAGTCTCAGGATACAAAATTAATGTGCAAAAATCACAAGCATTCTTATACACCAGTAACAAACAAACAGAGAGCCAAAATCAGGAATGAACTTCCATTCACAATTGCTTCAAAGAATAAAATACCTAGGAATCCAACTTACAAGGGATGTAAAGGACCTCTTCAAGGAGAACTACAAACCACTGCTCAGTGAAATAAAAGAGGACACAAAAAAATGGAAGAATATACCATGTTCATGGATAGGAAGAATCAATATCGTGAAAATGGCCATACTGCCCAAGGTAATTTATAGATTCAATGCCATCCCCATCAAGCTACCAATGAGTTTCTTCACAGAATTGGAAAAAACTGCTTTAAAGTTCATATGGAACCAAAAAAGAGCCCGCATCTCCAAGACAATCCTAAGTCAAAAGAACAAAGCTGGAGGCATCACGCTACCTGACTTCAAACTATACTACAAGGCTACAGTAACCAAAACAGCATGGTACTGGTACCAAAACAGAGATATAGACCAATGGAACAGAACTGAGTCCTCAGAAATAATACCACACATCTACAGCCATCTGATCTTTGACAAACCTGAGAGAAACAAGAAATGGGGAAAGGATTCCCTATTTAATAAATGGTGCTGGGAAAATTGGCTAGCCATAAGTAGAAAGCTGAAACTGGATCCTTTCCTTACTCCTTATACAAAAATTAATTCAAGATGGATTAGAGACTTAAATGTTAGACCGAATACCATAAAAACCCTAGAGAAAAACCTAGGTAGTACCATTCAGGACATAGGCATGGGCAAAGACTTCATGTCTAAAACACCAAAAGCAATGGCAACCAAAGCCAAAATTGACAAATGGGATCTCATTAAACTAAAGAGCTTCTGCACAGCCAAAGAAACTACCATCAGAGTGAACAGGCAACCTACAGAATGGGAGAAAATTTTTGCAATCTACTCATCTGACAAAGGGCTAATATCTAGAACCTACAAAGAACTCAAACAAATTTACAAGAAAAAAACAAACAACCCCATCAAAAAGTGGGCAAAGGATATGAACAGACATTTCTCAAAAGAAGACATTCATACAGCCAACAGACACTTGAAAAAATGCTCATCATCACTGGCCATCAGAGAAATGCAAATCAAAACCACAATGAGATACCATCTCACACCAGTTAGAATGGCAATCATTAAAAAGTCAGGAAACAACAGGTGCTGGAGAGGACGTGGAGAAATAGGAACACTTTTACACTGTTGGTGGGAATGTAAACTAGTTCAGCCATTATGGAAAACAGTATGGCGATTCCTCAAGGATCTAGAACTAGATGTACCATATGACCCAGCCATCCCATTACTGGATATATATACTAAGGATTATAAATCATGCTGCTATAAAGACACATGCACACATATGTTTATTGCAGCACTATTCACAATAGCAAAAAACTTGGAATCAACCCAAATGTCCATCAGTGTCAGATTGGATTAAGAAAATGTGGCACATATACACCATGGAATACTGTGCAGCCATAAAAAAGGATGAGTTTGTGTCCTTTGTAGGGACATGGATGCAGCTGGAAACCATCATTCTTAGCAAACTATCACAGGAACAGAAAACCAACACTGCATGTTCTCACTCATAGGTGGGAACTGAACAATGAGATCACTTGGACTCGGGAAGGGGAACATCACACACCGGGGCTTATCATGGGGAGGGGGGAGGGAGGAGGAGGGAGGGATTACATTAGGAGTTATACCTGATGTAAATGACGAGTTGATGGGTGCAGCACAGTAACATGGCACAAGTATACATATGTAACAAACCTGCATGTTATGCACATGTACCCTAGAACTTAAAGTATAATAATAAATAAATAAATAAATAGAGAGAAACAATTCAGTGATAGTTCAGTGATAGATTAATAATGTCTGCCATGGACTTAGCAAAGGAAAGTAGTAATTCACATGCCATGCAATGCAATTGCCAGCCCTGGTTTACAGTAATTGTAATAAAAGACCTTGTTATAACTATAAAATATATATTTATGGATATTATATATTAAAATATATATTAAAATATGTATATTTCTAAATATAACTATAAAATTATAATTTAATTTTATACATTTTTATAAATTATTTATTTATTTTTATTTATTTATTTTTTTTGAGACAAGAGTCTTGCTCTATTGCCAAGGCTGGAGTGCAGTGGTACAATCTCAGCTTGCTGCAACATCTGCCTCCTGGCTCAAGTGATTCTCTCACCTCAGCCTCCCAAGTACCTGGGATTACAGGCATGCACCGCCACACCCAGCTAAGTTTTGTATTTTTAGTAGAGACGGGGTTTCATCATGTTGGCCAGGCTGGTCTCGAACTCCTGACCTCAAGTGATCTGCCAGCCTCAGCCTCAAAAGTGCTTGGATTACAGGCCTGAGCCACCATGCCCGACCCTCTTCGTATTATTTAAATGCTTCAGGTGTTTATGTTGCCTCCTCTACAAGAAAGTAAGGCAGTAGATCATTCATATGATCTAAAATATGATCATTCATATGATCTAAAATGTAATACTTCGTATTATTGATAAATACCAAGTACTGCCCCAGGTGAATTTAAAAAGGTGCTTCGCTTTCTCCAGTCATCTGTCAAGTAATCAGGCAGAAGAAAATGGGAAACAAAAGAGTCTGAAAAAGAAATTTTATTTCAAAAACAGAATAATTATTATAACATCTATGCAGCAATATTAATCTACATAAGAAAAAAATGCAAACCTAGGCAGCGTTTTTTGTGGATGAAAGTCCAAATCAGTTTTTTTTTTTTAAAAATGAAGCATCATCTGAAAAAAAAAAAAAATATGGAAATGTGTGTGTGTGTGTGTGTGTGTGTGTGTGTGTGTGTCTGTGTGTGTGTGTGTTAAGGTCTAGGATTCATCAAAAAAAAAAAAAATAGAGACATTCTTACTAAGCCCCTGTGAAAATCAGATATAATGAATTACCTTCAAATAATTCTATGCCTGGAAACTCATTGGGGTTTGCAAAAAACGTGTAAGATGCAATATGTACAACTATTACAGAAAAAATTTAAAAAGCATCATTATACGAAGACAGCTTGTTTTACCAAATATTCTATAGATACTAACAACTAGTAGAAATAACTTGTGTCAAACTGTATTTTTCCAGAATACTTTCCCACTATGAAAATCTATTCAAGAATTACATTTTCTGAGAATTGAGTCATATTTGGTTATCAAGGTGAGAAGCCCACCCAAACTCAATAATACCAGAAATGTCTAACCTCAAATGCCAAGTTAATTATTAAGGAAAAATTCTAAATTTAAAATAAAAATTAGAGTGGTAAAATTTTTCAGAAGACTAGCATAATTGCTTTTTCCATTATGTATTGAATTCCTCGCAGTTGGCTTCCATTTGTATTACATTTCCCCAATTATAATTTTCTCCACAAATGACCAAGGTGTTTATCTAAGTGCCCCTTTCTTAAAATCTGTTAAGATTAATTAGTGACCATACAACTCTGCTTTAATATCTAAGATAATTGTTTAAAATTTTAATATAATCTAATTCATAAGTATGGGTTTAACATTACAATGAATAATTTTATAAGCAATAAAACAACATAAAAATGTCAACTTAATGTATTAAGATTGATCTCGTCAATTATATATCCAAGAATTATAGGTAATTCTAGGCTTTGTAGGGCCACAAGTTATCAATTGACTGTTAGGCTCAGGAAGCAAATTTGTGCCAATTAGACCATAAAATTAAGACATTCTCTACATCAATTCTAGATACACAAATAAATAACATCCTGAAGGGAGAATCATTTATCACTGAGTTTGTTTCCATAGTTTAAAACCCTTTTCTTCAAAATTTAAAAAAGTACTTAATGCAGTTTAAAATATCTGATAAAATTGCATAGATATTGACATGAACTAATGCAAAAGCCCTACTGCCAAGCAAAATTTATAACTGCCAAACATTAAGACTAAAAGAGCTAATAAATCAACAAGCGCTTACTAAGGTCTTACTCTGCCTACAATATTAAAGGGAAAGAAGTTTTAATAGACAATATCTATACTGAAGTTGCACTCTAGTGGTGGTGGTTAGAATATACATTCTAAATTTAATATTAACATATACCTAAAAATATGGTTAAATCAAGTGTCACGGGATTTAGTGTACAGATTATTTTGTCACCCAAGTAATGAGCATAGTACTTGCTAGGTAGTTTTACAATCCTCACTCTCCTCCCACCCTCCATCCTCAAGTAGGCCCAGGTGTCTATTGGTCCCTTATTTGTGTCCATGCATACTCAATGTTTATCTCCCACTAAGTGAAAACATGTGGTATTTGTTTTTCTATTCCTGGGTTAATTTGCTTAGGATAATGGCCTCCAGCTCCATCCATGTTGCTGAAAAGGATATGATTTTGTTCTTTTTTATGGCTGCATAATATTCCATGATGTATATGTACCACATTTTCTTTATCCAGTCTACTACTGATGGGCATCTAAGTTGATTCCATGTCCTTGTTCTTGTGAAAAGTGTTGTGATGAACATACACATGCATGTGTCTTTATGTTAGAATGATTTATATTCCTTCGAGTATATACCCAGTATGGGATTGCTGAGTGAATGGTAGTTCTAAGTTCTTTGAGAAATCTCCAAACTGCTTTCCACTGGCTAACTAATTTACATTTCTACCAGTAGCGTATAAGCATTCCCTTTTCTCTGCAACCTTGCCAGCATCTGTTTGGTTTTTTGTTTTGTTTTGGCTTTGGTTTTGGTTTAATAGCCATTCTGACTGGTCTGAGATGGTATCTCATTGTGGTTTTGATTTGAATTTCTCTAATTAGTGATATTGAGTATTTTTTCATATGCTTGTTGGGCACATGTATGTCTTCTTTTGAGAAGTGTCTGTTCATGTTCTTTGCCCATTTTTAATGGGGTTATTTGGTTTTTGCTTGTTGATTTGTTTCAGTTCCTTATAGATTCTGGATATTAGTCTTTTGTGGGATGCATAGTTTACGAATATTTTCTCCCATTTTGTAGATTGTCTGTTTACTCTGCTGATAGTTTTTCTATTCAGAAGCTCTTCAGTTTACTTAGTTTCCACGTGCAAATTTTGTTTTTGTTGCAATTGCTTTTGAAGTTATCATTAAATCTTTCCCAGGGCCAATGTCCAGAATGGTATTTCCTAGATTTCTCCAATATTTTAATAGTATAATTTCATCTAAAATGGCATCAGTTAATAGAAAGGCATTTCTGACTTGAAAATAAATTATGTTGTTGCCTCTTCAAATACAATTTGAGAGTCATCTTTATGTTTCCATATAGTTGTCTTGATGACAAATATTACACCCTCACATTGCTATTAGGTTTATAACATGAGCAGTAAAGATAGGAATAGAGCCATCATAGAATAAGAAAGCAGTATTTTGATACCTTTTTTAATGTCGCAACATTTAAGAAATAAACTAATAAATGTCTCTAGTATCAAATAATGGCAGGTTTGTCACTGTGGCAAATATTTCTATTCTTAAATGTCAATATTGTATGACTATAGAATAGGTTAATTTTTAAAGCAAATCATTAAAATGTATCTTTCTGTTATCATATATATGTAACAAAGGGAACAATCATACATACACACACACACACACACACACTTTTGAAGCTCGATGGAGCTGGAGGTCATTATCCTATATATCCTATATATACTTTTGAGGTATATAGGATAATGGCCTCCAGCTCCATCGAGCTTCAAAAGTGTGTGTGTGTGTGTGTATATATATAATTTTTATATATATACACTTTATATATACACACATATATAATTGTTCCCTTTGTTACATATATATAACAATTGCAGAAAGATATATATATATTTTTCAAATATATACAAGTAGTTTAAATATATATACTTCAAATATATATATAGAGAGAGACATATACTTCAAATCATAATGGTTCAACAAACCATTTTTGAATGGTTCAAAAAAAACATTTTTTTTTGCAGAAAAAGTAAACAGTAAGGGGTGAGGAATAATATTTGAAAGATGTGGGATTTAGACAACATCTTGAGAACAGGTACTGGGTCTTTTCATCTCTGCAACAAAATGAATGTTGTCATGCAGTATTTGTATAATAAATGTTTGTGGAATTAAATTTATTGCTAGCCATAGGAAAAGATATTTCACTTAGGCAAAGTACCGTACACAATGGCTGGAGGGATGGGAGACACAAGTATCTGCAAAGAACGCTAACTTAGGGAGACAGTTGGCATTCTGGCAGAGTGAGAGGTGAAGCTGGCAATGTCAGCTCCTGATCATTTGTATGTTCTCTGAAGTTCCTGTCTGCCAACACTTAATTTTTCTGATATTTCTTTCCTGAGTGTTCAGTGTATCCCAGTTCCTGTGCCAGACCTGACTAAAGTAATAAGTACATCAACAATTCCAGCCTTTCCACCTGATGGGATTTAAAATTAAATCACCTACAAAACCAAACTCAAAAGCTAGTGACTTTTCATAACCACTGAGAGTCTACACTATGGCTGCACTATGCTGCTCTGTGTCAGTCAGATTCTGGACCTAGCTTTTAATGAAATCCAAGCACCTGTTCTGTCCTTTATCTCCTTTGGGAGCATCTCTTGCCCCTTCTATCTTATCAGCTACCTTCTCCATTTATTCTACAGACAGGAACATGACATTTTTCTCAAACTGCTGGTGTGAAACAGTTTTCATCCCTCACCATGGATTCTCTGGTACTGGCCACTGGAATCTTTACACTCAGGTCCTATCTGTTTGAACTGTCTTCCACCACTGGCTCCAACATTGTGACTTAGGTGGCGGGGAAGCCTCTAAGGCTGCCTGGCTAGCTCACATGCAGAGCAATACCAGACTTGTGGCTATCTCCCACTCTTCTCCTGTTCTTCTGTATAAATCTTGAACCAGGTCTCAACTCTCCAATCCCCACCTTCTGTGATGTGCTCCTGGCTAGCATATATTTATGTTTTGCCCCAAGGTAGTGAGGGTTGGCAGGAAAGCTAAGTTGGAACTAGGGGTTCAGAACAACTTTGATGCTACATTAAAGAAATGTGGGTTTGTTGAATAATCAAAGGACAGTCTTTGCGTAATTTTGAGTGGAGATGTGGTACAGAGAACTAGGATTTTAGCATGATTACTCTGAAAACCGATTATAGTCTTTTTTTTTAAAAAAAAAAAAAAGAAGAATGCCATCTTCAATTGGTATATACAGCCTAGTCAAGCAGGATGAATTCATTTTCTTTTCTATGATATATGCTTTTTAAATAATGACCAATCTCTTTGTACTTAACCAAGAGTTTTTAAATAGCTCAAGTTTTCTGTGTCAAGTTGCAAATTGTTATGGAGAAATTTCAAATACAATATTATTATTTTAGTTGATTTTTTTTTAAATGGCTATATATGGAGTTAAATCATGAATAAAGAAGTGATTTTTGGGGGGAAACCTCTTCTGGAATATTTTTGGAGAGAAAATCAAATAGCAATGAGGGAAGGAAGGTAGGGAGGGGGAGAGAGAGAGAGAAAGAGAGGAAAGAAAGAGGAGAGAGAGAAAGAAGGAAGGAAAGGGGGGAGAGAAGAAAAAGAAAAGAAAATAATATTAGAGGTATAAATTAATTAGATATCTTCATCAGGAAAGTCATGTGGAGTAATATAATACTTTAGCCATAACTTAGATTTGCTATCTTCTACTTTAAGGATAAATTTGACTGCAAAGGCCACATATGACAAACACACAGCTAACATACTCGACAGTGAAAAACTGAATACTTTTCCTCTAAAATTAGAGACAAGAAAATGATGCCCATTTCACTACTTCTGTTCAACATAGTACTGGAGTCTTAGTTAAAGGAATTAGGCAAAGAAATAAAATATTGTTAGAACTAATAAACAGGGTGGGCGCTGTGGCTCATGCCTGCAATCCCAGCACTTTGGGAGGCCGAGGGGAATGGATCACCTGAAGTCAGGAGTTCAAGACCAGACTGGCCAAGATGGTGAAACCCTGTCTCTACTAAATATACAAAAAAAATAATAATAATAATTAGCTGCAGGCGGCAGTGGGTGCCTATAATCCCAAGCTACTCAGGAGGCTGAGGCAGAAGAATCACTTGAACCCAGGAGGCAGAGGTTGCAGTGAGCTAAAATCATGCCATTGCTCTCTAGCCTGGGCAACAAGAGCAAGACTTCATTAGAAAAAAAAAAAGAATAAACAAAGTCACTTTATTGCAGGATACAAAATCAACATACAAAAATAAGTAACATTTCTATATATTGACAACAAACTATCTGAAAAATGATTCAAGGAAACAATTCCATTTACAGTACCTACAAAATGTAAAATACTTAGAAATAAATTTAACTTCGAAGGTAAAAGATCTCTACACTGAAAACTATGAAAAATTGATAAAATCAAAGTCAAATAAATGGAATAACATCTCATTTTCATGGATAGTAAGTATTAATATTGTCAAAATTTCCATATTATTAAAAGTGATCTATAGACACAATGCAATCCCTATCAAAATTTCAATGACATTCACAGAAATAGAATAAACTATGCTAACATTCATGTAGAACCACAAAAGATCCCAAATAACCAAAGCAATTTTAAGAAAAATAACAAAGCTAGACGTATCACACAACCTGAATTCAAGATATATTACAAAGCTATAGTAATCGAAACAGCATGGTACTAGCATAAAAACAGACACTAGGCCAATGGAACAGAATAGAGAACCCAGTAATAACTCCACATGTTTATGTTCAATTTACTTCTGACAAAGGCGCTAAGAAATGCAATGGAAAAACAGTCTCTTCAACAAATGACTTTGAGATAACAAGTTATGTACAGGCAGAAAAATAAAATTGGCCCCTTATCTAACAATATACAAAGATTATCTCAAAATGGATTAAAGACTTAAACATAAGACCTGAAACTATACAATTACTAGAAGAAAACATAGATGAAAAACTTCATGACATTGGTCTGGGAAATATTTTTTGGATATAAACCCAAAAGTACAGGCAACAAAAGCAAAATGAGACAAGTGAGATTATATAAAAATCTTCTGCACAGCACAGGAAACAACCAACTGAGTGAAGAGACAATGTACAGAATGGGAGCAAATATTTGCTAATCACATCTGATAAAGGGTTAATGTCCAAAGTGTATAATGGACATAAACAAATCAATAATAACAAAAAAAATTAAAAAAATAGTGAAAGGATCTGAATAGGCATTTTTTCAAAAGAATACATACAAATGGCCAAAAAGCATATGAAAAAATGCTTAACATCACTAATCATCAGGAAAATGCAAATTAAATCACAATATCACCTTACACCTGTTATTATCCAAAAAAATAAAGATAAGTATTAGAGATATGTGGAGAAAACAGAACGCTTTTTCAATGTTAATTTATCCCACTGTTAGTGGGACAAATTAGTGCAGCTATTATGAAAAATAGCATGGAGGTTACTCAAAAGTTAAAAATAGAGCTACCATACGATTAAACAATCTCACTACTAGGTATATATCCAAAGTAGATGAAATCAGTACCTTGAAGAGATATCCACACCCCCATGTTCATTGCAACGTTATTCAAAATGGCCAAGAAATAGAATCCTGCTAAATGCCCATCAGTGAATGAATGGATAAAGAAAATGAGGCATATATGCACAGTGGAATAATATTTAGCATTTAAAAAGAAGGAAATCTTATCATTTGCATCAACATGAATGAACCTGAAGAATATTATGCTAAAGGAAATAAGCCAGGCACACAAAGACAAATGCCACATGATCTCATTTATATGTGGAATCTAAAAATATAAAACTCATAAGGGGTAGAATGGTGTCTACCAAGCACTTAAGAGTATGAGGAAGTTAGGGAGATGTTAGTCAAAGGATGCAAAATTTTATGTAGGAGAAATAAGTTCAAGAGATCTATTATAAAACATGGTGACTATATTTTATAGCAAGGTGCTATTTTCTTGAAAATTGCAACAACAAAATAAAAAAAAAACATTGAGTGAGCCACCCACCTGCTTTACTTAGAAAAACGTATCAATTTCTTTTATATACTGTATACGGAAAATTTTGTTAACAGGGTAGATTTCATGTTATATGGTTATTTTAAGTAAATATAAAAGGTACTAATGCAATTTTGTTACATGGATATGTTGCATAGTGGTGAAGTTTGGGCTTTTAGTGTGTCCATCACCTAAATAATGTACACTATACCCATTAAGTAATGTCTCATTGTATTAGTCCATTCTCACACTTCTATAAAGAACTTCCTGAGACTAAGTAGTTTACAAAGAAAGGAGGAACTCACAGTTCTGCAGGATGTACAGGAAACATGGCTGGGAGGCCTCAGGAAACTTAATCATGGCAGAAGGCAAAGGAGAATCAAGCATGTCTTACCATGGTGGAGCAGGAGAGAAAGAGTGAAGGGGAAAGTTCTACACGTTTTTAAAAAACTCATTCACTGTCATGAGAAGAGCAAGGTGGAAGTCTGACCCTATAATTCAATCACCTTCCACCAGGCCCCTCCTCCAACACATTGGAAATGCAGTTTGACATGAGATTCAGGTGGGGACACAGAGCCAAATCATATCATTCTGCCTCTGGCCCTTCACCAATCTCATGTCCTTCTCACATTTCAAAACACAACCATGCCTTCCCAACATTCCTCCAAAGTCTTAACTCATTCCAGTATTAACTCAAAAGCCCAAGTCCAAAGCCATATCTGAGTCAAGTCCCTTCTGCATATTAACCTATAACATCAAAAACAAGTTAGTTGCTTCCAAGATAGAACTAACTTGTACAGGGTTACAGGCATTGGGTAAATGCTCCTGTTGCAAAAGGGAGAAATTAGCTAAAACAAAGGGGATACAGGCCTCATGCAAGACTAAATCCCAGCAGGACAGTTATTAAATCTTAAAGCTACAAAATAATCTCCTTTGACCCCATGTCTCACATCCAGAGCATATTGATGCATGTGATGGTCTCCTAAAGCCATGGGTAGCTCCATTCCTGTGGCTCTGCAGGATACAGTCCCCATGGCTGCTTTCACAGGCTGGTGTTGAGTGTCTGTGGCTTTTCCAGGTTCATGGTGCAAGCTGTTGATGGATCTACTATTCTAAGGTCTGGATGACAGTGGCCCTCTTCTTGCAGCTTCATTAAGCAGTGACCCCATGGGGACTGTGTGGGGCCTCCAACCCCACATTTCCCCTCCAAACTACCCAAGTGGAGGTTCTGCATGAGGGCTCCACCCCTGCAGTAGACTTCTGCCTAGACATCCAGATCTTTCCATACATTCTCTGAAGTGTTGGCAGAGACTACCAAACCTCAACTCTTGTCTTCTGCACATCTGCAGGCCAAACACCACATGGAAGCCACCAAGCCTTGGAGCTTGCCCCCTCTGAAGCAATGGCCTGAGCTCTACCCTTACCCCTTTTAGCCATGGCTGGAGCTGGAGTGACTGGGACTCAAGGAACCATGTTACTGTTCTGAGGTTGCACAAAACAACCAGGCCCTATGTCTGGCCCACAAAACCATTTTCCCCATTAGACCTCTGGGTCTGTGATGAGAGTGGCTGCCCTTAAGATCTCTGAAATACTTTGGAGGCATTTTCCCCATTGTCTCGGCTATTAACATTCAGCTCTTCTTTACTAATGCAAATTTCTACAGCTTTGAATTCCCCCTCAAAAATGAGTTTTTCTTTTCTACCTCATGGTCAGAATACAAGTTTTCCAAACTTTTATGATCTGCTTCCCTTTTAAATATAAGTTCTAGTTCAGTTAATTTGTTTATGTAAATAAGTCAGGCTTTCAAAAGCAGCCAGGCTAAACCTTGAATGCATTGCACCAGATACCTTCAATTATCACTATCAAGTTCAAAGTTCCACAAATCCCTAGAGCAGGGGCACAATGCCACCAGTCTTTTTGCTAAAGAACAGCAAGAGTGACCTTTACACGAATTTCCAACAAGTTCCTCATCTCCATCTGAGACCTCCTCAGCCTGGACTTCATTGTCCATATCACTATCAGCATTTTGGTCAAAATCATTCAGCAAGTCTCTAGGAAGTTCCAAACTTTCTCTAATCTTTCTCTATTCTTCTGAGCCCTCCCAACTATTCCAACCTCTGCCCATTACCAGTTCCAAAGTCACTTCCACATTTTCACGTATCTTTATAGCAATACCCCCCTTCTCTGGTACCAATTATTTTTTATTAGTTAATTCTTACACTGCTGTAAATAAACTTCTTGAGACTGGGTAATTTATGAAGAAAAGTTTAATCAACTCACAGTTCTGCAAACGTAGAGGAAGCATAACTAGGAGGCCTCAGGAAACTTACAATCATGGCAGAAGGTGAAGGGAAGCAAGCATGTCTTACCGTGGTGGAACAGGAGACAGAAAGTGAAGGAGGAAGCACTACACGCTTTTAAACAAACAGATCTTGTGAGAACTCAATCACTATAATGAGAACTGTAAATGGGAAGTTGCCCCATGATTCAATCACCTCCCACCAGCCTCTCCTCCAACATGTGGGGGTTACAATTTGGCATGAGATTTGGGTGGGGACACAGAGCCAAACCATATCACTCATCACCACCCCTTCCCACCTGCCCCACACTTCCCAGTCTCCAATTTCTATCATTCCACACTGTAGATCTATGTGTACATATTACTTAGTTTACACTTATAAGTGAGAACATGTGGTATTTGTCTTTTTGTTTCCAAGTACTTCCACTTAAGATAACAGCCTCCAGTACCATTCATGTTGCTGCAAAAAACCATGATTTTATTCTTATTTATGAATAGTATTCAATTGAGTGTATATATACATTTTCTTTATCCAATTATCCATTTATGGACACTTAGGTTGATTCTAGATCTTGGCTATTGTGAGTAGTTCTGCAATAAACACAGGGGTGCAGATCCCTCTTTGATATACTGATTTTCTTTCTTTTGAATATATACCCAGTAGTGGGATTGCTGGATTGAATGGTAGTTCTATCTCTAGTTCTTTAAGAAATCTCCATATTGTGTTCCATAGGGATTGTACTATTTTTCATTCTCAATAACACTGTATAAGTGTTCTCTTTTGTCAGCACCCTCACCAACATCTGCTATTTTTTTTCTCTTTTCAATAACATCCATTCACTCTGGTTTAAGATGGTATATCATTGTGGTTTTAATTTGCATTTCTCTGATAAATGATGTTGAACATTTTTTCATATGACTGTTGCCCATTTGTATGTCTTCTTTTGAAAAATGTCTATTCATGTCCTTTGCCCACTTTTTAATGGGGTTGTTAAGTTCTTTGTAAATTATTTATATTAGCCTCTCTCAGATGAATACTTTTACATTTTCTCCTATTCTGCTGGTTGTCTGCTTGATCGTGTCTTTACCAAAATAAAAAATAATCAAGTTTTATTTTATGCTTTTATAATCTGTGCCTAAGGATGTTGTTTCCATTCATATTACATAAAACTGTTTTCTTCTGTAATAGCTTTATGTTGATTTTCAAACTAAGAAATTATTTTCAGTATATACGTAGTGTTTATTATAACCAAAGTCTAAAATATTAATGTTTATTGTTCAAAATAACCTAGTCATCAAAATGACACATATTTTATATTTAGATTATTTTAATTGATTATTTTCAGGGTTTTTGTTTAAAAACACACTTTAAGGCATTATAGCAAAAACTTTCAATACTTTAAAAAGCCATTGAACTAGAGGCAGAAAATAACAAAGTCTGATTCTTAAATAGCTGACTTTGCTAACTGGTTCATAATTTCAATTCTCTAATTAAAATTAATCCATATTAGATGTGCTGCTAATTATTAGCAAAAATGAAAAATGTCTTCATCTATTTCCCAGATTTATTAATCCCAGTCTAGGATTTGAGTATAAAATACCCTTTCTTAATCTCACTCAAGCAAGTTATAAATAGACTCCACATAATTACATATCTGAGAACACATAGTATAACTTATGTTAAGGTAGAATTTTGGGAATCCATGGTAAGTATGATGTATTTTATCAAAATCTCATGTCATTATTTGGGAGTGTTAAATTAGTTTAAAGGCAGGACGGTTTGCCTGATCCTTTTCCCCTAAATGACAAACCAAGGAACCGCTTTCCCAGAACAGTCCTACCTACCTGGACTGATAAAGAAATGCATCTCTTTCCTGAGGTTGTGGATTGCCAAAACCAATGGTGCATGAAAGGCATGAGTCAGGTCAGGAAGATCTAGAAAGCTAAGAAAGAATGCAACTTGCTCTATAGACAAGAAAAACAATTACAATTATTTGTATTCAACTAATCCCTTTGCTGTTCATCTGTCCTCAAAGTGCCAAAATCCGTATTTTATGCATCTTTGAAACCAAGCTCCAACTTTGGTGCCTCAAATATAGATGTTTAATGCATGCTTACTGAATTAGCAATTAAATAAATTTAGCTTGGATATAAAGACCAAAGAAATGGATTTTATACATTTATAATTAAGTGTAGAGATAAATATACATAGATTTAGCTTTATAAAACTATAAATACACTATATATACACATATATACATATATATAGTGTATCTATATATCAATTTCATTTCAGTCTATACTGTTCCAGCATATTCTGACCACGAATGTTGATGCTTCTATGGCTGAGCTGTTGGCTACTGTGGTCCCTTTTTGCTATTGCAAAAACTTATGTGATGAAAAAAATTCCAGCAGTGTAAACATTGTTAAATAAAAACCATGATACTCCGTCTGCCTCTCCAGCTGACTTCCCTACAACCACTGTCTTATTCTTCAAATTCTGGTATTAACAAATTACAACTACCTGTAGATTCTATGCTAATTTTACATCTCCTTGCTTTTGTATGGGACTTGTTTGCTGAATCACTCTTTCAACCATTACTCAGCTGGCCCACTCCCATTTGTCCTTCAACTGTAACCCCAAAAGTCCATTTTCTGAACACAATTATTTTTATCTTAAACTCACTTAGAAGTTATCATGCCTTCATTATTTTTCTGTGTAATTCTGGTATTGTCTAGGTAGATACATTAGATAGGTCAATTTTACTAGAGAACTAGAGATTGATATGATATATGGTAGATTAGAAAGAATTATATAAATTGATACATGTGTATATCACACTAGTTTTTCTAAATTTCATCTATGGAATTTTCATTGATTTAAAATAAACCTACAAATCCTGTATCCTTTAACTTGCATACTTACAGCTATATATCCATACAATTCTATAATGTATAACTAGGATTTCAGATTTTAAAATTATTTCTTAAGTTGATTTCTTGATGGTTAGACCCACTGGTGAAATTTCCAAGTGTTAGCAAGTTATTTCCATGGGGAATGAAGTCTGACCTTTTAGTTTATCATTCTGTATCTTGCAGATAGCAGATCACACCATTTTCTTCTCACGGAAATCACTACTGATAAGCTCTTTACCTATGCTTTTGAGGGAATGTCTAGTATACAATAGGTTCTACACAATTGTTGAATGATTAACTGAATGGAATACTTGTTGAATGCTTCCATGTATTCGTTTGTCAAATGAGAAAATAGTTACAAGTTTGGATTCTGGAGTGAGATCGATCAGGATTCCATTTGTGGCTTTACAACTTACTATCCATGTGTTCTCAAAAATTACTTTCCTCTCCTGTAAATGAGGAAAATATCTTCAATAAGAGATCTAAGATTGTATTAGACAAAATAAGAAAAGCTTTTAGCATGATACCAAGTAGATTTTTGAATGAATGAATCCCCACAGGAGTCCTACGAGAGGTGAATGGTATAAAGAGACAAGGAAACAGACTCAGAGATGTTGAGCAAGTTATAAAGAAAATATGCAGCAAAGCTAGGATTTAAATCAGGTTCAGTATGTTTACAACAAGGAAGTCTCTATTTCCGCAAGAAACATTAGTGACATTTTCCACTCCAGAGTTTCTTTAAAGGACATATGCTAGTGACCTCCAGTTATATGTCATCTCTGTCTCCCTTGAAATCTTTTTAGATTAGAGTTATCATTCTTTGGCATTTCAAACCCTGCACATGTTTATAATTGGATGGTCTGACAAATGATCCTGCATAAACCAGCCACTGACATCTTTGAACTTCCTCTGTTATTTCCTATGCAGAATTCCTCCTAAGTGCCTCATACACAGTTTGATGTGCCCTCTTTTAAAGTAGATATTCACTGATCCAGGCATCAGTGTCTAAGCGACCACCTGACTGTAAAGTAGCACTTTTTTTATATTATACTTTAAGTTCTAGGGTACATGTGCACAATGTGCAGGTTTGTTACATACATGTGCCATATTGGTGTGCTGCACCCATTAACTTGTCATTTACATTAGGTATATATTCTAATGCTATCCAGCCTCCCTCCCTCACCCTACCCCATGACAGGTCCCAGTGAGTGATGTTCCCCACCCTGCGTCCAAGTGTTCTCATTGTTCAATTCCTACCTATGAGTGAAAACACGTGGTGTTTTTCTGTCCTTGTGACAGTTTGCTCAGAATGATGGCTTCCAGCTTCATCGATGTCACTACAAAGAACATGAACTCATCCTTTTCTATGGCTGCATAGTATTCCATGGTGTATATGTGCCACATTTTCTTAATCCAGTCTATCAATGATGGACAGTTGGGTTGGTTCCAAGTTTTTACTATTGTGAATAGTGCCGCAATAAACATACGTATGTATGTGTCTTTATAGCAGCATGATTTTTAATCCTTTGGGTATATGCCCAGTAATAGGATGGCTGCGTCAAATAGTATTTCTAGTTCTAGATCCTTGAGGAATTGCCACACTGTCTTCCACAATGGTTGAACTAGTTTACAGTCCCATCAACAGTGTAAAAGTGCCGCTTTTCTCCACATCCTCTCCAGCATCTGTTGTTTCCTGACTTTTTAATGATCGCCATTCTAACTGGCATGAGATGGCATCTCATTGTGGTTTTGATTTGCATTCTCTGATGGCCAGTGATGACGAGCATTTTTTCAAGTGTCTGTTGGCTGCATAAGTGTCTTCTTTTGAGAAGTGTCTGTTCATATCCTTTGCCCACTTTTTGATGGGATTTTTTTTTTCTTCTAGATTTGTTGGAGTTCTTTGTAGAGTCTGGATATTAACCCTTTGTCAGATGGGTAGATTGTAAAAATTTTCTCCCATTCTGTAGGTTGCCTGTTCACTCTGATGATAGTTTCTTTTGCTGTGCAGAAGCTCTTTAGTTTAGTTAGATCCCATTTGTCAATTTTGGCTTTTGTTGCCATTGCTTTTGGTGTTTTAGACATAAAGTCCTTGCCCATGCCTATGTCCTGAATGGTATTGCCTAGGTTTTCTTCTACGGTTTTTATGGTGTTAGATCTAACATTTAAGTCTTTAATTCATCTTGAATTAATTTTTGTATAAGGTGTAAGGAAGGGATCCAGTTTCAGCTTTCTACATATGGCTAGCCAGTTTTCCCAGAACCATTTATTAAATAGGGTATCCTTTCCCCATTTCTTGTTTTTGTGAGGTTTGTCAGAGATCAGATGGTTATAGATGTGTGGTATTATTTCCGGGCGCTCTGTTCTGTTCCATTGGTATATATCTGTTTTGGTGCCAGTACCATGCTGTTTTGGTTACTGTAGCCTTGTAGTATAGTTTGAAGTCAGGTGGTGTGATGCCTCCAGCTTTGTTTTTTTTTTTTTCTTTTTGCTTAAGATTGTCCTGGCAATGTGGGCTCTTTTTTGGTTCCCTATGAACTTCAAAGTAGTTTTTTTCCAATTCTGTGAAGAAAGTCATTGGTAGCTTGCTGGGGATGGCATTGAATCTATAAATTACTTTGGGCAGTATGGACATTTTCACCATATTGATTCTTCCTATCCATGAGCATGGAATGTTCTTCCATTTGTTTGTGTCCTCTTTTATTTCGTTGAGCAGTGCTTTGTAGTTTTCCTTGAAGAGGTCCTTCACATCCCTTGTAAGGTGGATTCCTAGGTATTTTCTTCCCTTTGAAGCAACTGTGAATGGGAGTTCACTCATGATTTGACTGTTTGTCTGTTATTGGTGTATAAGAATGCCTGTGATTTTTGCATTGATTTTGTATCCTGGGACTTTGCTGAAGTTGCTTATCAGCTTAAGGAGATTTGGGGCTGAGATGATGGGGTTTTCTAAATATATAATCATGTCATCTGCAAACAGGGACAATTTGACTTCTTTTACTAATTGGATACCTTTTATTTTTTTCTCCTGCCTGATTTACCGGGCCAGAACTTCCAACACTCTGTTAAATAGGAGTGGTGAGAGAGGGCATCCCCATCTTTTGACAGTTTTCAAAGGGAATGCTTCCAGTTTTTGCCCATTCAGTATGACATTGGCTGTGGGTATGACATAAATAGCTATTATTTTGAGATACATCCATCAATACCTAGTTTATTGAGAGTTTTTAGTATGAAGCGCTATTGAATTTTGTCGAATGCCTTTTCTGCATCAATTGAGATAATCATGTGGTTTTTGTCTCTGATTCTGTTTATATGATAGATTGCATTTATTGATTTGCATGTGTTGAACCAACCTTGCATCCCAGGGATGTAGCCAACTTCATCATGGCGGATAAGCTTTTTGATGTGCTGCTGGATTCAGTTTGTCATACTTTATTAAAGATTTTTGCACTGATATTCATCAGGGATATTAGTCTAAAATTCTCTTTTTTTTGTTGTATCTCCCCAAGGCTTTGGTATCAAGATGAGTTTGGCCTCATAAAATGAGTTGGGGGGGATTCCCTCTTTTTCTATTGATTGGAATAGTTTCAGAAGGAACTGTACCAGCTCCTGTTTGTACTCTGCTAGAATCTGGCTGTGAATTGGTCTGGTTCTGTACTTTGTTTGGTTGGTAGGCTACTAATTATAGCCTTAATTTCAGAACCTGTTATTGCTGTATTCAAGGATTCAGCTTCCTGGTTTAGTCTTTGGAGGGTGTATGAATCTAGGAATTTATTCATTTCTTCTATATTTTCTAATTTATTTTGCTTAGAGGTGTTTATAGTATTCTCTGATGATAGTTTGTATTTCTGTGGAATCAGTGGTAATATCCCCTTCATCATTTTTATTGCAGCTATTTGATTCTCCTCTAAGTCTTGCTAGCAGTCCATCAATTTTGTTGATCTTTTCAAAAAAAACCAGTTCCTGGATTCATTGATTTTTTTGAAGGGTTTTTTGTGTCTATCTCCTTAAGTTCTGCTCTGATCTTAGTTATTTCTTGCCTTCTGCTGGCTTTCGAATGTGTTTGCTCTTGCTTCTCTAGTTCTTTTAATTGTGATGTTAGGGTGTCAATTTTAGATCTTTCCAGCTTTCTCTTGTGGGCATTTAGTGCTATAAATTTCCCTCTACACACTGCTTCAAATGTGTCCCAGAGATTCTGGTATGTTGTATCTTTGTTCTCATTGGTTTCAAAGAACATCTTTATTTCTGCCTTCATTTTGTTATGTACCCAGTAGTCATTCAGGAGCACGTTGTTCAGTTTCCATGCAGTTGAGAGGTTTTGATTGAGTCTCTTAGTCCTGAATTCTAGTTTGATTGCACTGTGGTCTGAGAGACAATTTGTTATAATTTCTGTTCTTGTACATTTGGTGAGGAGTGCTTTACTTCCAACTATGTGGTCAGTTTTGGAATAAGTGCGATGTGGTGCTGAGAAGAATGTATATTCTGTTGATTTGGGGTGGAGAGTTCTATAGACGTCTATTAGGTCTGCTTGGTGCAGAGCTGACTTCAATTCCTGGATATCCTTGTTAACTTTCTGTCTTGTTAATCATCTAATGTTGACAGTGGGGTATTAAAGTCTCCCATTACTATTGTGTGGGAGTCAGTCTCTTTGTAGGTCTCTAAGGACTTGCTTTATGAATCTGGGTGCTCCTGTATTCGGTGCATATATATTTAGGATAGTTAGCTCTTCTTGTTGAATAGATCCCTTTACCACTACATAATGGCCGTCTTTGTCTGTTTTGATGTTTTTGCTTTAAAGTCTGTTTTATCAGAGACTAGGATTACAATCCCTGCCTTTTTTTGTTTTCCATTTGCTTGGTAGATCTTCCTCCATCCCTTTATTTTGAGCCTATGTGTGTCTCTGCACGTGAGATGGGCCTCCTGAATACAGCACACTGATGGGTCTTGACTATCCAATTTGCCAGTCTTTGTATTTTAATTGGGGCATTTAGCCCATTTACATTTAAGGTTAATATTATGTGTGAATTTGATCCTGTCATCATGCTGTTAGCTGGTTATTTTGCTCATTAGTTGACGAAATTTCTTCCTCGCCTCAATGGTCTTTACAATTTGGCATATTTTTGCAGTGGCTGGTACTGGTTGTTCCTTTCCATGTTTAGCGCTTTCTTCAGGAGCTCTTGTAAGGCAAGCCTGGTGGTGACAAAATCTCTCAGCATGTGTTCGTCTGTAAAAGATTTTATTTCTCCTTCACTTAGGAAGCTTAGTTTGACTGGATATGAAATTCTGGGTTGAATATTATTTTCTTTAAGAATGTTGATTATTGGCCCCCACTCTCTTCTGGCTTCTAGAGATTCTGCTGAGATCTGCTGTTAGCGTGATGGGCTTCCCTTTGTGGGTAACCTGACCTTTCTTTCTGGTTGTCTTTAACATTTTTTGCTTCATTTCCACTTTGATGAATCTGACAATTATGAGTCTTGGAGTTGCTCCTCTCGAGGAGTATCTTTGTGGCTTTCTTTGTATTTCCTGAATTTGAATGTTGGCCTGCCTTGCTAGGTTGGGGAAGTTCACTTGGATAATATCCTGCAGAAAACACTGCAGAGTGTTTTCCAACTTGGTTCCATTTTCCTCATCACTTTCATGTACACGAATCAGACATAGATTTGGTCTTTTCACATAGTCCCATATTTCTTGGAGGCTTTATTCATTTTTTTTTTTTACTCTTTTTTCTCTAAACTTCTTTTCTCACTTCATTTCATTCATTTGATCTTCAATCACTGATACACTTTCTTCCAGTTGATCAAATCAGCTCCTGAAGCTTGTGCATGCATCATGTGGTTCTCATGCCATGGTTTTCAGCTCCATCAGGTCATTTAAGGACTTCTCTACACTGTTTATTCTAGTTAGTCTTTCTTCTAATCTTTTTTCAAGGTTTTTAGTTTCTTTGTGATGGGTTTGAACATCCTCTTTTAGCTCAGAGAAGTTTTTTATTACTGACCTTCTGAAGCCTTCTTCTCTTAACTCATCAAAGTCATTCTCTGTCTAGCTTTGTTCCATTGCTGGTTAGGAGCTGTGTTCCTTTGGAGGAGAATAGGCATTCTGATTTTTAGAATTTTCAGCTTTTCTGCTCTGGTTTCTCCCCATCTTTGTGGTTTTATCTCCTTGGGTGTTTGATGATGGTGACATACAGATGAAGTTTTGGTGTGGATATCCTTTCTGTTTGTTAGTTTTCTTTCTAACAGTCAGGACCCTTAGCTGCAGGTCTGTTGGAGTTTGCTGGAGGTCCACTCCAGACCCTGTTTGTCTGGGTATCACCAGCGGAGGCTGTGGAACAGCAAATATTGCAGAACGGTAAATGTTGCTCTCTGATCCTTCTTCTGGAAGCTTTGTCTCATTGGCGAACCTGGCTGTATGAGGTGTCAGTTGGCCCCTACTTGGAGGTGTCTCCCAGTTTGGTTACTAGGGGGTCAGGGACCCACTTAAGGAGGCAGTCTGTCCATTCTCAGATTTCAAACTTCATGCTGGGGAAGCACTACTCTCTTAAAAGCTGTCAGACAGGGACGTTTGAACCTGCAGAAGTTTCTGCTGCCTTCTATTCAGCTATGCCCTGCCCCCAGAGGTGGAGTCTACAGAGGTCGGTAGACCTAGTTGAGCTGCGGTGGGCTACACCCAGTTCGAGCTTCCCAGCCACTTAGTTTACCTACTCAAACCTCAGCAATGGTGAATGCCCCTCCCCCAGCCTCACTGCCACCTTGCAGTTTGATCTCAGACTGCTGTGCTAGCAGTGGGTGAGGCTTCATGGGTGTGGGACCCGCCAAGCCAAGCACAGGATATAATCTCCTAGTGTGCATTGGAAAAGCACAGTATTAGGGTGGGAGTGTCCCGACTTTCCAGGTACCATCTGTCACAGCTTGCGTTTGCTAGGAAAGGGAATTCCCTGATCCTTTGTGCTTCCCAGCTGAGGCAATGTCCCACCCTGCTCCATGGGCTGCACTCACTGTCTGAGAAGCCTCAGTAAGATGAACCCGGTGCCTCAGTTGGAAATGCAGAAATCACCCATCTTCTGCATCACTTATGCTGGGAGTTGCAGACTGGAGTGGTTCCTATTTGGCCATCTTGGAACCTCCCCCTCAAAGTAGCATTTTTAAAACCTATTCTTTCATTGTTTTATCCATGTCACTGTTAGAATAGATGCCACATTTTTATCTAATTGGTTTTAAATACCTTTTTTAGCTTGATTGTAAAATTCTCATAAGTGGGAACAATTTCATCATCTTTTTATATGTAGTATTCACCATGATGCTTGATGTATAGTTGATGCTCATTAAATATCTCAGTACCATAATAATGTATAATTATTGTTTTATTATTCTATATGAATAACATAAGGGGTAATAATTCTATTTTTATGATGCTGGCTATTTTATATTCTTGCCTAGAAAGTTTGTTGTCCCATCTTATAGAAACATTAAAAATTATGGAAATATTAAAAATTCCCAAGCAGTTGTTGCAGAAATTGTTTGAAGTTTGAGCCACATTTTCTTTAGCAAGTAAAGTGATAAGAACAGACTATCCATATTTATCTAAACTCCCAATCATTATAAAACACTTCTTTGTCAAGTCTCTTGGAACTCGTAGTCTTTAAAGAATGGGAAAAAGGGGCACTCAGAATGCATAGGAGACATGCACTCAAGGAGAGAAAGCCAGAGGTCTCCCAGCAGTTTTTGGGAATGGGCTGTGGATAGAATTGTTCACAAGTCTATTTTTTCTGTCACTTCTGATTGTCTGAAGAATAACTTCCTAAATTTTATGAAGATGTGCTATAGAATATTTTTTTTTAAGCATAAAGAAATACCACATGATCTCACTGCTATGTGGAATCTAAAGAAGTGGATCTCACAGAAGTAGAGAGAAGAACTGTGGTTACCAGAGATTTGGCAAAGTAGAAAGGAGTCGGGGGAGTTGGGGAGATGTTGATCAAACTATACGTAATTCTGATAGGATAAATAAATTCAAGAGATCTATTGTATACCTGGGTAACTACAGTTAATGATAATATATTGTGTTCTTGAAAAGTGCAAAGAAAGTGGACGTTGAGTGCTTTCACCACAAAAACTGTATGAGGTAATGCATTTGTTATAGGACCCAAAGTACCTAAATGTGTCCTCCAATAGATTCAAATTGTATTGATTAAAGATTTCCTTTAGTCTTCTTGATTATAGCCTCCAAAAAGGCAGGGCACACTCTGTCTTTTTCACCACTCTGCCTGGCATATTTAGCACTCATGTGACTGCACTAATACAGGAAAAAAACACCCTGTCTCTCCCATTCTCCAACATTTTAATTCTTTCAGTAAAAACTTGGATTATTTTGATAATGCACAGTATTAATGGGAAAATGGGTATGAGGTGGGGTTTTTGCTTATTTTAGACTGCCTCATGAATGTTCTTGCTTTATACATGTACCAGAACCAGGTTTTGTGCCCTTTCACACGTTTGTTCTGCCCCATCTTCCCCCAGCCCAGTGGAACAATCAGTTTACTATTCTCTCTCCCCTGCATCCTTTCAATTTATCTCTATCCTTGCTCCTGGAGAATAGATGGTCTTTATGTATAAGAATACACCAAAACTATCCTACAGAAAGGACCAATATTAGTAAGAAAATAGTCTAGTGAGTTTATAGATGTTCCACTGTGAAGAATTTAAATTTCACAGCATCTGGACATTCTTAGAGATAAATGAGCTTTGGTTAGAGGGGGACAGAACATAAGTGGGAAGAGAGATTAAAAAAAAGAAAAAAGGTGAGAAATAAATGTGAGGGCTTCCAGTGCTCACCCCCATGAAATGAAACTTACTTTGACAGGTGACCTTAAAGGGACATATATGAATCATTATACTAGTCTTTACTCTCCATGTATTTCTAAGTAGCTGTATACATGACTGGGTCCATCTGGGAATGGACTGAATCAATAACTTTTTCCAATTATTGCAGATAGACAGATTTAGCCCAATTTTACCCATGTAATCTATGGATCAGGTGTTATATTTTCCCATAACAGCTAATGGGGGGGGGGGGGGAATCAAGATTTCAACATGAGTTGTATATGAATTCAAGTTTTCATTTTTTCTATGTATCTTGATGTAAGTTTTATTTAGGAAGTGAGAGAAGGGCAGAAGCTAGAGAAAAAGGGAGATAAAATTGAAGCAGAGAAACAAAAAACATGTAAGAGCTAATTTAAACTTTTTCCAAAAGAACAGATCTGGGTTCAAAGTTAGCTTTTTGGGGTAGAGGAGAAGCAACTGGTAGAGAGCCAAAAATCAGATTGAAATCCAGCACTCTAAAGGAGAGGAGATAACACCACATTGAAAAGACGCTAAAGGCAAACTTTTAAATTTTCCCTGAAGTCCAAGTTGTCCCTTAACCCCTCTTCTATGACCAACTGAGGCTATCCCATTGAGCTTAGATTGAGCTTAGCTGGCTCCTCTCAGCTACTTCCCTTGACTCTGCCTAAGGGAAATTTTCCGCCAAGATAGCTGTAACTTCCACCCAACAGCAGTGGTGTATTTTACACAAGTGTGATTGAGGGAAACCCTTCAGAACAGTAAAGAACACAGCAATTAAACTGGTTTGTGATAATAAAATCTCTGTGTGAGGCATTGTTTCCAAATTCATACATCATTTAAGCCTTTCAGAGCTTCTGTTCAAGACAGCAAGTTTAGTCCGTCCTTTTTCAATTGTATTTATTTAGTATCTTCCTATTTAAGAGGTTTAGAGAGTCTTGAGCAATCCATAAGCAATAAAAAACACCTTCCAGTCATGGTGAAAATGACAAGGCAAACAAATAATGTATAACCACCCCCCCCCCCAAAAAAAAAAAAAAAAAGCTTCTACCAAAAAGTGAGTTTTTGCCCTCCTAGAAAAAAAAAAAATTTCAAGTTCAGAGTGGAGTACTCAATATTAAAAGACTTTTAGGTAACTGCATTGTAGAGATCGCTTTCTTGCTTTTAAATGGAACTTTCAAAATCTGGGACTAATATCAGTCATTCATTTAAAAAACATTCAATATGTATTGAATGTTTGCAGTGTGACATCAACAGGTTGAAGGATTTGGCAGAAAAAAATAACCAAGATAAAGAGAGGTATACATGAGTAAGAGGCAAGAGATAATTCAAAATTGCCATTAAAATAGAGTCACCTTAACTCCCTGGGTAGTTTATGAGTGTTTTGTGCACCGTGAGATATGGGAAGAACTCCCTTCCTCTTAGGTGGGAGTCTAGTAAGCAGAGTAAGCAGCCATTACAGATTTCTACCAATTACCCACCCCTTATTACTACTTGTCTAAGTCCTTACCAAACGTAAATATAAGTGGCACCATTTGGTACTGATCTAGTGGAACTATGTGACATAAGCAAAAATGCTTTGAATCAGTTTATGTAGAATGAGTAATTTCCCAGAGAAAATAAGGAAAAAGAATAAAAAAGAAGAAAACTTACATGCATCAACTGATTCCTCAAAAGCAAAGATACTAATGTAAAAACCATGATTTTTAATCAACTGAAGGAAGAAAATCTAACTTCTACTTCATATTAACCCATAGTTTCTGGAATCTACTTAGGTATATCCTACACTGCATCTAATAGTTATTCTTAAGTGCAAAACTAACAATGGATTTTATAAATAAGAACCATAACCTTTGAATAATTAGTTAAAAATCAGAAGAGTGTTTGTTAGACACTATCATCATAATCCAAGCAGCTATTTATTTTCGCAACTCAGTATGTGCCAATGGCTGTTATAAAATAAAATACTACTGATGAGCTTCTAATAGACAATATTAAATACTCCTATGTGGACAAGCTAAATAAAATCTGGCCTTGAGCCCCATGGTTCATTGTTGGTAGCTGAAATTATGTAAGTGAATGAGATGGCAGGGAGATTGTGCAGAACGAGAAAAAAAAAATTAGAGGAGAGAAGCATCTGTGACAAGGGTCAGGCAAACTGAATTCAATTGAAATTTGAGTAAATACCATTATTTGTAACTGATCAGATATCCCAAATAACATAAGGAAAATTATCTAGTGTATCCATTACTCCAGGATGAGTAGCTCCCTAAACTTAAATTCCCAAACCTTCTTCTACATCTAAAAAGAGTGTTATTTTAATCTCTTACATAGCAAAATCTATAGTAAAACAACAATAATAAAAATATATATAAAAATAAGGTTCCACAATGTAGCTGAGGCACTTTGATGTAAAACAAAATACATTCATTTTTACTTTTTTTTTTTTTTTTTTTTTTTTTTACTTGTTTTTCCTCTTTAAATACCAAGCTTGTGGTTCTGCCACAAACTCTCCATTTTTCCCAGGATGGATGTTTTCTGCTTTTTATTCATTACTTATCAATGTTCAGACAGACTAAACTAATGACTAAAACAGCCACAGGGAAAAAAACAAATCCAGGAAAGAAAAGCATTATTTTTACAAACAAGTGGTAAACCTTCTTGATGTGTAAGGAAAATATTTCTTCAATTTATTCTGTTTGGGGATAAACAGAAAGTGACTACAATTTTTCCTCTCCTTGCTGTCTTTTTTTTTTTTTTTTTTTTTTTTTTTTTTTAAGCGGGGGAGAGAAGCCTTCACTCATTTCCAGGTTCACATTAGAGTGCACATTGACAAAGTGAAAAACAAAATCCTAAACCTCCAATAAAATGAGTTTCTGCTCTTGTTACTTTTTTGTGCCATGTAACTTGTCTTTAACCTATACAATATATGTCCATAACTAAATCTGCTATCTTAATTTGTACACATCAACATGAAATCCATCCTGTGTAATTATAACAATATGAAAGAATATGAGCATGACTAGAAAAGAATGCAGTCAGTTCTGTCCAAAAAACAATACAAGGTAGATGATTAGACCAAATGTCTTCTCCAAGCCCTCTTCAGCTCTGTGCTGCTGATAGTCAGCACAAAATAACATTGTACCAAACACTGGACACAGAGCCTCCAACCGCAACTAATACAAACAAACAAAGAAAATTCCAAGGTGAGAGGCCACCTACTCCAACTACGCTGACTGACCACAAGCTGCTTAGGATCATTTTCGATTTGTCTTCTAGGACCCAAAAACAGGGTTCACAAGGTGAGAAGTGTCTCTAGGAATGTGTGGGACACTGATAATAAGCTCAACAAATACAAGTCAGGTAACAAACCTATCTCTATTGAAGAGCCAGCTTGAAGAGCAAAATGTCAAATGATGAAAACTCCCCTCAAAAATAGCTTACGGTACTATGACTTAAAATTTCAGAAATGCAAAGTTTAGATGCCAATAAGATGGCAGAATAGGATGTCCCCAGTCCTCATTCCCCCACAGAAACAATGAATTGGCAACCACCTACAGACAAAAGTGCCTTTGTGTATGTGAGCTTCAGGAGACAGGTAGGAAATAGTGACACCCCAGTGGAGCTCAAGATCAGAGAAAGTCACTTTGAGAAGGCAGGTCCAAGCCCAGGCAGCAGGCCCACTGCCATGGACCTGGCTCTGAACCCAGAAGCCTTCTTCATGCAGCTCCAGAGTCTGCTTGTCCATGGTCCTGGCAAGGTTCTGTCTGTCCAGGGACCCATCAGGAGCCACACTCAACCAAAGCCCCTAGTAACAGGCCCAGCCACTGAAGACCTGACTGTAAACACAGAAGCAGCCCTGTGACCTGACTATAGCCCCACTCAAACACAGTCCCAGAGGAAATCTCATCAATAAACACAATAAAGACCATTTTTTAAAAGCTTACACTAACAGCATACTCAATGCTGAAAAGCTAAAAAGCTTTCCCTCTAAAATCCGTAACAAGGCAATGATGCCCACTCTCACCTCTCCTAGTCAACATACTACTGAAAGTCCTAGCCAGAGCAATTAGGCAAGACAAAGAAAATAAAAACACCCAAATCAGAAAGGAAGAAGTAAAAGTATATCTGTTTGCAGATGATATGTTACATAAAAAACTTTGAAGACTCTACAAAAAAAAAAAAAAAAAAAAAAGATTGCTAGAACTAAGTGAATTCAGCAAAGTAGGAAAGTTAATCAATGTAAAAAATCAGTTGCATTTCTATAGCCTAACAATGACCTATCCGAAAGGGCAATTAACAAAGGAATTCAATTTACAATAGCATCAAAAATAATAAGATATTTAGGAATAAACTTCACCAAGTAAGTGAAAGACTTGTACTGAAAAACTATGAAACATGAAAGAAATTTTAAAAGACAAATAAATGAAAACACAGTTTTGTTTATGGATTGGAAGAATCAATATGGTTAAAATATCCATACTTACTAAAGCTTTTTTAAATTATAAAATTCATTTAGAGCATAATAGACCTCAAATAGCCAAAGAAACTTAGAGCATGAAGAGCAAAGCTGGAGGTATCAAACTCCCTGATATAAAAACATATTATAAAGTTAAAGTAACCAAAACCATATGGCACTGGCATAAAAACGGATATAGAGACCAATGGGGTAGAACAGAAAGCTCAGAAATAAACCAATGTATATACAATCAGCTGATCTTTGACAAGGGTGCCAAGAATACAAGAAAATCAGTCTCTTTGATAAATGTTGGGAAAATTAGATATACAGAATAGTTAGAAATTAGACCCTTATCCCATACCACATGCAAAAGTCAATTCAAAATGGGTTCCATAATGTAAACATACATTAAAATATCACATTGTACCCCATTAATATATGCCATTTTTGTTGATTAAAAAATAAAATTGAAAAATTGGGAAAAAAATAAAAAACTTAGGACTCAAAACTAAGAAAATTCTTAGAAAAAAAAAAAACAGATGAAAAGCTTCTAGACAGTGGACTACGCAATGATTTTTTTGGATATAACACCAACAGTATTGGCAACAAAAGTAAAAACAGACAAGTAGGATTATATCAAACTAAAAAGCTTCTTCACACCAAAGGAAACAATTAAATAAAAAGGCAGCCAATGGAATAGGAGAAAATATTTGCAAACCACCTGTCTGATAAGGAGTTAACATCCAAAAATATATAAGGAATGCCTACAACTCAATAGCGCAAAAAAAAAAAAAAGAAAAAAAAAAAAAACTCAATTAAAAATGAACAAGGGCATCTCTCCAAAGATGACACATGAATGGCTGACAGGAATATATATGAAACACACACTCAGCAACACTAATCATCAAGGAAATGCAAATGAAAAACACAATGAGATCACCTCACACCTGTTAGGATGGCTATTATCCCCCACAAAAAAGGACAGTAAGTGTTAGTGAGGATGTGGAACAAAGAGAATCCTTTTACACTGTTGGTGGAAATTTAAATTGGTACAGCCACTATGGAAATTAATATGGAGGTTCAAATAATCAAAAATGGAATTACTCTTTGATCCAGCAATTTCACTACTGTGTATATCCAAAGGAATTAAAATCTGGATTTCAAAAAGATAACTGTACTCCCATGTTTACTGTAGCATTATTCACAGTAGTCAAGATATGAAAATGATCTAAGTATCAGTTGATGAATAAACAAATATGGAAAATGTGGTGTAGTTTATATACAATAGAATACTATTCAATGTTAAGAAAGAAGGAATTCCTGCCATTTCCAACAACCTTAATGAACCTAGAGGACATTACACTAAGTAAAATAATCCAAACACAAAAGTACTATATCATTCCTCCCCTTGCCCTTCCCGAATCTCATGTTCTTCTCACATTGTAAAATATAATCATGCCTTCCTAACAGTCCTCCAAGCTCTTAACCTATTCCAGCATTAACCCAAAAAGTCCAAAGTCTCATCTGAGACAAGGCAAATCCCTTCCACCTATGAGCCTGTAAAATAACAAACAAGTACTTCTTTACTTCCAAGATACAATGCGGGTAAAAGCATTAAGTAGATACTCTTGTTCTAAAGGGAGAAAACAGCCACAAGTAAGGAGCTACAGGTCCCATGCAATTTTGAAACCCAGCAGGGCAGTTACTAAACCCTAAACCTTAAAGCTCCAGAATAATGTCTTTTGGCTCCATGACCCACATCCAGGGCACACTGGTGCAAGGAATGGACTCCCAAGACCTTAGCCAGCTCTGCCCCTGTGACTTTGTGGGATGAAGTTCCTTTAGCTGCTCCCACAGATTGTTGCTGAATGTCTGCAGCTTTTACAGGTGCAAGATGCAAGCTGCAAGTGAATCTACGATTCTCAGTCTGAAGGATGGCGGCCTCCTCCTCACAGCTCCAATAGGCAGTGCTACAGTGGGGACTCTGTGTGGGATTTCCAAGCCCACATTTCCCCTCTACACTGCCCTAATAGATTTTCTCTGTGAGAGCTCTGCCCCTGCAGCAGGCTTCTGCCTGGGCACCCAGTCTTTTCCATGCATCCTCTGAAATCTAGGTGAAGCCTTCCAAGAATCTACAACTCTTGCATTCTGTACACTCAGAGGCTTAACACTACATGGAAGCCACCAAACCTTATGGTGGCTTGTGTTCTCTGGAGTAGTGACATGTGCATTCTTTTGGGCCACTTGAGCCTAGGCTGGAGTCAGAGTGGCTGGGATGTGGGAAGCAGTGTCCCACAGCTGTGCAGTGCAGCGGGGCCCTGGGCCTGGTCCATAAAATCATTCTTCTCTCCTTGTCCTTCAGGCCTGTGATGGGAAGGCCTACCGCAAAGGTCTCTGAAATGCCTTACAGGCATTTTCCCCATTATCATGTATATTCGCTCTTGATTCTCTTTTAGTTGTGCAAATATCTCTAGCAAGTGGTTGCTCCACAGCCTGCCTGAAATCCTCTCCAAAAAAAAAGCTTTTTCTTTCTCTGCCACATGGCTAAGCTGCAAATTTTCCAAACTTTTATGCTCTACTTCCCTTTTAAATATAAATTTCAACCTTAAGTTATTTCTTTGCTCTGGCACCTGAGCATAGGTTGTTAGAAGCAGCCAGGTAACATATTGAATGCTATGTTGCTTTGAAATTTCTTCCACCAGATACTCTAAATCATCAGCCTCATGCTCAAACTTCCAGAGATCCACAGGGCATAAAGAGAATGCAGCCAATCTCTTTCCTAAGGCATATCACACCTGAATGATGTTTGCTCCAGTTCCCACTAAGTTTCTCATTTCCATCTTAGACCTTGGCAACCTGGCACTATCAGTATTTTGGTCACAACCATTTACTCAGTCTCTAAGAAGTTTCAAACTTTCCCTCAACAAGAACTGTATTCTTCTGAGCCCTCCAAACTGTTCCAACCTCTGCCCATTACACAGTTTCAAAGCTGCTTCCACATTTTCAGGTATCTGTTCTAGCAATGCCCTCCTGCTCAGTACCAATTCTCTGTGTTAAGTAATTCTTGCATTACCATAAAGAAATATCTGAGGCATTCCTATACACCATTAACAGACAGAGAGCCAAACCATGAGTGAACTCTCATTCACAATTGCTACAAAGAAAATAAAATACCTAGGAATCCAACTTACAAGAGATGTGAAGGACCACCTTCAAGGAGAACTACAAACCACTGCTCAATGAAACAAAAGAGGACACAAACAAATGGAAGTATATTCCATGCTCATGGATAGGAAGAATCAATATGGTGAAAATGGCCATACTGCCCAAAGTAATTTATAGATTCAATGCCATCCCCATCAAGCTACCAATGACTTTCTTCACAGAATTGGAAAAAACTACTTTAAAGTTCATATGGAACCAAAAAACAGCCCGCATTGCCAGGACAATCTTAAGCAAAAAGAACAAAGCTGGAGGCATCACATTACCTGACTTCAAACTATACTACAAGGCTACAGTAACCAAAACAGCATGGTACTGGCACCAAAACAGATATATAGACCAATGGAACAGAACAGAGGCCTCAGACACATTGACAACCATCTGATCTCTGACAAACCTGACAAAACAAGAAATGGGGAAAGGATACCCTATTTAATAACGGTTCTGGGAAAACTGGCTAGCCATATGTAGAAAGCTGAAACTGGATCCCTTCCTTATACCTTATACAAAAATTAATTCAAGATGGATTAAAGACTTAAATGTTAGACCTAACACTATAAAAACTCTTGAAGAAAACATGGCAATACCATTCAGGACATAGGCATGGGCAAGGAGGTCATGACTAAAACACCAAAAGCAATGGCAAAAAAAGCGAAAATAGATAAATGTGATCTAATTAAACTAAAGAGCTTCTGCATGGTAAAAGAAACTACCATCAGAGTGAACTCAGGAGAGTTGAAGGGATTAAATTATAACTGAACAATGTAAGTGACTCAAATCCTTAATGATTTTATTTTAAAAATAATTTATAAAGGTTTTACAATAAATTCTACCACCAAATAATTTCTAACCCACATAGCATTATTTCATCACTGTGCCAACATTAACCATAAAATGATTTATATTTCTAATATCTATAAAAATCAACAAAGCAGTGATAATGAACATGTGGCTTGATCTTATAAGGCAAAGATGGTGATGAAATAAATTGTGTAGCAAACGGAGGCAAGTTGCATTAGTCACAGACATTCATTTCAGGTCACTTTTCATGAAAAAATAAATAAAAGACTTCTCTATGCATAAACACAAATAAGGGGACAGCTCAAAACTGAATTGACATGTGGATAATGGACAGTCAGCTAGGTTTACTCACAAACTGACTGGCTGTTACCCAGAACAGTTTTCTGTGTCAGCAGGTTAGCAATTTATTCAATTCTGGGAATCTTCATTTTGCCTTAAACTTTGTGAAAACTGTAAATATCAAAAAAGCATTGCCTAGGATCTAAAAGACTTCTAGTATATTCAGAAAACCAGATCTCTGGCTTGAAAATGTGTTTACACATTTTTGTTTCAGTGACATGGAATAGTTTCACAATACCCTCAGGAATATGTAAATTAGATAAGAAAATGACATTCTAATGTGCTATGGATTTTCATAATTGTATCATTTTAGCTATTCATGTCCTGAGATTTTAATTTTCAAAATACTTTTTTATACCCAGCAATCTTTATTATTTCTGTTAAGAAGCATACTCTATAAATGATCAATGAATAAAATCCATTGATGACATAAGCAACTTAGTTTAGCCACCTTCTCTTTTACTAAGTCTCTTTACACAATCTGTAAAAAGAGAAAACTTAGTCTTTATTACATTTTCTATTAACCTTTAATAGAATTGCAGTAAGTATGAACAAAAGCAAAATTTGTGGTATGAAACAAAATTGTTGCTTATAATTCAATAAACAGTGCCAGCATACATTATAATTTTTAGCATTAAAGTAACAAGGTTAAATTTATAAGACAAATGTTAGAAATTCTCTAGGGTTTTCTAGGAAACTAACATTTCATGATGAGAAGGCTTAAGTTCTTTTATTTTAATGTTCATGGGTACATAATGTATGTATTTATTGGGTAATGTGATATTTTGATACAGGCATATGTGTAATGCCCAAATCAGGATAACTGGGATAGCCATTACCTCAAACATATATCATCTGTTTGTATTGAGAATTTTCCAAATCTACTTCTCTACTTCTTTGGAAATATACAATAGATTATTGTTAACTACTGTCACCTTACCAAACACTAGATCTTATGACTAGTAACCGTATTTTTGTATCCATTAACCAATCCCTGTTTGTCCTTCACTCACCACTAACCTTCTCAGCCTCTGGTGACTATCATTCTACTCTCAATTTCCATGAGATTTTTTAGCTACCACATGAGCGAGAACATGTGATATTTTTCTTTCTATACCTGGCTCATTTCACTTAACGCCCTCTAGTCCCATTCATGTTGCTGCAAATGGCAATATTTCATTCTTTTGTACAGTCACATAATATTCTATTATGTGTGTGTATATATATACACACACAAACATCCTGCATATTTTTTATCCATTCATTCATTAATGGATATTTGATTCCATATCTGGCTATTGTGGATAGTTCTGCAATAAACATGGGAGTGCAGATCTCTTTGATATACTGATTTTCTTTCTTTTGAATATGTACCCAACAGTGGGATTGCTAGACCATATAGTAGTTCTATTTTTAGTTTTTTGAGAAACTTCCATACTGTTTTCCATAGTGGCTGTACTAATTTACAACCCCACCAATAGTGTATGAGTGTTTCTCTTTTTTTTTTTTTTTTTTTTTTGCAACCTCACCAGCATTTCTTATTTTTTGTCTTTTTTATAAAAGCCATTTTAACTGCACTGAGGTGATATCTCATTGTGGTT
Source organism: Chlorocebus sabaeus (assembly GCF_047675955.1). Taxonomy (NCBI): domain Eukaryota; kingdom Metazoa; phylum Chordata; class Mammalia; order Primates; family Cercopithecidae; genus Chlorocebus; species Chlorocebus sabaeus. The sequence continues at coordinate 97,140,881 of NC_132916.1, read as the reverse complement.
TGGGTGTGCATTTCTCTTATGGTTATTTACATTCAGTATTGTTTCATATACTTGTTGGCGATGTGTATGTCTTTTTTTGAAAAATGTTTATTCAGATCTTTTGCCCATTTGTTAATTATTTGTTTTGTTTTGCTGTTTGAGATATGTTCCTTTTATCTTCTGGTTACTAATCCCTTATCAACTTGTTAGACCTTGTCCCTTGAGTCTTTAGAGCTTTCATAATCCAAAGAGACCACTCATTTCAACAACCAAATTTTTTTCAACATAAGCACATTAATTAGAAAATAGAGATATAAAAGAAAAATACATTAACATCGAGGATAGTCTTTTAATTATGCAAAGTATTTTGTCATCTTTAATGTAACCATAAAAAACAGAAAACTCATTTTAAGGACAAATATAAGCCAAGACACACATGGTGGGATAATTTTCTAAATAATCTCTTTTATACATTTTCTAACATTGGCTATTTTTAAACATGCATATTGTTTTAAGAAATTTTTCATTTTGTATCTTGTATCCAAAATAGAGGGACTATTCTCCTTGATAGACACTACTGCACATCTCTTAATCCAGTGGTTTCCAACTCACAATAAACCTCAAGAAAGGGGAGATGCTAAATTTTTGCTACTGTATACATTTATACTCATGTCTTTGATACCCACTCCACTGTCCTCTATTACAGGCAGTTTGGAAATATAAAAAAGTAAAAATACATATATATTTAATATGTAAATGTATATATTTATTTACATTTATATATACACATATAAAAATATAAATATACACAGAACAGGAGCGTGTGTGTGAGAGACAGATAGGGTGTGGATGTGTGTGGATGTGTGTATTTGGGAAAGAGAAAGAACAATTTCCTCAGGCAATATTATTTAAAAACTGAAACACTAGTTTTTTTGCATTAAAAGTGAACATTTTTCTAATTTCCCCTAGAGAAAAAATATGTAAGAATTCCTGTGGTCCTTTTAATAGTTTCTTTGGTGTTTGTGTCACTAGATCCTCTCAATGCTGAAAGGCAAGGTTTACTGAACCTTAAGTTTTCTTTTTTGAAAACTTAAAATTGTACCATCAAGTAATTTATTTAGCAACCATGAGTTGCCTGTCTTATACAGCAAAAGCACACTTCTCAAGTAGAAATTATCTGAAGGACACATTCAAAGAGATAATGGACTTTTTGTTTTCATCGTGTTTCCTAAGTATTTTCAAGTCAATGGGTTAAATATGAACAGTTACTACCTCTGGGGAAATCTACTCTGTGCCAGGCACTATGCTAGGAGCTTTACACACCTCAGTGGATCTCAGATGTTTGTGGGTATAAGAACATTTGTAAGAGCTTGTTAAAAATAAAGAGTCCTAGCCCCCTCCCCAAGAGATGACTTGATAGATGGGGTAGGCCAGGAAATATCTCAAAAGCCCCTAGATAATTCAAATGCTGTACATTTTCAGAAATCCTGCCAATTATGATTGAAAATTGGAGTAAAGGGGTTTTAGAAGCAGAAGGATGCGTCTAATCTTAGGCAGACCGAAGTCAAATAAAGGATTTATATTAATAGTGTATTAAGAGAGTCAGTTGTTTAAATCCTCACTCCTTTGACCCATGGTCAGGGACTCAAGCCCAGGGACTTAAGACTTGTGATGGGATTCAGTTTTCCAAAGCTCTTAGAAAATCACTGTCTTCTCTATTTTCAGTAATGAGTGAACTTGACTTGAATCCCCTTTTGTCTGTAGAGATGAGCTAGTATTTGATACTTTTCACTTTGAACCACTGGTTTCTTAAGTCGATGACACAACTGCTGCAACAGCACTTTCAGAAACAAAAAAGGCAAGTGAAAAAGCAATTCCAGAGGCAACCTATTTGGCTCACCTTGCATGACTGAGCTGGAGACTAGGGGCTCTGAAACAAAGGGCAGAGACCTGGCAGCTTCCACAGAAGTGCCCGCTGTGGCTGTCCAGGCCATAGACCAAAGAGAATCTGATGCATAACAGCTTATCTGGAGCAAGGACAAAAAGGCTAAAGTCAGAGCCAAAGTTCTGCTCTTTCAATTAATCAAAACTAAATATTAAATCACAAATGCAGACCAACTTTGTGGTCTGTGCATGAAGGTAAATTGTTTACTCCCAGAAACTCAAAGTCTTTGGAGGGAAGATGGGGAAGCAGACAACTTCTCTATTAAATCATATTATTTAAGGCATTCTTTGCCTAATTAATAAAACTGTGTGGCAAGATCTTCCACTGTCATGACTAATGTTATTAAGGCTCATCAATATGTTTGCTAAAAGCATTTGAAAAATAAAAGTAGTTGCAAAAGCTACTGGAGTGAAGCACAAAATAAAACAAAAACACGTACTCAAAGAACTTGCAAACCTATTTACCTACGAGCAACCTTGCTTGCACAGTTATATGCTTCACACACCTCTATTTCATTAAAATCATTTCTTCTTGAACTTCTGCTATAAAACATGCATCAGTTGCCTGCCTCAGTCTCAGTAACCTATCCTGGCCCAGCATTTTCTTCAACCATAACCACAGCAAAACCCAGCACATCATCCATCTTACTGAAGTGGGAGACAGGTCACATCTTCCCCCACCTCTCCATCCCTGTTAGTAAAGTGCGGACTTCTGATACAAACTGAAAAGCCTCCCTGTGGGCTAACAGATGGAGGAGAGCTTTTTTCACTCCTGTGAAGCACCCAGTCTCCCCAACACGCCGCCAAGTGTGGCCTTGCCCATTGGATCTATAATTTGACTAATGAAGAGCTAGTCAAAAATAACAGAAACCTCTCAACTGGGATTTATAGGCTTGTAAGCACTGAAATTGTTATATTCCCTGGCAAATTTAATGTTCCAAATGTATATCTGCAGTGTCACTCCAGCCCTCCAATTAGAGAGCACAAACAGGAAAAGGGGGGAAAATACTGATAAATATTTGCTTTGAAATGAACTTTGGTGGAGATCTATTTATTTAACGAACAGCTGCTGAGGAACTATCATGTTTTGGATGCTGTGCGCGACACTGTTTACAATAATGGAGAAAAATCCATGATCCTTGCCTTTGTGTGAAAAACAAGCACAGAAAAAATAATTATTAGTTACATGTGGTGATAAGCCATCTGATGATTAAAAAAAAAGATGGAATGTTGAGAAGTCATTAGACCAACCTACTTAAATTATATGGTGAAGGATGGCCTCTCTGTAGAAGGAATATTTGAATAAAGGCCTGTTGAGTAATAAACCAAAGAAAATGAGGGAAAGAGCATTTCAGGCCAAGTAAATAGCGTGTGGGAAAGAGCTTGAACTAAAATGAAATTAAAGACCAGCATGGCTGGAAAATAATAGGCAAGTAAAAGAGATGCAGGGGCTGAAGTGAGCAAGTTGGAAAAGGGCTAGATCACTTAGGACTTCTAGGACTTTCCATTTCATTTGAGGCACAGTATAGCCCTTGCAGGATTTTAGGAAGAGAAGTGGCATAATATGAACTGCATTCTTTAAAGGCCACATGACTGAACATGTGGAGGGAGCCAGAGTGGAAGCAAGAGACAAATACTTAAAAACACATAAATATGGCAGATAGGGTGATGTGATAGAAATTGAGATAAGACAGAACACTGGAGAAATGTAATCGAAAACAAAGTCTCCTCCGAACCCAAAAACTTCTCCACAAAGGTAGAAGAGAAAAAACAATTTTAATGTTCAATAAGTATCAAACTAGACCACAATGCATATTATAGGCAGACTGCTAAGAGATTTCAAACTGGAAAGTAATCCCACCCTTTTATATAGCCAAGCCAATTCAACCTGTTACATGACTATTCTTAAGGTAAGCAACAACTACAGACAGTCCCCAACTTATCCAATGGTATAATATGCATACATTAGAGACGATATGTCAAGTACTCATATAACCATTCTATTTTTCACTTTCAATACAGTGCCCAATAAATTACATGAGAAATTCAGTACTTTATTATGCTTTATGTTAGATGATTCTGCCCAACTGTAGGATAATGTAAGTGTTCTGAGCACATTTAAGGATGGCTTGACTAAGCTATGATGTTTGGTAGATTAGATGTATTAAATGCATTTTAACATAATATTTTCAAATTACAATGAGCTTATTAGAACGTAATCCGATCATAAATCGAGGAGCATCTATAGTCCTTAAGTGGACTTTACAACATCATTTATTACAGATAGTTCATCCTAGATTCACCTGGTAATTAGGGTAGCCATCTGTGTTTGCTAATCAGCTTTATCAAAAGGAGATTTTTAACTTCTCAGATCTTTATGAAAGGAAGTAGCTTTGTAACTTGGAGTAAGGCACTCTTATCCTCCCACAGATACTGGGAGATAAAGATGCAATCCCTCTGGATATTTACATTTCAAGGAGATGATTTGAGGTCCTTGAAAAATACATTCCTGGATCTTAAAGCTGGTAAGAGACCATTCAGCTTTTTAAAAGATTGACACACATTTCAAAGAGATAGAGAAATAACTTATAATTACAATTTTCTTAAGTAAATTATCTAAGAAAGGGAAGAGGAGAATGGTCTCTTCCCTTATTTTCAACAGGAAGAATTAAATCTCTTGTTTTAAATTTGTATTTGCTCTTTCTCTAGAGATAAATGGATTTGAGAGTACTGTACACTGGGTTATATGTGAAGATTGAAGTAGGAGAAACTAAAATGATGACCAGTTTGGGCAATTACATCTGCTAAACTGAAAAGTAAACAGCTGTTCTAAAAAACAAAGGCATGCCTATAGGTTTGTCATGAATGTCCATGTGAATGTAATGAAAATTATGTTAGGAATATGCAGCATCTCCAAAAAAGTTATTTCACAAAGTTGTTCCCTAACAACATTTAATGCCAACAAACAGAAGTGCCAAGCTTAGCAATTATGCAGGCAGCCAGTCGCCAAGCAGAGCAGCCACACATTTGTAGAGATGTGGGCACATCAGAGGGTCTATTGCTAAAGCAGACAAAGGACTTGTTCCAGCTATTAAACAACGTTCTCCCTCCAACAAACCTACTTCTCTGCACTCTGCTATGTGATGCTGGGGCCACATCTTACCAGATTCCATTGATCCTTTGACAAGGAGGCTTCCTGTTAGGTTCTGCCACCATAAAGGTACTAGAGAGGGGATTGCAAGGCTGAAGAAGGAATAACTGAAATACTCCTTTTTGCTTTGCTTCCTGTTCTCAAATAGCATAAGCAAGGCCCCTTCACCCTGGCAGGGGCAGTTAATTTCAATGTTCGGCTTCTTTTCCATATTCTGAGTCTCACTGAGCCTCTTCCAAGGTGGTAGCAGCAGCAAGACAGTGACCCCGCCTCAGAAGTCTGAGTCCCAGTATACTAGGGCCCCACCTTTAAGCTTCTAGATTCCTACAACCCAACCCTTTCCCTCTATTTCCCCAACATTAGCGATGACAGCTGCTTGCTTTCTTTATTTATTATCTGTGTTTCCTAAGTGTCTTCTCTGATTTTTCAGTACTCCAACACTTAGCCGATTTCCTACCTTAATTTCTATCAAAATATCTAGTATGAGTTTTGTTTCACTGTCATAACGGGTGACTCCTGTCAATCACAGAAGTGATGTAGTGTCCTTGAACTCTGTCTTTAAAAGCTTAGTTTTGATTATCTCATCTTGTAAGAATAACAGAATAGGCATTCCAACAAAATATATTTATTAAATCTATGAAGAAATAGCATTGCCTCATTGCATTATAGGAAGAAATAAATGAGCGAATCTATGTAATGTCTAGAAGTTAATAAGCAGTCATTAAGCATTAAGCAATATTATTACTATTGTAATTACTATTGCTGTAGTTGAGTTGAGTCCACATGAAGTTAAAACTGTCTCATAGAGAGGCAGTTTATTCCAAACTCTTCCTCCGCACTCAAAGAAGCATTCATAGCATTCATTGACATAGGTATAATTTGGGCAAAAAAAAAGAAAGGAACTATAGCATTATCTTCCTTCTTCCTCCCTGTTTTTTCCCTATATTGCATTAGGGAAACTGAAAGTTGTGGCTTAAGATGGAGTGGATTTCACAGATAAGGAAAGTAAAGCTTTGAGAGCTTAAATAGTTAGTACGCAGCCAGGATTTCAAGTCAAGTCTACTGGCAGTAGACTTTGTCTGAGGCTTCTTAGTTTTCGGGGCCTTAGCAGACAGGCTTCCTCCTGCATAGGGATTTCTGGAGATACTGCTCTCCATATTCCCCATGGAGTTATGGTCTCTGTATTTTCAGGTCTCTCCTGGAAGATGGAAGGCTGTGTTGATAGAGATTTTATCTTGTTCACTGCAGTCTTCCCCCAGACCTCATACTATACCTAGCACATAGCACTCAATAAACACTTAATGGATGAATTAATTATGCATCTTTAAAACTTTGCTTCCATAGTTACTTATCTTAGCATTTAAGTATTTTATTATTCCCGTGTATTATTCAACTATGGCTAATTCAAGCTTCAAAAGAATAATTTAGGCCTATCTAGTGCTCAAGTTCTCTGTCCAGGAAGGAGAAATGCACTGCATGAAACTAAACAAGAATTTAAAATTGTGTTTAAGATATCACCTGGCATGTTTCATCTGGAGAAATCTCATTATTTGCTTACTTCCAGGTGTTTTCCCAGTGAAGATGAAATAAGGGCATACTATTATCATTGTTTAAAATGTAGTGAATGTGAGAGATGAAAAAGACACTTTTGAAACTGCTCACTGTTGGTTGGCAACTAAACACAGCAAGAGGGAGTGTGGTGTGGCGGCAACAGCCTGGAGCTTGGAGGCTGACTACTTCAGTGAAAATCCTGGCTCTCTTCCTCCTAGGAACTGCCTGGCCTTGAGAAAGTTACTATACTCTTCTGTGCCTCGGTTTCTTCAACTCTACAATAATAGTATCTATCTCATAGGATTATTGATTAAGTGAGTTAACATATATAAAGCAATTACAACAGTGTCTGGCACATACCCAGTGCTTACTATTTCTATCTAGAAGAGGTAACAAAATAGTGCATTAGTATCTAATACAAAATCATTTAGGCACCTTGTGACTAAAGTAAAAAGAAATATGTTTTGGAAATTAACCAACATTTGAAATCCCGCCACTGCACTCCAGCCTGACAACAAAAAAATGTAGATGATCATATTCACCTTGAAGCATCATTGTGAGTCATAGAAATAAAGCATATAAACCCCAAGCCTAGCTTTTAGGAGGTGTGAATAAGTAGCAGCTATTACTAGCAAAGATGAACTTTTCAGCTAGCTGAGAATAACATGTGGGAACCTGTGAGAATAGGAGGGAAGGTAAGATGTGGTCACTGGACACAGTGGCATAGACATGGCTGAAGCTGGGGACTGGACAGGGCAGTCGCAGTCAGCATACTGTGGAATGAAAGTTATGGTGACCTTGGGAGAAGAGGTTCCAATCAGCGCCACAACATCATTTGCAGGACTCATTACAAAATAAATTTGCCAGTAGCCAGAGATGGGGAAATTGCTCCTTTTCATACCCCAACCCATAGAGGATGGGTAACCTCCAAGTAATTGCAATCTGTTTGTGTGGATGCACTAGGTACTTGCGCCTAATATCAGCAATAGGCCCTGCCAAGTCATCCCTTGCCCAGCAGTTCACCATGGTGCTGCTGTTTCAGGGTGACATGACTGTTCCTTTTCCAGAGGATCACTAGGGGCAGAGGACAGCAGCAAACGTAGCACCCCCGCCAACCCCTTCCTCCTCACCTCCAGCCCCAAGCTTCAAGAGACCTGGCCGCTGCCTGAGGCAGAGGGTAACAGTAGTCCCTGCACAGGATCAGAGAACCAGCTGTTCAGAACCCCTCCCACAGTGAGGTGGGAGGACTCTAGGAGATGAACCCACATAGGAGTCAAAACATCAAGCCCCCAAAGCATAATCATTGTGGAAAACAGGAGCCATTGCCCCAAACTGTGCTTATAATGCACCATTCAAAGACAAAAATTGTTGTATGAAGAATTTCAAGATTGCCACGGCAAATCATCAGACCCCAAGCATGGGCAACCTGTTTTTGAGATACGAAGCAGTCTACCTTGGTCCCACACCCACGAAGCTGGCCTGAGCTTCCTGTTGAGAGGTCTCAAAAGCTACACTACAGTCTTGCAGAGTGAGTGGGAGGTATAAGGATAGTGTAGTCAAATTATTCGAGACAGTTTGCTGGGAGGGAAAGGTGAGATAGAGCAATAGCTAGAAGAAGTGGGGTAAAAGGAGATTTTTAAAAATTGTTTTGTTGTTTTAATATGAGAAATATTTTAGTAGATTTAAATGCTTTTAGGGAGAAAGCCCCAATAAGAAAGAAGCTAAAGAAAGAGTCAAAAGTGATGAAAATAGATGAAGTTCCTAAGGAAGCAGGAGGGGAAAGAGCTCAGAACCCATATCATGGATTGGCTTTAGTTACAAACTCAAGAGTACCCAGTGTATAGATGGAAATAGAGATGATGTCCAGAGTCGAGAAAGGAAGGCAGGAACAGAGGCACCAACATTTACATCTGATGAGGATACTCAAATACTGCCACTAATTCTGCCATTAATGCAAAGAAATACATTAATGAAGAAGGTAAGTCTTTACAATACTATTCAACATATTGGCCTGTATCAAAGTCTCATGGGGACTTATCCTGCTTTAATGTGTCAATTAAGAAACATTATTACCATGGCAGTATGTGATATTTTTATTTTTGTTGCTATTGCCTTTCTTCTCAACATTCTGTTCATAAAAGAATGTCAATCTTTTCCCAATAATTTTCCTTGCAACTAACTACATTGCCTGTCAATTTTGAAATGTAGTTTTTCTTTTAACGGAGCAGACTCTTTTTCTGTGCCCTAAACTTAAGTTGAACACAATTCCCTACTTGTCTGGAGGCAGAAAATTACAGTGGAGAGTGGGTACGCAGGTAAATCAAATGTCAGCTTTTAAATGACCAGTTTCATATAAAGGTTATCACTTGCCTTAATAGAGTAACTAGGGCTTCTAATGATAGGCCAATCCCCAAACTCCTTTGCTCTGCTCCAGTAAATATCAACTCTGACAGTGACATTTCTGATACTCCATATATAGGAAATACTCATTGATGCTGCTACTTAGGAATCACAGAAAGAAATAATACCTCACTGCTTATCATGCTTCTCAGTGAGAGAATCTCTCTTTCTCTCTCTCTTCTTCCCTCCCTCCCTCTTCCTCTCTCCTTTCCTCTCCTTATTCCTCACCTCTGCTGGTCCCTTTGTCTTTTTTCTTGGTTTTCTGACCCTCTCTCTTTCCCTTTCTATGATACTATGAAGGTTCAATGCAGTTTAGCAAATCCAATGTTTATTATCACTGTTTTCAACTGCTTCCTAGATCATCTGAGATGAAAAATTTAAAAAAGTAAAATTTAAATTTAAAAAAATAAAAATGAATAGGAAGAAGAGTACTTATTTGGGTAATTATGTAATTATTTACTTAAATACTCTTCTTTATATTCATGTTTTTAAATAGTAATAATAGCAAAGTATTTATAAAAACTGATCTCTTTACCTCAAGCAGTGAAAACATATCTTTGTGTTTGGCTATGGTTTTCTTTCCCCTTTTAAAACTCATCCTTCAAAATATATATTACATCAGTATGTCAAAGTTTGGGACAATTTTTGAATGACCTCACAGTGGATAATCCCCTAAATTAATGAGAAAGTCAAGTTGGTCTTCATTCTCAGTCCTGAGGGAGACAACCGTGACTATTCCCAGAAATACAATTCATTCAGAGTCCCTCTCCTCTTCCTATATTTTCCTCAACTTTCAGGGGCAAAAATTTTAAAGAATGTGTTGAAACTATAGACTTTCACCCATGAAAAATTATGTACATATATATACAATTTTATGCATATACATTCAGGTAGTTCTTTTCTTAGGCAATTATGTGCTTTGTATAAGTAGAGCAGTCAGAAGTGTGAATAAATAATAAAGATCAATATTTTATCAAGCTCTAAGAGTGAAACACATTGGACTCTGCTTATAGTCACACTTCTGACTGCCCCACTTACACAAATGGAAAAAAACTGAAAAAGATAATTACCTGAAAGTGTCTCACAATGGTGAATATATGTGCACATATACAATATTGTATATGTATATATATACTCACAACATGGTATATGTGTATGAGGGTATATATATTTTTTATATTGAAAATATATACACATATGTAATGCTAAAGTGAGAATATAGTTAGGTTCAGAGAGTAAATTATGTTCATTATTGCCATAAAATGACTCTTTAATGATTAATAAAGATATAAAATCAAATGCATTTAAGAGGAAAGGCATTAATTGAATTAAGCACTACTATTATATTGGCATCTCCTTTATGCCTGTGGTATGTTTACTGGTGTGGGAAATATATATGCACTTGAACTATTTTGCAATTTATACCCAAAATCAAAGCGCTGTTTTTGAAAAGCCCATAAAAAGCCTGAATTCTCCACACATATTCCACACATGAGAGCAGAAAAGAAGAATTTGACAACTTGCAAATTTTCTATGCATGTACTTAATTTCTTCCCAAAGGTCCAATTCACTAGTTATTCAGACTCAACATTGGGAAATGGACATAAGTAAGCACAGTTGGAGCAAAACATGGCTACATTTTTGCCAGCAAATCTTCCTCACCAGCAATACAGATGATACAGACAGCAAAATTATCAATCAGCACTGGAAAAAGAAAATGAAATAACAAGGTAATTGATCCGAATTACCTCATAAATGGAAACAGAAATGTAAAGACTTCCCCATTATTCTTTCCCTCATTTTCTCAGTTTCATTACACGAAAAGCTACGTATACTTATTATATTTCAATTTCCTCTCAGACCATTGTATTTGAAGCTCAGTAAACTTAATTAACAAAAATTATCTATCCAAGACTCTATCTTATCCAAGAGAGGAAATAGCAATCAGCAAATGCTAGAACTGTGCTCATGTTTAAGTTGCACATTAAAGTAATTGCTGTGTTTCTAATAGCTATGGAAAAGCCCATTATCTTGATTACAGCTGCTGGTAAGTGAAAACATATTTACATTTCACAACTGTGTTAAGAGTTTCACAAGCCTTAATTTTCAGAGAGTAATATCAAATCATGCATTTACTAATTAGCATTTAAAAGGCTATTTGCATTTGCCTGCTACTAGCAAATAAATGTTTATTTTAGTTATTACCTATGTCAAGAAAAAATTTTAATATATCTAAATTTTAATGTACATGGTTGTCTCTATACAAGATTGAATTTTCGACTCCAACATAAACTCATAAAAGTGTTCATGCATCCATTGATTGGCATTAGAGATGATAGTCTAACATATGTAGACAAATACACCAAATAAAAATACACCAGAAAATAAAGTGTTGTGAATAAAATTAATATAAAATGATATGAGAACAACTAGGTGGCTATTTTAAATTTGTGGGAAACAGAACCTAATCCAACCTTACCAAGAAATGTTGAAGGGTATGAATAATATGCCTAGATATATACTAGGAGAAACTATAGAATATACTTATAATTTTGAAAGTAAAACACGGGGTTAGCAATTATAATTACTAACACGAATTGACTATCTGCCAACTCTTTACTAAGAGTAGAATAACATAACTATGACTTTAATTCCACACAAATAGAGCTTAAAAAATTACTGCAGGTTTTTAGCCATGTGCCAGTTATCTGCATGCATTCAGGGTATTTGTTTTATACCATAATAAAGTTAGACAATTCTATATTTATGAATTGGCATGTTCATTTAGGCCTTGACTTCTGTTATTTTTTTTTTTTTTTTTTTTTTGGCAACAGGAGGTTAGGAGGTCCTCTCTGAGGAGATGACATTTCATATAATATCTGAAAATCATGCAGGTGATAGCAAAGATTAGGAGAAAATAATTCCAGAGAAAAAGAATAAGTTGAAACCAGTTACTTTTAAAAATAATAACAGCTACCAATTAAATGACATTTCTTTTATCTCTGACATTTGAACACAGTTTTTTAATTGTATAACTAGGGTGGAAGGTGAATAATTGATGCAGATGTAAGTAAGACATCCTTTTATTATTTCCCATAACAGTCTAAACAATCTATTCTTTTCTTCTTCTAAAAAAACAACAAAAAAAAAACGATACATGTGCAGAGCGTGCAGGTTACATAGGTATACGTGGGCCATGGTGGTTTGCTGCACCTACTGACTCATCCTCTAGGTTTCCTCCCCTCACCCTCCACCCCCCAACAGGCCCTGGTATGAATTGTTCCCCTCTCTGCGTCCACGAGTTCTCAATGTTCAACTCTCATTTATAAGTAAGAACATATGGTGTTTGGTTTTCTGTTCCTATGCTAGTTTGCTGAGGATTATGGCTTCCAATTTCAGCCATGCCCCTGCAAAGGACGTGAACTCATTCCTTTTTATGGCCACCTGGTATTTCATGCTGTGTATGTACCACTTTTTTTTAATCCATATATGTACCCCATTTTCTTTATCCCTTCTATCATTGATATACAACCTGTTCTTAAGAAAAACACTACCTACTAAACCCTGGGTTTGAGAATAGTAAAAATAGATTATCACACTACATATTGATCTCTCTCTTTGGTTCCGATTGTATTAACTTTTCTCAAGTGACCACACACAATGAGATAAAATATACACACAAGTTGAGTGTCCCTTATCTAAAATGTTCAAGATTAGAAGTATTTAAATTCCAGGTTTCTTCAACTTTTGGAATATTTGAAGATACATGTATTATTTCATTTTCACTCTGCTGATAAAGACATACCCAAGACTGAGCAATTCAAAAAAGGAGGAGGTTCACAATGGACTTACAGTTCCACGTGGCTGGGGAAGCCTCAACGATCATGGCAGAGGGCAAGGAGGATCAAGTCCCATCTTACATGGACGGCAGCAGGCAAAAAGAGAATGAGAAAGACACAAAAGTGGAAACTGCTGATAAAACCATCAGATCTCACGAGATTTATTCACTACCACAAGAACAGTATGAGGGAAACCGCCCCCCCCCCCACCCCCGAGTCAATTATCTCTCACCATGTCCCTGCCACAACACGTAGGAATTATGGGAGCTACAATTCAGGATGAGATTTGAAAACCATATCAATACATAATGAGATATTTTGAGGGTAAGATCCAAGTCTAAACATGAAATGCATTTATATTTAATATACACATTATACACATAGCGAGGCGGTATTTTATACAATATTTTTAATAATTTTGTAAGTGAAAAAGTTTGCAATGAATCATGAGAAAGCAAAGATGTCGGGTGTGGAAGTTTTCACTTGCGGTATCATGTCAGTACTTCAAAGAGTTTGATTTTGGAGCATTTTGGATTTCTAGATTAGGAATGCTGAACCTGTAATAAAGCTTAAGTAATGGGAAATTGAATTTAAACAGGTTTAAATAAATTGGGAATGTTTTTGCATATGACAATTTCAGGCCAAAATTTCACCTTTATTGTTTTTATCCCTGCCATTTATAGTTTATCTCTACTATCTGGAAAAGAGATACTACCTAAAGTATCCCATTCACATCTTTAAAGTTTTTTTCCTCAAGTTGCTAAACAATGTAATCTCCATGGAAAATTAACATGAACTAGGTGCTTTCTAACAAAACAAATATATTCTGATCTGGTCTGAGTGCTCACAGTTTACATTATTGCCAAAAGACTGTTGTGACTAGCAGATATAATGTGGTACACACATTTTAGGTAAGAATGGAATCTAAAGGAGCTGAAATTCAATTCTGTGTTTAATCCATATGCCTTTGAAAAATTCATATAATGTGGAACATTTTGTCTCTGAAATCCTTTGTTTAAAAGGGAGTTACATACCTATTAAAAAGCTATGACCAGCTCATACAAAATCTGCCAAACTATGTTACATTAATTTAAATTATTCGCATATTTACTTTTAATATTTGGAAGTCATTATTTATCTGAGATTCTGACTGTTTTATGGAGTAATTCAATTTGGAACATGTCCACCCTGGCCCTGTTTTGAAGGCAGATGGAGGAAGTAAAACTTTATCAGGTTAGAGTTCAAACACTACTCAAATATATTTCACAGGTTTATACAAAACTGTTCACATCATGAAAAGTACTTTAAAAATTGAAATACTAAGTGAATATGAAAACACAAGAAAGAAGAGAAAGAAAAAGCCACAAAAACGTAGACAAACATAGGCAAACAACGTGAACAAGCAATTGACAAAAGAAGTAGATATGGCCCTTAAATATAGTAAAAGATGCCTGACTTCATAATGAGAAGCATAAATTAATCCTTCACTCAGATACCATTTCTCACCTCTTGGATTTTCAAAAATCCAAAGGCTGGACAAGACACTCTTTTGACAGAGTGAGAATTCTCTGTGTATACCTTCCATATAGACTTAAATTTTGAACTATGTAAATATAATACTGTATTAGTCAGAGTTCTCCAGTGAAACAGAACCAATAGGATGAGAAGTAGATTGATAGATGTATAGACAAATACAAAGAGGTGTATTATGAGAAATGGATTCATGCAATAAAGAAGGCTAAATCCCTCAAACTGCCATCTGCAAACTGGAGACCCAGGAAATCCAGTGGGGTAATTCAGTATGAGTCCAAAGGCCTAAGAACTGGGAAGTCAATGGTGTATATCCCAGTTGAAGGGCAGTAAAAGATCAGATGTCTCAGGTCAAGCAGTGAGACTGTTTGTTCTTTTCAGGACTTTTGGATTGGATGATGCCCACCTATATTGGGGAAGACTATCAATTTTATTGAGTACACCAATTCAAACACTAATCTCATCCAAAAATACCCTTGCAACCAGAAATTATGTTTAATCTGGGCACCTGTGGCCCAGTCAAGTTGACACATAGAATTAATCATCAAAGCTATTCATTCAGAGAACATATACAAAAAAAAAAAAAAAAAGAAGAAGAGGAAGAATGATGCAAATCTTCTCTAGAACCTTGAAAGCAATAAAAAAAAATTTAGGTTGCTGAAAAGTTATTGCAGTTTTTCCTTTTTTTTTTTTTTTTTTTTTTGAGATGTAGTCTCACTCTGTCACCCAGCCTGGAGTGCGCACGCCCGGCTAATTTTTTGTAGTTTTAGTAGAGACGGGGTCTCACCGTGTTAGCCAAGATGGTCTCGATCTCCTGATCTTGTGATCTGCCCGCCTTGGCCTCCCAAAGTGCTGGGATTACAGGCTTGAGCCACCGCGCCCAGCCTTCCCAATACTTTCAGTTGCAAAAGCTACAGTTACTTTTGCACCAACTTAACATATTCATAATTATGAAGAAAAATTATTTGCAACCTTAGATTCTGTATTTAACAATTTATCAAAAGTAAAATATAGAATCTGTTGAGGATATATGGATGTAAAATCTTTTGAGTGCTAAATGCTTGAAGTATATTAGCATATAAAATAGACAAAAATTATTGTCCCTTGTGGAACTTTCACTCTAGTAGTGAAGGCATACAATAAATACAATATATAATAAATAAGCAATTTATGGTTAAAAAAATAGATCAAGTAATGGTGGCTGGGGGTAGGAGAGGTATCGTTCCAGAAAACAAACAACAACAACAACAAAAAACTAGTAGAGTACCTGATGTGTTTTTTAATATTGAAAAGAGTTTTACACTTCTTTCAGAGAATTTGAAAAATAATTAGTGTTGTGTTCATTGAAAACTAAGCAAACAAGAAAGCATTTTTGCTTTCATAGAAAATTTAAAATTTCAAGTCCCTTGGAAAAATATTTTCTTAAACATATTTACAGAGTCAACATAATACATTGAGTGAATGCTGATTTTTGACACATAAAACACTGTATTATTATATATCATAATTCTATGGGTCAGGAATTCAAATATGGCATAGTGGGGATGATTCATCTCTTTTTCTATGACATCTGAAACCTCAGCTGAGGTGACTAAGTTGCTGGGGGCTGAAAGAGTTGGGAGGTGACTAGGCATCTCTTTTTTCATGTGCTTTCTCCACATGACTAGCTTTCTCAAAGCATGGACCCTCGGGGTAGTCAGACTTCTTAAATGGTGGCTCAGGGTCAAGAAGGAATGATTCTAGAGATCACCAGTATTAGAAATTTGCATCATATACAAGGCAATGCTCTGAGGGCACAACATCACCTTCATTATATTCCTGCTGAAAATGTACAATTGGAATCCAATGCTGAGAAAACAGACAAGCCCAAATCAAGGAACATTTTATGAAACAACTGGCCCGTATACCTCAAAAATATCAATGTCATGAAAGACAAGGAAAGACGAGGAACTATTTCAGATGAAAGGAGACAATTTGCTAGGTCTACAATAACATACCACTGAGTAAATATTGATTTTACCATAAAACGTGAGAAATATATCATAAGGAGGATCTAGGAAAAAATGTGGGTGTTTGGGAATGAATTTATTTAGAGAGCGGAATCCTTACCTTACATAACAAAGTCGACATATAATCTCTAATTGGGAAAATCAATTAAGTTGTAGTATAGCATATTGTTTTCAAACATGAAGACAAAATTCAGAAAAATTAATAGTTAAATAAGTTGAAGGCTGTCACTTCTAGTGAGAAGAGTATTGGGTGAGAAAGAATGATTGGCAAGTATTGTTTTGTGTTAACACCTGTGGTACTATTTGACTTTTAAGCTATGTACACATATTACTATGTATATTCCATTAAATAGTTGCATTATAATGTGTTAAACAAAGTCCCCATAGATATTTCATTTAGCTTTGTGCATTTCTTCAAGTACTTCCTGAGGTTAAATTCCTAGATTTTTAATGATGATATCATGGGAACACATATTTAAGATTTTTTTTATATATATTACCAAAATGTCTTCCAGAATGTTTATTACAACATCCTGCATCAAAAGTACTGAATGAAAATGCTCGCTTCCCCAGGGTTTCTACAAAACTCTTTAAATCTTTGCCAATGTTACATTAAAACAAAGCAAAAACACTTTCTAAATTATATTTCACTAAGTATCAGTCTGGTAACTTTTCATATGTATGTTTCATTGTATGTATTTCTTTTTCTTATAAATGTCTATGTCATTTGCCCATTTATCTATTGAGCTATTTGTCTTTTTCTTATTAATTTGTAAGCACTCTCTGTGCATTGATATAATCCTGTATGTCACATAATTTCAAACTATGAAAATTTTTACATAGTTTGTCTTTTGTCTATGACATTTTGTCACATAGCTTTATGTTTATATTTCATGTTTAAGGCATTTTACTATATAGTTTATCTTTCCTTGGCACTATTCTCTTTTTATCATTTATACCTTGAATGGGATTATTGCTGTGTTGTCGTAAGTATTTTATATTCAGAACAAGAGCTTGAATCTAGTCTGTTGTGAAGGATGAAAGAAAGTATTTTTTCAGGGAAATCACTTATCAGATTTATATTTTCTAAAAATCAATGTGGTTTTGTTTCAAGCACCACAAATTATTTGACATTTCTCCTATCAATGGGTGGGATCTATGTTCCTTCCTCTTGAATCTGGGCAGGCTTGTAACTGCTTCAACCAATATGGATTGACAGAAGTGATACTATTTCACTTTCAAAGCCAAAGGTCATATATCTTCTATCTGGTTCTCTTTGGAGGCTCACTCTGGAATAAGCCAACTTCCATTTAAGGATTCCAATTACACCACTCTGGAGAAGTCCGTAGGCACATCTGTCAGCAATCCAAACCTTCTAGTCATCTCTGCCAAGACACCAGACAGGTGAGTAAAAGAACTTCTAGAGGATTTCTGTCTCCGGCCATTTGTCACCCCCAGCTGTTTAAATAATCCCAAATTAAGCCTCGGACACTGAGGAGTAGAGACAAGCCATCCCTACTATACCCTATCACAATTTCTGACTCCTAGAATCCATGAATATAATAAAATGATTGCTGTTTATACTACTAACTTTGAATGGTTTGTTCACAGCCATAAATAGCTGAATAATCACTCTAGCAACAACACTGGCAATGAATTAGAAAAGGGAATGAAGAAGTCCAATTAGGAGGCAATTGTAAGTGTCCAGAAGAGACACAGAGAAACCTGAAACAAGGTTGGAGGGAAAATGGGAAGAAATCTAGAGAGTTCAGAAGCTGAATTTGCAACATACGCATATCACATAAATAGATTAGTATTAAAATATAACCTTTTAGACTGCTATATCAGAAAACTAAGCCACTTATCAGCCTAAGCCTCTATCAAACATGAGTCCATAACTAATTTATAGAAAAATGAAGTAATTTTCTTCCCAAGTGTCACACTTTTTACAAATCATGCATTCTTCCACTACAACTTTAAAGTTTTTTCTTTTGTAACCAGAAGGTCACAGGTAAGTCAGGGCTCACTGAGGGAGCTCAGGGGATCAAATCAAAGGAAATCCGGCTTGAGTATGTGACAATGGCACACAATTTAGTCACAGAAATAACACATAAGCAGTCTTTTAATAAGGAAGCTAAAGGGTTATTTTTCACCCTCTGAAAAGCAAATTGTTTTAATTGGCTAAGATCAGAAAATATCGACAGGGTTCCAGAAGCAATATAATATTAGGACTTTAAACCAGTCCAAATTATCTTAGAAGTAAAAGAGAAAGATGGAGTCCATTAGCTCTATTTGAAAACAATAGTGGCAGTTGCAGTCGTGTTCTCCGAGTTCCTGTCTCTCTGCCAACGCTGCCCGGATGGCTTCCCCAAACCGCGACCCGGCAGCCACTAGCGTCACTGCGGCCCCTAAAGGAGCCGAGCCGAGCCGAGCCGAGCCGAGCGGGGGCGCTGCCCGGGGTCCCGGGGGCAAAAGGCTACAGCAGGAGCTGATGACCCTCTTGATGTCTGGCGATAAAGGGATTTCTGCCTTCCCTGAATCAGACAACCTTTCCAAATGGGTAGGGACCATCCATGGAGCAGCTGGAACTGTATATGAAGACCTGAGGTATAAGCTCTCGCTAGAGTTCCCCGGTGGCTACCCTTACAATGCGCCCACGGTGAAATTCCTCACACCCTGCTACCACCCCAACGTGGACACCCAGGGTAGCATATGCCTGGACATCCTGAAGGACAAGTGGTCTGCCCTATATGACGTCAGGACCATTCTGCTCTCCATCCAGAGCCTTCTAGGAGAACCCAAAAGTGATAGTCCCTTGAACACGCAGGCTGCCGAGCTCTGGAGAAACCCCACAGCTTTTAAGAAGTACCTGCAAGAAACCTACTCAAAGCAGGTCACCAGCCAGGAGCCCTGACCCAGGCTGCCCAGCCTGTCCTTGTGTTGTCTTCTTAATTTTTCTTTAGATGGTCTGTCCTTTTCGTGATTTCTGTATAGGACTCTGTATCTTGAGCTGTGGTATTATTTTTGTTTTGTTTTTGTCTTTTAAGCCTCGGTTGAGCCCTTGTGATGTATATTAAATAAATGCATTTTGATCCTTTTTTAAAAAAAAAATAGTAAGGCCAGTTGTGTTACAGCAGGTGAAACTATTTAAACCATTACTTCCTAATTGGGATCTTTTGCTTTCTCTGGCTTGTTGGGAAGCAAACTAGCAGGTGATTTTAACTGTTTGTCCTGACTCAACACTTTTGCTCTAGACTTTGTAACTTACCTGGGCCTTTCAAAGCCAAAGTGCCTATATGAGTAATCCATATATTAAAGTACCCCAATTCTACACTGAGAGTTTACCCAGGGGCTAGTAGAGTTAGACAAATTAGAAGAGGTTTATCATGGTGAGGAAAAAGTGCATTTAGTTCACCGATATTATCTAGATGATGCTGATTTGTATACTTCCAAATCTCAAAAGGCAACATTACCTTGATAAAGTCTAGTCTAGTCCTAAGTCTCACATGTAAGTAGACCCAGAGATTATCAGAATTTCCAGGTTTGTTTTTTGAGACTGAGTCTCACTCTGTCACCCAGGATGGAACACAGTGGCACAATCTTGGCTCACTGCAACCTCCACCTCCTGGGTTCAAGTAATTCTGGCTCAGCTTCCCTAGTAGCTGGGATTACAGGCACCCACCACCATGCCTGGCTAGCCAATTTTTAATGTTAAAAATAGGCCACATTTTCATTAAACTTGAGGAAAGCCATATCTAATGATTATCCAGAATGTCAGACTCTCCTGTGCATGGGGAAGCCCTTCTTCCAAACACCAAGAAACATGGAAAGTCAAACTAATATTCAGAAAACAAAATGGTGACTATGAAGGTAAAATGAAAATTGGTGTCTTCACATGACAAATTTTTTCTTCCAAGCTGTTATGAAAATTGACGAGCTAGACTCTTCTGACCACAGAAAACGCTAATCAAAGGATGAGACAGCTCGATGTTCACAAGCTAATGTATTTAATACCATAGGTTGAGCTCTTTAAGGAGCCAGTAACACCCTTTCCCTTCACCTTACCATTAAGAAGTGAATACGAAGGTTATGTAGGGTTCAAATTTTTCACTTATTGCTGGATTGTGGATTTCAACATGGACTTGCAGCCATATTCAGTCTTCCTGTGTTTTCCCTTCAAGTCTAACCCTTGAGCTACCCTCCTGGAGAGTTGGGTCTACAAAGCAAAATATCACCAAGCCAACCGAAAGTGGATGTATTAGTCCGTTTTCACGCTGCTGATAAAGGCATACCCAGGACTGGGCAATTTACAAAGGAAAGAGGTTTAATGGAAAACTCACAGTTCCTTGTGGCTGGGGAAGCCTCACAATCACGGCAGAAGGCATGGAGGAGGAAGTCACATCCTACGCAGATGACAGCAAGCAAAAACAGAGCGCCTATGCAGGCAAACTCCTGTTTATTTAAACCATCAGATCTCGTGAGCCTCACTCACTAACACGAGAACAGCACAGGAAAGACACGCCCCCATAATTCAATCACCTCCCACTGGGTTACAATTCAAGATGAGATTTAGGTGGGAACACAGAGCAAGAATATATCAGTGGTGTTGCAGCTGCTGAACAATCTGTTTGCCAAAGAGCTTCCTGAGAGCTTCCAAAGCAGTGGTAGTTAAGGCCTGACTCTTGAAGCTGGTCCTGATCCAGGTGTACCAACCACATAAAAAAGAAAGTCCAGAAAGGTCTCAGTGATTTATGCTCAGTCCCTTTCATTAATCTTGCCAATCATGTATCCATTCTTTACTGCTTGAAAAGAAGGGAGGGTAGAAAGTAGGGGTAGTGTAGAAGAAATAGCAGGAGCTCTGTTCCCAGTTCTTCTGAAGGAGCCGTTCTTGTTTTGAGTCTAAGTGAAAACATTATGTCAAAGAGAATATAGCTCTTTCTTTGCTCTCTGCTCTGTGGAGCCAGGCAGGGTAGGAAAGGGAGATTCCAGGGATCGAAGAATTTAAAGCCAGAGTGATTGTCAACATTCCCATAGTGAAACACAGCTCCCCTTCACTAGCCCTAAATGGTGCCCTATAGAACCCTGGAAGACCTTCCCAGGGGCACATCACAACCTCACTGATGCAAAATGTCCTCTTTGGGACTACCAGAAGACATCATGTAGTAATCTTGTAGGTAGATGGCTGCTGAGTCACTATAATGAACATCTAAAATTTAACATCCTCTCCTTTTACTTTGTGTTACCAATGATTGATTTTTTGTCCTTTTTAAAAGAATATAATATAACTTGGAAACATTTTGGCTAGATACAGCTCAGTGGACTTAAAACAATGTGCTATGTTTGAAGAATTGGGCATCAAATTATTTTTGAAAAGCTTGCCAGTGACTTCAATAAGATGAGAACTTTTCAATAACATGAACTTTTAAAACAGCAAGTTTCAAACACTTTTTAGATGTTTCCTGCACCAGATGCTGTAGAGTACTATTTAGATCCTCCCTGAAGACCAAGGCGTTCTTTTCCTCAGGTGCTGAGAATCTTACCTACTGAAGATTCACAGCTGAGTCCATCTACAGGCATTGCCCTTCACTTAAAAAAGCTGTTTCCCTCAATCCTGCCCAAACGATGTCCCATCCTGGGAGGCAGCCAACATCCAATGACTGATCATTGTGGAATTAACACGTCTTAACTCTCTTGCCTTAATTTGGGAAAACCCTTAAGGATCAGCTCAGTGCCAGTGTTTCTTGTAGGATCAATTGTTGCAATAGCATTAAAATTCACCTTTTATTTTTTCCCCATCCTCATTGCTCTTGACTGCAATAAATTATAGTTGTAGACTAAAGAACAGGTCCAATTCTTCTTGCCTTTTCTTTCTTTCTTTCTTTCTTTCTGTCTTTTTTTTTTTTTTTTTTTTTTGAGACAGAGTCTTCTTCCGTTTCCCAGGCTGGAGTGCAGTGGCGTGATCCTGGCTCACTGCAACCTCTGCCCCCTGGGTTCAAGCAATCTTTTCTCCTGCTTCAGTCTCCCGAGTAGCTGAGATAACATTCACCTGCCACCATGCCCAGCGAATTTTTTTGTATTTTATTAGAGACGGGGTTTTGCCATGTTGGCCAGGCTGGTCTCAAACTCCTGTGTACCTGGAAGCTGCTATAATTTCAAGTCATCTATCAGACATTCAAGTGGAATCTTAAGTAAATAATCTATTACTGCGTAGGACTAGGCAAGTTTGGAACAACACTAAAACCAGTAGCACTCTTCCATCTAAAGAGGAAGTTCAAGTCCTGTAACCCTTCATCACTTAGTGTCAAGGCTAAGATACAGTTGGTTCTCAGTACTAGTGTAAAAGGTTTTGGAAACAAATGCTCTTGCTTCTGTGTAAACTGTCTATATTTGAGAGATCCTCCCATGGCCCTCCCTTTAGGATTGCTTGGTGTCTTTTTCCATTCTGTCTTCTCTCACATATATGGGGCAGAAGGATGAGCAAGAGCTCTCTACCACTTGTCAGGGCAAACACTGCCACTTTTAAAAAGCCAAACAAAGATCAAAGATCAGAATGAGATGCAAAGAAAACAGGACATGGAGGGAATACCTTAGGCCAATTACTCTAGGTTTTATGGTATAGTATCCGCAAGAATAATATTAAGAAGAGACAGTGAGGGTAAACTACTCTTCAAGACATTGTCAAGGAGATGAAGGCAGGAGATGAGACAAGAAACAAGGTATAGATGTTTTAAGTATAAAGGGATTCTGCGCTGCTTTGTTCCTAAAGATTACTCAAATTAGTTATTTTGTTGAAGGGCAGGCATCAGTAAGATAAGACAGTTACAACGTGAGAAATCAGGAGAGAGTAACTGATAAACAACTTCCTTAAAAAGCCTACATGGAAATAGACCAAAAGTACAGGAAAAGATATCAACTTTAAAGTGCAGGAATATTTCATCCTCTGAGACAGGCGATAAAAAGAAGGAACGTAAAGAGGTAGAAAAATTGGGGGGCTAAGAAAATTGTGTATATTGAGAAATATACACAAATTTCTGAATAAAATCAGAATTGAATTTATCTGCTGAATGTGAGACAGGTCAAGGGAATGTTGGGGACATAAGAAATGTGGAAAAGCTGAGGTGCATTTGCCCTAAAGGAGATAATAGGGGTTAATCAAGGGACTGAATAAACAATTTGCTAAACAATAGCAAGGATCTAGATAAGATTAAAGAGCTTGAATTTGTGATGTATTCATTCAACATAATTCTGTGATCAAGGGCTGACTTCTTAAAAAAAATAAATTGAGGTGGTGGTTGGTTGCCTAGATTTGGAGAGTGACCAGAAAGACAGCAAAAGGTTGGGTGATGGTGGGGCAGTTGGGAAGGTAGAGTACTAACAGGTGAGAGCGAATGCACATTTGTATTAGATGACCAATGAATCCATGCTGAGTGAGACAGAATAGGAATAGAACAGAAAGAACAGCAAGAGCCAAGGAGCTGGATGTCATACTGAAGGTTACAGCAAGAGCCACAAGTAGCTAGGAGAAGCAGTAGGCTGGGAAGCTTAAATCAGGTGAGGACAATTAACCCAGAGCACTTTAGACAGGTTCTATTGCCAGACTGCAAGAGCTAGTTCCACCTTACTAAGGAGACGAAGTAAATAGAATTGTTGTGGGAGTCCATACGTGAACACATTTAAAGTACTTAGGTCAGGGTCTGATATGTACTGTTCACTCAATAAATGTTAAGCTATCATTATATTCCAGAGTTTACCATTGTAGAGGTTCCATAATCAAAACAGGTGAAGCATTACTCAAATTGATAATGCATAACTTACAATGATGTATCATTTTGCTAACGGAGAGGTATCATTGAGAATAGATGGCTTCATGCCATCAGGAAGCTGAGGTTTAGTGAAGGCAAACACCACTGTATGCACATGGAAACAATTTACTAAGAAATTCTATCTTCTGGAGCTTTACTCTCCATGACTAGGAATGACAAGAAGAGGATATATTGATATTTATAAATTGAGGCATATTTAGGTGAGAAAAATTGTTCTTGCTTTTTGGATTACTTTTGCATTTGGGTACCTCAAAACTACAGTATTAACTATATCCACCTGACAAATGACACATGCAATTAGTTCCACCATGAAAACTTCCACATTTCTGAGGGGTCCTGCATCAATGCCAGAATGATCTCTTCTATGCACTGTTCTACCAGGGTTTAGGAGTGCTGATTAAGTACATTTACAAAACCTTAAGCTCTCTCGTTTAAACTGAGATATGAGTCTCATGTGCTTCTTAATAACATGTTATGAGAATTCAATTTCAGTAATAGATTAAGACATACCTTGGAAACATTTCACAAAATTAAAATGAAGTTGATATACCAATTGAACTCATCAACTCAATATAACCATCATCTACACCTAAGGGCACACTAAATATCATTTCATGAGCAGGATGAAAAGAGAATTATTTCCAATCAGAATCTCACACAGTTTTAATGTGGTTATATCCAGTTGACTAATTGTGTCATTTCCCTTTATGTTCATTCATTTAACAAATATTGATCTAGTGTTTGTTATGTGTAAGGTACATTCTAGTGGCTACGGGAAATAAGTGATAGAAGTTGGGATAAAACTCCTAACTGGAAACTTGCCATCTGTGGGACAGACAGAAAAGTACATGTGTTAAAAACAAGATTCAAGGGCAGAACGTATACATGGAAATACTAAAGAAGGAGCAATTGATCCTGACTGGGAAAATTTCATGGAGATAACTTAACAAGACAAACATTCAAGAGGTAGAGATACTGTAGGCTAATGACTAACATGAGAATAGAAGGACTGTGTAGAGCTGTGACATGGGGAATATTTGAGTCTTCAGGTGGCTTTGCAAATACCTGGCCTGTTCTCAAGAGAAAGAAATAAAGGTATTCAATTAGTAAAAGAGGAAGTCAAATTGTTCCTATTTGCAGATGACATGATTGTATATTTAGAAAACCCCATCATCTCAGTCTAAAATCTCCTTAAGCTGATAAGCAACTTCAGCAAAGTCTCAGGATACAAAATCAATGTACAAAAATCACAAGCATTCTTATACACCAATAACAGACAAACAGAGAGCCAAATCATGAATGAACTCCCATTCACAACTGCTTCAAAGAGAATAAAAGACCTAGGAATCCAACTTACAAGGGATGTAAAGGACCTCTTCAAGGAGAACTACAAACCACCGCTCAACAAAATAAAAGAGGACACAAACAAATGGAAAAACATTCCATGCTCATGGATAGGAAGAATCAATATTGTGAAAATGGCCATACTGTCCAAGGTAATTTATGGATTCAATGCCATCCTCATCAAGCTACCAATGACTTTCTTCACAGAATTGGAAAAAACTACTTTAAAGTTCATATGGAGCCAAAAAAGAGCCCGCATTGCCAAGACAATCCTAAGCCAAAAGAACAAAGCTGGAGGCATCATGCTACCTGACTTCAAATTATACTACAAGGCTACAGTAACCAAAGCAGCATGGTACTGGTACCAAAACAGAGATACAGACCAATGGAACAGAATAGAGGCCTCAGAAATAACACCACACACCTAAAACCATCCAATCTTTGACAAACCTAATGAAAACAAGAAATGAGGAAAGGATTCAAAATGGTGCTGGGAAAACTGGCTAGCCATATGTAGAAACCTGAAACTGGATCCCTTCCTTACACCTTATACAAAAATTAATTCAAGATGGATTAGAGACTTAAATGTTAGACCTAAAACCATAAAAACCCTAGAAGAAAACCTAGGCAATACCATTCAGGACATAGGCATGGGCAATGACTTCTTGACTAAAACACCAAAAGCAATGGCAACAAAAGCCCAAATTGACAAATGGGATCTAAATAAACTAAAGAGCTTCTGCACAGCAAAAGAAACTACCATCAGAGTGAACAGGCAACCTACAGAATGGGAGAAAATTTTTGCAATCTACCCATCTGACAAAGGGCTAATATCCAGAATCTACAAAGAACTTAAATAAATTTACAAGAAAAAAATCAACCAACCCCATCAAAAAGTGGGCAAAGAATATGAACAGACACTTCTCAAAACAAGACATTTATGCAGTCAACAGACACATGAAAAAATGCTCATCATCACTGGCCATCAGAGAAATGCAAATCAAAACCACAATAAGATACCGTCTCACACCAGTTAGAATGGCGATTATTAAAGAGTCAGGAAACAACAGATGCTGGAGAGGATGTGGAGAAATAGGAACACTTTTACATTGTTGGTGGGAGTGTAAACTGGTTCAACCATTGTGGCAGATAGTGTGGCGATTCCTCAAGGATCTAGAACTAGAAATACCATTTGACCCAGCAATCCCATTACTGGGTATATACCCAAAGGATTATAAGTCATGCTGCTATAAAGACACATGCACACGTATGTTTATTGTGGCATTATTCACAATAGCAAAGACTTGGAACCAACCCAAATGTCCATCGATGATGGACTGGATTAAGAAAATGTGGCACATATACACCATGGAATACTATGCAGCCATAAAAAAGGATGAGTTCATGTCCTTTGTAGGGACACGGATGAAGCTAGAAACCATCATTCTGAGCAAACTATGGTAAGGACAGAAAACCAAACACTGCATGTTCTCACTCATAGGTGGGAATTGAACAATGAGAACATTTGGACACAGGGTGGGGAACATCACACACTGGGGCCTGTCGTGGGGTGGGGGAAGGGGGGAGGGATAGCATTAGGAGATATACTTAATGTAAATGACGAGTTAACGGGTGCAGCACACCAACATGGCCCATGTATACATAAGTAACAAACCTGCATGTTGTGCATATGTACCCTAGAACTTGAAATATAATAAAAAAGAAATACCTGTTCAACAACTTCTGTGTTGACCAGCAGTGTGTCAATTCATATGTTTTTTTCTAAGTTTTCTTTATTTTTATTTTTTAATTTTTATTTTTATTTTAAGTTTTGGGGTACATGTGATGGATGTACAGGTTTGTTACATAGGTAAACATGTGCCATGGTGGTTTGCTGCACCTATCAACCCATTACCTAGGTATTAAGCCTAGCATGCATTAGCTATTTTTCCTCATGATCTCCCTCCCAACCTCACCCCCCGACAGGCCCTGGTGTGTGTTTTTCCTTTCCCTGTGTCCATGTGTTCTCATTGTTCAGCTCCCACTTATAAGTGAGAATGTTCAGTGTTTAGTTTTCTGTTCCTGCATTAATTTGCTGAGGATAATGGCTTCCAGCTCCATCCATGTCCCTGTGAAGGACATGATCTCATTCCTTTTTTTGGCTGCATAGTATTCCATAGAAATTCACACATTTTAAAACATTTCTTAAAAGGTAGCCCCACTCCTGTCCCAATCTTTCTTAGATACTACTTTATAGATAGTAACTGATACCTTTTCTTTATAAATTCGATTTGGACTTTGATATGATATTTCTTTCATTCAAACATTAGAATGACCTCTCTTTCATTTTAATCATCATCCTTGAAATTTAAAAAGCATTTCCATGATTATGTTCACATATAATATATAAACGTTATTTATTTACATATCAATAATATTTAATGTAGCATATAAAAAATTTACTTGTTTTTCATAATTTGTATTTCAGAAAGTTTAATTGCCAAATTAAAAAAACTAATGTGTAATTATATTGTAATTTCAAAGTGTAATGTCTCCTTAATCAAAAGAAAAGTTTTTTTAAGATTCTAGAAGATTCTAGAATGAACTGACTTCTTGCTCCCTGTAAATCATTATTCTAGAGTGATTCTAATTTTATTCTCCTTCTACCACAGCCTCATTTTAATTCAGTCATAAGTTTATTTAGTCTATACCAGTGTAAGACACGTCAAGTGCTAGCTGATGGTATACATTATCTTGCTGTACAAAAGCAACATTAAAAAGTACTTACTCTACTGTAGGTAACATTTATTCTCCCTTTTCATAGACTCTACTTTGCAATTCCATGACCTCTTACAGATAGGGCTTATGTTGACAGCACATATTCATTCTTCTGTGATCGTACGACACCAGAGTCTTATGCAGACAAATGTTATATCATTCCCAGAAGATACCCACCAGAGCTAGATTTCTTTGCATTGCAAAAGCTAATCTTTTACTTTCATTATCTAGTAGTGTTATTGCAGATTTCAACTTGATGTCAGCCTTTGATGTTACCTGTAAAATCTTCACTGTTTCAACAGCATAATTGCTTCTTGCTTAAATTCCGGCAGAACAAGTGATAACTTGATTCTCACTACAATTCCCATTGCTGGCTCTATTTGGTTTATATAAAAAAACTATTAGGCTTTATTTTTTCAACTTAAAAATCAAAATTCAAGTATACAGCCTTATTCAATCCAAGGACAAAACAATGTTAACAAAAGAACTAGAGAAACATTTCCCAATTTTAGTGAAATTGGAATTCCAAAGTGCCCTGAGCAAATAATGAAGCTCTTATAGAAAATGATTAGAAAGGTTATTTTAAATGTATTTTGCTAATAAAACTTATGAGTGGCAAATAGAAAGACAACTTACTACACTTTCTCACAGTTATGTCAGGAAGATGAATAAGTAGCTGAATGGCTTTCCCAGCTGAAATTTAGCATGAAAATTATACCTGAATGGCATGAGTGCAGGGCCCCAGAAAGAGAACCTAAAGAGTGCTGCTCCATCTTGGAACTGAGGAGTTTTAGGCCAGTCCCTATTTTCTTCTGCATGAAGTAGTGGTGAGATCTGCTCTATCTGATTCCCTAATAAATAAAGAGCTTATATGATGGATTTGCAAATATTTTTTAGCCCATACTAGTAAAAATACCACACACTCTTCACACTACAAAAAAAAAAAAAAAAAAAAAAAAAAAAAAAAATCTCACCAAATGGAACAGGAAGATTGGCATTGACTTGCCTGCCTCCCCTTTCTAGATTTTATTAAAATTGTAAATATCTCCATCTGTTATCAAAACAAAGGAAGGAAAGGAAGTGTTACCTGTAAAATCTTCACTATTTCAACAACGTAATCACTTCTTTCTTAAATTCTAGAAAGAAGGAGGAAAAAAAGGAAGTATAATTCTGAAATGTTTATGGTAATAGAGAAGGGCACTAAATTCCTGAAGGACGTTTAATGTTTACTAATAGTCCCTGAATGAGGAACTTAGAGAGTCTTTGTCTTAATAAAGCCAGAACATAATTTTAATTTACTTATGTGAAAATGAATATTAATCATAGACACTACTAGAGAAGTAATATGCTTAGTTACTTTTTAAGGACTCAGTAGGACTCCTTGCGCCCTTTCCTGTTAACAGTGTACACTCATAGGCACCAAAGATAACATGACTGATCACAATAAGAAAAAGAAAACTCACTTAACCTAAAGCCCCAGTGGCTTCCACTGACAAATCCTCTACAGAAAAATTAAAAAATAACAAAATGAATGTTTGTTTGATTTTTTTTCCTTTTGATTTGAAGGCAGAGGTAACAAGGTAGAATATTCAAATTAACAGACACTTGAAAGATGAAGAAAATTAAAAATAATTTTAATAATAATCTACACTTAAATAGTTCCTTAAATTAATAATTACTAGAATATACCTATTTAGCTGACTTTAAATAAGACGTTTTTATTCCATTTAGACTTAACCTCTAGATTTCACTGCATGCACCTATTTCACTTATGTGGTAATATCCAAAAGATACCAAGTAAGCATATAGATAAAGAGATAATAGATAAATAGATAATTAATCATTTCATTTCTCACAACCACCATTTAACAAACTGCCTTCTAAGTAAACCAGCATGGAAAAAAATATCAAATCCCAGAGATGCATACAATCAGCCTAAAATATATTAAGCTTTCTTTTTTCCTTTCCATGCAATAATAATTTACTCTCTGCCATTTGTTATACTCTGGATCCCACAGGAGTAAAAACAACTTTTGGAAATAGACCATGCAGTCAGCAAGTACAGCACAGTGAACAGAACACTTAAAATTATGGGTCTAAGGAATGGGTCAGCAATATTCTCCCCTTTTGGCTTTTACTATCTCCTAACATTCTTATGATATCCCTTTTTATGAAGTTTGTGCACCCAGTTATTCATCTGAACTCAACATCTCAAACATGAATGGAAAACAAAACCATCACAGTCTTTTGAACCAAACTAGTTTCTATAAATGCTGCAGATTATAACAGCAGAAATCATTTCTTCTACAAGAATTAACATACATTAGATCACACAAGATTGATGATTATACCCAAAGATTTTAGAAGTTATCCACTGTTTCTCAGTTTCTACTGTGTGCTGTCTTCATCACAGGCGCTCACGCATCATTCTCTCTCCCATCCTGTATTAGCAAATCCCATTGCCATCCCCTGGAAGACTGAGGATCCCAACATCATTAAAAGAGTTACTGTGTTCTTTCCCTCATAGAGTTCTGTCTTCATCCCATTTTCATCTTTTCTGCAAAGTTCATGCTCCCATTATTTCTTATCTAAACTATAGTGTTTATGTCTGATTGCTCCCCTTCTGACTCATCCTGTGCATTGCTGCTAACAGTCATGTTATCAAAACAATAACTTGTGAATTTCAAGCTCAAAATTCTTAAATGATTTCTCATTCAATATAAAATAGAATACAATCTCATCAACCCAGAATTCAAAGTCCTCTACAATATGAAATAGTCTTCTTAACAACTATTTGCTGCTGAACGCACATCCACATCCACATACCATACTCCTCTTAATTCCTTCAGTCTATACTTTAGAACTCTGTGACTTTTATTAAGCTATTGTTTAAGCTAAAAGCTCTTCTTCCAGGCCCTCTCTGTTCCTTAACAGTTCAAATGCCACTTTTTCTTATATCCATTAGTTGATATTTTTCTTGAATTTTTATTGTACTTTAATTCTATCTTTATGTTGATGCTGAACACTGCTTTTTCTATAACATATGTGAGTGCATACATATGTATTATATATGGATTTTTTAGCTTCTTAAAAGTTAAGAACTATGTCATAGTAATCTTGATGTAGAAGATTCTAAAAATAGTATTTATTAATTTCTATTGCAAATTGGTAATAAGGCAATGATATTTTCCATAAAGAAAAATTGGAGTAGAACTTTCTTTTAGTTTGTTGATATTTTGACTAATTGACTTACAAAATGGGAGTTGGAGTATAGGGTTGAGAAGAGGGTAGATTAATGCAACTGTAGAAATACTTAGAAAACAGGGGCAAAAAGAGGAAAGCCTAATTACTTGAGCCCAGAAGTATTTTATGAAAAAAAAAATTACTTTCACTTAAATATGACTGAATCCAGCTATTCTTCCTTTTCAGGTAAGTTAGAAAAAAGCATATTTCTGTATTAGTCAGGGTTCTCCAGGGATAGAGAACCAAAAAAGGATGGATGGATGTATGGATGGATGGATGGATGGATGGATGGATGGACAGACGGATGATAGATGAGAGAAAATTTATTAGGGCAATTGGCTCACATGATTATGGAGGCTGAGAAGTCCCACAACAGGCAGGCTTCAAGCTGGAGACCCACAGGAAACAGTAGCGAGGCTTAGACCAAGCCTGAAAACCTCAGAACTAGAGAAGGTGACAGTGTAGCTCTCAGTCTAAGGCCAAAGGCCTGAAAAACTGGAAGCTGCTGACGTACGTCCTGGAGTTGAAAGACTGGAGAGCCTGGAGTTCTGATGTTCAAGGGCAGGAGAAGAAGGATGCCCCAGCTCCAGGAGAGAGAGAAAGAGAAAGAGAACTTGCCTTTCCTCAGTCATTTAGTTGTGTCAGGGCCCCCAGATGATTGATGGTCCCTATTTACATTTCCTGGATCTTCCCCACTCAGTCCAATGACTCACACACCAATCTCTTCTGGAAACACCCTCACAAACACATCCAGAAATAACCCTTTGCCAGCTCTTTAAAGCTGATAGCTAAAACTAACCATCACAATGTCTATTCGGCTTAGTTTGCATCACAGTCTCTCGGCCACTTCTGTTTCTTCAATAATGTTGCTAGTGAAGGGCATGCTACAATTAAGGATAGATTGGAAATCTAAAACCTAAAGGTGAAGAGGAATAGTCACCAAACACATGAACTCAATTATACTTCTAGTCCTAAAAGTCAATTTCAAAGAGTATTGTTTTCAAATTCCTAAAGTCATGTGTCTTTAGTTATTAATGGATCTTTATAGATTAAATGAATCTTCACTTCTAGTATGGTTGAATATTATTCATTCTTCAGTTCATTGCCAGAAAGCCAAGTGCAGTAAGTCTTTTCAGGTTTAAACCCTCTGATCAAGGCATAAAGTTTATGTGACTAAACTAAGACTACGATTTTCTAGAATCAGAAATTTAGAAACAGACAGATAATGACTTATTCATTAATTTTAGAAAATTTTGTCTTTATCTAAAACATATGTTTCTTGACTGTGATTAATAGGGACAATTTTGTTCATTTCAAAAATGAAAATGATACAAGAAAAGCAAGTAAAAATCCAAGCATTATTAAATGAC
The DNA here is from genome assembly GCF_047675955.1 of Chlorocebus sabaeus. Lineage (NCBI taxonomy): Eukaryota > Metazoa > Chordata > Mammalia > Primates > Cercopithecidae > Chlorocebus > Chlorocebus sabaeus. The sequence goes on along the minus strand of NC_132916.1, from coordinate 97,107,920 downwards.
ACAATGAAGCTTCACAGCACATTCAAGTTTAATACAACTTTAGAATTTTATGAATCTAGGTTACTTGCTAGGGATCAGGGAGCAAATTCAATTTTATGTGTTACTATAACCCAGAATCTAAATGTTCTTACTATCCTATACAAATATAGGTTGTGTATTTTGAAGAGTGCATTTTGTGATTATTTTTATTTATTTATTTTTTCGTAGAGAAAGATTGCAATTTAGCTTGAAATTGCATGACTCAGTCTTTCATGGAATTATAGTTGAGTGTATAGGCTCTTCACTATGCATAGGAAGCCAGCCATTGTGCCACGGGGAGGTATTTTGTCACTTAACAACCTACTATAGAAGTGAACAAGAAAGCAAATTTTTCATGTCTCTTTTTTTTTTTTTTTAAGTATTTCACTGAAACCTACAAACCATTATATTGTAAATATATCCTTTAGCACATAACCAATATATTTCTTTTCTGTCTCTAACTCCAGTAACTTCTGTCTTTGTTGAGAGGACAGCATGTCACCAGTGCCTTTTGGGAGTATACAATTTATCTGTATAACATTTTGGTGCAGAGAATTGTCTATTGGTCTTTCCTCCTATTGGTTTAGAGCAAAATAAGGAGTGTATACAATGTAAGTTCGAAGACTTGTCATTATAAAAGGGAATAGAAATGAACACAAAGCCTGTAAATTTTTATAATAAGAGTTTGAATTGATCTCAAAGTAGAGAAATAGAATTAGAGTTATCAACATTTAAAAAGCAAAGAAAAAGCAACAGTAAACTAACCACATTTATAACTGTTGCTCTATCAACTTTCAATTTTGCAAGGCAACTGTTGAAGAGAACACTGAATTTTGTACAGTGGAACAATACCTCCCTCAAAGGGCTGTTGACAGGATTCAGTGAGATACATTTCTAAAGCACGTGATAAATAGCGGCTGAGGGAAGTAGTAGTAACTGTAATCAAAAGGCTGGGATCTCGGGATCCTTTTGATCACCTAATAGCAGCCTCAAGCATGTCATTTAAGCCGTCTAACCTTCAGGCTCCTCAAAGGTAGGAGAAAATATAATCCCTACTATGTAGACTTTCCCCACATTGTTATGAAATCAAATAAGAGAAGTAGATAGAAATATCTTCAAGAGTAGAACTAGTTGTACAAATATAAGACATAGTTATTTATATCTGGTAATTCAACATTACACCCGATACAGAAATCCTTTCTAAGTATCTCTGGAATATAATCATTCAGATCACACTTGCATAGCAAGAATGATTAGTAGTAGCTTCCTACTTATAGTTCCAGCCAGCACAAGGCAAACAGGGATGTGTACTCATAGACATTAACATGTTTGTAATTTACTTTTCCCTCTTCCTACTCATATTTCCTTATTGTCAGTGGCCCAGAATCTATCTTAGTGGGTGGTCAATGGTAGAGTTAGAAAACAAGGGCATGGGATGCATCCCAAGTCTTTCATCTTTTTAATATTCATAGACAACCAAGAGCTACCACATACATCAATTCAAGATTAAAAACATGAAAGTTGAAAGGAAAAGAAATCTATAAGCAATTACCACCTTCCAAGTCTTATCCTGATATTACCGACAGAGTATCTTAGGAGTTGGTCTGATTAAGGAAATACTTGGTACTCCATCAAAACTTCTTACTTATTTGGTTATCACACTCTCACTCGCCCTAATGAAAATAATTTTCTTTCTGTTTCAGGCATGTGCATCTTTTGTTAAAGTTAAATACACCATGAGTAATATAAAATCAAATAACCAGATAGATGATAAAGCCATAAAGAGACAGACAGAAAGATAACAATTTCAAATGCTTTTAGAGTCTACTAATATTGGTGAATTTCTAAGATTTAGTTAATACATCAGGAAACTGAGAAATTAGGCCACCTCTTCATTTTCTTTGAAACCTAATTGGCATATTGATCTGTGTTGAGTTGCAGGTTTAAAAAGGAGCCATATGCCAATTAGAACTGTGACAGTGGAATAACTGCCTGTATACCCCATTAGGGAGCTGTTTATGCATGAAAGTAAGTGTTGCTCTTCACCTTAAACGTAAATAATTACATTCTAACTATAAGGTAAGCAAGAATTGCATAATAGTGTATTGCTGCTATGCTATTAAGCAGTCACTTAAATGTTGTACTATTTGACAGCTATATGGCATAATTACATGCTAGATAAGAACATTCACTTTACAAAGTGCATGTATTTTTAAAAAGTTGAGTATTTTTTGAAAAATCAAGCATTTTAAAATAATGTCTTACTGAGCTGAACTGAACACTGCAACCAGCAATGAAACCAAGTCATCACTGATCAGCAGCTACAGATGATGTGACTGTGAAGTAAAATCTCCACAAACTCAAGTTGGATCAACATCCATGTTGATCCAAAATTTTCCTAGCATCAGGCTGGATGTGTGGTAGATAATCAGGAAAGACTAAAATTTTTTAGACATAAAGAGCTCAGTGCTAAATTTTCAGTATTAAATATATCTGCCTTATTATTCACTCAAGCTAGGTATAAATGAAATCTACGATTGAACTAAGACTGAAACAAATTGGGAAGTTTAATTGATGTAGAAGTTTGAATGAGTTGGTCAGAGTTTTGAGATAAATCTTTTAAATTATCATTATCAAGTAAATGTGACACATATAATGGTCTGAGGAAACCCTAGTATGTCCTCCAGCAAAGCTTATCCCTACAAATCACCTTGTTTAGAAAATGACATTTGCTAGAATGGAAATGTGGTTGTTGAATAAAGCATTTTAGAACACAGAAAATTAGAACCAACCTATTTTCTTTTCAGTTGACCTGTTTAATGAGGAGTAATAGCCTCAGATTAAAATACAAAAATGTAATTTTAAGCATAAAATGGTGTGTATTTTTAATTCAGAAGGAAATAAATAAAAATAAAAGTCCAATAGATTCACTAAAATGATACTACTTTTCCATTTGAATAAGTTAGCTATGTTCAGATCATTTTTTTGTTTCAAAATTTCCTGAAGAGAAACAAAGTTGGGTCTAACAATCAAGATGCTACTCTCTGAATACATTTCAAATCTGAAATGTATTCATTGTTCCCATCTGCAGCTGAGGACCTGGGCAGCACACTGCCACATATATTAGATGTAGATGCATGACAGATCCTCCGTACAGATGAAGCCTGAGAGTCCCTAAGTGGCCTGAGGAATCACTCAGCAGAGTACAGGAGATCATATTACTCAAGAAAGGTGACCGCAAGGTCTCAGTTATCATTACAGCATTTTCTTACTCCAGCCATCAGTCACAGCTCAGTGTCGTACCTGACCCTGTTAATACCCGGGCTCATTTTACCGCATTGGAAAACTCAGTAGTGGAATAAGGAAGCAGAGGTTTAGAAATATATTAGCAATCTTTCTCTTCACCCTGGACTCTACTTAAATTAATAAGGTAATGTTTTACTTGCAGTGACAATAATTAATAAAGAAGCCTTTATCTCTAGGAGAAACGTGAGAAAGCTGCCTTTAGATTTTGAGACTCATATTTCTAATGCTAATTCGTCCTTGGACAGCTATGTAGCATGGTTGGCTACACATTAGTTAGAAGAAGTAGAATACTGAAATCATGAAAATGAAGGCATGAAGTTAAGTGTGTGTGTCTCTGTGTGTCTGTGTATACGTATGTGTGCTAAAAAAGAAAAAAGATAAATCATTTTATAAAACAAAACGGATAATCAGTAAAATTAAGTATGTATGTCATTTAATGGAATTCACATATTTTAGGGTAGGGAATAGCACAGATGTAATAGAAGAGGTACATAATACACTGGAAAACTAAATTCAAAGGCAAGTAAGTGACAACTGAGATTAGAACTTGAATCTTGTGAGTGTAAACACATTTCCCTTATACTACACTAGGACCCCTTCAGAAAGTACTGTTTCGAGTTAATAGGACAGTAATCTCAGGTTGTAACTCCCCTTTATTTAAATAAAGCAAAGCCCTCTAGTGAATACCTCTTTTTTTTTTTTTTTTTTTTTTTTTTTTTTTTTTTTTTTTTTTTGAGACGGAGTCTTGCTCTGTCGCCCAGGCTGGAGTGCAGTGGCACGATCTCGGCTCACTGCAAGCTCTGGCTCCTGGGTTCACGCCATTCTCCTGCCTCAGCCCTAGTAGCTGGGACTACAAGCACCCACCACGATCAGCTAATATTTTTGTATTTTTGGTAGAGACGAAGTTTCACCGTGTTAGCCAGGATGGTCTCGATCTCCTGACCTCATGATCCGCTCACCTTGACCTCCCAAAGTGCTGGGATTACAGGCATGAGCCACCGTAACCGGCCTCTAGTGGCTATCTTTAAAACAGCATTCAATTAAACTTACCAGGTCATCTTGACTCTAAAGATGGGTGCTAAAATATCACCTTACTATGTGGAAACAGTGGGACAATGGCTATTGAATGACAAAACTGTAACATACCACTGCAATTAAATAGTGTCATATAGAAGGAATTACGCTGGTGTCAAGGCCTAAGTTCTTGCCCCAATCTACAGTTGCCATCTAACTACATTGTGCACCTTACCATCATGAAACTCGATAAATAACTACTCAGACTGATAATAAGCAAAAGTCATTAGACTTTTCTTCAAAAATACATTTAGGACTCTTCACACTCTTCAATCTTCAATGTTCTCAACAGTTGCTCCGTGTCTTGCAGATGAGTCTTTGTTTGTTTGTTTTAGTTCTTTTTAGTTCTTTTCTTCTTCTTTCTGAGATGTTTGTCCATATTAACAATTCCTTCCTTTTAGAACAGCTCCCTGGAGAAACTCTGTGGCCTTTTCTCCCATTGCACCCTCTTCACATTGGAATAAAATTGCCTGGTTTTCCATCTGCATAAAATCATCTCTGAAATCCGAATTCTACATATCACTCAGGACTCATTCCTATGCTATATTTTTCACAAGATTTTTGCTGGTCCTCCCAGCCAGTGCTTCCTCCATTCATGGAACTTCCATAGTATTCAATCCATGCCTCTTTCAAGATAATTACAGTTTTCTGTGAATATGCACTTGTCCCCAAAAAAGTATTGCACACAACACTACCACTACTACCACCACCACTACCACCAATTGTTTCTTAGTGTCCCAGTAACAAATCTAGTCATCTACCATGCAACATCTCTTTGCTTGCCCTAATATATAATGTTCGTCTTTGGTGCCACCACTGCTACTGTGCTTTCCCACTAGCTAACATCTGAATCCTCTTTGGAACCTTTGAGGTACCTGCTGCCTGATGTTCCACGTCCAACTAAAAGAGAATATTTTAAGGCTCTTTTGTATTACACTCAGATACAGGGCCACCAAATTAGTTATCAGGCCCTAATACTTACCTAGAGGCATCGCATGTGGTATCTACACAAGGCTTGTCCATGGACATGAGCACAAAGTAGACTGAGCCAGAATCTAATCTATGTCACATTGAAATGCTCCGCTCCTGCCAAACATTTTTATTACCAGGTAAGTAGTTTATGCTAGGTTCAGCTTTATTACTAGGTTAGTCTGTCTTCTTCATAAAATGAGCTCACTTCCAAAAAGCCACAGTGTAGACACAGATTAGGCTTAAACTGGATTTTGCTCAACCACCCCCTAAATCCCAATTCCACCTACTCTAATTCCCAATTAAAGTGTGATCAATTTCAGGGACAGGATTTATATCTATTTCATTATTATTTCTCCAATCAACCTTTACATGGTGCTTCACACACAGTAGGAACTAAATAAAAACCTGAATAATTTATGATAGAATGCAACAGCAATTTTCATTTTTATCTTTTTCTCATGAATTCCACATATCCTTTCCAAGTTGGAATAGCTGTTTATAATAATAAGTTTCTTTGTGTAGATGATATGTAGAGAATGCAAATAAACCATTAAGCTAATGATCTTTCCCCAAATTTGTAGCACAGAACATGTCACTACTGTTATATCAGAAATACCATATTCCATCACTAGTTTCCATTAAAATCAGAGTATATTTAGAAGGAAATGGAGAGCCTAGGGTTTTTACTTTCCAAACCTTTGCTTTCTTTTAAATAAATAGAAAGTTTAAATTTATGTAAATAAATGCATATCAGATATTTGCATGGAGGCAGATCTTTATTTCCTATGCTTTGTAGCCTATAATTTTAGGCTCTGTCGAACAGAAATACAGTAGAAAATATTATATTTTCAAAAAGTTTTGCTTTGAGGTGAGATTTTCATGGGTCTCCATAGGGGTAACATTCTCCTGGTAGACGTTTTATATTAAATATTATTCACTAGTATCAAAACAAAGTACTCACAAAGTCCAAGCTTGGGGAACAAATACAAGACATAATGAGGAAATAAATAAATAAATGTTTATGAGCTAAAACTATTGGGTTCTTTTATGTATTAAACAAAATTTATAAAGGAAAAAAATCTGGTGTCTTCTGTGCAACAGACAAACTTAAAAGAAATTTTGTTGGTCTTACAGTTGTTCTCTTCATCACAAATGTAAAACACAATCAAAGACAATCAAAATAGTCTTATGGTTCAAACACCATATGTTTTTAGTCATAAGTAGGAGCTGAACAATGAGAACACATGGACACAGGAAGGGGAACAACACACACCGGGGCCTGTCAGTGGGGCTGGAGGAGGGAGACCACCATGATAAATAGCTAATGCATGTGGGGCTTAATACCTAGGTGATGAGTTGATAGGTGCATCAAACCACCATGGCACACGTTTACCTGTGTAACAGACCTGCACATCCTGCACATGTATCCTGGAACTTAACATGAATTGAAAAAAAATAGTCTTATGGTTCTCTTTATTATGACTAATGGATATACACCACAAATTTCATTACTCCCTTTAAATGCTTTAAACACCCAATAACTGATTATTATTATAGCAAATAATACCTCTAGTTGGAAGCCATCATTATACTAACATATTTTTCCCATTCATTAAAATTATCAGTAAATCAAGTAATTTTTGTAGATACAGCAGAGACTGCTAGATATTTCCCGATATCCTCTCATTTTTTTTCTGTCGTTTTCTATCTCTTTGGAGCTAGGTGGCTATATTTTGTTCTATTTCTGTATGCTAAATTTGTAGCAGTTCAAAAATCGTATTTTCCAAGCCTTCAGGCTTTTTCTTCCTATTTGTATAAAATATTACATAATATCTTGACTTCTTGGAGCTTCCAGCCCAAGTTGCCAAACTATGCTGGGTATGGGAGTATTTAAGCCAGATAATTTCAAAATAAGTTTTAGATTTTGGTTTGCATAATGTTTTTTGGTTCTTTACTTTGTGTTTCACTTTCTCTCCTTGTGTCAATTTTTAAGTTTAATGTTTCCATGAATAGGACAGCCTCAGTGTAGGAGGGGAGCCCAAAGAATGTGCCCCATGGGATGAAACCTTATAAAAGAGTAGGGAAGGAGGAAAGTTTAAAAAGCAGCAATGAAATGCCAGGCTGTCATAATGGTAAAAAGGCCTTCTGGAGTGTCCAGAGCCTAAAACAAGGGAAAAACATGGCAAATATCATATTTACCAAGAAGAAAGTGAAGATAAGGGCAGTTTCAGAGTTACAGACAGAAAGTTGGAGATCATGTTACAGATGAAAAGCTGAAGCCTAGAAAAGTAATCATCTGACCCCACATTGTGGAGCTATTTTGGGTGCTCTCACCATTTCACACTGGTGCCTCAGGCAAGAGTGAAATGGGGAAGCCACTGAAACCCAGCTTTAGAAAGCTGCCTTCAATGCATATGTTACAAGGGGCAAGGAGGGAAGCACAGAAGTGCCAAGGCAAGAGAGCTGAAGGAAACCTTAGTCAGTAGAGAGGAATCACTTGTCTCTTTTCCTTCTAACTCAATAAAGGAAAAGTCAAGCATTCCACTCCCACCCACAGGGAGGTGGCAGCATGCTGGAATGAACAGCTTTAAACTCTCAACACTCATAACACTCATAAGAGGAAGAGGGAAAAGATGATTCATCAGCATTGAGGACATAGATAGAATCTCCTTTTCACAAGAAGGTGATTACTGCCTGGCAGGACAATTCAGACTACCTCTCATTCTCTGTTCTTGTCTTCATCCTGGTGGCCACAAACACCTTAGAGTCTGGTCTACGACCCACTTCTCCCCATAGGCAGATCCCAAGATAAGGAGTAGATGGTTTAATCTGAAGGGGGACAATAAATACCATCAGTGAGAAGAAATAGGCAAGCAATGAGAAAAATAGATTCTGTGCAGAAAATAATTAAAGCCACAAAATTTAGAAACATAGTATTGTATTTTGTAGTTCCCTTTTAGCAATACATGTACTCATTTTGAAGCAGAAAGAGACCTGAAAATCAGTCATGAGCAAGAGATTTAGAGATTCAAATTTGGGACATCAAGTAAGATGAATTTGCAGTGAACAATGGCAATGAAGCAAAGGCTACAGTTATTTGAGACTGAAATAGACGAATAACACATCACAAGCCCACAAAATATTATAATACAAATAATATTTTATATAGTCCTAGAATATTACACTTAATTTCAAGAATCTCAGTGTAACAAAGATGTAGATTGAATAGAAAGATCCACAGAAGAGATGAAAAAGTATTTAGAGAAACAGAATTATTGATTTATTTCTACACATTTACAGATTAAAAACACTAAATGTAGACCTTGACTAAATAATAATTACCCTGGGGCTAAATAACTGAATATAAATATTCAAGGGGTGTATATCCAAGAAAAAAAGGTAAGTGATTTAACCGGAAATCAGGAGCACAAATAATTGGTAAATGCAATTGAATTGCTCATTTTAGTTTGGACAAATTCATCTGATATACGTCTAGTTAAAACTGGAGAGCTTCCTTTCTTCTAGCTCAGTCAGGGCTTAATCACTATAGACATACTACTATGTTCTTTGCTTTGATAAAACTGCTCAACCTACACAAAATAGTTCTCTCCACTAGGCTTTCTTTTCATCTTGCTTTACCAGAAATTGAGATCATTACAATGTGTGAAGAAGACCTTGACTAAGGCATTATCTCTAAAAATGTATCTGATAAAGACAGTGAATGTGTTATTTAGAAAGTAGAGAAGCATCCTGAGATCTCTTCAAAATAGGTGCCCTAATTTGTTCATAGAGGTTTTCAGTTGCCTTCCTAGAAAGGAGAGCAACATAGTTCCCAAGGGAAAAGTTCTGTAGAAATTAATTTCACTGGAAATATGCCGATGCTTAGCCTTGATAAGTCTTTACCTAGCTGAACAACCTAATTTTGTAGAACGCTGAAGGGCATGCTCAGAAAATAGTTACTGGTTGAAGGACAGTACTCTTACGGGGAAGAACTTTTCAGAATCCTCAAATGTTACGTTTTGTTACAAATTTGAAAGTTGATTGATGAATCACTTTGTTATTTATGCATCTCAAAGCTAACTCAGTAACTCCAAAGTGTATTACTTAAAATCCTTAATTCAGGGCTTAGCAATTTACAACCTGAGTGCCAAATCCAGATACTGTCTGTTTTGTAAACACAGTTTTATTAGAACACATCCATGCTCATTTGTTTATGGATGTCTGTGGCTACTTTTTCTATGCAAATCTGCTATGATGGAGTGAAATCGTTGCAACATAGACCATGTGGCCAGCAATGGCTAAAATATTCACTCTCTGGCCTTTTATAGAAGAGGGTTGCCAACACTTTCTCTAGTTCTTTGGGATGTATTAATAAGTATTACCTGATCAAAAAGTTTGGGAGACATGGTGAAATACTGTCTCCACTAAAAATACAAAAATTAGCTGGAGGTGGTGGTGCATGCCTGTAATCCCAGCTACACGGGGAGGCTGAAGCAGGAGAATCGCTTGAACCTGGGAGGCAGAGGTTGCAGTCAGTCGAGATTGCGCCACTGCACTACAGCCTGGGCAACAGAGCGAGACTCAAAAAAAAAAAAAAAAAAGTAATATTAGCATGTTCTCACTCATAAGTGGGAGTTGAATAATGAGACCCAAGGACACAGAGAGGGGAGCATCACACACCGGGGCCTGTCAGGGGGGTGGGGGGCAAGGGGAGGGAGAGCATTAGGACAAATACCTAATGCATGCAGGGCTTAAAACTTAGATGGATTGATAGCTGCAGGAAACCACCATGGCATGTGTATGCCTATGCAACAAACCTGCACGTTCTGCACATGTAGCCCAGAACTTAAAGTAAATAATAATAATAATAAAAGTAGTATTAATAGAGTATCTAATAAGTGACAAACATTAGAGATTTAAAGCTGTATCAGATACTATCTTTGCCCTTGAAGAGCTCAGTGATTATTAGGGATTCAAACATTAAACAAATAATTGCAGTGCAGTTCAGAAAGTACTAAACTAGGATTTACATGCTGATCAGTATTAGTTCAAAGGAAAGAATCATCAACTTTCATTAGGATAGGTGAAGGTTAGAAATCATAAGAAAGGTATAGAGAAGACACTTGAACCATGTATGCTTTCAAGAATGTACAAAAATTGTCCCTGCAGAAAAATGTAGAGAATGTCATCCCAAAGAGACAAATATATCTATAAAAATAAAATTTTTGTTTTGGAAATTACAAGGAATTTGCTTTTGAGAAGTCGGCAAGATATTTGGTTCAAGAAGTAGGTAGCTCTCATATCCCTAATCTTGAGCATGTGTGAAGGACCTATGAGAAACAGAATTAATGACCAAGATAGAGATATGACATCACATACATCTGTGTTAGTTCTATACAAAATGATGAAGCAAATCAGTAGTGCTTCCACTTCCCTCCAAAAGCAAGAGTTTGGAAACTAAAATGAAACATGATATTTAGAGATAACACGGAAAGTTTTCAGTAATAACTTAATTGTAGCTTCATCCCTGAGGCAATTTTCAACTTCTCCTTTAGAGAAATAATGGGGAAATTAGTTGAAAATATGGATGCTTGCCAGGTAGACAGGGGAATTCTGGCTTAAAAAAAAAAAAATTGCAGATTTCATGGAGGAGAGCTATTCCCAATCTGCCTGACAAGGAATAATACAAATTTCCACAGTGTTAGCCTGAATATATTTGGAAACTCAACCAGTAAAAATGCCTGGCACAGAGATTGGCATGATCCATAGATAGATTTGGAAAAAAAAATCAAATAAAATTTTTAAAGATGCTTTGGAAACCACAGATAAACTACAGGCCAACAGACCACTGGTAAATAGTTGGCTATTAGTATACACAGCATTTTATGTTTCACGATGGTGACAGGGCCTCTGGTAAAGGCTGCTGTGGAAAAGATCTAGAAACATTAACAAATACATTTTCTGTTCATAATTTTCAAATTCTGCCTTAATTTTCTGCTTTACCATTTTTCTCTTCAATTCCATTGCTTTTTCTCCAGATAACCTTTCTATCTGTCTCTAAATCCTAAGGAATCCACTCCTTGGTTTTTCCAATTTTGTCTTCTTTACACAGCCTATGACTCTGCAATAGTAACTATGCTGCGATAAGGTGTCTCTGATATGAAACTTCTCAACCTTTTTCTCTTTTGTCTAAAAATGTCTATAGATCCATGCCAGTTTTCTCTTCTTTTCCTTCTTTCTTAAAAGAAAAAACTGTCCTTGCTCCTTTCCAAGCTAACCTTTTAACGTGTCATTTTTGATCCCATTTGAACTCCCAGAACTTGCCTCATAACTTCTCTCTTTTTTCATCACCTTCAATCCTGTCTTCATGTTGGCTTCTTTATTCATTTGCAAATACACTAAATGTTCTCCAAGTCTAAGTCGATTTTTCCTCAAACCTGCCTTTCGATCTCTTCCCTTTTCATTCCTCTGAACACCCATAGGAGTAATTCTCCCTCAGTTCCTCTGTTCAACATGGCTCACTTTCACCTTACCCTTGGTCAGTTTTAATCTTATACCACTTCCATAACACTCCCCCTTTAAAATAACCAGTAATGTCATTGCCTAGTCTAAGAGTTTTGACTCCTTCCTTATCATGCTTTATCAGAAGCAGTTGACAATATTAAATGGAGCCTCCTTCATGAGATTTACCTCCTCTGTCTCCAGTGACTGAAACTCCTTCTGTTTCTTTTCCTACTCCTTCTCTCACCAAGTACATCATGTGTTTCTCAAAGTTCTGTTCTTTCCTCTTTTCTTTATTTTTATAATCGTTTTGTAAGCTTTTATTCCCTCACACTGGGCTATCATAGAAACACTCAAATTGGCATGGTGCTGTTCTCTTATTTCTCTCAACCATTCTTTAAACTGGCCCAATGATCATTTCATTAAAACAAATGTCAGATCATCACAGCAAAAATAAGAACACTTAAAATCTGTATAGAACTGTATAGAACTGTATCATTGTCCAAGCACTTTTATAATTAGTGAATGGATAATATTCACTGTCCTGTCAGTATTATTCTAATATATTAAGGCTCTGAGTAAGTAAATGACTTTCCCAGGGTCACACCATTTATGAAGGGCTGCAATGGTATTTGAACTTGTCGCCTTTGACTTCCTAATATTAGGCAACTGCTTTCATGTCACTCCCCTTTTACCGAAACCATCCCTGAATTTGGAGCATGTGGTTTCTTATCCAGTGCCCCCTACCTTTTTGTCTAATCTCCCACTACATGTAGTAGAATATGTAAAGTGCTAAAAGAACATATCACAAAGTGTAAGTGTTACATGGTACATAAAGTTTATTATTATTTCTATTTTCATCTTTCTCACTTTGCCACGTGCTTCCCCAATTCATATCTCTGCTCATACCTTTCCTTTCTTTTCCCTCCTTACTTTCTGAATCCATGTAAAAGATTCTAATGGATTATCTAAAGGCTCCCATATTAAATGCATTGCTCCTCTAACAGTTCTGTTATCATATGTGCTTAATTCTGTTTGTATATCTTCCCCAATAGACTCAGGCCTATTGATGTAAGTGTTATCATCCGTATTTTATAAGTTCATACCTATTCTTAGAAAGTCTATGCAGTTTGGCTTCTCAAAAGGTGAGTGAGTTAGACTCAGCTAAGTTCCCCAGCTGGAAATAATTAAATTTTTACAAGGCAAAATGAAGAAGACTGTCATATAAATAGATGTAATAAATCTTTTATGTCAATCCCAGACATATCTTTATTTTCAACATGTAAGTGACAATGCAGTGATTGTTATTAATATGTACCCTTTTCTTGTATAATATCTTCAATTTAAAAAAAATCATTGTTGTTCATATTTATTTAGGGCACCTATTTTCACATCTTTTGTTCTTTGGAGTATTCTAATTTATACTTCTAAGATAAACTCATTATTGTGAAGATTAAAAAAATTTAATAAGATTATTATTCTAAATATGCTACACTCTCACTGTTGACTTTTGGGCTAAATAAAAAGTCAAAAAAATTATCACATATTCATACCTTCCACAAGATAATAATTCTTAACAATTTAATGTGTTAGCATCCTGTTTTTCATTTACACATAACAAAAATGAAACAATTGCAGATACAATTTTGTACGTTATTTCATTCACCTAATGTGATATATCATGTCCTCATGCCTTTAATTATTTAATAAACACCATTTTAATGCCCTCAGAGTACCTTATCATGGATGTACCAAATTTTATTTAATCATTTTTAAAATTTGGGTGTTTTAAATTACTGTCCATTGTTACTATTACAAATTATGTTGTAATGAATATTTTTGTACATAAATATTTGTGCTTCAGAGTATATAATTATACAATCTTGACTTCATACTTTGATTCTGCCTTTTTTTACAACTTTACTTCAAATCATAGGTCCTATAAGTCACTAGAGTACTGAATGGGAAACCTTAACAATAAAAGCATTTGAGAACATAAACAGCAGATGAGGCAATCCATTTTGTCAGTAGAAAGAAGGTTGAAAAATTTTATAAATCAGATACCATGAGGAGGCCAAAAAAAGAGCACTAGCGAGCCAGGTGGAAGTTCCTGTTTACAGTAATCTACACATGTTCTGTACCTGTCATCATAAAATTGAATTTGTCTAGATGGTTTGTTGAGATGGGCAAAAAAGAGTTTCTGTAATACTCTGTTTTTAAGTAGAAAGTTTTTTGTTATAACCTATGGACTAAAACAATTGTCCTTAAAACTCTAAATCTTGCAAATCTGGTTTTACATGTTTGTTTTAAGAAATGGAATTTACCCACTATATGTTTGTTATAGCAAATTGTATTTATTAGAATATGTTTGCTATAGAACATTGAATTTACTTCCCTAAGTCATAATATACATATCAGCACAGTAATGATGAACTAACTCACTGTCTGTGACATCACTAATTTTATTCGGTAACTTTAGCAAATGGCATTAATTCACTGAGAATCACAATCTTCTGCATTTACTTTCTTCTACATTACTTTTTGAGAAAAATTAATTAGAATAACAACAACCTCACTCTTAAAGAATACACAAAAATTGTTTTTTCATCAAGATCCACTTCTAAAAACTGGATTTAAAGGAAAATGTTACCAAATTTCAAGGTTCTTTATACATTTTGCAAAAGATATTTATATAAAAACTCATTTATTCAACAAATTCCTATTAAGCATTGATTATTCCAAACAGTAAACAGGGATACAGTCCACAATGAAAAATATATGGGTCCAAAGTCATAGACCAGTGATGATGAATGAGGGTACTCAAGGTACTATGCCTTTCCCAGTACTGAGTATCATTGCTTTAAATCTTGATGGTTTTATTTGCCAAATAAAGCATACCATTTTATTAATTTGCTTAACTGTTAATATGACTGATGTTAAAATTCTACTTGTATCTATTTTCTTTTTCATATATTTTTCTTCTGGGATTTTTCATTTAATTTAGTCATGGGTGTGCATTATATTAAGGATTTCCATATTTTGGCCTATACTATTTATGGTAAATATAATTTTGTATCAAATATATATATTGTATCTTTTACATGTAGAATAGTTTTTATTTCCATCTATTGTTTTTATGATACCTGATATCATTATATGCTTATAAATTTTTTTTGTCCCAAGATCAGGCCTACCTCGGGCCACCTGCCTGATACCACAGCATGGCACACACTTGGAAGTATCACTTACATGAAAGACAGTGTGAACAGCACCCTCAGCAGATATGCAATGAATAGGTCCCTGAACATATCATCATGTCACACCTATTCCGGAGTGCCTTGTTCACAGGTCTCCTCTGCTCTCCAATTCCCAAATTCTTACACAAGTTTTAATCATGCCCCAAGGTATGCATGCGTATGCACATACCACACACACACACACACACACACACACACACCCCAAATAGGATATGACTAAGCATAAGATGCCAGAAAGTTTGACTCTTTGCAAGGAGACTCTACCAGGCTCCATTCATAGGATGCTTCCTCCTATTTTTCTTTAGGTTTGTCAAATTTACAACAATTTTGTTGAGACTTGGGAGTGAGAAGCCTAAGTCTGACTCAGCAGGTCTTTTCCTAAATCCTGAGTTCTCTTAAATAAGAGTTTAACTTCCAAAAGCCTTTATTCACACTCACTAGTATAAGTTCTGATTATCTTATCAATGCTTGAACCTAAGGGAGATCAGCGATGGTCACTTGCCTTTACCTCCACTTCCATTAGCTTATACCTGAAGTCCTCTCCAGTCATACCCAGCAGAATTTTAAAAAATAAAAGATGGCCAATCAATCAACCAGGCCAAAGGACAAAAAGAGGATAGGTGAAACCTCAACTCAAAGATGGCAGAGGACAGGAGTTTAAGAAAGCAAGGGGACAGTTGAATGGGCACTAAGGAAAAAGAGAGGGTCCCACAGAGGGGGTATAAGCACTTCCTGAGAAATCCAGAGATGCTCAACCCCTAGAAATAAGAAGAAAGACACATTGGGAATAGGTGTTTAAGATGTAGGTGAGGCGAGATCAATAAAATAGAGGCACATATGTGCCAAGAAAAGACACTCTATATGAATTATAATAGGCAACTTATGGCTCACCTCAAGAACAGTTAGGTCCATTGTTCTGAACTTTAACATATGCACCCACATTATTGAATTTACAAAGCTTAAGGAGTATAAAGAGATCAAATGCATTTGGAACTGATGATAAATGTATGTGACAGAATGTGTCTGTACTTTGGGTGATATCATTGATTGAATACACATATAGAAGAAAGATTTAATTTTCATTTTTTGCCAAAACTCATGTCAACTTTAAAATATACTCATATTTCATTAACACGAAAACAAGATATCCTATCATAAAAATGCTTCCACCTTAGTTTTATTGTTTTGTTTTGTTTCATTTTTATTTCTGGAATTCATTTTTTCAAGAGTCCTACCTGAACTCTGTTCACATCTAACCATATGGCTCTGACAATTAAATTGTTTTTATTATCACAAACTTCTTCTTATGGACCAAATGCCAAATTAGTCTCCAGTGGTGCCATCTATGTCTACAATTGTTTAAAAGTACACATCTTTTAAAATCTAAATAAGCATAACAATGTAATAGCTTATAAAATTGTATGATTTCTCTTTATGAAAAAGCAATCCATGCCTTAAATTAGCTTTGGGTGTGCTTTTTTAATGTATATCTCAGTATTTTCATCATTTAAGCCAGAGGGTTGCTATCTAATATTAATGCCAACTTAAGCATATTCAATATGCCAAACTATTCCCTCTTTCTAATTCCTAGAAAAAGACGTATTCATCTTTGTTTAAACACACTTATCAGAATGAAAAGGAAAGTTTTGCTAAATATTGGGTTCTTTTGGCAAGTAGCCAAAAGAACATTTCCCTCCTCCCCCACGCCCCACCCCCACCCACCACCACCACCATCACACTGACACTCTCTTTTAGGCTCTTCTCTGTATCACAGAGGCTAGAAGCCAAGGAACTGCATCTCCTGAACTCCCCTACTCTCAGTAGTCTAAATGCATTTAGTGTTCTGCCAATAGGAAGCCCTTGCTCAAGATTTGGAAGGAGAAATAGAATCACTCTGGGTTCATTTCTCTTTTCCCACAGGAGGCAAATATAAGGATTTCTCAGCTGTAAGTGTTGGCAGCAGCCTTCACTCTCCTAACATTCACCTGCCTTGAGGTGGAATTAGACTGCTCTCAACTGAAGGGATATTTCTGATTCTCAATATCATCATTCTAAACATCTGAAAATTACTGATGAAAAATCTGGAAGGGGAATGTTAGAAAAGGAAAAATATTTCCAATTAACCAATTCAAGTCACAGAGATCAACACTACTACAAAAGGTATGACTGAATTGTCCTGAGACCAGACAAAAACGTAAGAAATAATTTACATAAGTTTCCACCTGTCATGGGTATCAAAAAGACAAAAAGGCTCAAAAGCAAATAGCAAACTTCTTCATTGTGCCCAGAGTGATCTATTTATCAGGGCAGAGAGGTAAGAAGGACTAAGGTGAAAAAAGTCTCAGAGGAGTGCTACTCCCTCAAATCTTACCCTGGAATGGATTCCCTAGAAGGAGAGCTTCAGTCAGTAATGCTTGTGTGAGAGATTTATTGAGGAAGGAAGTGACTGGGACTGGGAAAGAAGATCAGCAAAGATGTGGTTTCAGATAAGCTTGGGAGTCTGATGGCCCCACAGAGTTTTTCACCTAGATGAAAGGGGGCTGGGCTCTGGCTGGGAAACACACCACCAGGGCATGGTTCATCCTCTCTGCTAAGGAGATTAGGGTGGGGCACCAACATCCACTGCAAGCCCTACAGCAGAGCTACTTTTTGCTTGCATGCAATGTACGCTTGTACTCACTGACACTCAGTCAGACCCAAATCCATGTCCTATCACAGAAGAAACTGTATGCCTACAGTACTAATGCCATAATGCCAGGACCACAGAAGAAAAATGAGATGTACTCTATCACCAATTCTGTTCAATTTTCCAGAAATAGTAAGTTATTTTTAAGACATTGATAAGATGATTTAAGATATCTTTTGATATTGTAAAAGTGCCTTCACAGCTATATTTTATACAGTTGTACACATTCCACTGAAGATCAAGTTAGAGACTAAAATTAACCTCTAAAATGAAAGAAAAGGAAATATCTTCACACAATGAAAATTTTATACATCAATGTATCTGTTTCTGAGCTCTCTGATCCACTGGTAAATTTATTTATCCCTTTGCCAATATCATATTGCCTTAATTCATGGAGCTTTTTATTATTATATTCAGTAAGACAAATTCCTATATATTCTTCAGGAAAGTTTTGGTTATTCTTGAGCTTTTATGTTTTCATTTAAATTTTAAAACTAACTTGTCAAGTTTCTTAAAAAAAAGTTCTGGTGGCATTTTGAATGTAATCCCATTGAGGTCATAGAACAAAGTTAGGAAGAACATTATTGAGTCTTTCTATCTATGAGTATGTTGTATTTTTTCTTTTATTTGTGTCTTATTTAAGGTTAATAAACTCTTATAATAAGATTTTGACAGATATTTTTCTAGGTGTCATGTTTTTATGTTATTATCAATGGTATCTTTTTGCAAATAACTTTTTCCAACTGTTGCTGTTTAAAATAATCATTGATTCTTGTATTTTAATTTTATATCCTTCTACTTTATTACTTTCATTAATGCTAGTAATTGATCTGTAAATACTTTCGGTTTTCTATATTATCATCTTATATAATAATAATAGTTTTGTTTCTTCCTCTACAGATTCTAAATCATTTATTTATATGTCTTTCTTTTTTGTCTAGGCTATCTATTACAATATTGAATTAAAATAATATTAGACATCATTGTCCATTCCTGACTATAAAGAAAATACTTCTAATGTTTTTGCTGATGTTTGATACAGGAATTTTGTTGATATTCTTTATCACTTAGGGAAAGATTTCTACTCATATCTTTAAAACAACTTTATGGCCAGGCATGGTGGCTCATGCCTATAATCCCAACACTTTGCTAGGTTGGAGGATCATTTAAGCCCAGGAGTTTGAGACAAATCATCTCTACAAAAAAAATTTAAAAATTAATCAGGTGTGGTGGCATGCACCTGTAGTCCCAGCTACTTGAGAAACTGAGGCAAGAGGATCATTTGAGACCAGAAGGTCAAGGCTGCAGTGAGCCATGATCATGCCACTGCACTCCAAACTGGGCAATAGGGCAAGAGACTGTATCCAAAGAAAATTAAAATAAATAATTACATTTTATAACTGAAAGTTCTGTTTAATTCTTGTTACAAATTTCCAGGTCATTCTGAATACTTTTTTATTGCTTGCTTATTATTATAACTTCATCTTTTATTATCTTTTTTCATTAACTTTTATTTTAGGTTCAGGGTACATGTGCAGGTTTGTTATGTAGGTAAACTCATGTCACAGGGATTTGTTGTATAGTCATTTCATCACCCAAATATTAAGCCTAGTAACCAATAGTTATATTTTCTCATCCTCTCCTCACACCCTCTACGTTGAGGTAGGCCCCAGTGTGTGTTGTTCTCCTCTATGTATCTATGTGCTCTCATCATTTAGCTCCCCTTTATAAATGAGAATATGCGGTATTTGGTTTTCTGTTCCTGCATTAATTTGCTAAAAATAATGACCTCCAGTTTCATCCATGTTTCTGCAAAGGACATTATCTTGTTCTTTTTTGTGGCTATACAGCATTCCATGATGTGTATGGACCACATTTCGTTTATGCAATCTGTCATTAACGGGCATTTAGGTTGATTCCATGTCTTTGCTATTGTGAATATTACTGCAATGAACATACATGTGCATGTGTCTTTATGACATAATGATTTATATTCCTTTGTATATATACCCAGTAATAGCGTTGCTGGGTCGAATGATAGTTCTATTTTTAGCTCTTTGAGGAATCACCACATTGCTTTCCACTGGTTGAACTAATTTACTCTCCCACCAATAGTGTATAAGTGTTCTTTATCTTCACAACCTCACTGGCTTCTGTTATCTTTTTTGACTTTTTAAGAATAGCTATTCTCACTGGTGTTAGATAGTATCTCATTGTGGTTTTGATTTGCATTTGTCTAATGAATGATATTGAGCTTTTTTAAAATACTTTTTGGCCACATGTATGTCATCCGAGAAGTGTCTGTTCATGTCCTTTGCCCACTTTTTAATGGGGTTGTTTTTTCTTGTAAATTTGTTTATGTTCCTTATAGATGTTGGATATTAGACCTTTGTTGAATGTTACTTTGCAAAAGTGTTCTCTCATTCTGTAGGTTGTCTGCATATTAGATCTTTGTCAGATGCATAATTTGCAAATATTTTCTCCCATTCTGTAGGAAGTCTGTTTACTCTGTTGATAGTTACTTTGCTGTGCAAAAGCTCTTAAGTTTAATTAGGTTCCATTTGTCAATTTTTGCTTTTGTTCCAATAGCTTTGGCATCTTCATCATGAAATCTAATGGTATTGCCTAGGTTTCCAGGGTTTTTATAGTTTTGGGTTTTACTTTTCAGCCTTTAATCCATCTTGAGTTCATTTTTGTATATGGTGTAAGGAAAGGGTCCAATTTCAATCTTCTGTATATAGCTAGCCAGTTATCCCAGCACCATTTATTAATAGGGAGTCCTTTGCTTATTGCTTGTTTTTGTCAGCTTTGCCAAAGATCAGACGGTTGTAGGTGTGTGGCCTTATTTCTGGGCTCTACTGGGGGTCCGCTCCAGCCCCCAGTTGCTTCAGACTCTCCAAATCCCAAAGGCAACAACAGCGAAGGCCGCAAAACAGGAAAGATGGTGCCCGGCTCCTCCCTCTGGGAGCTCCATCACGTGGCGGGGGTTTTGAAAGTGCTGTCAGCCAGAAAACACCGCTGGGGATGGCTATAGGCCTCAAGAGGGAGATTTTGCCCAGCGAAGAGAAACGGAACCGGGACCTACAAGAGAAAGCAGTCTGGTCGCTTCTCTGTAGAGCTGCTGCGACCGCTCCAGTCCCTAGATGCCTCGGATTCCCTACAGCCTGACGGCAACCAAGCTAAGACTGTGAAACAGCAAAGACAGCCATCCCTCTCCCTGGCAGCTCCGTCCCACAGAGGCTCCGCACCACGGCCAGCTGGAAAACACCGCCGAGGTGGCTGGTGACCCAGGTCTGGAGGCCCCGCCCAGTGAAGAGAAGTGGGGTCAGGGAGCAGCGTAAAAAAAGCACAATCTGGCCGCTTTTCCCATACGACAGCGGCACTGAAGGCATCAACAGCTAAGGCTGCGAAACAGCAAAGAAGACGGAGCTCAGTCTCAGGGAGCTGTAATGCTGCTGGCTGGCTGGAGTTTTTTTCCTCCCTTGGGGTTGATCAAAGACGACATTCATTAAAAATACTATGAAATTGCTTAATACCGTCGAAATGCATTTTTAAAGTGGATCTTCTATCAGTATAAGGGATAAGTCTCTCTCTCTCTCTCTCTCTCTCTCTCTCTCTCTCTCTCTTTCCCCCAGGCTGCAGAGGCCTGCTTTGGCCTCCCAAAGTGCTGGGATTCCAGGCGTGAGCCAGTGAGCCACCGGCCCCGGCCAACATTTTGTTTGTTCGTTTGTTTGTTTTTTGAGGCGGAGTCTCGCTGTGTCACCCAGGCTGGATTGCAGTGGCACGATCTGGGCCCACTGCAACCTCCGCCTCACGGGTTCAAGCGACTCTAGTGCCTCAGCCTCCTGAGTAGCTCGGATTCCAGCTACGGGCCACCACACCCAACTAATTTTTGTATTTTTAGTAGAGACTGGGTTGCACCATGTAGGCCAGGCTTGTCTCGAACTCCTGACCTCAAGTGATCCGCCTACCTCGGCTTCCCAAAATGTTGGGATTACAGGTGTGAGCCACCGCGTCCGGCCTCCAGTTACATCTTATTGGATGTTTTTTCTGTTTTATTTTGTTGCATAGAGAGAGGAGTTTGTTTTTCCCCGCTTACATCTTATGAGCCGTGCAATGAATTAAATATTATGGTTCATAAAGGGTCTGGATGTTTCATCATAAGAGAATCCTATATGGCCAGATGCTGAAGTCTTATTCTAGCTCTATCTCCCAAATTGCAATGTGTTAGAAATTACAGTTAAACCATAAAACACATTCAGTATCAGAACCAGATCTCTATGAAGCATAGTTCATATCAAATGTACATTTTTTTATTGATCTCTTGCATCAGAATTAAGAATATTTTTGGTAGTAGTCTTCCTTAGGTTGAAGAAATATCAACATGCTGAGTCCCTCAGGATAGCTGTTTTTGTTCAACAGATATTAGAGTGCTTCACACATAGCAGGCACTGATAAATACTAATTGTTTGAGAAGACTAGATATAAAACACAAAAGAATAAGGTGACCAGACTTTATCCAAATAAATCCTTAAACCCATCACCATGTTATTTTATATAAATATACATCATTTAGATATATTTCCTATTATGCCACCCAAGTTTCAATTCTGACTTAATTCCTTCAACCTACTATAACTGCACTCAACCTCAAGGAATAAGAACACATAATAAGGACTTGGGAAGGGGAACATCACACACCGGGGCTTATTATGGGGAGGGGGGAGGGATGGCATTGGGAGTTATACCTGATGTAAATGACGAGTTGATGGGTGCTGATGAGTTGATGGGTGCAGCGCACCAACATGGCACAAGTATACATATGTAACAAACCTGCACGTTGTGCACATGTACCCTACAACTTAAAGTATAATAAAAAAAATAAATAATTAATTAATTTTTTTTAAAAAAGAACACATAATAAAAATCTACTGCTGGAAAACTGGATAAAGGTTCTTAGTTTTATTTGGTGACGGTACAAGTAAGGCAGAGGGACCAAAGGGGAATTATTCCAGGAATATAGAAAAGAAGAGATGATGTATATAGTACTTCAGTGAAAAAAAAATAAATGAAGTACACTTTTTCCTGTGGCAGATATGTATGGGAACCACACCAAACTTCCTTTACACATCTACAAATGGATGTACAATTTAACCTCTGGGGTTGAACTGCCACCCCCACAAAGAACTAATTTTCCTTCAATTAATACTCTAGCAAACAATAGGAGTCTATAGAAACATCCGGGTCACATTTCTTGAGAAAGGGAACAAAACGTTATGTCCACATGTGAGATACAGAGTATATTGTATATGGCACTCCATTCAATCCACTAACAAACTTTCCAGTGCAGATCCATGACTCTTTCACTTCCATAGCATTCCTATAACAATGCATAATTATTGGTAGCTTAGGTTCTTTCTCTCTCAGTCGAAATAGAACATTAGAATACATGCAAACAAAGAGCAATGTTATTTTAAAGATAAATGTGAATTCATTCTAATGTATTAAAAAGTAGATTATTTGTGAACTTAGATTACAAACTTTAATATTTTAGCTATGATTTATAATAAACTACCTACAATACATATTACACCTGAATATGACATGCCAGTGTATATGGTAGTTGAAAACTACTGCCATTTATCAACTAAATTTTGATCATCTGCAAAAAAGTGAAGGTAATCTGCAATTATAGGTATCTTCTATTAAAAGAGAAAGAAATCAGTGGCTCTAGTCACTGACAAACATCAAAGCACAGCCAAATTTTATGATACTTATATGAATTAATAAACCATACAAATAAATGTGAAGAAATACTGAGATTTCCCAGTATTTTTTGACTTGACATTTCTTCCAGAATATCATATTTTGTTGTCCCTAATGTATTGGTGCCCAAAGCACGTTTTTCTCATCTTTATTGGATGTTCCCACAGGAGAGGAGGGAGGTGGTGGGGCAGAGTGCCCAGATGCTATTGGTGGCTACTGCCACCTGGCACAGGAGAAAACTGAGGAAGTCCTAGCTACTGTTAGTATGGCGAAAATCTCTTGTGGGAATTGCTCCATTCTACAAATACAATCCCATCTGCATTGGCAGCCTTACATTGTTGCTGGATTAGTACTGGCAGAAAAACAACTCTATCATATGCTCTGCTGACATGTCAATAACAGTCTCAGGATGCAACTGGCATTGTAAATGATTACCAGCTAATGTATGCTTACATTGCTTAACTGAGTGGTTTTACTAATTTTGAAAATTTAATTACTTTTGATTACCTGTAACATGAATGGTGTAAGAGCCAAAAGCATATTCATATATAATTCTATAATCTAAGTATAAAAAGAAAGTTCAAACACTGGAAAACAAAAATCAGATATTCAGATATTCATCAGCTAGTTTTCTCCTTCCTCCACTATCTAGTTTTATTAAATAAATTTTGGTGGTAAAGAAAGATTAGGAATAAAAGCCTACATGGTAAAATCAATAATACTAAATGTACTGAAGTGCTAAATCTTATGATCATGTAGGTGAAGCATTTATTTATTGTTTTATCCATTTGTTGAAGCAAACAATAAATTGCTTAGGGAGACTGCTATGTCACTGAATTGAAGAGAGATTTATGTTTGAGAAGTCATATTTGCACTTGCATTCAAAACAAATTTTGTAAATGGGTTTCTCCAGAATTGTTTATTCAGGTATTCAGTTTTAGAGGCCATATTTTGAAACTGGCAAATAAAACAAAGGAAAGGCTGTAGGATTTCTTGAATTATATGGCCCTTTTAAACCTGAAATTGTGGCATAGCTTTCCCAAGAAATGTAATCTATTCTACAAGAAAAATGGTGTATGTTTTATCCCACCAAAATGATTTGCTTATTCTTTTAAACTGGTCATTGGAGGATATTCTAAGATTAACTTGAAATATAAAATTTAACAGAGCATAGAAAAATGAGAAATGGGATATACCTAATATCTGAGAAAAATAGCATTTTAACTTAATATTCTTCTGTCCATAATGCCCTTAAAATTGTGATGCTTGCTTGATGTAGTCTCTGCCAGGTTAGACAATAGTATACAAATACCCTATTCTTAAATTTTACCTTCACTTTGAGAAATAAATCCCATCTGGCTTCTTTTAAGAACCAGCCTCCCTACTTATCCCCCCCACCAAAATGTTTTCACCCAACAAAACACATCTATATGTAATTGGGTCATATAGTGCTACATACTCTGGCCTCAATTTTAATATAAATATATTTAAAATTACAAACAATAGGGGAAGGCAAGTAGGTATAATCCAAACCCAGTGATATGTAAGCAAGATTTTCCCACTAGGCCATTTCCCTACCTCAGTGGAATTCATTGTTCTCTTGTCAACCAAGTCCTGATAAAACCATCTTCTTATAAAGGCAAGCAGACAGTCTAAGAGACAGAGGAGGGTATGGAGGATCTTTCCCCCACATCCATATCCTACAACAAGACTAGAACTCACGCGTCTTCTGTTCTCTAGAAAGAGCTTCTATCCTATTTACTTTTGTAACTGTCTGGGTGTCTATGGCAGGGTACATGCTTTGGAAATTTTTTTTATTCCTTGAAAATATGAAATTTGAGTAACTCCCACTTATTCCTTGTCTCTAAAGAAGCAAGAATACTTGAAAGATTGTAATAAGAGGATTGAACTGTGTTCATGAGGACTATACCAATTGATTACCAATTTGAAAGTCCTAGAACACAATGAAATAAAAATTAAGAATAAAATATTCCTAAACCAAACATACCCTGTCATTGATCATTCAGCAAGAACTTCAGCATTTTATTATACTTGAAGGTCATCGTTATTTGTATCATTTTTTACTGCATATTAGAGATAGTAAACATATAGCAGGCTGAGTCTGTATGGACTTCATAAAATATCCTGGAAGTTAAGATTTTAAGATAAATCTGCTACTAGGTAATTTATTTAACAGTTGGTTCTAAATTATTAGAAAAGCTTTGCAATTTGGAGCTATTCAAGGTCTCTAATTCAAGATAAAATGAGAATATGTGAAATGAAAAGCTTAAAATCAGTTATCATACTTGGAAAGATACGAAACACATTTCTCAGTACATATGGTGGTCACTATGTGCTATAAAATTATCTGCTTGGGTTCAGTCTTCACGCCACCACTTGGTATGAAGTGGTCATACACCACTTGGTATATGACCTTGGACAGGGGTTCTTGTTTCTTAGTGCCTCAATTTCCTTATCTGTAAAATACAGATTATAATAAAACCTACCTCATAAGTTATTCTAAGGATTAAAATCATTGATGTCATCCTTGATTTCTCATTTTTCTCATCCCTCACTCTCATATGCAATTCATCATGAGGTCCTAATTTTCTTCCTCTAACCATCTTGATCCTTTCCACTTCAAACTATCTTTTCTGTGCCCATCTTCATTAAGACCACAATCATTTTACAGATGCATAAAGAGATCTCCCTACATCCACACAACTCCAGTCCATTCTCCAGACTGATCCTTTTGAAACATTTAAACAAATCACATCTTTCCCCTTCTTAAAATTCTGTCATGAACTCTTCCTGTTGTTCTTTAAGGGGGAAAAAAAAAACTAGACTTTTTAACATGGTCAATATCATTCAGCATGATTCATTTCCTCCAGATCTATGAATTTCATCTTCACAGTTCTGCCCCTTCACTCATTCGCCATCCTCCTGTCAGTTCCTCAAACCTAGCAAGTCCTTCCCCATTGTAAGCTTATGATACACACTCTTCTCTGGAACTGTAAACTCTTCTCTGAGCTCTGCACATGAACTTCTCCTGTTCGTTCCTGAAGAATCTCTGAAATGTATCTCCTTATATATGTATTTCCATGCCACTCTATTTAAAGTGGCCATCCCACATTATTCATTATGCCATTACCTTGAATACTAATTGCCATAATCTTCAACTATCTCATTTGTTGTTATTGTCTGTCTAGTTTCCCCAATCAGAATATAAGTTCTTCAGAGTCAGGCTCTCTAATTCATTCTTTATTTTCATTGCTTGGCACATAGTAGGTGGTTAATAAGTTAAGAATAAAGAAAAAGCTCACCACTATTTGTGGCACATATAAGTGCTCCATCAGTGGTGGCTTTTATCATTAGAATAATTATTTTATTCAAGGAAATTATGTAAATGATCAGGTAAAAGAGTGAATATAAACACATAGCTTGAGAGACTGCTTTACATTGAAAGAAATTAACCAGCTCAGTGAAAAAACACTGTGATGCTGAATAGCATCCAAATTAATCTTATCATGCATATTGAGATCCTGAGTTTAATTTTTGGCAGTATTATTTGGGTTTCTCTCTGAGAACTGCAGAAATATTCAAAGAGTAGATAGCAAATACAACCTCCATTGCTGCCTCATGGCTGTCTATCCAACCCCACTGGTAAGCACCTTGTGGATAGGCATAATATTCCACTTAAAATACACACACACACACACACACACACTCAAGTTAACATGCAGATGACAGGTGTTCAAATATTTGTTGACTTCAATTGAATTTGATAGAAAGGTGGGGGCAATGTCACAAGAGAAAGATTGAAGGTTTATTAGCAAGAACTACACAAATGCTTGCCTACTTAGATAATAGCTTGGGCTTTGGTGCTCTCAATTAATCAGTGATTCTAACCAACTGGCCAGAAATGTTTAATTAGCTGAAACACAAACAATTAGCTGTTTGACTAGACTAGACGACTAATCCATAGAAATAACTAGGTAGAAAAATTCCATAGATTATCCAAGGTCAGTGGTCTGTAACTGTCTCTTTGCAGGAGGTCTCACAAAATTCAGATAAATGTATGCTTTGCCTGTAATGTCAGACAGTGGAAATGCTCTTGGATGAGAGGGAAAGCTGAAAATGACAGAAGGGCTGAAAACGTGACTAGACTTGATTAGAGCAAACAGAAGAAATTATTGTTGCAGCACAGAAAGAACAGAAATAACGAATAGAGAGACTTGCTGACAAAAAAAGAATCAAGTGACTAGATTGGAAGTTTTGAGGTAAAATGCAATTTCAGTTACAGAAAACAAGAATGAAGAGAAAAGCAGATAGGATGGAAAGCAAAAGAGGAAAGTTTGGAAAGCTTTCATTCATAATCATAACTAAGAATTCAAAATACCCTACTTATCCCTTATTAATACAATATAAAGAAACATGCGAACATTTAAGTCTTTGATTTTTTAAGAAGTTTATCAACTTTGTTCAGAAAGTTCACATTTCCAAAGAAATGAGATCCAGAAAAATAACAATTTAGAGCACTTAACGATAAAGTAGGTGTATTTCAGAAACAAAAACTTCCATTAATATCTGAAGATCTCTGTGCTATAGCAGAAATTGTGTAGAATAAAATATCCCATAAGTATGTGTGTACATATATATATATATACATAGCATGTATAAAACTAAATTATTTGTAACATCTCTGCAGGTTTCAGAGATCAAAACCAAATAATATCTTCATTGATTTAAAGCCTTCTTCTCATGATTTCAAAACATATCATTGCATGATAAAATTCATTTGTTACACCTACTCAGGTGATAATACATGTTATGGTAATTTTGTAGAAAAGGAAATTGAGTATATTTTGTGGGACTTCTCTAACTTAAAGCAATGAATAAAATCAAGTAAAAAAGTTATGGCCTCAGGCCAGAAGACCCAGTTCACCAAGTCTTTCTCTTTCTTTAAATAACTAAAATTAATATAATATTGAGCCACTGATTTGATTTTTACCTACTCTTTGTATGTGCTATTATAAATAAGATCAATGAAGTGAAAATTTTAAAAATAAAAGTCAAATTATATATTTTACCTTGAACTTCAAAAAATTTTGATCACTGGAAAATGTAACCCATGGATTTTTCTAGAATAAAACACATGAAAATGAATAGACATACTTAGGAAAAATAAGACTCTAACACTGACTCTTCTATTTCTTCTTAAAAGTCTTACATTTGGGTCCTGGAAGAAATAGTAAAAACTTATACATTACGGATCTTTATTCCCTTTGGATTTGCAAGAACATACTCAGCATCTCTGGTACTTTACAAATTCCAAACAGATTACTGAGAAGCTTGTTAAACACCCAAGCACCTCAGGTGGTTCTGATCCAGGTAATCTAGGGAACCAACACTTGATCTAGGAGTTAACAAGCCAGTTGTGAAAACAAAAAAACATACATAACACGAGAACAACACATAGCCATCAATGCAGGGTAGATGTTGCTACATGGTCACTTGTGTGGTCAACAGAGAGAGAATGCGGGCATGGTCAAGGCCTGCTCTACAGGGTGGGTGTTTTCTAAGTTACTTAATTAAACAATTCACCTTGGAACCAGGCATAACTAGAAGAATGAAATATCTGTCTTTCTATTTCCCACAAAAAAACCTGGGGAAGTATTTTTTCCCCGGCTAAAATTTAACTGAGTCCTACAAGTAACCAATCCAAGACTTCTAGATTGTACTGAAAAGCATTAACTCTAGCCTTGGAAATTATGAGCAGTTGGGAAAATACTTCTCTTATTTATCCCACAGGGAGGACAAGAGGTTTTACTCCATTACTTACAATTTCCCAATAAATAGCTCCTCACTGCTTTCAATTTCAACTTCAAACTCCTCAGTATGGGCACAGTCTTCCCAATGCAACCTCTACCTCTCTTTCCAGATTACTATTTGAGGATTACACAACCCTGGCCCTTCACTTCAGTGGAAAGTAAGATGTTTTCACATGTGAAAACAAGGAAATGCGTTGGCTCACTTAAGAATAAGCCTGAGTTGCTACAATTGACCATGTAGCAACATCTGCCTTGCATTGATGTCTATGTATTGTCCTTGTGTTATGTTATTTTTCTTGTCTTTACAGTTAACTTGTTAACTCGCAGGTCAAGTGTTTTCATAGTTAGGTCGCTAGACAGCCTGAAATGGGCTTTAGAGTTGGTTGATAAAGTGCTTCAATGATTAAATGAAGAACGTGTAGTCTCTTTACTTGTAAGCTTTACTAAGTGTTAGATTGATCCTAAGACTGGTTCCTCTGAAATTGCATAATGGCTTCCAGTAGCAATGGAGGCTAAATGCATCTTCCTTTTCATCCAGTAGGAGACAGAAGGAAGCTTCCCATAGTTTGTCCTAAGAGTAAGAAACTTTATCCTCAGAACTCACCAACAAATTTCTTCTTGGGTCTCATTGGCCCAGATCACTGTAAATGTGCCCATCCCCGAACCAGATATGACCTGATATGTCATGATGTTTGATAGTCAATCACAGTTTCCACTGCACTGACCTACTTGCAATTCTAGTAATGCCCACATTCTCTGAGACCACCATAGCTTTCGTATTCTTTTGCCTCTACCTTGAATTTCTTTTCTGCTCATCATGATTAGTCAAGTCATACTCTATAATATTTATTCCAAATGTCACCTCCTTTTGAAAGGGTGTTTTATCACTTTATTCACCTCCCTAAATTTAGTTTGTTGCCACTCCTTTGTATTCCCATACTACTCCCATAACAACTTCTATGCTAACATTGTACTCACTTTTTTTAGTTTCAGTTATTTAAGGGTGTAGTAATAACACTCTAGTTATAACAGCACAGTGACTGTCAGTGACTTATATGTATGGTAGATGAATAATAAAATATGGGTTAAATTAATTAGTAAGTAAATAAGTGAAAACAGCATCACCATGAAACCGCCCTCCCCAAAGTCAAAACCAAGAGCTGCCCTGTTTATGAGCCCTAAAACCCCCACCATTCAAGGGGGTGTTGACATCAGCCAGGAAGCGTCTTGAAAGCAAGGGTCAACACTAAATAAATGCTCAATAAATGTTAACGAATATAGGAATAAATATTAATACATGAAAAATAAAATTACACATAAATATGATAACATTCCCCTACAAAAGAAATATAATTCCCTTACATGTCACCCTCTGGATAGGAACCAAGTCACAGTTTTATTTTGACTAATCGTATTTTAAATAGAAACGATAGCACTGGTTGCTGTTCTCTGGGAGGAAACACTACCTCATTTCATCCAAACCTCATTTTACAAACTGAGTTGCCCTCACTCACTTTATGGGTCACTGAACTTACTGGTTTTCTTGCTGTATTTGTCAGATGCCTATACTTTCTCAGAGGTAACAGGAGTTACATTAGTATAGTCATGGGGCCAAGAGTCAAACCAAACAGGCGAGGTTCCCAATTCTCCCTCCTGTTTCTATTGGGTGTGCTATGATTTGTATATATTTTATATATGAAAGTTCTTTAAGACTTTAGTCTAATCATTTTCAAAACATTATCTTAGTCCTAATGATTAACATTTATTAATCATTAACTCTGTACAAGGTTTAGTGTTTAACATGGATTATAGGGCCATAAAAAAGCCTGTCAAATTTGTACTATTATGATTTTCATTTTTATAGATTCAGAATCTAAAATTCATTGAACACTCTAACGGTGAAATTACAATTTAATAAAAAATTTTTAGAGAGATAAATTTTGTAATATTTGTCTAAAGCCTTTAAAATGTGTATATTTTTTTGAAAATCTTAATTCTAACTTTTATATGGGCCAGCAAAATGAGCCAATAAGACCAAGTTATTTTCTTGACAGTCTTGGCCTAAGTTGGTCATTTTCATTGTATTTAACTTATAAACAATCCTTTTCCTTGAAAGAAAAATGTGAGCGTAGTTCATAAATTCATCTACTAGTGACACCTTACCCACAAGGCACTGATATGTCGTGTGAATTTTGGAGTCCCTTGTCCTTCTGTGACTTCAGCCTCAATACCCAGCCTTTTTGCTCAATTTTACATCAAAGTTCATGTACTGCATAAGGCTGCAGTATATATAAATAAGATATATTTTCCTGAAAAAATAAGAGTATTGAACTGGGACTAAAAACAATAAATAAATGAGTCTTTTAAAACTTGAGGACACAGAATAGATTCTGCATCCATTGAAAATATATTTGTGTCCAAAATTGAAATAATAAAACTTTTATTATATAAAGAGCTTTTAGAAATTAATTAAAATTAGATGAGCTATCCTCCCCCAAAGAAATTTGCCTGTGAGTTTACAAATGTGCTCAACCATGAATTAAAGAACTATATTAAATACAGTTGTGCATCACTTAATGATAAGGATATGTTCTGAGAAATGTGTCATTATGGGAACATCATAGAGTATACTTTACACAAACCTACAAGCATAGCCTACTACACACCTAGGCTAGATGATATGGCCTTTTGCTCCTAGGTTACAAATGTGTGCAACGTGTTACTATACTCATTACCATAGGGTATTGTAACACAATGGTAAGTCTTCATGTATCTAAATTTATCTAAACACAGAAAAGGTACAGAAAAAAATGTGGTATTAAAATCAAGAATGGTACACCTATATAGAAGCACTTACTATGAATAGAGTTGGCAGGAAGTTGCTCTGGGTGAGTCAGTGAGTGAGTGGTGGGTGAATGTGAAGGCCTAGGAAATTACCGTACACTACTGTAGACTTTCTAAATGCTGTACACTTAGGCTATACTAAATGCATTCTTTAAAATTTATTTCTTCAATAATTAATTTAGCTTATTTAAAGTAAGTTTTTTACTTTATTATGATTATTATTATTTATACTTTAAGTTCTGGGTTACATGTGCAGAACATGCAGTTCTGTTACATAGGTATACACGTGCCATGCTGGTTTGCTGCACCCATCAACCCGTCACCTACATTAGGAATTTATCCTCATGTTATTCTTCCCCTAACCCCACACACCCTGCAGGCCCTGGTGTGTGATGTTCCTCTCCCTACGTCCATGTGTTCTCATTGTTCAACTCCCACTTACAAGTGAGAACATGTGGTGTTTGGTTTTCTGATCTTGTGATAGTTTGCTGAGAATGATGGTTTCCAGCTTAATCCATGTCCCTGCAAAGGACATGAACTTATCTTTTTTATGGCTGTGTAGTATTCCATGGTGTATATGTGCCACATTTTCTTAATCCAGTCTATCATTGCAGAACATTTTGGTTGGTTCCAAGCCTTTGCTATTGTGAATAGTGCTGCAATAAACATACATGTGCATGTGTCTTTAACGCAGAATGACTTATAATCCTTTGGGTGTATGTCCAGTAATAGGATTGCTGGGTCAAATGGTATTTCTAGTTCTAGATCCCTGAGGAATCACCACACTGTCTTCCACATTGGTTGAACTAATTTACACTCCCACCAACAGTGTAAAGTGTTCCTATTTTTCCACAACCTCTCCAGCATCTGTTGTTTCCTGACTTTTTAATGATCACCATTCTAACTGGTGTGAGATGGTATCTCATTCTGGTTTTGATTTGCATTTCTTTACTTTGAGCCTACATATGTCTCTGCATGTGAGATGGTTCTCCTGAATATAGCACACTGATGCGTCTTGACTCTATCCAATTTGCCAGTCTGTGTCTTTTAATTGGGGCATTTAGCCCATTTACTTTTAAGGTTAATATTGTTATGTGTGAATTTGATCCTGTCATTATGACGTTAGCTAGTTATTTTGCCCATTAATTGATGCAGTTTCTTCATAGCATCGATGGTCTTTATGATTTGGCATGTTATTGCAGTGACTGGTACCAGTTGTTCCCTTCCATGTTTAGTGCTTCCTTCAGGAGCTCTTGTAAGGCAGGCCTGGTAGTGACAAAATCTCTCAGCATTTGATTGTCTGTAAAGGATTTTATTTCTCCTTCACTTATGAGGCTTAGTTTTGCTGGACAGAGTTGAAAACTCTTTTCTTTAAAAATGTTAAATATTGGCCACCACTCTCTTCTGGCTTGTAGGGTTTCTGCTGAGAGATCCGCTGTTAGTCTGATGGGCTTCCCTTTCTGGGTAACCTAACCTTTCTCTCTGGCTGCCTTAATATTTTTTCCTTCATTTCAACCTTGGTGAATCTGACAACTATGTGTCTTGGGGTTGCTCTTCTCGAGGAGTATATTTTTGGTGTTCTCTGTATTTCCTGAATTTGAATGTTGGCCTGTCTTGCTAGCCTGGGAAGTTCTCCTGGATAATATCCTGAAGAGTGTTTTCCAACGTGGTTCCATTTTCCCCGTCACTTTTCGGTACACCAATCAAACATATATTTGGTCTTTTCACATAGTCCCATATTTCTTGGAGACTTTGGTCATTTCTTTTCACTCTTTTTTCTCTAATCTTGTCTTCTACCCTCATTTCATTAATTTGATCTTCAATCACTGATATCCTTTCTTCTACTTCATCAAATCAGCTATTTAAGCTTGTGCATACATCATGAAGTTCTTGTGCTGTGGTTTTCAGTTCCATCAGGTCATTTAAGGTCCTCTCTACGCTGTTTATTCTAGTTAGACATTCATCTAACTTTTTTTCAAGGTTTTTAGCTTCCTTGCAATGGGTTAGAACATACTCCTTTAGCTCGGAGAAGTTCGTTATTACTGACCTTCTGAAGCCTACTTTTGTCAACTCATCAAACTCATTCTCCATTCAGTTTTGTTTGTTGCTGGTGAGGAGCTGCAATCCTTTGGAGGAGAAGAACCACTCTGGTTTTTGGAATTTTCAGCTTTTCTGCTCTGGTTTCTCCCCATCTTTGTGGTTTTATCTACCTTTGGCCTTTGAAGTTGGTGACCTACAGATGGGGTTTTGGTATGGATGTCCTTTTTGTTGATGTTGATGCTATTCCTTTCTGTTTGTTAGTTTTCCTTCTAACAGGCCCCTCAGCTACAGGTCTGTTGGAATTTGCTGGAGGTCCACTGAAGACTCTGTTTTCCTAGGTATCATCAGCAGAGGCTACAGAAAAGCAAATATTGCAGAACAGAAAATATTGCTGCCTGACCCTTCCTCTGGAAGCTTCATCTCAGAGGGGCACTTGCCTGTATGAGGTGTCTGTTGGCCCCTACTGGGAGGTGTATCCAAGTCAGGCTACATGGCAGTCGGGGACCCACTTGAGGAGGCAGTCTGTCCATTCTCAGAGCTTGAACACTGTGCTGGGAGAACCACTGCTCTCTTCAGAGCTGTCAGACAGGGACGTTTAAGTCTGCAGAAGTTGTCCGCTGCCTTTTATTCAGCCATGCTCTGCCCACAGAGGTGGAGTCTAGAGAGGTGGTAGGCCTTGCTGAGCTGTGATGGGCTCCACCCAGTTCAACCTTCCTGGCTGCTTTGTTTACCTACTCAAGCCTGAGCAATGATGGATGCCCCTCTACCCCGCCAGGCTGCAGTGTCACAGGATGATCTCAGAGTGCTGCACTAGCAGTGAGCAAGGCTCCATGGGCATGGGACCCACCAAGAAAGGCAAGGGAGGGAATCTTCTGGTCTGCCAGAACTCAGTTGGAAATGCTGACCCATCTTCTGTGTCAATCTCACTGGGAGCTGCAGACCAGAGCTCTTCCTATTCAGCCATCTTAGAAGCAGCAACCTGATTTGCATTTATCTAATAACCAGTGATGACGAGCATTTTTACATATGTCTGTTGGCTGCAAAAATGTCTTCTTTTGAGAAGTGTCTGTTCATATCCTTTGCCTATTTTTTGATGGGGCTGTTTGCTTTTATCTTGTAAATTTGTTCAACTTCTTTGTAGGCTCTGGATATTAGTCCTTTGTCAGATGGATAGATTACAAAAATTTTCTCCCATTCTGTAGGTTGCCTGTTCACTCTGATGATATCTTCTTTTGCTGTGCAGAAGCTCTTTAGTTTAACTAGATCACATTTGTCTATTTTGGCTTTTGTTGTCATTGCTTTTGGTGTTTTAGACATGAAGTCTTTGCCCGTGCCTATGCCTGAATGATATTGCCCAGGTTTCCAGGTTTTCTTCTAGGATTTTTATGGTCCTAGGTCTTATGATTAAGTTTTTGATCCATCTTGAGTTGATTTTTGTATAAGGTGTAAGGAAGGTGTAAGGAAGGGGTCCAGTTTCAGTTTTCTGAATATGGTTAGCCAGTTTTCCCAGCACCATTTATTAAATAGGGAATCCTTTCCCCATTTCTTGTTTTTGTCAGCTTTGTCAAAGAGCAGATGGTTGCAGATGTGTGGTGTTATTTCTGAGGCCTCTGTTCTGCTCCATTGGACTATATATCTGTTTTGGTACCAGACATGCTGTTTTGGTTACTGTAGCCTTGTAGTATAGTTTGAAGTCAGGTAGCATGATGCCTCCATCTTTGTTCTTTTTGTTTAGGATTGTCTTGGCTATGTGGGCTCCTTTTTGGTTCCATATGAAATTTAAAGTAGTTTTTTCCAATTCTGTGAAGAAAGTCAGTGGTAGCTTGAAGGTGATAGCATTGGATTTATAAATTACTTAGGGCAGCATGGCCATTTTTGCAGTATTGATTCTTCCTATCCATGAGCATGAGAATGTTTGTTTGTGTCTCCTCTTATTTCCTTGAGCAGTGGTTTGTAGTTCTCCTTGAAGAGGTCCTTCACATTCCTTGTAAGTTGGATTCCTAGGTATTTTATTCTCTTTGTAGCAATTGTGAATGGGAGTTCACTCATGATTCGGCTCTTTATTTGTCTGTTATTGGTATATAGGAGCAGGCAGCAATCTTTACTGAATTGTAGGTTTGGTCTTTTCACATAGTCCCATATTTCTTGAAGGCTTTGTTCGTTACCTTTCATTCTTTTTTCTCTAATCTTGCCTTCATGCCTTATTTCAGTAGTTGATCTTCATCTCTGATAGCCTTTCTTTTGCTTGATTGATTTGGCTATTGATATTTGGGTATGCTTCATAAAGTTCTCATGCTGTGTTTTTCGGCTCCATCAGGTCACTTACGTTCTATTCTAAACTGGTATTTTAGTTTGCAGTTCCTTTAACCTTTTATCAAGGTTCTTAGTTTCCTTGCATTGGGTTAGAACACGTTCCTTTAGCTCAGAGGAGTTTGTTGTTACTCCCCTTCTGAAGTCTACCTCTGTCAGTTCTTCAAACTCATTCTCCATCCAGTTTTGTGCCCTTGCTGGAGAGGAGTTGCAGTCATTTGGAGGAGAAGAGGCACTCTGGTTTTTGGAATTTTCTGCATTTTGTGCTGATTTTTCCTCATCTTCTTGGATTTATCTACCTTTGATCCTGAGACTGATGACCTTTGGATGGGGTTTTTGTGTGAGGGTTATTTTTGTTGATGTTGATGTTATTGCTTTCTGTTTGTTAGTTTTTCTTTTAACAGTCATTTCCGTCTTCTGCAGGTCTGCTGCAGTTTGCTGGAGGTCTACCCCAGACCCTACTTGCCTGAGTATCACTAGCAGAGGCTGCAGAACAGTAAAGATTGCTGCCTGCTCCGTCCTCTGGAAGTTTTATCCCAGAGGGGCACTATCCTGATGCCTGCCAGAGGTCTCCTGAATGAGGTGTCTGTAAACCCCTGTTGGGTGGTCTCTGCTAGTCAGGAGGCACAGGGGTTGGGGACCCACTTGAGGTGGCAGTCTGTCCCTTAGCAGAGCTTGAGTGCTGCCGTGCTGGGAGAAACTTCTTTGTCAGGATCTGCTGCTCTCTTCAGAGCTGGCAGGTAGGAAAGGTTAAGTCCGCTGAAGCTATGCCCACAGCCATCCCTTCCCTCAGGTGCTCTGTCCCAGGGAGATGGGAGTTTTATCTATAAGCCCCTGACTGGAGCTGCTGCTTTTCTTTCAGAGACACCCTGCCCAGTGAAGAGGAATCTAGAGAAGCAGTCTGGCTACAAACGCTTTGCCACACTGTGTTGAGTTCCGCCCAGTCCAAACTTCCAGGCCTCCTTAGCACTATCAGGGGAAAACCACCTACTCAAGCCTCAGTAATGGCAGATGCCACTACCCCCACCAAGCTCAATCATCTGAGGTCAACTCCAGACTGCTGTGCTGGCAGCGAGAATTTCAAGCCAGAGGTTCTTAGCTTGCTGGGCTCCATGGGAGTGGGACCCGCTGAGTGAGACCACTTGGCTCCCGGGCTTCAGCCCCCTTTTCCAGAGGA
This sequence comes from Chlorocebus sabaeus, assembly GCF_047675955.1. Classification (NCBI taxonomy): domain Eukaryota; kingdom Metazoa; phylum Chordata; class Mammalia; order Primates; family Cercopithecidae; genus Chlorocebus; species Chlorocebus sabaeus. The sequence goes on along the minus strand of NC_132916.1, from coordinate 97,070,138 downwards.
GTGAACAGTTCTGTCTCGCTGGGATTCCAGGTGCCACTGCGGTATGGGGGGAAAAAAAAACTCCTTGGTGTCTGCCCAAACAGCCACCCAGTTTTGTGCTTGAAACCCAGGGTTCTGGTGGTGTAGGAACAAGAGGGAATCTCTTGGTCTGCGGATTGCAAAAACCATAGGAGAAGTGTAGTATCTGGGCCAGATAGCACAGTCCCTCACAGCTTCCCTTGGCTGGGGGAGGCCACCCACTTCCTGGGTGAGGTGATGCCCCACTCTGCTTCTGCTGGCCCTCCATGGGCTGCACCCACTGCCTAACCAGTCCCAACGTGATGAACAGGGTACATCAGATGGAAATGCAGAAATTACCCGACTACTGTGTTGGTCTCACTGGGAGCTGCAGACCGGAGCTGTTCCTATTCGGCCATCTTGCCAGGTTCCCCTGATCTTTTTTAGCTTTTTTACTTTAGAGACTTATTAATTTTTTTAACTTTTGTCTCTTTTGTAATAACGCTTAACTTAAAACACAAAGACATTATACAGCTGTACAAAAATATTTTCTTTCTTAATATCCTTATTCTATAAGCTGTTTTGTTTTTAATTTTTTTTTTAACTTTTAAACATTTTTGTCAAATATAAGACACAAACACACACATTATCCTAGGCCTAAACAGGGTCAGAATCCCAATATCACTGTCTTCCCCCTCCACATCTTGTCATACCAGGAAGTCTTCCAGGACAATAACACACATGGGGCTATCATCTCCTATGGTAACAATGCCTTCTTCAGGAATACTTCCCATCACTTCCTGGACTTTTGGCTAAGACCTAGTGTGGAATACCTTATAAAGGACCTGCCTGAGGCTGTTTTACACTTAACTTTTATTTTATATAAGTAAAAGGAACACAACCTAAAATATTTATGCTAAATAAGTAAGCCAGTAACAGAGTTATTCATTATTATTATCAAGCATTATGTACACACCTAATTGTAGGTGCTGTACTTTTGTATGGCTAGCAGTGCAGTAGGTTTGTTGACACCAGCATCCCCACAAACACGTGAGCAATGTGTTGCACTACAACATTATGACTGCTATGTCACTAGGTGACAGGAATTTTTCAACTCCATTATAATCTTATGAGACCAGTGTTGTATACGCCATCCATCGTTGAAGAAAGTGTTGTTATGTGGTGCGTAACTGTATTCAATACTATGTATTAAATAACTATTAATTATAAAACAGGATATCGAATTTTGATTATCAAATCAGTAAATTTTAACAAGAATGAGAGAAGTCATTGTTCAGAAGCAAGGATTCAGAGAAAAGTTCATTTAACATAAAGCAGAATTGAATATAAATACATCTAAAATTGAGGGGGAAATTTTAACAGTTTACTAAAACCTTTTATTAAATATTTCATATTCCCTTTTATTCTAAGAAATAATCAGTGAAATGCACAAAGTTATAAGAATAAGAATATATATCTCAGTAATATTTGTATTACTGAAAAAATTTTAAGCAACCTCAACATCCAAATATAGGGGATTGATGAAGTAAATTATACATTCAATTAATGGAAAGTTATCCAAGCAATAAAGTTTAATGACTTGGAAAATGCTACATATATGTATTTAACGAGTGGCAATAAGCAGTCCTTAATATTTACATAATAAATCAATTTGTGTTTTAAGAAAAAGAGACTGAAAAACATTAGGTAGATAACTCTGTTTAGTAGAAATACAAAGATTTCCTGTATTTTTCAAATGTTTTCAATGAGTCTACATTATAATTATGCTATAATATAATTATTTTGGAAGTAGTTGAACATAAGTATTCAGTGTCCACTGAAAGAGGAGAACAGAAAGAGGATAATCATGGCTAAACATAAGAAGCGTGCTAGGAAAGGAAGCACCAAAATGTAAGTCAGTGGGGTAGGAAGTTTTCAGAAAACACCTGATCCAATCCCCACTATTTAATCACTTCAAATTGTGACTGTCTTGCCCTGCACTGAATAAGCCAGCTCCATTAGCCTAGAATTCTACAGATGATCCTGTCTATGACAAGAAAGGGAAAATGAAGACAGACTTGCCTGTAGCCCTGACTGAGAATGATGCGTAAGTTATGGATATAGTTACAAGTAAATATACTCCTCAAAGTGAGGAGCTCTCCAATTCTTAACCAAACTGCAAATCTTCAAACAAAGCTCTTAGCAATTGACTTCATCATAATTCATGAGAAATCTGTCCTCATCAACAAAAAATTAAATTTCTGTCATTCTATGTGTTTCGTCAACATCCCTATTAAGGATTCATACTATGTATGTATTTCTCTATGTTAGGAGGTTTAGAAGACATAAATATCTGAGACTTTTTTATCTCACCTTTATATACAGTGACAACCTGTTTTACCTCCATCTATCTTCTCACAGAAGTATGAGGATGGTAAGTCTCTCAACAATCAGGCATCAATGTCCTCCCAATTTGCAAGTTTGTCTCCATCTTCATGGTGAGAATGGTATTAACTAATATACTTAAGAAGGTAAACGTCTTCATTTTCTAAATTTTTGATTCACTTAAAAATTTTTTTTACTAGATTGTGCAGAATATATTACACTACATGGTAAAAAGTTAAATACAATATATTTTGAAAAAAGTCTGTCAAAAAATCAGTCCTTTATTTTCTCACTGATCTTCTTAATGTTCATAAATTTCATTACAGTATATGGTCCCCTTTGATTTATCCTGCTTAATGCCTGGTGTAAAAGAAGTACTAAAATAAGAAATAAGTTAAACAGTTTTTTTCTCCTTTCTTACTTTAAGTGTTCCAAATTTTTATCAGTCTCATTGAGTTTGATCTCCATTCAGAAGTTAATGAGGCTAGATTAATACCACGATGTCAAGACATTTCAATTTTTATTGGCTCATAGGAAAATACAGTAGAAAGGAATCCTTAAAGGACACCAATGTCTGTCCTCAACACAAAAATTTATTCTCCAGCTTTTCTAGTAAATGATTATCAAGGCTATATTTGAACATAACCAGTCATGAGTAACTATCAGTGGTGAATATTATTATATACCACCGGACACCCTTCATGGAGGACACATTGTCAACTCCTGGTGTACTAGTAGTAAACTAGCAGTAAAAATCTCTGGGGATTGCCTCAGCTGCACAGGCCTGCCTCACCCAGAGACATGCACCTCCAGAATACTCACAGCCAATGAATGGCCCAACTGAAGACAATTTTGAGGGGCCACTGGGTTTCCATTGTAGTTAAAAATCTGCAGAATTCTACTTAATTCTCCTGCTCTCCACATGCATTCCATGGGCACTTTTCAAATAATTCCCTGAACACTAAACTCTGTCCCAGAGGCTGCTCCTAGGGAATCCAACTGGCAATGCTTCTCATGCAACTCCATCCATTATTTGCTTCCTTTTTCTCTTATTGGGCCCAAAAATATGCCTCTTGCATTTCCGCTTACCAATCCTTCTTCTGTCCTCAGAACCAACACAAATAGGAATATTCTGATGTTAATTTGAAAATTCCTTTAAATATTTGTTTGTTGGAATTTCTTGAAATATACCTGATCAATGCAATGACAACAGTTAACAAGGTCAATATTTATACCAACATATAACTTGCAATTCTTTCTCCAGGAATTAAAATACAAATTCACTGAAAACTGCTAAAAAACTAATGATACTTTCCAACATATTTATACTGTTATAAGACCTACTTCATCAGTTGGACCCCCTTTTCTAATATAGCTGTCACAAGAATTAATTTTACTAGAGTTAATACTGGGTTTTTGCTATTGATTATTTTAGCCAGGGTCACAGGAATTGTAAAATCCTGTGCTGTCTATATTCCTAATCCACCTTCACCCTCACTCTGTCTGGAGGCTTCTGATAGACATTAGTCCAAAGACATCTGTGATATAGAAGAAGAAGTAATATTTTAATAATATTTAAGTCTGTGTCTGATAAAGATTAATACAGGGCTCTAGTAAATCTTGGATTGAGCATGTAGCTTTGGTTTGAGTTCAAACTGCAGTACCCTACCTTCCTTCAAGTCTGAATCCAACACTTGCATCTTTGTTACTACTTGCTGATGGCTGAAAAGAATAGGAATTAGGTGCAAAAACCAACATATCAACTGTGAGCAGGCCCTGAATAGTTATTCATCAAAATGCATAGAAGACAGACAACTATGCCTAGATATAAGAACTTCTGTAAGAAATGGTAATCCCACCTACTAGTAATCATGGTCAAAATTGCATCTAGAAAGTGAAGTGATCCCACTGGAATTTCTTTATGCTTGAAAGAAAGTTCTTAGGGAGATGGAAAAGAGATAACAACTCTTCCTACATTATTCTCTACTTGCCACTGTCTTGGAATATGAAGATATTTACCCTCAAACACCTCTGTGATTATTTTATCTAGATTTCTCTCTAATATATGCTTTCAAACATCCTAGTTAATTCCTGTGTTTTCCCTCCATATTATACAACCTACTCTAAATTTATAGATCTAGATTTAGAATGAAATAACACACTTATGAGCTATATGGTCTTTAAAAAGTTATCTCCTCAGTTACTGTTTACAAATCTTAAAAATGGTAATAAAAATATCTACCTCATAAAGTGTATAATTAGGAAGGAATATACAATCACATGTATACTGATACAGTGGTTAAGAGCTCTGGAGTCAGATATCTGCATTTTAAACCAGTAAATTTAATTAACCTTGCAAGGTATCATTTTAGCCACATGCAAATTGGAGATAATAGCATTTCCTTTATAGCTATATCATGGGGAATGAAATTAAATCATCTACATAAATCACTTAGTACAATGATTGTTTAACCATTGTTAGTTACTATTCTTATTTGAGAGCCTGGGATATAGCAGACACTCAATAATTGTTGGTGTTATCTCCATCCTCCCAATCCCCACTTCTTTTACCTTTAACCAATGTCTATGGAAAGTACATATCCCTTTTACTACCTTATCCTTGACAATAATGATGGGTAAGGGACTCATATCCTTTTTTTTTTTTTTTTTTTTTTTTGCTAAAGTGCTCTAATTAAGAATGATGCCATAGTATATCTTTTGAGAGTTATTTGAAGATTCTTCTCTGAAAACTATTCAATGGAGGGCACACATTGGTGCTAAATCTGAGACTCAAAGTACATGCATAGATAAAAATATTTTGTATTTATTGCCTTTGGCAATTTAGCTGGCATATATAATATTTTACTCAGAATAACCTTGAGCTATCTCTTTCTAACCAAAGTGTAAGTATCCTTCAGTAGTTACAATCTTTTAGAGCATAAGCATCTTAGGACATACTTTAATGCCTCTCGGACAGCACAGATCAGTAAGGAAAGAAGGAAGTCTCTGTGATCCAACATTATCTTTTATGGCCCATCAGAGCTTTAACTGTGTCATTTTCTTTAACTCAGACCCATATTGAAGTTGCCTTTTGTTTTCTTAATGTGCTACTTTTACACAAAATCATGTGGCCAATCATGTACTTTTAAAAAATATGCTCTATTATCAAGGCACAAGTTTACAAAAAGGCAATTATTTAGTGTTAGCACTTCTATCCAATCCCAGCATGACACATGCATTAAATGTGCTCTCAGTTGTAAACGCCCTCATTATTCATGGCCGACCAGTAGGCACTATAAAAATAAATCAAACACTATTCATTTATTTCCACTTCAATTCAGTAATGCTTTTGTTTCACAAAATGTCTTTAAAACTAAGAAAGATGATCCTAAATTAAAAGTTTTAATTTCTCCACAATATGAAAATGCTTCAAATTTTCTTGTTGTAAACTGCAGAACATTAACTTTAGAGAATCAAATACCCATAAGCTTCATTATGCTGATATCAATTAAGATTTCTAACAAGCTAAATTCAGATAAGTTTGTTCAGAAATAGAGGTGTTTCTTGTTATTCAGCATAACCTGATGGAGAAATAGAAATAATTGAATCTATATCTATACATAAAAAAGACTCCTTAACTAATTTTAACCTCTAGATGCCCAGTACCCCAGTTTATTAGCAACAAATAATATTCTTCCCTCTGGCAAATTTGCTAGTCTGTTTTGGAAATAAATTACACCCACCAATTATGAAATTAAAAATCCTCAACTAATAGAACAAAAAAAGATAAATCCCCTGCCATGTAATGGTTACTTGGAAGTCAATAAAATTCACTTTATTCTGTGCTTGAGTAAAAATGCTTTAAATTGGAAGAAAATGTAATTAGGGAATGTATGGAGAAAAATATACATTAACTAAAATATTACTTGTCATGCTTTATTACCAAAAAGGGATTATTTTAAACAATGAGTAATATTAATTAGACTTTCACAATCTTAAGTTAAGGTTAGTTTTCTCCAGCAATGACTTATTTCTCAAAGTATCTTTGGTCGACCAGGATGCATAGAGTTAAAGAGACATTTTAAACCCCCTCTGCTGAGGCCATTTGTTAGCCCTTGATACATTCTCAGAGCAACAGAGGTTTTCACACCACTGACTGCTATTGTATTTTTATAATTATTGGCTTAATGTCTGCTTCTTGTGATAGATTTTGAGTTTTGTGAGAAAAAGGATATTCTTGGTATTGGTTGTGCTGTATACAGCACCAATATTGCCTTTGACATAGAGTTGATTATACAAATTTTCACTGTTGTTGAATGAATTGCTAAGTTTATAAACTAGAGAAAGAATACACTTGTGAAAGAATGAATGAACAATTAAAGTACAAAATTCCCCTAAGCGGTCAGTATAGGGAGATTTTTATTAATTACTTGCATCACAGAGCAATGGAAATGTTTACTGATTATTCCTAGGAGAGGGAAATAAAATAATAAAACTTGGCATATTCACAACATGTGACATTTTATTTTAAAAAATGCAAATAGGCCGGGCGTGGTGGCTCACACCTGTAATCCCAGCACCTGGGAGGCCAAGGCAGGTGGACCACTTGAGGCCAGGAGTTCGAGACTAGCCTGACCAACATAGTGAAACCCCATCTCTACTGAAAATACAAAAATTAGTCAGGCATGGTGGTGCACACCTGTGGTCACAGCTAATCGGGAGGCTGAGGCACTAGAATCCCCTGAACCTGGGAGGCGGAGGTTGCAGTGAGCAGAGATTGTGCCACGGTACTCCAACCTAGTGACAGCAAGAAAGACTCAGTCCCCCCGCCCCCAAAAAAAGCAAAGAGTGAAAGTTTAGCGCTTCAGGTGCTTCATAGTAAATTAATTTCAATATTTTTAAAATAATTTTACTGGAGGTCTTAGGTTGTATAATAAGGAAAGGCAGTAAAACAAAAGGCACATAGATTGGAAGGGAGGGGGAGTATTTCTCCTTATTTGCATATTATGGGATCATGTACATAAAAAATCCTTAGAAATTCCCCAAAAAAAAGCTGTTAGAAATAAAGTAGTGGTTTTAATATGTCCATAAATTATCTGATACTCCTCTCCTCAAAAGATGGCACCTAATTTCCCTTTCCTTGCATGGGGTATATCTGTACAATCACCATGTCCGGCAGTTGAGGACTTACTAGCTGCCAGGCAACATGGTGTGGATTTTCCATTACTGTACCACTTAATCTTCACAACAAATCCCTGAGATATGTACTTGTGCCTTCAGTCAGAGGGCATGGAAATATAAATTAAGAGAAGAGGCAGAAACAGAGGAATGTAAATCATGAATTGTCTGAAGGATCCCTGTATGTGTCATCAGCACATTGTTCTTCCCTACTCTCAGGCTTGAAATGGTGTTTTGCCACCAGGCTGATGCCAGAGAAACAGCCTGTTTAAAAATGAAGTAATCTAAATAAAACTCTCAAAGTTATCACCATAGGAAGGCCCTTCTTACTTTACTATTGGCAAGATTTTCTTTTCATTGGAGGAGGTGGGCAGAGAAGTGACCAAAGGGCATGTAGTCTTATTGTCTTCTCCCTGCCTCCATATTCTAAAATAAACCTTGCCAGTCCAAGTGGCCTGACCATGTCTGCAGGTCTTGTAGTTTGCTCTTTCAGAGATGGCCAAGACCAACACACACACACACACACACACACACACACACACACACACACACACGTAAGCAACCTAGAGGATCAGTCATGGAGGTTCAGTTTTCATCTAAGAAAAGTTCCAAAAGGGAAAAACAGAAAACAATAGAAGGAAGGAAATAACAACAACAACAAAAAAATCAGGCACAATTTTTCAAACAGAAAATACAACACAAAATTTAAAATTGAAAAATTCACCAAGAAGAAAAATGAAAACATTTTTAAAAGAACTTTTTTAAAAATGACTTCTAGAATCAGCCCTAATATGTAAAGAGCAATATGGTGCTATTTGAAAATGGACTTAGATTACTTTATAATGTGTACTGCTAACTTTAGAGCAATCACTAAAAAATTTTAAAAGTGTAAATGATGAACTAAAAAATGAAATCAAATGGAATTATATAAAAGACTCAATTAAAACCAAAGATGGCAGAAAAAGAAGGAAAGTTTAAATAAATAAATAGCAAAGAAAAAGTGAAACAAATAGAAGAAATATTACAAACATGGTAGATATTAATCCACATATATTTAAAAAACCTCTTTAAATGTGAAGTCTAAATTATTACTGATTTAAAACCAAGGGGGTGTCTGAGTCAGAGTAGGTTTTAAAAAAACAAAAACAATAACAAGACCAAACTATCCATTGTCTACAAGAAACCCATTTTAAACATAAAGTCAGAAACAAGTAAAACAAAAAGAGATAGAGAAAGATATACATCACAAACCCTAATCAAAACAACTTAGAATAGCAGCATTAATTTCAGAGAGAATAGACTTCAAAACAAGGAAAAATTTCCGGAAAGACATAATAATCTTTAATGTGCATACACCAACAACTGACCATCAAAATACATAAGCAAAAACTGACAGAGCTGCAAGGAGAAAAAAAACAAATCCATTATCACGTTTGGGGTCTTCAACATCCCTCTTTCAGTAAGAATAATTCAAGATGAAATGCAGAATGCAACAAATGAATCTATTACAAGTGTAGAGAATAACCTCACCAAAGCAGGTAGGGGAAAAGGTATACCACAGATGTATAGGTCAATAATTCTGATATTGCTATACATGTAATTGGAATTGAACAATTAGGTAAATGGATAGTAGCTGGTGGCATCTGGCGTTCTTGCTGCTGGAGTGAGGATTCAAAGATAGTAAGGGAAGGAGGCTGTGATGATTCAGGTGGCAATGTACTAGAATTGTAGCCATCAATAAAAACTCTGCTTTTATTTGTATAAATATAGATGGTTACATATAGAAATATATATATATAAGCGTATACACGTGTCAGTTTGCACACATGTATTTCTATAGTCTGTCACTAGAGAAGCCCTAGGAGCAATGACACTCAGTATCAATTATCACAGCTAAGACCCAAATCTTAGTTCTAGTGCCATTTTCAATAAAAGGAACCATAGTTTCTTTTTATTATTATTATTTTATTGTACTTTAAGTTCTAGGGTACATGTGCACAACTTGCAGGTTTGTTACATACGTATACATGTGCAGTGTTGGTGTGCTGCACCTGTTAACTTGTCATTTACATTAGGTATATCTCCTAATGCTATCCCTCCCCACTCCCCCCACCCCACAACAGGCCCCGGTGTGTGATGTTTCCCACCCTGTGTCCACATGTTCTCATTGTTCAATTCCCACCTATGAGTGAGAACGTGTGGTGTTTGGTTTTCTGTCCTTGCAATAGTTTGCTCAGAATGATGGTTTCCAGCTTCATCCATGTCCCTGCAAAGGACGTGAACTCATCCTTTCTATGCCTGATAGTATATATGTGCCACATTTTCTTAATCCAGTCTATCATTGATGGACATTTGGGTTGGTTCCAAGTCTTTGCTATCGTGAATAGTGCCACAATAAACATATGTGTGCATGTGTCTTTATAGCAGCATGATTTATAATCCTTTAGGCATATACCCAGTAATGGGATGGCTGGGTCAAATTGTATTTCTAGTTCTAGATCCTTGAGGAATCGCCACAGTGTCTTCCACAATGGTTGAACTAGTTTAGGTTCCCAGAGAAATTGCTGATTCTAGGACTGTAGCAGGAAGTATACAAAGTGAGTTCTAGTGGTGACAGAAAGTAACAAAGTACTCAGGAAAAATAAAAAAGCAAACTACATTGATGGGGTATGTCAAACAGGCACAGAAGCCAATTGAAAGCTTTTCCAATGGTCAAAGCTGGAACAATTTGAACAACAAAATAAAGTAGCATTGGATTATAACCCAAAGTATTAAAAAATTATGAGGCTATACTAATATATATATATGATTAAATAAATTAATAAATGAGGAGAAGAGACAAAATTCCCTTGCAGAAAAATTCCAAATAAATCTATGTAGTTACTCAACCCTAAACGAGGGGGAGCAAAACTCTGCATCCCTTAGGGATAGGCTGTCCTCCTTACAAAGAGTGTAGTGCAAAAAAGTGGAGAAAATAATAACTTTAAAGTAGAGAAACTTGAAAAAACACTGTTTCAGTCAGATTATCAAAATTCAGGTCAGCAGTCATAAATCATGTTGACACTATGTACATTTGATATGATGTGAAGAAAATGGCACTTTACTTCTGTGATCTTCCTCCCCAAATCTTATAACCCCAGTCTATTCATGAGGAAATTTTTTTAATCTGATAAATGAGCATGCTACAATATAGCTGACCAGTACTCTGAAAAACTGCCAAGGTCATCAAAAACAAAGAAAGTTTGAGAAACTCACAGCCAAGAGAAGTCTAAGACATGACAACTAAATGTGATAACCTCGATGAGATTTTGAGGCAGAAAAAGAGTCAGTTAATAAGAAATGAGAGACAAATAAACTATGAACTTTAGTTAATAATAATGTACCAGTATTGATTCATTAAACATAACAAATATAACACAGTAACATAACATGTTTCTAATAGAAGAAATAGAGTATATGGGGTGGGTGTATATGGGAACTCTCTGTACTATGTGCTCAATTTTTCCATAAATCTAAAAGTATTCTAAAAAGTAAAGTGTATAAATTGTTTTAAATTTTTTCAATAGACTTTTCTTATGCCTAGCCTCTAGAAATTTCTGAACCTCCAATAACAAAAAGAAAAATTAGACAAGATTTCAGAAAGAAAAAATGTGGATGATTTTCAAAGTGCTGAGGCTCAGGATAGCATAAAACTTCTCGTCAATAATACTGGGTACTGGGAGAAACTGGGAAAATACTATCAAAGTTTGAGGTTAAAAAAAGAATTTTCAGCCAATAAAAATAAATAATTTTGAGCCTAGCCAGGCTGCTACCCAAATACACCAGTAAAATAGTAACATTTTCAAACTTTCAAGGACTCAGAAAATTCACAGACTTTCCCCAAATAATTACTAAAACCTATTGTTTAGCAAAATTAAAACAAGGAACAGAAGAAAGAAGACAACATAAGAACTGAGATGAAAAAAAAATAGCATACTAAACCCAGAATTACAATGAAATCTTAGAAAAATGAGTGTAAATCAGGATGAGAAGGAACATGGCCCATACAGAATTGCACATCAGCACCTTTGAGAAGATGGTCTTGAAGAAGAGAATGAATTCCCTATAACAAAAAGCACGGTGAAAAATCTGAATCATTGTAGTGAGAAGATAAACAAAAATCATATTAGATAATTTAAATAAAATGTTTACCTCCGTGCCTCAAGTTTTACAAATCATGGTTCTCATTCAAGAAGCCAAACTTAGTAAAATAAGATTGCCTCTCCCCCAATGGCTTCAAAATTCTACCTCATTCCTTAGTAAATAATATCTATATACTCAACCATTTGATATGTTTGTTAGTAATATAATAAATCCATAAAGAATGCATGAAAGACTTACAGAATAAGATATAAATGATATAAGCAAAAATAAATAAAAATCATAATAAGAGGATGGTGGTGGTAGGTGGAAAAGTTGGGAGGGGTGGTGAGCACCATAGATGTACTCTTTTTTTCATCTAATAGGGCAGTCAAGAGAGTCTGCCTACAGTTAAGAAACAGATGGTTAATTCTATCATGTACTGATACAGACAACCAATAAAATAACTGAAAAATAAGTATGTGACTGATTGAGAGAGAAGCAGTTTGGGAGGGAGTTGGAGGAGTAACGAGACAGTAATATAATGACCTAAATTCCTAATTTTTCAGAGTAGGGGGTTGTAGCTCTTCACTTACATTGATAAATGAAGAAATGTAGATAATCCCACATTAGAAAAAAAATGTTAAAGACAAGATGAGGTGTAATTTATTTTGAATTTTTTAATTGAAACATCAAAAAACTAAATTTAAGCTTTCTTTGGTTATTTGGAAATTATAATGCTTATTCCCAAATTCTGAAAGATAAATACACCTACATACCTGCAACATTAATTGCAGTCTACATTCCTTAGAAAGCCACAGATCCATGATACAAATGGAGACAGCCACTGTGAGCTCAAAGCATGTACTGAGCTTCAAGTCTTCACTATTTAACAAAGAAAGCATGAATATAAATCAAATATTCAATTCATAATATAGAAAGACAAAAAGCTAAGAAATAGAAATACAGGAAAAACAAGAGAGGAAAAACAAAGTCCTAAAGATTTTTTTAAATGAATGAATAATGAAAGAAACAATATAATTCTGACAAATAATCCAAATTTTATTCAAAATATGAAACATACATACTTTCAGCAAGTTGATTTACTTATTTTTTGTAAAGTGAAAATATAAGTATACATAATTAGGAAGAAGAAATGGAACAGATAAAATATATTATTAACAGATAAAATATATTATTAAATCATATATAATATAATGGATAAAAATATTTTTATAAAATATTTTATTTTTAAAATATATTATTTTATATTATTAAATTATAAATAATATAGCAGATAAAATTATATTTTAAAAATACTATAAACAGATATCAAGCAGATGAAATATATTATGTAACAGATAAAATTATATTATTTTTAATTATAATTATGATACCTAGACTCTGAGAAAGCATGAAGCAATTTAAGCACAGAGCTTGCAATGCAGTACCTTATAAGCCAGGCCAAGCAAATATAAAAATAACTTGAATGTGAGACATTAATTAAGTACCATAAAAGTAACAACAATAAGTAGAGCCAGTTATATGAAGAAGGAAGAACAGGATATTTCAGTAATACAGAAGCTGAATAATTAGAAAATTTCCAGAAGAAATTGGCAATCAGTAAGTCAATGATGCAGTGTCATCAGGCAGAATGGATTTTGCATAGATAGGAAGCCAAATAGTCCCTTTGCTACAATCTCTGACATAGCTGTCAATTAAGAAGTGACTGGATGACCAAAGTTTGTCAACCAAAAAAGCAGGTCAATATGAAACAGAGAGGAAGGAAAAAGGAAAGGCGCAAAGGAAGAAAGATTGGGAAGGAAATAGAACAAATAAATTTCTGGTTTCCTCTGAGGCAACATCGGACACCATTATCTTTCACAGACATATCAACTTAGGAGTGGTAAGGACCTTAGAGATCATTTTCTGAATCCTCCCCATTTTACACATGATGAACTTGTGCTCCTCGGTGAGGAACAAGGAAAGTCACACTCCTGAGAAGAAACCCTGGACTCCAGATTTACAGTACAATTACCATTCCATTACACAGCATGGTCTCTCATTTACTTCAGCAAAAGACAAGGGGTGACAATCCATGATTTTTCACCATTTTTAAATTTATTTACAATATTTGTATTTTTCTTATGTAATTAAACAACACTTAGGTTGCAATGGGGTGAGTAAAGAAAATTTTAAAAAGGAAGCCATCTCCATTTCATAGTTACATTCTATGAAACTATGAAACTCTACTTTGCTCAATTTCTACATGGCTGTTCCTACTGAACTCTTGGGGCTCAGGCACTTGAACAGAAATTATCCGGCAAAGTACTATCCTATTGGGACATGGCAGCACATCTATCTTGATTCTTATTCAAATGTGCAAATCATGAAGTCCCCTGTAATAGAATGTAAATACAGTTTTTGCCTTTCAATACAAGGTCAAGCCACAATTTAAGGCTCTTTGTAATATTCCTAGCATCCTAGTCTCCAGGCCCCTAAGAGCACTTAAAAACAAAAACTTGACACCAGCAATGTTTCGCAGTTTTATGCCGGAAGTAGGAAGTAATTCTAAGATTCTGAATAGGTTCTTGATGAAAATATTGGCTAGGAAAATGATTGTGCCCTCATGCCTATCCAGCACATCTGGTAGGAAAGGATTGTTACTTTATTTGCATTCCGTGAACAATTAAAAAACTAATTTGCAGTTTGGGACAAAGAAATGTGAAACAGCAGTTGACTGGTTGAAATCTTTTCAATAAAAGGGTAATCATGACAGAATTACTTTAAAGGGTTTTTTTTTTTTTCCTTTAAAAATCTTCATTAATTGAGTTCCATTACTTTAAAACCTATCTTGGTTTGAACTGATATTTATCTTTGTGCTAAAAAATTTAGCAGCAGTGGGAAGGTTGGGGGAAGGACTATATGAAACATATGGTTAAAAGACACGAGTGGAAAGAGGCTCACAAAAGACTAAGTAAATGAAATCCCATATACCCTCAATATGGAGAAGAAAGTGAGAGAGAGAACAGAAGGAAGTTGACAAGCCAGAGGACAAAGAAAACAGAAAAGAAGGTAACACAGAGGTGAAAAGAATTCATGTGTCTTCCTTTTCAGTAGGTGGAGAGTTTTGAGCAGAGGGGTTGTGAACAGTCTAGGCAGGCAAGAATGCAGCAAAGTCCACATCAGCATTAGTGATGTTTCCTGCAGGCTCTGAACACACTGAAGGTCTGGTCCTCAGCTGAAGTGCCCTACCTGTGAACGTGTGCTATCCTTCAGGCACATATTAAATGGAAGGGCATCTACACATTCTGATGCTGTTAACTTAAGGAACTACATTTTTCCTAGGAAATTTCTGGTCTAATAATTGGTACATTTCATTTCTAATTGCTAATTAAAATATATGTTGAGATAATTCTGCTTAAAAGCATCTGGAACTCTACTTCAAATACACTCTTGTGTTCTAGTAGAGGCCAGCAGGAATTACATTCTATAAAACTAAATATCTGTAGATCAGAACATGAGTTGAGAAGTAAAGCTTGTGAGGGAGAGGGTTTACCCCATAGTAAGAGCTGTAGGGAAGTACTGCTGGCTGAAATGCAATATTGGGTACACTCTTACTTTCAGTTCTGGATAGACACTTCCGCTGAATCTGAGACTTCTTTTTCCAATAGTTCTTTCAGGAAGAACAAATATAAGATCTGTACACCACGTTCCCCATGCCACTCAACTCCTCTGCAGACATTACTGATCAGTCACAGCTTCTCTTCTACCTGAGGCAGGACTCAGCTTCATTGTAGCATTATACTTATTAAAGTGGCTTGAGAGTAGAAATCTTTTCTACCTGTGAGTCATTCTCTTATCTTCTATGATGCCTTACTCAAAAATTAGCCATTAGTAATTATAGTCAGGTCAAATTCTTACAACTGCAAAAATGCAGAACTGGAGGACAAATGTAGATCTAAAAAAACTTCTTTAAAATTGCTATAAAGGCCCAGGCATGGTGGCCCATGCCTGTAATCCCAGCACTTTGGGAGGCCAAGGCAGGCGGATCACTTGAGGTCAGGAGTTCAAGACCAGCCTGGTCAATATGGCGAAACCCCATGTTTACTAAAAATACAAAAATCAGCCAGGCATGGTGGTGGGCACCCATAATTCCAGCTACTCTGGAGGCTAAGGCAGGAGGGTAACTTGAGCCCAGGAGGTGGAGGCTGCAGTGAACTGAGATCATGCCACAGCACTCCAGCCTAGGTGATAAAGCAAGACCCTGTCTGAAAAAAAAAAAAAATTGCTATAAAGATTTTCACAGTGAGAAATTATATTTTAAATCTAGGTGTTGTGTATCAAGTATGCAATTGTAGTGTTTCATAATCTTCAAAGAATTTTCACCTACTTTTTTTCAGTTTGACATATATTGCAATCCTGTGTGAAAGAGAAAATGAATTCAACAAAAGAAAGAAATCACCAGAAGATAAGAGATTGAGGCTTTGGTCATTTTGCTTTGATTATTTTGAAAGGCAGAAGTACTAGTTCATTTAGTACAGGGCGGGCTTGTTTCTCCTCTACTCAATTTAGTGCTAAACAAATAATATCTTAAACTTGCTATATTATGTGGCACTGCCAAATCCATGGTTTTTCTTTGCATTTCTAATTCGGTATTTTGGGAGCTAGGAATAAAATTGAAATCACAAGTGTTCTATGATCTACAGCCAAAATTTGATCTTAGAAACAAAAGCAATCATTGAGGTAATATGTTTGAAAAATACTTCTACTTCCTGGAAGTGTTTACTATAGAAAAATAATTGGACATATTTTTCCTACATCTAATGCATTTCAATGCCAATCTTTCTAATTATAGCTGATTAAACCAGGCCTTTGCTATGACCAATTAGGTCAAAGGTATCTTTTTCCTTTAATACAAAAAAATTAATCTTTCTGAATAAATAATTACTGAGATCCTTTCAATACTTTAACTCCCCTCAACCCAAGTCACCTACATATAGTTAACATGTACCAGTTAATCCTACTGTGTTATCATTTGGATTTTAATTGCCACAGTAAACTTGTTATTCATATCTATGACTGTAATATCCTTTATTATAATGATATCCAAAGTATACAATGTTCCAGAAAGAAAAGGCTTTGACTCAGCAAAAACAAAAACCTAATATATAAAACCCCACAAATTCAATAAAATCAATTTTCTTTCATTTTAAGATGCACATTATTTTGGATACATATTTTCTTATGCTCTATTTAAGTCTTCTCCTAGAATTCCTTTTATTTTTGTGAATTATTGGCAACAAAATTGCTAGCTCATGAAGTTCAGCTTATAGAAATGCTAGTTATGTTAAATAAATTGATTTTACACCACCCAACCTGCCTGCCCTATTTTTCTACGTTTTCCACTTTAGTATTTCTATCTTAGATTTGCAAAATTATAATAACAAAGTTGGAAACAGAGTTCCCAAGAAAAGTTTCCATGTCATTGAATCTTTTTGTTATTATTTGTATAAATTTATAATGTACAAGGGTAACTTTGTTCATAGATATATTGCCTACTGAAAAAGTCAGGGCTTTTAGTGTATCCATCACCTGAATAATGTGCATTGTACCCACTAAGTAATTTCTCATCATCCACTATCCTCTAATCACTCCCTTCAGAGTCTTCATTGTCTATCATTTCACGCTCTATGGCCATGTGTACACATTATTGAGCTCCCACTTATAAATAAGAACATGTAGAACATGTGATATTTGTCTTTCTGTGTTTCAGTTGTTTCACTTAAGATAAGTGCCCCCAGTGTCATCCATGTTCCTGCAAAAGACATGATTTTGAGACAGGAATAATACAGGGTGGTTGCAAAGGAACAGAAAATTCTAGGCAGTAGTGTTGCAAGACTTTTTCTTAGTTCAGCTAAAGACAGGGTCCTTGTATGTCCCATGGCCATGAAAATTTAGGCTTGTAGATGGTTTGAAGGGTGCGTAAAGCAGGGTTGTATTGGATGAAAAAGAAGAAAAGGGGGAAACAGGGACTCTTGCAAGGCCAGAGTCCCTACTAGAACGCTTCCTGCCTGCAGCTTGAATCCCAGGTTCCACCCAGGAAAAGGAGGGGCCAGGCTCCTCCTGGCTGCAAAGAGTGAGGGCTTCCCAAGGCTCCACCCCAGTGGGCAGGCTGGTTGAAGTTTCTCCAGGGACCCCCCTCCCACCTGGCTGTCTCATTCCCCCTGTAAAGAAGTACGTCTAACTGCCATAAGATTAAGGATAACAACAAAGACCCATCTTAACTGCTTCCTGCTGGCAGGGGGGCACTGTTTTGGGGAAATGGTAGTAAGAGCTTTCTCAGAGGCATATTTAAGGGTTCCCAGCAGAGAGGGGTAAGGACAGCTCAAACATTCCAAGGCCTTTCACAAGTTTGCACAAGAGGGAGGCCGAAAGCCCAACTGGTTAAAAAAAAAAAAAAAAAAAAAAAAAAAAAACACAAAAAAAAACTTTACCCTTTTGCCGACATGTTGGGCTTCTGGGCTCCCTTCACCTGAGCCCGATCTTAAGCCAACCAGTTTATGGTTTGGGAAATTAGCGCTTTCCAGTTTGGAGGATGCATCTGAAGGGAGTGTCCCGTAGGATGGAGACACAATTACCTAACTGAAGAAATGAATGGGGAGGAGAAAGAAAAAAAAAAAGGCGCTTTTCAAAGGAGTCCCAGGGGTTCAGGTTGCATTCAAAAGGGGTACAGACTGAAGATGAATGGCTATCCATCTAGAAAAAGGGGAGCAGTTATCCCTGGTTCCCTTCTCTTCCTTGCAGATACCTGGAGTACATGAGGGAGAGAGGGAGGAGCATCCTCTTTCCCTCCTCTGTCCTTGCATCCCCAAGTCCTGGTGACCTTGGCAGGCACTGCCATGGGTGTAAAAGTGGCTTGCACCACTTTTACGGGGTGTGGTGATAATCATTCACTCTTACCCATGTGTACCCTATCTCCCATGCTGTCAGTAGCCTTGTAGTTCCCCAGACCTCATTCATGCCATGGATATTAATGTGGCCTTTATCCATAAAACAGGAAGCGTGGGGTTGGCTTAATCGGCAGGAATCAACCACACTCACCTGCACTGTGCCTTTTAACTTCTGTTGTCTGCCTCTGGATCCCTTAGTTACAGTTTTCTTTCCCAGGACTTTGACTCAAAGCTTGAAATTAAGTCTGGGACAAAAATGTGTCTCAGGGTCATTGCACAGACTCCTTATGATAAGTCAAATGCTAAGGTGAAATTGTGGAATTGAGTCCTCCTCCAATAAGGCAGAGAAAAGAATGTCTTGTGACACACTGAGATAACTGGTGACTATAGTTAAGCTTGCTAGGATTTGGGTGCATGGTACTTGGCTTTATTAGCTCCCTTGGTCTTACTTTCCCAAAAAGGAAACCTCTGAGTGATGGGCATCTTATTTATTCACTATTTATTATATCACTTGGCAGGATTTGAGGGAAAATTACTCAGAACTGGAATACTGATCCAGATTTTTACATTACCCATCTCTCTTGTTCTTTCTGAGCTGCAGCCAGAGACTGCTAGTTGGTTCACAGAAACAAACAGGGTTAGTCTAAAATGTAGGTGAAAACTTAAAAACAACTAGTGAGTTTAGTGACAAATATATATTTTGAAACATGATTTCTCTCTCTCCAGTCCTGATATTTGTTAAAAAAAACAAATCATCAGAGGACTGAGTGGTTTGCAAAATAGACTTTTGCCTTATTCTTTGCTAAAGATTTTATACACTAATTTGCATAAAGTGCCACAAAAATAACTATTTCTATATAGGCCTTTAGGATTGGCTTTAATGGAAGTCTGTTCCACAAGGAATCTCAGATAAGAACTTTTAAAGTTGAGCCCAGCCATGGGATTATCCTCAAATAACTGTGAGTTGGGTTCTCTTGGGATCTCAAGATAAACTTGGAGCTCCTGAACCTGTTAGAAAGTGATATTCTTGAGATGGGTTCCAAGATGGCCAGATAAGAACAGCTTTGGTCTGCAGCTCCCAGCATGATCCACGCACAAGATAGGTGATTTCAGCATTTCCAACTGAGGTACCTGGTTCATCTCATTTGGACTGGTGGGACAGTGGGTGTAACCCACAGAGGGTGAGCCAAAGCAGAGCGGGGCATCACCTCACCCTGAAGGTGGAAGAGGTTGACGGATTTCCCTTTCCTAGCCAAGGGAAGCCATGACAGACTGTACCAGAAAAATTGGGACACTGCCACCTAAACACTGTGCTTTTCAAATGGTCTTAGCAAATGGCACACCAGGAGATTATATCACGCACCTGGCTCAGCAGGTCCCACGCGCACGGAGACTTGCTCACTGCTAGTCCGAGATGGAATTGTGAGGCCGCAAGTCTGGCTAGGGGAGGGGCATCTTCCATTGCAGAGGCTTGAGCAGGTAAACAAAGAAGCCTGGGAGTTTGAACTGGGTGGAGCCCACCATAGCTCAACTAGGCCTGCCTGCCTCTATAGACTCCACCTCTGGGGGCAGGGCATAGCTGAACAAAAGGCAGCAGAAACTTCTTCAGACTTAAACGTCCTGGTCTGACAGCTCTGAATACAGCAGTGGTTCTCCCAGCACGGTGTTTGAGCTCTGAGAATGGACAGACTGCCTCCTCAAGTAGGTCCCTGAACCCCATCTAGCCTAACTTGGAGACACCTCTCAGTAGGGTCCGACTAACACCTCAAACAACTGAGTGTTCCTCTGAGATGAAGCTTCCAGAGGAAGGAGCAGGCAGTAATATTTCCTGTTCTGAAATATTTGCTGTTCTGCAGCCTGCACTAGTGATACCCAGGCAAATAGCAACTGTAGTGGACCTCCAGCAAACCCCAACAGACCTGCAGCTGAGGGTCCTGACTGTTAGAAGGAAAACTAACAAACAGAAAGGAATAGCATCAACATCAATAAAAAGGACATCCACACCAAAACCCCATCTGTAGGTCACCATCATCAAAGACCAAAGGATGATAAAACCACAAAGATGGGGAGAAACCAGAGCAGAAAAGCTGAAAATTCTAAAAACCAGAGCACCCCTTCTCCTCCAAAGGATTGCAGCTCCTTGCCAGCAATGGAACAAAGCAGGACAGAGAATGACTTTGACGAGTTCACAGAAGTAGGCTTCAGAAAGTCAGTAGTAACAAACATCTCTGAGCTAAAGGAGGACGTTCGAACCCATCACGAGGAAGCTAAAAACCTTGAAAAAAATTAGACGAATGGCTAACTAGAACAAACAGTGTAGAGAAGTCCTTAAATGACCTGATGGAGCTGAAAACCATGGCACGAGAACCACATGACACATGCACAAGTTTCAGGAGCCAATTCGATCAAGTGGAAGAAAAGGTATCAGTGACTGAAGATCAAATTAATGAAATAAAGCAAGAAGAGAAGTGTAGAGAAAAAGAGTAAAAAGAAATGAACAAAGCCTCCAAGAAATACAGGACTATGTGAAAAGACCAAATCTACCTCTGATTGGTATAACTGAGAGTGACGAGGAGAATGGAACCAAGTTAGAAAACACTCTTCAGGATATCATCCAGGAGAACTTCTCCAACCTAGGAAGGCCAGCCAACATTCAAATTCAGAAAATACAGAGAACAGCACAAAGGTACTCCTCGAGAAGAGCAACCCGAAGATACATAATTGTCAGATTCACCAAGGTTGAAATGAAGGAAAAAATGCTAAGGGAAGCCAGAGAGAAAGGGCAGGTTACCCACAAAGGGAAGCCCATCAGACTAACAGTGGACCTCTCGGCAGAAACCCTACAGGCCAGAAGAGAGCGGGGGCCAATATTCAACATTCTCAAAGAAAAGAATTTTAACCCAGAATTTCATATCCAGCCAAACTAAGCCTCATAAGTGAAGGAGAAATAAAATCCTTTACAGACAAGCAAATGCTGAGAGATTCTGTTACCACCAGGCCTGCCTCACACTCTCCCTGCTGGCTGTCTCAGTAGTTTCACACAACTAACAAAAGGAAACTGTTGAAATATCTCCATAAGGTAGGGGGCAATGAGACCCTGAAAAACCATGGTGTGGGTCAAGCTAACACTAACTGAACCGAACATGATGCTATGTTTCTCCTAGGACCTTATTATGCACTCATTCACATACTAAATCACATACCTACCAGTGCCATGACAGTTCCAGGAACACCCATATTTGGTGTAAACATTGGTGACACCACAGCTCTGAGAAATCTCATGGCAGGACTTTCTCTTGAGGATGCCCACACTGTTTTTGCTTAAGTGTGTACTTTTCACTTGGTAACAAATCCTCATACTTTCAGTATTTCCAAACTTGTCCTTGAATTCCTTCCCTCATATGGTGTCAAGAACATGGACACCGGCTGGTGTCAAGGTCCTACCAGCATTTGAGGATCTCCTTCAGAAGTATCAATTTCATTCTTCATTGTGTCTTATTCCCAACAAGCTCAGACGTAGGAAGCCTAGAGTAGGGAAGAAGATGTGGTCATGCTATCATTCAATCATTAGTAAAAACAATTCAGAAATGTTTCCTTTTAAATGTGACTTGACTGAGGAGGAAGAGATGTAGCCAGAGAATCAAGCATTTATGCTGACTAGTGACAAATTTGCCTTACCTCACATTTCAAAATGCCCACTCAACACTAAATGTTCTTCATGGACTGTACTGCTTTCCAACAATTTGTTAACTTGAGGTGGAACTAAAGAACAAAAGGTATTTTTATTCATGAAGGTGGATACTTGCTCAGTAAACACCATAAAAATGTAATTGTACTGTTTTCATCAATCTGAGCGATATTTATTCACTGATTTGGTAGACTAATTCCCTAGTAAGATGAATAAAACATTTTTTCCAAGATTTATTTATTTGGTAAGTTTTTAAAAACACCTTGTAGCAACAAACTTTCTGTGTTTGCAAAACTGAAGGAAAACAGAGCTTGTAAAAGCAAACTCATTAGTTAGGAGTTATACAGAGATGAAGCTGACTTTTGCCTCGGTTTTATTACCTACATGAGTTTGCACAAGTCCTTTGACATTTTTTTAATTCAGGTTTTTCATCTGTAAATTGGTATTATACTTATCCCCCTTACATTGTGCTAAACACTAGCACATACAGCAATGATAATCAGTAGGAACAGAGGGAAGAGAACAAGATCATAGCAGTAGCATAATGATGTTTTAAAAAATCAATCCCAGTTTCAATTTTATTCCATTAAAAATTTTTCTATAAGTATATATAAAACTTACAGGCTCAAAAGATCCCACTCCTATTAAAAAGCAAGCCTTGCTGCTGAGAGGAGAGAGTAGGGGACAGGGTTTAGGATGAGACAGCAAAGTAAAAGGGAAATTTTAAAAATCAGTAGTTTGTTCATCTATTTTGCATAAATTACCATGTAGTCAATTCAAAGTTTCTTAATTTCAAATGCATAAAATGCACTTATTCATCCTTTCCTGAGTAAAAATTCAAGCCATAACCTCAAGAGATAAATAACATCTAATCACACATCAACGAAGGGGACATATTTCTGAGAATGGAGTTGAAGCTTAGGGCATTGTGTATGAAGGCTTTTATTTGATGTGCCTTGCAAGCCTGAGTCTTTCACGTAAGGATCCTTAAGACCATAGTGCAAGTCTCACAATCATCAAGCTTGACTGTGCTGCATGAGTTGGAAGGTCACAGTGAGGGACAACAACCCCACAGAGTGCCTAGTAGATTTCCTAATGACTTGCTGGTGTAAACAGTGGTGGATAATGGTGTCTCCTCTTTCAACTTTTATACTTTTTTTAATTAAGAGAAAATAGCATTTGAATAAAACATTTCAGTATTGTGCAATCTAATTTGTCCATAATAGTCCCTGTGCTTAAAGCCATTGCCAAGTGACTAGTTATTTTGCATAAATTTTTGCATAAAGAAAACATAAATATTTTGTATAATATTTTGCATAAAGAAAACAACTCTACTCCAGACCCCAAAATCCCCCTTAGGTAAAGATGAACCAAGAAGGATTTTCTACTGCTTCGTGAATGCATTGTCATACATAAACCCAGCAATTTAATTTGATGAGAAAACAATGATTATTGGTGCTTAGCAAACTTTCAGAAGCTTAATATCCAGGACCTATGGCCAACCACCAGCCCTGGTCACTTAACCATGACAGAGGCTTTGAAGTGATAGAAACCATCATGAGCCCTCCTCTAGCTAAGATTTCTGGTGACCCTCTCATTCCTACTAGACACTGAGACCAATGTCCTCCCTATAGCAATGTCCTTTCCTTTCGGCTCTTGCTCTTTGACTCTGACTTAAAGCTATAAAGATGATAAGGTATGTATACTTTTTGTTTCTACATAATCTTCTTTATGGTTAAGTAGTCTAAAGTATAGTTCAAAGTAGTAGGAGAAGAGACAGAAAATGACTATTTTGTTTTGTTTTTCTTTTTTTTTTTTTTTTTTTGAGATGGAGTTTCACTCTGTCACCTAGGCTGGAGTGCAATAGGAGGAGGCTTTTATGGGCACAGCTTTGGAGTCAAACTCTGAGGGTTTGAATGCTGTCCTTGAAGTTTACTAGTTTTGCATTGGACAAATTACTTACTCTCTCTACATCTCATTTTCTTCATATGTAAAATAGATCTAAATAAAGTAGAAAGAAATGAGATTGCTAAGGTTAATCATTTTACATAGTGTTTGACATGATATGTACCCAATAAATATTAGTTCTTACAGCATTGTCATTATAGAAATATGCAGTGTTGCACAAAAAAAAACCAGTAAGTTATTGAGTGTAAAAGCTAAAAGAAACTTGAAATATTTATTTAGGAGAAATCAGAGTGGAAAATTTGTAGCTACAGGAAAATAAAAACAAATGTGCACTTATTAAAAACATATTATTTCCCAAATATTCTGTTAATCGCTTACATATTATCTTATTTCTTTTTTTATTTTTTTTATTTTTTATTTTTTTTTATTATTATTATACTTTAAGTTGTAGGGTACATGTGCATAACGTGCAGGTTTGTTACATATGTATACTTGTGCCATGTTGGTGTGCTGCACCCATCAACTCGTCATTTACATCAGGTATAACTCCCAATGCAATCCCTCCCCCCTCCCCCCTCCCCACGATAGGCCCCGGTGTGTGATGTTCCCCTTCCCGAGTCCAAGTGATCTCATTGTTCAGTTCCCACCTATGAGTGAGAACATGCAGTGTTTGGTTTTCTGTTCTTGTGATAGTTTGCTAAGAATGATGGTTTCCAGCTGCATCCATGTCCCTACAAAGGACACAAACTCATCCTTTTTTATGGCTGCATAGTATTCCATGGTGTATATGTGCCACATTTTCTTAATCCAGTCTGTCACTGATGGACATTTGGGTTGATTCCAAGTCTTTGCTATTGTGAATAGTGCTGCAATAAACATACATGTGCATGTGTCTTTATAGCAGCATAATTTATAATCCTTTGGGTATATACCCAGTAATGGGATTGCTGGGTCATATGGTACATCTAGTTCTAGATCCTTGAGGAATCACCATACTGTTTTCCATAATGGTTGAACTAGTTTACAATCCCACCAACAGTGTAAAAGTGTTCCTATTTCTCCACATCCTCTCCAGCACCTGTTGTTTCCTGACTTTTTAATGATCACCATTCTAACTGGTGTGAGATGGTATCTCATTGTGGTTTTGATTTGCATTTCTCTGATGGCCAGTGATGATGAGCATTTTTTCATGTGTCTGTTGGCTGTATGAATGTCTTCTTTTGAGAAATGTCTGTTCATATCCTTTGCCCACTTTTTGATGGGGTTGTTTGTTTTTTTCTTGTAAATTTGTTGGAGTTCTTTGTAGGTTCTGGATATTAGCCCTTTGTCAGATGAGTAGATTGCAAAAATTTTCTCCCATTCTGTAGGTTGCCTGCTCACTCTGATGGTAGTTTCTTTTGCTGTGCAGAAGCTCTTTAGTTTAATGAGATCCCATTTGTCAATTTTGGCTTTTGCTGCCGTTGCTTTTGGTGTTTTAGACATGAAGTCTTTGCCCATGCCTATGTCCTGAATGGTACTACCTAGGTTTTCCTCTAGGATTTTTATGGTATTAGGTCTAACATTTAAGTCTCTAATCCATCTTGAATTAATTTTCGTATAAGGAGTAAGGAAAGGATCCAGTTTCAGCTTTCTACTTATGGCTAGCCAATTTTCCCAGCACCATTTATTAAATAGGGAATCCTTTCCCCATTTCTTGTTTCTCTCAGGTTTGTCAAAGATCAGATGGCTGTAGATGTGTGGTATTATTTCTGAGGACTCTGTTCTGTTCCATTGGTCTATATCTCTGTTTTGGTACCAGTACCATGCTGTTTTGGTTACTGTAGCCTTGTAGTATAGTTTGAAGTCAGGTAGCGTGATGCCTCCAGCTTTGTTCTTTTGACTTAGGATTGTCTTGGAGATGCGGGCTCTTTTTTGGTTCCATATGAACTTTAAAGCAGTTTTTTCCAATTCTGTGAAGAAACTCATTGGTAGCTTGATGGGGATGGCATTGAATCTATAAATTACCTTGGGCAGTATGGTCATTTTCATGATATTGATTCTTCCTATCCATGAGCATGGTATGTTCTTCCATTTTTTTGTGTCCTCTTTTATTTCACTGAGCAGTGGTTTGTAGTTCTCTTTGAAGAGGTCCTTTACATCCCTTGTAAGTTGGATTCCTAGGTATTTTATTCTCTTTGAAGCAATTGTGAATGGAAGTTCATTCCTGATTTGGCTCTCTGTTTGTCTGTTACTGGTGTATAAGAATGCTTGTGATTGATTTTTGCACATTAATTTTGTATCCTGAGACTTTGCTGAAGTTGCTGATCAGCTTAAGGAGATTTTGGGCTGAGACAATGGGGTTTTCTAAATATATAATCATGTCATCTGCAAACAGGGACAATTTGACTTCTTCTTTTCCTAACTGAATACCCTTGATTTCTTTCTCTTGCCTAATTGCCCTAGCCAGAACTTCCAACACTATGTTGAAGAGGAGTGGTGAGAGAGGGCATCCCTGTCTTGTGCCAGTTTTCAAAGGGAATTTTTCCAGTTTTTGCCCATTCAGTATGATATTGGCTGTGGGTTTGTCATAAATAGCTCTTATTATTTTGAGGTACGTTCCATCAATACCGAATTTATTGAGCGTTTTTAGCATGAAGGGCTGTTGAATTTTGTCAAAAGCCTTTTCTGCATCTATTGAGATAATCATGTGGTTCTTGTCTTTGGTTCTGTTTATATGCTGGATTATGTTTATTGATTTGCGAATGTTGAACCAGCCTTGCATCCCAGGGATGAAGCCCACTTGATCATGGTGGATAAGCTTTTTGATGTGCTGCTGAATCCGGTTTGCCAGTATTTTATTGAGGATTTTTGCATCGATGTTCATCAGGGATATTGGTCTAAAATTCTCTTTTTTTGTTGTGACTCTGCCAGGCTTTGGTATCAGGATGATGTTGGCCTCATAAAATGAGTTAGGGAGGATTCCCTCTTTTTCTATTGATTGGAATAGTTTCAGAAGGAATGGTACCAACTCCTCCTTGTACCTCTGGTAGAATTCAGCTGTGAATCCATATTATCTTATTTCATTCTCAAAACAATCCTGCATGCTAAATGTTGCAAATGTTGTTACTCCACAGGAAAGAAAACAAACCTAAAAGGCTTCATGTTAGTTTCACAAAACTACCCAGTTTATTGGAAGCAAAAAGGAGATTCTAATACACATTTATGCAACTTGCAAGTTATGTGTTTTCATCTAACTACAGTTGGCCCCACAATATATTCAGTGAACACTTTCCCCCACAAATTGTATCAGCTCAGATGAATCAACATGCCTGGGATGAAGACAGATTGGCTTAAGTTATTATGAAGTACTTAATAACACTGTACTGTTACTGTGCATTAATTTCAACAACAACAAAAAGTACACAACAATTTACATCTCTAACCATAAGGGGGTAAAGAGTTTGTTCATTTTAATTATTCTTAGACCCATCAGTTGTCTTATTTAATCACTCTGACCTTTACTACTTAGAAAAATACTCTCTGCAAAATAATGTAAAAGGAACATTAAGGAAGCAAATTTTTGTAATACCTTTTTTCTCCCAAGAAGGAAACTTTATAGGTGTCAACAGAATGAGTGATGTGCCTTAGGCACATGAAAACCAGGCTTGCCAGATGCAGCTCTGAGGTTAATATTTCACTGTTATATAGCAACTTCCCATCTGAGGGTTTCTAAGAGCTTTATAACTTTACAAACAACCTAATGTCTTTGCAGTCAATACTCTTCCTTTCCTAAATGAACATAAATGCTGCTTGAATTCACCAGAGGAAAAGCACAATGACTGCTCCATTGCCTCATCAGTGTTAGCTGTGCCTGACACTAGACCCCAGCTGCACTTTTTTTTATATAACTGTTATAGCTCTTATCACATTATGGCAAAATTATTAATTTATACATCTGTCTCCCCAGATAGCCAGGAGGCAACTCGATGGCAAAGACTGTGTCTTATTCACCTTGGTACAGTTTCAGTTCAACAACCATTTAATGAGCACGTACTCTGTGCCAGGATTCAAGCTAGATGGTGTCAGGTTATAAACACAAATGAAACACAGCACAGACCCTTCAGGATGCTGTGGACAAGTGGAGGAGGCAGGTACATTAATTGTTCATTTCAGCAGAATGTGGAAGAAACTACAATGGATATTAAAAATGGAGTACCATGGGAGTATGTGCAGACCCTGAACCTCGCCTGGGGGGTTCACAGAAGACTCCTAGGGAGGAAGAAGACTGACTTATGACTTCAGAATGTGTACTTCTAGTTACTAGTGCTGAATGTGGCAGAGAGCAAACATTCAATCAATAATCCAAGTGGGAGACAGGACCAGGAAAGAAGCGGGGAAACAGAACACAGGAACAAGACTGGACTAATGAGTGTTTATTTCCACCAGAGATCTGAGTGTATATATTTTGACCCCTTAACCACATTTCTTGAATTGTTACTCATGATTTCACCCTTTGAAACCTGAAGAAAATGTTCCTACTATTTTTCTAAATCATAGCTTCCCAGATGCTTTCACAGCATGGTATGTGTAGAAAATAATATTTTGTCTGTCTCACTGGGGTTAACAGGAGAGGCTGCCTGTGGCTGGAGGAGACTCATCACCTATGTCCCAACCAGCTACCCCAGTGGCTGAAGGGATCAATGTCTCAGAAAGACCTTAACCCATTTGTGGCCCACTAGTGTGCTGAGGCAACCAACCAGTTGGGAAGTATGTCCTAAATTAACTCCTTCCCTCTTTTCTTTACCTCATTCCCACTATGCTCTTGCAGATGAATCATCCATTCTGTATGATCTTCCATCATGCAAGCTTCCCTTCAATCCATAAACATTCTCAAATCTCTCCTACATTAAAAAGAAGCCCTCCCTCAACTTTACTTCCTCCTTAAGATGCATTCCAATTATTTTCTTCCTTTTAGCACTAAACCTGCAAAATGTTTACTTCATTTACTGATGCACTGCTTCTCCTAAATCCTGTACAATGCAGAGAAGATGCTTGAGACTGGAAATAACATTATGAAAAAGATGACCAAGATCTTTGAGGAGCTCAGTTCTTTTGAAAGAGACAGACAAATGGAAAATAGATGCGTAATATAATGTCATGTAGCTAAGTGCTTTGAGGAAAAGTAACATGAGATAAAGGTATAGACAAGGAGGGTGGCCAATATTTTAGAAAGGTCATCCAGGAAGGCGTTTTTGAGAAGGTAATGTTTTGGCAGAATGAAAAACATTCAAAGATGTGCAGGGGTAAGCCATGTGAATATGTAGGAGTACACAATTCCAGAAAGGAAAGTTCAAATATTTTGATGTGATAACATGCTGGTTATGTTCAAATAACAGCAAGAAGGTCAAGGTACCTACAGCCCAGTAAGCAATGGGGAGAGTATTAGAAGATGGAGGTAGAGTATTGGAGACAGAAGAAAGTCTATGCAGGGCTTTAAATGTCATGGTAAGGATTTTGTGTCTTGTTCTACATGTGATTGGAAGCCTTGAGAAGATATTGAGCAAAGGAGTAAGATCACTTGACTTAATATTTTAGAAGAATCCCCTTGACTGCAATATTAAGAAAAGACTAGAAGAGGCCAGTTGAAGCAGAGACCCCAGATACAGTGGTTCAGGCAAGAAATGAAAGTGATTCAATTAGGGAGGAAGAGCCAGAGGGGATGAAAATGCCTAGGATACATTAACATAGTCAGGATTCAGGATATATTAATATAAAGCTTTAGAATTTGCTGAAGCTTTAATATGGCATATGAGATAAAGAAATAAAGGATCAATCCAAAGTTTTTACTCTGAACAACTAGATGAACTGTGCAACAAGGAAGCCGAGAAACTGAGAGAGTACACTGTGTGGGAAGGATCATCTGCATGAATTTTGCAATAGATAAGAATGACGACAAGAGTAGTGGAGGAGAGGACAATGAATGATTTTAATTAGAAGAAGCAGCTAAAGGGATGGTGTGGAGTACCTCTCCTGTTCAGAAACCTTCTGTGTCTTCTTATTTGCATTGCTTCTTAAGGTCAAGGACCATGTTTTGTAGCATCTAAGGTTGGAATGCCCTATACAACCTGGGAGCTCTGTAAATATTTGTGAAAACAATGAATAAGTGGGATAAATGAATGATACACATGGCTCTTCACGATTTCTCCACTCATCTCCACAATCACATCACCTATTTTCCAGCACCACCATAATGCTTCATATTTCTGAATGTACCCTGCATTTCTCCACTTTCATGTTTGCTGAGAGCTCATAAGGCTCTCTCAGCACAGATTATTTTCTCCTGTTTCATCACTCATGTGCCTCTGGAAAATCTCCTCATGTTTCAAGACTCAGCTCCCACCCCATGTCCTCCAAGAGCAGTGTCACTGAATCTCAACTCCACCCATGTAGCAAGGTCATTCTGCCTCCTGCTCTGTGATCCATTAGCATCTAAAATTGCATGTCTCAGGCCTTCCTTGAATTGGAGTTTACATTTATTTGCCTTCTCCTCTAGACTATCCAATCCAGAGCAGTAGAAACTTTTCTTCTTTTTACTTCTGCCTTCCTAGTCAGACAACTTTCAAAATTCTATGCAGCTGCACCACACATAATAATGGCATTCTATTCAATTAAAATGAATTTGCAACAGGCAGGGCAAGATCTCTTTTAGCTAAACACAATTAGTATACTATCTATACTTTCAAATTATTTTGTTTAGGGAACAAATCTGAAATCATGAATTATTTTTTAATGAATATTCTGTATTTGGGGAATGAAAAAGCCCAGCTCAGTTTTAAATGATGGTAAATCTCTGTAATGAACTGAATATGTGTATCTCCCCAAAATTTGTATACTTAAATTCTAACCCCCTAGTGTGATGATATTAGGAGGTGAAGCTTTTGGGAGGTGATTAGGTCATGAGGATGAAGCCCTCATGAGTGGGATTAGTGCCTTCTTAAGAGGCACCAGGGTGAGCTCCAGTGCATTTTCTGCCATGTGAGGGTGCAACAAAACAGATAGCAGTCTGCAACCCAGAAGAGGACCTCACTGGAACCCAACCATACTGGGATCCTGATCTCAGACTTCCAGCTTCCAGAACTGTAAAAAATAGATGTCTGGTGGTTATAAGCCACCCATCTATGGTAATTTGTTATAGCAGTATGAACTAAGAGAATCTCCTAAATCTGCATGCCTGTCTTGCAGACTCATTCTCCATCATCCCCCCAAGTGTTCCTGACTTCCACCGTGTTCCACCACTTGCTATTTCTTGCACATAGTCTGTCACAATTTTCTGTGAAAGCTCTTCCCTCTGACTGAAATGTTTTTCCCCACTTTTTACTCTTGGCAACCCCTGACTCAAAGCTTTACAGATTTAACTCAGATGACCCCTCTACTATGAAACCTTCTCTGTCCTACTGGAGAAGTTGAGCACAGAATCGCCTCTGTTTCTCCAATACCTTCCATATAACTCCCTTAGGATACCTGTCTTAAGCCAATGCTCACCTGTCTTGACTGACTGCCCAAATTATCACTATGAATCCTTCTAGGACATGATTTGTGTCTAATTATTTTTGTATCACCAGGACTTAATATTGGCTAGGAAAAAGTAGGCACTCAATGAATAATTGCTGAGGTGAATGAACCTTAAATCCCCAGTTTGCAGCCTCATGGTGCTCCAAGGCAATTTTGTCTTAGTCTTTTATAACTTCCTGTATCAAAGATAAACGTTGATTAATTGTTGTATCTGGACTCAAAGGCACATAGGTACCTCCTGCCAGCTTCAGGCAGCCCAAGTTACAGTGAGCTACCTTTGTTCCCCTACTAATTATGGTTGCCTTTTTTTTTCTTAATCCCTCTGGCCCTTTCAGTTCTGATTCTGTTATCCAGCTGTGTTAACGAGCCTGAATAATATACTGTCAGCAGTCACATTTTTAATTTCTTTATCCACAGGTCTGGGATGTATATTTTTAGGGGGTGGTGCAGGATGGGGAATGAAGAGTGTTTTCTAGTGAAAAAAGCACTCTTAAGGAGTTTTATAGATACACATTTCTGATCTTACATACAAATATGCATGCATCCTGGTAGTAATTATCAAAGTACTTCTGACTTAATTATAATTAAAACCTAAGAATTTCCCAACTTTAAATCTAATAGACCCTGCTGGCCTGATTTTGCCCTGACTCTGTAGTTTCACACTTAAAGCCACCTAATTTCTCCAAGTCTGTTTATTCCATTAAGAAAATGGCTTTCTAAGATTAGAAAATCAACACAAGATTGTGGAAGACAGAGAAAGCAATCATGACTTGAGCTCTTCAATGCCAAAGTCTCCTGTCTCATCTCAACATACATCCATAGAATGAAATTAAAAGACTGGTTATTAAGTGCTTGTAATACAATTAATTCTGCTCTGCTCTAAAGTTTCTGGTCTGAAGGAGAACACATGCAATACAATGTTTTTTCTCTGTTAAGGAAAAGCTTCCTTTATTTATTAATATTTTATTAATAAGTACAAGACAGGATGTCTCATCCACAGGAAAGAGAAATTTAGATAGAACATTCAAACTCAAAGACAGATCCACTAGTTATTTATCACACAAGCGTGAACAAAGAGAAATGCCAGCAAACAATAAGTAATACTAAAATTCAATTAGCCTTGGAGTCTGTTAAGGTCCTTTCTCAATTAAGTCCTCTACCTGGTGGTGCCTAGTATTCAAACATTTGTGAGTGAGTGAGTGAGTGAATGAATGAATGAATAAGCAGTTCATGTGTATGCCAAAGGCAGTTCTGAGCAGCCCCACAGCCCTAGGTATTAACAGCCTGTAGGAGAATTTATATTTATTAAGCTATTTAAACACACATTACCGAAAGTAATTTATTATTATCCTTACTTTTTAGGAGAGAAATCCAAGGTTAAAAAATATGTTCGGATTATATGCTGCCTAATAAATTCAAAATTTGGATTAAACCCAGTTCTGACTGTTTTCAAAGGTCATGCTACTATAATTCTACCAAGATACTTCTGTGATTTCCCAGTAGCTAACCATGATTTGATGCTGTTCCTGGTGCATTATTTTCTCTAACGACTCAAGATTCCAAGCAGAACTTTGGGCATTTTATGTATGCCACAAGACATAAAGCCTAAGTATCTGGGGAAGAGAATGTAGAGCTGCTATTAACGAGGACTTCCAGGCAGATGAATTAAACCAGTTCTTTAAAATGGGTATAATTGATTTTGTGCTGCAATACAGTTGGACATGATTTACAAGTAAGTGACTTTAATGACCATAAATAATTAATACTTTCACATACAGTCTCACAAAATATTTCAGTAGTTAGCTGTTGGGGGAAAAGTAGGAAATTCAATGGGCAGAAAACTTTGAAGCCAATAGATTCAGTTGCCTAATTCCAACAGTTCTCTATTTAAATGTCACCTCCTAGCCAGGTTACAGCTATGGAGATGCACAAACTATTAAGGCTTCTTTCCCCTGTCTGTCCCCAAAGCTCATACAGCAGAATGCTGAGTGGTCAGACCCAAATCGTTTGCCCCCTATCGGCTGAAATTGTAACATGTAGGAATTAATTTTGTTTAATAAGTATCCCTCATAAGGTAAGAGCTATCAGGTAGTTAGAACTTAGAAAAGATTCTTTCAAGCAGCTCCATCCGAACGCCTTGTTGGGATGCATACACTGTATATATGGTAGTTCTAATGGATAAAGAAGAATGTATGAAATTTAGGGAGAGAAGTGCAGAGCAAGAGGATGTGACACAAGGGAAGTAGCCAGAGGGCAATTAGAAGTTGAGGGGCTCTAGGTTTCTTCTCCAAGCCTGGCAATGGCATCAGTCTTGCATAAGCATTAATGCTAAAGCAGGAGAATTAATTTAGTATAAAAATAACTATAATGGCATTGTTTAGGTGAGAATATATCTATACTGGGTTGGAGTCAAGTAACTAGTGTGCTGCCCAGATAATAGGCCCTTCAGGTCTCACTCTCAAGGGCAGCAGTTGGGGGAAGGAGTTGTTTCTAGGGCAGCTGGAGCCTTGATGTGATGGGCATTGGAATACACTAAGCTACAGCATGGGCTTTGCAGTCGGGAAAATATGGCTCTGCTGGTTTAACTGCTATGTAATCTCAGTTAGGCAAGTTAGCATCTCTGAATGTTTCAATTCCCTTCCTGTGGGAAAAAAAAAAAGGAATACTTTCATTTGTCATACCCATTAAACAGTGTTAAATCTGTGAAAGGCTTAGCAGAGTTTCAGACTCATAGCATGTGCCTAAGGAGAGAGAATTGGCTAATTCAAACTATTATAAGCACATTACAATTATAATACACTAATGAAGTATAAGAGTAAGCTAGTCATTCATAAATTATTTGACTTTTTGCCATGTAAAGTTATAAGCCAGATCTGAGAATCGCCCTGAGAGATCACTCAGCATGCTGTGAAAGTGAAACAAATTGGTACAGGTTGATAATTTCCATGAAGAAAAGGATTCCTAAGCACCATAGGTGAGAAGGGCAGTGTAAATGTCAGTCATGCTCCTACAGCAGTAGGCCCCAGAAGGATTAGGATGTTACTGTCTCTGTCCTTGATATTACTCAATAACATCCAAAATGTCTACCAAAGCCGGGAGTCTGAATGCTTCTACCAATGGCCATCTTAAAAGTCTTACCAGCAGCTCTCCTGCGGACCCATGTTTCACCCAAGTAACTGGGAGTTAATTACATGGGTGTAAAAGGTGAAAGGCCATCTTAAAGGTCTTGCCAGCAGCCCTCCTAGGGACCTAAGTTTCACGAAGTCACTGGGAGTTAATTACATTGGTGTAAAAGGTGAAAGGCAGTTTATCTTTAAATTATATTTTACTGGGTGCAACAATCTCATTAAAGGTTGAAAGTGTAGTTGTCATCAAAATACAATGTAAATGTGTCCTAATGATGGTTTCTGTAGCAGAAACTCCACTCTGCAAAGTGTCCTTTCCCTTGTTCTAATTTTAATATCAAAAAATAGAATTTTGATTGGTATTCTTTAACAGATATTAAAAACAATTCTTCAAGCTCTGGTCATTAGCAACCTAAGAAAGTTGATAGTAGCTGTCAATATTCCTCCGATGTGTTTTATCCTCAAACCCTATTACATACTGTGGTTGTGAGGGAAGAAATGTGATTTTACCTAATAATACAGGCACTGCCAGGAAAATAGAAAAGTTAAGCTAGTTCTCTCTACAAAGATCAATAATAAAATCTTAACTTCAAAATTGCCCAAGAAGAGACTTCTTGGTCATTGTAAGGACAGGAAAATTTATACAACTATGAAAAATAGTATCAAGAACTCATAAGTATCCTCCCTATTTTGTATATTTAATTTCATCCTCCAGGAAAGTCCCACTGTAATCTACTGTTATTAAAGTTATTTTCTTTCTAGAATTTGCTAGTAATTATTCCACATCTAGTGAAAACAGGATTCTTCTATGCCAGATTTGTGTACAAACTCTCTGAAAATCTCAGCATAAAGTAAGGCATTCACCAGCAACATTTCTGGAGTGCTTGCTCCTCCATGAGGTTTTATAAGAGACCATCTAGAATTCATAAATTCAGTGTTAAGGAATATCTTTACTGGGTTGCTCTCTATCAAGTCAAAATGCAAAGTGCTATGTTTGCTTCCATAGGAAGTATATTTGGTAAAAAATATGACACATTATTTGCAAGTTCCTAACGGGTTAGTCAAAATCTTTCTATGACAGCAAGGATTTTAATTAGTCATACATTTGTAATTTCAGTTAGTCATACATTTTGTAAATAAAAATAGAAGTGACCCTCTCAGTTTTAATTCTGAAGAGAGTGGATCATTAGATAATTTTTAAACATCTGTACAGTAGGCAGGAGTAAAAGATGTGGAAAGGAGTGCAACCTTTCTATTGTTCCAGGTGAACCAATAATTAAGCATTTTTTAGACCAGACTAATATTTCTTTTCACAAAGTAAGTTGATAAGGATGCTGGAAAACTTCTAAGCATGAAGTCACATTAATCAGAAAATGTTTAATGGTATACACCTTTTCAATTCTTTTAGTGCACCTCTTCAAACCCCAGCTAGGAATGTTACATGAGTACTCTGATGCAAAACTACGGCACTGGAAAAACCAGCCACAGTTTCTCCTTTAGTTGAACACTGGGAGATAGATCCAAAGTCCTGAGACACAAGGAAAGAACTCACTCAGCAAGACTAAATCAAAAAGGTATTAGCATTATGGATGTGTCTAGTAGCCATTTAATAAAGAGAGCCTTTTGGGAATAACAAATAATTCATCTAGCTATTAATGTTCACCAAAATACAATATATTATAAATTCATTCCCTGTGAAGCCGTGACAGTTGGCTGATTCTGTTACTTCCATAAGAAAGCTATTGAACAACTGAAGGCATAGCATAGTCTATGAAAAATGAGGAACTTTCAAAGTGTGAAGAAAGGAATGAATGGACGGATGAGCGAATGCTAAAGATTAGGATTTCTCCCTTTTTCTTCTCCCAAACATTGAAGTTGGACCAATGCAGAAACTAACCCGACTTTCTTTAAGTACACTTGACTCTTTACCTGTTTAACAGTGTTTGGAGGGTTCCACAACACTGAAGATTTAATGGTTGTGATCTGAGACACACTGGGAAATGCTACCTACACCTAATTTGTCTCTGAAACCATCCTGACATAAAAACTAAAATACTTATTCATGAAGCTACTTCTTTCATTTAAGGTTTGGTCACCAAGTCATCAAAGTAAATATACACATATTCCTTGAAAAAGAATACACAATAGCATCCACTAATAGAATAAATTATTATCCATGTCTCAAATGAATAGAGATAAAGATTGGCTTTTGAAGGAATGGAAATGAGCAAGAGTATTTTGGGAGTTAGTGGCAGTACCCATAGCTGAAGAGAAAGGGATATGGATAGATCCTGACATGTTCTGGGAAGCCAGAGGGCTGTACCAGGCCCTTTAGATTTGGATTGAAGAGAAGCAGACAAATAAGAGGAAAGTCCTAGACAAGTTTTGCGTATTTTTACCTAAGAAGGGATGGTATCAGGTAGTGAGGCAGAAGCCAGGGCAGAGTAAAACACAGTTCTCTCCCTAGCTTTCTTTCCAGCCTAATGCAAAGTTTCTCTTCTTTTTCTCTCTATTGAGAAAGCTGCTACTAGCCCCCAACATGTTTTTCATACAACAGTCTATTTCCTACATTGAGTTATTGCTTTGTGTCATGAATTATTTTGAGGATTTTATATGCCTTATTTAATGGTCACAACAAACCTCAGAAATTATTGTTTTTAAGAATTAGATAATAGTGTAAGTATACTATTTGATAGATGAAGAAATTGAGAAGGCTATCCCATACTTCAGAGGTTTCTTGTGCAAATTAATAAGATGAAGCATTAAGAGAAATGTCCAATCAATGTCATTTCCCTCAGTTTTCTTCACCTTCACTCCTGCTACTGTCCTTGATTGGGAAGTCCATCACCCTGCTGCTTACCAAGTAGGCTAATTCCTGGATAGCACAGATTTTTATTCTCAAACTAGTTCCATTTTTTTGCCCTCTTTAGTTAAAAATTACAGCAGACCTTCAATTTCACCTCTTGATAACAATGTTTGCTACTACTAGAAAATTGCTTAGCCTGAGGAAACTAAATCTGAAGCATCTTTAACCATCCTTCTTCCTAATTATAAAATTTCACTGACTCCTTTTGTGTCCTGGGATGTTCTTGGAATATGAAATTATATTACAGAAGACCTATCATGAGAAAGATAAACCATCATGAAATAATACTGAGCCCCAGTTGCCCACTGCTTAGCACGTGCCCAGTACCTTTTAGGCACTCCACAAATACGTTTTTAGAGAATGAAAGAATTAAAGGACTCTATCACATTTTAAATCAAAGAAAATATTTTAACATTCTTTGAGTCTATAATTCTGTCACAAATCAAACATTACATAAAGTTCAGAGGCAACTATGGCTAGTTTCAAGTCTGCCATCTGTCATATTAATTTTCTGATGAACATTTTAGGGTACTGGGAAATCTCAAGAAAAACATTTTCAGAAAGTGGGTGCTGCTGATGTTTTATTTGAAGATAGCTGGAACTTCGAAGATAATGTAACCAAATGAGAGAACTGAAGACTCCTTCTCAATACAATAGCTTCTCTTCCAGTCCATTCAGACTGTTCCTTCCCTGGGTAAAGACCTCAGTCGCCCCAACACTAAAGTGTGTTGATTGTGCAGAGGCTGCTCTCGTTTTACATTCAATGGAGACTGAAAATAAATCTAGCATATGCTGACTAATTCTTCTGGCAGATACCGGCTTTTAACATGCATGAGATATTCCCACTGTCATTTGCCTGAAGGACATCAGAGGGAGAGAGGGAAATGTATTTCTTCAGAGTGAGCTTAGTCTAAGTTCTCATATAATCAATATCATTATATTTTGCTGGGTTCGAGGCACAAGGAAATATGAGAAAAAATAATAAAAAATTTTAAAGTCTATCAGCATTCACCTCCACATTTTAACAAACATCAAAGTGTAATGGTTCAGATGCAGTCAGATGCAGTACTGACTAGAATTCAATACCCTAAATAATCAGACATCTTCTAATGGGATAGATCCAGTGTGGATAGTTTCACTGAATTCTACCTCTCTTAGCATCTTCTTGCTGATATAACCATATATGACCGCTACAGAACTTGGACAGCTCACCATTACTCACCTTCTACACAAAGAAACTAGAGTCATTGCTTGTGGTCACTGGTTGTCTCATTAATTACCAACAACAAATTCTAGTCGTGCATTTAGCTAACCTGACCTAATAAGTAGTCCACTCAAGTTGGTAGAGAGAAAAGCAAATGTGAATATAAAAATATAAACTTTTTTAATTCTGAAAGATTATTTTATGCTATATTAGCATCACCTAAAAAACAAAATCTAGAAATACTTAATTTTTTAAAAAGCAGTAGAAGAAAAATCTTACCTAAGAAAAAGAACAGTGGGGATAATGATCACAACATATACCTCAGAGTCTCCAGATATTCAATACTGATAAGTTACCCAAAAAAAATGTTAACGATAACGTATTCTGCAAGCAGCAGATACTTGTAAATATGTCATTTCATTTCATTACTGTGTGAGACTAGCATGAAAATGAGCAATAAAAGTACAGAGACTGGAAGAAGCAGAGGGAAAACAGAAATAAAGAACATAGATGAGAATAAAACACAGCCAGAGAGAATAATAAACCAGGCAAGGAAGGTAGAAAGAAAGAGAGACAGGAAAAAAGGAGAAGAACCTCACTTAGCAGATGACATGTATAATGCAAATCTTGGTTTATAGCTTCTATTTCTTCTATTCTGTGGTCAATTCCCCTAGTTCTATGGCCTATAAATGTTTAAAACACATCTCAGGATTTTTGCAAATGTTAGAGGTGAAGGGGAGGGAAAGGTTTCATTGATTCCAGCTTTGAATGTCTCTGATAGAATTCTCAAGCCACCATGATATTTTACCTTTCTTAGGTAACTTGATGTTTTTGCTCAGATATCCAACATTTCTTTCCCTCTGAAGTTCTATAATAAGTAAAAATTAATTTGTAGAAAATTGATCTCCTGCAGGTTGGCCTCGCAGAAAAAGTATCACTCTCCTAAAAAGTTGCTTGGAACTCAGCCATTAGCAGTGCTTATGAAAATCAATCCTGGTCAAGTTCAAGGTTAGGAGCTTAGTGCCCTAATCACATCAGAGTGAGTACAATACTCCCCTTCTCCATCCTTGAAAGGTGAGGTAATTAATTATGCTACTAGCTCACTATGTCATAGAGGCACAAGCAGCAAGGCATGGACCCTAAGCCTCCTTTGTGCCAGGGGAACATCTGGAGCTCCCCTGACTATGATTGCTAAATTGGCAGATTAGGATTGGAGCCAAGACTTTACTAGGTTCTGTCCAAACTCCTGATCAATCAGAAAATGGACCACAGCTTCCTTAACTTAAAGGCTCCCCGGCCAAAGGGTTAATCCTCCGGGAATCTGACAGATCTTTGTGCACACCCTGAGGACACATGATCTCTCCTATCTCCCTGAGTTTCCCCCCAGTACACACCACTCCACAAAATCTGATGCGGGTGCTTCCTGGTTATGTGACATTGTTTGCACAAGAGTCAGGGACTTTACAAAATATATCTTGTTGAAATGTTTCCCAGATTTTAACAAGATAGACTATTAAGGCTATGAAGCCATTTGAACTTAATACTCTGTCTATACCACCTGCTCTATCCCCCACCCACCCATGAAAAGTCACTAGAACATGCAATTATTAGAACTAAAATCAGTCTAAACATTAAAAGTACAGTGCCTCTTCACTCACATAGCACCTTCTCTTGGTTATATGGCTGGGCCATACCTTTTTGAATGACTGGCCTGTGCTCTCTAATTCCAAAGCACTTCTCATGGCACCACAGAGAGAGGGCTAGAGGAATGTCATAGAGGCCAGTCATGCATTTGATCTCCAGCTATAAAATAATTTTGACTTCTTCCAGATACCAGACTGCTTATTTTCCTGCAGTCAGCCACTGGTTACAAAGTATTTAAAACAAAACAAAACAAAAAACAGCAAAGAATGTCCACTAATGATCATAGGTAATCCGCATATATAATCTTTCTGTAGAGCAATCAAAATGCCATCATCACTACTGACAAATAAAATGGATGTCCCACACTGAAGAAGTAATATGAGTTCTGCTTAAGGAAGAAAATACCGATTCCTACAATTATAACCCACCACTCTAAGAGCCTCTTGTCATCTAGTTAGAGGGAGCCTCTCTGGTTGTGATAACGCATCATCAAATCGGTAGTCTCTTTGTATGTGAACAATTTAGGAAAAATAATAAAAGGCTGGATTGAGCATTGAGGACCTTTTTAGTCTCTGAAAAATATAACCTCATAAAAAGTGGATGTCCTATGCTTGGGTAATTTGAAAAAGGAATTGAAAATTTATGGCCATAGGACTTTTTAAAATTTGATAGTTCTTTGAAATTGCATATTAAACTACCTCTTGTTTCTTCTAAAAGGAAGATACTTTTTTCTGTTTCTCTCTGAAAGTTTTCTCTTAAACAACATTTCTATCTGAAGTTTAAAAAAAATATTTTGGTCTATCCTTTTGTTATTTTGAATTACTTCTCCCTCCTACTTGTCTGCTGTCTGTCTCTCTGTTTCTCTCTCTCTCTTTCTCTCTCTCTCTCTTTCTCCCTCTCTCTCTCCCCCCTCACCCCCCAGTCTCTCTTCTGATTTGAAAGCAGAGTTGGAATTTCTATGAGAAGTGGAAGCTTTGAAAAAGAACAAAGCTGGAGGCATCACGCTACCTGACTTCAAACTATACTACAAGGCTACAGTAACCAAAACAGCATGGTACTGGTACCAAAACAGAGATATAGACCAATGGAACAGAACAGAGTCCTCAGAAATAATACCACACATCTACAGCCATCTGATCTTTGACAAACCTGAGAGAAACAAGAAATGGGGAAAGGATTCCCTATTTAATAAATGGTGCTGGGAAAACTGGCTAGCCATAAGTAGAAAGCTGAAACTGGATCCTTTCCTTACTCCTTATACGAAAATTAATTCAAGATGGATTAGAGACTTAAATGTTAGACCTAATACCATAAAAATCCTAGAGGAAAACCTAGGTAGTACCATTCAGGACATAGGCATGGGCAAAGACTTCATGTCTAAAACACCAAAAGCAACGGCAACAAAAGCCAAAATTGACAAATGGGATCTCATCAAACTAAAGAGCTTCTGCACAGCAAAAGAAACTACCATCAGAGTGAGCAGGCAACCTACAGAATGGGAGAAAATTTTTGCAATCTACTCATCTGACAAAGGGCTAATATCCAGAACCTACAAAGAACTCCAACAAATTTACAAGAAAAAAACAAACAACCCCATCAAAAAGTGGGCAAAGGATATGAACAGACATTTCTCAAAAGAAGACATTCATACAGCCAACAGACACATGAAAAAATGCTCATCATCACTGGCCATCAGAGAAATGCAAATCAAAACCACAATGAGAT
The DNA here is from genome assembly GCF_047675955.1 of Chlorocebus sabaeus. Classification (NCBI taxonomy): domain Eukaryota; kingdom Metazoa; phylum Chordata; class Mammalia; order Primates; family Cercopithecidae; genus Chlorocebus; species Chlorocebus sabaeus. Next base: position 97,027,795 of record NC_132916.1, on the reverse strand, counting down.
ACCATCTCACACCAGTTAGAATGGCGATCATTCAAAAGTCAGGAAACAACAGGTGCTGGAGAGGATGTGGAGAAATAGGAACACTTTTACACTGTTGGTGGGATTGTAAACTAGTTCAACCATTATGGAAAACAGTATGGCGATTCCTCAAGGATCTAGAACTAGATGTACCATATGACCCAGCCATCCCATTACTGGGTATACACCCAAAGGATTATAAATTATGCTGCTATAAGGACACATGCACACGTATGTTTATTGCAGCACTATTCACAATAGCAAAGACTTGGAATCAACCCAAATGTCCATCAGTGACAGATTGGATTAAGAAAATGTGGCACATATACACCATGGAATACTATGCAGCCATAAAAAAGGATGAGTTTGTGTCCTTTGTAGGGACATGGATGCAGCTGGAAACCATCATTCTTAGCAAACTATCACAAGAACAGAAAACCAAACACCGCATGTTCTCACTCGTAGGTGGGAACTGAACAATGAGATCACTTGGACTCGGGAAGGGGAACATCACACACCGGGGCCTATCATGGGGAGGGGGGAGGGGGGAGGGATTGCATTGGGAGTTATACCTGATGTAAATGACGAGTTGATGGGTGCAGCACACCAACATGGCACAAGTATACATATGTAGCAAACCTGCACGTTGTGCACATGTACCCTACAACTTGAAGTTTAATAATAATAAATAAATTAAAAAAAAAAAAAAAAAAAAGAAAAATAAAAACCTGTATAGCCTTCTCTCCATCAATTAAGAAAACTCCAACCTCTTTTCTAGGTGCTTTTGCTTGCGGAGACTCCCTTACTCTGAATGAGATTTTCTTCTTTTTTTTTAACTGACAAAATTAAAAATCCATCAGGAGGCATTTCTCAGTGTGAGAGGCCTCAAAAAGGCAACAGAAAATCTACTTTCTTTACTGGAGATATTTCTGCTATGATGTTGATTCTCAGCCTATTTCAAGAAGAACTAGGTGCCCCACGGTACTAATTATAAACTACATTATTCTTTATGACTAAATATTCAGCTTGAATTTGACCCATCTTGGCACCAAACCTAAATCTCTGCCAGCTAAAGAATAGTTGGGTGAATTCATGGGTGAATTCTTCCCCAGAAGACACTGCTAAAAGGATAGTAGCTCGGAGGCTACAGCACAGGCTCTGAGATCAGGATCAACTCCCTCTCAGTTCTGCATCTTTGGGAACATTTCCTAAAGTTCCTTTGCCTTAGTTTCCCCACAGGCAGATAAGATTAATACTGATGAAAACACCTCAGTCACCTTATAATAAAGTATTTGGCACAAGGAAGCACTCAAAAACCATCAGTAATTGCTCTAAAATCGCGTGTTCAATAGGCTATGAATTAAGCTAACTTGTCACAATTCCTCCTAACATCACTTCCACATTTCTCTTGATTATATTAACAACTTCATAGAATCATTCCTCTGTAATAGTTTGGTGGAAGAATCTGCTGTATAAATAAATGCAGGTTATTGAGACATTTTGGAAAGCTCACGTCTCTTCCATCTGACAGCACCTCTGTTCAGAAAAGTGGGAATCTGGCTCTATGAGGATATGCATTCATGAGCTCTTGATTGAAAGGGTCAATTTCAGAAATCTCTCAGAGTTGGAGGTCTTAGGCCTGAGCCTATTAAGATGAATAACTCCCCCAGAGTAACTCATCAATGCGGAGACTTCAGCAGTTAAATTCCCTAGACGAAGTCTCATGTTCTCACTCAGCACACTAACCCATGCAGATAAATTATCTCATCCACAACTTCAATTTTTGATTCAACTAAAACATACATGCATATAAAGATAAGTCTTCAAGTAAGCCAGACACATGGTAGTAGGAAGTATGTTTGCTTAGAGTCCCATGAATCAGTATTAGAATCCTTCTCTAACCTATGAGATTTTGGGCAAATTACGCTCTCTCAATCTCAGCTTTCATATATGAAAAATGGGGATAAAAATACCTGCCTCACAACATTTACTTTGTGAATTCAAGACAAAATATTTCAAGCTCTCAATACAGCTCTTGACAAAAAATGGATTTTAAATACATGATTGTTACTATTATTATTACTGTTATGTAGATTTTAAAAATAATGTATTTATGTGATTTCCTTATTCATGAGGAACTGTTGGATGGATATAGTTATGATGAAGTTGGGAATGGCAGAATAAAAAGGAACGTGATCCCATTAAAAAAAAATACGGAGGAATTAAAGTTGAGAGGACAGACATAAATTTGTCTTTATGTGCCTTTAGATTAAACATCAAAGACCTTTTGAGAATCTGATAAAACCTAAGAACCCCATCTCCACAAAAACAAATCCACACATAAATATACAAAATTGTACGGCCCTAAGAACTCCAGGATATGTACTACTAGAACATAGACCAGTGTTTTATACTCTGTGCATCCCAACCCACTAATAAGTAAAAGTAATTTAAGTTTGATGAGAATTTTTTAAATAAATACATATCATATCTATGTTTATAGAAAAGAATATAATGAAAATATTAGAAGGCATCATATATGAGAATTATTTCATCAATTTGTGTTACAGTTTGTATGTATGCATATATGTATGTGCATCTGTACAAATTTATTAGCACACCAGATCACAAGATTGAGTACACTTTTTCCATAGTTCATAGTCAAAAACATTTGAGATACACTGTTTAGCTAGTGTGATAATTACAGATACTTACTTCCAAGACTAGGTTTCTGTCATAAGCACTCACTCACTATTTGAACTCTCCTGCAATGAACTGCTTAAGAAATATCCAGACTTTCCTCTCAACACTCAGACTTAATTAAGCTATGAACTCAAAGATAATCGTGACTGTTATTAAATAGCAGGCCTGTTATTGTAAGAAATGTAATGTTCTGTTGAACAATGTAGAGCTACAACTTGAGGATATCAGTGTGTTAGAAATCCTATTTTTAAAAAACCATGAAGATCCAAATGATTTGTAGCACAATGCAACTGCTGTGTCACAATAAGATTTTAAGATTTAACAGACACTCTTCTGTTTTACATGAGGAACAAACAAGGAAGCACTCAAGGAATCTGGATCATCATCTGAAACTTCTGTAAACACTGTGAGAAGAGCTTGGGGAAGAAGAGACATCGAGCTCTTTTCAAACATAACCATGGAATGTGAAATCACCCTACCAAAAGGAGCCTCTCATCTATATAAAAATGAGAAAAAACCAGGCCAAAAAAAAAAAAATTTCTCTTCAAGTTAAAATAAGAAGAATCAAAAGGTAAGGCTGAGTCCTGGGAAGTATGTTATATAAATATACAACACAAGAGAGACCATTATGTTAAGAAGGCACTACCAAGAATTATAGCTGCTTTCCTATTTACATGACAATCTACCTATGACAAAAATTTTCCACCCTTTCTCTTATTCCCTAGACTTTTAACAAAATATCATGCTCATACTCTTCTCCATCATTTAAAACTCAATACACTGGCATCCTCACTACAATGCCTTACCTTTGAAATGTATGCCATGTAAACTTATAGCCAAAACATTGTGGAATAAGGAGTGCAGATTAGAAAACTTTTTAATTTCAGTGCTTGTCCTAATACTGTTAATAAAAAGATTGAAAAGTATATTTCTGGGCAGGCACAGTGGCTCACGCCTGTGATCCCAGAACTTTGGAAGGCTGAGGCAGGCAGATCATTTGAGTCCAGGAGTTCGAGACCAGCCTTGGCAACATAGAGAAATCCTGTCTCTACTAAAAATACAATAAATTAACCAGGAAGGATGGTGCACACATGTAGTCCCTGCTATTTGTGGGGGCTAAAGCGGGAGGATCTCTTGAGCCCAGGAGGTCAAGGCTGTAGCGATGGTGCCGCTGCACTCCAGCTTGGGTGACAGTGAGACCATGTCTCAACAAAGAAAGATACATTTCTTCCAAATTCCCTAATATTTCCATATTTGGGTATTAGGGACAATCTGGAGATAAATGTGAGAAGCAGGGATCAGAAATGTCCTGAAATCTTTTCAATTCCACTATCAAACCCATGCTGTATAAGGGAAAAATTAGAAGAGGAAATCACAGGGCAATTTGTATTTAAGACTTTCGATTAAAGGGACCCCAAGGTGGCAGCAACCCATCAAGAGACCTATGGTGATAGAGCACTTTTCTAATAAGCAGGTAACATATTGTTTATGCTTCTGATTATCTTCATCAATGTTTTCCCAATATAGCAGCAATGAAAAAATCTCTATGGCTTTATAAGAACTCTAGACAATGTAAATGATGGTCATAATGTCTTAATGTAACTAGCATTTTTTTATTACTTCACTTGAGTCAGCAGTTCAGAACTGATACAAGCCTAAAAAATAAAACTAGTGTAGCAGAAGGTAGAGGGAATATTATTAGCACAAATTCTAGCATAGAGTATGGTCATAATCACTTTGAAAGTAGCATCTCTTCTAAAACAAAGGGGCACTGAGAGATTGAACACTGGCAGGAGCCACTGCACCAGTTAATTAAAGATACTCTGAATTAAAATTTGGCCATACTTCCAACCTGCAAAACATGAAGGAATAATATCTTGTCCCTCCCAAGGAGAACTCAAAGAATATTTTTTTCAAAAAGAAATAAGAAATTCAAACCTAACAAAATACAAACAACTCCAAATACAAATTGACTCAAATAATCAAAATTTTAAAATAGGATACAAAGTTTATTCAAAATATCAAAGTATTAAAAATATTAAGTATGAAAATATTAAACCAGCAACAGATTAAAAACAATAAACATTTCCAACAAAAGAATAACATGCCCCAAAATTATAGGGGTGCATCCCACCACCAAGATAATAAGCACATAGTAGTAACAGAGATAAACTGCTGACAGAAGGGCAAGAACAGAGAGAGAGACCCTCTCTGAGGCATGATGTAAAATAAATACCTAAAGCTGAGGGTGGAACAGACATTTAGAATAACTCCCTGGCAAACTCACCAATGAGGCTGAAGCCCAGGAAGCACTGACAGTAATGAAAGGAATGATAAATCCCTCAATTCCTGACTAGACTGACTGAAAATTCCACATTAAAGTCCCAGCAAAAAAACATGTGGACAAGAAGACATGTGTCCTGCCATCAAGAAGATTTAAACTCATTATATATTTAGAGAACCGTCATAGTCCTTCGGGGCTACAATAACAGAATACCATGAACTGGGTGGCTTGTAAACAACAAAAACTTATTTTTCACAATTCTAGAGGCTCGAAAGTTTATCAAGCTCCTGGCAGATTCAGTGTCTGATGACAGCCCACTCACTCATTCATAGGCAGCTGTCTTTTCCCTGTGTCCTCACATGATGGAAGGAACAAGGGAGAACCCTGCAGTCTCTTTTATAAGAGCACTAATCCCATTCATGAGGGTCTACCCTTATCACTTAATCAGCTCCCAAAGGCCCCACTCCCAAATACCATCACACTGGGGATTAGATTTCAACATATGAATATGGAGCGAGGGGGGGACACAAACATTTAGTATATTGCAAGAACTATTTGTCTTGATATTTCATGATGTAAGGTAAGTTCTCTTCCGCTGCTCCTGTGGACAGTACCTCTTGCTGGTGGTGTCATGGTGGCTGAGGTTGTCTGTTATGAAGCAAAACGGAGACAAGAAGGGGCCTCTTTTTTGGCTGTATTCAGTTACAGGAGTCCTACAACAGTGTTGCTCATACTACAATGTGTTAAAGAAGTTAATTAAATAGTCCTCTCAGCATTCACTCATAATCTTCTCTGGAACCAGAACTTAAACAAGCATCCTGAGTGACGGAAACACTTTCATGGAGGGAGGACCAGATATTTTGAGAACATTTTATGTCTATAGTAAAAGAGAAGAGAAAACAGGAATACCAGGATAATTCTTGCTAGCTCAACCTACGCAACTAAATTTCTGGCAAATAGTAATGTTATAGAGGCAGAGCTGGCTTCATGGGTCTATGACTTATACCAGTATGCAGATTGTTACGTCTGGTTTAATTGCTTGTCTCTTGCCATACTGAAATTCTTAACAATTTTTGAATGACCCCATATTTTTATTTCATACTAAGCCAACAAAATATATAGCCAGTCCTAAATTGTAACAGAAAGCTGAATGTGATAGCACTACAAAATTCCCTGCCTGCTAAAATACGGTTATTCTAGACTTTTGTTCATCTCTATGAACAATGCTTTCAAGGTTATATTGTCAATGTAGTGTAGGTATAGCATTTCCTACATTCTACCTGACAACATAATTTCAGTTTTCCTAATAATGATAATTTTCTCAGAAACATTCAGGTGATCACTCAAGGGGTACAGAAGCTAATCTAAGCTGTAGGCTACCAGTCCTTGGAAAGCTTCTATGTGAATTCTATAGAACTTCTGCTAGACTCCAAAGGTTCTGCAAAAGCACCAGGACATCTTTAGGTTCTTATTCTCCCACCTTTTCTTGAAAAGCCTCAGGTACAAAGGAAAACAAACATTCTCCCATAATCTAGAGATGTTCCTCCAGTGATAACGTACTGAATGGGATTAGTGCTCTTATAAAAGAGACTGCAGGGTTCTCCCTTGTTCCTTCCATTATGTGAGGACACAGTACTGTGATAGAAGAAATGGGAAAGTAGGGCAACAAACACGGACTAATACAGTGTTGAAATCAAATTTAAAAATGTAGAGATGAATCTGTATGTTTCACATTTTATTTGGGATACAAGAATTGTAATTCATGGCATAAACACAGACTGGCTAGTCTTTGGTATATCCAAAAAACAAAGAGAAGTTTGATGATTTTATAAAAAGGAGAAATGTTATGTGTTGATCTTCCAGAAAGTTAATTGGCACTAGCAAATTTAGGGGGAGCTTACAACTTCTGATTGCTGAGTGACAGGAGTAGGTAAAACTAGTCTAAGAGTTGTAATAAGTCTTTAGATATAACTGGTTTCAGGGCACAGCAGGCAGTTTCAGCAGCCAGGTTTGCCGAGACTTACATTGCTGGAGCAATGTTTCCTGTGCCCTGAATGCCTTTTCTCCTGTTTTCTCCACTCTGTTTTAGTTGAATATGACAAGAACGATTCAATTCATATGATCAATTTTCACAAAGGTCATAGCCATTCAAATGGGCCTGTGAAAGTGAATAAATCAGTAGTTAAAGAAAATAAAGCAGTATATCTATAGTTAATCTTATGCAAAGCTGATGAGGGCAAGTGAAAGAAGGCTTCCTAGGAAATAGAAATTCTATAACAAAGCTTTCTATTCCTAGAAAACAGAAATTCTGTAATGAAGAAAACAGAAATAGAAATTCCCAGGGAACAGAAATTCTATAACAAAGCTTTCAATCCAACTTTCTAGCTAAATGCTTTTGGAGTAGGTATTCAAGCCTCCCCTCATGTAATGAGATTTGACTGTAGATGATAAGCTTGAGTCAGGTGGGCACTGAATGAGAGGTGTCCACTCACCTGAGCAGGAGTTTGTCAGCAATTTCCCATAAAATACAGAAAGTATAGATATATATGGTCATAAAAATTCATTTGGAAGAAATAAATGAGAAATCTGTGAGATAAGTTTGAAGGGTTAAAATGTCAGACATTATTTGGAAATCACAAAATCATTGTTTTCTTGATAATTAGAAAGTAAATGCAGGGTTAAATAATTACTCATTTACATCTAAGATAACTTAGGCTCATTTTCTCCTTTATTGAAATAATACCTGCAGTGATAGATACTTCCAGAAGTATGAGATACATGTGTATTTGTACATATTTTTCCCAGAGCTTATTATTTTGCATATTACCAATACATACAGATGTTGTAAAAGAACTAAGAGCAAATATGGCAAAGGCAGATAATGAAGGGGTAAAATTAACGTTTAAAATCGAATTCTCAACAATCAGTGACAATAAAGGTAAATGATAAGTAAAATTGTATATTTCAGTAATATAGGCATATAAAAGAAGATAGCTTTTGAAAGATTGAATTACCCTCATCCATTCTGAAGAAAAAAATTAAGTTTTATTATACATAGATGCTATGGAGTGGAACTCAATTGTGGGTGATCATAAAAGTATCTTTTATTTGCTGTCCCAAGCATCTGGAAGTGTAACAAATCCCAAGATGGGGCTGCAGAGCCTCTTTTAAAAGGGTATCATCTGTTTGAAATCCACATAGTCACATGGAATGAAGGCCAATGACTGGGGTCTCATGAAAAAACTAGCTATTTGACTATTTTCTCAGATGAGGATAATACTAGGAAAATGAGAATCTACCTGAAAAGTTACCCCATTTGGAAAACTAATCAGAGAGCTGGGCAGGTATAGGGTATTTGTCTCTAAGCTACCAGAGATATATTTTTAACTGACTCATAACCACTAAAATCTGCTGTATTATTAGAGGAAGTACTTGTATGAGAGAAAATAGGAAGTGGTGGGGTGGGGGGGTGGTGGGTAGGGGAGAATTGAGTAAGGCTAGAAGAGCTGCCAATATGCAGTGCGAGTCTCAGGGAAGGATGAATGCTGTGCAATCTAAGGAAGATCCAGCAAGGCCATCACAGATCTCTCAAGCCAAAGTTGGCTGTCAGAGTGTTCTTATCTCCCAGGAACATAACTGTTTTAATATTCCTATGTCATGCAGTCACTGACTGCAAGTAGCCCATTGAAAGGGCAGCCATGGTGCCTCATATAATATACCTGTATCACATGCCAGGACAACTTGGGCATATCTACTTCACTGAGTGTTGGAGAATATTTTTCCATGTTTCTGTGAGCCACTTCAATAGCAAGTCTGCCCCATCCTCTACTTTCCTGGCTTAAGCGTAAAGCCCTTTGCCCCAAGAAAGTGCTCCCAAGTCAAAAACTTCTAACAAGACTATTAAGACCCCTGCTGAACAGATTTTCCTGGACTCATGTGTGCCCAGCCTAACTACTGCAGCCTTAATCTGATGATTATAGAGGATGGGTGCAGCTAAGCTGGGCCCATTACAGAAAAAAACAGAGCTCAATGGCAAAATGTACATCACTGATTGAGCATAAATCCTCAATACCATATAGAACACACCCAAACATGTCTACTCATCAAAACTACCTGCGGAGATTTATTTTTAATACAGATGCTCCCCATCCCTCTAATATACACTAAATCTAGACTCTTCAGAAGTGGAAGTCAGTAAGTCAAAAGCTAGATATACTGAAATTAATTCCTGTGTGAATTGATTAGCTGGCTTGGAAGGAAATTCTATAAATCCTTTTCAGCAGCAGCAATATTTTGGAATAATGCCTTAGTTCTCATTTCCTAGTCATGTTATAATTATATTTGATACTAGTCTTTATCTCAATGACTAAGAAAGAGCTTGCTTTCCCAGCAATAGATATTTGAGTCTCTTTCAACTGCAAATAATAGAGGTCTAACATCTTGACCTTCATGCCAATAGACTAACAAAATGAAAGCATTGAAACTAAATGCTGCTAAACTAATAGAATATATTGTTAACCTAGTGTCCACCAATTTAATGGAATTTCAAGATATTTACCCAAGTATGTGTAATTACTCTTGTGATTCATTTGCCTTTTGTGAACACACTGTTTTAAAAGTTTAAAAAAAAAGATAGATGAGAAAAACAGTCCACCTAAAATTAGAATCCCAGCACCATAAACATATACATTTTGTTTCTCTGGTCACACAAGTACAAGAATTCCCCACAAACTCCAAAATAATCATTATATTGATATTTCATTAACACTCACTGACCTGAAATAGCTTCAGGAAAATGTAACACCATTTTTAACACCCAAAGTACACAAATAGCTTATACTTCATTGAATCTCCTCATAATTCAACAGTGATCTAAACAGAAATTCATTACAGACACACAAGAAATGCAGAGAAAATAATAAAATCCCAGTAATTTATGAGATGTAGTAAAAGGAGAAATCTGTATATGATGATGAAAAGAGAGAACCACATGCCTCATATATAGCTAGTTAGTATAATCTGAATGGTTCATCAGATTTTTAGATTAGTATCATTTATTTGTTGAGCTAAAAGGAAGAAGCTGAAGCAAAATCAACATAGAGAGTTTATTTGGGACAAGATTGAGGACTGTGGCCTGGGACGCACTTCCAATGTGCCTTGGGAAGTGCTCTGGCAAACAAAGGAGGGACTCAAGTTTTTAATGAAAAACAAGGCAAATCAGCAGATGGGACAACTATAAAAGTAGTTCATCAGGAATTCTCACTGGTTTACAGAAGTAACTTTGATTAGCAATTGGCTCTACATTGTTAAATTACAGAGTAAGAGTTATGGTGGTAAGAGTATGGTATTTTATGGCTACTTGGTATTTATTAGTAGCCACAAAATGCTCACACAGCAAGTGGTTTCAAGAGGTAATTACTCAGTTCAATGGGGAGTGAGATTTTTTTCATTTTAAATGCCTCTCTGGGACTAAGAATGTGAAGGAGTTCTATTGCTCAGATAATTTTTTTCTTTCTCACATTCAATATTTATTCAACAGATGCTTATTGAATGCATAGATGGTGAAAGATAAAATGAAAAAAATTCAGTGGTATGCAATATCAAAGAAACTGTGTGACAGCATGATTAAAACACCAGCTTGGAGCCAGACATACAGGGATTCAAATTTCCTATCTTCCATGAACTAGCTGTGTAATCTTGGGAAATAACTTAGATTCTCTGAGTTTCAAAGTTGTTTTGTGTGTGTGTGTGTGTGTGTGTGTGTAAATTGGTGACAATCATAGCTACTTTGTAGGTTGCCTAGGAAAACTAAATGAGCTAATAAGCCCAAAATAAAATACCAACTACTACTCTTTACATGTGATAAATGTTATTGCTGGTCTCTCTCTTTTCTACTAAGAAGTATCATGTATTTAGTTCTAGTTTCATAGGTGTTTGCATTTATGTGTGATCAGAACATAAAATATTTTTCCTACTAGACCTACAAATCTAAATAACTTCTGTCTCCTGTATTAACATCTTGACTTTTACAGAAGTGTGCTTGCATAGAGAAAAAAGTAAAAACACGAAGCCATAGACAGGAATTCTCTAAGTCTAACCACAGGTCCTGAGTAACATTAAAGAATATATAAATTGTCAACATCCAGTTTATACACTAGTGAAATTCAGAGCTCAAAAACTTTTGCCACCTACCTACAAGATAAGTTTATTAAATCTCCCTATCAAACTTACGGTTTTAATCAATTTTGCTGCTCTTCTTTGCAAATAATCACATTTCATGGTTTTAATACATTACATAATAGTACAAAACATTCTCTTAGCTGACAATAGACCAATTAGCAGCTTCCCTAATGCATCCCTGCAAAGGAAGTGAAATTAACAGAATATGACATTCATAGAGGCTATATCAGGAGCATCTGAAGATAGGCCGAAGAGAAAGGACTTGGATGATATGATCTGAGAGACACAATCAAGGACTCGTTGCCCAAAAGCATGTCTTTCCACCATGTGTTGATGTGTAAGTCTTAACATTTCACTGTTTCAGGGAATTTATTTTTTGATAAGCCATTGATTAAAGTATTACATACATACAGAGAATCACATGGACAGCACATTGAATTTTCACACAGTAAACCCACCCATGTAACCATCACCAAGTTCCAGTAATAGAACATTATCAGCACCCTGAAGCACTGCTCCCACCCCTGGGGTTTAGATATCAGTTCATCTCCCTTTCCCCAAACTTGGCCATTACCTCACTTCTATCACCATAGATTAGTTTTTGAACTCTAACCAAATGGAAGTATACAAAATAATTATTTTAACTTTTAATATATGTTATGTTTCTGAGATTCATCCATGCTATTCTATAACTGCAGTTCAGCCATTTTATTGCCATATAGAATACATAGTACAAATCTGCCATCATATAATTAGCTATTATACTATTGCTTGCTGTATACTTAGATCATTTCCAAAATGGAATGGTTCTGTGTATGTCTTTGGGTGCACATAAGTATGTGTTTCCATTGGTTATATACCTAAGAATAGAACTATAGAATCTTTGGATATGCTTATGTCCAATTGTAGTTAATATTGCCAGTCTTCCAAAATGATTATATTAATTCACTCTCTTGCCAGCCGTGTCTGAGATTTTTAGCTGGTCATCATTTTTGCCAATTCTTGTTATTATCAGTGTGTAACCACTATAGTGTGTATATAGGGTTTCTTGATGTGATTTAAATTTTTATTTCACTGATGAGTAATAATGTTGAGCACCTATTATGTTAATGACCTCCAAATTTCCTCTTTTGTGAAGTGCTGTTAAAGTCTTTTGCCTATTTTTCTATTGGGTTTTGTATCACTTTTGTATTAGCTTTAAAGAGTTCCTAAAATAGACTAGAAACAAGTCCTTTGTTAGATATGTTCTGAACTCAATTGTGTCCCTCAAAATTCATATATTAAAGTCCTAATCCCAGTACCTTAGAATGTGACTGTATTTGGAGAAAGGGCCTTTAAAGAAGTAATTAAGGTTAAATAAGGCCTTTAGGATAGTGTCCTAGTCCAGTATGATTGGCGTCCTTACAAGAAGAGGAAAACACCATAGATGCTTGTGCCCAAAGAAAAGGTCGTGTGAGGATACAGTGAGGCAGCCATCTGCAAGCCAAAATGAGAGTCTAGAGGAGAAGCCAATCCTACTGATACCTTGATCTCAGCCTTCTAGCCTCCAAAACTATGAGAAAATAAACTTCTGTTATTTAAAGCCACCAGTCTGTGTGTGTGTGTGTGATTTTTTTTTTTTTTAGGGCAGTCCTAGCAAATACAATGTACACATTAGAAAGATCTTCCTGTAATCTTCTGTGACTTACTGTTCCTCTCTTTCTTTCTCTCGCTCTTTCTATGCTATCTTTTTAAAAACAAAAGTTCTTGATTTTAATGTGGTATTTTTTTCCTTTTTGGGTTCTGCTTTTTGTTATCTGCTTAAGAAAATTTAGCTGCCAAAATTCGAGCATATATTCTCTTAAGTTTTCTTCTAGAAGCATTTTTATTTTCCTTCACATTTTAATCTACAGTCCTCAGAAGCTAATATTTTAATACAGTGGAAAATAGAGATCAAGATTTATTTTTCTCATAGATAAACAAGTGGTGTTGCAACTCTGGTGAAAAGACTCTCCTTTTGCCTACTGTTCTACAGTGTTGCTTTATAAATCAAATAAACTTATTGTAGAAATAAGTTTATTACTCATCCTTCCAATCAGTTGTACTGATCTATTTACCTAGATTTGTGCCAAGACCAAACTGTCTGAATTACTGTACTTTTAAAATAAGTCTTTGTTTCTGTTATGTAAGTTCATGAAATTTTTACTTTTAAATAATTTTCTTGGCTATTCTTGAATCTTTAATTCCCTTATGTTTTAGAAATAGTTTGTCAATTTCTATAAAAATACTTCCTGGGGTCAAATTGAATCTATAGATTCAATATCTCAATTTGAGATATCTTTAATGGAAAGGGTCATCTAAGCCATAAATATAGAGTCCTCCTTCATTAATTTAGGTTATCTTTAATTTCTTTCAAGACCCTGTGTAGCTTTTTGTGTTGACCCCTTAAATTCCCTATTATATATATTCCTAGACAGTTTATATCTTTTGATGCTATTGTAAAAGATATAGTTTAACTTTGTGTCTTAATTTATTGTTGCTAAAATATAGAAGTTTAAAAAGGTAGGCTTCTTATGTAGTAACTTTTCTAAATCCAACTATTAGCTTGAATAATTCATCTGTTATTTATGCTGCTCTTTCTCATTATACAAGTATGTAATTTGTGAAGAAAAATTTTTATATTTCCTGTTGAAAGCTTTTCAGTTATATCTTTTTTTCCTTTCCAACTTGCACTGACTAGGCTAAGTTCTCTATTACAATGTTTAATTTAATTAGTAAAAGCAACGTTTTCCCAGTCTAGGGGTGAGAAGAGAAATCTTTCAATATTCTATCGTTAAAGTATGCTATTTGCTTTAGATCTATTGTAGATATTCAAATTAAGGAAATTGCCTGCTATTTCTAATTTGCTTACATATTTCATCATAAATTATATCAAATGCTTTCCATTTCTCTGTTGAGATTATCATATTGCTTCTCTCCCTTCATCTGTTAATGTAATGAACTCTATTGATTGATAGAATTATAGTGATTTCTTTTAGATGTTAAACTAGTTTTGTCTTCCTAAATAAGTTGCGTGTTTTTTCATGTATTATCCTATTTATAGATTGCTGAATTCAATTTGATTTTTTTTTATTATACTTTAAGTTCTAGGGTACATGTGCACAACGTGCAGGTTTGCTACCTATGTATACTTGTGCCATGTTGGTGTGCTGCACCCATCAACTCGTCAGCACCCATCAACTCCTCATTTACATCAGGTATAACTCCCAATGACATCCCTCCCCCTTCCCCACTCTTCCCCCTCCCCCTCCCTCCTCCCCATAATAGGCCCTAGTGTGTGATGTTCCCCTTCCAGAGTCCAAGTGATCTCATTGTTCAATTCCCACCTATGAGTGAGAACATGCGGTGTTTGGTTTTCTGTTCTTGTGATAGTTTGCTGAGAATGATGGTTTCCAGCTGCATCCATGTCCCTACAAAGGACACAAACTCATCCTTTTTTATGGCTGCACAGTATTCCATGGTGTATATGTGCCACATTTTCCTAATCCAGTCTGTCACTGATGGACATTTGGGTTGATTCCAAGTCTTTGCTATGGTGAATAGTGCTGCAATAAACATACATGTGCATGTGTATTTATAGCAGCATGATTTATAATCCTTAGGATATATCCCCAGTAATAGGATGGCTGGGTCAAATGGTATTTCTAGTTCTAGATCCCTGATGAATCGCCACACTGTTTTCCACAATGGTTGAACCAGTTTACAATCCCACCAACAGTGTAAAAGTGTTCCTATTTCTCCACATCCTCTCCAGCACCTGTTGTTTCCTGACTTTTTAATGATTGCCATTCTAACTGGTGTGAGATGGTGTCTCATTGTGGTTTTGATTTGCATTCCTCTGATGGCCAGTGATGATGAGCATTTTTGCATGTGCCTGTTGGCTGTATGAATGTCTTCTTTTGCGAAGTGTCTGTTCATATCCTTTGTCCACTTTTTGATGGGGTTGTTTGTTTATTCTCATAAATTTGTTTGAGTTCTTTGTAGGTTCTGGATATTAGCCCTTTGTCAGATGAGTAGATAGCAAAACTTTTCTCCCATTCTGTAGGTTGCCTATTCACTCTGATGGTAGTTTCTTTTGCTGTGCAGAAGCTCTTTAGTTTAATGAGATCCCATTTGTCAATTTTGGCTTTTGTTGCCATTGTTTTTGGTGTTTTAGACATGAAGTCCTTACCGATGCCTATGTCCTGAATGTATTACCTAGGTTTTCTTCTAGGGTTTTTATGGTTTTAGGTCTAACATTTAAGTCTCTAATCCATCTTGAATTAATTTTTGTATAAGGAGTAAGGAAAGGATCCTGCTTCAGCTTTCTACTTATGGCTAGCCAATTTTCCCAGCACCATTTATTAAATAGGGAATTCTTTCCCCATTTCTTGTTTCTCTCAGGTTTGTCAAAGATCAGATGGCTATAGATGTGTGGTATTATTTCTGAGGACTCTGTTCTGTTCCATTGGTCTATATCTCTGTTTTGGTACCAGTACCATGCTGTTTTGGTTATTGTAGCCTTGTAGTATAGTTTGAAGCCAGGCAGCGTGATGCCTCCAGCTTTGTTCTTTTGACTTAGGATTGTCTTGACAATGCGGGCTCTTTTGTGGTTCTATATGAACTTTAAAGCAGTTTTTTCCAATTATGTGAAGAAACTTATTGGTAGCTTGATGGGAATGGCATTGAATCTATAAATTAACTTGGGCAGTATGGTCATTTTCATGATATTGATTCTTCCTATCCATGAGCATGGTATGTTCTTCCATTTGTTTGTGTCCTCTTTTATTTCACTGAGCAGTGGTTTGTAGTTCTCTTTGAAGAGGTCCTTTACATCCCTTGTAAGTTGGATTCCTAGGTATTTTATTCTCTTTGAAGCAATTGTGAATGGAAGTTCATTCATGATTTGGCGCTCTGTTTGTCTTTACTGGTGTATAAGAATGCTTGTGATTTTTGCACATTAATTTTGTATCCTGAGACTTTGCTGAAGTTGCTTATTAGCTTAAGGAGATTTTGGGCTGAGATGATGGGGTTTTCTAAATATACAATCATGTCATCTGCAAACAGGGACAATTTCACTTCTTCTTTTCCTAACTGAATACGCTTTCTTTCTTTCTCTTGCCTGATTGCCCTAGCCAGAACTTCCAACACTATGTTGAATAGGAGTGGTGAAAGAGGGCATCCCTATCTTGTGCCAGTTTTCAAAGGGAATGCTTCCAGTTTTTGCCCATTCAGTATGCTATTGGCTGTGGGTTTGTCATAAATAGCTCTTATGATTTTGAGATATGTTCCATCAATACCGAATTTATTGAGAGTTTTTAGCATGAAGGGCTGTTGAATTTTGTCAAAGGCCTTTTCTGCATCTATTGAGATAATCATGTGGTTTTTGTCTTTGGTTCTGTTTATATGCTCGATTACGTTTATTGATTTGCGTATGTTGAACCAGCCTTGCATCCCAGGGATGAAGCCAACTTGATCATGGTGGATAAGCTTTTTGATGTGCTGCTGGAGTTGGTTTGCCAGTATTTTATTGAGGATTTTTGCATCGATGTTCATCAGGGATATTGGTCTAAAATTCTCTTTTTTTGTTGTGTCTCTGTCAGGCTTTGGTATCAGGATAATGTTGGCCTCATAAAATGAGTTAGGGAGGATTCCCTCTTTTTCTATTGATTGGAATAGTTTCAGAAGGAATGGTACCACCTCCTCCTTATACTCTGGTAGAATTTGGCTGTGAATCCATCTGTCCTGGACTTTTTTTCAGTTGGTAGGCTATTAATTATTGCCTCAATTTCAGAGCCTCCTATTGGTCTATTCAGGGATTCAAGTTCTTCCTGGTTTAGTCTTGGGAGAGTGTAAGTGTCCAGGAAATTATCCATTTCTTCTAGGTTTTCTAGTTTATTTGCATAGAGGTGTTTATAGTATTCTCTGATGGTAGTTTGTATTTCTGTGGGGTCGATGGTGATATCCCCTTTATCATTTTTTATTGCGTCTGTTTGATTCTTCTCTCTTTTCTTCTTTATTAGTCTTGCTAGTGGTCTATCGATTTTGTTGATCTATTCAAAAAATCATCTCTTGGATTCATTGATTTTTTGGAGGGTTTTTTGTGTCTCTATCTCCTTCAGTTCAAATCTGATCTTAGTTATTTCTTGCCTTCTGCTAGCTTTTGAATGTGTTTGCTCTTGCTTCTCAATTTGATTTTTTAATACAATTTTTGCACCTGTGCTCATGAGAGTGATTAACCTGCAATTTTTCTTTTATGTAACACCATCATCCTGGTTTTGATGTTAAGTTTATGCTAGCTTCATAAAACAAATAGTACTCCTTTATTTTTTCTATTACCTGAAAAAAAATCTGTAAGATTAATGGTATTTCTGCCTTCAATGTTTATTATAATTGACTGGTAAAGCCATCTGGGTATGAAGTTTTCTCTAAGAAATGGGAAGTTTTGTTATTATGAATTTAAATGTTAATAGATTTCGTATTTTTTCCTATTTCAGGTTTGACATGTTGTGAGTTTTATTCTCAGAATGTATCCATTTTATCTTCCTTTTCAAACTAGTGAGGAGGCTGGTCACAAGACGGCCAACTAGAAGCAGCTATGCCACTCTCACAGAGAGAAATAGAATAAATGAATAAATATAGCACTTTCAACTGAACATCCAAGTACATGCACTGGAATTTACCAATGAAACAACTCGACCCATGGAGTATGGAGAAAAGCAAGGCAGGATGACCACCCAGAGTGACACAGAGTCAAAGGAGTCTCCCCTGCCCAGGGAAGCAGTGAATGAGTGAGCGACCCTGGGGACTTTAAAATAACAAAGATCAAAAAAAGACAAGAGCATTATGTAATGGTAAAGAGTTCAATTCAAGAAGAAAGCCTAACTATCCTAAATATGTATGTACCCAACACAGGAGCACCCAGATTCATAAAGGAATTTCTTAAAGACCTACCAAGAGACAGACTCCCGCACAACAATAGTGGGAGACTTCAACACTCCACTGACAGTATTAGATTATTGAGGCAGAAAATTAACAAAAATATTCAGTGCCTAAACTCATCACTGGATCAAATGAACCTAATAGACATCTACAGAACTGTTTACCCCAAAACAACAGAATACACATTCTGCTCATTGCCACATGGCACACACTATAAACCACCCAATTGGACATTAAGCAATCCTCAGCAAACACAAAAGAACTGAAATCATAACAAACCCTCTCTCGAACCACAGGACAATAAAAATAGAAATCACAATCAAGAAAATTGCTCAAAATTATACAACTTCATAAAAATTAAGTAATCTACTCCTGAGTGACTTTTAGATAAATAATAAATTTAAGACAGAAATCAAGAAGTTATTTGAAACTAATGAGAACAAAGACACAGCATACCAGAATTACTGGGAAACTGCTAAGGCAGTGTTAAGTGGGAAATTTATAGTACTAAATGTCCATCTAAAAATGCTAGAAAGATCTCAATTTGCCAAGCTAACATCGCAACAAAAAGAACTAGAGAAGCAAGAGCAAACCAGCCCCAAACTAGCATAAGATAAGATATAACCAAAATCAGAGTTGAACTGAAGGAGATGGAGACAAGAAAAACCATTCAAAAGATAACAAATCCAAGGGTTGGTTTATTGAAAAAAAAAAAAAATCAAGATAACAGACCATTAGCTGGGCTAATAGAGAAGAAAAGAGAGACGATCTAAATAAACAAAATGAGAAATGGCAAAGGGGATATAAATACTGATCCCACAGAA
The DNA here is from genome assembly GCF_047675955.1 of Chlorocebus sabaeus. NCBI lineage: Eukaryota > Metazoa > Chordata > Mammalia > Primates > Cercopithecidae > Chlorocebus > Chlorocebus sabaeus. The sequence goes on along the minus strand of NC_132916.1, from coordinate 97,008,826 downwards.
ATAGAAATAACCATCAGAGACTACTATGAACATCTATATGCACACAAACTAGAAAATCTAGAAAAAATGGATACATTTCTGAACATATACATCCTGCCAAGACTGAACCAGAAAGAAACTGAATTGCTGAACACACCAATAATGAACTTTAAAATAGAATCAATAATAAGTAGCCTACCAACCACAAAAAGACCAGGACCAGATGGATTCACAGCCAAATTCTACCAGATGTACAACGGAGAGCTGGTATCATTCCTACTGAAACTATTCTAAAAGAATTGAGGAGAAGAAACTCCTCCCTAACTCATTCTATGAGGCCAGCATCACCCTAATACCAAAACCTGGCAGAGACCCACACACACACAAAGAAAACCTCAGGCCAATATCCATGATAAGCATCAATGCAAAAATCCTCGACAAAATATGGACAAACCGAATCCAGCACCATATCGAAAGGCTTATCCACTTTGATCAAGTAGTATTTATCCTTGGGATGCAAGATTGGTTCAACGTATGCAAATCATTAAAGTGATTCATCACATAAACAGAACTAGATAAAAACCACATGTATATTTCAATAGATGCAGAAAAAGTTTTCAATAAATTCAACATCCCTTCATGCTAAAAACACTTAATAAACTAGATATTGAAGGAACATACCTAAAAATAATAAGAGCCATATATGACAAACCTACAGCCAACATCCTACTGAATGGAAAAAAGCTGGAAACATCCCCCTTGAAAACCAGCACAAGACAAAAATGTCCTCTCTTGTCACTCCTCTTCAACATAGTAATGGAAGTCCCGGTCAGAGCAATCAGGCAAGAGAAAGAAATCTCTTTATCTTTGGCATCCAAATACAAAAAGAGAAAGTCCAACTATCCCTGTTTGCAGATGACATGATTCTATATTGAGAAAATTCCACAGTCTCAGCCCAAAATCTCCTTCACCTAATAAACAATTTCAGCAAAGTCTCAGGGATATAAAATCAATGTACGAAAATCACTAGCATTCCTACACATTAACAACACCAAGCTGAACACCAAATCAGAAACACAATCACATTAACAACTGTCACAAAAAGAATAAAATACCTAGGAATGTAGCTAACTAGGAAGGTAAAAGATCTCTACAAAGAGAGTAATAAAATAATATTCAAAGAAATCAGAGATGAAACAAACACATGGAAAAACATTCCATGATCATGGATAGGAAGAATCAATATCATTAAAATGGCCATACTACCCAAAGCAATTTATATGTTACATGCTATCCCATTTAAACACCCAGTGACATTCTTCACAGAGCTAGAAAAATCTCTTTTAAAACTCATATGAACCAAACAAACAAAAAAAGCCCAAATAGCCAAGGCACTCCTAAGCAAAAGAACAAAGCTAGAGGCATCACACTATACAACTTTAAACTATACTACAGGGCTACAGTAGCCAAAACAACTTGGTACTAGTACAAAAACAGACACATGGACTAATGGAACAGAATAGGGAACCCAGAAACAAGGCTGCACAGCTACAACCATTCAATCTTTGACAAAGCTGACAAAAACAAGCAATAGGGAAAGAACTTTATTCAACAAAGGGTGCTGGGATAACTGGCTACCATATGCAGAAGATTGAAACTGGACATCTTCCTTATATTATATACAAAAATCAACTCAAGATGGATTAAAAACTTAAGTGTAAAACCAAAACCTTGGAAAACAACCTAGGCAATACCATCCTGGACATAGGAACTGGCAAAGATTTTATGAGGAAGACACCAAAAGCAATTGCAACAAAAGGAATAATTGGCAAATAGAACCTAATTAAACTAAAGAGCTTCTGCACAGCAAAGGAAACTCAATAAACAGCCTCAGAATAGGAGAAATATTTGCAAACTATGCATCTGACAAAGGTCTAACATCCTACATCTATAAGGAAGTTAAACAAATTTACAAGAAGAAAACAAACAACCTCATTAAGAAGCTGGCAAAAGACATGAACAGACACGTCTCAAAAGATGACATACATTCAGCCAATGAGCATATGAAAATACACTCAACCTCACTGATCATTAGAGAAATGCAAATCAAAACCACAATGAGATACCATCTTACACCAGTCAGAATGGCTATTATTAAAAAGTAAAACAGTAATAATAATAACATGCTGGTGAGGTTGTGGGAAAAAGGAATACTTATATAATGTTGGTGGGGGTGCAAATTAGTTTAACCACTGTGGAAAGCAGTGTGGTGACACTTCAAAGAGCTAAAAATACAGCTACCATTTGACCCAGTAATCCTAGTACTAGGTATATGCCCAAAAGAATATAAATCATTTTACCATAAATACACATGCACAGGTATGTTCACTGCAGCAATATTCATAATAGCAAAGACAAGGAATCAACCTAAATGTCCATCAGTGGTAGACTGGATAAGGAAAATGTACATATGCACAATGGAATGCTATGCAGTCACAAAAAAATAATGAGATCACGTCCTTTGCTTGAACACAGAAGGAGCTGGAGGCCATCATCCTTAGCTAACTAAAGTAGGAAAAGAAAACCAAATACCTCATGTTCTCACTTATAAGTGGGGGCTCTGATGAGAACACATGGACACATAGAGGAGAACAACAGACACTGGGTCCTACCTGAAGCTGGAGGGTGAGAAGAATTCAAGGATCTGGAAAAATAACTAATGGGTGATGAAATAATCTGTACAAGAAACCCCCATGACACAAGTTCATCTATATAACAAATCTGCACATGTACTCCTGAACTTGAAAAAAAAACTGGTTAACATAAAGTTGTTCATAATATCATCTTTTTTTCTCTTTTATTGATATATACAAGTTCACATATCTATGGGGTACCTGTGAGTGTCTGTTACATGCACAGAATGTGTAACTGGGGTATCCATCCCCTTGAATGTTTATTTATTATTTTTATGTGTTGGGATATGATCTCAATTCCTCTTCTAATTACTTTGAAATATACATAAAATTGTTGCTAAATATAGTCACCCTAGTCTCCTATCAAACATTGGAACTTATGTCTGCTATCTACCTGTATGTTTGTACCCATAACTAACCCTTCTTCATGTCCACCTTCCACCTACTCAACCTTCCCAGTCTCTGATATCAATCACTCTGTTCCCTATGTCCATGAGATCAAGTTCATTAGCTCCCACATATGAGTGAGAACATGCACTATCTGTCTTTCAGTGTCAAGCTTATTTCATCCATGTTCTTTCAAATGACATGATTTAATTCTTCATTATGGGCAAATAGTATTCCATTGACCATACTATATTTTATTTATATTTATATTCTATACTATATGTTCTTTATCCATTTGACCATTGATGGACACTTAGGTTAATTCCATATCTTTGCTATATTGTAATTAGTGCTGTGATAAACATGATGTACACTTACGTTAATTCCTCATCTTTGCTATTGTAATTAGTGCTGTGATAATATGTGAGTGCAAGTATCCCTTTGATATACTGATTTCTTTTCCTTTGAATAGATACCCAGTAGCGGGATTGCTGGATCATATGGTAGTTCTTTTATTTTTTGAGAAATCTTCATACTCTTTTTTGTACCGGTTTTACTAATTTACATTCCCACCAACAGTGTATAACAGTTTCCTTTTCTTGACATTCTTGTCAACATCTGTTGTTGTTGTTGTTATCCGATTAATACTAGCCATTCTAACTGGGATCAGATGATAACTCACTGTGATTTTGATTTGCATTGCCTCATAATCAGTGATATTGAGCATTTTTTCATTTGTATATCTTCTTTGTAGAAATGTCTATTCTTGTCCTTTGCCCATTTTTTAACATAATTGTTATTGTTGAGTAGTTTGAATTCCTTGGATATTGTGGATATTAATCCCCTGTTGGATGAGTAGTTTTTAAATATTTTACCCCATTCAAGAGATTGTCTCTTCACTCTGTTATTTGTTTTGCTATGCAGAAGCTGTTTAGTTTAATACAGTCCCATTTGTCTATTTTGTTGTTGTTGTTATCCGTGCTTTTGAGGTCTTAGTCATAAAATTTTTCCCTAGACCAATACCCCGGAGTTTTCCTGTTTACTTCTAGCAGTTTTATAGTTTGGGGTCTTATGTTTAATCCCTCTTCAGTTGATTTTTGTATATGGTGAAAGATAGAGCTCCAGTCTCATTCTTCTGAATATGGTTATCCAGTTTTCCCAGCATCATTTATTGAAAAGGGTATTCTTTCCCCAATGTACATATGTGGTGACTTTGCTGAAGATCAGTTGTCTGTAAATATGTGGATTTATCTCTGGATTTTTTATTCTGTTCCATTGCTCTACATGCCTATTTTTACACCAATACCATACTGTTTTCATTACTATAGGCTATGTAATATGTTTTGAATTCAAGTAGTGTGATGACTCCAGCTTTGTTATTTTTGCTCAGAATTTCTTTAGCTATTTGGGCTTTTTTTTTTTTTTTGGATCTATATGAGTCTTATAATTTTTTTTATATTTCTGTGAAGAATGGCATTGGGTATTTTGATAGGGATTGCATTGAATCAATAGATTGCTTTAGGCAGTATAGGCATTTTAATGACATTAATTCTTCTGATCCATAAGCATGGGATGTCTATTTGTTTGTGTCCTCTTAAATTTCTTTTACCAGTTGTTTGAAATTTTCCTTGTAGAGATCATTCACTTTCATGGCTAAATTTCTTGGCTAAATCTATTCCTAGTTATTTTTTGAAGCTATTATAAATGAGATTGCCTTCTTGATTTCTCTTTTGGCTATTAGAAATGCTACTAATTTTGTATGCTAATTTTTTTATCCTGCAACTTCACTGAATTTGTTGTTCAGTTCTAAGAGTTTTGTGCTAACAACTTTTAGTTTTCTAAAGATAAGATCATGTCATCTGCAAAGAGGGACAATTTCACTTCCTCTTTTCTAATCTGGATGCCTTTTATTTCTTTGTCTATAGTGTGTGCATCAGTAGATTGTTCATTTGAAATCTTTCTGATTTATTGATGTAGCTGTTACTGCTGTGAACGTCTCTCTTATAACTGCTTTTGCTGTGTAAAATAGGTTTTGGTATGTTGTGTTTTTATTTTCACTTGTTTCAAGAAATGTTTCAATTTTCATCTTAATTTCTTTATTGACTCAATGGTCATTCTGGAGCATGTTTAATTTCCTTGTATTTTTATAGTGTCCACGATTCCTCTTGGTATTGACTTCTAGTTTTATTCAGCTGTGGTTTGAAAAGATAACTTGACACAATTTCAAATTTTTAAAAATTAGCTGGGAGTTGTTTTGTGGCCTAACATATGGTCAACCCTGGGGAATGTTCCATGTGCTGATGAGAAGAATGCATATGCTAGAGTTATCAGATAAAACCTTCTATAAATGTTTACTAGGTTCATTTGATCTAAAGTCCAGTTTAAGTCCAATGTGTTTCTTGATTTTCTGTCTAGATTATCTATCTAATGCTCAGAGTGGGTGTTGAAGTTCCCTTTTGTTACTGTAGTGGAGTCTTTCCTTAGATTCAGTAATATTTGCTTATGAATCTGAGTGCTCCAGTGTTGGGTGCATACATATTTAGAATTGTTACGTCCTCTTGCTGGATTGATTCCATTATCATTATATAATGATCTTATTTGCCCTATTTTATTGTTTTTATTTTAAAGTATGTTTTATCTTATTAAGATAAGATAGTCACCCCTGCTTGCTTTTGGTTTCCATTTGTGTGGGAAATTTTTTCATCCCTTTATTTTCAAGCTATATGTGTTTTTATAGGTTAAGTGCATATGTTGTAGGCAATATATAATTGGGTCATGTTCTTTTTTAAATTCATTCAGCCAATTTATATTATTTAAGTGGAGAATTTAATCCATTTACAATGAAAGTTATTATTGATATGTGAGGTTTTGTTCCTGTCACATTAATTATTTCTTCTTGTTTTGTATATTCTTTGTTCCTTTCTTTTTATCTTATTGACTGTCCTTGAGGCTTACTGCTTTTCTGTAGTGGTATCATTTGAGACTTTTTTCTTCATCATTTGTATACTTGATTTATGAGTGTGTTTTCTATTTGTGTGTGTGTTAATGATGATAATTGTCATTCTTTCAAGTTTAGCATCCCTTGAGCATTTCTTACAAGGCCAGTCTAGTGGTGATAAATTCCCTCTGCATTTGCTTATCTGAGAAACACTTTATCACTCCGTCATTGCTGAAGAATAGTTTTGCTGGACATGTATCCTTTGCTGGAAGGTTTTTTCTTTTGTCACTCAATACATCATACCATTCTCTCTTGGCTGGTTAGGGTTCTGCTGAGAAGTCTGCCATTAGTCTAATAGAGGCTCTTTTATATGTGACTAAACTCTGTTCTCTTGCTCTCTTTAGAATTTTTCTTTTTGTCATTGACTTTAAACAGTTTCATTATAATGTCCCATGAAGAAGACCTTTTTGCATTGTATCTGTTTGTGGATTACTGGGTCTCCTGTATCTGGACGTCTAAATATCCCACTAGACTTGGGTAGTTTTCATGTTACTTTGTTAAGTGAGTTTTTGAACCCCTTTTCTCTCTCTTTGGCTTTGGGATACTGATACTTGTATATTTGGTCACTTTATGGTATCCCATATATCACGAAGGTTTTGTTCATTCTTTTTTTTACTCTCTTTATTTTTTCTGCATGGGTTATTTCAAAAGGCATGTCTTAAAGTTCAGAGATTATTTCTTCTGCTTTATTGAGTTTATTATTGAAGGTTTCAAGTATTCAAAGAGTTCCTCACTTCCAGGATTTCTGTTTTGGTTCTTTTATGTGATACCTATTACTTTGGTAAATTTCTATTCATATTCTAAATTGTTTTGTTATTTTTTTTGGAATTATCTGGAACTTCACTGAGCTTCTTAGTATCATAAATTTAAATTTTTTTTCCAAGATTTTGTCAATTTCTTTTTGATTGGAATCTGTTGCTGGAGAATTTCTGTGTTCCTTTGAAGGTGTCATATTTCCTTCCTTTTTCATGTTTCCTTGTCCTTCAGTTAATATCTGTGTGTCTAGTGTAATAGTAACTTCTTGCAATTTTTAAAATTTGTTTTCATGGGGAGGACTTTCCCCTGGAGATGTATTAATGGTGTTGGTTGTATAGGACCCTTAGCTTTGATTCTAGGTGCATGCAGCAATGTAGCCTCTGTATGATTTCTTTGGCTGTAAACAGTATGAGTAATATCTGTGGTTTCCTCAGTGGTTTAGGTTCTAGTTAGTAGTGGAGGCTATGGTGAACTTTTTCTGGGGTCAGGGATGGCAGGTGGGTCCATATCTGGGCCCCATTGGTGGAAGCAGTGGGCTGAGCATGCTTGCCCTTGGGCCCCAGGGTAGCAGATGCTAGCACTTGTGTTAGTAAGATGAGGTAGGCCAATTCTTAAGCCTGTAGTGGCTGCAGTGGGCTGGGTGGGTGAATGGGTTCCCATATCCCTGAGAAGTCAACATGGTATAAGTGATGCCAGTAGCAGTGCCGGGATGACTCTCTGAGTCCCGAGCACTGCACATTGGTATTGGTGGTGGTTGTATGCAAGGTTGCCAGTCACAGCCCCAGACATACAGTTCTCAAATGTTCCTGCTCTCCATACCAGCAGCACCACAGCATCACACAGAAGCAGGGAGGGATCACATATTTCATGTGCTCACCCATGTATACAGGCTATGCTACCAAAATATCATAAGATAACAAGTGTTAGTGAAGGTATGAAGAATTTGGAAGTCTTGTATACCATCAGTGTAAATGTAAAATGATACAACTGCTATGGAAAATAGTATGGTGGCGCTGTGAAAAATTAAAAATAGAATAGCACATGATCCAGCAGTCCTAGTTTTAGATATTTATCCAAAAGAATTGAATACAGGATCTCAAAAAGATGTTTGCATTCTCATGTTCATTGCAGCACTATTCACAACAGCCAATATGTGGAGACAACCTAAATGCCCATCAACAGATGAATGGATAATGAATATGTAGTATATACAGAAAATCTTGTCATATGCTATGACATGGATGAACCTAGGACATTATGCTAAGTGAAATAGCTACTCACATTAGGACAAATACTGCATGCTTCCACTTACACAAGGTATCTAAAGGAGTCAAAGTCATAGAAGCAGAAAGTAGAATGATGGTTGCCAGGGGATATGGGGAGGGGAAAATGAAGAGTTGCTATTTAATGGGTATTGGATTTCAATCTTGCAAGATGAAACAGCTCTAGAAATTTGCTGCACAACACTGTGCACATAGTTAACAATACTGTACTGTAACACTTAAAATTTGTTAAGAGGGTAAAAACATTCTTCATTTAGTTATCTCACACCTGCTAAGATGGCTACAATAAAATACAATCACCAAAAAAAAAAAAAAAGAGCATTGATGAGGAAGTAGAGAAACTGAAACCTTCATGCCTTACTCATGGGAGTGTAAAATGGTGTAGACTTTGTGGAAAACAAATTGGCATTTTCTCAAAAAGTTAAATACAGAGGCATCATATGACTCAGCAATTTCACTCTTAGGAATATACCCCAGATAATCAAAATCATATGTTCATGCATAATTTTCTATGCTAAAATTTATAGCTGTGTTATTCATAATAGTCAGAAGGGTAACAACTAAATGTTCATTAATGAATAAATAAAATATTTGTACAATGTAATATTATTCAGGCATAAACAGGAATGAAGTACTATGACATGGCAAAATGAATAACCTTGAAAACATGCCAAGTGATGGGCATCAGACACAAAAGACCACATATTGTATAAATCCATTTCTATGAAATTTCCAGAATAGGCAAATCCACAGAAAAAGAAAGTAGATTAGTTGCCATGGGATCTGGAGAAGGTGAGATTGAGACTAACTGCTAATAATTACCAGTTTTCTTTTTTGAGGTCATGAAAATATCTAGAATGAAATAGTGGTGATGTTCGTACAACATATAAGTAAACTGAAAAATCCCTATATTGTGCATTTTACAATAATTAATGTTGTGTGATTGTGTCTCGATTTAAAAACTTTTTAAGGTGTATTGTTTAATTTGCAAAAACAGATGGTCTCTGGCTTATTGTAGTTTGACATACAATTTTCTGACCTTATGTTAGGTTTATTAGATGAGTTTATCAGGACGTACTCCATCATAAGTCAAGGAACATTGATATGTGGTGATTATTGTATTATCTTTTGAAAATTATTTTTATATTAATTCTCTTATAATCAGAGAAACATATCGTATATTATTTAAATCTTTTGACATTTGTTGAAATTTAATTTATATACTAGTATATGATCAATTTGGTAGATAGTTTATAATTATAAAAATGTGCATTCAGTTGTAGTTCATTATAGTGATATATATATGTCATTTAAGTCAAGTGTCTTAATCACGTTAATCAGAATCTTTATAGCCTGATTTTTTGTCTCCATGCTTTACTAATTACTGATAATTAGAATTTCCCACAATTTGTATATTGCTATTAGATATGTCAATTTTGTTTTATTGGTTTTGATGCTATGTTATTGTAGGCACATACAAACTTAGAAGTGTTCTATCTTTCTATTTGACCATTTTATCATTAGAAAACCTCTACTCTTATTCCTGATAATGTTTTTTGCCATAAAGTCTACCTTGTCAGACATTAGCTTTCTTTTGCTAAATTTTACATGCCATTCATTATTCCATTTTCTACATTCAAATTTTGTCTTTATGTTTAGAGTCAGCCTTTTAAAGCAGCATATAGCTGATTTTCTAAAATATGAGCCTGACAATCATTGCCTTTCACTTGAAAATTTTAGACCATTTATGTTTACTATATCACTAATATATCTGAACTTAAACTAAATGTTCATTAATTAGTGAACATTATTATTTGTCCCATCTTCTCTATTTTCTCTCCTTTCTCACCTTCTTTTGAATTAATCAACTATTTTATTATTTCATTTTCCTCTTTGTTAGTTTTTATTTTTGACATTTGTCTACATTTTCTAACTGGTTACCATGGAGAATACTTCATGCAGCCTTTACTAATATATATAAGCACTTTCACTACTTCCCGGACAATTCAAACAACTCCTTTATGTTAATTATTGTCATGTACATTGATATGGTTTGGCTGTGTCCCCACCGAAATCTCCACTTGAACTGTATCTCCCAGAATTCCCACGTGTTGTGGGAGGCACCCGGGGAAGGTAATTGAAGCATGAGCTGGGTCTTTCCCAGGCTATTCTTGTGATACTGAGTAAGTCTCACAAGATATAATGGGTTTATCAGGGGTCTCTGCTTTTGTTTCTGCCTCATTTTTCTCTTGCCACTACCATGTAAGAAGTGCCTTTCACTTCCCGCCATGAGTCCAAGACCTCTCCAGCCATGTGGAATGGTAAGTCAAATTAAACCTCTTTTTTTTTCTCAGTCTCGGGATTGTCTTAATCAGCAGTGTGTAAATGAACTAATACATACCTCAAATGTACATATGTATTTTAAAACTTTTTACCCCTGGCTGCTTTTAATTTTTTTCTTTTGTCTTTAGTTATCAACAGTTTTATAATAATGAATGTAGTGTGGCTTCTTTAGTGTTCATACTTTTGGGAGTTTGTGATTCTTTTTAAAATTGTGGATTAATGTCTTTCAGTTTGAAGGAACTCTCAATTTCTCATCAAATACTTTATCTGCCCTATTATTTTACGCTTCTCCTTTTGGGATTCCAATTACACATATTTTAGACCTTATAATTGTATTTTATATACCTCTGATATTGTTTTTATATTTTTCCTCATTCTTCCTTTCCATGATTCAGTCGACATTTTCTGCTGAATCATCCTCCAATTCATTAATTCTTCAGCTGTGTCTAATTTGTTGTTAAACTCTATTAAAAAATAGTTCTCAATTTTAGCTATTTTATTTTTTAGTTATATCGTTTTCATTTTATTGTTTATTTTTTACTACTTTTAGTTTAAATTTTTCATCTCATCCTTTATATTTTGCATGTATTGATCACAGATACCTATAAGTCCATGTCTGATTCACTCAATATTTGTTTGTTTTTATGTGTTTTTTCTTGTGTGTGTGTGTACATGTGTGCCTAGTCTTTCCTTTGATATAGGTAAGTTTCTTATTCAAAAACGAGTGTTTTGAAAGAAAAGTTGCAAAAATCAATTGAAGGCTTAGAAGATGTTATCTGCTTTCAAAGAGTATTTAGTCATGCTTCTGTTCGAAAGAGTAGAAGTTGGTTGCCTTAATCCAACAGGATTAATCGCTTTTAAAAGAGAGTTTCCAACTTTGTAATGGTTTATTTCTAGTTTCCCATGACTCAAAGAATATAGTCCCTCCCATATGAAAGCCTGGATGGTTTATCAAGGCTTCTGCTCATTTTTTTAATGTGAATTTATTATAATAGAAATAATTCAAAGTTGTGCTCCACTTCCTAGTCTCTTAACCACAATTTTCTGCTCATTCTCAACTTCTAAACTGCTGGTTCCAAATAAGCAAATCTCTCAAGGAAAAGGCATTGCAGAATATTGGGATTATCTCAATGCATTTCCTATCTCAGGAATCTTGGCCTTCAAGCCCCATTGCCTTCAAGCTCTCAAATGCTTTCAAGCAAATATTTATTCAGCATTTCTAGTTGTTCTCAATAGAAAAGAAATCTGATATGTGCTATTTTCTTATTTAAATGTGGAGTTAAGGAGATACAAGAACTTACTATTTCTCTCTCTGCTGTCTGCCATGTGAGAATACAATGAGACGGCAGATATCTGCAAATCAGGAAGCCAGCTCTCACCGCACATTAGATCTACAAGCACTTTGATCTTGGACTTCCTAGCCTCTAGAACTGTGAAAAATAAATCTTCGCTATTTAAAACATCTAGCCTGTGATAATTTATTATAGCAGACTGAACTGACCCAGACGTAGGGTAATAACAATGAAGCGTTATATTTCTTTCCTCTGGGAAAAATATAACTGTTAATGTATTTCACATATTACAAATACAATGCATGTTCATTGAACAACTTTGAAAAATTAGCAAAGCATAAAGAAGAAACTGTAAATCACCTATAAGTTCACCATCCAGAGACAAACACTGTTAGTCATTGGATATATATTCTTCCACTATTACTTTACAATACTTTTTCACAAAAAGTATTATAATATATACACATTATAATGTAGTCTGGTGTTCTTTTTATTTAAAAATATGTGTAAACATCTTTCCATGTCATTAAATGTTTCTCTCCTGTAGTTTTTTGGTTTTCATTTTGGCTTTGAGTAGTCACCATAATTTAATAATAAATCCTCACTGTTGGACACTGAAGTTGTTTCTCTATTTGGAATTGTTATAAATAATTTTTATATAATTATCCTTTTATTAATATATATGCAATATTGTCTAAGTATAATCCTATAAGTGGGATAGGTGTGTCAAAGTGTACAAACATTTTAAGATTTTTGATACATGTATATGGTTAAGTTGCCTCCTAGAAAAATTATATGACTTGACTTCCCTTCAAGATGATGTGAGTGCTCATTTTTGCTACACCATCTATTACTGAATAAAATTCATTTTTGACTGGGTGCAGTGGCTCATGCCTGTAATCTCAGCCCTTTGGGAGATCTAGACAGGAGGATCACCTGAGCCCAGGGATTCAAGACAAGCCTAGGCAACACAGTGAGACCCTGCCTCTACAAAAAATAAAAAATAATTTTTAAAAGAATAGCAATAAGATTCATTTTCATCACCAATTTGACAGATAAAAATGGATCTTTCCTATTTGCAGTTTTGATTTCTGGCAAAAAAAAGAAAATTTGCCATATGGGTATTATCATTTTTAAAATTTCTTCTGTTGGCAATTATCTATGTCTTTTGTTCATTTAAAGAACTATATTTATAAAATAAATTCATAGGAAGGTAAATTCTGTTGGTGTGCATGTATGAAAAGAGTTACTATGGAAAATTCCTTTACAAACAATGCTGGGAAATTTGCTTCATAAATGAATCCTTAATTAGCTGCAGAACTTATCTGTTAACAATACTGGATACTGTATTACTAGCATTGAGAATTACCTTTATTCTTTAATTGCAAAATTTCTTATGGTCTGGCAACATAATAAATTATTCACTGCCATAGTTTGAATTCTGATTATTTATATATTGAATATATATGTTATGTTACCGCAATGAAAAGGCAATTTATTCAGTACTATCTCATCATCTTCTCTTTTGAGGGATTCATCATGAATATCCATAATATGGTTTCTACAAATGCATGAAGGAATCAGAGGAGACTTGCTAACCATGAAAAGAAGAGCATAGCAATAGAGAACCAAAGTGGCACAAGAATGATCATCTTTGAATAATTTAGAACCAACTAACATCAAATCAACAAACACTTATTGAAGCTCTCCATCTTTTCCATCCTTGATTCCTGTGCTATTCAGCATTTTTGGTAGGTTTCCAGCAGACGGCCTTCTCTCAAAAGTACTGTTAGGTTGTAATACGTTTGTAAGTGCTGTCTTCAGGCTCTCCTACTGCTGATGAGTATCAATCACATAAAATTGTGTAACAATTTTACAGTTGTTTAATAGTATCAATCACATAAAATCCTGCTTTATAAAAAAGCGAGAGGCAAAAATCTTCCTGCCTGGCATTTCAATGCAGTTGAATTCAATGTCATGATGGCAGTAAATATAAATTGATTTCTAGTATAATAACCAATAAAGAGATCCTAAGTTTCTCTCAGAACCCAGATAGCATGTAATAAATTCTCCATATCTTGACAAATTTTCAAACAAAATATTTTAACTCTTATTCTAGCTTTCAAAATATGCATTAAAACCAGAAGACAGAGACTTAAATTCAAATGCAGTATCATCATATAGCAATGTCACATAATTGCATGAAAAATTAATTGTAAGTTATAAAATTCATTATAAATAAAAGTTGAGAATGCAGTGATATATATTGTAGTGGCACCAGACAACATGAGTTGAAATCCTAAATTAACCACTTAGTAGATGCATAACCTTGTCATATTTCTTAACATATATGTGATTCATTTTCTTTGTCTGTAAATAGGAATAATGGTAAGTACTTTATAGGATAGTTGCAAAAATTCTATGGATTATAATACCTGGCACATACTAAGCACCAAAATTGTGTTTGTCATTATTAGTAGTATTGCTAGTACTATTACTACTATAAATAAAAGACTCTCCATGAGCAATTAGGAAAATAAAGTGATGCTTACCAGGAGTCAATATATATTCAGCACGAACACTCTTTCTTTTTATACAACTACCAATGTAAAAGATGTACAAACCTTACCTATCTCCTTTCTTTTGAAGCTTCAGTATTCACTTGTGAAAAAATAAGTAAAGAGGAGAACTTTATTTCCCATTACTTAAGAGATTTTTAAAGACACAAAGATGACAAGGTATTACTTTAACAATTAAAAAGTCTTGGAGAATGGAGCAAGATGACAGAATTAAAGCCTACACCATTTGTTCCCTTGGCAGGAACACCAAATTTTGACAACTATCTCTACAAAGAAAAGCACCATCACAAGAACCAAAAATCAGGTGAACACATGTAGTACCTGGTTTTAACTTTGTATCACTGAAAGAGGCATTGAAGAGGGTAGCAGACAGCCTTGAATTGTTGATGCCACCCCTTCTTCATCCTCCAGCAGCAACCATGCAGCACAGAATCTGGGCACTTGGGGAAGGGACAGCACAGTGACAGGAGCACTTTACATTGAACTCAGGGATGCTGTCTCACAGCAGAAAGCAAAGCCATGCTGGGCTGAGCCAGCACCCATGCATGAAGCGAGCATTTGGATCAGACCTAGCCAAAGGGGAGTCTGCCCATCCCAGAGGTCAAAACTTTAGTCTCTTGGCAGCCTTGCTACCATGGACCGAAGTGCTCTGGGGTTCTAGGTAAACTTGAAAGGCAATCTAGGACACAACAACTGCAACTCCTAGGAAACTCCTAGTGCTGGGATGGGCTCAAAGAGCCAGTAAACTAGGGTTGTATTTGACCTAGGGAGACACCAGCTAGGGCAGCTAAGGGAGTGCTTGAGCCACTCATCCCCCAATCACAGGCAGTGCAACTCACTGCAGTGAAGGTGACCCCTTCCTTCTGCTTAAGATCAAAGAATAAAGACAACTTTGTCTTGCATTTTGGATAGCAGCTCAGCCACAATACAACAGCACCCAGCAGAGTCATGGACTCTGTTCCAGGGTCAAGCTCATAGACACCATTTCTAGACACACCCCAAGGCAAAAAGGAAACTTCTGCCTTGAAGGGAAGGATTCAGTCCAGGCAAGATTTATTACCTGCCGATTAAAAAGCCCTTGGACACTGAATAACCAGCACCGATACCCAGGTAGTATGTCATGGGCCTTGGGCTCTGAGATGTGACCTAGCACACAACCAGCTATGATGGATATAGTGAAAATCTCTTTCTATTTAAGAAAAGTAGAAGAAAATGTAAAGACTTTGTCTAACACCTTAGGTACCAGCTCAACCAAGTGGGGTAGAGCAAAAATCAGGCTCTTGGGGTCCCTGAGTCCTTGCCTAGGTTCTTGGACAGCATTTCTAGACCTTCTCTGGGCCAGAGTGGAGCCCACTGCCCTGAAATGGAGTCCTAGGCCTAGCAGCACTCACCACAAGCTGATTGAAGAGTTCTTGGGCTTTAAATGAACAGCAGCAGTAGCCTAGCAAAACCCCCTGGGGAACAGTGGTGGTAGTGGCCACTGACAGGGGCTCCTCTGCCTGTGGAAAGGGGATGGAAAAGCAGGAAGAACATGGTATTCTAGTTTGAGTATCAGCTTAGCAGCAGTAGAATAGAATGTCAGGTAGATTTCTAAGGTTATTGACTCCAATCCCTGGCTCCTAAACAGCATCTCTGGAACTGCTTAGGGTGTGGGGGAACTTGCCACTCTAAAGACAAGGATATAAACCTGGTTGACTTTGCCACCTGACAATTATAGAGTGCTAGGGACTTGAGTGAACATAGGTGGTAGCCAGGTAATGGTTACAGTAGGCCTTGGTCAAGATCCAGTGCTAGGCTGGTATCAGGTCTGACAAACCACACTCTCAGTGGTGGTGGCCACAAAAGTGCTTACGTCACCACACCCCCAGTTCCAGGAAGCTCAAAACATAGAGAGAGAAAGACTCTGTTTGGGAGAAAGTAAGGGAAAAGTATAAGAGTCTCTGCCTGGTAATCCAGAGTATTCTTCTGGATCTCATCCAAGACCACCAGGGTGGTACCTCTATGAGTTTGCAAAAAACACAGCGTTTTGGTGCTTGAGGCCCAAGTCCCTTTGAAGACGTGGAAATAATTATCAAGATGGACAAGCATAAACAAGCCCAGATTGCAAAGACTACAATAAATACCTAACTCTTCAATGCCTAGACAGGAACAAGCATCTAAAGCTTCAAGATCATCCATGAAAACATAACCACACCAAATGAACTAAATAAGGCATCAAGAAAACAGAGATATGTAACATTTCGGACAGAGGATTCAAAATAGTCATTTTGAGGAAACCCAAAGAAATTGAAGAGAACACAGAGAAGAAACTCAGAATTCTATCAGATAAAGTTAACAAACAGATTTAAATGATGAAAAAGTATCAAAGAGAAGTACTGCAGATGAAAAATGCAATTGGCATAACTGAAGAATGCAACAGAGTCTTTTAATAGCAAAATTCACCAAACAGAAGAAAGAATTAGTGAGCTTGAAGACAAGTCATTTTAAAATACATGAGAAAAATACATGTCCCAGGAGAAAAAAGGAAAATGAATAAAAAACAACAAAGCACACCTACAACATCTAGAAAATAGGCCCAAAAGGGCAAATCTAAGAGTTATTGGCCTCAAAGAGGAGGTAGAGAAAGAGATGGGGTAGAAAGCTATTGAAAGGGAAAATATTACAGAACTTCACAAACCTAGAGAAAGACATCAACATTCAAGTACAAGAAGGTTATAGAACACTAAGCAGATTTAACCCAAAGAAGTCTCCTCAAGGCATTTAGTAATCAAACTCCCAAAGGTGAAGGATAAAGAGAAGATTCTAAAAGCAGCAAGAGGAAAGCAACAATATACAATGAGCTCCAATACATCTGGCAGCAGACTTTTCAGTGGAAACCTTACAGACCAGGAAAGAGTGGCATGACATACTTAAAGTGCTGAAGGAAACAAACTCTTACCCTATAATAATATATCCAGTGAAAATATCCTTAAAGCATGGAGGACAAACAAAGACTTTCCCAGACAAACAAAAGTTGATTTCATCAACACCATATTTGTCCTACAAGAAATGCTAAAGGGAGTTATTCAAACTGAAAGGAAAGGTTGGTAATGAGTAATATGGCTAGGGTTTTGTCCCCACCAAAATCTCATCTTGAATTATAATCCACATAATCCTCATAATCCCTACATATAAGGGAGAGAACAGGTGGTGGTGAGATCATGGTAGTGGTATCTCGCATGCTGTTCTCATAATACTGAGTGAGTTCCCATTAGATCTAACGGTTTTTAAGGGGTTTTTTCCCCCTGCACTCAGCAATTCTCCTTTCTGCTGCCTTGGGAAGAGGTGCCTTGCTTCCCCTTCACCTTCTGCCATGATTGTAAGTTTCCTGAGGTCTCCCCAGCCATGCTAAACTGTGACTCAACTGAACTTATTTCCTTTATAAATTACCCAGTCACAGGCAGTTTTTATAGCAGTGTGATAATGGACTAATACAATGAGCAGGGGGAAATTATCTGAAAGTAAAAACTCATGGATATTAGTAAGCATGCAAGAAAAACACAGAATATTATAACACTGTAATTGTGGTGTAAACTGCTTTTAAGTAGAAAGACTAAATGATAAAGCAGTCAAAAGTAATAACTACAACTTCTCAAGACATAGATATAGACATACAATACAGTATAAATAGAAATAACAAAAACTGGGGTTGCTTCCAAGATGGCTGAACACAAACAGCTCTGGTCTGTAGCTCCCAGCAAGATCGACACAAAAGACAGATGATTTCTGCATTTCCAACTGAGGTACCTGGTTCTTCTCATTGGGACTGATTGGACAGTGGATGCAGCCCATGGAGGGGGAGCTGAAGCAGAGTGGGGCATTGCCTCACCTGGGAAGCACAAGGGGTCGGGGGATTTCCCTTTCCCAGCCAAGAGAAGCCGTGACAGACTGTGCCTGGAGAAACAGTACACTTCTGATGAAATGCTGCACTTTTCCCACAGTCTTAGCAACTGGCAGACCAAGAGATACTCTCCTGTGCTGGGCTCAGCAGGTCCCATGCCCACACAGCCTTGCTCACTGCTAGCACAGCAGTCTGAGATTGACCTGCGGCACTGCACCTTGATGCGTGGAGGGGCATCTGCCATTGGTGAGGCTTGAGTAGCTCAAAGGGTAAACAAAGAGGCCAGGAAGCACGAACTGGGCAGAGCCCACCGCAGCTCAGCAAGGGCTACTGCCTCTATAGATTCCACCTCTAGGGGCAGGGCATAGTAGAACAAAAGGCAGCAGACAGCTTCTGCAGACTTAAACGTCCCTGTCTGAGAGCTCTGAGGAGAGCAGTGGTTCTCTCAGCACAGCGTTCAGGCTCTGAGAATGGACAGACTGCCTTCTTAAGCAGGTCCCTAACCCCTATGTAGCCTGACTGGGAAACACCTCCCAGTAAAGGCCAACAGACACTTCAAACAGGTGGGTGCCCCTCTGGGACGAAGCTTCCAGAGGAAAGATCAGGCAGCAATATTTACTGTTCGGCAGCCTCTGCTGGTGATACCCAGGCAGACAGGCAAATAGTATCTGGAGTGGACCTCTAGCAAACTCCAACAGACCTGCAGCTGAGGGGTCTGACTGTTAGAAGGAAAGCTAATAAACAGAAAGGAATAGCATGAACATCAACAAAAAGGACATCCACACCAAAACTCCATTTGTAGGTCACAAACATCAAAGACCAAAGTTAGATAAAAACACAAAGACGGGAAGACACCAGAGCAAAAGCTGAAAATTCCAAAAACCAGAGCGCCTCTTCTCCTCCAAACAATCACAGCTTCTCATCAGCAAGGGAAAAAATTGAATGGAGAATGAGTTGGACAAATTGACAGAAGTAGGCTCAGAAGGTTGGTAATAACAAACTTCTCCAAGCTAAAGGAGCATGTTCTAACCCACTGCAAGGAGGCTAAAAACATTGAAAAAAGGTTAGACAAATGGCTAACTAGAATAAACAGTGTAGAGAAAACCTTAAATGACCTGATGGAGCTGAAAAACACTGCACAAGAACTTCTTGATGCATGCACAACCTTCAGTAGCTGATTTGATCAAGTGGACGAAAGGATATCAGTGAATAAAGATCAAATTAATGTAATAAAGTGAGAAGACAAGATTAGAGGGAAAAAAATGAAAAGAAATGAACAAAGCCTCCAAGAAATATGAAACTATGTGAAAAGACCAAATCTGCGTTTGATTGGTGTACAGGAAATTGACGGGGAGAATGGAACCAAGTTAGAAAACACTGTTCAGGCTATTATCCAGGAGAACGTCCCCAACCTAGCAAGGAAAGCCAACATTCAAATTCAGGAAATACAGGGAACATCACAAAGACACTCCTCAAGAAGAGCAACCCCAAGACACATAACTGTCAGATTAGCCAAGGTTGAAATGAAAAAATATATATATATATTAAAGCCCAAGAGAAAGGACGGGTTACCCACAAAGGGAAGCCCATTAGACTAACAGCGGATCTCTCTGAAGAAACCCTACAAGTCAGAAGAGATTGGGGGCCAATACTCACCATTCTTAAGGAATATAATTTTCAACCCAGAATCTCATATCCAACCAAACTAAGCTTCATAAGTGAAGGAGAAATAAAATCCCTTATAGACAAGCAAATGCTGAGAGATTTTTGTCACCACCAGGCCTGCCTTACAAGAGCTCCTGAGGGAAGCACTAAACATGGAAGGGAACAACTGGTACCAGCCACTGCAAAAACCTGCCAGATTGTAAAGACCATCAATGCTAGGAAGAAACTGCATCAACTAATGGGCAAACTAACCAGCTAACATCATAATGACAGGATCAAATTCACACATAACAATATTAACCTTAAATGTAAATGGGCTAAATGCCACAATTAAAAGACACAGACTGGCAAATTGGATAAACAGTCAAGACCCATCCGTGTGATGTATTCAGGAGATCCATCTCATGTGCAAAGACTCATATAGGCTCAAAATAAAGGAATGGAGGAAGATCTACCAAGCGAAAAAAAGCAGGGGTTGCAATCCTAGTCTCTGATAAAATAGAATTTAAACCAACAAAGATCAAAAGAGACAAGGCCACTACATAATGGTAAAGGGATCAATTCAATAAGAAGAGATAATTATCCTAAATATATATGCACCCAATACAGGAGCACCCAGATTGATAAAGCAAGTCCTTAGAGACCTACAAAGAGACATAGACCCCCAAACAATAATAATGGGAGACTTTAACACCCCACTGTCAATATTAGACAGATCAATGAGACAGAAGGTTAACAAGGATATCCAGGAATTGACCTCAGCTCTGGACCAAGTGGACCTAATAGACATCTACAGAACTCTCCACCCCAAATCGACAGAATATACATTCTTCTCAGCACCTTGTCACACTTATTCTAAAACTGACAACATAATTGTTAGTAAAACAGTCCTCAGCAAATGTAAAAGAACAGAAATCACAACAAACTCTCTCTCAGACCACAGTGCAATCAAATTAGCACTAAGGATTAAGAAGCTCACTCAAAACCACATAACTACATGGAAACTGAACAACCTGTTCCTGAATGACTGGTGGGTAAATAAAGAAATGAAGGCAGAAATAAAGATGCTATTTGAAACTAATGAGAAAAAAGACACAACATACCAGAATCAGTGGGACACATTTAAAGCAGTGTGTAGAGGGAAATTTACAGTACTAAATGCCCACAAGAGAAAGCAAGAAAGATCTAAAATTGACTGCTAACATCACAATTAAAAGAACTAGAGAAGCATGAGCAAACAAATTCAAAAGCCAGCAGAAGGCAAGAAATAACTAAGATGAGAGCAGAACTGAAGGAGATAGAGACACCAAAAAACCCTCTAAAAAACCAGTGAATCCAGGAGCTGGTTTTTTGAAAAGATCAACAAAATTGATAGACCACTAGCAAGACTAATAAAGAAGAAAAGAAAGAAGAATCCAATAGATGCAATTAAAATGATAAAGGGGATATCACCACCAATTCCACAGAAATACAAACTACCATCAGAGAATGCTATAAATACCTCTATGCAAATAAACTAGAAAATCTAGAAGAAATGGATAAATTCCTGGACATATACACCCTCCCAAGACTAAATCAGGAAGAAGTTGAATCCCTGAATAGACCAATAACAGACTCTGAAATTGAGGCAATAATTAATAGCCTACCAACCAAAAAAAGTCCGGGACCAGACAGATTCACAGCCAAATTCTGCCAGAGGTACAAAGAGGGGATGGTACCATTCCTTCTGAAACTACCCAAACAATAGAAAAATAGCGACTACTCCCTAACTCATTTTATGAGGCCAACATCATCCTGATACCAAAGCCTGGCAGAGACACACACACACACAAAAGAGAATTTTAGGCCAATATCCCTGATAAGCATAGATGCAAAAATCCTCAATAAAATACTGGCAAAATGAATTCAGCAGCACATCAAAAAGTTTATCCACCATGATCAAGTCAGCTTCATCCCTGTGATGCAAGTCTTTTTCAACATACACAAATCAATAAACGTAATCTATCACATAAACAGAACCAATGACAAAAAAAACATGATTATCTCAATAGATGCAGAAAAGGCCTTCGACAAACTTCAACAGTCCTTATGCTAAAAACTCTCAATAAGCTAGGTATTGATGGAATGTAATCTCAAAACAACAAGAGCTATTTATGACAAACCCACAGTCAATATCATACTGAATGGGCAAAAACTGGAAGCATTCCCTTTGAAAACTGGCACAAGACAAGGATGCCCTCTCTCACCACTCCTATTCAACATAGTGTTGGAAGTTCTTGCTAGGGCAATTGGGCAAAAGAAAGAAATGTAGGGTATTCAATTAGGAAAACAAGAAGTCAAATTGTCTCTGTTTACAGATGACATGATTGTATATTTAGAAAACCCCATCATCTCAGCCCAAAATCTCCTTAAGCTGATAAGCAACTTCAGAAAAGTCTCAGGATACAAAATTAATGTGCAAAAATCACAAGCAATCCTATACACCAATAATAAACAAAGAGCCAAATCATGAGTGAACTCCCATTCACAATTGCTACAAAGAGAATTAAATACCAAGAATCAAACTTACAAAGGATGTGAAGGACCTCTTCAAGCAGAATGACAAACCACTGCTCAATGAAATAAAAGAGGACACAAACAAATGGAAGAACATTCCATGCTCATGGATAGGAAGAATCAATATTGTGAAAATGGCCATACTGCCCAAGGTAATTTATAGATTCAATGCCATCCCCATCAAGCTACCAATAAGTTTCTTCACATAATTGGAAAAAAACTACTTTATAGTACATATGGAACCAAAAAAGAGTCTGCATATCCAAGACAATCCTAAGCAAAAAGAACAAAGATGGAGGCATCACACTACCTGACTTCAAACCATACTACAAGGCTACAGTAACCAAAACAGCATGCTACTGATATCAAAACAGATATATAGACCAATAGAAAAGAACAGAGGCCTCAGAAATAACACCACACATCTACAACCATCTGATCTTTGACAAAATTGACAAAACAAGAAATGGGGAAAGAATTCCGTATTTAATAAATGGTGCTTGGAAAACTGGCTAGCCATATGGAGAAAGCGGAAACTGGATCCCTTCTTACACTGTATACAAAAATCAACTCAAGATGGATTAAAGACTTAAATAATAGACCCAACACCATAAAAACCCTATAAGTAATCCTAGGCAATACCATTCAGGACCTAGGCATGGGCAAAGACTTCATGACTAAAACACCAAAAGCAATGGCAACAAAAGCCAAAATTGACAAATGGGATCTAATTAAACTAAAATTGACAAATGGGATCTAATTAAACACAGCAAAAGAAACTATCATCAGAGTGAACAGGAAACCCACAGAATGGGAGAAAATCTTTGCAATCTACCCATCTGACAAAGGGCTACTATCCAGAATGTACAAATAAATTATCTACAAAAAAAAAAAAACCATCAAAAAGTAGACAAAGGATATGAACAGACACTTTCCAAAAGAAGACATTAATGCAGCCAATAGACATATGAAAAAAATGCTCATCATCACTGGTCATTAGAGAAATTCAAATCAAAACTACAATGACATACCATCTCACATCAGTTAGAATGGTGATCATTAAAAAGGTCAGGAAACAACAGGTGCTGGAGAGGATGTGGAGGAATAGGAATGCTTTTACATGTTGGTGGGAGTATAAATTAGTTTAACCATTGTGGAAGACAGTGTGGTGATTCCTCAAGGATCTAGAACTAGAAATTCCATTTGACCCAGTGATCCCATTACTGGGTATATACTCAAAGGATTATAAATCATGCTACTATAAAGACACATGTACACTTATGCTTATTGTGGCACTATTCACAATAGCAAAGACTGGGAACTAACCCAAATGTCCATCAGTGATAGACTGGATTAAGAAAATGTGGCCCACATACACCATGGAATACTATGCAGCCATAAAAAAGGATGAGTTCATGTCCTTTGCAGGGATATGGATGAAGCTGAAAACCATCATTCTAAGCAAACTATCACAAGGACAGAAAAGCAAACACTGCATGTTCTCACTCATAGGTGAGAGCTGAACAACAAGAACACACGGATACGGTGGGGAACATCACACACCAGGGCCTGTTGGGGGGTGGGGGTTGGGGGAGGGATAGCATTAGGAGAAATGCCTAATGTAAATGACAAGTTGATGGGGCAGCAAACCAACATGGCACATGTACACTTATGTGACAAACCTGCACATTGTGCACATGTACCCTAGAACTTAATGTATAATTTTTTAAAAAAAGAAAAAAACAAAAACTTAAAACATGGAGGAATGAACTTAAGGTCTAGGGTTTTTATTTGGTTTTTCTTTTGGATTTTTTTATGCAATCAGTAAGTTGTCATGAGTTTCAGATAATTGGTTATAAGATAGTATTTGCAAACCTTGTGATAACCTTAAATTGAAAAATATACAACAGATACCCAAAAAGTAAACATTAAGAAATTAAATTATACCACCAGAGAAAATCACCTTCACTAAAAGGAGACAGGAAGTAAGGAAAGAAGGAAGAGAAGACAACAACACAACCAGTAAACAAATAACAAAATGGTAACAGTAAGTCCCTAATTGTCAGTAATAACATTAAATGTAAATGAACTGAACTCTCCAACCAAAAGATCTTTGCTATGGTGGATAATGCCGCAATAAACATACGTGTGCATGTATCTTTATAGCAGCATGATTTATAAACCTTTGGGTATATCCCCAGTAACGGGATGGCTGGGTCATATGGTACTTCTAGTTCTAGATCCTTGAGGAATCGCCACACTGTTTTCCATAATGGTTGAACCAGTTTACAATCCCACCAACAGTGTAAAAGCATTCCTATTCCTCCACATCCTCTCCAGCACCTGTTGTTTCCTGACTTTTTAATGATCACCATTCTAACTGATGTGAGATGGTATGTCATTGTAGTTTTGATTTGAATTTCTCTAATGACCAGTGATGATGAGCATTTTTTTCATATGTCTATTGGCTGCATTAGTGTCTTCTTTTGGGAAGTGTCTGTTCATATCCTTTGTCTACTTTTTGATGGTTTTTTTTTCTTGTAGATAATTTATTTGTACATTCTGGATAGTAACCCTTTGTCAGATGGGTAGATTGCAAAGATTTTCTCCCATTCTGTGGGTTTCCTGTTCACTCTGATGATAGTTTCTTTTGCTGTGTTTAATTAGATCCCATTTGTCAATTTTAGTTTAATTAGATCCCATTTGTCAATTTTGGCTTTTGTTGCCATTGCTTTTGGTGTTTTAGTCATGAAGTCTTTGCCCATGCCTAGGTCCTGAATGGTATTGCCTAGGATTACTTATAGGGTTTTTAAAATAATAGACCCAACACCATAAAATAGGGTTTTTTGGTGGCTGAATGATGAAAAACCAAAACAAATGATCTGTTGCCTGCAAGAAACACATTTCAGCTATGAAGATACACTTAGTCTGCAAATAAAAGGACAGAAAAAATTATTCCATGTCAATGGAAACCAAAAAACAGCAGGATTAGCTACACTAACATCTGACAAAATAGATTTCAAGCCAGAAACTATAAGAAGAGACAAAGAAGGTCACGATATAATGATAAAGGTGTCAATTCAGCAAGAGAGTATAATGAGGTAAATATATATGCAGCCAACACTGGAGCACCCAGATATACAAAGAAAATATAATTACAGCTAAAGTGAGAGAGAACCCCAACACAATAATAGCTGGAGATGGCAACACCCCACTTTCAGCATTAGACAGATCTCCCAGACAGAAAATCAACAAACAAGTATCAAAATCAATCTGTACTATGGAAAAAATGAACCTAATCAATATTTACAGCACATTTTTTTGAAACAGAGTCTCATTCTGTCACCCAGGCTGGAGTGCAGTGGTGTGATTTCAGCTCACTGCAACCTCTGCCTCCTGGGTTCTAGCAATTCTAGTGCCTTGGCATCCCAAGTAGTTGGGACTACAGGCATGCACTATCACATCTGGCTAATTTCTGGATTTTTGATAGAGACAGGGTTTTGCCATGTTGGCCAGGCTGGTCTCAAACTCCTGAACTCAAGCAATCTGCCCACTTTGGCCTCCCAAAGTGTTAACAGCACATTTTATTTGATTGAAACAGAATATACATTCTTCTTCTCAGCATATGGATCATTCTCAAGGGCAGACCAAATATTAGATTGCAAAGCAAGTGTTAAAACATTTTTAAAAATGAAATAATATCAAGCATCTTATCTGACCACAAATGAAGTAAAACCAGAAATCAATAACAAGAGCAATTTTGAAAACTATACAAACAGATGGAAATTATACAATATGCTCCTGGATGATCAGTAGGTCAGAGAAAAAATTAAGAAGGAAATTGAAATATTTCTTGAATCAAATGGTAGTGGAATCAAAAAACACCAAAAACCTATGGGATACAATGAAAATGGTACTAAGAGGAAATTTTATAGCTATAAGTGCCGATCTACATCATAAAAGATGAAAAATTTTAAATAAACAACTTAATGATGCATCTTAAAGAATTAGAAAAGTAGAAAAGTAAGAGCAAACCAAACCCAAAACTAGTAGAAGAAAAGAAATAATAAAGATCAGGACACAAATAAAGTTTAAATGAAGCAAACAATACAAAAGATCAATGAAACCAAAAGGTGGTTTATTGAAAAGATGAACACAATTGACAAATCTTTAGCCAGACAAATGAAGAAAACAGGGAGAAGATCCAAATATAATAAACAAAATTAGAGATAAATACAAGACATTATAACTGATATGAGGAACTGAAAGGATCATTAGTGGCTACTATGAGTAACTGTATGCCAATAAGTTGGAAAATCTAGAAGAAGTGGATAAATTACCAGACACATGTATGCCAAGATTGAGCCATGAATAGAAAAATAACAAGTGATAAGACTGAAACAATGTTTTAAAGTCTCCCAGTAAACTTTTTGGCCTGGGACCCAATGGCTTTATTCTGAATTCTACCAAACATTTAAAGAACGAATACCAACCCTACTCAAACTATTCCAAAAAATCGAGAAAGGAATACTTCCAAACTCATCCTATGAGACCAGTATTATCTTCATATCAAAACCAGACAAAAACACCTAAAAATGGTAAGAAAACTACAGGTCAATATTTCTGATTAATATTGATGCCACAATCCTCAACAAAATACCAGCAAACTGAATTCAACAATACATTAGAAAGATTATTCATCATGACCAAGTCGAATTTACACCAGGGATGCAAGAATGGTTCAACATATGCAAATCAATTAATGTGATACATTATATCAACAGAATGAAGAACAAAATCCATGTGAGCATTTTAATTGATGCTGAAAAAGCATTTGATAAAAATTCAACATCCCTTCATGATAAAAATACTCAAAAAACTTGGTATAGAAGGAACATTCCTAAACAAAATAAAATCCATATATGACAGACCAACAGCTAGTATCATACTGGATGGGGAAAAACTGAAAGCCTTCCTCTAAGATCTGGAACACAAAAAGAATGCTCACTTTCACCACAGTTACTTGATGTAGTACTGGAAGTCCTAGCTAGAGCAATCAGACAACAGAAAAAAATAAAGGGCATTCAAATTGGAAAGGAAGAAGTCAAATTAACCTTGTTTGGAGATGATATTATCTTATATTTGGAAAAACCTAAAGACTCCACAAAAATACTATGAGAACCAATAATGCAGTAAAGTTGCAGGATACAAAATCAACATACAAAAATCAGTAGCACTTCTATATGCCAACAGTGAGCAATCCAGGAAATAAATAAAAAAAGTTATCCCATTTACAATAGCCACAAATAAAATTAAATACATAGGAATTAACCCAAGAAGTAAAAAAATCTCTGCAATGAAAACTATGAAATACTGATGAAAGAAATTGAAGAGGACACAGAAAATGGAAAAAGATTCCATGTTCATGGATTAGAAGAATCAATATTTTTTAAATGTCCACACTACCCAAAGCAAGCTAAAGATTCAATGCAAGCTCTATCGAAATCCCAATGACATTCCTCACAGAAATAAAAAAAAAAAAAACCCAATCCTAACATTTACATGGAACTACAACAAACAAACAAACAAAAAACAGAATAGCAAAAGTTATCCTGAGCAAAAACAACAAAACTGGGTGAATCAAATTACTTCACTTCAAATTTTACTACAGGGCTATAGTGATGAAAATAGCATGGTACTGCCACAAAAACAGACACATAGAGCAATGAAACAGACTAGATAACTCAGAAACAAATCCACACAACTACTGTGAATAAATTTTTGACAGAGATGCAAAGAATATATACTAGGGAAAAGCAGTCTCTCCAATAAATGGTGCTGGGAAAACAGACTATCCACATGCAAAATAATAAAATTCGACCTCTGGTATGGTTTGAATTTGTGTCTCTGCCCAAATCTCATGTTGAACTATAATCTCCTACGTTGGAAGAGGGACTAGGTGGAAGGTGGTTCCATCATGGAGGTGAACTTTCCGTTGCTGTTCTCATGATAGTAAGTTCTCATGAGCTCTGGTTGTTTAAAAGCATGTAGAACCTACCCGCCCTCTCACTTCCTCCTGTTTCTGCCATGTAAGATGTGCCTCCTTCCTCTTTGCCTTCCACCATGATTTTAAGTTTCCTGAGGTCTCCCCAACCATGCTTCCTGTACAGCCTATAGAACTGTGAGTTTATCAAACCCCTTTTCTTTATAAATTACCCAGTCTCAGGTAGTTCTTTATAGCAATTCAAGAACAGATTAACACACAAAAAAATGGTACTTAGGAGTGGGGTATGGCTACAAAGATACCTGAAAATGTGTAAGTGACTTTGGAACTGGGTAATGGGCAGAGGTTGGAAGAATTGGAGGGCTCAGAAGAAGACAGGAAGATGAGGGAAAGGTTATAACTTCTTAGAGACTTGTTGCACTGTTTTGGCCAAAATGCTGATAGTCATGTGGAAAATGAAGTCCAGGCTGAGGTGGTCTCAGATGGAGATGAAGAACTTCTTAGGAACTGGAGCAAAGGCCACCTTTGTTATTTATTAGCAAAGAGGTTGGAAGCATTGGGCCCCTACTCTAGAGATCTATGGAACTTTCAACTTCAGGGAGATGATTTAGGGTATCTGGTAGAAAAAATTTCTAAGCAGCAAAGCATTCAAGATGTGCCCTGGCTGCTTTTACCAGTGTATGCTTATATATGTGAGCAAAAAGATTATCTTAAACTGGAACTTACATTTAAAAGGAAAGCAGAGGGTAAAAGTTTGGAAATGTGCAGCCTGACCATGTGGTAGAAAAGAAAAACCCATTTCAGGGGAGGAATTCAAGCTGGCTACAGAAATTTGCATAATAGGAGCCTAATGTTAATAGCCAAGACAACGGGAAAAATGCCTCAAAGACATTTCAGAGACCTTTGCAGCAGCTCCTCCCATCACAGGTGTAGAGGGCTAGGAGGGAAGAAAGGTTTTGTGGGCCAAGGCTAGGGCGCCATGGCCTTGAGCAACCTCAGGACACTGCTTCCTGAGTCCCAGCTGTTCCAGCTACAGCCATGGCTAAAGGAGCCCCAAATACATCTCAGGCTCCTGCTCCAGAGGGTGCAAGCCATAAGCCTGGCAGCTTCCACATGGTGTTAAGCCTGCAGGTGTGCAGAGGGCAAGAGTTGAGACTTGGGAACCTCTGCCTAGATTTCAGAGGATGTATGGAGACACCTGGATGTCCAGGCAGAAGTCTGCTGCAAGGGCAGAACCCTCATGGACAATCTACCAGAACAGTGCGGAGGGGAAATGTGGGGTTGGAGCCACCACACAGAGTACCCACTGGTACACTGCCTGGTGGAGCTGTGAGAAGATGGCCACCATCCTCCAGACCACAGAAGAGTAGATCCACCAACAGCTTGAACCATGCATCTGGAAAAGAAGCAGGTAATCAATGCCAGCCTATAAAAGCAGCCAAGAATGCCAAGTACCCTGCAGAGTCACAGGGGTGGAAATGCCGAAGGCCTTGGGAGCCCACTCCTAGCATCACTGTAGCCTGAATATGAGACATGGAGTCAAAGAAGATTATTTTGGAGCTTTAAGATTTAATGACTGCCCTGCTGGGTTTCAGGCTTGCATGGGGACTGTAGCCCCTTTGTTTCAGCTAATTTCTCCCTTTTGGAACAAGTGTATTTACTCAATGCTTGTACCTGCATTGTATGTTGATAGTAAGTAACTTGCTTTTTATTTTACAGGCCCATAGGCAGAAGCAACTTGCCTTGTCTCAGATGAGACTTTGGACTGCGGATTTTTGAGTTAATACTGAAGTGAGTTAATACTTGGGAAACCGTTGACATGGGATGATTGTATTTTGCACTGTGAGAAGGTGAGATTTGGGAGAGGCCGGGGTGGAATAATATGGTTTAGATTTATGTCCCCATCAAAATCTCATGTTGAATTTTAATCCCCAATATTGGAGGAGGGGCCTGGTGGGAGGCGATTAGATCATAGGGGCAGCCTTCCCCCTTGCTGTTCTTATGATAGGGAGTAAGTTCTCATGAGGTCTGGTTGTTTAAAAGTGTGTAGCACCTCTCACTCCTCTCTCTTCCTCGTGCTTCTGCCATGTGAGGCATGTCTCCTTCCTCTTCACCTTCTGCCATGATTTTAAGTTTCCTGAGACCTCCCCAGCCATGCTTCCCGTACAACCTGAGTCAATTAAACCTCTTGTCTTTATAAATTATCCACTCTCAGGTAGTTCTTTATAGCAACGTGAGATCCGATGATACAACCACTATCTCTTTCCGTATACAAAAATCTAATTTAAATGCATTAAAGACTTAAATCTAAGACCTCAAACTATGAAACTACTACAAGAAAACATTGGGAAAACTCTCCAGAACATTGATCTGGGCAAAATTTCTTGAGTAATACCCCATAAGCACAGGCTACCAAAGCAAAAATGAATAAATGGGATAACATCAGGTTAGAAAGTTTCTTCACTTTTTAACTCAGTTCATCAGCAAACTGAACAGAAAACCCACAGAATGAGAAAATATTTACAAACCACACATCTGACAAGGGATTCATAAAACTACAATGATATATCAATTCATCTCAGTTAAAATGGCTTTCATCTAAAAGACAGGCAGTAACAAAGGCTGGCGAGGATGTGGAGTAAAGGGAATCCTTGTACACTGTTGGTGGGAATGTAAATTAGTGTAACCACTATGGAGAAAAGTTTCGAGGTTCCTCAAAAAACTAAAACTAGATCTATCATATGATCCAGCAATCCTATTGCTGTGTATATACCAAAAAGTAAGGAAATCAGTATATCAAAGAGGTATCTGCACCCCCACATTTGTTGTAGCACTGTTCACAATAGCCAAGATTTGGAAGCAACCTAAATGTTCATCAATAGATGATTGGATAAAGAAAATGTGGTACATTTACACAATGCAGTACTATTCAGCTATTAAAAAGAATGAGATCCTGACATTTGCAACAACATGGATGGAACTAGAGGTCATTGAACTAAGTGAAATAAGCCAGGGGCAGAAAGACAAACTTCACATTTTGTCATTTATTTGTGGGATCTAAAAATCAAAGCAATTGAACTCATAGAGATGGAGAGTAGAAGAATGGTTAGCAGAAGCTGGGAAGGGTAGTGGAGTGGCAGAGAGGGAAAGGTGGGGATGGTTAATGGGTACAAAAAAACAGGGTTCCCCAACAACCGCCCCCCACCCCGCCCGGCCAACCCAGCCACAGACCAGTAATGGCCACGTAACAGGAGGTGAGCAGTGGACAAGCGAGCATTACTGCCTGAGCTCTCCCTCCTGCCAGATCAGCTGGGCATTAGATTCTCATAGGAGCACGAACCCTATTGTGAACTGCACACGTGAGGGATCCAGCTTGCGCGCTCCTTATGAGAACCTAACCAATGCCTGACGATCTGAAGTGGAAGCTTTGTCCTAAAACCATCCCCACAACTCCTAGTACATGGGAAAATTTCATGTAACTGGTTCCTCATGCCAAAAAGGTTGGAGACCACTGCAAAAAAAAAAAAAAAAGAAGAATGAATAAGACATACTATTTGATAGGACAATAGGGTGACTATAGTAAATAATTTAATTGTACATTCTAACATGACTAAAACAGTATAATTGGGCTGTTTGTAACACAAAGGATAAATGCTTGAGGGGATGGATACCCCATTTTGCATGATGTGATTATTCCACGTTGCATGCCTGTATCAAGATATCTTATGTACCCCATAAATATATATATCAATTATGAATCCACAAAATTAAAAATAAAATTTTTTTTAAAGTCTGAAGTTTTTTACTCCTAAAGCACCCTATTTCTTATTTACTTCTAACATAACCTACAAGTCACTAAAGCAGTTAGGCCAGAAAGAAAATGTCTGCAGTGTCTCACAGAGCAAAGACCCCTCCAAAGAATCCAGACTCTGGTTGAAGATTAAGAGCAGGCCAGCAATATTACACTGTAATAAATGACAACTGTCAATAAGAAGGAAAAGTAAAAGGGTAGCAATGGCATCTTAAAAAGGCAACAACATTTTACTTCCTTGCTTTCTTTATATGTTATATCTTGCCTTTTATCCTTTCCTGTCAACCCTGGGTTTAACCGTATGCCAACCTCACATATTAAAAGCACTCTAAGAAAACCAAACACCGCATGCTCTCACTCATAGGTGGGAACTGAACAATGAGAACACCTGGACACAGGAAGGGGAACATCACACACCGGGGCCTATTGTGGGGTCAGGGGAGGGGGAGGGATAGCATTAGGAGATATATCTAATGTAAATGACGAGTTAATGGGTGCAGCACAGCAACATGGCACGTGTTTACATATGTAACAAACCTGCACGTTGTGCACATGTACCCTAGAACTTAGAAGTATAATAAAAAAGAAAAAAAGAAAAAATAAAATAACTATTTTACAAAAAAAAAAAAAGCACTCTAAATGTCTCCACAAAGAAGTACTTGTGTGCATTTATTTATCTATGTATATTAAATAAAACTGGTTTTCTTTGACTTCTTAATCCTTTTCGTTAGGTCCTTAATTCTCAATAAAGAATATCCTTTAAAACAAAATTGGTCTACACAAACAAGCATGCAGTGCCACCTAATGGCAGCTACCATTTTAAGGCATTCGAACCAGAGAGACTGCTGCAGTATTTAGATGTCTTTGTGAACAAATATCACACAATCAAATATCACAGTGGGGTGTTGAGGCTCAAAATCTGAAACCATCCATCGCCCTATGCTTCCTTCAGAAGTATGTGATCACAAGAAAAACTTTCTTGAAACTCTTCCCTGAAACTTCCCTTCAGCCCTGTTGATAGGATCCTTAATCTTTTTTGTCTTTCTCCTGTCAATGGCTTCCATCTTGGCTATCTCCTTTTATAGCATCTTATCTGTCAAAATTATTTAAAATATTACAAGCTCAATTTTTAAAAAATACAAAAAAGGATGTAATTTTACACACTAGTGTCATCTACTGATGTTACTACTCCTTGGTCCTTAATTAGCAAATGAAGCTCATGTGAATTCTTTCTCATGGATTAAAAACGAAAAAGCAAAAATTCATTTATTCTGTCTCTCCCATCATGTTTCCAGCCACCAATTAGCCTAGCAGGACTATGGCAGAAGCCTAGGGTGGCACTGGATCGTAGATGCTTCTAAGCACACTAACGCACAATCTTTTAAAGGGGTAAAATAGCCCCAAAGGGAACTCCATTTGGTACCCTCTCCACACAATCCTGTGTGTAATTTTTTCTCCTGAAATTATTGAAACACAATGATGGATTTACTGTCTCTTTCTCTTCCACTTTCCCCATTTAAGCAAGGTTATTTGGCCCTGTACTCACCAATTCAGCAGAAACAATTAATTAACTAAATGCAAGATTAGATTGTATTCCATGATATTGTCTCCAACTGTCATAAAAGAAATTACAAATCCAACTTACTGGCTATCATTTTTCCAGACTGTGCTGATAAAAAGCAGACTTTGTTATTCACTAAATGTTCTTATGAGCAGGGCCTGCTATGTAATTTGTGAGGCCTAGCGTAAAATGAAAGCACAGGACCTCTTGTTTAAAATGCTGGGGAAAAACAGTGCTGTTGAAGTCCTAAATATAAAGCTGTTTCCTTTCTTCCATGGTCTCTCTCTTGACTTCTTGTGGTGTCTTTTATTTGTTACTTGTGACAATCTAAGTTTTAAAAACTCTGTTTATTTTTTAATTAAAAAAAGTAGATTCAGGGCCCATGCCCAGGTTTATTACATGGGTATATTTTGTAGTAGTGGGGTTTGGACTTCTAGTGTACCCATCACCTGAATAGTGAACATTGTAGCAGTAGGTACTGTTTTACTCCCTCTTGGAGTCCCCAGTGTCTTTATTTCCCTCTGTAGGTCCATGTGTACCCATTGTTTAGCTCCCACTTATAAAGGAGAACATGCAGTCTTGGGCTTTCTGTTTCTGAGTTATTTTGCTTAGGATGATAGCCTCCAGTTCCATCCATGTTACTGCAAAATACATGTTTCACTCTTTTTTGTGGCCATAGCAGTTTTAAAATATAAGGACATTTAACTGGTATACAGGATAGTCAAAAATTACACAATTCATATTTCATAGCTCAGATATACATATGTATTTCATTCTTAGCAGAGGAGTGTAAATGATGCACAAAACTAACTCAATTGTTTTTATTTCATCTTTTGGTGCCAGCATATTCTACCAACACTCCCTACCTTTGGCTTACTGATGAGTAGGAAAGGACTGAAAGGAAAAGGAACTGTGGGTTACCCAACATTTCCTTTTGTATGTTATTTCCAACAGAAGTAGTTGACAAATAGTGGGAAGTAACATGAGTAAAAAAGGAAATGATAGGTTTCTGTGGTCATTTGTGTTTCTTAGGATGCCACTGCCTTCTTTCTGCATTCAAAGCAAGTTCTGGTTCAAACAAAGTGTGGCCTCTTGTGACTATGAGCACTCCCACTTAGCCACAGACATAACACTTCTTCTATACTTGTTTGAATCTCGCTGAACAGCCATGCACTATGCATTCACTGGAATTTTGTGCTCAGGGAGCACTGCGAACACTCTATGTGAACGGGGCTGCAAAGAGAGCTGGACACACATACTAAATGTACCACCTCTGCTTATGCACATGCTGCATTGCCCACTGGACCTCACTTACACAACACAAATTTAAAGATAAAATTATTAATAATTTCAAGACAATGACAGCAGAGCATTAATCAAGCATGGAGCCCTTCTGAGTGCAGATCCCTGTGTGACTACACAGGTTGTGAACCTAGCCCTGTTTGTGAAACATAGCAGGACAAAAAAACAGTCACTCTTCTTTAATCAGGGATAAAAACAAGACTTACATTTATTACTTCCCACATGCTGAATGGTAGGTTAAGTCCTTCACATACACTACCTCATTTAACCATCAAATAACAGTTTGTGGTAGGTATTATTATCTTCATTTACAGAGAAGGAAACAGGAGATTTTAGAAACTAAGTGATTTATCCAATATCTGTTGACTAAAAGGTAGTGGAGTAGGGATTTTAACCCAACTTTGACTGACCCCAAAGCCCAGTTAATCTACTACTTCCATAAAAGCATTTAGTGCAGATTTTAAATTGCAAAATATTTGTAAATTGTTAGTATTAGATATACACATATAATAAATACCTATATGCTAATAAGACCAAGTATGAATTAATGAAATAGCATGATTCACAGATTAATTCTTTTAAATCTCATCTGGCCTTCTAATGTAATATGACAAGTGGAGCACATA
This sequence comes from Chlorocebus sabaeus, assembly GCF_047675955.1. Taxonomy (NCBI): domain Eukaryota; kingdom Metazoa; phylum Chordata; class Mammalia; order Primates; family Cercopithecidae; genus Chlorocebus; species Chlorocebus sabaeus. Next base: position 96,973,111 of record NC_132916.1, on the reverse strand, counting down.
TGTTTATCTCCTTTACCTCCTGAGTCTTTATTAAAATGATGACAATGCTTTTTTAAGGTATAAGCCATCAACTACAAATATCACAGGATAGAAGCTATTGGTAAATGAGCAATTTCAATAAATCAAATGAGCAGTTCACTAAAGAATGCATTACAAATCTATAAAATGTAAAAGCAGGCAAAATCAAAGAATAATTGTTTAGTAATACATACATAGGTGGTAAAACTATTTTTAATAACAAAGGAATGATTATCACAACCTTCAGTGTAGGTGTTACCTCTGCAGGGGAGGGGCACATGATGAAGAGGGAGAACACAGGAGCTTTTATGCTGTTTAACCACGGTGAGAGGTGCATGGGTATTCATTTTGTTATACATTTATTACACACATATACAAATGTCTATATGTATATCACATTCTCTTGAATGTGACTTATTTTCCTCTAATTAACTTTTTAAAAATATTGCATTCATAAAATAACTATAACATGGTATGAAAGAGGAATTATTGAATTACAAGAAATATAACCTTTGGGAATTAAAATATGTTTGCCAAAATAAAAATTTAAAAGAAAACTTAGAAAATAAATCTAAACAAATCTCCCAAATTACAATATAAGGAAACTTAAAAATGACAGACAAGACAAAAGATCCAACGGGCTATTCCAGAGGTTTTACATCCAAATACAAATTAGAGAAAAACAGAAGAGGGGAAAGATTATCACGGAAATGCTCATAGATAATTTCCCTAAGATGGATCCAGTCTTCAGACTGAAAGAATTCATTCTATGCCCAGTACTTAAATGTGTCCTGGAAAAAAATGTTATACCTCTAAGGATAAAGAGAAGACCCAAATAACTGCCAAGGAGAAAATACAGCTCACCTGCAAAGGAATAAGAGTCAAAGACATTAGCTTGCTCATCAGAACATAGAATGTAGAAAGGCAATGGAGAAAGGTCGTCAAAGTTCCCAGGAAAAATTTATTTCAACCCAGATTTCTATAACTAACCTTATAACCACCGAAAAGAACATCATAAAAATGTTTTTTTTTAACATGCAAGGACTCAGAAGTTTACTTAAATGCACTATTTCTTAGGAATAAAAATGTATCTCAAGAAAATAGGAAAGTATTCCATCAAAACAAAGGAAGAAAGCATAATGTCCTCAGAAACAGTGATACCCAACCTAAGAGAGGAATGAAGCAAAATTCCAGGATGACATCCACATAGCTGTTCTAGAGAGTGTTAGTAAAGACCGGGGCCAGAGAACAGAATGTTTTCTGTGGGAAGACTCAGAGAGAAAATGAGAACAAGTAATAAATAAGGCTGGGAGTCTGGAAAAACTTGAGGATAAACAAAGCATTCGGTGAACTGTAAAAAGGAGAATATTTGAACTTGATACAAGGAACATTCTCCATTAGATGGCACAGGGATGGTTACTTTGTTCCTCACACAAAAGGAAATATAATACTGGCATATTACTTGTCTCTACAATGAACAATACACCTGTGTGGGTTCAGAACCTCTAAGAAGCAGTGGTCAAGGCAGACTTAGAAGTGTAGGAGATGTATTGGATGTGGATGCCTGTGAAAGATAAACGGGACAGGGAGCAGGAGTTGGTTGAAAAAACCTTCAGACCTCAATGTAGGTTTGAAACCTGTGAAAGGAAAAGAAGGAAGGAGGAATCTTCAGTAGGAAGAACCCAGATTGTGGTACTTCTCCACCACACTCAACCAGTCCAAAAGGGACCTACAGAGCAAAAATTATCCTGTCCTGGGTCCCATCTTGGGCAGCAGTGACCAGTACCTAGAACCCCAACAATGCTCAATCATTGGCTAGAGTTGCCCAGAGAGAGTCAGAGAGAGCATGTCCTCTGCTAGAACACTTTGATGGATCTCGAAGGTACTGAAGTTCAGGTTGCCAGTGATTACACTCTTTGCTGGAGAAGCTCTCTTAAAGTGATGCCTGAATGGTGCAGCACACTTCTAAAATATGCAATATACAAACCAAGACCCAAAGGATACTACCTTATGGCTATATCCAATTACTGCATCAGTTGGAAACTTTTTCAGTGATATGTACTGCTTTACATCAAATCCTGATATGGTCTAGTCATTTACAAAATGATAATAATAATAACAATAAGGCAAGTTAACTTATGCAGCACTTCAACCCAACGCTGGGGTAGGTAGAGCACAATCACAATAAAAGCTACTCAATTATCATATACCACTGGGCTATAGAGTGAAAACTCCCAGCGCTCTCACAACTGTCTCTACTAGCCAAGCTAGAAGACCTCAGTTTTGCTGTCTGCTTGTCCATTTTCCTCAGAGGTCTCTGGTTTTCAGGGTGAGGGGGTTCTTTCTTTTCCATTATCCTCCTTAGATACCTCTGAAGTGGGACTACACAGCTTTCACAACCTACTTCCCACTAATGTAGGTTTACAGATTTGCAAATTGCTTTCAAGGTCAGAAAATCTCAAGTTTTTGCAGGGCTGATGTATGGATTGTTTGGCACTAATATTCCCTCAAAATCATACCAGGCTTCTAGTCTTTTAGATTTCAAAAGTACAGCTGAAGATTCATCAGCACATCGTTTTTAGAATTTAAGACTGATATTTTACTTACTATCCTCTGTCCTATGGCTAGAACACTCTCTGAAGTAACTGGCAGCTCCTGAAAGCCAACTGAGGCAGCAGGCTTGGGTGGCAAGGCAACATTCTTAATTTCATCTTTGCAGGTACACCAGTTCCCATAGTCTAACAAAGGTGCTTGAAAAGGTTTGTGGGTCTATTCTTATCTCCTGCTAAAGCCGACAGTTCTATAATTCCTTAAATTTGGATTACAAAATCAGTTGATTTTTTCAGTACTATAAGCCCCAAATTACTAGACTCCAAGTTATCTAATATTGCCTTAAACACAGAGTCCCTCAGCTGAGCTGTATTCCCTCTATTTTTACTTATGAACTTGCCTTACTTCTCCCCTCTCTTGTGGGGCCTTCTACAAAAGGAGCAGCGAACAGACATTGATTTTTTTTTCACCATTTCTCCTGGAGTTATTGGCTATCTTAGCCCATAATCTGCCTGTCCAGTTATCAAAGGCACGTTGTCCATAGCTTTGCCACTCCATTAATAAAAATGCCTCCCCCTTACATTCTGCAATGTCTATATACTTAAAACCATCCAACAAATGCAGCTATTTAAGTTCTCATTATGTGCAGTACTCCATTTCATATACTAAATTGTATACTAGTTAAGATACACGTTTAGCTGCATGAAAATAGAAACTCAAGCTAACATACATTTAGAAAGAAGACAGTTTCTCTCTCCCATGGCAGCAGCAGGATGGAGGAAGTGGGGATAAGTAGAACAGCCCCTGCCCTTAAGGACATGTCTCTGGAAATATCACGTGCCATTTTCACTCACAAGCCCCTGGCTAGAACATAACCACAGGGCCACTCTTAAGTGCAAGGAAGACTGGGCAATGGATGGCCCTGTACCCTACTGAAAATTCCCTGGGTATTTCCCTATAGGAAATAAAAGAGATGGCAAATCAGGGATAGCCAGTCTCCTCTTCCTATTTTTCCTTATTTAGCAGAGAACATGTAGACTAATTCTCCTAACAGAATTTCCCCTATAATTTGCTTAATCCAGATGATATTAATCCCTATGGCCTAGTATATAAAAAAAATCATTTCCTCTATGCCCTGACTTCCAAGGCTCCTTAATTATACTTCTTTCAAAGCCAAGCGCCAATCTCATCTTCATCAATTCACAGACTGCTCCTGCCTGGTTTCTCTGTTCTCTGAACTGTCAGTGATGCAATTCAGCTTTTGACAGTTCTCTAATTTTTACTGTGCATGTTTTGTCTATAAAGACTATTTGTGCTTATTACAAGAAAATTTCAGAATTTATCATCTTTTTGTCCCATAATACATATTAAAGTGTTAATTCCATAAGGGATGCTTAACAAATAATGATTAATAGATCATAATCCCAAATCCTTAAACATGCAAGAATTATACCGGCAATAACTTAAAAGTACATCAAATAATCTTTATTTTCTCTAATGCCATGGTTTGGTAAATATAGTATTTAGGATTGAATTCTTCTTACAAGTAAATTTCTAAGAATTCACAAAGACATTCTTTCTTTGGAAAAACATGTATTTGCTCTCTTAATATTAAAAAACTGTTTAAAATATTAGGAAATATGAATAGAAAAATAAAATGCTCTACAATCTCTACAACAATATGTTACCACTAATAATACTTTGAAATGTATTATTCAATGAAAGATATTATTTCAAATGTTGTAATGAGAATTATACACACAGGGTTTAAATTGTCAGAAACCTAGTAGAGTATTATGTTAAACAGCATTAGTGATCTTTCTTATTTGTTATCTAACAGGACTTCTTCAAGTCTGAAACATTCTTCTCTATTAATCACTTTCCATCCAGGGATATATTTAAACTGATTTTATGATTTCAGGATTTACCATAGACAAACGCATGGCTTTCGGAGATACAATGACATATCACAGCATCTACAGTCATAAAACAAAACATATAGCATTTTTATGTGTTTCATTTTTTTCTACTTTATGGGTTATAAGCATCAATATATAAATTTTCAGGAAAAAATGGACATATGCACTATAAATTTATATTTATATTTTTCAATGTATTTTATGATCTTCACAATTCTTAGCAAGAGCCATAAGATATATCCTCTCAACTTTCAAATAAAATTTCAAAACACACATTTTCCCCTTAAAATGTTAATGATTAAATTACATCTATACCTTCTTGTCTACATCATAGAGTTATGATGGAAATAAATAAAGAAATAAATTTGTAAGAATTTTTTAGCTCTTAGAAGGAAGAGCAGTATATAAAGATGAAGTATTTATTTACAAATTTAATACATATTTTGAAATAGAGCATTTTATTGTATATATACAGATATTTCCCAGAATCATTACTTTCCACATCAATAAAAATTATATTATTGATTGCTATTATTTTCTATGTAATGGGTCCTCAGAGCTAAAATATTTCATTGAAATGATCTATTTTCAGCATCGAAAATAGTGCATCCCATTGAGAATAAATGGTCACCCACTTGTTTCAAAGAGGGGAATTACACAGATGTAGATTACTTATGAAAAACTTGAATCCACCCACAATAGGCAAGGGAATTTCAAAAATAAACATCAGGTATGATATGAAATTAGGAGAAGGAAGTACTATCCTGATAAATAGCTCCATTCCTTCATTTTTGAGTTATCAAAGCGTTATTGCTAACTTCCTATTTTTCATATTGGCATTTGGCAATATTCGAAAACCAAAGAGAGAACTAATTTTTTGCAAAATGTAAGCAATTATTAAATCCAAGTGATCCAAGGATCCAATACTTGGATGTTTGTTATATCACTCTCTCTACTTTTCTGTCTTTTTCTAACTTGACATAATAAAAAGTTGTTTTATCCCCAAGTTTTAATCACTCCTATTTCACCAACTAATGACTCTTTTTTGGCCAGAATTAGCACTAGCAAAGCAATTCACTCTATTACTCTCTTTACCTTTTACAAAATAAATTGTTAAAGTAGTGTCTGATTTTAACTAAATAAGCCAACCAATACATGTTCACAAAAGGAAAAGCCCTGTCTTCATTACCCCTTGCCTCTGTGCAATTTATGTAATCTATTTCAAGAATACATCATACATGTTCTATGTATCACACCAAGCAACTTCTAATACTCTCCAACAATATCATTTATGCTTATTCCCCCCAGAGGATTTCCTGGGTACTTCTGCTTGTCGACTCATTGATATTCATGCAAGTATATATCATTTTCATAGGCATTATTTATTTTTTTCTGCATCATAATAAGACCTTTTTTTTGATAGTCACATAGAAGGAAATGAGCAGCAAAACAGAGACTTTATCAAGTAAGTTCAATTAGCCACTCAAGGAGTATCCTACATATTAGATTGATCTTGAATCTAATTTTAACTGACGACTAATATTTATTGACCACTCACTATTTTCCTAGTTCGGGGCTTAGCACTTTCATTTCATCTTCTCATTTAATTCTATTAATAATAATAACTCTATATGCAGTATAGATGTAGAGAAAATACACCTGTCTCAGAGAACTAGTATTTGAGATATTACTGTCTTCTTGCAAAGTTTAGAAATTTGCAATGATGTCACCCATAGTCACTGGGTCCTATTTGAAGTGACTTTTCTTGCACATTCAAAACCTCTTCATTTCTACTTCTCCTTTGAGTCCTGTGTTTCTGGGCTCCATGACTATACTCTTGTGAGGAAGTGCACTGAGCCCTACGGTGAAACTTCGGCCCCTTGCTATGAATTTGCTTAGTCCTGTGGAATCTATTTCACCACATTTTGTTAGGCTGGATAATCATCCTCCACATATTTCTAAGCTATTGTTTATCTTATCCATTGCATTCTTTCAACAAGTTATCCTACTGACATATTCTACTCTGGGCTGCAGTCATCTACCTTCTATATGCATAGTAGGTGAGAACAGACTTCAGTATCTCCAAGGGTTTCTTCATGGATTTTTGTTGTTGTTAGTTCATTGAATCCATTTCTGTTCTTTGATTCTACCATTTCGCCAAAGTTTATTTAAGGAAGCAAACCAACAGCCCTGGTTGATTCATTATCTTCATAAAAACCAGAAGCCTTGATATTGCTTATTTGCTTTTTATTAAAAGTTACACTTGGAGAGATAGAGATACAGGCAATCATGGAGGATGGGAGGCAGGACTAGATTGCAGCTCTGTTCAGAGCAGCCTGTGGAAGTTTGCACTGTGAATTTTAGCTCTAGATTGACTGCAAGAACAAATCATCAATCCCGAGAGGACCCACAGACCCTCTGAAGGAAGCAGACTGCTTCTGCAGGACCTGGGAAACGCCCCAAATACTGTGAGTGCCCCAACTGCGGAAGTGGGAAAGGGAGACCCTCGTCTCCCAAACACACCCCCATTGGAGAAGCTGAAGGTCTGCTTGCGGGAGAAGTTTCTGACTTTACCTGGAGCTGAGTCCATTTAGAGAGCTGAGCAAAATACAGGGGTAGAGGAAGCAGCAGAAAGGTCCTGGGAGCTCACTGCATTCCCTAGCAGACCATTCCTGCCTGGCACAACAGGGATCCATCAGGAGGGTGACCAGAGGAGCAAGGGGGTAAAACTCCACAGGGAGAAGGTAGTCTCTATCTGAACTTTGTAACAATTTGAACAGGGTGAGAAGCTCCCTGGCCAGAAATCAAGGGAAGGTGCAAATCCAGTGTGCACACTCTACAGGCAGTGGAAAAACCAAGCCCTTTTCTTTTGCAGCTGGAAGGCAGGTAGCCTGGAGCAAGTTTTCAAGCCCTTCTTGCCCACCACCTGGAAACAGACTCAGGGCTGTTGGGGAGGGCATGATAGGAGTGAGACCAGCCCTTCAGTTTGCATGGAAACTGGGTTTTCCCCAACTTCCCCAACAACCTGCATGACTCATCAGAGGCAGCCACAATCGCCCTAGGTACCCAACTCCAGTAACCTTGGAATCTCACCCCCACCTCCCACAGCAGCCACAGCAAGACCCGCCCAAAGAGAGTCTAAGTTCAGACACACCTACCTCCGCCCCCACCTGATGGTCCTTCCCTATCCACCGTGGTAGTGGAAGACAATGGGCATATAATCTTGGGAGTTCTAGGGGCCCATTCACTTCCGGTCCCTCTCTATACTACTACAGCTGATGCTTTATGGAAAGTGCCACCTCCTGGCAGGAGGCCAACCAGCACAAAAGTAGAGCATTAAACCATCAAAGCTAAGCACCCTCACAGAGTCCATTGCACACACCCCCAGCCACCTGCACTGAAACAGACACTGGTATCTACGGCTGAGAGACCTATAGACAGTTCACATCACAGGACTCTGTACAGACAACCCCCAGTACCAGCCCAGAGCCAGGTAAACTCTCTGGGTGACTAGACCCAGAAGAGAGATAATAATCACTGCAGTTTGGCTCACAGGAAGCCACATCCATAGGAAAAGGGGGAGAGTACTCATCAAGGGAACACCCCATGGGACAAAAGAATCTGAACAAGTCTTCAGTACTAGACCTTCCCTCTGACAGAGCCTACCCAAATGAGAAAGAACCAGAAAATCAACCCGGAATATAACAAAACAAGGTTATTCAACACCCCCCAAAAATCATACTAGTTCACCAGCTAATTGATCCAAACCAAGAAGAAATTCCTGATTTACCTGAAAAGGTATTCAAGAGGTTAGTTATTAAGCTAATCAGGGAGGGGCCAGAGAAAGGCAAGCCCCAATGCAAAGAAATCCAAAAAATGATACAAGAAGTGAAAGGAGAAATATTCAAGGAAACAGATAGCTTAAAGAAAAAAACAATCAAAAATTCAGGAAACTCTGGACACCCTTTTGGAAATGTGAAATGCTCTGGAAGGTCTCAGCAATAGAATTATACAAGTACAAGAAAGAAATTCAGATCTCGAAGACAAGGTCTTCAAATTAACCCAATTCAAGAAAGACTAAGAGAAAAGAATAAGAAAAATATGAACAAAGTCTCCAAGAAGTCTGAGATTAGGTTAAATGAACAAACTTAAGAATAATCCATGTTCCTGAGGAAGAAGAGAATTCTAAAAGCTTGGAAAACATATTCAGGGAAATAATCGAGGAAAACTTCCCCAGCCTTTCTAGAGACCTAGGCATCCAAACACAAGAAGCACAAAGAACACCTGGGAGAGTCACTGCAAAAAGATCTTCACCGGGGCACACTGTCATCAGGTTATTCAAAGTTAAGATGAAGGAAAGAATCTTATGAGCTATGAGACAGAAGCACCAGGTAATCTATTAAAAAAAAAAAATACTGTCAGATTTCTCAGGAGAAACCCTTTAAGCTAGAAGGGATTGAGGCCCTGTCTTCACTGACAGTGCTAGACAGGTCATCAAGACAGAAAGTCAACAAACACACAATGGATTTAAATTATACCTTGGAACAAATGGACTTAATAGATTTATACAGAACACTTCATCCAACAACTGCAGAATACACATTCTATTCAACAGCACATGGAACTTTCTGCAAGATAGACCAAATAATAGGCCATAAAACGAGGCTCAACAAATGAAAGAAAATTGAAATTACATCAAGCACTCTCTCAGGTTACAGTGGAATAAAAATGGAAATCAACTCCAAAAGGAATCTTCAGAACCATGCAAGTATATAAAAATTAAATAACCTGCTCCTGAATGAACATTGGGTCAAAAATGAAATCAAAATGATAATTTAAAAATTTTTCAAACTGAATGACAATAATGACACAATTTATCAAAACCTCTGGGATACAGCAAAGGCAGTGCTAAGAGGAAAGTTCATAGCCCTAAGAGCCTACATCAAAAAGACTGAAAGAGCACAAACTGACATTCTAAGTTTACATCTCAAGGAACTAGAGAAAAAAGAACAAACCAAACCCAAACCCAGCAGAAGAAAGAAAATTACCAAGATCAGAGCAGAAATAAATGAAATTGAAAAAAAAATACAAGATAAATGAAACAAAAAGCTGGTTCTTTGAAATGATAAATAAAATTGATAGACCATTAGCAAGATTAAGCAAAAAGAGAAGAGAGAAAATCCAAATAACCTCACTAAGAAATGAAACAGGAGATATTACAACTGACACCACTGAAATACAAAAGATCATTCAAGGCTACTATGAACACCTTTATGCACATAAACTATCATAGCTTAAATCAGGAAGAATTACATACCCTAAACAGACCAATAACAAGCAGCAAGATTGATATGGTAATTTAAAAACTACCAACAAAAAAAAGAGTACAGGACCAGATTCACAGTAGAATTCTACCAGGCATTCAAAGAAGAATTTGTACCCGTTATTTTGACACTATTCCACAAGATAAAGACAGAAGGAACCCTTCCTAATTCATCACCATAATACCAAAATCAGGAAAGGACATAACCAAAAAAGAAAACTGCAGACCAATATCCTTGATGAACATTGATATTAAAATCCTTAACAAAATACTAGCTAACTGAATCCAACAACATATCAAAAAGATAATCCAACCTGATCAAGTAGGTTTCAAACCAGGGATGCAGGGATGGTTTAACATATACAAGTCAATAAATGTGATACATCACATAAACAGAATTAAAAACAAAAATCACATGATCATCTCAATAGACTCAGAAAAAGCATTTGACAAAATCCAGCATCCCTTTATGATTAAAGCTCTCAGCAAAATCAGCATACAAGGGACATACCTTAATGTAATAAAAGCCATCTATGACAAACCCACAGCCAACATAATACTGAATGGGGAAAGTTGAAAGCATTTCCTCTGAGAACTGGAACAAGACAAGGATGCCCACTCTCACCATTTCTCTTCAACACATTACTGGAAGTCCTAGCCAGAGCAGTGGGACAACAGGAAGAAATAAAGAGCATCCAAGTTGGTAAAGAGGAAGTCAAACTATCATTGTTTGTTGATGATATGATCATTTACCTTGAAAACCCTAAGGACTCCTCCAGAAAGCTCCTAGAACTGAGCATGAGGCAGCATCTGAGTTCATAGCTCGTCCAGCCAGACTTCCCCTTTACATTGCACTGAATCCTGGGCCAGGAGCATGCTTATCTCCTGTAGTCAGTTGAATTTGTGTCCCCGCAAAAATATGTTGGGGTACTAGCCTTCAGTACCGCAGAATGTAACCTTATTTAGAGATAGAGTCTTTATAAACTAGTTCAACCATTATGGAAAACAGTATGGCGATTCCGCAAGGATCTAGAACTAGATGTACCTTAAGACCCAGCCATCCCATTACTGGGTATATACCCAAAGGATTATAAATCATGCTGCTATAAAGACACATGCACACGTATGTTTATTGCAGCACTATTCACAATAGCAAAGACTTGGAATCAACCCAAATGTCCATCAGTGACAGACTGGATTAAGAAAATGTGGCACATATACACCATGGAATACTATGCAGCCATAAAAAAGGATGAGTTTGTGTCCTTTGTAGGGACATGGATACAGCGGGAAACCATCATTCTTAGCAAACTATCACAAGAACAGAAAACCAAACACCGCATGTTCTCACTCATAGGTGGGAACTGAACAATGAGATCACTTGGACATGTTAGTGGGAGTGTAAATTAGTTCAGCTATTGTGGAAGACAGAGTGGCAATTCCTCAAAGACCTAAAGACAGATACACAATCTGACCCAGCAATACCATTAATGGGTATATACCCAAAGAAATATAAATATTATATTTATTTATTTATTTAGATATATTATAAAGACACATGCACATGTATGTTCACTGCAACCCTATTCACAATAGCAAAGCATGCAATCAACCTAAATACCCATCAGTGAGAGACTGGATAAAGAAAATGTAGTACATATACACCATGGAATACCATGCTGCCGTAAAAAAGAACAAGATCATGTTCTTTCCAGGAACATGGATGGAGCTGGAGGCCATTATTCTTAGCAAACTAACACAAGAACGGAAAAACAAATATCACATAGTCTCACTTATAAGTGGGAGCTAAATTATGAGAACACATGGGCACATAGAGGAGATACTGGGGCCTACTTGAGTGTGGAGAATGGGAGGAGGGAGAGGATTAGGAAAAATAACTAAGGGATACTAGGCTTAATACCTGGATGATGAAAAAAATCTGTACAACAATCCCCCATGACACAAGTTTACCTATGTAACAAACTTTCACTTGTACCCCTGAATTTAAAAGTTAAAAAAAAATCAGCCAGGTGTGGTGATGCACAACTGTAGTCCTAGTTACTCAAGAGGCTGAGGTGGGAGGATCACGTGAGTCCAGCAGTTCAAGGTTATAGTGGACCATGATCACACCACTCCATTCCAGACTTGATGACGGAACAAGATCCAGTCTCTAAGAAAAAATTAAAACCTTTGTGAACTTGAACTGAAAATATATAATGTGAGAGGTGTTTTTTTGTTTATTTGTGTTTTTTTGTTTTTGTTTTTGTTTTTGTTTTTTTGAGACAATCTTGCTCTGTCACCCAGGCTGGAGGGCAGTGGCACGATCTTGGCTCACTGCAGCCTCCACTTCCCAGGTTCAAGCAGTTCTCCTGCCTCAACCCGCCGAGTAGCTGGGATTACAGGCACACACCACCATACCTGGCTAATTTTTTGTACTTTTTAGTAGAGATGGGGTTTCACCACATTGGCCAGGCTCGTCTCCAACTACTGACCTCAGGTACACCCGCCTCAGCCTCCCAAAGTGCTGGGATTACAGGCATGAGCCACCATGCCCAGCGATGTGAGAGTACTCTTATCTTGCTTTGCCCAAAGATGTGTCAGTGACATAACCTTCAGACTAAAACCAAAAATTTCAATTTAGAGTGTTTATCCCAGAATCTAAAAGACACTAGAGCCTACCACACATATCAATCATTTTAAACAATTTTACAGGGGGACTATGTGAATTTATGTTAATGAGTCTCTTGTGGCTTGGTACCAGGAGTCTCCTTTTGTAAGAAATCAAACAAGCGACTCTGACCTTTTTCAAGAATTGAAAAGTGGTTCAGAGAAGTACATTGTTTTATCCGGACAGCGGGTTAAGTATCAAAGTGTCACCCCTTAGAGAAACTTATTTAGCACATTAAATTATGAAGCAATCTAGAGTGTCCCCGGGGCTGCTGCTTATTCTTGACAGTGTAAATAGGTGGTCTAGAAGTAAATAAATATATGGGGAGAGCACAGCAACTACACATTTCCCAACTCCATGGGGTCATCATTCACATAAAAGACATGTGAATAGTGACCTCTAGAATTGTATATTACCCTCAGTCCCTGAGGGTTCAAGATTTTTTGAGACTGTATACTCTTCTGCCTGTCACACTCATAAACTGTGTCCTTGTTCATAGATGGAAAAGGTTATCCCTTAAACACTGATTTGAGGAAGAAAGAAGGATCCATCTTCTTGATAATTCCCCTCCCCACAAGTTAAAAGGCATGAAATTTCGCCTCAAATTTGTTCCCTCAGACTGCAGTTTTTCTAACTTCAAATATCTTTTTATGACTTTTATTATTTATACTTAAATATTATCCACTTATTGTAGAATAGTGCTACAATGAACATACATGTGCATGTTCTTTATCATAGAATGATTTATATTCCTCTGGGTATATACCCAGTAATGGAATTGCTGAGTCAAGTAATAGTTCTGTTTTTAGCTCTTTGAGGAACTGCTGCACTGCTTTCCACCTGGTTGAACTAATTTGCACTCTCACCAACAATGTACCAGCATTCCCTTTCTCTTCAACCTAGCCAGCATCTGTTATTTTTTTGACTTTTTACGAATAGCCAGTCTGAATGGTGTAAGATGGTATCTTATTGTGGTTTTGATTTGCATTTCTCTAATAATCAGTGATGTTGAGCTTTTTCTCATATGTTTGTTGGCTGTATGTATGTCTTGTTTTGAAAAGTGTCTGTTCATGTCCTTGGCACACTTTTTAATGAGGTTGTTTTTTCTTGTAAATTTGTTTAAATTGCTTATAAATGCTGGATATTACAACTTCTTCAGATGCAGAGTTTGCAAATATTTTCTCCCATTCTATAGGGCAGGGGTCCCTAACCCCCAGGCCACAAAATGGTACTAGTTCATGCCCTATTAGGAACCAGGGCTGCACAGCAGGAGGTGAGTGGCAGGCAAGTGCACATTATTGTCTGAGTTCCACCTGCTGTCAGATCAGAAGTGGCATTAGATTCCCATAGGATCGTGAACCCTATTGTGAACTGTGCACGTGAGGGATCTAGGTTGCGCACTCTTTATGAGACTCTAACTAACACCTGATGATCTGAGGTGGGACAGTCTCATCCCAAAACCATCCCCCAAATACCCCGCCATCTGTGGAAATTATCTCCCATGAAACCAGTCCCTGGTGCCAAAAAGGTTGGGTGTCTGTTTGATATGCTGATAGCTTCTTTTCCTGTGCAGAAGCTCTTTAATTTAATTAGATCCCATTTGTCAATTTTTGCTTTTGATGCTATTGCTTTGGGCATGTATGTGATGAAGTCTTTGCCAATTCCTATGACCAGAATGGTATTGTCTAGGTTGCCTTCCAGGGTTTATATAGTTTGGGGTTTTACATTTAAGTCTTCAATAAATCAAGTTAATTATGGTATAAGGAAGGGGTCTAATTTCAATCTTTTGCATATGGCTAGCCAGTTAACCCAACATCGTTTATTGTATAGGGAGTCCTTACCCCATAACTTGTTTTTGTCAGCTTTGTCAAAGATTAGATGGTTGTAGGTGTACAGCATTATTTCTGGGCTTCCTATTCTGTTTCACTGGTCTATGTTCATGTTTTTTTACCAGTACCATGCTGTTTTTGTGACTGTAGCCCTGTAGTATAGCTTCACATTGGGTAACGAGATGCCTACAGCTTTGTTCTTTTTGCTTAGGATTGCTTTGACTATTCGGACTCTTAGTTGGTTCCATATGAATTTTGAAATTTTTCTGGTTCTGTGAAAAATGTCATTGGTAGTTTGATAGGAATAGCATGGAATCTGTAAATTGATTTGGCAGTACGACCATTTTAACAATATTGACTCTTCCTATTTATAAGCATGAAATGTTTTTCCATTTGTTTGTGTCAACTCTGATTTCATTTGAGCAGTGGTTTGTAATTCTCATTGGAAACAGATATCAAAATGTGGTTTCACCTCCCTGGTTAGCTGTATTCCTAGGTATTTTATTCTTTTGTGGAAATTATGAGTGAGATTGTGTTCCTAATTTGGCTCTTGGCTTGGCTGTTGTTGATGCATAAGAATGCTACTGATTTTTGTATATTGATTTTGTATCCTGGGACTTTGCTGAAGTTGTTTATCAGCAAGAAGATTTTGGCCTGAGACTATGGGGCTGTGAATGACGTCATTTGCAAACAGAGATAGTTTGACTCTCTTCATATATGGATGTCATTTATTTCTTTCTCTCACCTGACTGCCCTGGCCAGGACTTCCAATGCTATATTAAACAGGAAGTGAGAGAGTACATCCTGTCTTGTGTTGGTATTCAAAAAGAATGCTTCTAGCTTTTGCACATTCAATATGGCGTTGGCTGTGGGTTTGCTGTAGATGGTTCTTATTGTTTCGAGGTATGTTCCTTCAATACCTAGTTTATTGAGAGTTTTTAACATGAAGGGATGTTGAATTTTATTGAAAGCCTTTCCTGCACCTATTGAGATAATGATGTGGTTTCTGTCTTTAGTTCTGTTTATGGGATGAATCACATTTATTGATTTGCATATGTTGAACCAGACTTGCATCCCAGGGATAAAGCCTGTTTGATTATTGTGCATTAGCTTTCTGATGTGATGTTGGATTCAATTTGCTAGTATTTTGTTGAGGATTTCTGCACTGATGTTCATTAAGAATATTGGTCCTAAGGTTTTTTGTTGTCATTGTGTCTCTGCCACATTTTGATATCAGTATGATGCTAGCCTAATTGAATGAATTGGAGAGGAGTCCCTCCTCAATTTCTTGGAAACATTTCAGTAGGGATGGTGCCAGTTCTTCTTTGCAAATATGGTAGAATTCTGCTGTGAATCGATCTGGTCCTGGGTTTTTGTTGGTTGGTAGGCTATTATTACTGATTGAATTTTGGAGTTCATTATTGATATGTTCAGGCTTTCAATTTCTCCCTGGTTCAGTTATGGGAGGGTGTATGTGTCCAGGAATTTATCCATCTCTTCTAGGTTTTCTAGTTTGTGTGCATAGAGGTGTTGATACTAGTCTCTGATGGTTATTTACATTTCTGTGGGGTCAGTGGTAAACAGACCTTTTGTCATTTCTAATTGTTTATTTGGAACTTCTCTTTTTTTTCTATTAGTCTAGCTAGCATTCTTTTGTTTTTCTCAAAAAATCCACTCCTGAATTCACTGACTTTTTGAATGGTTTTTAAATATTTCAATTTTCTTCAGTTTAGCTCTGATTTGGGTTATATCTTATCTTCTGCTAGCTTGGAGGTGGTTTGCCCTTGCTTCGATAGTTTTTTTTGTTGTTGTGATGTTAGGTTGCTAATTTGAGATCTTTCTAACTTTTTGATGTGGGCATTTCATGCTATAAATTTCCCTCTTAACTTTGCCTTAGCCATGTCCCTGAGATTCTGGTATGTTGTATCTTTGTTCTCATTAGTTTCAAATAACTTCTTGATTTCTGACTTAATTTCATTATTTACCCAAAAGCTATTCAGAAGCAAGTTGTTTAATTTCTATGTAAATGTATAGTTTTGAGCAATTTCCTTAGTCTTGATTTCTATTTTTATTGTTTTATTGTGGGGTGACTCAAGAGACCATTATGATTTCAGTTCTTTTGCATTTGCTGAGGATTGTTCTATGTCCACTAGTGTGGTCAATTTTAGAGACTGTCCCATGTGGCAATGAGAAGAATGTATATTCTGTTGTTTTGTGTTGGGAAGTTCTCTAGATGTCAATCAGCTCCACTTGATCCAGTGCTGAGTTAAGATTCTGAATATCTTTGTTAATTTTCTGCCTCAATGATCTCATACTGTCAGGGGAGTCCTGAATTTGGTTTAAAGCCTGTTTTTTCTGACATTAAGATTGCAACCCCCTGCTATTTTCAGTTTTCCATTTGCTTGGTAGATTTTTCTCCATCCCTTTATTTTGACCTTATGGGCATCACTGCATGTGAGATGGGTCTCTTGGAGACAGCACACCAGTGAGTCTTGGTTCTTTATCCAACTTGCCACTCTGTGTCTTTTCTGTAATTGAGGCATTTAGTCCATCTACATTTAAGGTTAATATTGTCATGTGTAGATTTGATCTTGTAATCATGATGCTAGCTGGTTATTTTGCAGACTTATTTATTTGGTTGTTTAATAGTGTCACTGGTCTGTGCACCTCAATATGCTTTTGTCATGCCTGATAGTGGCTTTTTCTTTCCATATTTAGTGTTCTTTCAGGAGCTTTTGTAAGGCACATCTGGTGGTAACAAATTCCCTCAGAATTTGCTTGTCTGAAAAAGATTTTATTTCTCCTTCACTTATGAAGTCTAGTTTGGCCAGACATGAAATTCTTGGTTGGAATTTATTTAAAGAATGTTTAAAATAGGCCCCCAATCTCTTCTGGCTTGTAAGGTTTCTGTTGAGAGGTCCATTGTCAGTCTGATGGTGGCCTGTTTTTTCTCTCTAGCTGTTTTTAACATTTTTCTCTCTAGTTTTTTGTAGGTGACCTGTTGTAGTTTTTTGTAGGTGACCTGTTCTAGTTTTTTCTCTCTAGTTTTTTGTAGGTGACCTGTTCTTTCTCTCTAGCTGTTTTTAACATTTTTTCTTTCATTTCGACCTTTGAGAATCTAATGATTATGTGTCTTTGAGACAGCCTTCCTCTGAAGTATCTTCAGGGGTTTTCAACATTCCCTGAATTTAAATGTTGGCATCTTCAACAAGATGGGAAAGTTCTTAGGAATGATATCCTGAACTATGTTTTGCAGGTTGCTTCCATTCTCATCTCTTTCAGGGACACCAATGAATCATAGACTTGGTCTCTTTACATAATCCCATATTTTTTGGAGGTATGTTCATTCCTTTTCGTTCCTTTTTCTTTATTCTTGTCTGACTACCTTATTTCTGAAAGCCAGTATTCAGGCTCTCAGATTCTTTCCTCAGCTTGGTCTATTCTGCTTTTAAAACTTGTGATTGCCTTATGAACTTCTTATACTGTGTTTTTTAACTCTAACAGGTTGGTTATGTTCTTTTCTATAGTGGATATTTTGTCTGTCAGCTCCTCTATCATTTATCGTGATTCTTAGCTTTCTTGAATTTTTACCTGAATCCCAATGATGTCATTTCTATCCATATTCTGAAGTCTATTTCTGCCATTTCAGACATCTGAGCCCGGAAAAGAACTCTTGCTAGAGAACTAGTGTTGTCATTTAGAGGAGAGAAGACACTTTTTGAGTGTCAGAGTTCCTGCCCTGGTTCTTTCTCATCTTCGTGGACTGCCAGTCTTTCAATCATTTAAGTTTTTGTCCTTTCGATGGGTTACTTTATTTTATTTTTAATTTTATTTAATTTTTTATTATATGTTAAGTTCTGGGGTACATGTGCAGAACATGCAGTTTTGTTAAATAGGTATACACATGCCATGGTGGTTTTCTGTACCCATCAACCTGTCATTTACATTAGGTATTTCTCCTAATGCTATCCCTCCCCTAGTCCCCCACCTCCTAACAGGCCCCAGTGTGTGATGTTCCCTTATCTATGTCCATGTGTTCTCACTGTTCAACACTCACTTATAAGTGAAAACATGCAGTATTTGGTTTTCTGTTCCTGTGTTAGTTTGCTGAGAATGATGGTTTCCAGCTTCATCCATGTCCCTACAAAGGACATGAACTCATCGATTTTTATGGTTGCATAGTATTCCATCGTGTATATGTGCCACATTTTCTTTATCCAGTTTATCATTGATGGGCATTTGGGTTGGTTCCCAGTCTTTGCTATTGTAAATAGTGCAACAACAAACATACATGTGCATGTGTCTTTATAGTAGAATGATTTATAATCCTTTGGGTATATACCCAGTAAAGGGATTGCTGGGTAAAATGGTATTTCTGCTTCTGTATCCTTGAGGAATTGCCACACTGTCTTCTAAAATGGTTGAACTAATTTATACTCCCACCAACAGTGTAAAAGCATTCCTATTTCTCCAAGTCCTCCCTGGCATCTGCTGTTTCCTGACTTTTTAATGATCACCATTCTAACTGGCATAAGGTGGTACCTCATTGTGGTTTTGATTTGCATTTCTCTAATGACCAGTGATAATGAGCATTTTTTCATGTTTTTGGCTGCCTAAATGTCTTCTTTTGAGAAGTGCTTCTTCATATCCTTTGCCCACTTTTTGATGGGGTTTTTTAAATTGTAAATATGTTTAAGTTCTTTGTAGATTCTGGATATTAGCCCTTTGTCAGATGGATAAATTGCAAAAATTTTCTTCCATTCAGTAGGTTGCCTGTTCTCTCTGATGATAGTTTCTTTTGCTGTGCAGAAGCTCTTTAGTTTAATTGGATCCCATCTGTCAGTTCTGGCTTTTGTTGCCATTGCTTTTGGTGTTTTAGTCATGAAGTCTTTGCCCATGCCTATGTCCTGAATGGTATTGGCCTAGGTTTTCTTCTAGGGCTTTTGTGGTTTTAAGTCTTACATTTAAGTCTTTAATCCATCTTGAGTTAATTTTTGTATAAGGTGTAAGAAAGGGGTCCAGTTTGTTTTCTTCATATGGCTACCCAGTTTTCCCAGCACCATTTATTAAATAGGGAATCCTTTCCCCACTGCTTGTTTTTGTCAGGTTTGTTGAAGATCAGATGGTTATAGATGTATGGTGTTATTCCTGAGGCCTTGGTTCTCTTCCATTGGTCTATATATCTGTTTTGGTACCAGTACCATGCTGTTTTGGTTACTGTAGCCTTGTAGTATGGTTTGAAGTCAGGTAGCGTGATGCTTCCAGCTTTGTTCCTTTTGCTTAGGACTGTCCTGGTTATGTGGGCTCTTTTTTTGGTTCCATATGAACTTTAAAGTACTTTTTTCCAATTCTGTGAAAAAAGTCAGTGGTACCTTGATGGGGATGGCATTGAAACCTATCAATTACTTTGGGCAGTATGACCATTTTCACAATATTGATTCGTCCTAACCATGAGCATGGAATGTTTTTCCATTTATTTGTGCCCTCTCTTATTTTCTTGAGCAGTGGTTTGTAGTTCTGCTTGAAGGGGTCCATCAATATGTAGTTTATTGGTAGATTTTATCATGAAGGGCTGTTGAATTTTGTTGAAGGCCTTTCCTGCATCTATTGAGATAATCATGTGGTTTTTGTCATTGGTTCTGTTTATGTGATGGATTACGTTTATTGATTTCAGGATGCTGAACCAGCCTTGCCTCCCAGGGATGAAGTCAACTTGATCATGGTGGATAAGCTTTTTGATATGCTACTGGATTCGGTTTGCCAGTATTTTATTGAGGATTTTTGCATCGATGTTCATCAGATACATTGGCCTTAAATTTTCTTTTTTTGTTGTGTCTCTATCAGGTTTTGGTATCAGGATGATACTGGCTTCATAAAATGAGTTAGGGAGGATTCCCTCTTTTTCTATTGTTTGGAATCGTTTCAGAAGGAATTTTATCAGCTCCTCTTTGTACCTCTGGAAGAATTCAGCTGTGAATTGATCTGGTCCTGGACTTTTCTTGGTTGGTAGGCTATTAATTACTGTCTCAATTTCAGAACTTGTTATTGGTTTATTCAGGGATTCAACTTCTTCCTGGTTTAATCTTGGCAGAATGTATGTGTCCAGGAATTTATCCATTTCTTCTAGGTTTTCTAGTTTATTTGCATAGAGGTGTATATAGTATTCTCTGATGGTAGTTTGTATTTCTGTGAGATCCGTGGTGGTATTCCCTTTATCTTTTTTTATTGTGTCTATTTGATTCTTCCCTCTTTCCTTGTTTATTAGTCTGGCTAGTAGTTTATCTATTTTGTTGATCTTTTCAAAAAACCAGCTCCTGGATTCATTGATTTTTTTGAAGGGTTTTTAGTCTTCCTATCTCTTTCAGTTCTCCTCTGATCTTACTTATTTCTTGTCTTCTAGTAGCTTTTGAATGTGTTTGCCCTTGCTTCTCTAGTTCTTTTAATTTTTTATTTTACAGTGTCGATTTTACATCTTTCTTGCTTTCTCTTGTGACCATTTAGTGCTATAAATTTCCCTCTACACACTGCTTTAAATGTGTCCCAAAGATTCTGGTACATTGTGTCTTTATTCTCATTGGTTTCAAAGAACATCTTTATTTCTGTCTTCATTTCATTATTTATCCAGTAGTCATTCAGGAGCAGGTGTTCAGTCTCCATGTAGTTGTGCAGTTTTGAGTGAGTTTCTTAATCCTAAGCTCTAATTTGATTGAACTGTGGTTTGAGAGACTGTTATGATTTCTGTTGTTTTGCAATTTGCTGAGGAGTGTTTTACTTCCAATTATGTGGTCAGTTTTAGAATAAGTGCAATGAGGTGCTGAGAAGAATGTATATTCTGTTGATTTGGGGTAGAGAGTTCTGTAGATGTCTATTAGGTCCGCTTGGTCCAGAGCTGAATTCAAATCCTGAATATCCTTGTTAATGTTCTGTCTTGTTAATCTGTCTAATATTGACAATGGCATGTTAAAGACTCCCACTATTATTGTGTGGGAGTCTTAAGTATCTTTGTAGGTCTCTAAGAACTTGCTTTATGAATCTTTATGCTCCTGTACCATATTTAGGATAGTTAGTTCTTTTTGTTGCATTGATCCCTTTACCATTATGTAATGCCCTTCTTTGTCTCTTTTCATCTTTGTTGGTTTAAAGTCTGTTTTATCAGACTAGGATTGCATCCCTTGCTTTTTTTTTTTTTTTTTTTTTTTTTCTGGGTAAATATTCCTCCATCCCTTTAATTTGAGCCTGTATGTGTCTTTGCACATGAGATAGGTCTTGACTCTTTATCCAATTAGCCAGTCTATGTCTTTTAATTAGAGCATTAAGCCATTTACATTTAAGGTTAATATTGTTATGTATGAGTTTGATCCTGTCATTATGATGATAGCTGGTTATTTTGTCCATTAGTTAATGCAGTTTCTTCATAGTGTTGATGGTCTTTACAATTTGGTATGTTTTTTGCCGTGGCTGGTACTGGTTGTTCCTTTCCGTACTTAGCACTTCCTTCAGGAGCTCTTGTAAGGCAGGCCTGGTGGTGACAAAATCTCTCAGCATTTGCTTGTCTGTGAATGATTTGATTTCTCCTTTGCTTATGAAACTTAGTTTGGCTGGATATGAAATTCTGAGTTGAAAATTCTTTTCTTTAAGAATGTTGAATATTGGCCCCCACTCTCTTCTGGCTTTTAGGGTTTGTGCTGTTAGTCTGATCTGCTTCCCTTTGTAGATAACCTGACCTTTCTCTCTGGCTGCCCTTAACATTTTTCTATCATTTCAACCTTAGTGAATCTGACAATTATGTGTCTTGGGGTTGCTCTTCTCAAGCAGTATCTTTGTGGTATTTTCTGTATTTCCTGAATTTGAATGTTGGCCTGCCTTGCTAGGTTGGGGAAGTTCTCCTGGATAATATCCTGAAAAGTGTTTTCTAACTTGGTTCCATTCTCCCTGTCACTCTTAGGTACACCAATCAAATGTAGATTTGGTCTTTTCACATAGTACCATATTTCTTGGAGGCTTTGTTCCTTCCTTTTCATTCTTTTTTCTCTAATCTTGTCTTCTTGCTTTATTTCATTAAGTTGACCTTCAATATCTGATATCCTTTCTTCTGGTTGCTCAATTCAGCTATTGATACTTGTGTATGCTTCACGAAGTACACATGCTGTGTTTTTCAGCTCCATCATGTCATTTATGCTCTTCTCTAAACTAGTTATTCTAGTTAGCAATTCCTCTAACCTTTTTTCAAGGTTCTTAGCTTCCTTGCATTGGGTTAGAACATGCCCCTTTAGCTTGGAGGAGTTTGTTATTCCCTACCTTCTGAAGCCTACTTCTGTCAATTTGTCAAACTCATTCTCCATCCAGTTTTGTTCCCTCGCTGGCAAGGAGTTGTGATCCTTTGGAGGAGAAGAGGCCTTCTGGTTTTTGGAATTTTCAGCCTTTTTGTGCTGGTTTCTCCCCATCTTTATGGATTTATCTACCTTTGGTCTTTGATGTTGGCGACTTTTGGATGGGGTCTCTGAGTGGACATCCTTTTTGCTGATGTTGATGCTATCCCTTTCTGTTTGTTAGTTTTCCTTCTAAGAGTCAGGCCCCTCTGCTGCAGATCTGCTGGTGTTTGCTGGAGGTCCACTCCAGACCCTGTTTGCCTGGGTATCACCAGTGGAGGCTGCAGAACAGCAAACATTGCTGTCTGTTTCTTCCTCTGGAAGCTTAATCCCAGAGGAGCACTGGCCAGATCCCAGCCAGAGCTCTCCTGTATGAGATGTCTGTCAGCGCCTACTGGGAGATGTCTCCCAGTCAGGATAAACAGGGGTCAGGGACCCACTGGAGGAGGCAGTCTGACCCTTAGCAGAGCTTGAACACTGTGCTGGGAGATCTATTGCTGTCTTCAGAGCCATCAAGCAGGGATGTTTAAGTATACTGAAGCTGTGCCCACATTAACCCCTTCCTCCAGGTGCTGTGTCCCAGGGAGATGGGGGTTTTATCTATAAGCCCCTGACTGGGGTTGCTGCCTTTTTTTCAGAGATGCTCTGCCCAGAGGAGGAATCTAGAGAGGTAGTCTGGCCACAGCAGCCTTGCTGATCTGCAGTGGGCTTCTCCCAGTCTGAACTTCCTGGAGGTTTTGTTTACACTGTGAGGGTAAAACTGCCTACTCAAGCCTCAGCAACGGTGGATGCCCCTCCCCCACACCAAGCTCGAGTGACCCAGTCCGACCTCAGACTTCTATGCTGTCAGCAAGAATGTTAAGCCATTGGATCTCAGCTTGCTGGGCTCCCTTGGGGTGGGGCCCACCGAGCCAGACCACTTGGCTCCCTGATTTCAGCCCCCTTTACAGGGGAGTGAACAGTTCTGTCTCCCTGGTGTTCCAGGCACCCCTGGGGTATGGGGAAAAAAATTCTGCAGCTAGTTCAGTGTTTGCCCAAATGGCCACCAAGTTCTGTGTTTGCAACCTAGGACCCTAGTGGCGTAGGCACTGGAGGGAATCTCCTGGTCTACGGGTTGTGAAGACATGGGAAAAGCGCAGTATCTGAGCCACAGTGTGCTGTTCCTTCGAGCACAGTCCCTCACGGCTTCCCTTGGGTAGGGCAGAGAATTCCCCGACCCCTTGTGCTTCCTGGGTGAGGCAATGTCCCACCCTGCTTCAGCTCGCCATCCGTGGGCTGCACCCACTGTCCAACCAGTCCCAGTGAAATGAACTGGCTACCTCAGTTGGAAATACAGAAATCACCTGCCTTCTGCATCAATCTTGCTGGGAGCTGCAGACCGGAGCTGTTCCCATTTAGCTATCTTGCCAGCAGATTCCTTGATGGGTTTTTTGTTTTTATTTTATCCTATTTTATAACCTTGGGGGTTTGACTGTGGTATAAGGTGGGTTTAGTTGACTGGCTTTGTTTTTGGAAGACTTTAGGGGGCCAAGGTTCAGCTTGGAACTCTTCGACTGGGGAACTGGTATCTGGCCCAGCTTTGTTCCCGGGCTCTTCAAGGTTAGGAACTTGCTGTACTGGAGAGGCCAAGGTGCTCACAGACCACTGGCCACAACACTCTGATGAGTGTTGCAGCTAAAGCACTTCATAGGATGGTAGCAGTGAGATATATCCTCATTTGCGCATGCCAGAAGCAGCAGCAGCAGCAGCACAGCTGAGTTCATGCCCATTAGCTACAGTGGGGTGCTAGCAGGTGCTGGATTGCCAGCTTCTGTATGAGTGTTCACCGTAGCCGCAGAGGCAGCACAATGCAGGGGTATGGGAGGCCCCAACTGATGTCTACACATGCATTCACACTGGTGGTGTTAGCACGAGGATGGGGCACTAATGGGCACAGGATTGTGTACACCCTCTGTGCACATTCACATGGGCAGCAGTGGCAGCTCAGAGTCGGGGCAGGTCTGCTGTTCTCTGTGCCTAGTTTCACCCAGGTGCAGTGTAGGGCAGGGGTGTGATGCTAGTGGTAGTGGGGTTGGCAGGCTCTGTACCCATCAAAACTCCCATAGCAATGGCAGTTCAATGGGGTCATGGGGAGGGGTGCACTCACACCAGCACCAGTGGCATGGCAGGGTGTGTGCCCACACACACACACTGGTAAGGAAGGGGATGTAAGGTTTGCCCACACATACACATGCCAACAAAGCAATGTAAGGGTGGATGTGGGTAAGTGCATGCAGGCAAAGCAGCATGAAGAGGCTGCCGTGGGAGGTGTGAGTGGACGGGTGCATGTCCATGGTGGCTACTCTGCTGGAGCTTTCTGTGGTCAGGCATTGTCTGCCAGCACAGAAGCTATGATGAAGGTGCCCAAGAGGTACCCTTTGGGTACCCAAGGCTACACTGCAAGCAGACACAGCCAGGCTGGGGCCCCAGGGGAGGCCAGTATACCAAGGGGTACTCAGATTGTACTGGCCCAATCTCATGGGCAAGATCATCCTGCAGAGTTCAGGTCTTACAGTTCCCCCAGCACTAATGTCTCCTAGAGAAGCAAGTCAAGCCTAGGGAAGTGGGTGCCCCTGGCTATGCTCCACTACAGATGCTCCTGCAGTAAACCCTCTGGTCTTCACGCCAGCTGAAGTTCTGACTCTACCATTTCTCTATAAAGCTCTCCCTGCCAACTCAATTGTCCTGAGCAGGCAAATAGGTTGCTCAACTCACTCCTTTCCCGGTAGTCATTGAATGCCAGGAATTAGTCCCAGTAGCCCCATGCAGGGCTCGCAGATTCTTCCTTTTTCAGCCTAGCATCTGTGTCTTCCCTCCATCCACTCTCAATGCCTTTCCTCTGAAGATCTGTTAGGAGTGTGCCAGTCTTAATGTTACAGTCCCTCAGAGACAGATGTTCCTTCTAGATGCATCTAGTTAGCCATCTTGCCCCCAATCTACGTCAGTCTTTACATATCCTTTTAATTATTTTTTTAATTGCTGAGCTAAGAAGAATATGCACATTTTAAATGTTTTATTGCATATTGTATATATAATTACATGTTACATATTTTATATTGACCTACCAAAAGATAGTATACTCCTTCTAACATTTTATTAGGATATTTGCTTCCCCACAACCTTCCCATAATTAAGTGTTGTCGTGTCTGAATATTTAGCTAGTTTGATAAGTATAGAACGATATCCCCTTATTTTGTCCACTAGTTATAGTTTACCAACCCCTGCTCTAAGGGATTCAGAAATAGCACTTACAGAAAAAGAATTATTAGGCTGAAGGGGTACAGGCAATGAAGAACCAAGGATTTTTAAGAGGGTAGGGCTACCACTTCCCATCAGAGGGGAAGAAACATCAGAGGCAACAGATCTGATCTGAACTATAAAAGTGGTCCAGCCAGGTAGGAAGACAGCTCCCTAAGGGTATGCCCAGAGCTGCCAGTAAAACAGGCCCCAGGTGAGAGGGAGGAGTTGGCCTTCATGGTCAGCTCCACTAGGCCATCTACACACTGATCTACTGACTTTCACAAAGAATAACAAGGAATGAGGACTGGAACCTGGAAGGGAAGCACCCTCCTGCCATCATCCCCTCAACAATGTCCCTCTAGCACCCTCTGTTGATAAAGCTTAGCATCAAGCCAGCTGGAGAAAGAGAAATCTTTACCAGGTTCAGCTCCAGTATCACAAAGCAGTGCGCAGAATGGTAGTTGGAGCTGAAAGATGATACATTGAAAACTGATATATAGGTGTAAGATTTTTCTGGTGATTTAGCTTCATTTAATGATATAAAGGAACAAAAACTTAGCATATCCTTGTAATCTAAACATCAAGTCTTAGCAGAGCTTTTGACAGACTATAGCAAATGGATGATATAAATGACTCCAATCCTTCCTTCCTCCCTTTACCCATATCTTTTGCCACATGCCTTTGCAGTTCTGACCCCTAAAAAGGCAGGGTCCACTTCCTTACCTTTTGAATTTGGAAAGCTCTCCTGTTCTTGGATGGCTTTGCAACTTGCTCAAGCCAATGTTATCAGACGTGATGCAAGCAGAAGCCTGAAATTTTATTTATATGTCTCTGCCTACCTATTGCCCACTGCCATTGTCATGAAAACATGTCCAGTTTGACCTACTGGAGGACATAAGACACGTGGAGTGAAACCAAGTCATCCAATTTTGCAAGAATGACTAGATCAACCAACAGCCTGCTGGCACACAGTCATGGAAGCAAGCCCAGCCAAGAACAGCAGAGCTGCCTAGCTGACAGATACATGAGCAAGCCCTGCCATGACCAGACTAGATGAGGGGAACTCCAGAGTATAAGCTGAATAAATGCTTACTGTTGTATACTACACAGATGTTTTGTTTATTACACAGCATTACAATAACAACACTAATTCGTGTAACTAATACACTTTCCTTCTATATATTAATAGATGAAAGCAACATGATTTGTATACCACACAGGTTTATGGGTAGCAGATGTTTTACTATGAAAGCTCAGATTCCTTCTTGTTTTCCCACATTAAAAATATCCAACCTCAGCTTCTAGGTAATGGTTAGGTATACTGTAAGTCAGGGTGAAAGCTTTTCCCAGGACCATCTTTGGAGTTGCTAGACATGAGCATGAGTAAATTGCTACCGAATCTGTTAAGGCATAAAAGAGGACCCTAGCATTTGCAGGCTAGAGGAGTGGTTTCTTTCATCCTTAATACCTCCAGCTTAGAAGTCCTCAGCACATTCATAGAGACGTCCAAACTTACCTACATCAGCAGCTTAGCCCACCACCATCTACTCTATCTAAAAAGGTCCACCACAACACAAAATCTGCATAAGAGCAAAACATAAAAGCTTTTCTTCTTCAGCGCACTTCTAGTAGGCCATTCCAGGAATCCTACTCTGAATAAAGGCATCTTCCTGATAAGGTACTCAAGATCCCCGTGCCATACCCTGGCAGCCTCCTGTAGCCTGCTATCCTTCATCTCTCTCCCAACCCTGATTTATCTCTATCCTACCATACATCAAACCTGCTCTCAGATGCGAGCTTCCATGAGACTCACATTCACTGAGATTACAGTGACTGATAACTGAGGGGCAACTGAAGCTTACCAGGGAAAGGGTTTAAGTGTAAAAGACAGAATGGAAGATATCAGTAGTAGAATAGGAAGGAAGGTGGGGAGCACAGCCGGAGGCAGGGCCAGCTTCATGGGTGGGAGACATGTATAGTCAAACAGTGCCTTGCATCTATAAGAATCCCCCACTTGGTTTAATGCTCTGCTGCTGCCATCTTGAAACTTTCAATAATTTTTGAACAAGGGATTCTGCATTTTTATTTGTGTTCGGCCCCACGGATCCTGTAGCTGGGCTTGTCCAGAGGTAACAGATTGTTCTTCCAGATGTGTTCTGTTCTACAAAAGAGTAGGATTTTATATATGGAAATAATTTTATCTACAAAGTCTTCTAGGTGTCAATAATCTAATAAGCCACTGAAGTCTAATCCTATCATCTACTATTTTAAACCTCCATTTTTTCTTCTTTCCCATAGTCGTTTATATGCCAGTGCATACACCCTTTAAAAAGAATTGAAACAGATATTGGTAAAAGTCTGAAAATGATCTGTGAGAGGACTGTTTTGATTTCCCCCAAAATAGAACAAATTTACTATTAATAACCCTGGATCATGTTAAACATACTGCTGGGACTGCCATATAAACCCTTATCTCTCTTGACTTCGTTCCACATTCTGATCTGTGGCAGGGAAAATGGACATCTAAAATGCAATTTTTCCCTCGAGGAAACATTTTATGTACTATTTATTAAACCTACATTGTGTGTCAGGTATCTTTAAAAATCCATTAAAATGACTTCTTTCTAAAATAGCCTTTTCAATTACCTCTCAGCATAATACCTTTGTAACTCTTCCAGATGTTTTAAAGCGCAAGGACTGGAGTTTCCTAGAAGTGTCATTATTGCTTCCAGGCCACAATGAATCTGTTTACTGAATTTTTCCTTAGGCTTTCCTTGTTGCACTATATTTTACATCCTTCCCTTGTGGAACATCCCCCCTAGTCCATCCACATCCCATCAATACAAGGGAGGAAACCCCAGCCCTTGGATTTTGTTTCCCCCTACTAACAAATGAATGAGGCTGACTGCCTGCCTGTTTAATACAGTGACACAGAAACTCTCATTCATCTCTAAATCTGCTGCTATAAGAGTTTAAAAATCCAATCTCTATAGTCATCCTTTGTATTAATAATTATTACTGAAATGATTATTTTAAAGTGTAATGGATACTTGGAAGAGGCAATATAATCTATATAATACTGAGCAGAAAATAAATACTCATATCTCTTCCATTCTTCTTAGAGCTTCTGTTAGATATGCAGAAGAAGTCAATGATGTTAGAGATGTTATCTTCTCCCTACAAATTGAGGGATCACATACTCAATTTATACACCAAGCAGGAAGGAATCCTTTCCACCAGGAAGAATTTAACCAATCTTCCTACTGATGTAGCCTATGCAGGTCCTAACTGTAGCAAACAAAGAAAATCACGGTAAAGAACAGAAAATGCAACCAGTAGTGAGAGAAAGAAGAATCAAGCCAAACAGAACTTGGGCTACTGAGAAAACACAATGACCAAGGAATCCATAAAACCTATTTCTTTTACAGGGAATTTAGCTGCCCGAACTCCTCAGACTATATAAAAAAGGAGTAAAGTCTTTTTTTAGCATGACCTTTGATCATTAACAGGATCACAGTCTGAGAGCTGAATGCAAATAAAGGACTCTATAATGAGAAAACAACAATTAGTGCAAGTATCACAGAGCAAAATATTATGATAATAAAAGAATAACTGAGACAACACAAGGATATATAAATAATAGATCAGAACAGAGATTGTTCCTTGGATCACGCCTATCTGGGATAAACTTTTATAAAGTTTTTATTTGTTTTTTTTTTTACATTGGCCAGGCGCGGTTGCTCACCTAGCAGTTTGGGAGGCTGAGGCGGGTGGATTAGCTGAGGTCAGGAGTTCCAGACCAGCCTGACCAACATGGAGAAACCCCATCTCTACTAAAATTACAAAATAAGCCAGGCGTGGTGGCGCATGCCTGTAATCTCAGCTACTCCAAAGGCTGAGGCAGGAGAATCACTTGAACCCGGGAGGCAGAGGTTGCGGTGACCCGAGATCATGCCATTGCACTCTAGCCTGGGCAACAACAGCGAAATTCCATCTAAAATAATAATAATAATAATGTATATCAAATTGAGCTTAAAATAATGTTTAGCACTCATTCCAGAGTCTGAGTGTAGTCACTACACAAACCTTGGTCTTCATAAAGCTCTCAGTTTATAAATTCCAACAAATCTTTAGTATTAAACACAGTATAAATACAGACCTTTTTATCATGGGAAGTCATTCCAAAAGAGAATAGAAAACAAAAATATAAACTGCATCCCTAATCACAATATGAGAAACAAATGACAAGTTCAGCAAAAGGCAAATTTGGAGTGTGGTAAGCTTTTAAGAAAATTTTGTGCCTGCAAGCCCAGACAAAACTGGAAAATATCAGTAGTTCAAAAAGTTATTGGCATACCTAGAAAGTGCAACTATTCATTCTATCGGGACTACTGAAATATACCCTGTCTCATAAGTATACATGAATTTGCTTTGTCCTGTTGAGTAAAATGAAATAAAAGTTAATAGAAGACACATACACTCAATACTGTTTTACAACGAAATTAAGTAGAGCATCTTGGTTTGAGGGGAAATTTAACTCACCTGAGCATGTTTAACAATTAAAAAAGAGCCAGAATAAGATGAATGTTTATATTAATATTGCCACGGAACCAATAAAAGTGTAACCAAATATAAATTATAAATATAAAACACTTTGTAAAACAAATTCCTGGATAAAGTAAAACTTCAAAAGATAATTATTCAAGATCAAGAAAGACATGGTGACACAACAAAATTAGTTAAAAATCAGTTTGTAAGCACACGAAAAAAGAGAAAGAAAAATAAAGACATTCTGGCAATTAAGCCCACAAGAAGTCATGAAAAAATGCAGATACACAGAAAACATGATTTAAAGTATTTTTTAATTGAAGTGAAATGGTTAACAATCAAAGAGAAAATGATAGGTATGGAAGGGAAAGGAAATTCAACATACACAAAATTGGAGATACTGAGAGAATGGAAATTAAGGGAATGATAAATATTTAAAATGTCAATCATGAAAAAGTCATAGAAACAACATAAGATTTGAATCTATAAACTGTACAAGCACACTATGTTTCTGGAAAGATAACAGGATGGTCAACACCAAGCTGTATTTTAGTAAATGTACCAGTCAGGGTCCATCAAGGACAGAATCTGAAGATTCTAGCAAAATACTAGCAAACTGATCCAGCAGCACATCAAAGGGCTAATCTACCATGATCAAGCAGGCTTTATCCCTGGGATGCAAGGTTGGTTCAACATACACAAATCAATAAATGTGATTCATCACATAAACAGAACCAAAATCAAAAATCATATGATCATCTCAATAGATGCAGAAAAGGTATTCAATAAAATTCAACACTGCTTCATGTGAAAACACCCTCAACAAACAAGACATTGAAAGAACATACCTACTTCAAAATAATAAGGGCCATCTATAAAAAACCCACAGCCAAGATCACACTGAATGAACAAAAGTCGGAAGCATTCCCTTTGAAAACCGGCATAAGACAAGGATGTATTCTCTCATCACTCCTATTCAACTTAGTACTGGAAGTCCTAGCCAGAGCTATCAGGCAAGAGAAAGAAATCAAAGGCATCCAAATAGGAAGAGAAGAAGTCAAACTATTCTTATTTGCAGATGATATGATTATATATATAGAAAACCCCATAGTCTCTTCCCAAAATCTCCTTGATCTGACAAACAATTTCACACAGTCTCAGGATATGAAATCAATGTATAAAAATCAGTTGCAATCCTATACACCAACATCCAAGTCAAGAACCAAATGAAGAACACAATTTCATTCACAAATGCCACAAAAAGCATAAAATACCAAGGAACACAGTTAACTAAGGAGGTGAAAGATCTTTACAATAAGAACTACAAAACACTGCTCAAAGGAATCAGAGATGGGACAAATAAATGGAAAAACATTCTACAATCATGGGTAGGAGAATCAATATTTTTTAAATGGTCATAATGCCCAAAGCAATTTACAGATTCAGTGATATTCCTATTAAACTACCATTGACATTCTTCACAGATTTTTTTTCCAAAAAAAAAAAAAAACTATTCTAAAATTCATAGGCAACCAAAAAATGATCCCAGAAAGCAAAGGCAATCCTAAGCAAAATGAACAAAGCTGGAGGCATCACATTATCTGACTTCTAACTATGCTACAAGGCTACAGTAACCAAAACAGTATGGTCCTGTTTCAAAAAGAGACACATAGAACAATGGAACAGAATAGAGAGCCCAGAAATTATGTAACACACCAACAACTATCAGCTATTAGGCAAAGTTGACAAAATCAAGCAATGGGGAAAAAACTCTCTATTCACTAAATGGCGGCAGAATAATTGGCTAGCCATATGCAGAAGATTGAAACTGGACCCCTTTCTTACACCATATACAAAAATCTAAAAAAAAAATTTAAAAAATTAAAAAAAATAACCTAGGCAATACCATTCTGGACATACAAACTGGCGAAGAGTTCATGACGAAAACTCCAAAAGGAATTACAACAAAACCAAAAATTGATAAATGGGACTTAATTACACTAAAGAGCTCTGACATAGCAAAAGAAACTATCGACAGAGTAAACAGACACCCTACAGAACAGGAGAAAAATTTAGCAAACTATGTATCTGACAAAATCTAATACCCAACATTTATAAGAACCTAAAACAAATTTACAAGCAAAAAACAAATAACTTCCTTAAAAAGTTGGCAAAGGCTGGGCACAGTGGCTGATTACTATGATCCCACCTTGGGAGACCTAGGCGAGCGGATTGCCTAAGATCAGGAGTTCGAGACCAGCCTGACCAACATGGTGAAACCTCATCTCTACTAAAAATACAAAAAAAAAAAAAAAAAAAAAAATTAGGAG
This sequence comes from Chlorocebus sabaeus, assembly GCF_047675955.1. NCBI lineage: Eukaryota > Metazoa > Chordata > Mammalia > Primates > Cercopithecidae > Chlorocebus > Chlorocebus sabaeus. The sequence continues at coordinate 96,940,278 of NC_132916.1, read as the reverse complement.
GGTGTGGTCATGTGTGCCTGTAGTCTCAGTTACTCAGGAGGCTGAGGCAGGAGAATCACTTGAGCCTGGGGAGCGGTGGCTGCAGTGAGTCAAGACTGCACCACTGCACTCCAGCTCGGGCAACAGAGCAAGACTCCACCTAACAACAACAACAACAAAATTGGCAAAGGACATAAGCAGACACTCTTAAAAGAAGTGGCCAACAAGCATATGAAAAAATGCTCAACATCACTAATCATTAGAGAAATGCAAATCAAAGCCACAATGAGATACTGTCTCACACTAGTCAGAATGGCTATTAATAAAAAGTCAAAATATAATAGATGTTGATGAAGTTGCAAAGAAAAGGGAATGCTTATACACTGCTGATGGAAGTGTATATTAGTCCAGCCACTGTGGAGAGCAGTTTGGAGGTTTCTCAAAGAATTCAAAGCAGAATTACCATTCAACCCAGCAATCTCATAACTGGGTATATACCCAAAGGATGGTAACTCATTCTATTATAAAGACATTCACAAGTATTTTTATTGCAGCAGACACAGAATCAACCTAAATGTCCATCAATAGTAGACAGGATAAAGAAAATGTGTTACAGAGGGAGAGGTTCCAAGATAGCCGAATAGGAACAGCTCTAGTCTACAGCTCCCAGCATGAGTGACACAGAATATGGGTGATTTCTGCATTTCCAACTGAGGTACCAGGTTCATCTCACTGGGGCTTATCCGACAGTGGGTGTAGCCCAAGAAGAATGAGCCAAAGTAGGGCAGGGCATTGCCTCACCTGGGAAGCACAAGGGGTCAGGGAATTCCCTTTCCTAGCAAAAGGAAGCCGTGACAGATGGTACCTGGAAATTCGGGACACCCCCACCCCAATACTGCACTTTTCCAACGGTCTTAGCAAATGGGACACCAGGAGATTATATCTCGTGCCTGGCTCAGAGGATCCCACACCCATGGAGCCTCACTCACTGCTAAGCACAGCAGTCTGATATTGAACTGTAAGACAGCAGCAAGTCTGGGGGAGGAGCGTCTGCCATTGCTGAGGCTTAAGTAGGTGAACAAAGCGGCCAGGAAGTTTGAACTGAGTGGAGCCCACCGCAGCTCAAGGAGGCCAGCCTGCCTATGTACACTCCACCTCTGGGGGTAGCACATAGCCGAACAAAAGGCAGCAGAAACTTCTGCAGACTTAAATGTCCCTGTCTGACAACTTTGTAAAGTAGTGGTTCTCCCAGGACAGAGTTTGAGATCTGAGAACGGACAGACTGCCTTCTCAAGTGGGTCCCTGACCACCGAGTAGCCTAACTGGCAGATACCTCCCAGTAGGGGCAGACTGACACCTCAGACAGCTGGGTGCCCCTCTGACACAAAGCTTCCAGAGGAAGGATCAGGCAGCAACATTTGCCATTCTGCAATATTTGCTGTGCTGTAGCCTCCACTGGTGATACCCAGGCAACCAGGGTCTGGAGTGGACCTCCAGCAAACCCCAACAGACCTGCAGCTGAGGGTCCTGACTGTCAGAAGGAAAACTAACAAACAGGACATCCACACCAAAATCTCATATTTACATCACCATCATCAAAGACCAAAGGTAGATAAAACACAAAGATGGGGAGAAACCAGAGCAGAAAAACTGAAAATTCTAAAAATCAGAGCACCTCTTCTCCTCCAAAGGAGCACAGCTCCTCGCCAGCAACAGAACAAAGAGGACAGAGAATGACTTTGATGAGTTGAGACAAGAAGGCTTCAGACAATTGGTAATAACAAACATCTCCAAGCTGAAGAAGAATGTTCGAACCCATCGCAAAGAAGCTAAAAACCTTGAAAAAAGACTACACAAATGGCTAACTAGAATAAACAGTGTAGAGAAATCCTTGAATGACCTGATGGAGCTGTAAACCATGGCACGAGAACTACGTGACACATGCAGAAGCTTCAGTAGCCAATTTGATCAACTGGAATAAAAGGTATCAGTGACTGAAGATCAAATGATTGAAATGAAGCGAGAAGAGAAGTTCAGAGAAAAAAGAGTTAAAAGAAAAAACGAACAAAGCCTCCAAGAAATATGGGACTATGTGAAAGGACCAAATCTACAACTGATTGGTGTACATGAAAATTATGAGGAGAATGGAACCAAGTTGGAAAACACTCTGCAGGATATTATCCAGGAGAACTTCCCCAACCTAGCAAGGCAGGCCAATATTCAAATTCAGGAAATACAGAGAACACCACAAAGATAATCCTCCAGAAGAGCAACTCCAAGACACATAATTGTCAGATTCACCAAAGTTGAAATGAAGGAAAAAATGTTAAGGACAGCCAGAGAGAAAGGTCAGGTTACCCACAAAGGGAAGCCCATCAGACTAACAGCAGATCTTGGCAGAATCTCTAGAAGCCAGAAGAGAGTAGGGACCAATAATCAACACTCTTAAAGAAAATAATTTTCAACTCAGAATTTCATATTCAGCCAAAGTAAGCTTCGTAAGAGAAGGAGAAATAAAATCCTTCACAGACAAGCAAATGCTGAGAGATTTTGTCACCACCAGGCCTGCCTTACAAGAGCTCCTGAAGGAAGCATTAAACATAGAAAGGAACAACCAATATCAGCCACTGCAAAAGCATGCCAAATGGTAAAGACCATCAATGCTAGGAAGACTAGTTATTTTGCAACTAACGAGCAAAATAACCAGCTAACATCATAATGACAGGATCAAATTCACACAAAACAATATTAATCATAAATGTAAATCGGCTAGATGCTCCAATTAAAAGACACAGACTGGCAAATTGGATAAACAGTCAAGAACTATCAGTGTGCTGTATTCAGGAGACCCATCTCATGTGCAGAGACACACATAGGGTCAAAATAAAGGGATGGAGGAAGATCTAACAAGCAAATGGAAAACAACAACAACAAAAAAAAGCAGGGGTTGCAATCCTAGTCTCTAACAGACTTTAAACCATCAAAGATCAAAAGAGACAAAGAAGGCCATTACATAATATTAAAGGGATCAATTCAACAAGAAGAGTTAACTATCCTGAATATATATGCACCCAATACAGGAGCACCCAGATTCATAAAGCAAGTCCTTAGAAAACTACAAAGAGACTTAGACTCCCACACAATAATAATGGGAGACTTTAACACCCCACTGTCAACATTAGACAGATCAACGAGACAGAAAGTTAACAAAGATATCCAGGAATTGAACTCAGCTGTGCACCAAGCAGACCTAATAGACATCTACAGAACTTTCCACCCCAAATCAACAGAATATACATTCTTCTCAGCACCACATCACACTTATTCCAAAATTGACCACATAATTGTAAGTAAAGGACTCCTCAGCAAATGTAAAAGAACAGAAATTATAACAAACTGTCTCTCAGACCACAGTGCAATCAAACTAGAACTCAGGATTAAGAAACTCACTCAAAACCGCTCAACTACATGGAAACTGAACATCTGCTCCTGAATGACTACTGGGTACATAAAGAAATGAAGGCAGAAATAAAGATGTTCTTTGAAACCAATCAGAACAAAGACACAACATACCAGAATCTCTGGGACACATTTAAAGCAGTGTGTAGAGGGAAATTTACAGCACTAAATGCTCACAAGAGAAAGCAAGAAAGATCTAAAATTGACCACTAACATCACAGTTAAAAGAACTAGAGAAGCAAGAGCAAACACATTCAAAAGCTAGCAGAAGGCAAGCAATAAGTAAGATCAGAGCAGAATTGAAGGAGACAGAGACGTAAAAAACCCTTCAAAAAAATCACTGAATCCAGGAACTGGTTTTTTGAAAAGATCAACAAAATTGATAGACCGCTACCAAGACTAATAAAGAAGAAAAGAGAGAAAAATCAGATAGACACAACAAAATATGATAAAGGGGATATCACCACCATTCCCACAGAGACACAAACTACCATCAGAGAATACTATAAACACCTCTACACAAATAAACTAGAAAATCTAGAAGAAATGCATAAATTCCTGGACACATACACCCTCCCAAGACTAAACCAGGAAGAAGCTGAATCCCTGAATAGATCAATAACAGGCTCTGAAATTGAGGCAATAATTAATAGCCTACCAACCAAAAAAAGTCCCGGACCAGATGGATCACAGCCCAATTCTGCCAGAGGTACAAAGAGGTGCTGGTACCATTCCTTCTGAAACTATCCCAATCAATAGGAAAAGAGGGAATCCTCCCTAATTCATCTTATGAGGCCAACATCATCCTGATATCAAAGCCTGGCAGAGACACAACAAAAAAAGAGAATTTTAGACCAATATCCCTGATGAACATTGATGCAAAAATCCTCAATAAAATACTGGCAAAACAAATCCAGCAGCACATCAAAAGCTTATCCACCATGATCAAGTTGGCTTCATCCCTTCAACATATGCAAATCAATAAATGTAATCCAGCATATAAACAGAACCAAAGACCAAAAACACATGATTATCTCAATAGATGCAGAAAAGGCCTTTGACAAAATTCAACAGCCCTTCATGCTAAACTCTCAATAAACTAGGTATTGATGGGACGTATCTCAAAATAATAAGAGCTCTTTACGACAAACCCACAGCCAATATCATACTGAATGATCAAAAACTGGAAGAATTCCCTTTGAAAACTGGCACAAGACAGGGATGCCCTCTCTCACCACTCCTATTTAACATAGTATTGGAAGTTCTGGCCAGAGCAATCAGGCAGGAGAAAGAAATGAAGGGTATTCAATTAGAAAAAGAGGAAGTCAAAGTGTCCCTGTTTGCAGATGACATGATTGTATATTTAGAAAACCCCATTGTCTCAGCCCAAAAATCTCCTTAAGCTGATAAGCAACTTCAGCAAAGTCTCAGGATACAAAATCAATGTGCAAAAATCACAAGCATTCTTATACACCAATAACAGACAAACAGAGAACCAAATCATGAGTGAACTCCCATTCACAATAGCTTCAAAGAGAATAAAATACCTAGGAATCCAACTTACAAGGGATGTGAAGGACCTCTTCATGCAGAACTACAAACCACTGCTCAAAGAAATAAAAGAGGACACAAACAAATTAAAGAACATTCCATGCTCATGGATAGGAAGAATCAATATCGTGAAATCAATAAAGTGTGAGGGGATATCAATAAAGTGTGAGTGAAAAGTAAATGAAATTTTGGATGTGCAATGAATTTTTTAAGTTGTTTGCCACTGCACCTTTTCCCAGTTAGCCACAGTAGGATATGCCTCAGAAAAAGAGGATATATACTTTTTTTAAGATGAAGACACAGAATCTAGGAAAGAGTAGAGCCAACATAAGCTAGAGCTACAAAAGAAGGTCTTAGGATTACAGGAATTCATCAGGCCAAGGGAGAAACCAGTCCAGATGGGAAAAGTAGGATACAGGGACCTGGAAGAGGAGTCTAAGAATTCATGAAATTGATAGATTATCTGAAATGTTTGCACACTTGGAAATTAATATTGATAAGCATAAGATAGAACCCTTAATAAATAATGGCAGATGACCAACTGCATCGACCTTGAGCCCTGAAAAGCCTCAGTTGTGCACAGGTCATACAAGTTGCAAGACTTGGGCATGCCTCAGTGCTGTGCTGGTCTTGGTAGCCATGAACTTCAGGTGCAACCAGCACTCTCAGCCTCGACAACCAAAGGATTTCAGCCACGGCAGTCCTGGTCTTAGAGTACTCCCTAGCCCTGCAATAGGTAGAGTGGTAACAGACTCAGGGACCTATCAGGTAACCTTTTCTGAATCTCTGAAAAAGCTTGCAAAGAAAGCCTTAAAAATGCCAAAGGAAGCTCATAAACAAAGCCAGACTGCAAAGGCTGAATTAGGTACCTATGTCAATGTACAAACATTAATGCATGGCCAAAGGATTAAGATAAATTAGGGAAATATGATGTCACCAAATGGACAAAATAGGTGTCAGTGATGACCCTAAAGAGATGAAGATGGAGGAATTGCCTGACAAAGAATTCAAAATGGCTATCTTTAAGGAAGTTCAGTAAACATCAATAAAATACAGAAAAACAAGTCAGAAGTTGATGAGAGAAATTTTAAAAATTGAAATAATTTTTTCAAATATCAAACTGTATTGGTTCATTTTCACACTACTGATAAAGACATACCTGAGATGGGGTAATTTATAAAGAAAAAGAGGTTTAATGGACTCACAGTTCCACATGGCTGGGGAGGTCTCACAATAATGGCAGAAGGTGAAAGGAACATCTTACATGGCAGCAGAAGAGAGAATGAGAGCCAAGTGAAAAGGGAAACCCCTCATAAAACCATCAGATTTCGTGAGACTTTTTCACTACCATAAGAACAGTATGCGGTGGAGGAAACCACCCCTATGATTCAATTATCACCCACCACGCCCCTCCCATAACACATGGAAATTATTGGAGCTACAATTCAAGATGAGATTTGGGTGGGGACGCAGAGCCAAACCATATCACAAACAGAAATCCTGGAGCTGAAAAATACAATGAAAACAAATGAGAAATGCAATGTAGAACATCAACAGCAGAACTAATGAAGTAGAGGAAAGAATCTATAAACTTGAAGACAGGTTACTTATAAATACAGTCAGAGTAGAAAGAAGAATAAAAAAGAATGAAGAAAGCTTATGAAATGTATGGGATAACATCAGAACAGCAAATTACAGGTCATTAGTGTTCAACAGGGAGTAGAGAAAGAAATAGAAAGCTTATTTAAAGAAATAATATCAGACTATCTTCCAAATCTGGAAAAAGATATAAATTCCCAGGTACAGGAAGGTCAATGGTCTCCAATGAGATTCAATCCAGGTAAGACTACCCCACAACATATTTTAATCAAAATTTCTACAATCCAAAACAAAGAGAGGATCCTGAAAGCAGCAAGAGAAAAGAAAATAACATACAAGGGAATCCCAGTGTCTCTAACAGCAGACTCTCAGCAGCAACATTAAAACTCAGGAGAAAGTAGAATAATATATCCAAAGTGCTGAAGGAAAAAATGAAACTGCCAATCAAGAATACTCTACCCATCAAAGCTGCCTTTAGAAATAAAGGAGAGGTAAAGACTTTTCCAGACAAACAAAGCTGAGGGAATTTATCACCACCAGACCTGTCTTACAAGAAATGCTAAAGAGAGTTCTTCAAGAAGAAAATGAAAGGTGCTAATGAGTAACAGGTAAACATCTGAAAGTACGTAATTCAGTAATAAAAGTACACAGTCAAATTTGGAATACTCTAATAATGTAATGGAAGTGTGTAAATCACATATCTTTAATATAAAAGGAAAAAATGAATAAAAAATAATAACTATAATAATTTGTTAATGACTATGCAATATAAAAAGACATAAATTGTGACATCAAAAATGCAAAGTGTGGGTAGAGAACATAGTTAAGGGATAGAAGTTGTCTTTTTCCTTCCTTTGTTGTAATTGAAGTTAAGTCGTTATCAGTTTAAAATAACTTTTATAACTATGTTTCTTGAAACCCTCATGGTAACCACAAAGCAAAAAATCTATTACAGATACATTAAAAAGCAAGAAATAAAAACGTGCTAATAGAAAAACATCACTTAAACAAAAAGGAAGACACTAAGAGAGGAAGAAAAAAAATCTACAAAACAACTAGAAAACAATTAAAAAATAAATAGATTTAATTATTCTATTAAAAGATACAGAGTGGCTGAATGGATAAAAAATTATTAATGATAGATACACTGAAAACTAATGTATGTGGTAAAGGGGGGAATTATTAACTACAAAGAAAAACATTTTATTAAAAAACAGTCATAGACTACCACTTGGTTTTGTAGTAAAAAATATTTTCACAATAACAACATAAAAACTGAATACTGATTTATTCTAAAAATTATTATATGATTACATCAAAAGGGTAGTTGGGCAGGAAAGTAAAGCGTGGGAAAAGAATGTAAGATTTCATTTCAGAAAGCCTTATCTTGGCTGGGCATGGTGGCTAACACCTGTAATCCCAGTACTTTGGGAGGCTGAGACAGGTGGATCACTTGAGATCAGGAGTTCAAGATCAGTCCGGCCAATGTTGTGAAACCCTGTCTCTACTAAAAATACAAAAATTAGCCAGGTATGGTGGTGTGTGCCTGTAATCCCAGCTACTCAGGAGGAAGAGGCAGGAGAATCACTTGAATTTGGGAAGCGAAGGTTGCAGTGAGCCGAGATCAGGCTACTATACCCCAGCCTGGGTGACAGAGCAAGACTCTGTCTTGAAAGAAAGAAAGGAAGAAAGGAAGAAAGAAAGAAAAAGCAAGCAAACAAGCCTTATCTTATCATATCTTATTTAATGGGAAATCAGTGGATAATGTGGGTGGAAATACTACAAGAAATGGCTGAAATAAATACAAACAATTGCCTCTGGGAGGACTGGAGATTTGGAGGGGCAAGACAAAGGACAGCAGTTTTTCATTATTATGCGATTTTATTTTTCACATTTATGAAATACTTTGAGATACAAGTGAGAATAAATGAAACAGTCAAACTCTGTATGTTCAAGAAGTATTTGTGCCATTTACTCTGCTTGAAAAAATGAAAATTTTGATTTAGTAAAAATTGAGGATGAATACATTCTACAAATGCAGTATAATTTGTGAATTTAATCTATTCAATTATGCTACTCATTCTGTATTGATCAACATCTATCAAAACATATCTTTGGATTACAAAGGATTGATAACACTTCAAATTTAAAGTAGTGTTTCTTAAAATTTTTTATCTACTTACAGTTAAATGTAAGCAAACAAAAGGGAGGTATAATCTCTCCTGTGATATTTTCATTGTTGATTTATCCAAACATATATACAAATATGTTTATACATGGATAATAATAAACCTATTAATTACTCTGAGCTAAATATCCTGAACTACAAAAAGGTAAAATACAGTCTTATGTCAGGCAAATGAAAAACAAGAAGAGGAAACACTACAGAAAGGGAAGCGCTATAAAGACCATGCAAGTATCACAGAAATTAGCACTTTATAACTTTATAAAACATGATCTCTCCCTTAAGTGTCTAAATTGTGACTAAATAATTTAACACTTACTTGAAAACTATATGTTTAATCTGTGCAATAGTTGTGGCATACAACTTTCTTGACTGTTTTTTGTTTTTGTTTTTTTTCATTTGATTAGTTGACTGGGTTGTTGTTTTACTGGGTGTGTGCAGTGAAAAATCTCATGTATTTTAGTGAGTTTATCTGTAAGCCAAGTACTCCAACCATCTCTCAACTTTTCAGACAAATCCCCAATGGTCTCCCTGAGTTAAATTAGCAGAACAATAATATTTCACGGGTCATTAGTGCATGCAACCAAGCAACAGATCCTGATGATCCAGTAGTGGAAAGGGAGAAGCAATAGTTGGTTCCCATTTTGTTAATATCACAATATGCCCATAGGCCTCAGCCAAAAGGTTTGAATTAAGGATTGAACATAACCACGAAGTAATTGGCTGACCTGACAACAAAAAAAGGGGGAAAAGACTTTTAACAGAAAGAACTACTGCAACTTAAATTGTTCTCACATTTTAAATGTGTTAACAATATCTATATTTGTAAGCCAAGTGTCTGTTGCAACTCTGCTGAGTTTCATCTTTACAAGCCTCTTTTGCCTCTTTGAGCCACAGTTTTATCTTCATATTTGAGGCTTTACATCCAGGTGACTCCTTTCATTGCATTTCAAGGGTTCTCTAACCCAAAAAAACGATGGGAGCAGCACACGACAATCCTTTGGGGTGAGTAAAGAAAAATACTACAATTTGTATTTCCATTTTATCTAAATATAATATGAGTCTATATTTGATATATAGATTTTCACAGGCATCCTTGTTCAGTAATTATATCAGAGGATCTATGTCTCATACAGTGAGCAAAATATCCTGAAAGAAGCATGCATGTTCCAGGCACAGAGGGGTAGACAGTGGTGCCCTCCTGTAGTCATTCTCTGATTTCAGTAGGTTACACCCTATGGCAGTTTATAAGAGACCAGTTAGGAGAATTTGTAGAGTATATTGTCAAGTTTTATCTATACTAAACTTCACAAGGACAAATAGGTCTAAAATATTCCTTCAAAGGCATCACATGCTGAGGATAATATCAGTGATGGAGGTGTGTAAGTGAACAAGAAAATGGTAACATGGAAAATTATACTCCTGGTATAAGCTATTCAGCAGCCATATTATAAGATTAAAAATGAAGATGATCAAATTAGGTTTGACAAAAAGTTGTTGGCCAAAAGATTCAAAGTTATCAAGACTGCAGTTTGAAGGACAGATTTACATCTATAATCATTCATTATAAACCATCCTAATGCATACATTCTTCCCTGTGATGGTTAGTCATTGATTATGTGAAGCCCTTATGTAATTACAATTAGCCTGATATTTTAAAACACCACCATTTTGTTCCCTTTTGCCTTGTTTTTTTAATTTTTATTTTATGTATCTTTTGTAACATACAGAATATATTAGAACTTGTTGTTTATAGTAAATTTTTATTTATTATAAAGGCAGCTTAGTGGATTGACAGCAAGAGCATGCAGACAGACTGCTCAGCTCTGTGACTTACAACTAACATAGGCAACTTATTTAATCTATGACTCAGTTTCTTTTCATGTAAACAAGAATAACATAAATTGTAAAGTTCTTTAAACAGTGCCTTAAATATAGCCAGCTCCATACAAGTATCATTAAACTAAATTAAAACATTACTATTTAAAAAAATAACAGACACAAATGGAATATATGCTCGCATGTTTTTACTGACATGAGTAAGAAATAACAAGTCTGGAGGCTGCTGTTCTAGAAAATCCTGTGTCACATTTATGTTAGTTGAAAACTTAAACATAGTCATAGTTTATCAATAGAAAATTCCTACTCCATCTAATTAAGGTGAAAAAATATATCTTCATAATTTTACACATCAATTAATCACTTGCTTTTCAAAATTATAAGAGAACAGCTAAAATAAGATGCTTAAAATAAATAACAAGATATCATTTACATATGGGTAAGAAAATACTGTGCCTAGGATTCCTAATTGAGTCACCTTATCAAGTGTTCTTTATGTTAATATTTAAAATGGCTCATATTAACTGAGCACCAGAAATTAATACTGGGGGACACAAAGGAGCCATCAACCCTCCCAGATAATCAAAAATCAGCACCTGTGACAGTTCAGACAACTGATGGTTACTGATGGCCAAAGATGGACAGGATGCGCGTGACTCATACCTCAAGAGCCAATAATAATGGTTGTGAATGCAAATTGCTGCACCTTAGTAAGACACATATGCATAAGGGAGCCTACAAATGACATTTGACCATGATTGGCTGGGACTAGGAGGAAGAGTAGAGGCTTTTCAGAGGCTATGATGTTTAAACAGAACCTGAGTGAAGAGTTTACAGGGAACTCTTATCGGGTTGGTAGTGATAAATAAAAACACTAAGCAGGGAATGTGGGCAAAGTCAAAAAGACATGAAACAATGTGGACTGTGCAGGGATGTATACGTAGCCACTCTGTGTAAGTAGGAAAGTGAGTGGGAAAAGATGAGACTAGAAAGGAAAACTAGGGTAGATCTTTAAGGGATCTTGTAGTCACCCTGAGAAGCCTCGATTTGGTACTAAAAGACCTACAGAACTATGAAGTGAAGTTGGTCTGGAAAGTGGCATGATCAGATTTTTGTGGGAGGAAAACTCACAACAATAAAGACAAAGATGAAGAGACTAGAGGCAGGGAAATCAGTCCAGAAGCTACCTCAGTCATCAGACACAAGTCCACGCCTAAGCTATCGTGTAATATTTGTACCCAATGGCATACTTTATAAATCAGGACTTGTAACTTTCGATAGATGACAGTTGTCTCTATCTCAGCTAGTTTTATATATTATTTCAACAAATTTTTTTTGTGCTTATTCTTTACTAAATAAAGTTTAAAATGCTGGAGACAGACTAATGAACAATGCAGAAAAAACCCCCTATGCCACAGTGCTTACATTCTACAAGGGACAGACAAACAATAATGAAATAGCAATGCCAGGTAGTAATGGAGTTATAAAGAATAGAGAGTGCTAGGGGTGTTCTATTTTACCTAAGATGAGCAAAGATGACTCTCTAACAAGGTGACAGAGGTCCTGGTGAAGCAAAGAGGTAAGCCATGTGGCTATCCAGAACAAGAGTTGTCCTGGCAGAGGAAATAAAAGTGCTATCACATGAAGCGGAATTCTTCTTGGGGTGTTTAAGGGACAGAGTGAAACTGAAACCACAAATGAGAACCTCCGGGCGCCAGGTGGACACTCTTTTACAAAGTCAATAATACATCTTTAAATCAGAAAAGAAAAATATGTCACTGTCACTCGGAAGCCTGAGACAGAGAATAAATGAGCCAGAGCAATTTCATCCCCACAATCAGAAAACTCACTCATGGATTCTCTACCCTCCTGGTGGTGGGCTGTTATAATTGTGTGTGTGTGTGTGTGACAGAGAGAGAGAGAAAGTCTTGGTGCCAGTTTACATGGCTATCAGCATGATTTAGAGGCATCACTCTGGTATGTTGGGCCAAGCCATGCACATTAGCACACACTAAAATATAAGAAATAGCACAAGATTTCTGGGAAAAGATGATAGACAGTTGTTTAGCTAGAATCATTTATTTATGGTACTATGAAAGACCTCTTTGTATCTCATTCAAGTTGGAGATTTATAGTCTTTTCATCTGTAACCAACTAAATATGATTATGCCACAGACTATTATAGATCTCAAGTTTTACTTTTGTCATAATGCTGCTGATCTCTGTCAAGAAAAAAAGTTGAACAGTATTACATAAGTACTTGGGAGAACTGACTATTCCTTTCTGATGTTATTTTTACCTTAAGTTCACGCGTTTAAGTACAGAACTTCAACATTTGCAATCCTTCTAATTATTAAAAACACGAATGCTAGTGAGCTCAATTCTATGCCAGATGCTGCACTTCTATGCATTATTCCCATTTAATCCCCACAACACCCTCAGAGGCCTGTAAAAGTGATTACAGAAAATAATTTCCATGGATTTGCCACTCAGGCATGAAGTATAAAAGTAACAAACCTGCACGTTATGCACATGTACCCTAGAACTTAAAGTATAATAATAATAAAAAAAGTAATGAAACAATGTCATTTATTAACTTTCAAATTAAAATATTTTAATGGAGAGTAAAAAAAGAAAAAGAAATGCAATAATTTGAGTTACTAGACAGAACAAGAAATAAAAAAGTCGACTATTCAATAGAACTCAACTTAAAGATTTACTAAGTGTTTTATGGTTTGAAGATAAATTAGGCCCTGAGAAACTTATATTTTAGCTGGGAAAGAAGGGAGGAAAAGGAGAGAGAGGGAGAAGGAGAGGGAGGGGGGAGCGGAGGAGAGAGAGAGAGAGAGAAAGGGAGAGAAAATGAATGAATTATATGGCAAGGCAGGATGCAGGAAGTGTCAATCGCAAGTTACAGGAGGAATTAATTCTGCCTGAGAGAATATGGCTAAAATTCTAGGGGAGGTACCGGTGGGGTGGGAGAGGACAGAATCTGGTTCACATAGGGCAAAAAGCAAAGGAGAGAGACTCCATAAAATATAAACGAGCAGAAATTAGTGAACAAAGAGAACAGTATTAGGAGCCAAGCCAGAAGAAATAAAAGTGTCCAAGGAGCAAAGGTGGGAATGAGTGGAGTGTCTCGAGCAAAAGAGAAAAAGAAAGATATAGAAACAGAAGGCACACATGGGTGTGGTTTACAGGGCTACAGCCTTGCCTGATAGGTGAGTAAGGGAGATGCCAGGCAGAGAAGGGTAAAAGCCCACCTCCAGTACAGGGTAAGTGAGAGCACAGTCCATTAGGTAAAAATAATATTATTATGAAATAATAACCATTTATGTTTTTGTTATCTCTTATTTTTGTGTGTGTGGCATGCAGTCTTGCTCTGTTGCCCAGACTGAAGTGCAGTGGCATAATCTCGGCTCACTGCAACCTCCGCCTCCTGGGTTCAAGTGATTCTCCTATCTCAGCCTCCGGAGTAGCTGGGACTACAGGCGTGCACCACCACACCCAGTTATTTTTTGTATTTTTAGTAGAGATGGGGTTTCAACATGTTGGCCAGGCTGATCTCAAACTCCTAACCTCAGTTGATCCACCTACCTCAGCCTTCTAATGTGCTGGGATTACAGGCGTGAGCCAATGCACCTGACCAATCTCTTCTTATTATGAGCAACTGTTAGCCAAGACCATCACTTATGGCCAGAGTTACCACAATAATTCAGTTAACAGCTGCACAGAACTGACAAGAAGAATGCATTGTGAAGGCAAATCACAGCAAAAGCACACACAGTTGAGAAGAGCTTTGAGTGGGAGGTAGTTTTTGCTTGACACTTTTGTTCCAGGGATCTAGAACTTATCTTTCTTCTTTTACTGGCCTCCCTCCAAGGTTCCAGCCCCAGTGTTAGCAATAAACCAGACTATCTGACATTGTTCAATCACAGAATGTTCTTTCAAATCGCCAAACTGTTCTTGCTTTCTGTGCCTGAAAACAGCCCCTCATCCTCCTTCAAGGCAAAGTTCCCAAATACGGCATTTAAATTTAATTATAACCTATTGATTACATTGGTTTTTTCCTTTGGCAAAATTTATGTGATCCTACTGAAATAGGGATTATAGTGTAGCAAAGTGATTAAGAGTTAAATAGAAAACCCTCTTCTAAGGACTGATGTCCCCAGAAAGGACTCTTGTGATCTCAGTACAAATGGTCCCTAAATGAATGCTGAGTCCCTCTTATAGGGAAACTGAAATTTCCTCAGGAGATTCAGGAAGCAGAAATATTCCCAAATCCTCACAGTAGCAAAAGTCTGAGGAATTTTCCATACCTCAGGATACACATCAGGGATTTGACATTTGGCACCCACTGTGCCATTTCCCTCAAACCACCAATTTATCATTACCCTTTTCCGATGGGGCATTCTAGTGTTACTTACTTCCTAGTGAGTAATTAGGAAGTAAGTTACTGTGGAAACACCACATTAATCATTTCACTTACTTTCAAGGTTGATAGCATTGCTGAGTTTGAGTTTCAGACCTCAACAAACTGGCTTTTAGATGTTTCTCAGTTGTATAGAAATTATCCTTTTTTAATAGACTAGAAATATGAAAGTATAATTCGTTTGCTGAAACTGTCTAATACCTGTGACTTGTTACACTGAGTTCAGCACTGAATTCCTGCCATTCCTTGAGCATTTTATGACCGACAAGGCAGAAACCACATGAGTCTGAGCATTCTGTACAAACAACTAATGGGAATGTAACCAGGCTTTGCTGTTGAAGAGCACCTGTGGAATGGAAATGCTGACTGGCCATGGGCCAGCTTGCTGCTAATACTTATACTTACCATGTTCACCACATGGTCATTTGATCTGGTGTGACATTGGTCTCTCCATCAAAGTGCTGCCATTTTTAAGTGTACTTATCTATTGAAGAGAGCAAAAAGGACCAAGTACTTTCACATCAGCTCCTGGATCTATGCTCATACATTTCAAACTAGAAATTTTCATTCTCATTTTGGTGTTCCTGTCATTGTTGGAAGTTCAAGATCTTCCCTAAGAGCTACTTTTTAAGTTTGCTCCTGTGGAATATGCCTCCCGTCTATTCTCTGAAACTACTTCTTTTGGGCTACATCTTTGAATAATATAATAATTGGAGCTAACATTTCTTACTTAGTGGTAAGCAATGCACTAAGTGTTTTTACTTTCATTAACTCATCCATCTTTATGCCATTATTAGACCAGAGAGCTGAGGTTTAGAACGGTTAAGTCATTTGCCCAATATCATGGAGCTGGTGAGTGTCAGAACCACTAGTTTTTGGTTTTTTTAATAGAGAGCATTGAAGCTAATTCATACTAAAAGTGATTGTTTTTATCTGGAATTAGTTGGAAAGAGCTATTATTAACTTTGAGTTTGGATGTCTTAACTATAGGATCATTCTGGAGCATATGATTAGAGTTGGATTAGTTACCACTGGATGGAACCATGTCTTCTCAGGCAGCAAATTCCTCCCTGTAAAAAATCTGTTTAAGAAGCATAGCTTTTGGTCAGGTGCGAAGGCTCATGCCTGTAATCCCAGAACTTTGGGAGGCTGAGGCAGGTGGATCACCCAAGGTCAGGAGTTCAAGACCAGTCTGGCCAACATGGCAAAACCCTGTCTTTACTAAAAATACAAGTTTGCTGGGCATGGTGCCTTGCACCTGTAATCCCAGCACTTGGGAGGCTGAGGCAGGAGAATCACTTGAACCTGGGAGGCAGAGGCTGCAGTGAGCCAAGACTGCCACTGTACTCTAGCCTGGGCCACAGAGTGAGACTCCATCTCAAAACAAAAGAAACTTCGCTATTGTGAACAGTGCTGCAGCAAACATGGGAGTGCAGATATCTCTTCGGTATACTGATTTCCTTTCTAAAATAAAAATCTTTTAAAAAATGGGAGGCTATAGGAATATTTGCATATTTTTTGCTCTGCAGCCCTGGGCAGAAGGCATTTCAAAGTAGAGTTTTTGTGTCACTCTGAGAATTTTATCAATTGAACAATAAGCACATGGGACAATTTCATGGGAAGGCACACACAGAGAACCCCATCCCACTGCTGCCTCAGTATGGCACTTTATTGCATTAGCTGTGCTCCTTGCTAAAAGGCCACTAGTTGCTGGTCAGAGCTAAATAGAAACTCTAGAGCTTGCACAATATTTAGGATCTAGTGTAATTGAGATGCTGAGTCCTACAGACAGCTGTCTATATGACAGAGAATTAGTTCAGCATTTGTGGAAACAGTTAAGACCCAAAAATAAAGGGCAGCAGAGAATAGATTCCACCACTATGAAAAGATGTCCAGCTAAGAGCTGTAGATATTGAAGAATACTAATTGTGGAAGCTTGTCGGGGCACTATGAGTATTGCTCACTCAGACTGCATGGGTAAGAATTGGTATTCAGGTATAGTTGGGTATGCTGAATTTAGATGAAAAGGAAAAACAGAAATCTGAATATAAAAACTGTGACATTAGGGCTACAAATAGAGACAACATAACTTCTTTAAAAAGTAAAACTTTAAAAACCTTGCCTCCAAGAATATTCTACACTCTCTAGCAAAATCTGATGAGTTAATATAACACTATTAAATTATTAATTTTTGTTATAACATTATGAAATGTTTAAAGAAAAATTAAGTGACTAGGATGATAAAAGATAATAAAATATTTAAAATATACACATGAAATAAACAACATGTACTGGATGACAGTAAAATAATTAAGATTTTTACTTATATGATTTAAATTATCAGAAAGCAATAAACATAAAATTTCATATTTCATATCTAAAATAATAATAGTAATAATATCCTGCAATTTCCTCTTAAATTATGACTTGTAACACTTGCTGATTGACATATTTTTAAATCTACCAGTTTTCAGGTATCAAATTCAATTATGTAATAGGTTTATATTATGTTTATAATTTCATATTTATTTAATTGCATTTTGGATAAACAAATTACATTAGGTTTAATATGCATGTTGGTGTAAAACAAAAGCTATGCACCTTATTTTATCCCAAGTATACAGAATTTATCCCAACAGAGCAGGAAAAAAATATCAAATCCTCAGTGTTTAGGTATATATAAGAATGTCACAACTTTTCATATTCTAGGAAGTCAATAATGGAAGAATTAAGATGCAGTTTCCTTTACATAAGAAGAGTAATAATTAAACAAGATCATATTTGTTATCAATGAAGTGTTTCTCCTGTGATAATTTATTCATTGGTTTATGGACTTCAATTCTCTAGGTTCAACAACAAATCTATATCAAGATTCTACATAGATTCTATATAGATAGATTCGATGTTTTCCTCTCTGATTTAGCAGATTTGCAGAGTTGTCTACATTCAGATGGTCCTCTGGTGTTTATGGACTGACATTAAAGAATGTATAAGTTCTTTCGGAAAAATAATAAACAGTACAAATATTAGAAATTTTGCACCCAATTTTTGCTTTTGTTATCAATATACAGTCATCATTTATAGCTTATCTTAATTTCTGGGTTTCTAATGGTTAGAGGCACAAAGCAATATATTCATCTTTTTGGAAGCAGCAAAGGGCATAAAGCTTACTATCAATCTCTTATATCTACATCCCGGAAAACTTAGTTCATCTCAGATTAATTTTCTAAGCTTAAAAATAATAACAATCTTTAAAATATCAAATCCAATAATATGTAAGAAAAAACAATAATGAAATAGTTAATCTCTGCAAACATATCCTTTTATGAGTTTACAGCAGCAATAATATCTTTTTATTTAATAAAATGCTAAAATATTATAAGAAATCTTGCCTTATTCTATTAAGTTATAGTCTAGAAAAAAAAAGCAAAATTTTAGTTTTTAGAGAGTTGGACAGAAAAAACTGAACTGAAATATAACATTGTATATGAGTCCTTTTTTAAAAAAGTATGTGAAATAAAAAGAAGCTTTCTTCATTCCATTATGAAAGGGATGGGTAGTCAATGAAGATTACATATATATATATAAATCTAGCAATCCAAAACAGCTATTATATAATTGTGTTTATGGAACATGTCACTCCGAGAGGGAACATTTGTAATCTCCTACTGCCATCTTATGTAATGTCTTGTCACTACACAATACGGAATATGCATGAAGGAAAACCAAAAGCACTTTCTGGAGGTTGTATTTCAAACCCATCACATAAAAAATTAAATATATATTGTTCCATTTCTCACTCGAATTATACTATTTATTTATAAGAAATTATTTCTAATTTCTTCCCTATTAATTTTGTAAACTTTCTATTTGTCATGTTTATCTTTTATATAGTTTATTATAATTTAAAATGCTATATAGCACTATATATTATTCAGATGCATGAGTAATTCAAAAGCTAGAGTTTAAAATTTATAATAAAGCAGATTCAAAGTACTATTCCCTTTTTTAAAGCAACAGAAGTCAACAGACTTTCTTCAAGACGTTTGTCCTGATGCCGACAATGTCAACTGTAAATATATGCCAGTATTTTAATTCAAAAATCACAGAGCAAGTAGGCTGAATATATATTGATTTGTCTATAAATTCTAAAAATTCTTGTTTAATGCATGTCACAAACTGATCACTATTCAAAAGTTCATATAGCCCAGTATAATTTAGAAGGCTGTCACTAGGAGAGTGTCGCCACTCTTATTTTGCTACATAATACCAACATTGCAACTATTAGAGATATATATCAACTAGGAATGTGCTCATCCACAAGTAACAAAAACAGCAACTGACCATGGCTTCTACAAATAAGAGTTTGTCTCCACAAGCAGCAGTATGTTGCCTTTGATTCTATTTCTCAACAATGTCATCAATTCTCAAGGTTCTTTCCAGCTTCCCATTCTACTCTCCTTTGTACAATGACCTTTGTCCAATGACCTTTGTCCTCATGCTTGTCATCTCATAGTCACAAAAGAGTTACTATAGTTCTAAACATTAAGTCCAGTATCAAAATTGGAACAAAGGGGAAAAGGAGAGTACCAGATGCACCCATCCCTTTATTATCCTTATTAGTTTCACCGGCCAGAACTATTTCATCCGGCCATTTCTAGCTACAAAGGAAGCTGAGAAAATGAGTATTTAGTTCAGCATAGTCACTGTGACAAAATTAACAAGATACAGAGAAGAATGGACAATGGAAAGAAACAATGTCTGCCAAAAGAATGAGATTAATATTGGTCTATAATTAAGATTTTGGGTCCAGAGAGTGGGCTAAGCAGTAGCAGGAAGCCTCCCTCCCTTTCCAAACATATAATAATGACAGATAAAATATTAGGAAAAATACATAGCCAAGCTTAAAGCAAGCAAGGAAATCTTCAAGTTCCATAGACAAAGAGAACCAATAATAATGCTTAGAAGCTGAAGTCCAAACTTTACAGAGGTAACTGGAATGAATGCACCCAAGAGGCAGAAAGGAAGATGCCTGATGCCATGCACAGGCAAGAGCTGGCACTGACCTGGAAGCTGGGAATAGAAGGTCTAACTGGGAGGACATCTCCTACCAATGCAAAGACATGGCACAGATATGAACAGTATACCTCAGGCCTGGGTCAAACTACAATCTTTTGTAAGAAATAAGTTCCTGGCCTGCATCGTATGTGGATGTGGAGTCTGAATCCTTACACAACGCACACAGAATGGAAACCTCAAAAAGTAAAACCAATGGAAATGGTCTACAACAGGTTATGTAAGACACTGTAACTGACAAGCATAAAACTTCCTCAAAGGGACACCTTCATAACCTTGGGCACATAGAAGATAATTGCTATAAAAGATTAAGTTGCTGGAAAAGCAAATGCCATGAGTGGCACATCAAATGGAAGAAGTCATCCCCAGGGATCCACAGATAATAGAGCAATCTCAAAGTAACTCTATAATAAGGTGTTTAAAATATTTAAAGAAATTGTAACTATTAAAGTAAGACTGGGTCATTATGAAAAGAACAGGCAGATTTTAAAGTGAACCAAATATGTTTTACGAATGAGAAATATCTCAGAATATAAATAATTCTTTAAGAATCTGAACTTTATCATTGTAGAGTGGTTAGCAGGTTTTTAGGATATCATTTGGAGAATTTTCCAAAGATTAATATTTGATGCATATATATTTTAAATTAATATATTATATATATTAAATTAATTAAATTAAATTAAATTAATATAATATATATATTAATATTTGATGCACATATATTTTAAAAAGAATTAGTTATTGGTCTTTTCAAATCTACTCTTTGTCAGACTCTTTCACCTTTAAAAAATAAAAGCCATAAATATAATCCATACAAAGTTCTGGGGAGTTACAGAAGGAGAACCAAAAAAAGTATTAAAGAAAAACAAGACTTGATTTATCCCTTTTCTCCCATGACCCTAAAATGAGCTTACATGTCATTCATAGAAAACAAATGAAAGGGCTAAAGGACACAGAGTCATTTACAAGAAAAAATCAATATAAAACCAACTGTATTTTAAGGAGCTAAGGGATATAGGACAGAGGTTATATAATCAAAAATTGCAAGATATACTCCCTGACCCTGAAGGTCTCCAAAACATGGCCACAAGGATAAATGCAGTAGACCAGATGAGGGCCTCCATCCAAGAAAAGCCTCCTAAAGAGATGAATTTTCAGCTGAATTTTGAAAGATCTGTAGGACTGTGGGAGACACACAAGTAACTATCAGAGTACTGCTGACTCACCTTTCTACATTCCTAGGCTTGTGTCTAGTCCTAATCACACAAATTTAAATGAGTTTTAGAGAAACTGGAAAGATCTAAGGGATGTTAAAATTTGTCCAGTAGATGGAATGTCAGCATTATGAACAAAAATTAAATGGATTTGCTTCATTTCACATAAAAAACGCATGTGTGCTATGTTCAAGCTCTTCTTTGAAAGTACTTAAAATATTTCAGAAGGAAATTAAGTTACTGCTCCCAGTGAGGAAAAAAGATTCAAATTGGAACAGAATTGATACACAAAAAGCAGACTCTATGACTTTCAAGATCATAAACGCTGAAATAGGCTATCAGATCAGGAACTAACTTCCATTTCTAGGCACAATGAAACAGAACAGTGGCCTCAGAAATAACACCACACATCTACAACCATCTTATCTTTGATAAACCTGACACAAACAAGCAATGGAGAAAGGATTCCCTATTTAATAAATGGTGCTGGGAAAACTGGCTAGCCATATGCAGAAAACAGAAACTAGACCCTTTCTTTACACCTTATACAAAAATTAACTCAAGATGGACTAAAGACTTAAACGTAAAACCTAAAACCATAAAAACCATAGAAGAAAACTTAGGCAATACCATTCAGGGCATAAGCACGGACAAAGACTTCATGACTGAAACACCAAAAACAACTACAACAAAAGCCAAATTGACAAGTGGAATCTAATTAAATTAAGGAGCTTCTGCTCAGCAAAAGAAACTATCATCAGAGTGAACAGGCAACCTACAGAATGGGAGAAAATTTTTGCAATCTATCCATCTGACAAAGGGCTAATATCCAAGGAACTTAAACAAATTTATAAGAAAAAAAAACAACTCTATCAAAAAGTAGGCAAAGGATATGAACAGACACCTCTCAAAAGAAGACATTTATGTGGTCAGCAAACATGAAAAAAAGGTCATGATCACTGGTCATTAGAGAAATGCAAATCAAAACCACAATGAGATACCATCTCAGGCCAGTTAGAATGACAATCATTAAAAAGTCAGGAAACAACAAATGCTGGCAAGGACATGGAGAAATAGGAATGCTTTTACACTGCTGGTGGGAATGTAAATTAGTTCAACCATTGTGGAAGACAGTGTGGCAATTCCTCTAGGATCTAGAGCCAGAAATACCATTTGACCTAGCAATTCCATTACTGGGTATATACCCAAAGGATTATAAATCATTCTAACATAAAAACCCATGCAACACCTATGTTTATCACAACACTATTTACAATAGCAAAGACTTGGAACCAACCCAAATGCCCATCAATGATAGACTTGATAAAGAAAATTTGGCCATACACATCATGGAATACTATGCAGCCATAAAAAAGAATGAGTTCATGTCCTTTGCAGGGACATGGATGAAGCTGGAAACCATCATCCTCAGCAAACTAACACAGAAACAGAAAATTAAATACAGCATGATCTCACTCATAAGTAGGAGTTGAACAATGAGAATACATGGACACAGGGAGGGGAACATCACACACTGGGGCTTGTCAGGGGGGTTGGGGACAAGGGGAGGGGGAGCATTAGGACAAATACCTAATGCATGTAGGGCTTAAAACCTAGATGATGGGTTGATAGGTGCAGCAAACCACCATGGCACATGTATACCTACATAACAAACCTGCACGTTCAGCACATATATCCCAGAACTTAAAAGTAAAATAATAATAAAATAAACAATCAACCAATCATTATGGGATTATGAGAGATTTTCACTTTTTCCTTTGTACCTTGCTAGAATGTCTAAATGTGTGTTGTTTTTAATGTTAAAACAAAATGGAAAAAATAAAAATTGAAAAGCTAACATGGTTGAGAACATCAGATGCCTGAAAGACGAGAATGGGGAAGATGCAGAAGTCTCCTAGGCCTTTTATTCTATAAGGAAAAAGCTCTTCCACAAATTATTTTCCAGTTCAAAAATTTCTAATGAAATATTATTAATACAAAATTTAAGAATATAGATATACTCAATAAGTTCTTCAACATCTAAGTAATAACTAATGTAGTTCTCTCAACTGTTCAATTACTTGATGGTTATTTAACTTCTTTAGCAATAATTATGGATGCTAGAGGAAGGGTGGTAGCAGTAGTTTCCCCCTTCGAAATAAAAGTAAACAAAAAAAAACCTAATTAATAAGTTATATCATACTGATCATTTAAGATAAAAAGATAAAATGGAAAATAATTGTCCAACCTATTCACCACCCAGGTCTTTAAATAATTTTCTTTATATAAAGTATGTATGTATCATAATGAACAATAACCATGTTCTGCTTCATTATACGATAGAACTACAAAAACTGATCAACAAAGTTACAAAAGAACACACTAAAATAATTCTTCCACTAAAAGCATAAGGTCACATAAAAACTGGACTAAATCCAATCATAGCAATATAGAATACTTCTTACTAAGACAAAGACACAAACAGGAACACATATATGTAACAGATCATTTATCAGCCTGGTTTCCTAAAAGTACCTATACAAATCGCTGTTAAATCAACCTATTAACAAGTCAATTTAAACCAAATTAGGTCTAAAGCCACACAAGGATCCCCTGATTTCCTAGCACTAACATAAAGAACCTGAGTCATTCCTCTAATTCTATGTTTTGCATATTTGGCCTGCGCTTCTTAAACTTATTTCAGAAGACTAGGCTGAAGAAATTCTACTTTGATGCCATCCTCTTCATAGTGCTAAGAAAAGACACTGTAATTCAGAAATGGAAGCTAATAAAATGCTGGGCATCTGGGAAATCAGAGGCTGCAAATTGGAATCTCCAGGGGAGTCTTTTTTAAAAATACAAGATTAATTAAATCAGAACCTTTAGAAATTGAGCTCATGCTTTTTATTTTTTTAATTTACCAGATGATGCTCTAATACAGAGGACGAATTAAAAAGCATAGCAATAGATGATATCAAGCAAACAATATTATTCAGGTTGAAAACATCCAAAACACAGAATTGTGTTCCCGACCAACAGAGAGCTCCAAAGAGCATTAGAACACAAATATGGCAATGTTGGTAGTCCCAGAATACAAAGATGACAATTTATAGTAGCCAAGGCACCAAGACATTATCTGAGGAGCTGATTGCTGAGATAGTGAAAGAAACTAAAGCAAGTACTCTCCCTGGTGCTCTTACTCTTCAAAAGCCATGAGAACAAATATAATATGAAAGGTGAATACAATTTACTGGAATGTACCATACATCTTCCCTCACTATTTTTTCTTATATTTTACAAACAAAAAGGAGTTAAATGTGACAACTCTTCACTGTCATTTGGGGTAGCATTTAGTTGATACCAAAGCTAAACCTAAAGAACTTAAATATGAAAATAAAAATTCAAAATTTTATCTTTTTCCCAAAATTTACAAGTATCTGGACGTTTGGCATCATCAGCACTTTAACAGGTATAAGACATGCCTTCCAACTTCTCAGTATGCCTCTCAAGATCCCTCTATCTGGCTGCTCTTACATTTTGCTTTTAAGCCATATGAGTGAATGCATAGTTTAATGCAGAGAACATTGTCTAGCATATTGTAAAGGTTATTGAAGGGAGCTATTTTATAATATTATTAACATATAACACACTGTAAAAATATTACTATATTATCTAATTATATTGTTATAATTGCTATCATTTATATTAGCCATTATAATTATTACAATTCATAGCTTTATCATTATTATTACCATACATGCTTCTATGTCCATAGCTGCTGCAAAATCCAGAGGTACTTAAGCTTCAGAGACTATAAAGTCAAAAGTATAGGACCATCTTTAGGCAAGCACCTTTTGGAGTATAGCAGTTAATGGCATGAACTTCAGAGTCAACAGAAAACAATCTGAATCCTGACTGATGCCGTGTGACTTTGCACAAGTGAGTTCACGCTCCATACCTGTTTCCACAACTATAGAAATGTGATAATAATGGTTGTGTCTGAGGATGCTTGAGAGGATTAAATGAGATAGTATCCATTCAACACTTGGTGTAGCACCTAAAAGCGCTCAAGAAATGTGAACTGGTATGCAACATCCCCAAGATCTGCTCTACGGAAAATAAGAGGTTCTTCCTGATTTTGTACACATAGAATATATTCATTCTATCAAACTATTTTAAAGAATATTTTATTTTTATACTGATGGAAATATCTATGAAGAAAGCCAAGGTAAAAATCTTACACATTCAAATGTTATTAAAGATGGTCTGAGTCTAGCAGCATCACTGTCTCACACATAGTGGGGCCTCAACAACACATAGTGGGCCCTCAATAAATGTTAAATTCGTGAAAAAATTGATTGCTGAAAGAACATATAATGTAATTTTCCTTGCTTTTTTTCTCTTTTGATACTCTGGGAATAAAATTTTTATATAACACTTTATACTTTCTGTGTTATACTCTTCTGAAGTTAAAGATAAACATGCTCTTTTACCAAGAGTTTGATGGAGTGGGAACTTGTCAATTTGAATTGGAGAGAATATTTGGAGTAATGGTAATCTTATGGTTTGAAACCTTTTGAAGTGTTAATAGGCTTTTACTTCAGGAAGGAAAATAAGCACTTTGTCAACTTGGGTCAGATCAAGGATTTCAAGAGTAGTGCTCATAGACTCTTAGTAAGAATAAAAAGTAAAAACCAGAACAGAAGAGTTCTTATAAAATCTACCTTCATAGAACAAGAAATAAACATAATAAGTTAGCCTCTAATGTAAGTTAGAGGCATGCATAAAATGCATGAAATGCAACTCTAGTTTTCAATAGTTTCTTTGTCTTTTAAAACAAGTCTAATGATTGAAAGCATTGGCCTCTTTGATTTTTAAATATTGCGCTTAAAGAGATCATGCCACAGATATGTCAAAATATGAAAACTAAGCATGCATAAAACAAAACGTGGATGAGAACAGAGATGTAAATTGGGTAGGTGACTTTGTCAAGTCCATAGAGCTCATCAAGAGCAGAGCCAGAAGAAAGAATGGGAAAAGTTCAAGAATTCTATTGTTCTCTCTCTCCTAAGATCGAAAGATTCCTAATATGACACAAGCAGGTCAGCTTTTAAACTTAACCTCAGAAATAGTATGATTTCAGAGACAAGAATTTTTCTTTGTTCAAAAAAAATCCTACTTGATATTACCTAAAACTTCTTCAACAGGAAACAGAGCCTTTAATTGAAAAGAGATGAAAAGATTAACATGCAAATAAAGCATGACATTTCTCAATAAAGAAGGACTCCTAGAAATCAGGAAGAGCTGTGTACTTGAAGGGTAAGAGAATTCTCTGAAGGAAGAAAGATTGTTAAAAGGTGACAACACAGAAGGCTTGTATCTCTGACTTAACCAATTAGTCCTACAATAAAATCTGTATAGGATACTACTTAAAATCTTAAATTTGAGAGTCAGATTTTCACTCAAATCCTGCCGAGGTATGAGTATGGCATGTCATTTAATATCCCTAAGCTTCAGTTTTCTCATCTTTAAAACAAGGATGCAAATATTGTGCCTATCTCATGTGGTCATATGAGGAAAGCATCTAGCAAAATGTTTGGCAAATAATAAACAATTAATACACGTGAATTATCAATATCATTTTATATATATCATTTTTTATTGTTATGAATTGAATTGTGGTCCCCTAAAATTTATTTATTTTTATTATTATACTTTAAGTTCTAGGGTACATGTGCATGACATGCAGGTTTGTTACATATGTATACTTCCGCCATGTTGGTGTGCTGCACCCATCAACTCGTCAGCACCCATCAACTCGTCATTTACATCAGGTATAACTCCGAATGCATTTCCTCCCCCTTCCCCCCTCCCCATGATAGGCCCGAGTGTGTGATGTTCCCCTTCTTGAGTCCAAGTGATCTCATTGTTCAGTTTCCACCCATGAGTGAGAACATGCAGTGTTTGGTTTTCTGTTCTTGCGATAGTTTGCTGAGAATGATGGTTTGCAACTGCATCCATGTCCTTACAAAGGACACAAACTCATCCTTTTTTATGGCTGCATAGTATTCCATGGTGTATATGTGCCACATTTTCTTAATCCAGTCTGACACTGATGGACATTTGGGTTGATTCCAAGTCTTTGCTATGGTGAATAGTGCTGCAATAAACATACGTGTGCATGTGTCTTTATAGCAGCATGATTTATAAACCTTTGGGTATATACCCAGTAACGGGATGGCTGGGTCATATGGTACTTCTAGTTCTAGATCCTTGAGGAATCGCCACACTGTTTTCCATAATGGTTGAACCAATTTACAATCCCACCAACAGTGTAAAAGTGTTCCTATTTCTCCACATCCTCTCCAGCACCTGTTGTTTCCTGATTTTTTTAATGACTGCCATTCTAACTGGTGTGAGATGGTACCTCATTGTGGTTTTGATTTGCACTTCTCTGATGGCCAGTGATGATGAGCATTTTTTCATGTGTCTGTTGGCTGTATGAATGTCTTCTTTAGAGAAATGTCTGTTCATATCCTTTGTCCACTTTTTGATGGGGTTGTTTTTTTCTTGTAAATTTGTATGAGTTCTTTGTAGGTTCTGGATATTAGCCCTTTGTCAGATGAGTAGATTGCAAAAATTTTCTCCCATTCTGTAGGTTGCCTGTTCACTCTGGTGGTAGTTTCTTTTGCTGTGCAGAAGCTCTTTAGTTTAATGAGATCCCATTTGTCAATTTTGGCTTTTGTTGCTGTTGCTTTTGGTGTTTTAGACATGAAGTCCTTGCCCATGCCTATATCCTGAATGGTATTACCTAGGCTTTCTTCTAGGGTTTTTATGGTATTAGGTCTAACATTTAAGTCTCTAATCCATCTTGAATTAATTTTCGTATAAGGAGTAAGGAGAAGATCCAGTTTCAGCTTTCTACTTATGGCTAGCCAATTTTCCCACCACCATTTATTAAATGGGGAATCCTTTCCCCATTTCTTGTTTTTCTCAGGTTTGTCAAAGATCAGATGGCTGTAGATGTGTGGTATTATTTCTCAGGCCTCTGTTCTGTTCCATTGGTCTATATCTCTGTTTTGGTACCAGTACCATGCTGTTTTGGTTACTGTAGCCTTGTAGTATAGTTTGAAGTCAGGTAGCGTGATGCCTCCAGCTTTGTTCTTTTGGCTTAGGATTGTCTTGGAGATGCGGGCTCTTTTGTGGTTCCATATGAACTTTAAAGAAGTTTTTTTCAATTCTGTGAAGAAACTCATTGGTAGCTTGATGGGGATGGCATTGAATCTATAAATTACCTTGGGCAGTATGGCCATTTTCACAATATTGATTAGGGAGGATTCCTTCTTTTTCTATTGATTGGAATAGTTTCAGAAGGAATGGTACCAGCTCCTCCTTGTACCTCTGGTAGAATTCGGCTGTGAATCCAACTGGTCCTGGACTTTTTTTGGTTGGTACGCTATTAATTATTGCCTCAATTTCAGAGCCTGCTATTGGTCTATTCAAGGATTCAGCTTCTTCCTGGTTTAGTCTTGGGAGAGTGTCAGTGTCCAGGAAATTATCCATTTCTTCTAGATATTCTCTGATGGTAGTTTGTATTTCTGTGGGGTCGGTGGTGATATCCCCTTTATCATTTTTTATTGCATCTATTTGATTCTTCTCTCTTTTCTTCTTTATTAGTCTTGGTAGCGGTCTATCAATTTTGTTGATCTTTTCAAAAAACCAACTCCTGGATTCATTGATTTTTTGGAGGGTTTTTTGTGTCTCTGTCTCCTTCAGTTCTGCTCTGATCTTAGTTATTTCTTGCCTTCTGCTAGCTTTGAATGTGTTTGCTCTTGCTTCTCTAGTTCTTTTAATTGCGATGTTAGAGTGTCAATTTTACATCTTTCCAGCTTTCTCTTGTGGGCATTTAGTGCTATAAATTTCCCTCTACACACTGCTTTAAATGTGTCCCAGAGATTCTGGTATGTTGTAACTTTGTTCTCATTGGTTTCAAAGAACATCTTTATTTCTGCTTTCATTTCGTTATGTACCCAGTAGTCATTCAGGAGCAGGTTATTCAGTTTCCATGTAGTTGAGCAGTTTTCATTGAGTTTCTTAGTCCTGAGTTCTAGTTTGATTGCACTGTGGTCTCCGTTTGTTATAATTTCTGTTCTTTTACATTTGCTGGGGAGTGCTTTACTTCCAATTATGTGGTCAATTTTGGAATAAGTGTGATGTGGTGCTGAGAAGAATGAATATTCTGTTGATTTGGGGTGGAGAGTTCTGTAGATGTCTATTAGGTCTGCTTGCTGCAGAGATGAGTTCAATTCCTGGATATCTTTGTTAACTTTCTGTCTAGTTGATCTGTCTAATGTTGACAGTGGGGTGTTGAAGTCTCCCATTATTATTGTATGGGAGTCTAAGTTTCTTTGTAAGTCTCTAAGGACTTGCTTTATGAATCTGGGTGCTCCTGTATTGGGTGCATATATATTCAGGATAATTAGCTCTTCCTGTTGAATTGATCTCTTTACCATTATGTAATGGCCTTCTTTGTCTCTTTTGATCTTTGATGGTTTAAAGTCTGTTTTATCAGAGACTAGTATTGCAATCCCTGCTTTTTTTTGTTCTCCATTTGCTTGGTAGATCTTCCTCCATCCCTTTATTTTGAGCCTATGTATGTCTCTGCATGTGAGATGGGTCTCCTGAATACAGCAAACTGATGGGTCTTGACTCTTTATCCAGTTTGCCAGTCTGTGTCTTTTAATTGGAGCATTTAGTCCATTTACATTTAAGGTTAAGATTGTTATGTGTGAACTTGATCCTGCCATTATGACATTAACTGGTTATTTTGCTCTTTAGTTGATGCAGTTTCTTCCTAGCCTCGATGGTCTTTACATTTTGGCATGTTTTTGCAATGGCTGGTACTGGTTGTTCCTTTTCATGTTTAGTGCTTCCTTCAGGGTCTTTTGTAAGGCAGGCCTGGTGGTGACAAAATCTCTAAGCATTTGCTTATCTGTAAAGGATTTTATTTCTCCTTCACTTATGAAACTTAGTTTGGCTGGATATGAAATTCTGGGTTTAAAATTCTTTTCTTTAAGAATGTTGAATATTGGCCCCCACTCTCTTCTGGCTTGGAGAGTTTCTGCTGAGAGATCTGCTGTTAGTCTGATGGGCTTCCCTTTGTGGGTAACCCGACCTTTCTCTCTGGCTGCCCTTAAGATTTTTTCCTTCATTTCAACTTTGGTGAATCTGGCAATTATGTGTCTTGGAGTTGCTCTTCTCGAGGAGTATCTTTGTGGTATTCTCTCTATTTCCTGAATTTGAATGTTGGCCTGCCCTACTAGGTTGGGGAAGTTCTCCTGGATGATATCCTGAAGAGTGTTTTCCAACTTGGTTCCATTTTCCCCCTCACTTTCAGGCACCCCAATCAGACGTAGATTTGGTCTTTTTACATAATCCCATACTTCTTGCAGGCTTTGTTCATTTCTTTTTCTTCTTTTTTCTTTTGGTTTCTCTTCTTGCTTCATTTCATTCATTTGATCCTCAATTGCTGATACTCTTTCTTCCAGTTGATCGAGTCGGTTACTGAAGCTTGTGCATTTGTCGTGTATTTCTCATGTCATGGTTTTCATCTCTGTCCATTCGTTTATGGCCTTCTCTGCATTAATTATTCTAGTTATCAATTCTTCCACTCTTTTTTCAAGATTTTTAGTTTCTTTGTGCTAGGTATGTAATTTCTCCTTTAGCTCTGAGAAGTTTGATGAACTGTAGCCTTCTTCTCTCATCTCGTCATAATCATTCTCCATCCAGCTTTGATCCGTTGCTGGTGGTGAGCTGCGTTCCTTTGCAGGGGGAGATGCACTCTTATTTTTTGAATTTCCAGCTTTTCTGCCCTGCTTTTTCCCCATCTTTGTGGTTTTATCTGCCTCTGGTCTTTGATGATGGTGACGTACTGATGGGGTTTTGGTGTGGGTATCTTTCGTGCTTGTTAGTTTTCCTTCTAACAGGACCCTCAGCTGTAGGTCTGTTGGAGATTGTTTGAGGTCCCCTCCAGACCCTGTTTGCCTGGGTATCAGCAGCAGAGGCTGCAGAAGATAGAATATTGCTGAACAGCGAGTGTACCTGTCTGATTCTTGCTTTGGAAGCTTCTGCTCAGGGGTTTACTCCACCATGTGAGGTGTGGGGTGTTGGTCTGCCCCTAGTGGGAGATGTCTCCCAGTTAGGCTACTCAGGGGTCAGGGACCCACTTAAGCAGGCAGTCTGTCCATTCTCAGATCTCAACCTCCATGTTGGGAGATCCCACTCTTCAAAGCTGTCAGACAGAGTCGTTTGCGTCTGCAGAGGTTTCTGCTGCTCTCTCTCTCTCTCTCTCTATATATATATATATATCTTGAACCTAGACTTCTTGGGAGTAAACATTTCTAAAAGTCTCATTTATGTACAACAAAGTATATAAATTTCCGCAGTGTTATTTCAGGCCTCTCAGATTAGGACATGATTTACTTTTATTTCTATAAAAATACGTTCCCCAAGAGTAAAACTGAATTACACTTCTTGAAAATATGTTTCATATTGTTAATCTAATTTTATCTATCTTTGTACTTCACCCAAACATACTTCCATTTAATGTTTATAAATAAATGTAAAATAGTGAGCATATAGATAAATGTCATTGTTACGTGATTTGATAGAAAATTCAGTAAAACAAGTCCCCATCAATAGATTTTATGCAACCATGTCTGCCAGTCAACTATATCCATATCTGGTATCACATTGGTTTATAAAAAGATATTTGAGTGGTAAAATCCTATGAGGAGAGGACATAATACAAATATTAATAGAGAAATATTTCTAGGTGTCTGGATCAGCAACATTATATCCTGGGAACTTGCTGGAAATGCAAAATTTCAGGCCCCACCCACAGCTAATGGATCAGAAACTCAGGGGTCAGAGATCAGCAATCTATGTTTACAAACCCTCCAGTTGATTCTGACGCACACAAAAGTCTGATAATCACTTGTCTAAACTCTAGTCGATATGGTGTCCTGCTTTAAACACCCCTCACTGCAGCTGCATAATACCTGAGGGGCTGCACCTGCAGATGATAAAGAACCTAGAATTCTTGGTCCCTGCCATGTGATTACAGGTGAAATTCCTTGCTCTATAACCAACTGCCAAAAACCCATGAAGGGTGAAGGGGAGCGATTTGGCAAAACTTCATGTTGTATAGCCTCAAGATACTAGACAGCTGAAGGCCCTGAATTTTATTCCCTATGAGAAATTCCTAGCCAGAATGAACACAGCTGCAATTAGAGTAAGGACCTCATGTTCCTTCCCACGATGCCACCACCATGAAGCTGGACGCTGTTCACTAATATCAGTGGTAACAAAGGGGCCTTCAAGGGAGACTTGACTTAGAAGGTCCTTAACAATATTCCAACTCCCTTTTAAGAGATAAATCAAAATTACCTTAAAGGTTTAATCCATTTAGATAAACTGAGACTCTAGGTTTTCTAAACTATTGGGTTGGAAAGCGTGGACCTCAGTTATTTCAAGAGATTATCAGTTTGTAGACACATAAAGTACATGTCGATAATAAATAACAAAGCAGCCCATGTTCAGCCTATGCTCAGCCTATACCAGAAAGCCTCACCCAAGCTTCCCAATAACCCTATGTGGTAGTTCCTTAAAAGAGTAATTTACTCAAGGTCCTCTGGCTAGCAAATGATGTTGACAGCAGTCTAATTCAAAAATAAATATTCTTAACACTACCACTTGGGCTCAGAAATATGCAGATATCTGGGAAACTGAGTCACTACACCATAGAGAAATTTTGCTTGAAGAACTGAGAAACTACGCAAGACAGGACTTCTTATTTTAAGGGAGAGAAGAGCCAGTCAGGCACAATAAGCTTGACTAGGTGACAAAGTCTTAGTTGCCAAGTATTTGTACAATCTGCATAGCTGTCATTCAGCCCACCTTGGCCTAGCTGCCTGGACTTCCATCTGTGGCGTAACAAGAAAGAGGGCTTGGACAAACCCTAAATGCGTTTCCACTAAATACTTATTAAGAAACAAGCAGTATTGTTTTAGGATACCTCAAACGAAGAGTAACCCTAAAGGTAGACAAATGAGGACATTTTCTTTGACTTCTCTCTTCTCTCCTCACCTCCAATGCACATATAAGAGCAGTATGTTAACCATAGCCAGGCCACGTAAGAGTTAGAAACTGGAAAATGAGGAGCAGAGGTTCTTCTTGATGTCTCCCAGGGGCTTCCTAAGCTTCATCTTTTTTTCCACTGTGGCTAAGTGCACTGATTTTTGTATCTATGATAATAGATCCAAGTTTGAATTTCACTTCCAGCCCCCTAGTATGTATATGACCATAGACATCTATGCAACCTCTTGAAGATTCCATTTCTTTACTTGTAAAGTGGAATAATAATCAGTACCTACCTCATAAGCAGTCATATATTACCCAATAGGCAGAATAAGAATGTGCTCCATGCACCAGCAAAGCAGGGGAATCAAGATGAAGTGAGAAAATATTTTGAAAAAAATTGATATGAAAAAGTATCAATATGGTCATTAAACTGGTGATTTTGCAATATAATGGGTATTATATGAAATTACCTTGGGTTTGTGCTTACATTGCAGGAGTGGCAACAAAACACCATAATCTTTTCAGTGCTTATTGCAGCTGTAAGTCTCAATTTGGCCCTGTCCATAGCATGGATATGAAGATTAAAGGAGATTATACATGGGGTGTGCTTGGAGAAATGTTTGGCCTAAAGTAACTTCTCAATAAATGTTGACTGTTATTATGATCTGCACATCAGCTTCCTCTGCTCACTTATACCTTCTGCTTACTCATGACTTCAGCTTGTGGAGCCAACTGTAACCCTTGCCCTACAAAACCTTTCAGCTTGAGGTCACCATAATTGAACACAACATTCTGTGCCTCTCAGTTCAAATCCTCGAGAGCACAAAATAGGAGTGGATTGGACCCAAGCAACTGCAGGCTGAAGTACAGGTTGGTAGAATAGAAGTGAGTTAGATGACCACCTAAGTTTCCTTTTCTTCTTTCAACAAGAGCTGCAATTATAGTCTGAGAAGTAAGATTTTGCAAGTTTCTGCTGTGGTAAAAATCAACCCCCAAATCCTGTTGTTTTACAAAAAAGAACGTTTATTTCCAGCCTATGTTCCATATTGACTGCAGGTGGGCTGTGACTCTGTTCCACATTTTCTTCATTCCAGGATGCAGGCTGAAGGAACATTCTCTATGACACACCATTCTTGTGCCAGAGGGAAAAGAGCAATGGGGAAATGACTGATGGCAAGTAAAGTTTATGGTCAGACAACATATAAGTCATTCATGTTCCTGTTAGTTAAAGAAAAGCACGTGGCCAACCCTGGGGCTGGGAAGTACAAACCTCCTATGGGGAACTCTGAATAACTGGGGAAAATAGTAACAAGCTGGCACATGGACCCTGGGGAAGCAAGTTCTTTAATACACATCTACAATCATGTGAAGAACCATGACATTTAAAGAACATAACTTACAAAGTAACTATGTTGGGAACTACTGCTTAAGAATGTCTGTTTAAGGTCTCCTAAGTCACTAGACAATCTGAAGAAGTTTCTGGTCAGCAGGAAAAGGTGTCATTTTCTGTATGTGAACCAGTCAATACAGAAGTGTTTAGGGGATAAGGAAGCTATAAAAATATGCATTACCTTAAATTTTAATACAGTTATACACCTTTCTATACTCAGTGCACAAATGGCTCCTTAAGAGAGCCATCGTTATTTTTTTAATAAATTAAGGAATTTAGAAAACAATTGTTTCTAGTACCATAAGCTTGTACATTTAAATGTAATCAGTTTTTTCTGCTTTATTAAAATATGAATTTAGGGGAACATTATAATTAAATTAGTCTTAAATACCATAGGGAGCATCAATAATTAGTGCTATATTTAGTAATGATAATATGTCATATGATCCTAGAATAGTACAGGGAATCTACAGACAATAATATATAATGAAATCATTCTTTTTCAAATTGACCATAACACAGTAGGTAAAAAACATATAATTTTAAGTATCTGCAATTAGTAAAAGGCATGATTATATGTTTCATGCTCTATGAATAAATGCACTGACTCTAAAATTAAACTTTGAAGAGTTGTGGCAAACAAAGCTAAGAGCAGTTCCATTGCTGTGTCTTCTGTCTTCTCACTAGAAATCAAAAAGTTGTTCATTACTCTTCCCTACTCCGTCTGTAAAGAGACTTTATATAGTCTGTTGCCCTTTAAGTCAAGGAGTTAATCTAGCTCTATCTTCCAAGAGGCCCACAGCAAGCCCAGGGGAGGTGTCACATCAAGTAGTATCTGAAAAACTGCAAAAGTGAATGCGTATTTTTTTTTTAAGATGGAGTCTCACACTCTGTTGCCAGGCTGGGGTGCAGTGGTGCAATCTTGGCTCACTGCAACCTCCGACTGCCTGGTTCTAGCAATTCTCCTGCCTCAGCCTCCCGAGTAGCTGGGATTACAGGCATGCACCACCACGTCCAGCTAATTTTTTGTATTTTTAGTAGAGACAGGGTTCACCATGTTGGCCAGGTCTTGATCAGTTATATTGAGCTTTTTCTCATATGTCTGTTGGCCGTATGTATGTCTTCTTTTGAAAAGTGTCTGTTCACATCCTTTGCCCACTTTTCAATGGGGTTGTTTTTCTCTTGTAAATTGGTTTCAGTTCCTTATAGATGCTGGCTATTAGACCTTTGTCAGATGCATAGTTTGCAAATACTTTCTCCCAGAATGTAGGCTGTCTGTTTATTCTATTGATTGTTTCTTTTGCTGTGCAGATGCTCTTAAGTTTAATTAGGTCCCACTTGTCAATTTTTTCTCTTGCTGCACTTTATTTTGGTGTCTTTGTCATGAAATCTTTGCCCATTCCTATGTCCAGGATGGTATTACCTAGGCTGCATTCCAGGATTTTTGTAATTGGGGTTTTATATTTAAGTCTTTAATCCATCTTCAGTTGATTTTTTGTATAAGGTATAAGGAAGGGGTCCTAAAACCCTATCTTTCCTAAGCATTAGATGTATCTCTTGTTTCTCTAGCACAATATGTTCAATTCTCTTTCAGTGCTTTCAATATCAGACATTATTTCCTTCTCATGATATGACATCTTGAATAACCATTCTCTTTCAAACTTGCAACATATTATTCCCTCCCAGAAGTGACTGCCTGTCATCTTTAACCGTACTACTGTATTCAAACATTGTTTACAATGGTAAATCCAATGTCTTTGAACTAAACTCTGTTTTACCTTTTGTATACTGGAAAATGACTAGTTTCTGCACTATAATTGAAACAAGGATAGATGTGCATTTCAAAACACAGATTTCTAAAGTCCATATTTTATTTATAAAAATAAATTTCCTTTAAAAATTGAGACCAACAGTAATAACCAACAGTTATTCCTAAGAAAAATAAAACTTTTATTGCTTTTAAATTTTAGGGTTATTGTATTTCAGGTTCATGGCTTCCTATAGGATATGAGCTCAGAATGTTAGGCTTCTTGTAAGAGATATACATATTTTATTATAAATATATTAATATTGAGCACATAATTACGTGAACATTGATCACCTCCATGAATGACTCTCAGCAAGAGACTTCTATATGCAAAGTACCATAAAAAGTGGAGCTACAATGAAGGTTCAGGACTTGTGTCTCCCAATAAATAACATCTCATATGTAAAATGCTCATCTCCTGGATGAGCATCCTGGTGATGTGATCCTCATCTGTTTTCCCAGAATAAAAATAAGCTATCCTTCATGTACAAAGAAAATGTGGCAAACCCAGTATCAGTGGCACGTGACTTTGATGTTTCCCATTTATTTCAGCTGTAGTAATAGATCTTTTCTGAATTATCTATTGTTGAACTGTCCAATATGGTAGATACTATATAAATGTTACTATTGAGCACTTGAAATTAGGCTAGTCCAATTGAGATGTGCTGTCAGTTTAAAATACATACTGATTTCAGAATCAGCACCAAAAAAGAATACAAATAATATTTATTACATGTTGAAATATTTTAGAAATCTTAGGTTAAATAATATACTATTAAAATTCATTTTACCTGGTTTTTTCTTTACCTTTTTTAATGTGACTACTAGAAAATTTTAAATCAAATATGTGGCTTGGATTAGATTTCTGTTGAACATCATTGATCTCGTCTCTCTCTCCTAGCTCTTGAATAAACACAATTACAGGTATAAGATATACAAATTAAGTTAGGGGTCTTATATGTTAAGATTATACTAGATAAAATTAATAAGCCAATAAAGGAATGAAACATATAACCTCAAAATCTATCACTAAATGAATTATCCACCTATACAACTAAAAAATAGGGGAAATTGTAACAATGGGTCTAATTATAATAGTGGCAGCAAAATTTCAGTTCTGCCAGTTCATATCCTGTAGAATCTGGTCATGTGGGTAATTCTTAGCACTTGCAATGCCTGAATGCTTACCTGTTTATATGTGTAAAGGATGATGGTGATGATAACTATCATTTACCAAACACCTAATTTATATCAGGCACTTTACAAAACTTCCTCATGTAATCTTCATAATAATCCAATGAAGTGTATTAATTAGGGTTGGCTAACTGCTGAAACAAACATCCCCCAAGTTTCAGTGCCTTAACAAAATAAATACTAATTCTTGTTTGCAACTGATGGGGGTGGCAAGGGACTGGCAGCAAACTTTGACTCAGGCCTCTTCTGTCTTAGCTATTCATTCTCATAGGTCTCTGAAGTCCTCTCCAGTCAGCCAGCTAAAGAAGAGGGCACATGGAAGATTTTCATGAGCTAAGTCAGGAAGTGGTGCACTTTATTTCCACCCACATTCCAGTGCCAGAAGTCAGCAATGAAGACACCAACCTACAAGGGAAGCTGAAAATATAGTTTAACTGTGTCCAGGAAGAAAATGAAAACACATGGATATTGGTGAGCATTAACAGTCTCTGCAACTGGTAAATTTTATCTCTATTTTATAGTTGAAAAACTGGCTCTCAGAAACACTTAAATTTTACAATGTCACAGACCTAGAAAATGGCATTCACAGTTCTGTAGGACACCAAAGCCCAGGCTTTTTCCAGGCAACGTTGCAGAACTCACAAAAAATGGTCACTATCTCAGTATGTGCACCTACCTCAGAAGAAGGATTAGGCAAATGAGCAAGAGATGACAGGAATTTAATTTTCTGTCCTCTCCCACCATTACAAAAGAACAGTGTTGGGAAAATCAGTTTAGACAACCAAAAGTTCCCTTTGCATCATTAAATAATATATCTATGAGACTTGAGATCAACTTTCAACAAATAAGCAAAAAGTACAGAACAAATGGGGTGGGTTATTCATTGCCAAAATGCTGAGTAGTCAAATACATAAGTCCCCAGGATGTTTAATAAATAATTACAGTCTAGCAGGATTAGTGTCTGTTACCTCTCAAAATATTTATTTATCTCTTATTTATCCTGAAGCCAAAATCACCTAGAACATCTTAACAATCAGGTTTATTTTACAATACTATTGAATAACAATTATTGCTTGTATTGATGAGTCTAAGTCACTACAACATTCTGAAGTTTCTTTTGAATTATTATGTTTTATTTTATTATGTTTTAACATCATCATTAAGGATTCTATTATAAAATAGAAATTTTATTATGTTTTAACATTATCATTAAGGATTCTATTATAAAATAATTCATTTAATGTTGATAATTTGTGTAGACTACTTACATTAAACCAGTCACATTGCCCAAAAATTCAGAATAATTTAATCCCTGACATTTCTGAGTGAACAAAAATTAATTGTAAAAAGGGGAAGGACAGAACATGGAATGACTAATAGGAAATTAGAACATTTTCTTCTGGACAGATGACTAGTGAGTTGGCTATGAAGTGCAGACAAAATTGTTAGGTGTATATGAAAACCATTAAACTAATCTGGCTATAAATGAGATGGAAATCAAGGTACACCAAAAGATTAGTAAGATAAAAAGTGCTGGAACCACTCATAGGAAACCCTGAAGTTCACACATTTGAAATTTAAATTTGATATGAAAGATTACTTTAGATTCAAAATTGCTGATACTAATGATCAAATTTCTTTTAGTGGCCACTGAATTAGACAACTGGTTCAGGAAGGAAAGTCTGGAAGCAAAGAGACAGGAAAACTATGACTATGACAGAATAATGATTATGGTTGTGAAAAGGAGCAGATTCCAAGGATACTACTAGTCATTTGCTATGTGTTTTCTCTATTTTTATATTCATTGCATCTCAGGAGCATTTCATCCATCTCTATATCTTATTAATCAGTATTCTTGAATGTACTGAATTTTATGAACATGCTTCCAAGAGAATATAGTTTCTTTTGCCGTTCTATTGTCATTCCCTGAAAGTTATTTATCTAATGTAAGTCTCCTTCGGGCAATCTTCTATGGTTCTCACAGTATATTATAGTCTCTAGCTTTGTATGAGAAGTATAATTTATGCTTTGTATGAGAAGGATAAAAGTCTGGGGGAAAAAGATGACATGTCATAACTTCATCCTCATGGGCACACAACTTCAGTTAAACCTTTTTGTCTCACAGGTACTGTCTCTTAACTGGGTGAATGGCATTTGCAGATAAGCAGTTTTCCTCCATGCTTTGTTAGAAATCATGGAAGAGTTTTGTTCCATCAAAACTTCTGTACTAATTTTCTAAGAAATAATCCTTAAAGCTAAGGCTGTCTCAGCTCCAAAAGTGATGATGCCAGACTATACAAGACCATTGCAGTTGACTGCATTGTTAAGTTTTTACTGCGACATGTCAAGCATTGTGCTGCAAACCTTTAAATATCTGCACAACCATTCTGTCAATCCAGTTATCTGATCTGTCAACCAGAATCTCATCCTCTGAGACAGGCTCCTATGGGAAATTCCATTGTCTCTTAATCCTATGGACTTGCTTTCTCATAATTAACTGTGTCTTCTACTTTTGCTGAACTCTTGATCTCACATGTCTTGCCCTTTGCAGATGCTCCTTATCTTCGTTATACACATAGCTTCTTTCCTAGATTTCTCCCAACCACTATGCAATACAGTCACACTGTTACATTGCCAAGATGCCAACAACTAAACATTGTAAATTAGACTTCTGTGGTATTTAAAGTTCTTGGCCACTATTGCTATCAAGGCATTTGTCTCCTTCTCCACAGGATTCAGCCTCCTATCTATCTTGCATGCCCTTTTCTCTAATTCCACCCCCTTGCTTTTCTGGCATTTCTCCTCCCACATCTCTATTCATTTCTTTGTACATAACTGTTTAGTTACCTCTTTGTATTGCAGTCACCTTCTAGATCTTATGCTCAAGGCCTCACCTTCCACACTCAGAAAAGCTTATCAAGGCATTTTTTCTAAATGAAGACAGTGTCCAGTTCCCTAAGTGGAACTCTAGTACCACTGGTTCATAATATTTTTGGCCCACTATATATATAAATACATATGTATATATATTTTTATTTTTATACATTTATTTTTATTTATATACACACAATTTAAACAATAAAGCAGGCCAGGTACAGTGGCTCACACCTGTAATCCCAGCACTTTGGGAGGCTGAGGCAGGTGGAACACGAGGTCAAGAGATCAAGACCACCTTGGTTAACATGGTGAAACCCTCCCCCTACTAAAAACACACACACAAAAAAAATAGCTGGGTGTGGTGGTGAATGCCTGTAGTCCCAGCTACTCGGGAAGCTGAGGCAGGAGAATCACTTGAACCCAGGATGCAGAGGTTGCAGTGAGCCGAGATTGCACTACTGTACTCTAGCCTGGTGACACAGCGAGACTCTGCCTCAAAAAAATTAATTAATTAAGCAACTGGGCCTCACAAGAGATGAATTACATAGCTCACCTATCTTAAAAATGCAGGCCATTTTACTCTAAATGCCTTTGCCTTTTAAAAACACAAAGCTGGTTTAAAAACATGTTTTAATTCATAAACTTTACTTTTTTTTAAATTGGACTGTGTTTTTTATTTTTATTAATTTTTTAAAGACCGGGTCTCACTCTGTCACCCAGGCTACAGTGCAGTGGCATGATCTTGGCTCACTGCAACCTTCACCTCCTAGGTTCAAGCAATTCTCCTGCCTCAGCCACTCAAGTAGCTGGGATTATAGACATGCGCTGTTGGGAAAAAGCTAAGTGTTGGAGAAAACAAAAAATTGAGTTGGGGCTTGCATGTCTGACATAATGTCCTCTGGAATGTGTCTAGACTTGCTGGCTCCTTTCTTCTAGCCCTCAGGCTCCTAGATCCATTGTATTCCCATTATATCAAGTAGCAGGAAATGTTCCATATAAATGCTAAACTGTTACAGCTGTAGATTATGTGCCTGCCCTTTTGACCCCCACATTCTCACCACCTGTTTCTTTGTTGGATTACCAACAAATAGCGTGGGCTCCCAGAGCTCAGGGCCTTTGCAGCTTCCATAATCCTGATGGCCCACTTGTCCCACTGTACTTCTCAAACTGTCTTTTTCTCAATCCTTTGACTCCGCCAGACCCATGACATGGTGTTGGGTCTGATCACCCCAACATTCCTAGCTGCCCAATGTGGGGCGACAAAGACCCTGGTGAAGAAACACTAGAGCGTGTGAAAGCGGAGGACGCATTGTCAAAGGACACCCAAGGACATCTAAAAGAAGCTCGGTAGGAAGGCTGAGCACTCGGAAGAACCAGAGTAACAACTGGACAAAGTGAAAGCAGATATTTTGCTTATTTAAATTTCTTAAGGCATTTACTATGAAGAGGTGGAGTGGAAGTCAGTACTCAGAATCTGTTATCACTCTTTAGTGCAGTAAAGCAGTTTTACCCATGGTTCCCAGAACAAGGGACTATGGAGTTGGATGAATGGGAGAGAATTGGCAGAGATTTTTAAAAAGCGTATAAAGATGGAGCAAAAATTCCAGTCTCGGTTTGGTCATTGTGGGCGCTAATAAAAGCAGCTCTTCAGCCATTTCAAACAGATGATGAGGCAGATTCAGATGAGGAAGAGGAGGACAAGTGTAAAACATTAACTTCAGATTCTGAATGTGAGGAACAGGAAATAGAGGAAATTAAATAAAAGAAAGGGAAATTGAAAAAAGTATGTTTTACTAGTCCACCTGCTGAATTAAGTGAAAGGCCACCTCCTCTCTCTCCCCTTAATGGGTGAGAAGATGAATTAGCTACAAAACTAACTGCTCCTGTAGTTGCAACATTAAAATCTGGAGCAATTGGTGCTGCTATACAAAATTCTATTCAAAAGGCTAGAGCCGAGGGAGATCTTGAAACATGACAATTTCCTGTAACTATAATCCAGCAGGGAGGACAGAATATAGCTAATTGGACCACCTTTCCTTTTAAGCTGTTAAAGGAATTCAAGCAAGCCATTAGTCAATATGAGCCAAACTCCCCTTTTGTGCAAACTTTATTAAAAAACATTTCTCTCGATAATAGATTAATACCGTATGATTGGGATACTTCAATAAAATCTGTTCTCACTCCATCTCAGTACTTGCAGTTTAAAACCTGGTGGGCTGATGAAGCTCAAACTCAGGCAAGGGAAAATACACAAGCACAACCACGTGTACCTGTTTCCTTTGAACAGTTAATGGGAGTCAGACCTGATTGGGGTCAATTAGAAAATCAAGCAGTAATGGAGGATGTTGCCATTGTTCAGCTACACTCTGTGTGCTTACAGGC
This sequence comes from Chlorocebus sabaeus, assembly GCF_047675955.1. Lineage (NCBI taxonomy): Eukaryota > Metazoa > Chordata > Mammalia > Primates > Cercopithecidae > Chlorocebus > Chlorocebus sabaeus. Next base: position 96,897,150 of record NC_132916.1, on the reverse strand, counting down.
ATGGGAAAGGATAAATGTTAAAGGAGGAAAATATCCTTTCAGTTCTGTCCGACAAGAACCTAAAGAATCATATTGATTTTATTGCTGGGCTCCAAGAGGCTGTGTATAAAGCCGTAATTGATAAAACAGCTCAAGATTTGTAATGCACCTTGTTGCATACGATAATGCTAATGCAGTGTCAAACTGCTATTAGACCCCTGAGAGGGAAGTCTCATTTAGCTGAGTATATTAAGGCTTGTGATGGCATTGGAGGTAACTTACATAAGGCTACTCTTTTAGCTCAGGCTATGGCTGGATTAACAGTCAGAAAGAATATGCCCCGTTTCTCAGGCTCTTGCTTTAATTGTGGGCAATTTGGACACACAAAAAAGGGAATGTAGAAAAGGAAATCAAAAGGCAAGAGCTACCATCGAACAACAGAAAAGTCCCAGTGTATGACCCCGTGGTGAAAAAAGCCATCACTGGTCAAGTCAGTGTCATTCTAAAATTAGCAAAGATGGACAACCTCTCTCAGAAAACTGGAAGAGGGGCCCACCTCGAGCCCCTCAACAAACCGAGGCATAACTGGTACAGCGAGTGCCCTTACAAATGTACAATTGTCCACGCCACAGCAGGAAGTGCTGTCATAGACCTCTGCAGCACAATTCCCGTATCCTTACTTCCTGGGGAGCCACACCAAAAAAGGTCCCTATGGGGGACTCCTATGGGAGTTAGGGGACCCTTACCCACAGGAACAGTTGGTCTATTACTTGGAAAGTCTACTCTAAATTTGAAAGGTGTCACTGTGCATATGGGAATAATTGATTCTGATTATACTGGAGAAATTCAATTAGTTATTAGTTCCTCAACTCCGTGGTCTGCTTCCCCAGGAGAAAGAACTGTTCAGTTGTTGCTGTTACCTTACATAAAACTAGGAAGCGGCACAGTGAAGAGAATAGGAGGCTTTGGTAGTACTAATCCAACAGGAAAGGCTGTATATTGGTTTAATCAAATGTCTGACAAAAGAGCTATTTGCACAGTAACTATTCAGGGAAAAGATTCTGAAGGACTAGTAGATACTGGAGCTGATGTCTCTATTATTACTATAAATCAATGGCACTGACATTGGTCTAAGCAAAAAGCATCCATTCGTATTATTGGGGTAGGAGTTGCCTCGGAAGTTTTTCAAAGTTCCTTGATTTTACCATGTCAAGGGCCAGATGGTCAGGAAGGGACAATTGAGCCTATCACTACACCTATTCCTGTCAATTTATGGGGCAGAGACTTCTTGTAACAATGTGATGCTGAAATATCTATTCCTATGGATCAATATAGTAGTGATGAGAAATATGGGATATCGCCTGGGAAAAGGACTAGGAAAAAAATAAATATGGCCAATCAGAACCTTTAGAATTGAAAGGACAAACAGATTGGACCAGATTGGGGTGTCATTTTTAGGAGCGGCCATTGTTGAGCCTCCAGCTCCCAGTCCTCTTGTTTGGCTAACTGCCAAACCAGTTTGGGTGGACCAATGGCTGCTGAAACAGGAAAAACTGAGGCTTTAAATGAGCTGGTGCAGGAACATTTGCAAAAGGGTCATATAGAACCTACTTTCTCCCCTTGGAATTCTCCTGTATTTGTCAACATGAAAAAATCAGGGAAATGGAGAATGTTAACAGATTTAAGGTCTGTTAGTGCTGTAATTCAACTTATGGCTGCAGCAGAACAATGCCTGACAAGACAGAAGGACAGCAAAGGGGCTGGACAGGATATGTGACAGAGGGATGCAAATGCAGGGAGCTGTGAAAAAGGAAAGATAATTATATGGGGAGGAGGACTTCCTTGTGTCTCACCAGGTGACAATCAGGTGCCAGTGTGGGTGCCCACCAAACATCTGAAGACCCACCATGAGCCAAAGCATCTAGTGGACCCACCTGTACAGTATGAATTGAAGGTTTGAGACGCCTCAATTTGCTTTCCCTGTGCCTTGTGTTAAAAGGGGCCTGTTTCTCATTATCAGTGGCCTCCTGGCTACAGCCACAAAAGTTTTTGCTTCTGTTTCAGTAGATTTACTAAGGTGGGGGTAAGGGTATGCTTGTGTTTTTGCAGGAGATGGATGAACCATGTGGATGCCCTCAAGATGTGTATGACCATGGAACGGGAGACTGGAGGGACCCATGGATCCCAACCACGGACTGGGCTCCCCCAGTATGAGCCATGAGCCAGGTGAATCTGAATGCGAAGATGGAATGAAGACCGACCAGAGTCACGATGTCTAATGGACCAATGCTTTCTGACTCAGCTCCTCTCTACCCCGAATACAAGAGACCTTAGTAGTTAGGCAGAAATATCCTCACCCCTATTTAGCATGAAGAAATTACGGAATATGGACCTTCATCCTTCTGCAACCCCTAGGATTAAGAGTCCTCTTGTAAAAGGGAAAGGAGAGAGATGTGTGAAGCATTCAAACCAGAGCAGCTCCAGTTTGAATAAGGGCTAAGAAAAACGAAGCTGGATCACCAACCCGCAATTAAGGGCTGCACAGCCTGCAATTGCCTTGCTCAATTAAAAGAGGTCACCTTTTATGCTAGTAATAATGATAGTTAGTAATGACAGTAATAATGATAACTTCTCTTTTACAAAAAAGGGAAGGGGGGCATGTTGGGAAAAAGCTGAGTGTTGGGGAAAAAACTGAGGCAGGGCTTGCATGTCTGATATAATGTCCTCTGGAATGTGCCTAGACTTGCTGGCTCCTTGCTTCTAGCCCTCTTAGGCTCCTAGATCAACTGTATTCCCATTATCTCAAGTAGCAGAAAATGTTCCATATAAATGCTAAACTGTCACAGCTGTAGATCATGTGCCTGCCCTTTTGACCCCTACATTCTCATCACCTATTTCTTGGTTGGATTACCAATAAATAGTGTGGGCTCCCAGAGCTCAGGGCCTTTGCAGCCTCCACAATTGCGATGGCCCCCTGGTCCCACTTTACTTCTCAAACTGTCTTTTTCTCAATCCTTTGACTCCACCAGACTTCATCGCCCCCACAACCGGGTGTTGGGTCTGATCACCCAAACGATGCACCGCCATGCCTGGCTAATTTTTATATTTTTAGTAGAGATGGAGTTTCACCATGTTGCCCAGGCTGGTCTCAAACCCCTGACCTCACGTGATCCACCCGCCTACGCCTCCCAAAGTGCTGGGATTACAGACGTCAGCCACCACACCCAGTCTAAACTTTACTTTTTAGATCAATTTTAGGTTCACAGCAAAACCAAGCACAAAGTACAGAGAGTTTCCATATCTGCCTTCCCTACCTCCACACACAGATACAACCCCGGTTATCAATATGCTGCACCACAAGGGTATATTTGCTACAATCAATGAACCTATATTAACACATTATTATCACCTGAAGTCCACAGGTGTTTTTTGTGGGGTTTTTTTTTTGTTAATTTGTTTGTTTGAGACGGAGTCTCTGTCACCCAGCTGGAGTGTAGTGATGTGATCTTGGCTCACTGCAACCTCCGCCTCCTGGGTTCAAGCAATTCTCCTGCCTAAGCTTCCTGAGTAGCTGGGATTATAGGCACCCATCACCATGCACAGCTATTTTTGTATTTTTAGTAGAGACAGGGTTTTGCCATGTTGGCCAGGCTGGTCTCGAACTCCTGACCTCAGGTGATCTGCCCACCTCAGCCTCAAAGTGCTGGGATTACAGGCTTGAGCCACCATGCCTGGCCCACAGTTTCTGCATTGTACCTAAGGGTACAACTGCTGGATCTCATGTAAAAACAAGTTTAGTTTTGTAAGACACTGCCAAACTGTCTTCCAAAGTGGCTGTACTATGTTGCATTCCTACCAGCAATAGATGAGTGGTCTTGTTGCTCCACATACTCACCAGTATTTGGTGTTGTTAGCGTTTTGGATTTTGATCATTTTAACAGGTGTGTATTGTTATCTTGTAATTTTAATTTACAATTCTCTAATGACATAGGATATTGAATATATTTTTATATGTTTACTTGCCATATGTATAACTTCTTTGGTAAGGTGTCTAGTCAGACAACTGGTTTTCAAAATAGGACTTTTATAACATTCATCATTTTGTATTAAACTTTACTCAGCTTTTAGAATTAAAAAGAAGCAACTTAAATTCTCTCATATTACAAATAAGAAAATTGAGCCAGTAGAGGTGAAAACTGAATCCATGAAAGAAGCTATAAATTCAGAGGGAGAGGCCAGGCATGGTAGCTCACACCTGTAATCCCAGCACTTTGGGAGGGCGAGGCAGGCAGATTATGAGGTCAGGAGTTCGAAACCAGCCTGGCCAACATAATGAAACCCGGTCTCTACTAAAAATACAAAAATTAGTCAGGCATGATGGCACACTCCTGTAGTCCCAGCTACTTGGGAGGCTGAAGCAAGAGAATCGCTTGAACCTGTGAGGCAGAGGTTGCAGTGAGCCCAGATTGTGCCACTGCACTCCAGCCTAGGCAACAGAGTGAGATTCCATCTCAAAAAAAAAAAAAAAAATTAGAGGGAGAAGAAGAGATGCCAGTGAAACATAGAGGAAAGATGTGACCAGAGAGAAGGAAGTAGAACAAGAAGAGCAGTGTTGTAAGAATCAAAAAAGGCTAGAGGTGAAGTAGATTTTTTTATTTGTTTTGAGAAAGAGCTTTGCCAGCAGCAATAGGCTCTGTATGTAGTGCAAATAATCAGTGATCACTGGGAGGCATCAGGACAGAGTGGAAAGAGTATTACACTGCCTCTGCTGGTAACCTGGGGCACATGATTTGAAAATTTTTTCTGGGTTCTAGTGTGTTCATCTGTAAAATGAGACTATGCTTCTCTAGTTTCTAAATTCAATGTTTTCTTTATTACAGGATCTTCCCTTTGTCAATTTTTTGTACAACTTTTTTCTTTGAAAATTTTGCTAATTTATTTATCATCTATATCCCTGTGCCCTGTTAGATCTTCAATGACTAACCATCTAACCAAGATTTCATTTCCCTCTGCATGCTTAGAGCATTACAGTTACGATAACTCTTTACAAACATCTAATATAGTATTCATGAACACAGAATTTATGTAAGCAGTCTTCTCTTATTTGTTACAATTTTGCCAGGATGTTATAGTATAAACTTGACTATTTATTCTACATAAAATATCAAGAAATCAAGATTTCCTACCTAAGTAATTTATGTATCTGCAATATCCTGTTAGCTTTGACACTATTAAAATTTGGAATGAAATACTTTTTGGAGATTAAAATATCTGTGGGCAAAGCTACCTCTAATCCACCGCTTTCAAGGAGAGACATCAAGAAGAAGCAGTCTTTACCAAAGTGAGAGTTTCACAGCTTACATCTGAAAAGAACTGTCAAACATTTCTTACTCTCTTGGATACAGTGTAAATTAGTTAAGATATAATTACAACTAATAGTTGTTACTATTACTACCACAGCTTCATTTACAAAATATTACTTCTTCCCTAATTAAACGAAGCATTCGGTGCTTCACATAACCAATTAAAATGTTAAGTAGTTACATTATGCAGCTAAATGTGTGAAAACCAAGAATAATAAGCCAGATAATACAAAAGAAAAACAGTGATGTGAAACGAATTATGGCAAAAATGAGCAAAGTGAAAACACATAACAAAGTTTAAACCATAACCTTTTTGGAAATTTGAGGTGTCCAAGAGGTCAGTGAAGGATGTACACAGAATGAGGTGGTATGAAATCTAACAGCAAAATACAGGGTAGCCCAGTCTAACAACAAAATGATACAGTGGATTGGCTGATTGAAGTTTATTTTTACTCAGAGATCAGAGATGTACTTGAGAGTACTTTATCTGGACTAAGTTGTAACCTTCAAGGTGAAGATGTAATCACTAGACTAGAACCCTGTGTAAGGAGGGCAGCGGAGACAAGTATATAAAGCTGACTGGCAAAAATCCCTATAGTCCACACAGCATCCTATTCTACCTGTATCATTTAAGGTACCAGAAGATAAACATCTGCAACCTACTAAGAAAGCAAGAAACCAATCTGGAAATAAAATAAAAGGCTAGAAGGAAAGCTATACCCAGTGTCTGGGGGTATTTGTGAGATAAAATAGGATAATATCTCACTTCATTTCTGGAAGGTCTGAATCCAATGACTTAAACAAAACTCACTATAGACAATATTACCAAATATTTATCTCTTTCTCCTTTTCCCAATCACTCTTCCTTAACCCTTTGCCATCTGGTTAACCATAAAACATTTCTTTGAAAGGTCACTAAAAATCTGCTAAATATTACATTCAATAGGCATGTCTTCATCTTCAAGTTTTTGACCTGCATCATGACATATAGATCACCTCTTTTTGACAATTATATAAACTTTGGTTCTACAACATTGTACTATCTTAATCTTTCCCTTACCGCTTTGAGCCTTTTTTCTGTTTCTTTTGCCTTCTTCATTTACCAATATATTTTCCATAAGTATTTAATTATAAAGTATAGTAAATTCTAAAGTGATTTTAGTACCTCTGACATCTTTTTGAACAAGCCAAGGACCTTAATACACACTTCTAGGTTAGTTTTTTCCCCCCTCAGCATTTAGAATGTATTATTCCATTCTCTTCTGACAGTTGGGATTTTAATTTTTGAGATGTTTGAAATCGCCCACCATAAGCTGGGTACTGTCAGAGACTTCAACTCAAAGTCAGATACCCCACCAGAAATAGATAAAAAGATAATGGTACATCTGAGACACAAGCACCAGAGGGTATGAGCAAGCTGCATGAGCAAGCAGCTCAGATGCCCATGCAACCCACCAAGTTTGCACCAAAACACCTCCCTCACCTCACACCAATGGTTACATAGGGATTACTCTATGGCCAGTTGAAGGAGGAGGAAAAAACTTTTATGGCGAGATTATGGATAGGCTGGCTTGGTATGCAGGTGCCAGTAAAAAATGAGAAGCAGCTGTGTGATAACATCACTCATAAAATCTTTGAATAACAGTGTAGAAGAAAAATTTCCACAAAAGGTGAAGCTTTGAGCAATGCACTTAGAGATCCACTTTGTGTGAAGTTCTATAAATTCCTTAAGGCTGAAAGGTATAAAAGTCAGCTTTAAATTCTCCTTCTCATTTATTCTTATCAGTCTTGGTTTTAAGATAACATAAAACTTAGTCAAGTTACTTATGCAAGAAAAAAAGAGGGGGGAATTTTATAAGGATACAGGAATATTTTACAGAACTCCAGGGGAGGAATGAAACCAGGCCAAAGAAAAAATTCTTTAAAAAGAGACTAGAATTGTATCTGCACTATTTTTCCATCTCATCCTTTTGGAAAGTATCATCCTCTCTTTCTCCCCACCTCATCTCTACACTTTTTCTATTTCTCTAGCGGAAAAATGGCCAATCTATATTTCCCAAGGTTTTATATAAATATATATGAGTGTATGTTACAGCCCTGCCACTTAAGACACTAAATTTTTAAAATTTGGTGTAAATATAGATTCTTGAAGAAGGCCAAATAGGAACAGCTCCAGCCTCCAGCTCACAGTGTGAGCGACACAGAAGATGGGTGATTTCTGCATTTTCAACTGAGGTACCAGGTTCATCTCACTGGGGCATGTTGGACAGTTGGCACTGGTCTGCGGGTGCAGCCCAACCAGCAAGAGCTGAAGCAGGGCGAGGAATCGCCTCACCTGGGAAGCGCCAGGGGGAAGGGAATTCCTTTTCCTAGCCAAAGGAAATTGAGACACACAACACCTGGAAAATCGGGTAACTCCCACCCAAATACTGTGCTTTACCAAGGGTCTTAGCAAACGGCACACCAGGAGATTATATCCCACACCTGGCCCAGAGGGTCCCACGCCCACGGAGCCTCCCTCATTACTAGCGCAGCAGTCTGAGATCTAACTGCAAGGCGGCAGCGAGGCTGGGGGAGGAGCGCCTGCCATTGCTGAGGCTTAAGTAGGTAAACAAAGCCGCCAGGAAGCTCAAATTGGGTGGAACCCACCACAGCTCAAGGAGGCTGCTGCCTCTGTAGACTCCTCCTCTGGGGACAGGGCAGAGCTAAACAAAAAGCAGCAGAAACCTCAGCAGAGGTAAATGCCCCTGTCTGACAGCTTTGAAGAGAGCTCCACTGGGAGCTCTGATCTCCCACTGATCTCCCAGCACGGACGTTGAGATCTGAGAATGGACAGACTGCCTGCTCAGGTGGGTCCCTGACCCCTGAGTATCCTAACTGGGAGACATCCCCCACTAGGTGCAGACAGACACCTCACACCTCACATGACAGGGTACACCCCTGAGACGAAGCTTCCAGAGCAAGAATCAGACAGCAACACTCGCTGTTCAGCAATATTCTATCTTCTGCAGGCTCCACTGCTGATACCCAGGCAAACAGGGTCTGGAGTGGACCTCAAACAAACTCCAACAGACCTACAGCAGAGGGCCCTGACTTTTAGAAGGAAAACTAACGAACAGAAAGGACACCTACACCAAAACCCCATTAGTACGTCACCATCATCAAAGATCAAAGGCAGATAAAACCACAAAGATGGGGAAAAAGCAGTGCAGAAAAGCTGGAAATTCAAAAAATCAGAGCACGTCTCCCCCTCCAAAGGAACGCAGCTCATCGCCAGCAACAGAACAAAGCTGGACAGAAAATGACTTTGACGAGTTGAGAGAAGCAGCCTGCAGTTGATCAAACTTCTCAGAGCTAAAGAAGGAACTACATAACGAGTGCAAAGAAACTAAAAATCTTGAAAAAAGGATGGACGAATGGATAACTAGAATAATCAATGCAGAGAAGACCTTAAAGAACTGATGGAGATGAAAACCATAACACGAGAACTACGTGACAAATGCACAAGCTTCAGTAACCAACTTAATCAACTGGAAGAAAGAGTATCAGCGACTGAAGATCAAATGAAAGAAATGAAGCGAGAAGAGAAGTGTAGAGAAAAAAGAGTGAAAAGAAATGAACAAAGCCTCCAAGAAATATGGGATTAAGTGAAAAGAGCAAATCTATGTCTGATTGGTGTGCCTGAAAGTGATGGGGAAAATGGAACCAAGTTGGAAAATACTCTTCAGGATATCATCCAGGAGAACTTCCCCAAACTTGTAAGGCAGGCCAACATTAAAATTCAAGAATACAGAGAACGCCACAAAGATACTACTGGAGAACAGCAACTCCAAGACACAAAATTGTCAGATTCACCAAAGTTGAAATGAAGGAAAAAATGTTAAGGGCAGCCAGAGAGAAAGGTCGGCTTACACACAAAGAGAAGCCCATCAGACTAACAGCAGATCTCTCGGCAGAAACTCTCCAAGCCAGAAGACAGTGGGGGCCAACATTTGACATTCTAAAAGAAAAGAATTGTCAATCCAGAATTTTGTATCCAGCCAAACTAAGTTTCATAAGTGAAGGAGAAATAAAATCCTTTACAGACAAGCAAATGTTTAGAGATTTTGTCACCACCAGGCCTGCCCTACAAGAGATCCTGAAGGAAGCACTAAACATGGAAAGGAACAACCGGTACCAGCCATTGCAAAAACATGTCAAAATGTAAAGTCCATGGATGCTAGAAAGACACTGCATCAACTAGCGAGCAAAATAACCAGCTAATATCATAATGACAGGATCAAGTTCACACATAACAATATTAACCTTAAATGTAAATGGACTATATGGCCCAATTAAAAGACACAGACTGGCAAATTGGATAAAGAGTCAAGACCCATCAGTTTGATGTATTCAGAAGATCCATCTCATGTGCAGAGACAAACATAGGCTCAAAATAAAGGGATGGAGGAAGATCTACCAAGCAAATGGAACACACAAAAAAGCAGGGGTTGCAATCCTAGTCTCTGATAAAACAGACTTTAAACCATCAAAGATCAAAAGAGACAAAGAAAGCCATTACATAATGGTAAAAGGATCAATTCATCAAAAAGAGCTAACTATCCTAAATATATATGCACCCAATACAGGAGCACCCAGATTCATAAAGCAAGTCCTTAGAGACCTATGAAGAGACTTAGACTCCCATACAATAATAATGGGAGACTTCAACACTCCACTGTCAACATTAGGCAGATCAACGAGACAGAAAGTTAACAAGGATATCCAGGAATTGAACTCAACTCTGCACCAAGTGGACCTAATAGACATCTACAGAACTCTCCACCCCAAATCAACAGAATATTCATTCTTCTCAGCACCACATCACACTTATTCCAAAATTGACCACATAGTTGGAAGTAAAGCACTCCTCAGCAAATGTACAAGAACAGAAATTATAACAAACTATCTCTCAGTCCACAGTGCAATCAAACTAGAACTCAGGACTAAGAAACTCAATCAAAACCACTCAACTACATGGAAACTGAACAACCTGCTCCTGAATGACTATTGGGTACATAATGAAATGAAGACAGAAATAAAGATGTTCTTTGGAACCAATGAGAACAAAGATACAACATACCAGAATCTCTGGGACACATTGAAAGCAGTGTGTAGAGGGAAATTTATAGCACTAAATGCCCACAAGAGAAAGCTGGAAAGATCTAAAATTGACACTCTAACATCACAATTAAAAGAACTAGAGAAGCAAGAGCAAACACATTCAAAAGCTAGCAGAAGGCAAGAAATAACTAAGATCAGAGCAGAACTGAAGGAGATAGAGACACAAAAACCCTCCAAGAAATCAATGAATCCAGGAACTGGTTTTTTGAAAAGATCAACAAAATTGATAGACTGCTAGCAAGGCTAATAAAGGAGAAAAGAGAGAAGAATCAAATAGATGCAATAAAAAATGATAAAGGGGATATCACCACTGACCGTACATAAATACAAACTACCATCAGAGAATAATATAAACACCTCTATGCAAATAAACTAGAAAATCTAGAAGAAATGGATAATCTCCTGGACACTGACACTCTCCCAAGACTAAACCAGGAAGAAGTTGAATCCCTGAATAGACCAATAGCAGGCTCTGAAATTGAGGCAATAATTAATAGCCTACCAACCAAAAAAAGTCCAGGACCAGATAGATTCACAGCCCAATTCTACCAGAGGTACAAGGAAGAGTTGGTACCATTCCTTCTGAAACTATTCCAATTAATAGAAAAAAAGGGAATCCTCCCTAATTCATTTTACGAGGCCAACATCATCCTGATAGCAAAGCCTGACAGAGACACAACAACAACAAAAAAGGGATTTTAGACCAATATCCCTGATGAACATCGATACAAAAATCTTCAATAAAATACTGGCAAACCGAATCCAGCAGCACATCAAAAAGCTTATCCACCATGATCAAGTGGGCTTTATCCCTGAGATGCAAGGCTGGTTCAACATATGCAAATCAATAAACATAATCCAGCATATAAACAGAACCAAAGACAAAAACCACATGATTATCTCAATAGATGCAGAAAAGGCCTTTGACAAAATTCAACAGCCCTTCATGCTAAAAACGCTCAATAAATTCGATACTGATGGAACGTATCTCAAAATAATAAGAGCTATTTATGACAAACCCACAGCCAATATCATACTGAATGGGCAAAAACTGGAAGCATTCCCTTTGAAAACTGGCACAAGACAGGGATGCCCTCTCTCACCACTCCTATTCAACATAGTGTTGGAAGTTCTGGCTAGGGCAATCAGGCAAGAGAAAGAAATCAAGGGTATTCAGCTAGGAAAAGAAGAACAAATTGTCCCTGTTTGCAGATGACATGATTGTATATTTAGAAAACCCCATTGTCTCAGCCCAAAATCTCCTTAAGCTAATAAGCAACTTCAGCAAAGTCTCAGGATACAAAAGCAATGTGCAAAAATCACAAGCATTCTTATACACCAGTAACAGACAAACAGAGAGCCAAATCATGAATGAACTCCCATTCACAATAGCTTCAAAGAAAATAAAATACCTAGGAATCCAACTTACAAGGGACGTAAAAGACCTCTTCAAGGAGAACTACAAACCACTGCTCAGTGAAATCAAAGAGGACACAAACAAATGGAAGAACATACCATGCTCATGCATAGGAAGAATGAATATCATGAAAATGGTCATATTGCACAAGGTAATTTATAGATTCAATGCCCATTAAGCTACCAATGACTTTCTTCACGGAATTGGAAAAAACTGCTTTAAAGTTCATATGGAACCAAAAAAGAGCCCGCATTGTCAAGACAATCCTAAGCCAAAAGAACAAAGCAGGAGGCATCACGATACCTGACTTTAAACTATACTACAAGGCTACAGTAACCAAAATAGCTGGTACTGGTACCAAAACAGAGATCTAGACCAATGGAACAGAATAGAGCCCTCAGAAATAATACCACACATCTACAGCCATCTGATCTTTGACAAACTTGACAAAAACAAGAAATGGTGAAAGGATTCCCTATTTAATAAATCGTGCTGGGAAAATTGGCTAGCCATAAGTAGAAAGCTGAAACTGGATCTTTTCCTTACTCCTTATACGAAAATTAATTCAAGATGGATTAGAGACTTAAATGTTAGACCTAAAACCATAAAAACTTAGAAGAAAACATAGGTAATACCATTCAGGACATAGGCATGGGCAAAGACTTCATGTCTAAAACACCAAAACCAACGGCAACAAAAGCCAAAATTGACAAATGGGATCTAATTAAACTAAAGAGCTTCTGCACAGCAAAAGAAACTACCACCAGAGTGAACAGGCAACCTACAGAATGGGAGAAAATTTTTGCAATCTACTCATCTGACAAAGAGCTAATATCCAGAACCTATAAAAAACTCAATCAAATTTACAAGAAAAAAACAAACAACCCCATCAAAACGTGGGCAAAGGATATGAACAGACATTTCTCAAAAGAAGACATTCATACAGCCCGCAGACACATGAAAAAATGCTCATCATCACTCGCCATTAGAGAAACGCAAATCAAAAGCACAATGAGATACCATCTCACACCAGTTAGAATGGCAATCATTAAAAAGTCAGGAAACAACAGGTGCTGGAGAGGATGTGGAGAAATAGGAACACTTTTACACTGTTGGTGGGATTGTAAACTAGTTCAACCATTACGGAAAACAGTGTGGCGATTCCTCAAGGATCTAGAACTAGAAATACCATTTGACCCAGCCATCTCATTACTGGGGATATACCCAAAGGATTATAAGTCATGCTGCTATAAAGACATATGCACACGTATGTTTATTGTGGCACTATTCACAATAGCAAAGACTTGGAATCAACTCAAATGTCCATCAGTGACAGGCTGGATTAAGAAAATGTTGCACATATACACCATGGAATACTATGCAGCTACCAAAAAGGATGAGTTTGTGTCCTTTGTAGGGACATGGATGCAGCTGGAAACTATCATTCTCAGTCAACTATCACAAGAACAGACAACCAAACACCGCATGTTCTCACTCATAGGTGGGAATTGAACAATGAGATCACTCGGACACAGGAAGGGGATCATCACACACTGGGTCCTATTGTCAGCGTGGAGGGGGAGAGATAGCATTAGGAGATATACCTAATGTAAATGACGAGTTAATGGGTGCAGAACACCAACATGGCACATGCATACATATGTAACAAACCTGCACGTCGCACCCATGTACCCTAGAACATAAAGTATCATTAAAAAAAAAGAAAAATAAATAAATGCAGATTCTTGTGTGAAAAATTCCAACAGATTCAACCGGAATTAGGTACCTATTCTTAGTCCAATCAACTTTGTAGAGTCACCTTATTCAAAACACTTGCTAGGGGCTCAGCCTTGACTCTGAGAGAGAACTGAGCTACTATGATCTGAACAAATAGCTCTATCCTCTTCATTCATTCTCCCAATCATTCCAGCTGAAAACCTAAGTCAGTTTAGGCTTATCCTTCTCTTTCATATACTATTAATTTATAGTTCTGTCACAAAAAATTAATGCATTCTTCTTTCAAAATCCAGTATTATCTATTCCTTCTCCATTCTCATGGACTTTATTACTTGCCAAAATGATAGTTCAAAAACAGACATTACACTGTAGTTAAATTTGCATTTCTTAAACTACTGGTGAAGATAAACTTTTTTTTTTTTTCACCCTATAGACTATTAACATTTCTGCTTTCTTGGTCTGTATTGTGGACTTAATTGTATCCCCCGAAACTCATATGTTGGAGTGCTAACTTCAATGTGACTGTATTTGGAATAGGGTTTTTAAGGAGGTAATTAAGGTTTAATGGAAGTCATAAAGGTGAGGCTCTAGAAAGAGACATCAGGGTAATGTGCACAGACGCAAGGCTATGTGAGGACACAGCAAGAAAGTAGCCATCTGCAAGCCAACGAGAAAGGCCTTGGGAGATACCAAACCTGCTGACACCGTAATCTTGGACTTCTAGGCCCCAGAACTATAAGAAAACAAATTTGTGCTGTTTAATCTCCAAAGTATTTGAAGCTTAAAGACTTTCGTTATGGCAATGGCAATCTAATGCAGTTTGCCTCAGTGTTCATTATTTTTCTTTTGACACGTTTGTTTCTTCTAATAACAACTCTCTAGGCATTAAGACTCTTAGCCCTTTATACACAATAAACATTAACAAACATTTTTCCCAATTGATTTGCCCCCCCACCTTTGTTTTCATTTTGCTTTATATAACTGATTTTTTTTGGAAAGTCCAATTTTTCAAACTTTTCCTTTATGGTTGCTGCACATGAAATTATGATTAAGGCCAGCCTTCTCATCCCCCAGAATATTTATATTTATATATAGGTTCTTCCAATTATTTTTCTTTTTGGTCTCATTTATTATTTTCAATGTATGATGTAAGGTATAAATTTTTTTTAAATATAGCTTACAATGGGTCAGGCGTGGTCGCCCATGCCTGTAATCCCAGCATTTTGGGAGGCCGAGGTGGGCGGATCACGGGGTCAGGAGATTGAGACCATCCTGGTTAACACGGTGAAACCCCGTCTCTACTAAAAATACAAAAAAATTAGCTGGGCGTGGTGACTGGTGCCTGTAGTCCCAGCTACTGCGGATGCTGAGGCAGGAGCATGGCGTGAACCCGGAAGGCGGAGCTTGCAGTGAGCCGAGATCGCACCACTGCACTCCAGCCTGGGTGACAGAACGAGACTCCGCCTCAAAAAAAAAAAAAAAAAAATATATATATATATATATATATATAGAGAGAGAGAGAGAGAGAGAGCGCTTACAATTATCCCTGTACCATGTAATCATTTTCCACTGATATGAAATCTTTTATCGTATACTAAATACTTACACTTTAACTCCTGTTGCTTTTTGTTTACGACATTCATTCATTCAATAATTTATTTTGGAGGCTATATTCTTCCACATTTATCGTAATGGAAAAAGAATTTTCCAGCAAGTTTCAGAAACATTATTTTGGGTGTCTTAAATCATAAAAGACTATGAGGAAAGCTCTTAATATTAGTTTTTAAATTAAAATTGTTTTCAGCAAACAAGATGAACATACACAAATTTATGTTAATCCAGTGATGAGCCTAATTAAAGGAGGGGGGTACCATTTGATTTAGTTGCATTATACTAATCGAAAAGAACAGAAAAAACAATGGTGAAGAAACTACAAGAGGACTGTCAGCTTTTTCAGGCTCCTTTTAAAACAATAGTTCTTATCCTTCTAAAACCAGTTATTCAATATTCTTTCTTCCCCCCTCAATTCTCTTGATAAAATTCAGACAGTAAAGAGGTATAAGCCAGTGGGGCTATCTTTACAAAGATCATTGCTTAGAGCTAGGAAGAGAATCCAGAAGACAGGAAGTTGAGGGTTGTGTTCTAAAGGTTCTCTCAAGAAAAGGGTACAGAGAAACTCCAAGTTGTACACGCCCAGCAATGTCCATGTTGGATGTGCTGTGATACCACCTAAATCTCTCCTGTCCGAGTTCAAGGACCGAACCATCCCAGGGATTTTAGAAAAAAATGGGGAGACATGAAAACGATGCCAAAGCCATAGCTATTATTACAGACATCCATTATGTTCACTCTGCTTTCCATATGCAACGCACTCTACATACAATGGGCACTTTATAAGCACATAGCAAATGTGAAAAATATTGTCAACATTGCTTTGATAATATTATTATTAATATATTATATATTCGAATACATATTAGATTTAATATTAAACGTATTTAATATTAAATGTATTAAATCTAATATATATTCGAATATATTATATATTCGAATACAATATATATTATTAATACAAAAATATTATTAACGCTGCTTTAGAGAAGATGAAACTGAGATACGAAGAATCATAAACTGTCCAAGATCACAGGGGCAAAAAGTTCACCTCAACTGAAACCTCTCACGAACCACAAAAATGTGGCCGAGGGAGCCTCAAAAGCTGTACCCCAAGCGGGGACGGTAAAGTCAGAAAAGACACGGCGGGGTGCAATCACAGAGAAATCTGAAACCACCCGCTCGGCCTCGCTACTCTTCTTCCTCTGAGGTGCAGAGACGCGGGTGGGACGCCAAGGAGTTGCGAGAAAGGCCAGGGCTCACTGAGGAGGCCACAGAGAAAGCCCGCTAACATTTTCTGAAGGCCGTAAGGTAAATATGTTAAAAACCGTAGCTACTCACTCAGCCGACACCTAGTAAAAAAGATGTGGCAAGATCAACAAGGCGTAGCTTGCGCCCGCCACAAACTCCGCGCCCTCCACAGCCATCCCGGCATACTTTGCGCCGTGCACAGGCAAGCCCTGGCGTGCATTGGCCCCTTCGGCCGCCGTCAGCCGGTAGTTACTATGGAAACCCAGCTGCCATCGCTATGTCTCTGCAAAAGACCCCTCCGACCCGGGTGTTCGTGGAACTGGTTCCCTGGGCTGACAGGGGCCCGGCGAACAACCTGGTCTCAGGCGGAGAGACGCTACCCGGCCTCCGCCACCCGCTCTCCTCAACACAAGCCCAAACTGCTACCCGCGAGGTGCACGTAAGCGGAACCTCAGAAGTGTCTGGGGGCCCGGACCGGGCGCAGGTGGTGATGCGAGTGAGCAGCACCAAGGAGAAGGCAGCCGAGGCCAAAAAGAGCGTTTGTCGCCGTCTAGATTACATCACGCAGAGCCTCCAGCAGCAGGGCGTGCAGGTGAGATCTCCGCGAGGGAGGAAATGCGAGCCGGACGACACAAAAGGGTTGGCAGATGGTCGGGCCCCACGGCCCGCTCTAGAGGGAAGGGAAATGTGGAGGGTCTGGAGCGTTTAGGACGTCTTTGTCGCAAAGGTACTCCGGGACGCCTGGACCTGGCAGAGTGAATATTTGAACCATTCTTCTCCTAGACGAAGGTAATTATTGGCCTCAGGCAAATTAAAAATGAAAGAATGCAAATTGGGTAGGTTTTTATCAGACGATATTTGCTTCAGTGATTTTGTTTTAAATTTGAAGTGATGGAATGGTAAAACTTGAAATGTTAGTTGTAAATATTTGCCCAAGTGGAGTGCTGGACACTAAATATTTTGTTTTGTTTTGTTTTTATTCCGCACCATGGAATTGGCAAGTGAAGAGCACGACCTGCTTCCTTCCGATCATGTAAAACTTTGCATGGAATGGTTCTTGAGTATGTTCCACAAACAGTAACGTTGGGGAGTGGGGAAGAAGTTGCGTCCATTTTCATTTTATAATGGTTTTCATTTTGTAATGATTCCCCCAAAATTTCTCCGGCCTTCTTAGGTTTAACTTAAAAGAAAAAGTCAAGCCAGTATTGTGGATACCACATACATGAAATACTTTTAACGGAGATGTCCATGAGACAAATCACCAAGCAGATCTTACCTTAAGCCTACCCCTAAGGAAAGAAAAAAAAATTGAAACCATCATTTAATCCACACAATAGCACTGTTAGGCGTGTTTTAATATCCCCGTTTTCCAAATTTAAAGAGGTTAAACAATGCTGCGAACTTTAGGTAGAGCAATATTTGAACTCATGTATTCCTGAAACCAGAATGTAAGTTGCTTCCAATTCTGCTGATAATTAGAGTGAAAGAAAATTAGAAATCATAGAGATGAACTATTTCAGTTTTCTCATTTTACAGAGTAGGACCCCAAAGGCCACAGATGTGACTTATCCAGGATAACATTGAGTTGGTAAAAGGGCAGACATTGTTACTTCCAGTCTATTGCAAGAAATGCCATACCCTGAAAAAGCAAGTCCTTATTTTTAACAAGAAAATATATTTGCATTGCCTTTATAATACAAACATATGAGTTATTACAAAGTCATTTGGGCAAGATTTCTTCAAATGATTTTACAATTTAGAAAAATACAAATAATTATAAATAATGTGAGTAAAGTGGGTTTAATATGTAGAAAAATCATTTTAAAAACTGCTACTAGTGCCATAGTTGAATAAGATAACAAGTTTTTAAGTTATTTACATAAAATAAAAATGGAGCTCACATGACTCTATAAAACAACATAGGCTGGGCATGGTGGCGCATGCCTGTAATGCCAACACTTTGGGAGGCCAAGTCAGGTGGATCACTTGAGGCCAGGAGTTCAAGACCAGCCTGGTCAACATGGCAAAACCGCATCTCTAGTAAAAATACAAAAATCAGCTGGGCATGGTGGCACACTCCTGTAATCCCAGCTACTAGGGTGACTGAGGCAGGAGAATCTCTTGAACCCGGGAGGTGAAGGTTTCAGTGAGCTGAGATAGCACCACTGCACTCCAGCTTGGGCGACAGAAAGAGACTCTCTCAAATAAATAAGTAAGTAAATAAATTACTAAGTCCAACTTAGAGTAATTATATTAAGATTCAGTGTTCAATACATGAGAAGGACAGTAACCTCGCAATTATCTCTGCTAATTGATGAAAGAAGTCATGTAGATAATTTGTTCAGGAGAGAATACAAAATATCATTTATATTATTAGGATGAATTATGGGTCTTCACAAAGTCCTTATTCATTTTAAACTTTAGAATTCTGAGCTGTAAGGTTTATAAACATCACTTCCCTGCTTAAAGGGCTCCTCATAATCCAAACTCCTTTGCTTAAAAGATAGAGCTGAAGGTGGCTCATGCCTGTAATCCCAGCACTTTGGGAGGCCAAGAAGGGCACATCACCTGAGGTCAGGAGTTCAAGACCAGCCTGACCAACGTGGCGAAACCCCATCTCTACTAAAAATACCAGAATTAGCTGGGCATGTGGTGCATGCCTGTAATCCCAGTTACTTGTGAGACTGAGGCAGGAGAATTGCTTGAACCCGCGAGGCGGAGGTTGCAGTGAGCTGAGATCGCACCATTGCACTCCAGCCTGGGCAATAAGAGTGAAACTCTATCTCAAAAAAAAAAAAAAAAAAAAAAAAAAGCCAAAAGAGCCTGACTGTCTATCCTCATTTCCTATCATATCTTCCTCCCCTCTATTGTATTTTTCTTTAAGAATTAGCTCCAGCCTGAGCTATGGAATGAGACCCTGTCTAAAAAAAAAAAAAAAAAATCAGCCCAAATTCACCTTCTTGGCATTCCTTTCCTAATATAACACTAATCCCTGCCATACAACACTTCACTCCCTATACTTGTAATAAAAACTTATCCCGTATCATAATTCTTAATTTACTTGTCTCTCCTCCATATTCTAAACTTCTCCAGAGCCGAGACCATTTGTTCTTTTTTTGCCTGTATGAGTTACGGTCCATACACTTCACATAATGTTTACTCAGAAGATACCTTCTGAATGAATAAAAGAAACAATGAAACAATAAATGAACAAATTATTCAGCTATGTGGTTTTCATTGAAAAGTGTTTTAAAGTTTTTTTTTTTTTTTTTTTTTTTTTTTTTTGAGACGGAGTCTCGCTCTGTCACCCAGGCTGGAGTGCAGTGGCCGGATCTCAGCTCACTGCAAGCTCCGCCTCCCGGGTTCACGCCATTCTCCTGCCTCAGCCTCCTGAGTAGCTGGGACTACAGGCGCCCGCCACCTCGCTCGGCTAGTTTTTTGTATTTTTTAGTAGAGACGGGGTTTCACCATGTTAACCAGGATGGTCTCGATCTCCTGACCTCGTGATCCGCCCATCTCGGCCTCCCAAAGTGCTGGGATTACAGGCTTGAGCCACCGCGCCCGGCCAAGTGTTTTAAAGTTTTAAGCAATATTTACTCAGTCAACCAACAAACATTAAGCCTTTCTTTTCATTGTTCATTTTTGTTTTTGTCTTTCTTTTTTTTTTTTGAGATGGACTTTCACTCTTGTCGCCCATACTGGAGTACAATGGAGGCGGTCTAGGCTCACTGCAACCTTCACCTCCTAGGTTCAAGCGATTCTTCTGCCTCAGCCTCCCGAGTAGCTAGGATTACAGGCGCCTTCCACCACACCTGGCTAATTTTTGTATTTTTAGTAGAGATGGGGTTTCACCAAGTTGGCCAGGCTGGTCTCGAACTCCTGACCTCAACTGATCCCCTGCCTCGGCCTCCCAAAGTGCTGGTATTACAGGCATGAGCCACTGCACCTGGCCCATTGTTCATTTTTAAACAACACTTAATATTGTCTTTGTTTGGTCTGCTGTAATGAAAAACCATAGACTGGGTAGCTTGTAAACAACAGAAATTTGTATCTTACAGTCCTGGAAGCTGGGCATCCAAGATCAAGGAGCTAGTAGATTTGGTATATAGTGAATGCTACCAAGAATTACCCTGATATCTCTGCTTCCCTTTTATTTTCTCCCTTCTCCTACTATAGGCATAAAATGACCTCACAATGTCTGGTCCTCCCTTCACAAAAGTGATTCTGTCATTCAGGATGCGTATGTAAGTTCTAGTACTAGAGAGGACTAGGAGTAAATGCTGAAGGGAGTGTTTAACCCCTTTAACCCATTGCAGTATGAGCAAAACTACTGTAAGATTCCTCTAACAGAGTGCAGCCAAAAAAGAGACCCCTTTTCTCCTTTTTGCTTCACAACAGACCACCTCAGCCACCCTGACACCCAGTAGGAGGTATTCCACAGGAGCAGCAGAAGAGAACTTACCTTGTATCATGACATATCAAGACATATAGTTCTTGCAATGGACTAAATGTTTATATGTTGAAACCTAATCCCAAGTATGACGGCATTTGGAGGAGGCTTTTAGGAGGTGATTGGGACATGAGGATAAGGCTGTTTATAGATGAGAACTCCGAGGACCAGGGTGATTATTGGCAGGTTGCTTGCCCACGGTCATAGCCAAGAAGTGGCAGAATTTTAACCTTAGGGTCCATGTTCTTAACCACTACAGGGTGTTGCTTCTTTATTCTCTTGACAGTGGGTAATTGAGGTGTTAGGTAGGGAAGATGTAGCTGATGCTATTGATACCACTGCTTACATCCTTTGGCATTTCACATTTGTGTGCATGCAGGCCCAGCTTCCATCTGACAACATTTGTAAATTCTTTGCCTGAAAGCTTTCCCTGGCTGCCAGAATCCACTCTGTCTGCAAAGGGGGCCAGAGTGTAATGCCAGGGAATTAAAGTCCTCTCCCCGAGCCCCACCAGCCTTCATCTGAAGGCTAATGTGGAACTAGAATGACTGAGGGAAATGAATGGAAAGAGACCCCAGCATCTTCACCCCTTGGGGTAGGATAATTCTGAGGTATGTGTTCCACCCTGGTTCCTAGAGTTTCTCTGCAGGATTAAATTTGAGTTGACCACAGTGGTAATTTGCTTGACAACACATCCTTTAGTGCCTTTCTTTCCTTATCTGTCTTGCATCCCACTCTGTTAATGGTGTTTTTTTGGGATCACCTTCAAAATTAACTGTATGCAAATTTTTGTCTTAGGATCTGTTTCTAGGGGCACCCAAATTAAGAAGTAGTGGCAACAAATTGAACATAGACGTTGGATAAAGTTTTTCATTTTTAAAAATGATCACAACATGAATGTCCTTGTAAGCTACATATTCACACATGTCCGTAATTACAGGTTGAACATCCCATCCAAAATGCTTTACCAGAAATGTTTTGGATTTCGGAAGTTGTGGATCTGGGAATATTTGTATTTTATATGTACCAGTGGAATATTTGTAATCTGGAAATCCAAAATTCAAAGTGCTCCAGTTTCCTTTGAGTGTCATGTTGGCACTCAAAAAGTTTAAGATTTTGGAGCATTTTGGTTTTTCGGATTAGGGATCCTCAACTAGTAATATTCTTTGGACATTAATTCCTGGATTATGTATATTTGAAGGCTTATGAAAAATTGTACTCTAAAAATATACGTTTACACCTTCACTTGGCACAGTAGGCATTATTTTCTTCTGTAATTTTGCCAACTTAGTAGTCCAAAAATTGATACTGTCATTTCTTTTTTCTTTATCATTTGAACTTAAACTTTTAAAATACAAATTTCTAGTTCACAATATTTTGCCCATTTTTATATTGTCCTTACCTTACTACATTTATAAGAACCTTAAAATTAAGATTATAAATAACCTGGCCGGGCACGATGGCTCAGGCCTGTAATCCCAGCACTTTGGGAGACTGAGGCAGGCAGATTACGTGAGGTCAGGAGTTCAAGGCCAGCCTGGCTAACATGAAGAATCCCTGTTTCTACTAAAAATATAAAAATTAGCCAGGCATGATGGTGGGCACCTGTATCTCAGCTACTCAGGAGGCTGAGGCAGGAGAATCACTTGAGTCCAGGAGGCAGAGGTGGCAGTGAGCTGAGATCACGCCACTGCACTCCAGCCTGGGCAACAGAGTGAAACTCTGTCTTAAAAAAAAAAAAAAAAAAAAAAAAAAAAGATTGTAAATAACCTGTCATATATTGCAAAAATTTTTCTCAGTTTTTTATTTGCTGTATAACTTAGTTTATAGTATTGAACATTCAAAATCTTAAAGTTTTGTTTAGCCAAAGTCATTAATTTTTTTCTGTATTTTTTCTACCTTTGTATATAATGTTTATTGGGTGTGTTGGGTTCTTCTCAAGCATAAAGCTATATAACTTTTTTTAAAAAAAAAACACAGTCTCACTCTGTTGCCCAGTATGGAGTAGGGTGATAGTATCATTGTTCACTGCAGCCTAAAACTCCAGGACTCAAGCTGTCCTCCCACCTCAGCCTCCCAAATAGCTCGGACTACAGGCACACACCTCCATGCCCAGCTATTTTTTAAATTTTTTGTAGAGACAGGGTCTTACTGTGTTGTCCAGGCTGGTCTCAAACTCCTGGCCTCAATCAATCCTCCCACCTTGCCCTCCTGAAGCACTGGAATGCCAGGCATGAGCCACCACACCTAGCCTTATAGAACTATTAACTAATATTTCCTGGTCTCTTAAGGAACCTTTGTAGTACATTAGATATGTGTGCTGTGCTTGAAATTTACTTTGGTATAAGGATGAGGGTGTTATTTTCTCTTGACATAGGTAAGTAACTGTACTGACACCATTTACTGAAGTCTGTCTTTCCCTTACTACACATGCAAGAACCTGGCTTTACATAATTGAAAAGTCAAGTTGTAATACGGGCTTTCATTGTCAAGGCTCTGCATACTTTGATGTAGTTCTCTTGGCTTTACCTTCATCTTCCTGCGTGATATTAAAATGGCTGCAACATTCCCAAGCCTTGCATCTTATACCGTAGCTTAAAAAGAAAAATAATAGTCTTTGTTTCCTGTAACCACATTTATTTTTAAAAATACTACAGTTTACTCTAAATAGACAACCTAAGCTTATTTTTGTGGCCAGAGAAATGCCAGACCAATTAGTTTAGATTCGGATTTCTGTCCATTTTTTAACCTAATCCTGTAGTAAATCAGATGTGATCATCCTAAATAGTTTAGACCTGTTATGGCTTACCTGAGTCACATAGTTACTGCTCAGAGGGAGTAGGGGAAGGATGTATGATATGAGGATTCCGTATTCCTTGTTTTACCTACTGCTTTGAAATGTTACTGGTTATTGCTATTTGTAATCTTCAAATGTTCTTGAATTAGTTACAGAATTAATTAGTTCATTTGATCCTTATTATGGTCCTGTGTCAGTATGACTCTGTTTAAATTATTATCTTCATAAAACATTTGTAGGGCAAGTTCTCCCCTCATTACTCTTCTGAAAAAATTCCCTGTCTGCAAGGAACAGAGGGACATTTTAAGTGACAGCATGGAATTATAGTCAGAAATTCCAGAGGGTAGAAAATTTCTATACAACAAATAAAATTTCTATTTATATTTTGCATTAAGTTTACGAATTAATTTCAGGATAATGGCTGATTTTACAGTGTTGTGTCCCAGTCCATTTATTTAAATGCTGTGTTTTTCTGTAAAGTTTTTTGGTTTTCTAGGAAATATTCTTCTAGACATTGACCTAGGCAAAGAATTTATGCTGAAGACCCCGAAAGCAAATGCAACAAAATAAAAAATAGACAAATGGGACTTAATTAAACTAAAGAGCTTCTGCACTGGAAATGAATCTATCAACAGAGTAAACAGAAACACTATCGAATGGGAGAAAATATTTGCAAACTATGCATTTGACAAAGGTCTAATGTCCAGAAGCCTATAAGGAATAAATCAGCAGGAACAAAAAACAATCTCATGAAAATGTAGGCAAAGGAAATGAGTAGACACTTCTCAAAAGAAGACATACAAGCAGCCAACAAACATATGAAAAAAGGCTCAATATCACTAATCATTGGAGAGATGCAAATCCAAACCACAGTGAAATACCATCTCACACTAGTAAGAATGGCTTTTATTAAAAAGTCAAAAAATAACAGATACTGGCAAGATTGTAGAGAAAGAGGAGTTACACTCTTGTGGAAATGTAAATTAGTTCTGCCACTGTGAAAGGCAGTTTGGAGATTTCTCAAAGAACTAGAAATAAAATTACCATTCAACCTGGCAGTCTCTTTGCTGGACATATACCCAAAGGTAAATAAATTGTTCTACCAAAAAAGACACATTCACTTGTATGTTTATTGCAGCACTATTCACAATAGCAAATACATGGAATCAACCCAGGTGCCCATCAACAATGGATTAAAGAAAATGTGATACTTATACACAGTGGAATACTATGTAGCTATAAAAAGGAAAAAACTCATGTACTTTGCAGCAATATGGATAAGGCTTGAAGCCATTATCCTACCCTAGTGCAGAAATAGAAAACTACATGTTCTCACTTGTAGGTGAGAAGTAAACGTTGGGTACACATGGACACAAAGATAAGAACAATAAACACTGGGAACTCCAAAAGTGGGGAAGGAGCACAGAAGTGGTTGAAAAAGTAACCAGGTACTATGTTTCCTACTTGGGCAACGGGATCAGTTGTACCCCACACCTCAGCATCACTCAATGTACACGTGTAACAAACATGCACATGTACCTCCTGAATCTAAAATAAATAAATAAAATTAAAAATATATATATTGAATAGATGGGATGTTTTACCAAAAGATTTTAAAATACTTTTTGAAGTTTTATGGTTTTCTTCTTGTTTACTCTTTTTGATTCCTATGAAAATAATTTTTATGGCTCTTGAGATTGTTATCATCGTGATTTGTGCTTCCCTATTGATATAGTTTGGCTCTGTGTCCCCACCCAAATTTCATCTAGAATTGTAATCCCTATGTGTTGAGGGAGGAATCTGATGGGAGGTAATTTAACTATGGGGGCAGTTTCCTCCATGCTGTCCTTGTAAGAGTGAGGGACTTCTCATGAGAGCTGATGATTTAAAGTGTGACACTTTATCACTCTCTCTCTCCTGCCAACATGTAAGACGTGCCTTGCTTCCCCCTTTGCCTTCTGCCATGATTGTAAGTTTCCTGAGGCCTCCCCAGCCATGTGGAACTGTGAGTCAAACCTCATTTGTTTATAAATTACCCAATCTTAGGTAGTATCTTTATAACAGTGTGAAAATGGACTAATACACCCATATTACTTAAGTAGTTATTCCTGTCTTGACCATTTTGTCTTAAAACTCTGCCTCTTGTATTTAGAAATAAACAGTAGCTTAATCAAGATAACTTAGCAGACTAGGCTGATATAGTTCAATAATTTTCAGTTTTGTGCCCCTTATAGCAGGCTTTCTCAATCTTGGCAGTATTAACATTATGGATTTGATAATTCTTTCTTGTTGGGGGCTGTCCTGTGCATTATAGGATATTTAGGAGCATTCCTGGCCCCCACCCATGGAGTGACTACCATGTCCTCCTTTACCTGAAACTGTTCAACTTTTTAGACTGGCAGGCCCATGTCTCAGGAACCTCCTCAGTTTGAGTTTCACAGGGACACTTGATCATCTTGTGTGTCCACTTAGTAGTGTACTCTTCTTCCCCAACTGTGACAACAAAAAATGTCTCCAGGCATTGGCAATGTCCCCTAGGGCAAAATCATCTGGTGGAGAACCACTGCCCTATCGATAAACAATCTCATGCTCTGTGTGGGAACCACCAACCAGACTATCAGAAATATTTCTATAGTGAAACAAAGTTAGGACCTTAGGAGTGTTTCAGAAACAGGTATTCAGGAGGAGCCTCTTACAGGTTTTGGCCGTATGCCAAGCAGTGCAAGGGAAGGATCAGTGAAGCAGGCAGGGACAGATTGGTAACCGACCATTTTATTGATTTTTTTCATAGGAAACCCAGAGGATTAAAGTTAGGCTAGGTGTGCCTTTACCAAAGGCACAGCAATCAAGCAGAAAAATAATTTTAATTATTTTTTGTGGTTACAGGTCTGTTAGTTTCTGTTAGAAACTTTGGCTCTGTTAAAAACTTTCCTTAGATTCTTTGTCCTCTTGGAAACATTGTTTATGTTCTGCTTAGACCACCTCAGTCTGATTGTTAACAGGCAATTTTTATTTCTCCATTCCCTGTAATTTTATTTAGAATTTCAAAATTTATCAAATATTTTACTATATTGAGAAGCAAGATAACTATCTTCTTATATGGGTTGCTTTCAGACTGCACATACTTCCCTTTAAAAATCACTGGGCTGGGATAGGTTCCAAGATGGCCAAATAGGAACAGCTCGAGTCTACAGCTCCCAGCATGAGCGACGCAGAAGACTGGTGATGTCTGCATTCCAACTGAGGTACCAGGTTCATCTCACTGGAGCTTGTCAGACAGTGGGTGCAGACCAGGGAGCATGACCTGAAGCAGGGTGAGGCATCACCTCACCCGGGAAGCGCAATGGGTCAAGGAATTCCCTTTCCTAGTGAAGGGAAGCCAGGACAGACAGCATCTGGAAAATCGGGTCACTCCCACCCTAATACTGTGCTTTTCCAATGGTTTTAGCAAACGGCACACCAGGAGATTATATCCTGCACCTGGCTCAGATGGTCCCATGCCCATGGAGCCTTGCTCACTGCTAGCACAGCAGTCTGAGATCGAACTGCAAGGCAGCAGTAAGGCTGGGTGAGGAGCGTCCACCATTGCTGAGATTTGAGTAGGTAAACAAAGCGGCTGGGAAGCTCAAACTGAGTGGAGCCCACTGCACCTCATGGGGGCCTGCCTGCATCTATAGACTTCACCTCTAGGGGCAGGGCATAGCTGAACAAAAGGCAGCAGAAACTTCTGCAGACTTAAACATCCCTGTCTGACAGTTTTGAAGAGAGTGCTAAGGGAAGAAACTTCTCTCGGCAAAGAGTTTGAGATCTGAGAACTGACAGACTGCCTCCTGAAGTGGGTCCCTGACCCCTGATTAGCATAACTGGGAGGCATCTCCCAGTAGGGGCTGACTGACACCTTATATGGCCAGGTGCCCCTCTGAGATGAAGCTTCAAGAGGAAATATCAGACAGTACCATTTGCTGTTCTGCAATATTTGCTGTTCTGCAGCCTCCGCTGGTAATACCCAGGCAAACAGGGTCTAGAGTAGACCTCCAGCAAACTCCAACAGACCTGCAGCTGAGGGTCCTGACTGTTAGAAGGAAAATTAACAAACAGAAAGGACATCCACACCAAAACCCCATCTGTACATCACCATCATCAAAGACCAAAGGTAGATAAAACCACAAAGATGGGGAGAAACCAGAGCACAAAAACTGAAAATTCTAAAAATCAGAGCACCTCTTCTCCTCCAAAGGAATGCAGCTCCTCGCCAGCAACGGAACAAAGCTAGACAGAGAATGACTTTAACAAGTTGAGACAAGAAGTCTTCAGACAATCGGTAATACCAAACTTCTCTGAGCTAAAGGAGGATGTTCGAACCCATCGCATAGAAGCTAAAGTCCTTGAAAAGAGATTAGACGAATGGCTAACTAGAATAAACAGTGTAGAGAAATCCTTAAATGACCTGACAGAGCTGAAAACCATGGCACGAAAACTACGTGACGCATGCACAAGCTTCAGTAGCTGATTCGATCAACTGGAAGAAAGGGTATCAGTGATTGAAGATCAAATGAATGGAATGAAATGAGAAGAGAAGTTTAGAGAAAAAAGTAAAAAGAAATGAACAGAGCCTCCAAGAAACATGGGACTGTGTGAAAAGACCAAATCTATGTCTGATTGGTGTACCTGAAGGTGATGGGGAGAATGGAACCAAGTTGGAAAACACTCTGCAGGATATTATCCAGGAGAACTTCCCCAACCTAGCAAGGCAGGCTAACATTCAAATTCAGGAAATACAGAGAATGCCACAAAGATACACCTGGAGAAGAGCAACTCCAGACACATAATTGTCAGATTCACCAAAGTTGAAATGAAGGAAAAAATGTTAAGGGCAACCAAAGAGAAAGGTCGGGTTGCCCACAAAGGGAATCCCATCAGACTAACAGCGGATCTCTCAGGAGAAACTCCGCAAGCCAGAAGAGAGCAGGGGCCAATATTTGACATTATAAAAGAAAAGAATTTTCAACCCAGAATTTCATATCCAGTCAAACTAAGCTTCCTAAGTGAAGGAGAAATAAAATCCTTCAGAGACAAGCAAATGCTGAGAGACTTGTCACCACCAGACCTGCCTTACAAGAGCTCCTGAAGGAAGCACTAAACATGGAAAGGAACAACCAGTACCAGCCACTGCAAAAACATGCCAAATGGTAAAGACCATCGATGCTAGGAAAAAACTGCATCAATTAATGAGCAAAATAACCAGCTAACATCATAATGACAGGATCAAATTCACACATAACAATATTAACCATAAATGTAAATGGGCTAGATGCTCCAATTAAAAGACACAGACTGGCAAATTGGATAAACAGTGAATACCTATCACTGTGCTGTATTCAGGAGACCCATCTCACACGCAAAGACACACATAGGCTCATAATAAAGGGATGGAGCAAGCAAATGGAAAACAAAAAAAGGCAGGGGTTGCAATCCTAGTCTGTGATAAACAGATTTAAACCAACAAAGATCAAAAGAGACAAGGCCATTACATAATGGTAAAGGGACCAGTTCAACAAGAAGAGCTAACTATCCTGAATATATATTTTCATACCAAAGGTGCACCCATTACAGGAGCACCCAGATTCATAACGTAAGTCCTTAGAGACCTACAAAGAGACTTTGACTCCCATACAATAATAGTGGGAGACTTTAACACTCCACTGTCAACATTAGGCAGATCAACGAGATAGAAAGCTAATGAGGATATCCAGGAATTGAACTCAGCTCTGCACCAAGCAGACCTAATAGACATCTACAGAACTCTCCACCCCAAATCAACAGAGTATACATTCTTCTCAGCACCACATCACACTTATTCCAAAATTGACCACATAGTAGGAAGTAAAGCACTCAGCAAATGTAAAAGAACAGAAATCATAACAAACTGTCTCTCAGACCACAGTGCAATCAAACTAGAACTCAGGATTAAGAAACGCAGTAAAAACTGCTCAACTACATGAAAACTGAACACCTGCTCCTGAATAACTACTGGGTACATAACGAAATGAAAGCAGAAATAAAAATGTTCTTTGAAACCAGCAAGAACAAAGACACAACATACCAAAATCTCTGGGACACATTTAAAGCAATGTGTAGAGAGAAATTTATAGCACTAAATGCCCACAAGAGAAAGCAAGAAAGATCTAAAATTGACCGCTAACATCACAATTAAAAGAACTAGAGAAGCAAGAGCAAACACATTCAAAAGCTACCGAAAGGCAAGAAATAAGTAAGATCAGAGTAGAACTGAAGGAGCTATAGACATAAAAAAACCTTCAAAAAATCAATGAATCCAGGAGCTGGTTTTTTGAAAAGATCAACAAAATTGGTAGACCTCTAGCAAGACTAATAAAGAAGAAAGAAGAATCAAATAGACACAATAAAATATGATAAAAGGGATATCACCAACTGATCCCACAGAGATACAAACTACCATCAGAGAATACGATAAACAACTCTACGCAAATAAACTGGAAAATCTAGAAGAAATGGATAAATTCCTGGACACGTACACCCTCCCAAGAAGAAATTGAATCCCTGAATAGACCAATAACAGGCTCTGAAATTGAGACAATAATTAATAGCCTACCAACCAAAAAAAAGTATAGGACCAGACTGATTCACAGGCTAATTCTACCAGAGGTACAAAGAGGAGCTGGTACCTTTCCTTCTGAAACTCTCCCAATCAGTAGAAAAAGGGAATCCTCCCTAATTCATCTTATGAGGCCAACATCATCCTGACACCAAAGGCTGGCAGAGACACAACAAAATAAGAGAATTTTAGACCAATATCCCTGATGAACATTGATGCAAAAACCCTCAATAAAGTACTGGCAAACCAAATCCAGCAGCACATCAAAAAGCTGATCCACCACGATCAAGTTGGCTTCATCCCTGGGATGCAAGGCTGGTTCAGCATATGCAAATCAATAAACATAATCCATCATATAAACAGAACCCAAAACAAAAACCACATGATTATCTCAATAGATGCAGAAAAGGCCTTTGACAAAATTCAACAGCCCTTCGGTATTGATGGGATATATCTCAAAATAACAAGAGCTATTTATGACAAACTCACAGCCAATATCATACTGAATGGGCAAAAACTGGAAGCATTCCCTTTGAAAACTGGCACAAGACAAGGATGCCCTCTCTCACCACTCCTATTCAACATAGTGTTGGAAGTTCTGGCCAGGGCAATCAGGCAGGAGAAAGAAATAAAGGGTATTCAATTAGGAAAAGAGGAAGTCAAATTGTCCCTGTTTGCAGATGACATGATTGTATATTTAGAAAACCCCATCATCTCAGCTCAAAATCTCCTTAAGCCAATAAGCATCTTCAACAAAGTCTCAGGGTGCAAAATCAATGTGCAAAAATTGAAAGCATTCTTATACACCAATAACAGACAAACAGCCAAATCATGAGTGAACTCCCATTCACAATTGCTTCAAAGAGAATAAAATACCTAGGAATCTAGCTTAGAAGGGATATGAAGGACCTCTTCAAGCAGAACTACACACCACTGCTCAATGAAATAAAAGAGGACACAAACAAATGGAAGAACATTCCATGCTCATGGATAGGAAGAATCAATATTGTGAAAATGGCCATACTGCCCAAAGAAATTTATAGATTCAATGCTACCAATCTCCATCAAGCTACCAATGACTTTCTTCACAGAATTGGAAAAAAACTACTTTAACATTCATATGGAACCAAAAAAGAGCCCGCATTGCCAAGACAATCCTAAGCAAAAAGAACAAAGCTGGAGGCATCACACTACCTGACTTCAAACTATACTACTAATTAATTCAAAATTAATTCAAGATGGATTAAAGACTTGAATCTTAGACCTAAAACCATAAAAACCCTAGAAGAAAACCTAGGCAATAGTTTCATGACTAAAACACCAAAAGCAATGGCAACAAAAGCCAAAATTGACAAATGGGATCTAGTTAAACTAAAGATCTTCTGCACAGCAAAAGAAACTACCATCAGAGTGAATAGACAACCTACAGAATGGGAGAAAATTTTAGCAATCTATCCATCTGACAAAGGGCTAATATCCAGAATCTACAAAGAAGTTAAACAAATTTACAAGAAAATATCAAACAACCCCATCAAAAAGTGGGCAAAGGATATGAACAGACACTTTTCAAAAGAAGACATTTATGCAGCCAACAGACACATGAAAGAATGCTCATCATCGCCGGTCATTAGAGAAATGCAAATCAAAACCACAATGAGATACTATCTCACACCAGTTAGAATGGCAATCATTAAAAAGTCAGGAAACAAGAGGTGCTGGAGAGGATATGGAGAAACAGGGACACTTTTACACTGTTCCTGGGACTGTAAACTAGTTCAACCATTGTGGAAAACAGTGTGGCGATTCCTCAAGGATCTAGAACTAGAAATACCATTTGACCCAGCCATCCCATTACTGGGTATATACCCTAAGGTTTATAAATCATGCTGCTATAAAGACACTTGCACACATATGTTTATTGCAGCACTGTTCATAATAGCAAAGATAGACTGGATTAAGAAAATGTGGCACATATACACCCTGGAATACTATGCAGCCATAGAAAAGGATGAGTTCATGTCCTTTGTAGGGACATGGATGAAACTGGGAACCATCATTCTGAGCAAACTATCACAAGGACAGAAAACCAGCCACCACATGTTCCCTCTCATAGGTGGGAGTTGAACAATGAGAACACTTGTACACAGGATGGGGAACATCACACACCAGGGCCTGTCATTGGATGAGGGGAGTGGGGAGGGATAGTATTAGGAGATATACCTAATGTAAATGACGAGTAAATGAGTGCAGCACACCAACATGTCACATGTATACATATGTAACCTGCACGTTGTGCACAGGTACCCTAGAACTTAAAGTATAATAATAAAATTTTTTTTTAAAAATAGAAAATAAAAGTCACTGGACTAAAATGAGTAAGTATTTTACTGGTTCTAAGCAGTGTAGAAGCAATTCAGTAAAGTAAGGAGTCTTTTTAACAAATGTTGCTGTAACAGTCAAATGTCTATATGCAAAAAAAAAAAAAAATGGACCTCCACAGTCACCTCACACCTTATACAAAACTTTGTTCAAAATTGGTCAATATTGCGCATGTAGCATCTGTTGCCTGTTATCAGGATAGAAGTCCAAGCACTTCTGCCCACTGCATCTTAGTATGAGAGTCACCAAGAAAACAATGCAGTCAAGCACTGGATGGAACAAACCTTACTTATGTAGAGAAAAGACAAGAGTGAGATCAGAGTCAGTAGTAGGTGTCAGTCCCCCATGACCAGCAACTCTTTCCCAGAAGCTAATGCAGGAGCAGTTGACCAGGATGCACATCTCTTGTGCTGCAACAGAAGGACTCAGTCCCCTTCCTACAGGGTACAGATACAGTAGTGTGAGGTTGGCCAGGTGTCATACAACATACAACCTTTAAAAAGTAGAACAAAAAAGTACATATTGAGTCTGAAATGGGGAAGATATTCCCATACCAGGAAACACGCCCAGCACAAGCTCTGAAAGATACTTTATTTCTTAGTAACCAAGTGTTCCAGGGCCACAGTCCATTCCTGGGCAGTTGAGTGTAGATCAAAAGATTATAGCATGAGATTGCCTTTCCCAACAGTAAAACACAAAACTTCTAGAAAAAAGAAAAGGAGAAAATCTATGTGACCTTGGGATTGAAGATGAGTTTTTAGATACAGAGGTTGAGTATCCCTTATCTGAAATGTTGGGACCAGAAATGTTTCAGATTTCAGATTTTTATTTTGGAATATTTGCATTATATACTTAATGGCTGAATATCCCAAATCCAAAAGTCTAAAATTCAAAATACTCCAAGGAGCATTTTCTTTGAGCATCATGTTGGTGCTAAAAAAAAGTTTTGAATTTTGGAGATTTTTGAATTTTGGATTTTCACATTTAGGATGCTTATCCTGTATTACCAAAAAGCGCAGTCCATGAATCAAAGAAAAAAGATAAATTGTATTTTATCACAATTAAAAACTCACCTTGTGAAAAACATTGTTAAGAAAATGAAAAGTCAATCTACAGACTGGGAGAAAATATTTGTAAATTACATAGCTGATAAAGGACTTGTATCTGTTAAGAAAATGAAAAATCAATCTATAGACTGGGAGAAGGCATTTGTAAATTACATAGCTGATAAAAGACTTCTATCAAGAACATATGTAGAACTCAATTCAGCAGTAACAAACAGCTCAATAAAAATGCACAAAAGATCTTAACAGACACTTCACCAAGGAACTTATGCAGATGGCAAGTAGCCACATGAAAAGATACTCAACATTACTTGTCATTAGGGAAATGGAAAATAAACCACAATGAAATACTACTGTGTACCTATTAGAATGGTAACACTGATGCCAAATGCTGGGAAGGATGCAGAGCAACAGGAATTCTCATTCATTGCTGGTGAGATTGCAAAATTATATGGCCACTTTGGAAGGTAGTCTTACAGTTTCTTATAAAGTTAAATTAGACTTACCATAGAAGTCAGCATTCTAGGATAATTTGCCAAAGTGAATTGAAAACTTAAGTACATAGAAGAATCTGTACACAAATGTTTATAGCAGCTTTATTCATAACTTCTAAAACTGGAAGCAGCCAAGATGTCTTTCAGCAGTGGAATGGATTTTAAAAACTCTGGTACATCCAAGCAAAAGAATATTATTCAGCAATAAAAAGGAATGAGAATTGATTCACAAAACTGTGTGAGTGAATCTTAGCTGCATATTAGTCAGTGAAAGAAGCCAGACCCAAAAGCTTTGAATTTTATGATTCTATTCACATGATCTCTTGGAGAAGAGCAATACTATGGGGACCGAAAACAGATTCGTGGTTAACAATCTGTTGGAGGGTGAAGTGATTGACTAAAAGGAGGGTGAAGTGATTGACTAAAAGAGATGCACGGAGAAATTTTTAAGGTGAAAGAACTATTCTTTATGGTACTGGAGTGGTACATACATGACTTTATGCATTTGTCAAACCTCACAGAGCTGTAAATCACAAATAGTGAAGCTTGATGTATGTAAACTGGGGGGAAAAGGCATCAAAGAGCCTATCACAGGATCAATCCCACGATAAAATGTATTCTCTTGACAAATGAACCCAGTTCTTAACAAATGAGTGACGTAACTGCTTAAGGTGATGGGGCAGGGAGTGTCCTAAATTACTGGAAAATGGTGTTTTGACTGGAAATTATAAGGATGAAGAATAAAGATACAAAAACTGTATGCTCTAGTTGGTAAATATGTTTTCCAAAGGGGTATTTGTTAACAAGTCTGAAACTGCTTTACATGTATACTGGGATTAAACAAGTAAGTGGATAGTGGATGGTGGGAGCCAGGTTTCTCACTCTAAGAGAGGGAAGTTACAGATAAAAATGGAAGGTTAAAATGAATTCTGTGATTCAGGATTAGAATTGAAAACATCAGTGTGAACGCATGTTTAGCTTTATATATTGTACAGATGGAAAAACAAAATTTTATGTGTGTACATATATATATGTATGTATGTGTGTGTGTGTGTCTGTGTGTGTATATATATACCCTAGCTCTGTCCACTGAGAGAGCCTGGAAGGAATGACACCCCAATAGCAGTGAGCAGTCTCAGCATTCAGATCTTGGTTCTACATACGAATCTCAAAGAAAAGGTACTATGCTTCTTGGAGAAATGGCTTATTCTAGGACTGGGATAGGGAAACTACATAAGCCTGTAGTATATTGTAACAGAAAGTAAGAAAGTGCTCAACAAGTAAAGGAAAGGGGTATTTCAAACAGATAAAGGAGCCACGCTGAAAGAAATGTCAATGGCCAAAGCTAGAACAATTGAACAACAAAATAAACAAAGTAGTATTTATTGAGTGAGTGTCGGCTACACTTAGTGACATGCTTCCAATTAATAAAGTATGGAAAGGGGAAAATAGTAACTTTACAGTGGAAGAAACTGGCAAACACTACTTTACCCAAGTGACCAGTATTGGTATCTTGAGTAGTGTCATGTGAATACCATGTACTGCCTCATGTGTTGTGATTAAAAAGGCATTTCACCTCTACAGTATTCTTTCCTAAAATTTATAACGCTAGTCTAATCATGAGAAAACATGAATGTCAAAATGAGGGACATTCTGCAAAATACATGACCAAAACTTTCAAAGTCATGAAAAGCAAGGGAAGACTGAGAAACTGTTAAGAGACCAGAGGAGACTAAGGAGACTTGATGAGTTAATGCAATACAGTATCATGGATTCGATCCTATAGTAGTAAAAAGCACATTTAATAGAAAAACTGGTGAAATCCAAATAAAGTTTGGAGTTTAGTTAATGGTAATCTGCTAATGTTGGCTTTTAGTTTAGACAGATATACTATAGTATTAACATCAGAGAAGTCTGAAACTGAGGTAGGTGGGAACTCTGTACTATCTTGGTAACTTCTCCATAAATTTTAAATTATTCCAAAATTAAAAGTTTATTTTAAAAAGTTCAGGCCAAGTGTGGTGGCTCATGCCTGTAATCCCGGCACTTTGAGAGGCTAAGGTGGGAGGATCATTTGAGGCCAGGAATTTGAGACCACCCTATCAACATAGCAAGATCCTAGCTCTACAGAAAAAATTTTTAGAAAATTTGGGCGTCCTCCTAGCTACTCAGGAGGCTGAGGCAGGAAGATCACTTGAGCTCAGGGATTCAAGATTACAGTGAGGCATGCTTGTACCACTACTCTGCAGCCTGGGCAGCAAAGCAAGACCCTGTCAATCAATAGTTAAGAACAAAATGTACAATATAATTTTATTTATGAAAAAGTCTGTATATAGATCTAGATACATTTATATGCATTGATGGTTTATTAAAATGTTTACTAAAATATTAACAGTAATGGGATTTGAGAATGCTACTTTTTGGTTATTTTCGCTAGTATTAGATTTTCTTTGATTAGCATGTATTTTTATTTTAAAAACACTATTAAAAACAAAGATAGCAATAAAAGATACTTTGCTTTCCGGTTACTTTTCATAAAATTATTTCTCATAATTTTTCAGTCAGAAGTTCATCAAGTGAAGTTGGAGAAAAGTGAAAAATGAGACATGTTTTATGATGTATGTTTACATGTCATAAAATATTAAATGACAAAAAGTTTCATGTTAAGTGAAAAAATGATTACAAGCAATATGTATAGTATAGACCCCTAATTCTCGCAGTCAGTCTTGGTCCGAAAATATTAAATGTAAAATTCCAGAAATAATCCATAAGTTTAAAACTGTACACCATTCTGAGTAGAGTGATGAAATCTCTGTGTCCTGCTCTCTCCCACCTGGGGATGTGAATCATACCTTGTTCGGTGTATCCATGCTCTATATGCTACCTACCCATTAGTCACTTGTAGCTGTCTAGGTTATCAGAGCAGAAAAGAAATATTATACATAAGGTTGACTATCTGTGGTTTCAGGTATCTGCTGGATTTTTAAGGTGAAAGAACTATTCTTTATGGTACTGGAGTGGTACGTACATGACTTTATGCATTTGTCAAACCTCACAGAGCTGTAAATCACAAATAGTGAACCTTGATGTATGTAAACTGGGGGAAAAAGTCATCAAAGAACCTATCACAGGATCAATCCCAGGATAAAATGTATTCTCTTGACAAATGAACCCAGTTCTTACAAATGAGTGACATAACTGCTTAAGGTGATGGGGGCTAAATTACTGGAAAATGGTATCAAGTTCCACGTATCTCTTGGAAGTTATCCCCTGTAGACAAGGGAGAACTACTGTACTGTTTTGTACTTAACCTGTATTCTAAATTTTCCACAATGAGTAGGTATTACTTTCATAATAAAAGTGTTGCACTAACATTTTCATGGGACTGACCAACATCAGAGTGATATTTGGAACTTGAGTCAAAAGCTTTTAACTTAGGTTAAAACTTTTAAGAATTTTTCTAGATAACATAAACTGCTTGTAATTAGTTTATATCTTAAAATTTAGATGCAACCATGTCTTCTTCAAATAACATAATTAAATTACTTGGCATAATCATATATTGATTTAACATATATTTTGAAAGGTACAAAAAAATTACATAAAATACAAGTCTTGCTTGTCCCCAAAGAATGAAAGTAGCTGAAGATTTTAGTCACTGAATTTAAAAACCCTTTTGGAAAGCAAATAAGAAATTCAACTTTTTTGTCAGAATTATATGCCTTGTATTTACCCTGAGAATATGTAAGTATTAATACTACTTTTTTAAAACCAAACTGGCTCAGGTTAGATGTTTCAATAAATATTTATATCATAGTGGTATAGTCTCAACTTTTGGTGAGTGCTTTCTCTATGCCAACTACTTGATATATAACTTCTCATTAAGTCTGCAAAACGATGCTATGTGATGTACATGGTATTAACCTGATTTTATAAATGTGGAAACTAAGGCTTAAAAAATTGAATATTGAGTAACTTGCCCAGAGTTGCACATGATACATATTTGGTAATTTTGTATTAAAATATTGGTAAATTAAATATTTTTTAAAATGCTGACACTCAACATTAAGTATGCTTTATGTGCAAAAAATTGCTCATATATATATCACCCTAACTTTATACTTTCATTACAAGCTAATATAAATTATAAAAGGAGTGACATGAAATTTTAAGCAAACATTTATAGATTTCTGAATTCATTTTATGTCACTTTTAGGAAAGTTTTAAAACATCAGACAGAGTTCTTTTTGCATACTTTACGTTTTTCTGATTTTAATTAGTGTAGGTTTCTAATTTATGTTTTAGTGTAATTGCGTCAAATGTTTAGTAATCATACTCTTGGACTTTTTCTGTTTCAGGCAGAAAATATCACTGTGACAAAGGATTTTAGGAGAGTGGAAAATGCTTATCACATGGAAGCAGAGGTATGTACTTATCTTAACAAATAATTGGAAGCAGCATGATTTTGTGGAGACATTTATTTTTATTCTTGAACTGGAATGGTGAAAAATGCTTCTCATGATATTGATAGAAGATTATTTTTCTCAAAATCATGTTGGTGTTATGTATCTATTTCAGCTTTTAAATAAATTTAGTGAGATTTAAGAGAAATAGTTTAAAATGGAATAAAAACAGCAAGTGGGAAATAGTAGTTAATTGCCGCTAAATAAAATTTTAGTACTATCATCTAATGTGCAGGTAACACTACAGAAATCTCTTTTTAGATAAAAAGCAAATAAACAAAGTCATAACCTAAAGGATTTGAAATACTTTTCAGCGGTCTTTTGTTTTGCAGTGCAATTTTACTGTATTGTGATAAATATTGTTTAAAAATGAAAACCCTTTAACCTTTATACAAATTAAAAAAAATAAAACTATTTTCAATACACTCAATTAATGACAACATTTAGTTCCTACAGCTGCCTATACTTTTTACTTATATTTAAAGATTTGATGGCCAGGATTTTGTGAAATCAGAGTGTGTTCTAGTGGTGGTTAGGTTACAGGACTGCTGTTTCTGATTCCAAACATTTTGGAGTATGTGCCTAGTCCATGTCACTTCCTTGTAACAGGAAACAAAGGGTGGGGTTATATTGAAATCTTGTATATCAAATGAGAGAATCTTTGTCTTTTGAAATAGAAAATATCCCCATCACCTGTTTCTGTCTTCAGGCAGACAATACATTGGTTTTCTGACTTTAAGGAGGTGACCTTAGGTTCAAATCACTTAGGCCCAGATTTCTCAAAGGTCATATAACAAGAACTAGATTAGAAATTAGAACCCTGGGTTCTTATCTCTTGAGAAGCAACTTCCACAGTATTCTGTTTGTTGCCCCAGTGCTTCCTGTAATCATTTTGTGATTTCTCCACTTAAAATTTTACTGTGTCAAGGAATTTTTAAATGACTCGTTATGATTTTAGGGATCCACTTGGCAAAACTTATTTTGTAGTAGTAGGAACTGAAAAATGCCTTTCAAAACAGTATGAAGAGCAGTCTGATCCAAATTACAGAGGTTAAAAGCTGGTAGTGTGTTATAGTACTCCTCCAGTAATTATCACCTGTTAGCACTTCAGATTGTAATGAATATAAATAGGAGCAAGTTATCTTAGTTAAGTAGGTTTATTAAGAAGGAACCAAGGGAATAATGGGGAAAAGGAAACAGTCCCAGAAACTACACAGCCAGGCTTCATGGAAAACTGGAACGTGTTTGAAACCACTGAGTTGTTCTAGGAACTGACCTTTCAGATGCAGAAAGAGAGCATTAGAGCTGCTTGTTTTAAAACATGACTAAATGAGAGTTTGGCTAAACTCTGCTCCTCTTCCTTCTACTTTACTTACCTTTTTAATGTTTTATATTCAGATTTCTTAAGAGATAATCTGATTATATTTTGTATAGGGATTCCAGGTAGCCAGAATTTATATCATATCACACAGTCCAATACATGATTGCCCTTAGGTCAGTACCAGCAGTCAGTGGAAACCAGAGTACTGAGATCACAAAATACAAAATGTACTAACCTAAGCATTAATAACAATGTGTGGCTTTATGGCTATGGATTTAGCAAACACTAAAACCTAATGTGTAACACATACCAGTATTCTTAAGTACTGTTAGATATATGGAAGCAGATTAGATGGTTGGTAGACTCCTACAACTCAAGTGAAGAAAAACAAATAACTTGATTTTAAAAATGAACCAAGGACTTGAATAGACATTTATCAAAAAAAGACATACAGATGGACAAAAGGTATAAAAAAAGGTGTTCAGCATCACTAATTACTTGAGACATACAAATCAAAACTATATTGAGCTATAACCTCACACCTATTAGAATGGCTATTATCAAAAAAGCAGAAGATTGGCTGGTCACGGTGGTTCATGCCTATAATCCCAGCACTTTGGGAGATCGAAGTGGGCGGATCACGAGGTCAGGAAACCCCATCTCTACTAAAGATACAAAAAAATTAGCCGGGTGTGGTGGTGGGCACCTGTAATCCCAGCTACTCGGGAGGCTGAGGCAGAAAAATCACTAGAACCCGGGAGGTGGAGGTTGCAATGAGCCAAGATAGCGCCACTGCACTCCAGACTGGGCGACAGAGCAAGACTCCGTCTAAAAAAAAAAAACAAAAAAACAGAAGACAGTGTTGATGAGAAAGTGGAAAAATTAGAACGCTTGTGCACTGCAGGTGGGAATGTATGATGGTGTAACCATTATGGAAAGCAGTATACAGGTTCCTCAAAAAATTAAAAATAGAACTACCATATGATTCAGCAATCCCACTCCTGGATGTCTATCCAAAAGAAGTGACATCAGGATCTGGAAGAAATAACTGTGCTTGCATGTTCTTTGTAGCATTATTCACAACAGCCAAGATATGGAAGCAACTCAAATGTCCATAGACAGATAAATGGATAAAGAAAATGTGTTATATACATACAATGAAATATTATTTGGCCTCAAAAAAAAAAAAAGGGAACTCCTACCATTTGCAACTTTGCTGTGCCTGCAAGACAGTATGTTAAGAGAAATGTCAGTAACGGAATGATAAATACTGGATTATTCCACTTACATGAGGAGTCTAAAATAATCAAATCATAGAAGCAAAAAATAGAAGCTGGTTGCCAAAGAATGGAGGGAAGGGGAAATGGGATTTCTTACTCAATGGGTATAAAGTTACAGTTATGCAGATGAATAAATTCTAGATATGGGCTATACAGCATAGTGCCTACAGTTAACATAGTGTTGTGCACTTAAAAATTTGTTAAGAGGGTAGATCTCATGTTATGCTTTTCTCATACACGTGCACAAAGCAAAGAACACAAGGAAAATTTTGGAGGTGATAGATACATTTATTGTCTTGATTATAGTGATATCACAGGTATATGTGTATGTCCAAACTCATCAAAGTGTATATTCTAAATATGTGCAGTTTTTATGTATAAATTACACCTCAGTACAGCTCCAATTTTTTTTTTTTTTTTTTTTTTTTTTTTTTTTTTTTTTTTTTGAGACTGAGTCTCACTCTGTCACCCAGGCTGGAGTGCTGTGGCATGATCTCAGCTCACTGCAACCTCTGCCTCCCAGGTTCAAGTGATTCTCCTGCCTCAGCCTCTGGAGTTGCTGGGATTACAGGTACCTGGCTAATTTTTGTATTTATCGTAGAGACGGGGTTTCATCATGTTGGCCAGGCTGGTCTCAAATTCCTGACTTCAAGTGACCTACCTGCCTCGACCTCCCAAAGTGCTGGGAGTACAGACGTGAGCCACCCAGCCTACCCTAAATAAATTTTTTTTAAAGAATAGATGAGGCCAGACACAGTGGCTCAAGGCTGTAATCCCAGCACTTTGAGAGGCTGAGGTAGGCGGATTGCTTGAGCCCAGGAGCTCCAGACCAACCTGGGCGACATGGTAAAACCCTGGCTCTACAAAAAAATACAATAATTAGGTAGATGTGACGGCAGACACCTATAGACCTATCTACTCTGGAAGCTGGGGTGGGAGGATAGTTTGAGCCCAGGAGGCAGAGGTTCCAATGAGTCAAGATCATGCCACTGCACTGCAGCCTGGGCAACAGAGTGAGACTCTGTCTCAAAAAAATAAAAATAAAAAATAAAAAAACAAAGAAATATTAGAAGTAGAACATTACTTTTGACATAATATCCGAAAATTTCATTCCAGAAGGCATGAAATTCTTTATCTACCTTCCACCTACCATGCCGCTTATCTTTGTTTCAAAGATAAAAATGTTAAACTCAAGATGGATTAAACACTTAGGTGTAAAACCTAAAACCATATAAACCCTAGAAGAAAACCTAGGCAATACCATTCAGGACATAGGCAGGGGCAGACTTTATGACTAAAACAACAAAAGCAATTGTAACAAAAGCCACAATTGACATATGGGATCTAATTAAACTGAAGAGCTTCTGTACAGCAAAAGAAACCATCATCAGAGTGAACAGGCAACCTACAGAATGGAAGAAAAATTTTGCATTCTATCCATCTGACAAAGGGATAATATACAGAATCTACAAGGAACTTAAACAAATTTACAAAAAAAAAAAAAAAACCGTCAAAAAGTGGGTGGAGGATATGAACAGATACTTCTCAAAAGAAGACATTTATGGGCTGGGCGCGGTGGCTCAAGCCTGTAATCCCAGCACTTTGGGAGGCCGAGACGGGCGGATCACGAGGTCAGGAGATCAAGACCATCCTGGCTAACCCGGTGAAACCCCGTCTCTACTAAAAAATACAAAAATCTAGCCGGGCGAGGTGGTGGGCGCCTGTAGTCCCAGCTACTCGGGAGGCTGAGGCAGGAGAATGACGTGTACCCGGGAGGCGGAGCTTGCAGTGAGCTGAGATCCGGCCACTGCACTCCAGCCTGGGCCACAGAGCGAAACTCCGCCTCAAAAAAAAAAAAAAAAAAAAAGAAGACATTTATGTGGCCAGCAAACATGAAAAAAGGCTCATCATCACTGGTCATTAGAGAAATGCAAATCAAAACCACAATGAGATACCATCTCACGCCAGTTAGAATGGCGATTATGGAGAAATAGGAACGCTTTTACACTGTTGGTAGGTGGGTAAATTAGTTCAACCATTTTGGCAGACAGTCTGGCAATTCCTCAAGGATCTAAAACCTGAAATACCATTTGACCCAGCAATCTCATTACTGGATATATACCAGAAGGATTATAAATCATTCTGCTATAAAGACACATGCACATGTATGTTTGTTGTGGCACTATTTACAATAGCAAAGACTGGAAACCAACCCAAATGCCCATCAATGATAAACTGGTTAAAGAAAATGTGGCACATACACACCATGGAATACTATGCAGCCATAAAAAGGCATGCATTCACGTTCTTTGCAGGGACATGGTTGAAGCTGGAAACCATCATTCTCAGCAAACTAACACAGGAACAGGAAATCAAACACTGCATGTTCTCACTCATAAGTAGGAGTTGAACAATGAGAACACATGGACACAGGGAGGGGAACATCACACACCAGGGCCTGTCAGGGGGGTGGGGAGCTAGAGAAGGGATAGGATTAGGAGAAATACCTAATGTAGATGACAGGTTGATGGTTGCAGCAAACCACCATGGTATGTGTATGTAACAAACGTGCATGTTCTGCACATGTATCCCAGAACTTAAAGTATAATTTAAAAAAAAAAAAAAAAAGTCCAAAAAGAGAGCACAGAGTGAAAGAGAATAAAATAATCCAAAAAATTTCTCCAAAATGTACTAAACTGCAAGATTTGAATTTCCATATTCAGTGGACCCAGTGGGTGCCCAACACAATGAACAACAACAACAACAAACTCATCAAAGCGTACTGGAAATGTTAGAACCCCAGGAATAAAAGGACCCCAAAAGTTCTAGAGAAAGAAAAATAGTTCCAAACCAAGGGTCAGAAATCTGAACAGCAGTTGGACCTCTCAGTGTCAACACTGGGAGCTAGTAACTAAAAGGCAAGACAGCAACATCTTCCAATTCTGAGAGAAAACAATGTCTAATGTAGAAATCCTTACCCATCCAAACAACAGTAAAGTAGAAGGTAATACAAGGACAGGCAGACAGGGCTGACCAGAACTGTCACACTGTTCTTTATTTGACCAGGATCTGATG
Source organism: Chlorocebus sabaeus (assembly GCF_047675955.1). Taxonomy (NCBI): domain Eukaryota; kingdom Metazoa; phylum Chordata; class Mammalia; order Primates; family Cercopithecidae; genus Chlorocebus; species Chlorocebus sabaeus. Next base: position 96,852,672 of record NC_132916.1, on the reverse strand, counting down.
GATTAATGCCCTCTTAAAGATGTTAAAAATGTGAAACATCACTCCTGCGTACAAGGTCTCAAAACATTTCCCTACCATACGTGAGGAAGTAAACCAAGAAATAGAAAAACAGGAGTTCCCAGGTAATGGCAAAGGAATATCCCCAGATTCAGGGGACAGGAGGACTAAGGCTTCAGTAAAATGCCTCCAAGAAAAAAATAAAGGAACTCATAGATTACCCAATTAATTTGACCTATTTATTTGAATTTTATAGCTCTTGTCAGAGGGTTTGAAGGACATGTACAGCTAAGAAAGCAAACAAATAAAAATGAAGTGATTATTAACTCCCAGGAGTTCAATGAAGACTAGAAGAAAAGAAATGCGATCATAGTACACTATATTGTTCAGCTGTAAACAATTATAATAATACAAAGACTGACTGTTGATTTAATTTTAAAAGTAAGTTTCTAAGTGATGACTTTAATGGTAGGTGAATGACTGGAGGTGGGAAGGAAGGTTGGATTAAAATCCTAACTCTGTGATTCCTATACCAGTACTCTTTCCAGTTTTTACATTATTTTCATATTATAACCTTAGTGTTTAGAGGAATTTTTTTTTTTTTTTTTTTTTTTTTTTTTTTTGAGATGAAGTCTCACTCTTCTCACCCATGCTGGAGTGCAATGGCGCGATCTTGTCTCACTGCAGCCTCCGTCTCCCAGGTTCAAGTGATTATCCTGCCTCAGCCTCCCGAGTAACTCAGATTACAGGCTCCTGCCACCACACCTGACTAATTTTTGTATTTTTAGTAGACACAGGGTTTCACCATGTTGGCCAGGCTTGTCTCGAACTCCTGGCCTCAGGCAATCCACCTGCCTCTGCCTCCCAAAGTGTTGGGATTACAGGCGTGAGCCACCGTGCCCAGCCTAGAGGAATTTTTTAATCCTGGGAAATAATAGGTATTCAATACTGTATATCAGGTAGAAAAAGTAGTAGTGTAACTTCTCATATAGTTTTCTCCCTCTTCTTTCCCCCTCCTTTTCCTTGCGTGCCTGCTATGTGTTAAGCATTTTCCATATATTATTCCATCCAATCTTTTTTAAATATTTATTTTTATTGTGAAATATTTTATACATATATAGGCAGGAATATATAAGACTCATTCCATTTCAGACATCTGATCAATACAGAATCTTTGAACATTAAGCCAAAATTGTCTCACTAGTAGCCATATGTTAGTGTACTTCTGTAAGAAGAAACAAAACAAGGTAAATACTTCTTCCTTAAAATATATACTTGAAGTTCATTTTAATATTGATGCTACTTTTTTCTTTTCCAGGGTAAGAATCCTGTTTGGCCATTTCTTACGTAACAAACTCTTTCTTTAGTTAGCCAGTTTCATTCTAAACCATCTACAACTACATTGTTCTGCTTATGATTTGGCCAGTCCAAACTAGAGAAAGTTGATTATCTCCCTTATTCTAGAATATTTATTTCTAATAACACATGTAAGACTGAATTAACTTTTTGGCATTTGCTTCACATTGTTCCCTCAATTCAGCTTATAGTCATAATAATTATAACCAATAAAAGTGTCTTTATCATGTGCTACCTTTAAATCGTATTTCTTTCATCTTATACTTTGTTACTGCTATTTCAGTGTGAACTACGGGATTTTACATTTATTTCTATGAAATTTTATCTTAATTTGGTTTACCTATATTTCCAGTCTGTAAAATAGCAGAGAAGTAAAGCTCATAATAAGGAGAAAAATCAGAACAACTCAGGAGTGACACAGATGTTAAAATTAAAAGACATAGTCATTAAAAGTTATTTTGACTGTAACTTGCGTGCTCAAAAATTAAGGAGGGATGTGCAATATATTTAAAAAAAAAAAACTGAATTTCCAGAGATGAAAACTACAGTGTATGAGATAATAAATACACTCAATAGGATTAACAGCAAATTAGACCTTATACAAGACATGCTTAGTGAACCTGAAAATGTAGCAATAAAAACTATCCATAATGAAACACAGAAAAGAAAGACATAAAAATGAGTTAATAAAATATAGGACAACGTCAGATAGCCTATTATACATATAATTGAAGTCCCAATGCAGAGGAAATTGGGGGACAAGAAAAATACTTGGAAAAATTATGACCCAAAAATCTCCAAACGATGAGAATTATAAACCTACAGAGTCAAAAAGTTCAACTAACCGTAAGCACAATAAATTAAAAAAAAAAAAAATGCACCAGTACACATTATAATCACATTGCTCAAAACCAGTGATAAATCTTAAAACAGTCAGAGGAGGGGAAAAAAGACGTATTATCTACAAAGGAACAAAGATAAGACAACAGATTTCTTGTTGAAAACAGTGCAAGCAAGGAGACAGTTGTGCCACATCTTTAAACGACTAAAAGGTTGTGTGTGTGTGTGTGTGTGTGTGTGTATATATATATATATATATCTCAACCAAGAGTTTCTATTAATGTATCCAGCAAAAGTAGTGCTCAAAAACAAAGACCAATCAAAGACTTTTCCAGTAAGCTGAAAGAATTCATTACCTGTAGACCTACTCTTTGAGAAATTTAAATGACATCATTTAAGCAGGAAAGAATGATACCAGAAAGAAATAGGAATTTACACTTTGTGGGTTTTACTTAATATAAATCTCTTTAGAAATCTTTGTATTTATATAAAAGATAACTGACTAGACTGGGTGCAGTGGCTCACCTCTGTAATCCCAGCACTTTGGGAGGCCGAGGCAAGTGGATCACCTGACGTCAGGAGTTCACAACCAGCCTGGCCAACATGGTGTAACCCCGTCTCTACTAAAAGTGCAAAAATTAGCCAGGCATGGTGGCTCACACCTGTAGTCCCAGGTACTCGGGAGGCTGAGGCAGGAGAATCGCTCGAACCCAGGAGGCGGAGGTTGCAGTGAGCCAAGATCACATCACTGCACTCCAGCCTGGGCAACAGAGCAAGACTCTGTCTCAAAAAAAAAAAAAAAAAAAATGACTAAATAAATGATAATGATAAACTATGGGGATTATAACATATGTAAAAATAAAATATATAACAATAGCACAAAGGTCAGGAAGGGAAGAACAGAAGTACAATGTTATAAAGGTGTATGTGAAATGGTATTCTATCTCTTGACGGTAGATTGTAATAACTTAAAAATGTATTCTGTAAATCCAAAGCAAACACTAAAATAATGGAGTTACAGCTAATAAGTCAATGAAAGCTATGAAATAATATAATAAAAATATCAAAAAGAAAACAGAAAATGAGTAAAAGTGAAATAACAAGACCACAGGTTTATATTTAACCATATCAATAATCACATTAAATGTAAATGGTCCACATACCTTCATTAAAATACAGATATTTTAAGTTGTATTTAAAAAGTTAACTCCACTTACATGCTGCCTGAGAGAAGTGTACTTTAAATATGAAGACATGTATCGGTTAAAAGTAATGGGATGGAGAAAGATATGTCATGCTAACATAAATGAAAAGAAAGCTGGGGTGGCTATAGTAATCAAAGTAGATTTCAGAGCAAAGACTTTCAAAGATAAAGACGGTCATTTCATAACGGTAAAAGTCAATCAAGAGGACATACAGCACTAAATATTTATACATATAATAAAGCTTCAAAATACTTAAGGCAAAAATGATAGAACTACAAAGAAATAAGTCTACAGTTTTTGTAGATTTCAATACCCCCCCTTTTCAAGTTGATAAAACCATAGACAGAAAATCAGTAAGAATATATCAGATTTGAATCACACTGTCAACCAGTTTGACCTGCTTGACATATATAGAACACTACAAAAACAGCAGCCTACACATTTCTTTCAAGTGCACATTGAACATTTGCCGACATAGACCATATTCTGTGTCATATACAAGTATTTGGCCAGGCACAGTGGCTCACACCTGTAATCCCAGCAGTTTGGGAGGCCGAGGTGGGCAGATCACCTGAGGTCAAGACCAGCCTGGCCAACATGGTGAAAACCCATCTCTACAGAAATACAAAAATTAGCTGGGCATGGTGATGCACACCTGTAATCCCAGCTACTCGGGAAGCTAAGACAGGAGAATCACTTGAACCCGGGAGGTAGAGGTTGCAGTGAGCCGAGATCATGCCATGGCATTGCACTCCAGCCTGGGCAACTGAGCGAGACTGCGTCTCAAAAAAAAAAAAAAGGATTTGAATCGTACAAAGTTCACTGACCACAGTGTAATTAAATTAAAAACCACTAATAGAAGGGTCTCAGGAAAATCCCCCAAATATGCTGAATTTTAAAAACATACTTTTCAGTAACCCATGTGTCAAAAAAGAAGTTGAAAAGGAAACTAGAAAGTGTGTAAGGAAGAAATCATGCCAATTCTTTACAAATTCTTCCAGAAAAACTGAAAAGGAAGAAATATTTCCTAGCTCATTCTTTGAGGTCAGAAGATAACCAGAAAAATACCACTACAAGCAAAGAAAATTACAGACCACTATCCATCATAAACATATGCAAAAATCATAAACTAAATTTTAGCCAAATTTAATGATTTATACACATACATGCATACACACTGCACACACACACGTATCCTTTACATGCAGGTATAAAGAATAATATTAATACATAATGACCAAGTGTTGTGTATCAAGTTGGTTAACATTGAGAAATTGGTCAATCTAATTCACTATATTAACAAACTGAAAAAAATCACCTGATCTTCTCAATAGATACAGAAGAAGCACTTAACAAAATCTATTATTTATTCCTAGTAAAAATTATCAGTAAAATAAGAACAGTAGAGATTTTCCTCAAACTGATAAGAGGAATCCATGAAAACCTACAGCTGTCATACTTAATGGTGAAACACAGAATGCTTTGTGCCTGCAATCAGGTACAAGACAAAGATGTCTTCGTTCATGTCTTCTTTCACCATTGTGCTTGAAAAAGAATGAAAGACATCCAGAGTGGAAAGGAAGAAGTAAAACTATCTTAATTCATGGACAACATGACCATTTTTGTAGAAAATCTGACAGAATCTACAAAAAAGCTATTAGAACTAGTAAACATCAAAAAACTTAAAATACATAGGGATAAATCTGTTATAAAGATGTGAAAGACCTGTATGCTAAACACTGCAAAGCATTGCTGAGAGAAATTAAAGAGGACCTAAATTAGTGGAGAAACATTTCTTGTTCGGGGTTTGGAAGATTCACTATTCCAGATATCAGTTCTCCCTAAATTAATCTATACAATCCTAATGAAAATCTCAGCCAGCCTTTCAAAAAATAGAAATTGACAAAAACTGATTACAAAATATATTTGGAAATACAAAGGATCTAGAACTACTTTGAAAAAGCAGCATCTTTATTTATAATAGCCCCAAACTGGAAGCAACCTAAATGGAAAAAAAAAAAAAAAAAAAAAAAAAACCTGTGATTAGATCATATAACGAATACTATTCAGCATAAAAGGAACAAAAACTATTATGCAACCATGTGGATGAATTGCAAATATGCTAAATGAAAGAAGTAGTCTCAAAGATTACATACTGTATGCTTCCATGTATATGACATTCTGAAAAAGGCAAATCTTGGACAGTGGAGAATGTATCAGTAGTTGCCAGGGTTTAGGAACTGGGGAAGGAACTGATAAAGGATTTACTCGAGATAATTTTTAGGGGTGTTGGAACAGGTCTAAATTTTTGTTATGGTGGTTACAAAGTGCTATCCCTTTTTCAAAAGTAATAGAATTCACTAGGTATGGTGGCATGTTCCTGTAGTCCAGCTACTCAGGGGGCTGAGGCAGGAGGATCATCCGAACCCGGGGGTTGAGGTTGCAGTGAGCGCATGATCACACCACTGCACTCCAGCCAGGAAAACAGAAAGAGACCCTGTCTTTAAAAAAAAAAAAAAAAATATATATATATATATATATATATATGATTAAAGACAGATGTTCTGCATTGTATAAGGTGAGGTTATCTTATATCTGTCTTTGCTACTCCAGCTTATTCTCTAATATCTGTACTTTTTGTTTTGCATATTGAGATTGTGTAAGAGTTCTTTAGAACAAAAGGTTTAGGCTGGGTGTGGTGGCTTATGCCTACAACCACTGAGGTGGGAGGATTGCTTGAGGCCAGGAGTTTGAGACCAGCTTGGGGAACATAGTGAGACTCCACCTCTACAAAAAAAAGGTTTTTAATTAGCTGGGCATGGTGGTGCATGCCTGTAGCCCTTCCTACTTGGAAGTCTGAGGTAGGAGGATCGCTTGAACCCAGGAGTTTGAGGCTGCAGTGAGCTATGATTGTGCCAGTGCACTCCAGCCTGGGCAACGTAGCAAGATCTTGTCTCTCTTTAAAAAAAAAAAAAAAAAAAAAGGCAAGGTTTAGTTCTCTTCATTGAAGAGTTTACAGACCAGTTTTAAAGTATTGCCAAATATAAGGACTGCTTCACATATTTAAAGGCAGAAGACAGAGTGAAATACATTAGCTTCCACGTATGGATATGAACAGAACTATTGGAAGAAGAAACATTTCTCAATGACAGCAGTGAAGTATGACATAATTACTACTAATCAGGAAGCTAAGGGCATTGACCAGACAAAGGAATCATGTCTAGTTATCAGGATTAAAATTTAGCCAAGTAGTAAGATTTAAAGGAAACTCCTCCAATTTCATTTAAAAATCCCTGGTTTAAAATATAAATTTTTTAATGTTCAAGACAATATTAATTAAATTTGAAAATTCAAAAGCAAAAATCTTAAAGAACAAAATAATTTAGTTACAAGTATCAAATAGGCTTTTAAAAATCTGTTACATACTATATAATGACCTCATCATCTGGCTATACTTTTTTACTTAGATGTAGAGAAAATCTTGAAACAGTACATCAGACATGAAAATAATATCGTGTCATTTCATTTACAGGTCTGCATTACATTTACTGAATTTGGAAAAATGCAAAATATTTGTAACTTTCTTGTTGAAAAGCTAGATAGCTCTGTTGTCATCAGCCCACCCCAGTTCTATCATACTCCAGGTTCTGTTGAGAATCTTCGGTAAGTTTAAGCACATCTTTAACTAAGATATTCTTTAAACAAAACTATCCAGTGCTACATTTCATTGAGTGTCATATTAATAATCTCTCCATTTAATTCCTAAGACGGCAAGCCTGTCTTGTTGCTGTTGAGAATGCATGGCGCAAAGCTCAAGAAGTCTGTAACCTTGTTGGCCAAACCTTAGGAAAACCTTTACTAATCAAAGAAGAAGAAACAAAAGAATGGGAAGGCCAAATAGATGATCACCAGTCATCCAGACTCTCAAGTTCGTTAACTGTACAACAAAAAATCAAAAGTGCAACAATACATGCTGCTTCAAAAGTATTTATAACTTTTGAGATAAAGGGGAAAGAGAAGAGAAAAAAGCACCTTTGAAATTCCAACCAAATTATTATTGTACTTGTATCTTTTTACCTATTTTTATACTTTTTATAATGTTTGCTTTTGTCCTGAATATATATATATATTGTATAGGAGATAAGCTATTTCTTTCCAAAATCTATAAATCTTTGAATATAGTCCCACAGAATAGTTACGTTCACTTTCTATTTTTAAAAGACTACTCTGAAAAACACTCTTGGGAAATAAATGTATTATGTACATACTTATATACTGACAGTTCATACAAGCACATGTGTAATATTTCTATTATGAGGACAAATATTGACCCTTGCATTTGATAATTTTTAAAGATATTTAAGCTAACATTTTCTCAGCCACATTTTTATATAAAACCAAATTTTATGTAAAAACTAGGCTTCAATAAGTTAAGCTTTTTAAATTGTAAGACAAAATTTTTATGTAAAAGAATTCTTATATCCCATCAAACCTAATAATTTTCCACAACTAAAAATGAGTATAAATACATAATTTTAAGTGTATCCTGTCAGGTCTGATATTTGATTTTACTTTACTTAGAAGCTAAGTAGTTACTCTGTTACTTTTTCATGGATGCTAACAGAAGACATGAGATTCCTGGACAGAAACAAAGGACTGTTACTGAGGACTGCACAACAAGGAGTATAAGCATCAGCACATTCTCATTGCTTCCCTTGTCCCAGGTCCCGTGGGGGCAAAATGATATGGCCATACGCAATATGGCTACATATACAGTGGGCTTTAGTTGTAGGTAAAGAATACTGAGCTTGGAGGGTTCACTGCTTTTTATCCATGAACAGATGGAAACCTGCTCTTTGCCTTATCCCTTACAGATGCTCACTCAAAACTCAATACTGAGAAATGGCCCAGGTATAGAACAGTCAAGGTCTTGCATGGTAGCCACACCCAGGAATATGTGTAGGAAGGTGAAGTCTATTGAGGACTATCTCACATCTAACAGTTTCTTTACTAGGACCAGAGACCATTTGATGCAGACAATAACCCCAACCTTAACAACTTCACAACATAAATAGAAATAGTGATAGATAATTCATAGCTTTTTACAAAAGAATAATGAAGTATAATGGGAAAATGTTTTGATGCCAAAAATAAAAGAGTTAATATTTGAATCAGACTCCAACAGGACTCCTTAGAACGATAAAAATACAAAGCAAATGATACGTGTAATTTAAAATTTCCTAATACACACATTTTTTATTTTTCTTTTTTGAGATGGAGTCTTGCTCTGTCGCCCAAGCTAGAGTGCAGTGGTATGATCTCGGCTCACTGCAACCGCCGCCATCCTAGTTCAAGGGATTCTCCTGCCTCAACCTCCTGAGTAGCTGGGATTACAGGCATATGCCACCATGCCTGGCTAATTTTTGTATTCTTAGTAGAGATGGGGTTTCACCATGTTGACCAGGCTGGTCTTGAACTCTTCACCTTGTGATCCACCCGCCTCAGCCTCCCAAAGTACTGGGATTACAGGCATGAGCCACCGCACCTGGCCCTGTACACACATTTTTAAAAATAAAATTTTAAAAAAGAAAGGGTTGAAACTAATTTTAATAAGATTTTATTTAACCAAATATAGCAAAAATATTATTTCAGCATGTAATCAGTATTTTTTTAATTAGTGAGATATTTATGTTTTATCTTGGCTTCAAAATGCAGTGTATTTTTTTACATTATAGCACATCTCAATTCAGATGCTAAATTTTCATCAGAAATATTTGATCCATATTTAAATTTCCTAAAATGTACAGTTGAGAAAAAGAGATTCACATACCCAGGTTGTTCTAGCATGCCTAAAAAATCTTGTAACTGGATCAAGTATCAGTTTTTAAATTAGTTAAAATTAAATAAAATTTAAAATTTAGTTCCTCAGTCACACTAGCCATATTTCAAGTACTTGAAAGCCACAAATGGCTTGTGACTACCTTGCTGGACAGAGCAAGGTCAAACACTGAGATAATAATGATTCTTAAGGCCATTTGAAAGTTGACAGCAAGTATGTGTTACTGCTGTTGAATTACATGTTATCTACAGGCAATCATAAGCCATATCTGTTGGGCAGCATAGGCTTTCCATTCTCTATACATCTAGGTCATAGCGTTTTTCTGTTGATAAATCTGGATGTTTATATACCAACATTACTTTCTTACAACATATTCCAGTATACAGTGTCCATCTTCACCTACTTTTTAAAGTGGTCCTGAAACAATTTTATTCATCTTATTGGAGTGTTGCTGTAGGGGAAGAGTAGAAACTAAGAAGAGTTTGAGTCCAACACCATTATATTCAAACTGGAGTTGTAAGCTCCTTAAAAATGGGGATCTTGTCTGTCTTGTTCACAGTTGTGTTCCCAGCCCCAGAGGTAGTCTCAAAGCCAATACCAAGTATGCTCTCAAATATTTGCTGGGAAAATTTACTAGCTGGATAAAAGACAAGTTACTTTAATCTCTTTAATCTTCCTTTTTCCTTACAAATGAAAGAGACAAATAATACTTACCTTGCAACGTCATTATAAGAATTAAAGTTGATAAATACATGATCATGAGAACAATGGCTAGCACATAGCAGTCACTCTGAAAGTAGTAGCCAGTATATCAACCGCATTGTTTGATTATTGTCGGCTCAATTAAAAGTTGGCTTTTCCAAATCCTCCATTTGGAAGAATTTTTAAATAGCCATATTAAAAATAAAGTTATCATAAAACCAGTGTAACATATGTTGAATTTTTATTACCAAAAGTTACTATCCAGTTGTACAGAAAAGTAGAATGAGACTGTGCGTCAAGAAAAAAATTGTTCATTCTCAATAAAAATTTAATCACATGGGTAGTTTTTTTTTTTAGCTATGGGTTCGTGCTATATTTGGTTTCATCATATTTGATAAAGAAGCTTTCGACTTAGCATGAAATACCTAAAGACAATTTTTTTTAAGTTAGCAGGCACTTTTTAGAATTTCCAGGAACTTTTAAAGATGTTGCTTCTGAAAAAAAAAAAAAAATCATGTAACGTATACAATCCTACATCTTTCTATAGAAGATCTTAGGGAAGAAATCCTTCAAAGATTGGAAAGACTTATGTGTAGTATTCTGTATACTAAAGGGTATCAAATTTAGTTGTCAGTTGATAGCAATTTAATTTCTTGATATGTGGCATACACTGGATTCTTATGATGAATTACTTAGGGGGACCTGTGCCACAAAGCCTACTAGAATAAACCTATCCTAAACTTAATCCTGTTAGAATTTCCTTCTTTTGAACTCCCTTAAAAAAAAAAATCTTTCCAGAAAGTGGAAAGTTATAATTTCTATTTTCCAAAAGACAAAATAAAATTCTAAATAGGGTATTTGAAACAGACCCACTATATTCTAAACTCCTTTTTAAAAGGAAATGCTATTAAAATAAGATTTCATATATTACTGATAATTCATAATGAATTTTAGGATTCCATTCAGTTACATACTAAAAATTACTTTTTTTATAGTAGCAATGTACTTTTAGCAGTATTCTTATTTGACAGTCAGTTTGAGTTCAATGTAAACAAATAGGACTTAGAAAAATAATTTGTAACTCAAGATGCTGTACCTCATATCCTATAATTATTGTTTTGTAATTTTCCTTCTCAGGAATGTGGGCTAGGGATATCTCAATTCTGTCAGATTTGTTGATAAGAATGTAATAGTGAGGAGTTCTTATAGCCTACTAAAATAAATGCATGAATTATGAGATCAAATGTGGGAGTTAATATATGATTATCTGCATTCCGAAATGAAAGCAAATTCTTTATTTATTCCAACCAAAAAAGACCTATATAAATTAGTTTGAGCTAACATTTAGACATTTACTATTAACATGTATGGTATTTGCAACCAAATCACTGAGTTTGTTGTTGTCGTCGTTGTTGTTTGCGACTGTTGCTCTGTCACCCAGGATGGAGTGCAAGTAGCTCAATCATAGCTTACTGCAGCCTCAAATCTCCTGGGCTCAAGAAATCCTCTCACCTCAGCTTTTTAAGTAGCTGAAACATCAGTTGCACACCACCAGGCCTGGCTAATTTTTTATTAGCGATAAGGTCTTGCTATGTTGCGCAGGCTGGTCTCAAACTCCTGGCTTCAAACAATCCTGCCTCAGCTTCCCAAAGTGCTGGACTACAGGCATGAGCCACTGCACCCAGCCCCAAATAGCTTCTATTCATAGCCTAGTGTGGCCTAAATTTATTTAAAATGCCCGGGTAGGCCAGGCACGTTGACTCATGCCTGTAATCCCAGCACTTTGGGAGGCCGAGATAGGCAGATCACTTGAGGTCAGGAGTTCAAGACCAACCTGGCCAACATAGTAAAACCCCGTCTCTACTAAAAATACAAAAATTAGTTGGGCGTGGTGGCGTGTGCCTGTAATCTCAGCTACTCGGGAGGCTGAAGCAGGAGAAACGCTTCAGCCTGGGAGGTGGGGCTTACAGTGAGCCAAGATCATGCCACTGCACTTCAGCCTAGGTGAGAGAGCAAGACTCCATCTACATACATACATACATACATACATTAAATGCCCGGTATCTTACAAGACTAGTTGGCACAGTGGGTAATTCAAATCAGACACTGCTCTTCAAGAGAGGTAATATTAATAGAAATCTTTCAGGAAAGGTTGTTTGTACTATTAAACGAATAAAACTCTTATAAACCTGTTTATCAGGAGGATATTTCTGTTTCAGCAATACCTGGAACCCTTCTTCAACATCCCAACCAACAATTACTCCCAGATAGCCATATCACCTGTGAATTATCATGAATCCCATGTCAAATGAACAAATACTGGCTCTGGACTCTGAATGTAAGTTGGTTAATTATAAGAGTGAAAAAAAAAAGACTAAGAAAAACCATACTGTGTTATTTGCTACATAGGGTTTAAGCTTTATTAGAAGGCCAGGCATGGTGGCTTACACGTGTAATGCCAACACTTTGGGAGGCCGAGGCAAGTGGATCACTTGAGGCCAAGAGTTTGAGACCAGCCTGGACAATGTGGCAAAACCCCATCTCTACTGAAAAAAAAAAAAAAATTAGCTGGGTGTGGTGGCACATGCCTGTAATCCCAGCTACTTGGGAGGTTGAGACATGAGAATCACTTGAACCCGGGAGACAGAGGTTACAGTGAGCCAAGATCATGCCACTGCACTCCAGCTTGGGCGACAGTACAAGACTGTGGCAAAAAAAAAGAAAAAAGAAAAAGATTTATTAGGGTTGTGTATGCTCAGTATAATTAACAAGACAATATTAGTGAACCAAAAACTAAGAATAATTTACACACTAAGAAACGAAAAGCCCAGGTGGCAGGTGAAAGTTCTAATCTAAAATGATCCTGAAATAAGTTACTGATCCCTGAATTTAATAAAAAAAAAACCTCCCAAATGCCATGTTGCTTACCACGTGATAGGCAGGGGTCAGGCAGTGACAGTATGTGTGGGAGTGTATGTCCATTTTTCAGAATAAGATACTTTTTCAGTGTCTTTCAAAAATAAAGATTCTGTCACCTATCCTCCTTTTTTTCAAGGAACAATTTTGGGCAAAGAGTAAAAAACAGACACATAGTTTCAGTGCTTCAGATGGACATCAGTTTTGCACTGATCACATTAATTATGCCCTAATGATTTTTTATCTTCCCCTTCACAACACTATGAACTCCTCAAGAGTAGGGCTATGCCTGAAACAGTTATTTTCCCCGCGTTTGGGTAATAAGGAGGGAAAAGCTGGCTGTAAGGTATCCTGCTTCATTCTCAAATAAGACAGATACTGTTTATGGCAAAGTACCTGAACATTGGTACACATGGAAGCAGGGATGGGAAATGCAGGATATATATTCAAACTGTGTTTGCACGTTTTGCAGTCCAATAAGCATGCTTTTATTTCTCCAGAGCTTAGCTTTCTCAAAAAGTAGTTTGTGGCTATGCGACAACATACATTCTGTTGTGTAAACAAGCCTCTTAAATCATTTCAGAACCTATGTTCATTTCAAGCTAATTGGATCAGCTATAAGTGTGTATCTTTGCCCTTTACCTCCTATTGCCACTGAGGGTGATTACCACTTAAGCCACACATTCCTTACCAGAAGGCCATAACTTACTGTCCAGAGAAAGTTGCTTTTGAAATTCTGACAGCAGCCACTATAAAATTACATCTAATAAATTCAGTAAACTTACAACTTTTAATAAACAGATGCTTAAATTGAATTCGTTCCCATGGGCATTTACTTCCAAAGCATATTTTAGAAAATCATATTTGTACTTGATAGCAATAGTAAATGTATAGCACATACAAAAAGGTAATGCTTTGTTCTTCCATTGAATCAGTCATATATATTATAATTTCACTTTAAAAGAATTAGTATAACAATTCAGATAAATCAACTCCAGCCCAAGTAACTAAATAGCATCAAAAGAAATTGTTTTTAGTTTGCACTAAATTAATCATGAAAGGTATTACATTCTATAGGGAATAGGAGGTGAAGTATAATTAATTCAAAGTTTAATGTCAACCAAATAAAATACAGAATTATTTTTAATATATCAAATATTTCACTAGCTCAATACGTACAAAGTAAGCATAGATTTCATCTTCATTTTCAATATACCTATTCCTAAAAAGATAAAGATTTAGTGATACAGATTCATGTCATCCACAAAGAAATCAATAGGAATATGCAGCTAAAACTTTTAAAGAGAATTTACTCGCAAACCACAAAAGTCAGCATACATTTGAAGAATGACTATATGGCTTTCATTTTGTAGGAATGTTGAGAATTTACAGTATCGCAAAATATTACTCCTCTGAAGCATTACATTCGTTTTCAAAATATTCAATTATTAAATACTTGAAAAAGAAGGAATAGAGAATTGATCTCTCTAATATGAAATCCAACGCTTTAGAATTGTTTTCTCTAAAAGATTAGACACTTCATTGACCAATGTTAATTAATGATATTTCATATTGTTTGGTGATAACTCTGGAAACATAACACTGCAACAGCCACCTAAATAACTATGAGAATACGTGAAGCTCCGAGTTTTGGACAGATTTCAGCCCTCAGTCGATCACAGTAACCCTGATGACAGGAAAAGTTGAAACATCAGCAATGTCCAAAGAGCCATGCAACTGCTGCTTCTCTGTATGTGAACTAGAATATTCAGAAAGGGACAGAGACATGCAGTTGAAGAAACAACAAATTCCTTGAAAAATAGTGTGGCATGATAGGGCCTATATTACTTCCAGAATATATGGAGGTAATACTTTGAATGCTAACTTTTCAGTCTGCTACTTGTTAGAATTTTTTTTTTTAATTGAGGTTGAATCTCACACTGTTGCCCAGGCTGGAGTGCAGTGGTATGATCTTGGCTCACTGCAACCTCCGCCTCCAGTGTTCAAGTGATTCTCCTGCCTCAGCCTCCTAAGTAGCTGGGACTGCAGGAACATGCTACCACGCCTGGCTAATGTTTTGTATTTTTAGTAGAAGCAGGGTTTCACTGTGTTTGCCAGGCTGGTCTCGATCTCCTGACCTCGTGATCCACACACCTCGACCTCCCAAAGTGCTGGGATTACAGGCGTGAACCACGCGCCCAACCTAGAAATATTATCCATACTTTTTGTACACCCACAGATAAATGCAATGCATCTGTACCTAAGTGATGTCAAGACTGGAAAGAAAAGTAAAAATCTAAAGAATATTTTAAAATGATTGGCAGTATGGGATGTAGTATAGTTGTGATGCTACACTTCCAAGAAACATCACTTATGAAGAAGGGATGAAATTTAAAATTGACTAAAATGGTTGAAATTAATAAAATACATGAGAAATTTGTTAAGTCTTCTAGAAGTAAGTCTAGCTAGAAGTAAGATTTTATATATGCTGGAATAAATTATCCTCAAGTATATAGGAGATTGAATACTCTTTTTTTTTTCTGAGTAACCTAGTTTATTTCGCAGATTTATCGGGAAATAGCAGATGAAACAAAGTGGACAAAGAACAGATTGAGGTCACTTTTTCATTGTCCTCATCTTCTTGCTTCACTTTTCATGAGATAAAGCTAAAAAGTATATATTTTTCAGAAATTACATGCTGTCACCTAAGGTTACTAAGTGACCTCATTTTTCTTCAAAATTGTTTGCCCCCTTTTGCCCATCAGTGATCAGAGCTAGTTTTTGAAAATATTTTAATAAGAGTTTGTGTTTGTCTTAAAGCTAAGTATAATGTGTAAGTATTCAAATCACCAAAATATTTTTGAAAAGTACTGTACTAATCTCAAATAAGTACATGGAGTGTTACAATTTATTGACTCACATTCCTCTACTCCCCACCCCAAGAAAATGATTAGGGAGGATGATTCAGTTACAAATTTCCACTGCAAAAGGAAAATGCATACTGATCTTGGATTAGGTTTTTTTTTTCCCCCCAAATATTTACAAAAGGATTATTATACTAGTGTTTTAGGGGATTTTTATTCCAGGACTTCACCTTTCAACATAAATGGTAAAATGTGCACATGTCATTTTATATATTTTATTTGCCAAAAAAATATTAATTAATCACATTATTTTCTGCCCTGAAATCCCAAAATACTGTCTTAAATGATGGGTAAAAAGATCTCCTCTGAAAGATGGTAGCTATTTTTTCCAGGATGAAAGAAATAAAGTAAGACAATTAGAGTATAGTGCAACCTTTTTATTCTTTGAAGACTCTGAGCAGAATCATTGTCATACCCCTGAGAGATGAAATGCTATATTGATACAGTTGCTAGGAGAACACAAAGTTGCAAACTGTCACTACACTATTTGTACACAACTCCACAGTGATGTCTTCCAAGATGCATCTCTAAGCAGTATATGAGGAAAAAAGATGAAAAACAAGTTTACTAACTTTGCTGTGCAAATTATTTTAGAAATATTTACACTTAAAATGCTAGGTGTTTTTCTAATTACTGTGTGAATCTGTCACTGATTTTTATTTTTTGGTACTGGATTGAAAACTAATTAGAAACATTACCATATCATTAGCTTTCTTCCCAGTTATAACTATTTCTATTAAAATAAATTATAAATAGCCATAATTTATTTCCCCTGATTCAAGCAACATATTTTCCATAAAACTTGGGGTCATATAACAGATGTCTTATATTTGTGTGTCCAGATAAAAGCTCACCTGATATTTGTGATGAAAATAAAGAGGAAGCTTCGACTGCAAGAAAAGCTTTCTTCACTAGGAACAGAAGATCTTTTCCCGAGGAGGGGAAGTGAAATTCCAGAGACCCATTAATCCATAGTTTCTGTGTTAAAACTAAAACTTTAGAAGCTGTTACTGAGAATATTTATTTTGTCTGTGTGTTGAATACACACACAAAATGAAAACTTGAGGTAGCCTAATTATATTGGATGTTTTGCTTAGTTGGTAATGAGGTAACACTTGTTTTATTTTTATTTTTTTATTTTATTTATTTATTTATTTATTTATTTGAGACAGAGTCTCACTCTGTCACCTAGGCTGGAGTGCAGTGGTGTGATCTCTGCTCACTGCAACCTCCGCCTCCTGGGTTCAAGTGATTTTTCTGCCTCAGCCTCCCCAGTAGCTGGGACTACAGGTGCATGCCACTAGGCCCAGCTAATTTTTGTGTTTTTGGTATAGACAGGGTTTCACCATACTGGCCAGGCTGGTCTCAAACTCCTGACCTCTTGATCCGCCTGCCTCGGCCTCCCAAAGTGCTGGAATTATAGGCATGAGGCACCGCACCCAGCCTTTTATTTTTTATTTATTTTTTTAAGACAGAGTCTCACTCTGTCACTCAGGCTGGAGTGCTTTGGTGCAATCTTGGCTCACCGCAACCTCTGCCTCCTGGGTTCAAGCGATTCTCCTGCTTCAGCCTCCCGAGTAGCTGGGACTATAGGCACCTGCCACCATGCCTGGATAATTTTTTTTGTATTTTTAGTAGAGAAGGGGTTTCACCATGGTCAGGATGGTCTTGAACTCCTAACCTCGTGATCTGCCCTCCTCAGCATCCCAAAGTGCTGGGATTACAGGTGTGAGCCACCACACCCGGCCATTATTTTTTATCTTTTTAGAGCAGGGTCACACTCTGTTGCCCAGGCTGAAATGCAGTGGTGCCATCATAGCTCACTGTAACCTTGAACACCAGACTCAAGTGATCTTCCTATCTCAGCCTCCTGAGTAGCTAAGACTACAGGTGTGCACCAACACACCTGGCTAATTTTCCTGTTTTTAGTAGAGACGAGGTCTCACTATGTTGCCCAGGCTGGTCTCGAACTCCTGGCCTCAGCTTATCCTCCCACCGTGGCCTCCCAAAGTGCTAGGATTACAGGTGTAAGCCACCAGACCCAGCCAAAATGGCACTCATTGGTCATTGTTCAGTACGTGCCTACATATTGCTAGCATGTGCATATCTACCAGAAGAACTTCTGGGTTTAGACACATAATGGGGTGGAAAATCAATGTGCAATATTTTTTTAAGCCACCCTCAGCTGACTCTTCACCAACAGTAGTCTAATTGGTAGAAGATGGTGAGTCATCATCTGCCTTTCAAGTTCTTTCACAACAGCAGGTTTATTTCTTGATGTATGTGCAGTCCTAGAGCTGAAGGAGACTATTAGATAGGATCAACTCTGGGGCCACCTTCTGTCTAATCCCAAACCTCTTCTACAGCATCCTTGATGATTTGTCAGCCAGCCTTTGGCATTAGAACGTTGATCAGAAACTGTGAGGAGTAATAGCATGAAAGACCAGTCTTGGGACTACAGAGAAAATATGAAGTGGTAAGAGGGAAAAGTGTATATTGAGAAGGAAAACTACTGATTTAAGATGGCAAAGCAAGCAAATACAGATGATTCTGACTTACGATAGTTCAATTTATGATTTTTCAACTTTATGGTGGTGCAAAAGCCATACACATTCAGTATATACCTCCACTTATGGCAAGAATATGTCCAGACAAGCCCATTATAAGTTAAAAATATCCTAAGTCAAAAACACACTTCTGACTTAGCAATATTTTCAATTTACATTGAGTTTATCCAGACATAATCTCATGGTAAATCAAGGAGCAGTTGTAACAGATTGGCCTGAAGCTTAGCACAGCCTCCTTCTCTTTACCTGAAATGTAAAGATTTTAACCTAGCTTCTCTCAGCAACTTTCATAAAGTACTTCAACATTGCCCTGAATGAAAACATAATTAAAGAGACATGTATTTGTATGCTCTTTCCACTTCCTGATTCCAAGCCGAAAAGCTGGACTATTTAAGGGCATGACAAATGCAGAATTGCACAACTCTAAATCTGAACAGCACTGCCAGGTCCCCACATTTCACCAGGAGAAGGGCCTTTAAAAAATCGTAATTTGCTCCAGCAACAATAAAAAGTGGTACATAGGCTAAGATGAAGTCCAGATGCAGGGGGAACCTATGGATGACTTTAAGACATATGGGAACCACTTCCAATGTGTGGAGTTTATTTGGATCTTGATTCAGACATGCTAAATCAACAAATATTTATAGCAGGAGACATTTGGAAATTTGAATACTGACCAGATGTTTGATGTTATTTCTTTTCTTTTTTTTTTTTTTTTTTTTTTTTTTTTTTTTTTTTTTTTTGCTCACTCTCAGGAGAATCAATGATGTTATTTCTATATGTTGGATATTTTTCATAATTTTTTAATGGCATCTTTTCATTACAATATTCTGTTTTCCACAAAAATATAGGAAAAGGGTGGAAGGGAAACAATGAAAAAGTTCAGGTGGGTCACAAAGATGGACACAAGGAGTCTGAAAGGCAGGCCTTGACATTTGTCTGAGTAATACTAACGATGACCCTTGGGAGTTTCACGGGAGAGGAGGGTTGCCAGACTGCAATGGAGAGAAACTGGACTTAGTTGCTAGTTAGGATGACGGTGCAAGGTCCATGAGAGGGGATGAGGGAATGCCTGCTTGCGGAGGCGAAAAGGGAAGTGGACGTGGGGCCGGGCAGGGTGGCTGGGAGAGCCTATCAGTTACAGGAAGAAGGAGAAAGAGGATAGTGGTTTCTCCCTGCCTAAAAAACGCGATGGAGTCTCACGAATTTATTGAAAGTCTGTGTGTCCACCACAGTCCAGGGTATTGTGGAATATTCAAGGGAAATACAAATCCAAGAATTATCTCATGAATCAGCATCAGAACATAATCCCCCAAGAGAAACTATTCATGGAAAGCAGTAGACTGATGATAACATTTGAAAAACTGATTTCCTATAGAATCAATAGTTACTGTTTGACGAATTATACAGTGTAGACCTAGGTCGTGCGATAGCTACAAAATGCCGAAGGAAATGGACTAGGTCGTAACAAGAAAAAGCGCTATCAAGCCCCGGGAGAAGGGAGCATTCTCGGCGCGGAGGGCGGAGCCTTTTCTCGAGTGGCGGCGGATGACCCGGGCTCCCGCTCCTCATCTCGACGTGGGACGCAGGCGGCGGCCGCAGGGACCGTGGATGCTTGAATAGCCTCTCCCGCCGGCGGGGACGGCCCCGGACAAGCACACCCACCCGACCTCCGCCCTGTCGCAGTTCCGGGGCGTCCTGCGCTGTCGTGGTTGCTGGGTGCGCGCTCCGCCCTGGGACAGCCGCGCACCTCCAGCGGGGGGCGTTAGCACCCCAAGACGCTGCTGCAGGAGTCTGAACCGGTCCTTGGCCTGCTAGCACCGGGTCCTGGACGAAGTCTGCCGCGGTCCACCTGAGCTTCATCTTGTGCCGTGACACCCATGCCTAGGTCTTGACACTTCACTCCTATGCCCGTTATTGCCAAGGGTCGGGATGGCCTTCGTGTCGTCTGCAGCCTTCGCCTTCCTTCTGCTGCCAACAGCTGTAGATTTTACCTCTTTCCCCTAACTTCCTCTCAGGCTCCTACTCCAATTCCTATCGCGACTGCTTGAGACCGGGCCACCTCCCCCGTAAATTACCTGCACCAGTGTCAAAATCAGGTCAAGGCGAATCCATGGCAGAACGCAGTGACCTAACTTAAATGCGACTCTGATTGCGTTCTTCCTAGTTTAGAACTTTTGGTGTCTCCTGATGGTCAAAGGGACCGAGGTCAACCTCCTCTGCCCCTTTCAAGGCACCTCAAGACCCGATCCCTTTATTTTCCCCAGTCTTGACCCTTCTCTCCTGCTCCAGGGGAACGAAACACACTCCCACCTCTGGGATATTACTCATCCCCATTGCCTCAGCAGTTTCTCTGTCTGATGTTTTCACACAGTAAAATAAAATTATCCAGTTTCTCTGGATAATTTACTTGCCTGTAAGTTGAAAACTCCTAACAGCATATCCTGCAGGACTGCCACCTCAGTTCCATTAGATGACCCTTTTGTATCTTACAGCAGTTGCATGTTTCTCTCCAATGTAGTCAAGATCACTACTCTAGCTACTTAGTTACCTATTTATCTCACTTCATTCCCAGTAATTTATTATCTGAGTACTCTGTACCAGGCACTGGGTTAAGTAGAAGTTATGAATACTGTACTTACAACTACCATGTGAAGTAGCTTCTGTTACCCTCATCATTTACAAGTGGGCATATAGAGGTTAAGAGAGTTTAATCTGTCAATCTACATGCCAGGATGCAGAGAACTCAGACAAGCATCCTTGTCGTTGTTGGTTTTTAATAAACCTCCAGGTGATTCTGTGCATCCAGGATTGAGAACCACTGCTCCAGCCTATGAGCTCCTTCATGACAAAGGGCCATGTATTTTGTCTCTGTATCTAGTACAGTGACTGGGACATAGCAGGTGTTCACTAAGTGTGAAATATATGGGAGTTTTGTTTTGTTTTGTTTTGTTTGTTTTTTGTTTTTTGTTTTTTGTTTTTTTTTTTTGAGACGGAGTCTCACTCTGTCGCCCAGGCTGGAGTGCAGTGGCCGGATCTCAGCTCACTGCAAGCTCCGCCTCCCGGGTTTACACCATTCTCCTGCCTCAGCCTCCCGAGTAGCTGGGGCTACAGGCGCCCGCCACCTCGCCTGGCTAGTTTTTTGTATTTTTTTTAGTAGAGACGGGGTTTCACCGTGTGAGCCTGGATGGTCGCGATCTCCTGACCTCGTGATCCGCCCGTCTAAGCCTCCCAAAGTGCTGGGATTACAGGCTTGAGCCACCGCGCTCTCCACCACTCTAGAGGGCAGGCCATACAGGAATCATACTTGCCTTTTTTAGATATGCAAAGAGATCCAGAAAATTGCCTTGGCAATTCATAAATGGCAATGCCATGATTGAAGACCAGGGACATGTGACTGGTCATGCTTTTTTCACTGTTGTAGTTTTTTTCTGGGACAACTTCCCAGAAGAGGATTTCCTTTTTATTTTTTCCTGGAAAAGTTTGGTGATAAGAGATTCATTTTTACATCTGATCAGATTTAGACCCTCTATAGTGCCAGAATAGAGAGCAAAGAGGCGCAAGAGTAGGTTCTGCTGACAAAAGAAAGTGGAAGGGGTAGCAAACCCACTTCACAACATCATTATTTTGATGTATAGCATCAAAAAAATTGCTTGAGTTTCTGTAGCAATTACTATATAAGTGCAATAATGTATCCTGAAGTCATTCCAGGCCATCTGGAATATTATTACCCATGGTACCAAGCCACCAGCTGGAGAGTTTTAAGTAACATGATCAGAATTGGATTTGCTGTATAAACACATAAATGTGTATACACACATACACACCACCACCACCACCAGCAACAGTGCAGGGAGTGAGTTGCAGTGATACAAAGGAACTACAGGAAATGTTGTCGATAACAGGTTTGTTCCTAATAGCAAAAGGTGGAAACAACAACCATGTCTTCTGGCAACAGAATGGTTAGATTGTGATGTTTTCACATAATAAATATTACATAGCAATAAAAATGAATGAATTTTACCTTATGTAAAAACATGAATGAATCTTGGAAATATTACAGAATTATTGTCGTATGAAAAGACAAAGAATATGCCACCAGAAATGTGGAAGAAAATATATTAGCACCCAGGCTCTTGATTTGTTGAGGAGAAATGTACTATCCATATTTACACTTATATACAATATCTGCAATTTATTAAATTTATTACATAAATATTTGAATGTTTATAATTCATAAGGAATCTATAAGCATATATATGTGGGTGTGTATGTGTGTCTGTGTCATGGTCTAAAATGGACTGCAAAATCATGATTGATTCCAAAAAAGTACAAGTCAAGGCCGGGCATGGTGGCTCATGCCTGTAATCCCAGTACTTTGGGAGGCCAAGGCAGGCAGATCATGAGGTCAGGAGATGGAGACTATCCTGGCTAACATGGTGAAACCCTATCTCTACTAAAAATAAAAAAAAAAATTAGCCAGGCGTGGTGGCATGCACCTGTAGTCTCAGCTACTTGGGAGGCTGAGGCAGGAGAATTGCTTGAACCCTGGAGGCCAAAGTTGCGGTGAGACGAGATTGCACCACTGCACTCGAGCTGGGTGACAGAGCAAGACTCTCTCTAAAAAAAAAAAAAAAAAAAAAAAAAAAAGTACAAGTCATTACTGAGGCCAGGTGCAGTGGCTCACGTCTGTAATCCCAGCGCTTTGGGAGGCCGAAACAGGTGGATTACTTGAGGTCAGGAGTTCAAAACCAGACTGGCCAATGCGGTGAAACCCCATCTGTACTAAAAATACAAAAACTACCTGGGCGTAGTGGTGCACACCTGTAATCCCAGCTACTTGGGTGGCGGAGGCACAAGAATCGCCTGAACCCAGGAGGCAGAGGTTGCAGTGAGCCAAGATTACACCACTGTACTCCAGCCTAGGTGATAGAGCAAGACTCTGTCTCAAAAAAAAAAAAAAAAAAAAACCAAAGTCATTGCTGAGATGACTGCATCTTTAAAATACAGTTTAGACTGAAAAGTGATGAGTGTGAACTAATTAATGGCTATTTAAAGTGAAACCTCTACTTTTTTCACTCCAGGAATATTTCAACTATTTATATCAAAGTAGAAAATGGGCATTTGTTAGAATTCTTGGAAAAATACTGATATTGAGTAAAATAAAATAGTGAGCAGCAAATAGGAAGTGAACAGATGATATATTCTTATGCTTTTGACATTTGCTAGCTGCTTCTTAGTAACCACATATGACAGAATATAGAATCTATGTTTGTAATCATCACAACATTATACTAAGCTAAAATGCGTGAGTCATTTGAAGTGTTCCAAAATATGAAGTCATATGAAATGTTCCAAAATGTTACAAACTTCACTTGTAATATCGATCATTTTAACCATTCCACTAAATTAAAAGAAGCTTGCTTTAATTGATGATTAGCACATTAATTAATTAACTCACTCCTAGGTAATCTTAAACTTGCAAAGGTACATTGAAAAAAAATCTTAAAACTGGAGAAAAGAGTGTTTCTTAATTTGCCTTTCAACTGACAAGAATTATGAAAAGGTTACCCCAAAGATTAACTTTCTAAAACCTCTTGCCTGAAAATGAATCTTAATTTTGAAGATATGCCATTATCTGAGTTTTGGTATCACAATATTCAGCACATTAAAATGATTTGTATAGTACCTTCATGTTTCTAAAATAAAATGTCTTACTTTTGCATACCAGGGTTATTGGTAGACAGGCATTCAAACTATATGAGGGAAAAAAAAATTGAGTGTTTCCCAAGATGCAAAGCATTATTTACACAGTTGTAATATGACATTTCTGCGTTATGTTCAATGGAGCTGTTTTGTCTAAATTCCATGTCTTCTGTTTTCTTGGTTGATTATCTCTTTCTTATAAAAAACTAATTTAAGGCAATGCTCCTAAACAATTTCACTGCTTCTGTGAAATATGGCATATTTATAATTGCTAGAAAGAGTTCTAATGAATCGTCACTGCCTACAGGTAATGATGGAACAACTCACTTATGAAGTAATTATGACATTTGGCTTAATATGATGAATAAATTTTATCAGTACCAATTAATACTAACAAGTTACAGGTTTTTGGTTTTGTTTTCTTTTTTGTTTTTGTTTTTGTTCTTGTTTTTGTTTTTTGAGACAGAGTCTTGCTCTGTCGCCCAGGCTGGAGTGCAGTTGTGTGATCTTGGCTCACTGCAACCTCCATCTCCCAGGTTCAAGTGATTCTTCTGCCTCAACCTCCCAAGTAGTTGGGATTACAGGTATGTACCACCATGCCTGGCTAATTTTATATTTTTAGTAGAGACGGGGTTTTGCCACGTTGGTCAGGCTGGTCTCAAACGCCTGACCTCAGGTGATCCACCCACCTCGGCTTCCCAAAGTGCTGGGATTACAGGTGTGAGCCACTGCACCTGGCCTAAGTTACAGGTTTTTATAACCTAGGTATTATAGGCAGAAATGTCATCATGCCTCAAATGTGAACTTCTGGCCACATGATATGGATCACTGTATGCTACAATGCATATGATGCATTAAATTATGAGCAAATTGATACAGTGATTCAAAGACTGTGAGTCAGAATTTCTAACAATATAATTCATCAAGAAGTTGGAAAATATGGCAATAATGTAAGCAAAAATGTTGCATAGACCTCATGACTAAAATAAAGCTCAAAACTTTTAGGATGCTAAAGCATGTTATAGTGGCCAAGAAAATGTGCCTCACAGAGTTCCACCTGCAGGAAGTTTATTAGACCAAGGCCTGAGCAGCTGCACTCAGAATTTCGCTGCTCTGTGTGTGCTGTGGATTCACACTTCCCTCAGACTATCCTAGCCAATAATGAGTACACAGGTATACCTAAGTTGGTCCTTACCTGGGAGACAGGGGACTACTGTGATGATCAAATTTGGCCCAAGGACTCCCCAACAGCCTTGCCAAACCTTCCTTAGACTACATAGAAGTCAAGGACACTTCATCCAACCTTACTTCCTTTTCTCCTTCACTTGGGGCTCACAGTGGCATGACAGGCTGGAAGACCTCCCAGCCTTTCCTAGCTCCCTTCCCATTTTATTTTGTAGGCATTTCCTTTATTTTAATCCTTGTGCATTTTATTCCATCTTGGCATCTGCTTTTCGAAGGACATGGACAAAGCCATATGGCCAGATAATAGTGTTAGTAATTCAATTGAAAGTAATATGATCCATGGCAGATTGATGATGTTTTGTTACCAGTGGAGGGTGTCCATGAACAAAGAATTGGACAAACCTCACAAACAAAGCAAGGGAAGAATGAAGCAACAAAAGCAGAGATTTATTGAAAGCAAAAACACACTCCACTGGGTGTGAGTGGCCAGAGCAAGTGGCTCAAGGGCCCAGTTACAGAATTTTCTGGGGTTTAAATACCCTCTAGAGGTTTCCATTGGTTACTTGATGTACCTCCTATGTAGATGAAGAGGCTAAAGTGAAGTTATAAAGTCATTTACTTGGGCTTAGAAGGTTGGGTTTTTTGTTTGTTTGTTTGTTTGTTTAATTTGGTTCTAGAAAGTCTTTAGGTTGTCTGCTCCTACACCCTATTTCTTGCCTCAGTTTTGTTAAATCCTAGATATCAGAAAATGATTATGTGTAGTGCAAGAACATCCTCTTGGTGGTCTGTACACTGGCCTTTTATAATAAGACCCAACCTTAGAGTTGCATTTGGAGTATTATAATCCACACGTAGAAGTCACTCGTCAATCCTGTCAACTAATTTGGCAGTGTGATGGGGGGAGGGAAGTTACTTAATCTATCTGTGTCTTACTTTCTCTAATATAATATGAGAATAATAGTATCTGACTCATAAACTTGTGAAGACTAAATGAACTACTCCATGTAAAGAATGCAGAACAGTGCCTAACACCTAGTGTTTAATTAGTTGTGTTAGTCATTATTGTTACTATCAATGAGTTTGGCACTTGAACATATGTAGTTTGCCAAGACAGCTAGTATAGAAAAATCTATATCTAGGTGAACAAAGAGCTAGAAAAGAAACAGAGTGGTTAGAGAAAAGCCCAGGCAGATCTCCAGACATCAGAGCACTCTACAAAAATACAAAAAAAAAAAAAAAATAGCTGGGCATGGTGGCACACACCTGTAGTCCCAGCTGCTTGGGAGACTGAGGCAGGAGAATTGCTTGAACTCAGGAAGTGAAGGTTGCAGTGAGCCAGGAATGTGTCACTGCACTCCAGCCTGGGCAATAGAGTGAGACTCCATCTCATTAAAAAAAAAAAAAAAAAAAAAAAAAAAATTAGAAGTTCCAGTGTCTTCAGATGAGAAGAAACCAGTGCAAGAATTCTGGCACTGTGAAAAATATGAATGCAGTGATACCGCCAAAGGATGACACCAGCTCTCCAGCAGTGGTTCCTAAACAAAATGGAAACTCAGAAATAACAGATCAAGAATTCAAAACATGGAATTGAAAGGAAGCTCAATGAGATCCAAGACAAGGTTGAAAATAAACACAAAAAATCTTCTAAAGCAATTCAGGAAATGAAGGAGGAGATAAACATTTTAAAAATAAGTCAACTAGAGCTTCTGGAATTGAAAACCTCACTTAAAAAGTTTTAAAATACAATGGAAAGCTTTATCAATAGACTAGACCAAGCAGAAAAGAAAAAATCAGATTTTGAAGACAGGTCTTTCAAATTAGCCAGACAAAAGTAAAGAAAAAATGATTTTTTTAAACTGAACAAAGTCTTTGAGAAGTGTGGAAGAGTATAAAGCAACCAAACCTACAAATTGTTGGGATTCCTGAGAGAGAAAGAGAAAATGTAAACAATGTGGAAAACATATTTCAAGGAATAATTCAAGAAAATGTCTCTAATCTTGATAGAGGTAGACATCCAGATACAAGAAATTCAGAGAACACCTGTGAGATACTACACAAAATGAACATTGCTAAGGCATATAGTCACCAGACTGTCAAACTGAACACTAAAAAAAAAAAAAAAATCTTAAAGGCAGCTAGTGAAAAAGGCCGATATATGCAAAGAGAATTCCATCAGACTGAGAGTAGACGTCTCAGCAGAAAGCAAACACAGCAGGAGACATTGGGTGCCTATTTTCAGCATTCTTAAAGAAAAGAAATTCTAACCAAGAATTTCATATCCTGCCAAACTAAGCTTCATAAGGGAAGGAGAAATAAAATCTTTTCTAGACAAGCAGGTGCTAGGGGAATTCATTATCACTAGGTCAGCCTTACAAGAGATCCTCACAGGAGTTCTAAACATGGAAATGAAAGAATGATAACTGCTACCACAAAACACACTTAAGTACATAGCCCACAATCACACCTAAGTACATAGGCCACACAGTAGAAACTACAAAGCAACTACCTAATAACTTCATGATAGGATCAAAACCTCACATATCTTGCTTGAGCCCAGGTATTTGTTACCAGTCTAGGCAACATAGAGGGACCCCATGTCTAAACAAAATACAAAATTAGCTGGGTATGGTGGCACACACCAGTGGTCCCAGCCACTGGGGAGGCCGAGGTGGAAGGATTGCATGAGCCTGGAAGTTTGAGGCTGCAGTGAGCCATGATCATGCCTCTGCATTCCATCCTGAGTGACAGAGTAAGACCCTGCTCAAAAAAAAATACATTTTTAATATATCGATATTAACCCAGTATATACATATCAATATTAACCCTGAATGCAAATAGTCTAAATGCCCCACTTAAAAGACAGAGACAAGTTGAGTAAAAAAACAAGACCTATCTGCTGTCTTCAAGAGACCCTTCATACATGTAATGACTCTCATAGGCTCAAAGTAAAGAGCTGGAGAAAGATTTATTACTCAAACAGAAAAAAAAAGCAGAGGTCATGATTATTATATCAGATAAAACAGATTTTAAACCAAAAACAGTAAAAAACAAACAAACAACAACAACAACAAAAAAACGGGGGTGGGGGGACAAAGAAAGGTGTTACATAATGATAGGGAGATCAATTCAACAAGAAGACAACTATCTTAAATATATATACACCCAACATTGGAGAACCCAGATTCATAAAAAAAATACTTCTAGACCTATAACAAGACTTAGACAGCCACACAATAATAGTGGGGGACTTCAACACCCTCCTGACAACACTAAACAGATCATTAAGGCAGAAAACTAAAAGAAATTATGGACTTAAATTAGATACTTGACAATTGGATGTAATAAGCACTACAGAATACTCCAGTCATCAACCACAGAATATAGTTCTTCTCATCTGCAAATGAAACATACTCCAAGATTGACAACATACTTGGCCATAAAGCAAGTATCAATAAGTTCCAAAAAATCAAATCATACCAACCGTACTCTATGACCACAGTGGAATAAAAATAGAAATTAATACCAAGAAGATCTCTCAAAGCCACACAATTACAGGGAAATTAAACAACTTGTTCTTAAATGACTTTCAAGTAAATAACAAAATTAAAGCAGAAATTTAAAGTTCTTTAAAATAAAGGAAAACAGAGATACAACATACCAAAATCTCTGAGATGCAGCAAAGGCAGGGTTAAGATAAAGGTTATAGCACTAAAGACCTCAATGAGTTAGAAAGATCCCAAATAAATGATCTGACTCACACCAAGAGGAACTAGAAAAACAAGAACAAACTAGCCCAAAAGTGATCAAAAGAAAAGAAATAACTAAAATCAAAGCAGAACTGAATGAAATTGAGACCCAAAAATCCATAAAGAATCAACAAGACCAAAAGCTGGCTTTTTGAAAGGATAAACAAGATAGATAGACCAGTAGCTAGTTTAACAAAGAAAAAAAAAGAGAGAAAATCCAAAAAAGCACAATTAGAAATTACAAAGTTAGCATTACAACTGACCCTACAGAAATACAAAAGATTATCAGAGACTATTATGAACATCTGTGTACACACAAACTAGAAACTCTAGAGAAAATGGATAAATTCCTGGAAACACAACCTCCCAAGAGTGAATCAAGAAGAAACTGAAACCCTGAATGGGTCAATATCAAGTTCCAAAATTGAAACAGCAGTAAGAAACTTACCAACCAACGAACTCCCCAGACCAGATGAATTCACAGCAAATTCTACCTGATGTGCAAAGTACCAATTCTACTGAAACTATTCCAAAAAAATCAAGTAGGAGGGACTCCTCCCTGACTCATTCTATGTAGACAGGATGACAAAAGCTGGAAATCACATAATGAAAAAAGAAAACTATGGGCCAACATCCCTGATGAACTTAGACACAAAAGTCTTCAACATAATACTATCCAACTGCACCCAGCAGCACATCAAAAAGTTAATTTGGGTGGAGCGTGGTGGCTTATGGCTGAAATCCCAACACTTTCAGCGGCCAAGGTGGGTGGATCACGAGGTCAGGAGATTGTGACCATCCTGGCCAACATGGTGAAATCCTGTCTCTACTAAAAATACAAAAATTAGCTGGGTGTGGTGGTGCATGCCTGTAATCCTAGTTACTCAGGAGGCTGAGGCAGGAGAATGACTTGAACCTGGGAGGCAAAGATTGCAGTCAGCCGAGATCGTGCCACTGCACTCCAGCCTGGCAACAGAGCAAGACTCCATCTCAAATTTTAAAATTTCAAAAATTTGAAAAAAACTATTCTAAACTCATATGGAACCAAAAAAGAGCCAAATAACCAAAGCAATCCTAAGCAAAAAGAACAAATCCAAAGGAATCATATTACCTGACTTCAAACAAGGCTACAGTAACCAAAATAGGATGGTACTGGTACAAAAACAGACACATGGACCAATGCAACAGAATAGAGAACCCAGAAATAATGCCACACACCTACAGCCATCTGTAGCTGGTCTTTGACAAAGATGAAAATAACAAGCAACGGTGAAAGGATTCCTTATTTAATAAATGGTGCTATGATAACAGGCTATCCATATGCAGAAGTCTGAAACCAGGCTCATTCTTTTCACCACATACAAAAATCAACTCAAGATGGATTGAAGACATAAATGTAAAACCTAAAATATAAAAACGCTAGAAGGAAACCTAGGAAATACCATTCTTGAGGTGGGCCAACATCTCAAGTACCATTCTTGAGATGTTAAAGATTTCATGACAAAGACTCCAAAAGCAATTGAAACGAAAATAAAAATTGACAAGTGGGACTTAAAGAGCTTGTGCATAGCAAAAAAAAAAAAAAAAAAAAAAAAAAAAGTGTGTGTGTGTGTGTGTGTATATATATATATTCAGATATATATATATTCAGATTATATATATATCTCAACAGAGTAAACCTACAAAATGGGAGAAAATATTTGCAAACTATGCATCTGACAAAATTCTAATATCTAGAATCTGTAAGGAACCTAAACAAATCCACAGGCAAAAAACCAACAATCTCATTCAAAAAATGACAGAAGACATGAATGTACACTTCTCAAAGACATACACGTGGCCAACAAGCATGTGAAAAAATGCTCAACATTACCAATCATTAGAGGAATGCAAATCAAAATCACAATGAGATACCATCTCACACCAGTAGAATAGTTACTATTAAAAAGTCAAAACACAACAGATTCTGGCAAGGCTGCAGAGAAAAGGAAACGCTTACACACTGCTGCTGGTAGGAATGTAAATTAGTTCAACCCCTATGGAAAGCAATTTGGAGATTTCACAAAGAATTTAAAAACAGAACTACTATTCAATTTACCAATCCCATCACTAGGTATATTCCCAATGGAATATAAATCATTTTGTCATAAAGACATATGCACATATATGTTCATCACAGCAGTATTCATAATATCAAAAAGATGGATTCCACCTAGATGCCGATCACTGGTGGACTGGAAAAAGAAAATGTGATACATATACACCATGGAATACTATGCAGCCATAATAAAGAACAAAATTATGTCCTTTGTAGCAACATGGATGTACCTCAAGACCATTATCCTAAGCAAATTAACACAGGAACAGAAAACCAAATACTGTATATTCTTACTTATAAGTGGAAAATAAACATTCATTAAACATGGGCACAAAGAAGGATTAATAGACACTTGGACCTACTTAAGGGTGGAGGGTGGGAAGAGGGTGAAAATCAAAAACTGCTTAATGTTAGTAACCATCAGTGAAATGCAAATCACAACCACAATGAGATAACATCTCACACCAGTCAGAATGGCTATTACTAAAAAGTCAAAAAACAACAGATTCTGGTGAGGCTGCAAAGAAAAGGGAATGCTTATACACTGTTTGCAGGAATGTAAATTAGTTCAGCCACTGTGGAAAGCAGTTTGGAGATTTTCCAAAGAAGTTAAAACAGAACTACCATTTGATCCAGCAATCCCATTACTGGGTACATATCTGGAAGAAAATCATTCTACTAAAAGACACATGCACTCGTATGTTCGTCACGGCACTATTTGTTTTAGATTTTTTATTTTAATTTTTCTGGGTACATGGTAGATGTATATATTTATGGGATACATGAGATGTTTTGAGACAGACATGAAATGTGTAATAATCACATCATGTAAAATGGGGTATCTGTCTCCTTAAGTATTTATCCTTTGTGTCACAAATTATCCAAGTATGTATATAAAATTTAAGAAATTTTAAAATGTACAATTAAATTATTATTGACTATAGTCACCCTGTTGTGCTATCAAATACTAGGTCTTATTCATTGTTTCAATTTTTTGTACCCCTTAACCATCCCCACCTCCCCAACACCCTCCCACTACATTTCTCAGCCTCTGACAACCATTCTCTACTCCCTGTCTCCATGAATTCAACTGTTTTTATTTTTACATCTGACAAATGAGTAAGAACATGTGATGTCTTTCTGTGCCTGGTTCATTTCTCTTAACATAATGACCTCGGTTCCATCTATGTTGTTGCAAATGACAGGATCTTATTCTTTTGTATGACCAAATAGTACTCCATTGTGTATATGTACCACATTTTGTTATCCATTCATCTGTTGATGGACACTTAGGTTCCTTCCAAATCTTGGCTACTGTGAACAGTGCTACAGCAAACATGGGCGTGCCGGTATCTCTTGGATATACTGATTTCCTTTCTTTTGGGGTGTATACCCAGCAGTGGGATTGCTGGATCATATGGTCGCTCCGTTCTTAGTTTTTTGAGGAACCTCCAATCTGTTCTCCATGGTGGTTGTACTATTCACATTCCCACCAACAGTGTATGCAATTCCCTTTTCTCCATATCCTCGCCAACATTTGTTATTGCCTGTCTTTCGGATAAAAGCCATTTTAACTGGGGTGAGATGATATCCCATTGTAGTTTTGATTTGCATTTCTCTGTTGATCAGAGATATTGAGCACCTTTTCACTTAACGGTGTTTGAACTCCTGGTTATTAATCCCTTGTCAGATGGGTAGTTTACAAATATGTTCTCCCATTCTGTGGGTTGTCTCTTCACTTTGCTGATTGTTTCCTTTGCTGTGCAGTAGCTTTGTAGCTTGATGTGATCCCATTTGTCCATTTTTGCTTTGGTTATCTGTGGTTATGTGTTACTCAAGAAATTTTTGTCCAGAACAATGTCCTGGAAAGTTTCCTTAATGTTTTCTTGTAGTCGTTTCATAGTTTGAGGTCTTAGATTTAAGCCTTTAATGCATTTTGATTTGATTTTTGTATACAGTGAGAGATAAGGGTCTAGTTTCATTCTTCTGCATATGAATATCCAGTTTTCCAGGCACAATTTATTGAAAAGACTGTCTTTTCCCAACTGTATGTTCCTTGCACTTTTATTAAAAATGAGTTCACTGTACATGTGTGGATTTTTTTCTGGGTTCTATATTCTGTGCCATTGGTCTGTGTGTCTGTTTTTATGACAGTACCATGCTACTTTGCTTACTATAGCTCTGTAGTATAATTTGGAGTCAGATAATGTGATTCCTCCAGTTTTGTTCCTTTTATTTATAATAGTTTTGGCTATTCTGGGTCTTTTGTGATGTTATATAAATGTTAGGATGGCTTTTGCTATTTCTGTGAAGAATGTCATTGGTATTTTGATAGCGCTTGTTTTGAATCTGTAGATTCTTTGGGTAGTATGGACATTTTAACAATATTGATTCTTCTAATCTATGAACATGGAATCTTTCCATTTTTGTGTTCTGTTCAATATCTTTCACTAGTGTTTTATAGTGTTCATTATAGAGATCTTCCACTTCTTTGGTTAATCCTGGGTATTAAATTTTATTTGTGGTTATTATAAATGGGATTATTTGTTTTATTTCTTTTTCAGATTGTTCACTGGTGGCATACAGACATGCTACTGATTTTTGTAGGTTGATTTTGTATCCTGCAACTTTACTGAATTTGCTTTTCAGTTCTAATAGTTTTTTGTGTGTGTGTGTAGTCTTCAGGTTTTGCAAATATAAGATGATGTCATCTGCAAACAAGAATAATTTGACTTATTTCTTTCCAATTTGGATGCCCTTTATTTCCTTTCCTTGTCTGATTGCTCTAGCTAGGACTTTCAGTACTATGTTGAATAGCAATGGTGACAGTGTCCTTGTTCTGTTCCAGATCTTTAAGGAAAGGCTTTCAGTTTTTCCCCACTCAGTATGATACTAGCTGTGGGTCTGTCATATATGGCTTTTATTATGTTGAGATATGTTCCTTCTATATCCAGTTTCTTGAGTATTTTTATCATGAAGGGATGTTAAATTTTATCAAATGCTTTTTTGGCATCAATTGAAACGATCATGTGGTTTTTGTCATTCTGTCCTGTATTATGCTGATTGATTTGTACATGTTGACCTATCCTTCCATCCCAGGAACAAATTCCGCTTGGTTGTAATCAATGGTCTTTTTCACTTATTGTTGAATTCAGTTTGCAAGTATTTGTTGAGGATTTTTGCACCAATATTCATCAGAGATATTGGCCTGCAGTTTTCTTTTTTTTGACGTGTTTTTGTCTTGTTTTGGTATTAGGGGAATACTGGCCTCATAGTATGAGTTTAGAAGTATTCCCTCCCCCTGTATTTTTTGGAATAGTTTCAGTATGATTGGTGTTAGTTCTTCTTTAAATGTTTGGTAGAATTCATCAGTGAAGCCATCAGGTCCCAGGCTTTTTTTTTTTTTTTTTTTTTTTTTTTTTTTTTTTTACCGGCAGACTTTTTATTATGGCTTTAATCTCATTACTTGTTATTGGTCTGTTGAAGTTTTGGATTTCTTAATGATCGATCTTGGCAGGTTTTACATCACAGCACTATTAACCATAGCAAAGACATAGAATAAACCTAGGTGCCCATCAAAGGTGGGTTGGATAAATAAAATGTGGTACATACATAACATGGGATACTAAGCAGCCATGAGAAATGAAGTCATGTCATTTGCAGCAACATAGATGCACCTCAAGGCCACTGTCCTAAGTGAATTAATGCAGAAACAGGAAAGCCAAATACCACAGGTTCTCACTTATAAGTAGGAGCTAAACTGGTTACTCATGGATATAACGATGGAAACAGTAGACACTAAGGACTAGTAGATGGGGGAAGGAAGGAGGGTGACAAGCATGGAAAAACTATGGGTACTATGCTTGGTACCTGGATTATAGGATCAATTGTACCCCAAACCTCAGCAGTATACCTGGTTAACAAACTTGCTCATGTACCCTCTGAATCTAAAATAAAAATTGAAATTATATTTTTAAAATGGCTTTTTTTCCTGTATAAGTGTGGAATATAATATAAGCATACATTTAATTTGTTAAATTAAGATTGGGTTTGCTTTCTTAAGAAGAGACAAGTTAGTCTGGGGTACCTAAACTTCTTCTATTGGTCCACTGAACATATAAGCCAACATTACTTTTACATAATATTTGGAGTAGCTAAAAACATAAAACACGTGTTCAAATAAATTGCGTCATAATTCTGACACAGTTTTTTTGTTTTTGTTTTTTGAGACAGCCTCTCCCTCTGTCACTCAGGCTGGAGTGCAGTGGAACTATCTCAGCTCACAGCAGCCTCAACCTCCCGGGCTCAAGCATCCCTCCTACGTGAACTTTCTGAGTAGTTGGGATTAGAGGCATGTGCCACCATGCCCGGCTAATTTTTTGTAGAGACAGGGTTTCACCATAATGCCCAGGTTGGTCTTGAACTCTTGGGCTCAGAGTTCTTGGCCTCCCAGAGTGCCGGGATTACAGGTGGGCATCATCATGCCCAGCCTTGCCAAAGGGTTTTATAAATGTAATTGTTCTATAGCATGTCAGTTTGAACATAATTTCAAAGATCCTCAGGTAACTTAAAATTGAGTACATTTCAGTTATAAGCAACACTGAAATACTGCTCACTGTGAATAATTTTAAGTGTATACACACTTGTTTCTTATATTTGTACACTATGGAGTTGCTGTCTTCAAGTCGTATTTTTAGTAAAAATGTTCATTTTTGCAAATTCGAGGTTTAAAAAAATTGTGCTATGTATATTGAGATTTGCTGTTCTACAAAAATACTTGCATATGATAGTTTTAAATTACCATCCTTTTAGTTTTCTCTGTGAAACTTGTTATTTTCATTAAAATTTGTGATTCATGTAGGTAGCTGACACTAAACTAAGAACAATAGTGACAGAGAAATACAACTGTGTGGCTGGGCACGGTGGCTCACACCTATAACCCCAGCACTTTGGGAGGCCGAGGCGGGCGGATCCCCTGAGGTCAGGAGTTTGAGACCTGGCCAACACGGTGAAACCCTGTCTCTACTAAAAATACAAAAATTAACTGGTTGAGGTGTTGAATGTTTGTAGTCCCAGTTTTTGGGAGGCTGAGGCAGGAGAATCACTTGAACTGGGGAGATGGAGATGGCAGTGAGCTGAGATCGCACCACTGCACTCCAGCCTGGGCAACAGAGGGAGACTCTGTCTCAAAAATAAAAATAAAAATAACAATAAAAAATAATTAAATGGAAAACCAACTATTATTCTCAGGTACGCAATATCCTATCTTAATCAAATGATTAATTTTTCTCTGAAAGCCACTGATTCTGTTTTACCACTTAAGTGGATCTTAAATTTAGAAAAAATGAGATAAAAATTTCAGGATGAGGCTGGACTTAGTGGTTCATGCAAGTAATCCTAGCACTGTGGAAGGTCAAAGTAAGAGGATTGCTTTAGTCCAGGAGTTTGAGACCAGCCTGGGCAACACAGTGAAATTCCTGTCTCTACATTCAATCAATTCATCAATCAATAAATGCCTGGTGAGGTAGTGTCTACCTGTAGTCCCAGCTACTCATGAGGCTGAGGCAGGAGGATTGCTTGAGCCCAGGAGTTCAAGGTTGCAGTGAGCTATGATTTGTGCCACTGCACTCCAGTCTGGGTAAGAGAGAGAAACCCTGTCTCAAAAAACAAGAAAAAGAATTAGGGTATTTTACACTAAAACTATCTTGGAGATTTCCCATAGGTCCCTGGAAAATCATGAACTTTAGTACAGGTATACCTTGGAGATATTGTGGGTTTGATTCCAGACCACCAAAATAAAACAAATATTGCAATAAAGCAAATCACACAAACTTTTTGTTTCCTGGTGCATGTAAAAGTATGTTTATACCATAGTTATTCTGTTACATGTGCAACAGAATTATGTCTTAAAAACAATGTACATACTTTAGTTTAAAAATACTTTATTGCTAGAAAATGCTAATGATCATCTGAGCTTTCAGAAAGTCAGAATCTTTTTCTGGTGGAGGGTCTCGCCCCAATATTGATGCCTGCTGTCTGATCAGGGTGGTGGTTGCTGAAGGTTGGGGTGGCTGTGTCAATTTCTTAAGATAACACTGAAGTATGCTGCATCCATTGGACTCTTACTTTCACAAAAGATTTCTTTGTAGCATGTGATGCTGTTTGATTGCACTTTACTCACAGAACTTTTAAAATTGGACTCAATCCTCTCAAACAGCTGCTGCTTTATTAACTAAGTTTATGTACTATTTACATTCTTTGTTGTCATTTCAACAATGTTCACAGCATCTTCACTAAGAGTAGATTTAATCTTAAGAAAC
Source organism: Chlorocebus sabaeus (assembly GCF_047675955.1). Classification (NCBI taxonomy): domain Eukaryota; kingdom Metazoa; phylum Chordata; class Mammalia; order Primates; family Cercopithecidae; genus Chlorocebus; species Chlorocebus sabaeus. The sequence continues at coordinate 96,815,271 of NC_132916.1, read as the reverse complement.
TTTGCTCACCCATAAGAAGCACCACCACAGCCATTCAAGTTTTATCATGAGATTGCAGCAATTCAGTCACATCTTTAGGCTCCACTTTCCAATTCTAGTTCTCGAGCTATTTCCACGACGTCTGCAGTGACTTCTGCCACTGGATTCTTGAAACCTCGGAATCATCCATGAGGGTTGGAATTAACTTCTTCCAAATTCCTGTTAAAGTTGATATTTTGATTGCCAATGAATCATGAACGTTCTTAATGGCATCTAGAATGGTGAATTCTTTCCAGGTTTTCAATGTACTTTGACCAGATTCCTCAGAGGAATGTCTGGAAGCTATAGCCTCACAACATGTATTTCTTTTCTTTTTTTTGAGACGGAGTTTCACTATTGTTGCCCAGGCTGGAGTGCAATGGCGCACTCTCGGCTCACTGCAACCTCCGCCTCCAGGGTTCAAGCAATTCTCCTGCCTCAGCCTCCTGAGTAGCTGGGATTACAGGCATGCGCCACTAAACCTGGCTAATTTTTGTATTTTTAGTAGAGATGGGGTTTCACCACGTTGGCCAGGCTGGTCTCAAACGCCTGACCTCAGGTGATCCACCCACCTTGGACTCCCAAAGTGCTGGGATTACAGGTATGAGCCACTGTGCCCGGCCTACAACATGTATTTCTTAAATAACAAGACTTGAAAATCAAAATTACTCCTTGATCTGTGAGGTGCAGAACAGATGTTGTGTTAGCAGGCATGAAAGCAACACTAATCACCTTGCACACTGCCATCAGAGTTCTTGGGTGACCAGGTTGTCAACAAGCAGTAGTACTTTCAAAGGTATCTTTTTTTTATTTTCCTGGAAAGGAGGTCTTAACAATGGACTTAAAATATTCAGTAAACCATGCTGTAAACAGATGGGCTGTCACGCAGGCTTTGTTGTTCCATTGATAGAGCACAGTAGGGTAGATTTAATATAATTCTTAAGGGCCCTAGAATTTTTGGAATGGTAAAGAAGCACTGGCTTCATCTTAACACCAGCTGCATTAGCCCCCAATGAGAGCCTGTCCTTTGAAGCTAGGCATTGACTTCTCTCTAGCTATGAAAGTCCTGCATTGGTCCTTCCACCAATATAAGGTTGTTTCATCTGCATTGAAAGTTTGTGTAGATTTTCATCAATAACATTAGTTAAAACATCTGGATAACTTGCTTTTTCATCAGCACCCCCTTGCACTTTTATTACAGAGATGGCTTCTTTCCTTAAACATCATGAACCAGGCTGGACGCGATGGCTTACACCTGTAATCCTAACACTTTGGGAGGCTGAGGCAGGCAGATCACAAGGTCAGGAGTTTGAGACCAGCCTGGCCACCATGGTGAACCCCATCTCTTGTTAAAATACAAAAATTAGCTGGGCATAGTGGCAGGGGCCTGTAATCCCAGCTACGCAGGAGGCTGAGGCAGGAGAATCGCTTGAACCTGGGAGGCGGAGGTTTCAGTCAGCTGAGATCGCAGCATTGCACTCCAGCCGGGGCAACATGAGCAAAACTCTGTCTCAAAAAACAAAACAAAAAGCAAAACAAACAAAAAACAACAACAAAAAACCCATCATGAACTAACCTCTGCTAGCTTCCAATTTTTTTTTTTTTTTGGCAGCTTTCTTACCTCTCACCTTTACAGAATTGAAGAGCTTTAATGGCCTTCTCTGGATTAGGTTTTGGCTTCAGGGGATATTGTGGCTGATTTGATCTTCTATCCAGACCACTGCACCTTTCTCCTTATCAGTCATAAGGTTGCTTTGCTTTCTTATCATTCGTATGTTCACTGAAGTAGCATATTTAACTTCCTTCAATAACTTTTCCTTTGCTTACACAACTTCGCTGTTTGGCACAATAGTTCCAGCTTTCAGCCTCTCTTGGCTTTTGACATGCCTTTTTAACTAAGCTTAATCATAGCTAGTTTTTGATGAAAGTGAGAGACTTCAGACTCTTCTATTCACTTGAACACTTAGAAGCCACGGTAGGGTGACTGACTGGTTTAATTTCAATATCGGTGTATCTCAGGGAATAGAAGGCCCAAAAAGAGGGAGAGAGATGGGGGAATGGCCATTTATTGGAACAGTCAAAACACACAGAACATGTATTAACTATCTTACATGGGTGTGGTTTTTGGCATTTCAAAACAATTACAGTGGTAACATAAATGATTACTGATCACAGATCACCATGAACAGATGGAATGATATTTTAAAAGTTGGAAATATTGCAATTACCAAAATGTGACACATGAAGTTATCACCTGCTGTTGGAAAAAATGGTACTGACAGTCTTGCTGGATGAACGGTTACCAGTTATCTGCAAAGTGCAATAATGCAAAGCACAATAAAATAAAGTGTGCCTGTACTTCTTTTTATTAGTAAACATGTATTTTTAAAGCAATTCACAATTTATAGCAATACAATAGTGTGTTGTGAAAACATTAAAAGTCCTTCTTCTAAGGGTTCAGAAAACCTCACACTTACAACAATAAGGTCATGGCCGCAAGACACAGCTTGTCTGGAAACTACACATTAAATGATGTATTCTATTCAGGGACTAAATATAAAAGCCAAGGTTGAGCCATGAATACAGAGGACAATATACAAATGAGATTATCACCACTCGCTATTTGAACAGAATTAGATCTCACAGATAATTTAATCAACTTTTAAAACTTTACAGATGAGGAAAATGAAGCTCTGAGATATGAGTTTGCTGGGGTTCCTCTACTTCCTGTCAGGAATGAAAGTCAAATTCCCATTTCCCAACTCCAAGCCAGTTCTTTTCATTACACTGTGCTGCCAGTATGTCTAACCAATATGGTAGAAAGGTATTTCATTGAATGATTTCCACCATTCTTTTCCCAAAGACTAATCAGTAAGTGGTAAATGTGTTAAATTTACCACTCATTGATTACAAACACAAAGTACTATATTGCAAATAACAGAGGTTTTGCGCTTTGGTCTTTATTCTTACTTCCATTAAATACTGGGGAATCTTGGGTCATAAAATTGGTATTATTACAAAAGAGAAACGAGTAAAGAGTGGTTGCTGAAAGTTAATTTTTCTTGGCTGGTTCTTCTAAGTATATACTAGGTATTGTTATTAGCAGACTTCAGAAAGAAAAGGTTATCTGGAATTTTTTTTACCTGCCTTCCTCAACTTAGAAATTTATTTTATACTAAATCATTTTAACAAAACATCTTAGGGAGAAATTAACACAAAATTACAAATCACTCCATGTGCTTAATTTGAATTGTTATAGTCTTATGTATTCATCATATCTAATAGTCTTCATGCTAAAATTGGGATTCTTAGTAAGTCAACAAAAATGCATGACAATCTGACACAATTTCTAGGAAAACTGCAATAACTCTATGAACTTAAATACAAGTAAGTGAAATTCCTTCATTCCTTTTTTCCCAGAAATTGCATATTTTTGAGAAAATATTTATGCAAAGTGTTCCACTGAAATGTATCTCTTACGAAAGTATCTGAGTATTGAAGTATTTATCACTCATCGCAGTTAACTTACGGTAAGAAACCAATGAAATTGTTTTATTAAATGTACACATAAAAAAGCATATAAGTTTTTGACCTTCAGTTGTTTTGGAATTAAATTACATTTCGGCACCCAAAAATCTTTTAACTGACAGTTTTCATACTTTGCAAAACACACAGGGCACTGGAAACTCTAATGAACCAGCATTTACATAATGGTAACTGCCATATGACCACTTTGGTAAGCAGCTTGTTGAAATTACGTACTAAGTGCTTTATGTGTTGCCAAAAAAAACTTAAAAAATCAAATAATAAATCATGAGGCTCTACAAAATAGCTTAGAAAAACAAGTTTTCTATTTATTTAAAAATAAGTTTGTAGTTACTACATTGCAGGGACAGGAATTCTTACACGTACATTCTAGTTTGTATAAAAGGATTCAAAGAATTATGCATCAAAACTAACATAGAAAGTGTCCACGTAACAGTAAAGAAAGGTCCAATCAATATGTACAAAAAGAAAGGGCACTGCTATTCTGGTGTGAGACTGCTGTTTATAATATGATACTCCAGGTTCGGAAAGAAAAAAACAAACTTCAATAAAGCTAAATAATTAATTTGTTTTAAAACTCTGTGTTACTTATTACATACAACAGATCTGCTTGTGTTTAAACATTGTTTTCTGTACAAAATAAGCATAATCTTAATTTGAAAATGTGTCAGTTTCAACTTTCACCCTCTAGGTCAGTTACTTTTTAAAAATTGAGCTACATTCTACACGTCTAAATGTCCTGTGACAGGATTTAAGTTTTCTAAAAGATCTTCAATAAGACCCCTGTCTTCTTGCAGTTTTAATATGGTCCAAAAATGTAACGTTGTATTGTCTCATTTTATAGTCTATCATTGTGACTGATCAACACACACAATCTTAAAGTAACCAGCGTGTGTGCATCTGCCTTATATGCATGTAGTATATTCCATCTTGAACCTACTTTTCTTGGCTCCTTGAATTGTAGAAACTCAGCTGTGCACTAAGTATTTGGTCTGTGCCATAAGGTTAATTTCCTGATAATTTTTATCTGCATTAAAAAAGTGTTTCAACACAGAGCTATCAAAACTAAAAATAGTATCTATTTATAGCTCATATTTTCTACTCACTGTTTTACTGCAGTGTGTACAAGGTTTATCTCTGGAGCGCCAAAAGTGGTACTTACAGTCTTCTGACTCAATTTGACCTCTTCTTGGGTACTATACATAGTTCCTGATGACTTTTTATTTGGAGCGCTTTGCTCAGTATAATTAACAAAAATAGTTTCTTAGTAAATGTAGTATTAATTTTAGTTCAGATCACTTGGAAATCAGGGAACTAAGGGAAACTGCAAGGGTAGAAGCAAAGAAAAGTGTATTTTTCAAATTTTAATGGGAAAATAAATTCTTGCCTAAGTGTAACAAAACCACTGCTCAACCTGTTATGTTAGAAATACTTTTTAGGTTTATAGGAGTAATCAGATTTAAAACTACTTCCCCTATGACTTTTAAAATCATGTAACTCCTGCATATAAGCAGAACACTTACAGCCCTTTAATCACTCAAGTATCTTGGTCCTTTCAACCTATTCAAAAATAAATTTCAGGTCACAAAAACATTCAGAATAAATCTGTTTTCATTAAGTAGAAAACTGAAAAAGCCACTTCCAGCTGACATTTGATAGAGATATACAGTAGGTATATATGTATAAAATGGAATGTCAGAATTGAAGTAAACATTGTTAACTGGAGAAATTATATTACAAATCATATTTGAAAACATGTAAATGCTGCTAACATATAAGATAAAAATGATATTTGAATACATTTCTTAAAATGTCTGATTCATCTACTGCACTGCAGATGAGGGACAGTTCTAGATGTTAACATACATGCTGCACAAAGGTATTTTCTCTGATTACTGTATCTTATGTAATTCATTTCCAGGTGATAACTAAATTTAGTCAATCCCAAGTCTCAGATGTTACCTAATCCAGCTCACAAATATTCCACATTTACTTACACTGAAGGAGGAAGATAGTTTTATAATAATGCCAGCAGTCTTTAAATTTGTAGTGAAGCTGTGCAATAAAAACAATTGAAATAAGGCCAAAAAAAATCTTCAGTTTATAATACATGCAGAAAATAGTCCAATGCCACTATAGCAGGTCACAAAGGATAAAATTTTAGAAAGTTATGTATGTATTGCCTATAGCCCAGGGCTGTGAGTCTCTGATTAGACTGAATATTTAAACTAATGCTCCACTTAAACTTTTCATCTGGGACTTGAGAATGTTGGAGTTGAGGGAGGCAATATTAGGGTTTGGTACTTAGAAATACCTAAATTGGTTTATACTTTCCATGCATGTTAAGTTATATTTCTGAATTTTCAGTAAATTTGAGATGTTTTTATTGCTTACCTAAGACAACTGCCAACATTTCTTTCTGGCCTATCAACAGTACATACATAGTGTTACCGCCTCAAAGAGGATTATTTTCCCAAGTGGTAAAGAAAACAAAAATATGGTGATGACTTAAATTTCTTAATTCAACTTCTGCAATGTATAGAAGCTAAATTATAAAAATATAAAATCTAAATATATTGGTATTACTAATACATGTTTAAGTGTTTCGGTTACAAAGAATCTGATCCAAGTTACTGTGCTTTACTAAGAAACCAGTGTCTAATAATGTCCAAATAAGGTCATAAATATACAGTGTCTTTAGAACAGGAATAATACATTTATGTGTTATAGGAAAGATGGTAAATACTCATTTCTTTGCTCAAGAGTTGGAATTAACACATACACTGTACTAGAGGTATATTCCACTCTAAGACTGTGTACGCTCTTCCTTCTTCTGTACACAACTTAAAACTGTACATTATTTTTTTACAAAAATTGATTTTATAGCCTATTCTTTTTTTCTTAACACAATGCAGATAACATCAGGAAATTACATATCTCAAATAGATTGCCTTCAAAAGCAACTAATGACTTGAATTTCAAACATACACTATTATTTTCCAGAATGGCGTAAGTGAAAGACTCATTTTTCTAGACAATCAAGCCATCCATTTCTGCATTATGAAGAGTTTAACTACTGAATTTTAATTTTATAGTTAAATATATTTGTTAGAAAAAAATAAATATACAAAAAACCTGAAAAATTTGAAATTATTTTTCAACTGCAAAATCTCAGCAATGCAGTCAAAATCTGGAAAATGGTTTACTTAATTTCACAGGAAAATTTCTGTACAAATTTAGTTACAAATGATCTTAAAAGCCCAAATGTATCACTTTTTCATTCTTCAAGACAGTTAAATGACAGCTAATATTCATCCTTATCAGATATAATTATGTCATGTGTTTTGCCAAGGTTCAATTGCAGACTTTATTTTTCTACATCAGGGTCATGCTGATACATATTTTCCCCATCTTCACTTTTTAAAAATGTAGTATCTGAAAATTTTGGTTACATTTTTGTACCATACCAGTCCTCAGAAAATACTACATTCTTTAAATTTTTAAAAAAATGGACAGTAATTTTTAAACAATAGAAATGGTAAGTATGTTGGTTTTTAAGGTATAAAATAACTAACTGTACCATAAACAAATAAATAACTGCTCTCCTTTTCCATAGCAGTACATATAGCAATACATTCTCCTAAGTCATATAGTTATCATTTACAATAGACAACTTAATTTTACTAATGATGCAAAAAATAATAGAATACAAGGCACAATCATTAAATGGAGTTTTTCTTTAGGGTGTATATTGACATACCAGCATGATAAGGATACCGTAAAAAGTGCAGAAAAAACACAATGTGCAATGAGACCACTGTATAAAACATGATTGCATAAAAAGTGATTTGGCCTATTTTAACCTTTAATAATTGAAAATAACCAATTTCCCCCTTAAAATTAAACTATAAAGTATGACATTTTAAAATTATTTTTATTCTACTGCTATCTAAAAAATCCTGAAAAAAGAATTTATACCTGGGTAATAGTATATAAGTATGTGTTTGTATATATATTTAATTATACCCATTTATCAATATATACACATACACACACAGACACGTTTCTTTGTAAGTCATTTTAGGCTATTAGATATGTCTAAAGTTTAGAAATGACATTAATCCAGATCAACAAGTAAACATCAAATCCCATACCTTTTTTCCTGTATTTTCCTTGAATCCTTTAACCACTTAAACATTTCCTCTAGAATATCTCTGTCAAAGGACCCACCAGTGCATTATTTTCTATTAGTACCAAAAAAAAGATATATCTCAGCATAACTCTTTAATAACTTGCTCTTTAGAATATATAGCCTTTCCAATATTGAAAAGTGTATGCTGTCCTGACAGTCAAAAACAGACTTTCCACTGCACTGATTCTCAGTCTTTGGCACAATAAACAGAGATTGAGTGATATAAGAATCAAGGTCTGAAAAATTAGACAGTCAAATGTTTTCCAATGTGGATATGTTTCCCTTCATCAGTATATTTTCTCTTAAGTTTGGCAGAAATGGAATAAAGCAAAAGCCTCCTCTAGATACTTTGTAGATGAACATTCTATAATTAAAATTAAACTTTTTAGGGTATCAAATGGTGGAAATTTTGTATTTATCTTTTAGAGGAAACATTTCTTAATTCACTGCTACTCTGTATAACATCTGTCTTTTAGGGGCATGACTTGTATCAATAGAAATGTACCTTGCTTGGTCAAAAATAATTCATTTTAACATGAAATGCTCTATCACTAGGAATATTATGCTCCTAAAGAGTGTAGCAGAACTGTCTTTTCTATAAATAAATCAGGAATTCATTATAGATCAATTTCTTTTGTTTCAGTGAATGAAATGAATGTGAAAATGCATAACCTATCTAAGGGCAATAAATAGCAAACATTTAAAATATATATGTATATATTTATATATATATATTCATTTAAAGATGTGAAGTGTCTTGTAAGTTTGGTTTTTTTTTTTGTTTTTTGTTTTTTTTTTTTTTTGCAAATCAAATCATATTCCCTACTCCACCATAGCAGCAAGGAAGCAGAAGCCTTAGTTCTACTTATTCCTTAACTGTACCTGCTTTATAGATTTTGAAGTAAAATATTTTGGTACAAGTTACCAACCAATTAAATTAGCTTTTGCTTTTTCAGTCAACTTTCGGACTCGTCCTCTACTAGAAGTTCCAAAAGTTAAAGAGGTGTCTTCAAACAACAGCTGCCTTTGCTCCTCTTCAGAGTCATCCTCATTATAGAAAGCTGTCCTTCGACCTTGATTTCTAGTTCTCATGTGGGGTTCAGAGCCTTTGAGTTCTTCAAACTCTTCTTCCTCATCTATAGGATCATCTATCTTTTTTCGGTTACTTCTCCTTAACACTTTGACACTTGCAGGGACTAGGAGATCTGAATCTAGTTTTTGTGTCTTCATCTTCCTTTTGGGTTTTCTACCTCCACGACTCTTTTTCTGTAACAAATCTTCCTTTACATTATTAGTTTCAGAAAGAAAATTGCATGTTGAAGAAGGAAGTACTTCATCTCTGATGGGATGCACATTATTTTGCTCTAAATTTTCTGGCTTTGCATACTGTAGCTTTTTGGGCTTTCTACCCCTTTTCTTGTGTGTAATTTCACCACTATTGGTGTTAACTTCTACTTTAGGTTTCCTTCCAGGTCCCCTCTTCACAAGTTTTGATGGCTGTCCTCCATGGCCATTTACTTGAATGGTTCCTGGTACAAGAGCGTTGTTCTTACAATCTCCTAAAAGGGAACAACAGGACACCTTAATACATGGAGTTTCTTTTTTGGTTTGACCCTCAAACTTGTCAATAAGTCCCCATTGGTATACTTATATGTAATGACATAATCTAAATTATTTTATTATAATGAGAAAAAAGAACCTAGAGAACGTTAATAGTTCAATGATCTTATTTATTTTCTAATTAAAAGAGACAGATTCTTAATGATCTCATGAGGGAGATAAAGTTCATAGAAAATAAGTAACTCATCTAAGTTAACATTGTGATTGATTATAAAGCTAGGATGACCAAAGTTTTCTTATTCCTAACTTAGAAATAAGTTACTCTTGCTCAAAAACTTTGCTCTCAGAACTGTTTAAAGAGGATTTAAAAACAACTAAATGGCAGTTTTTCTTCACAGGCTTTGAAAAGTCCTCGCCTTGTGTAATAAATGGCAAATGACTATAATCCTAGGAAATACTGATTATATCAATCAAAATCACTATGTGTGCCACCATAATCATGATTAAGATCCCACTGTAACAAACTCCATGACAAAAGGCCATTATGCTTCATAAAACAGGAGAGAAAATGCTGGCAATCAAATTCTAAACCTGAAGGATCTGGAGATGATGAATCACCTTTCTGTTGCAGAAAAAAATGCTACAACTTAGATAAAGGAAAAATATGCCACAGGAACTATCAGTAACGAACTCTCTTTCCCTCCAAATTTCTGACATGTTTTTATTTGATAAAGTAGGTGATTTGCAATGCTCTATTTTTGAGGAAATTCATAGATGGAAACTGCTTTTAAAGAGAATACATCTTCATAAAAGCATTTTTGGTCACAGGTTGGAACTGTACTTTGTAAATAAGAAAATCATGGTTGGTTGGGTGCAGCGGCTCACAATTACAATGCCAGCACTCTGGGAGGCCACAGCAGGCGGATCACCTGAGGTCAGGAGTTCGAGACCAGCCTGGCCAACATGGCGAAACCTCGTCTCTACTAAAAGTACAAAAATTAGCTGGGTGTGGTGGTGGGTACCTGTAATCCCAGCTACTCAGGGGGTTGAGGCAGGAGAATCATTTGAACCTGGGAGGCGGAGGCTGCAGTGAGCTGAGATCGCGCTACTGCACTCCAGCCTGGGCGACAAGACAGCCTGGGCGACAAGAGCGAGACTCCGTCTCAAACAAAACAAAACAAAACAACATGGTTAAGAGACTCACCAAAGGTCAGAGTCAAGTACAGACAGAAAATGCAAAGCTTTTAATTCCTGATCCCCATAGTGAAATGACTCTCTTTAGATTAGTGGTTGGGAAAAAATGTGGGTGTGGACATAAAGTAGTTAAGTATTTCCTAGGGAGCAACTGACATGTAAACTGCCTAGGGATTCTGTCAATCCCTCTTGTTTTACATTATGACTACATGGGTTCTAAATATCCAGCACATGCACCTACTACAGAAGATAGGCTTTAAGAACTACATGAATCCCTTGAAATGGTCCAAAATTTTGTATGAATATGTTTATGTACATTTTTCTTAGACAGGGACTATAGGACTTATCAACTTTATAAAGCAATATATAATGTAAAAAGATGAAAAATGAATGCAGCTTTCTTAAAAAGGAATTCAGAAGTTTTTTTAAAAAGTTTAAAAACCACTGATCTTGAACTGTGTTGTCCTGGGCACATGAAAAGTTACGCAGTTTAGGAACTAAATTTTTAATTAAATTTCAATTTAAATACTAAAGCAGTATATATTTTAAAATACTGATTAAATACTGAAATAACATTTTGGATGCAATGGAATAAAATATTATTAAAATTAACTTTACCTATTTTTACTAAACATAGTGACTGCAAAATTTAAAATTACATATATGGCTTATATTATATTCCACTAGACAACACTGCTTGATTCTAGACAGTTAATTTAGGTGTCATTATTTATAATAAATCACTGTTAATGTTAACTAATGATAATGATATTTCTATACAGTACCAGTACTCGAGTATTTCTAATACTCAAACATTATAAATCAAATGGACTATGAGACCAGACCTCCGCTATCATAATGCTAGAACCGATTCATCATATATATTTGATTTCTCTAAGATTCAAGAATAAAAAGCAGCAAGGAAGGCCAATATACTATTCAAACTCTAAATTCAGTTCAGAAAGGGGGCAGATATTAAAAATGTGAAACATTCATGTGCAAAGTATTTTGGTTATTTATTCAAACAATTATCTTCTATATAATGGGCATTAAAAATGAGTAAACACATTAACCTCAGATTCTTCTGGAGATACAGACATGTGAACATGAATAACCTGATCAGTATTATAAGTACCACCAAAGGTAATGAACAGGGTTTTCTGGGACATAAAGATGGAAGTGCTTGGCTGGGTGTGGCGGCTCACATCTGAAATCACAATACTTTGGGAGGCTGAGTGGGGTGGATCACTAGAGGCCAGAAGTTTCAGACCAGCCTGGTCAACATGGAGAAATCCTGTCTTTATCAAAAATACAAAATTAGCCGGGTGTTATGGCATACACCTATAATTCCAGCTACATGGGAGGCTGAGGCAGAAGAACTGATTGAACCTGAAAGGCGGAGGTTGCAGTGAATGGAAATCTGGCCATTGCATTCCAGTCTGAGTGACAGAACAAGATCCTGTCTTTGGACAAAAAAAAGAAAAAGATGGAAGTGCTTGATTCTATCTAAAGAAGCCAGGAGAAGGCTTCCTAAAGACGATATTTTAAGTGAGACGTGAAAGGCAACAGACCATTAAACTAGGAGGGAAAAAAGACATCCCCCCCAAAGAAGAAAAGAACAAAGACTCAGGAACTTCTAAGTGTTTAGGATGACTGGGATACAAAAGAGAGAAAGAAGGCAAAAGAACCTGGAATGTTAGGCAAGAGCCAAGTAACAGAGAGTCTTGTGTAACAGGCAAAAAATTAAAAATGTTTCCATACATGATTTGAGGGCAAGGAAGGGTTTTCTCTGCATGTATGTACACACATCCACATGTGCTAGAGAGAAATGAAAAGATCACTTTGGCTGCAATATGGGAGATGGACTGGTTAAGAAAGAGTTTGAGAACTGAGGCAGGAAGACTAGTTAGGAAACTAGGAAAATAGTCCAGGCAAGAAATTATGTAAGCCTTGAAATAATGTCACGGCGGTGAGAATGGAGAGGAGAGAATAGATTTAAGAGATGTTATGGAAGGAGAAACAACAAAAACAAAAAGCTGTTGAAGAGATTCAGTTGCTGAAGAGAAGGCTAGGATGACTCCCTGATTTTAAGTTTACATGGGTAGATCCCAATGCCATTAACCAAAATAAGATTTCAGTAGAGAAATTAAATTTTGACAGAGGTTTTTAAAGACAACAATGAAGAAGAAATGTCTTAAGAAACACTTTGAAAGTCATGATGCAAAATGCTTATTATTAGGCTGTCTGCTGCCAAGAAGCCTTATTATTTTAACATGTCACATGGCATATTTTAGTATTTACTTTCTTCATCTTTCAAACACGAAGACTTTACAATAAAAACCCGAAGCTGAAAGAACTTGAAGTGTAACGTGTCACTCTACAGTTGTAGACAACCCCAATGAATTATTATTTAATAAAAGTCTGTCTAGAAAAATAAGTAGTTTTGTGATCCAATATTTACTTAAAACATTTTTCTACCAAAGTGAAGAATGCTACATTGGATTAACTATATCCTATTTAATTTAAACTTTGAAGATAAATTTCTTTTTTTCTTTTGAGACAGGGTCTCATTCTGTTTACCAGGATGGAGTGTAGTGGCACAATAATAGCTCATTGCAGTAAATTTATCAACTAATACAGATGTGTGACTTTTAAGTGGGCAACCTGAAAGTGGATATAAATGCTGATTCCAACAAAAGCATCATTTATAATAAGGATCTACTGTATCTTGAAAGATAGAAATAATACCTTACCTTGCTCAATGACAGCTGATGACTTTGAAAGAGTGGACGCCTTTGGGAGTATAGACGACTTCATTTTACGTTTGACTGGCTTTTCCTTTTCCATGGTTTCTTTTGCAGAATTATTCCTAGTGCCATGACTAAAATTGGATTGACCAGGACTGGAAAGAGTATTCAAAGCTTTGGAATGTTTCACGGAATTCTCTAGTACTAAAACAAATAAACAAAAAGTTACAAATTAAGAGTTACTGAACCTAAAGATAAGAAAAAAGGTTAACCTGAATTATTTGAATTAGCTAAGACAACAAAACCTGAAGGATGCTTAAAGCTTTCTTAGGAAATCTACTTTCTAATAGGAAAAAGGCATATCCAGCTAGAAACTCTTAATATAGTTTCAGCCCTTTTAGAAGCTGTCCCATCATTTCAAAATTACGAAGGCAAGTCTTGGCAAATTGCTAGCTAGTGTGGGTGCTATGATTTAAATTCAGTAGTTTAGATCAGAGTTGTCATTTCTAAGCATTAGTCTATAATGACGTAAATCTCAATTTAATTCTTATTAAAAACTTTTTTTAATAGGAAATTAACAAAGAAGGCAAAAACAACAGTGTCTGCTAGAAATTACTAAAACTCAATATACTGCATTTGGCAAAGTAAAAACTTAAATTAAGAAAATCATCAGACACATTACAATTTAGAAAGTCAGTCTTACTTGTTTTCCCTGGTATTGCAGATGCATTTGCTTTTGTAATAAAAGTCTTTGCAGCTGAAGAAGTAGATGGTTGCTCAGTGATAAGTGGATCTACAACCACTCGGTTGCTTCTGGTTCGAACCACAGAACTAGATTCTGTTTTACCGTTTATCTGAGCAGCATTGTGTCTTGGTGGTATTGATCGTGTAGGTGCAGAGAATGCAGAGGTAGAGATTTCTGACTTTAGCTGGGGTTTTAAGATCCTTTTTTTCCTTTCAGGGCTGTAAATAAAATAGTATTGTCAGTCACTCTTATAGTTCTATATGAATGAATAAAACAGTTTATAATATTGTTGGATTCAATATTTGTACTATTATGAAATATGTTAAAATATGAGATTTGTAGTGGATTTCATATGATTGTGAGCCTCTGAAAGTGAATATTTAGTGAAGGATCGCTGTAAATGCTAAAGTTATATGACGGAAAGCATGATGCCATCACTATCCTAAAAATGCTGTTTAACTGTATAGATTTAGCAGTTTGAATTTAAGCACTTACACTAGTATAGCTTTAGTTAAAAGATTAAAAATCCTCCACATCATAGGAACTTGCATGTCAAATATATCATTCTGTAATATAGGGAATAGTAAAGGAAGTATTAAAAAACACCAAGTTCTATCATTTAGATGAAAGTTATAGATCAGTTAGTGGTATTTAAAAGAAATTAAATACCTTGACGCAGCACTACTGGAAACAGAGCTGCTTCTGTTTCTTTTCTTCCTCCTTTTGGTTATGGTATTTCTTTTATGAAAACGAAGAGCAGATTTATAATCTGATAAAACTGAACTAATGTGTTCTTCAAAGAAAGCAGACAGGCGCAAACTCATGCTGTAAATCTGTGAGGGAAAAAAAAAAGTGTTCAAACATTCCTCGGAGGAAAATACCGTTGTTCAGTAAATATTGTAATGTAAATATTTTTCCAGTAAAAACTATTTAGAATTTAAATACTGTTTTTGACATCCTTTTTCCTAATCTTTTGATGAAAAGGTAAACTGAAGCATTTTAACAATTATTTTTGTGTTTAGAACAGAAATCTTTCAAGTTTTGAGATTCTTAAAGAAAAGTCTGACTCTAAATTCAAATGGCTCATACAGACAAAACTCCTTATTGTCAACTCTATTACACTGAAACTATCCCAAAGGTTTGAACCTGTTTTCTACCTAGGACTAGCATCTCTTCTTTCTCATTTCACTGCTACATAGCACTCCTTTGTGATGTTATGTCTGGTCAAAGAGTTTTAAATTATATTTATATTTTTACTTATTTGTAAAAATCATTCACAAAAATGCTCCATAAGGCAGATAATAGCTAGAAAAGTCAAGGCCGGATGGCTCTGGTGCATACCAGGACAATTTGCACCTATCTATTCAATCACAGTACTTCAAGAAAAGTCACCATTACCAGACATCAAAGATAACATAAATGTTATTTCATACAAGGAGCTGAGTAGAAAGGTATAAATTCTTTTTCCAATGGGACAATATTCAGAATATAACAAAGTTAACTTGGACCTAAATTTTAAGTAAAGCAACATTTAGCCATTTAACATACTCCTCTAACTCAATCTAGTCATAAACAAAATTTAATTATACCCTTGATCTTTTGCTTGGTGTATATGCTTTGGAATTACTGAAAATAAGTCTGACATCTTTACATAACTCCATTGGTGACTCATAATTCCCAGCCTCTAAAGTTTCTCTAACGGTAGCAAAATCCATTGGAGTGTCAATGATGTCTCTGTAGTCCTAGGAGAGGGAAAATAAGTGGTGTTACCATTATTATTACACAAAGCATCACTTCTCAGCACAGGGATTTGCACAGGATTTTTATGACGACTATAAGTCCTAGAACTCTTAAT
Organism: Chlorocebus sabaeus; assembly: GCF_047675955.1. Lineage (NCBI taxonomy): Eukaryota > Metazoa > Chordata > Mammalia > Primates > Cercopithecidae > Chlorocebus > Chlorocebus sabaeus. The sequence continues at coordinate 96,799,414 of NC_132916.1, read as the reverse complement.
AATCACTCCTGTTCCCCTTATCAAGAGTTCCTTTTTTCTAATAATTCTAATTTATTTCATACTCTCCCCCTTATATTGCAATCAACAAAAATTTTCTTATTCAAGAACACAGAAGTTATTAATTTTTCACTGGAGACTTGGGAGATGGAGTGGTACTGGAAAGGGGAAAGTAAAAAAGTAAGGAATAAGCCCAGCTCTACAACCAAAAGTTTGAAAGAAACTCTCAAAACTTTATACTACTTATAAATTCTAAAGGTCTGACGCATTGAAATACAACTGTAACTTTAAGGAAATAAAAACGATGGAAGTATGCCAGCATCCCATTTATGCAGACACCTAAGTTCTAGTAATCTCAACTTCAGTACTACAATTGGGAGTTTTGCTTTGCAGTAATAAAGAATTAACGAATGTGAATAGTTGTCACAAAGTCTATGCATGTCCCTGAGGTGTCTACCTAGTCAATTGAGTATAAAATTAGGTAACAGATTGGAACCAATAAAAACACACAAGTGAAAGAGCAACAGAAAATCATCATAATATGGTATATAATTCTAAAATTATCAGAATATATATATATATATATTTTTTTTAAGCAGGGACAAAGAGTATTGTACGCCCCCTTTTTTGGGAGAGACAGTCTTGCTGTTGCCCAGGTTAGAGTGCAGTTGATGCCATCACAGCTCACTGCATCCTAGGACTCCCAGACTCAAGCAATCTTCCCACCTCAGCCTCTCAAGTGGCAGGGACTACAGGCAGGCGCTACCACGCCCAGCTAATTTGTATAATTTTTGTAGAGACGGGGTCTCGCCATGTTGCTGAGACTGGTCTCAAACTCCCTGGCTTAAATAATCTGCCTGCCTTGGCCTCCCAAAGTGCTGGGATTACAGGCATTAGCCACCACATCTGGCCTGCAGTTTTTCAATAGTCCCTCAGTATGCGATTATATTTTTTGAAGTGTAACAACTTGACTTTGCACCATCAAGTTTAAATTATGATCAAATATGTCTGACCCTAAAGAAGGTGCCATATAAGGCAGGATTACTGCCTTTACAAATTTTTATTTCTTCCTTTCCAATAGGTATGCCTTTTATTTCCTTTTCTTGCCTTATTGCATTGGCTAGAATTTCCAGTACTATGTTGAATAGCAGTGGTGAGAGTGAACATTTTTCAATCATTCCTAATTCTTAGGGGGAAAGCACTCAGTCTGTCACCAGTAAACATGATGTTAGCTGTAGGTTTTTTATAGATGTACTTTATCAAGTTGTGGAAGTTTTCCTTTATTCCCAGTTTTCTTAGGGGTTTTATAATGAATTAACATCTTGTTTCTTCAGATTCTGCATTTGTCTATTTGCCACCTATTCACAGGGCCAAGGATGATCTGGTACCTGTGGGGCCTTACAGACCTGAGGAAAGACTGCCCCTTCCTGGGGCAGTCAATTCTTAGTGACGGGCTCCACTGAGAACGTGTCTTTCATATACATACCAATGAATCCCAAGTATAAAGCCACAATCAGCTCCTTTTCTCACTCTCACACACTAAGCCAGTATTTCCATTTTAAATCATCCCAGGGCTGGGACCAGACAACTAGATACGTGTGCCTCAGAGCCCACTGGAATTATTCAAACTAGCCAATAATAAGCTGTTAACTGTGACCTGCCTTGCATTTCCTGCAGAAACCCCAATAAATGATTTCTAAGCTTTTCCCTAGTTTTGGTCTCTCCTACCCAACCAAAACCTACCACTTCCCCTGTGGCCCTGTGTGGCATGTGGTAACCCCCTACTTTTCTGGGACTCTTTTTCACTTTTTTTTTTTTTTAAATGAGATAGGGTCTCACTCTATTGCCAGGCTAGAGTACAGTGGTGTGACCTTGGCTCACTGCAATGTCCATCTCCCAGGCTCAAGCAATCCTCATGAGTAGCTCGGAGTACAGGTACACACCATAGAAGCTGGCTAATTTTTGTATTTTCTGTAAAGACAGGGTTTTGCCATATTGCTCAGGCTAGTCTCAAACTCTTGAGCTCAAGTGATCCACCTACCTTGGCCTCCCAAAGTGCTGGGATTACAGGTGTAAGCCACCATGCCCGGCCTGGGAATCTTCAGTATAATAAACTTTTTCCTTCCAAGCCTTGTTTTCATTTCCTCCTGTGACCACACTGACTTTACCATAACCAAAATGCACATTCATAGAACAAATGGGTGTGAAATTTTGTCAAATGCTCTTTCTATATTACTTGATATAATCATGAGATTTTTCTTCACTAGCCTATTAATATGATGGATTACATTGACTGGTTTTTGAATAATCAACCATCCTTGTATCACTGGAATAAACAGCACTTGGTCAAGGTATAAAATCGCTTTTTAATATATTCCTGAATTCTATTTGCTGTTATTTGGTTAGTTTTTTTTCTTCTTTTCTACTGTTATTGTCTGGTTTTGAGATCAGGGGAACACTGGCCTTCATAGAATGAGTTGGGAATTTGAGTTTTTCTATCTTCTGGAAGAGACTGTGTAGAATTTGTGTTAATGCTTTAAATATTTGGTTGAATTCTCCAGTGAAGCCATCCGGGACTAGACATTTCTTTTTTGAAAACTTATAATCACAAATTAAATTTCCCTAATAGGGTTACTGAGTTACCTGCTTCATATTGGGTGAGTTGTGGTAGTTTATACTTTGAGTATCGGTCTATTTCATATAAGTTACCAAATTTATGTATGTATAATTCTTTGTAGTATTATTTATTTTTACTTTATCATCCTTCCGGTATTGGCAGGGTCTATAGTGATATGCTCTATATCATCCCTGATATTAACAATCTGTCTTCTCTCTTTATAGCTTTGTAAATCTTAACAGAGGCTTGTCAATCTTGTTGATGTTCTCAAATAACCAGCTTCCAATTTTATAGATTTTCTCTATTGTTTTTCTTTTTTGAGTTTCACTGATTTCAGCTCTTTATTATTTCCTTTTGTTGGCTTACTTTTGGTTGATTTTACTCTTCTTTCTCTAGGTTCTTGAGGAGTGATCTTCGATTACTGATTTGAAACTTCTTTTCTGCTGTACTCTTTAGTACACTTTAGTATTAGAAATTTTCCTGCATTGCTTTAACTGCGTCCTACAAATTTTGATACACTGAATTTATTTTGAGTTCAATACATTTTTTTAATCCCCATGAGATTTGTTTAATCCATAGATTATTTAGAGGTGGGCTCTTTAGTTAACAAGTTCTTAGAGATTTTACATTATTGGCGTTACAAACTTTGTAGATTTGGGCAAAATATAAAAATTATTTTTTAAAATGTTTTGCAATATTTTGGGTAATGTAAAATTTATGTAGAATACTTAATTTTTCTTGGCTCACATCTTGGCCTTCCACCATGCAGTATAGTACATGATAACTGCTCAATACAATTCTATTGAATACATGAAAGCTGTAGATTAAGCCCATTTATTTCCATCAAAAATTTAATTTTTAACATCTTGCTTTGAATATTTGATTACACTCAAAATGTGAACTAATATTTTCATATAAAAGGTGAAATATGAAGTGCGTGATCTGCCTTAAATATTCCACTAAAGTAAGGATGATACAATTAATTCTGAATTATAAAAAGTAGATTGGTATCCAAAGTTTTCTTTTTCTCTTCTGTGACAGTAATTAACAAAACAGACCTCCATCATGGAGTACCGCAAGAGGCAAGAGATTACATTTTTCTTATTTCTACTACTTTTTGTCGGCTAACAACGTTTAGCTGGTGGGACAGGTTCTAAATATTTGCTAAATATTGTTCTCATTATTTTGAATATGTAAAAGATGACTGCATTCTTATATATTTCCCTCTTAAGTTTAAAAAGTGAACTTTCTTTATACAAAAATTCATTTGCCTACTGTCAGAATATCACATATAACTGGTGCGCTGGATATAAAGGACATGGGTTCCCATTGTGGCTTTGTCTATAAATAGCCACAAATAAATAGCAAGAAACAGCTTTGTCTATAAATCTTAGCAAGGTGAGTCTCAGTTCAACATCAGTAAAGTGAGTGGCTTGGAGGAATCTCAGGTCTCCTCCATTTTTTCTGTCTGTTTTAATATTTTCTTTTTGACTTTCAATTGTTGAGTTTTTTTCACTCTTATTCTAGGTAAAGATTTTTTTCTTGTATATCCCGATCAGGAATCATAGTTTGTCAAATGTTTACCAATTCCAGAAAATTCCTGGCCATGGGGCATGGTGGCTCACGCCTGTAATCCCAGCCCTTTGGGAGGCTAAGGCAGGCAGATCACGAGGTCAAGAGATCGAGACCATCCTGGCCAACATGGTGAAACCCCATCTCTACTAAAAAAACAAAAATTAGCTGGGCGTGGTAGCATGCGCCTGTAATCCCAGCTACTCGGGAGGCTGAGCCAGGAGAATTGCTTGAACCCACGAGGCAGAGTTTGTAGTGATCCGAGATTGAGCCACTGCACTGCAGCCTCGTCACAGAGTGAGACTCTGTCTCAAAAAAAAAAAAAAAAAAAAGTTCTTGGCCATTAGCTCCTCAAATATTTCTCCTCTCCCATTCTGTCTATTCTCTTCCACTGAAATTTTTGTTAGACATACTTTGGACCTTCTCTTTCTATCTACCATTACCTCTTACCCTCTCCTTCACACTCAATCTCTTTACCATTCTGTGTGGGATTCTATAGAATTTGCTTAGATCTTTACATTTACTATCTCTTTAATCTGTTTTTAAAACTGTCCGGTAAGTTTAATTTCAGTAATTATACATTTCCTTTCCAGGATTCTATTTAATTAGTTTTAATATGTCTTCCCTCTTTTCCTCTCAAATAACATGCTTTCCCCCCATGTTTCTTATTCTTTCATTTATTCCTTTAACCAAAATTATCTATCAAAGTTTAATTCACAGCATTTCTTTTTTCTTGGTGGTACATATAACAACAATAATCTTACAATGAATGTCATCTCTCTTTTTTTTAATGAAGTATAGTAATTCAGAATAATCTATTACTCAAATTTTCAGGGAGAGGTTACTAATATTTCCATTGGTTGTTTCTGTCATCTTATTATGGTAGATCAGTCCCTTATATAGGTGTGTGTGTTTTTTTTTTTTTTTTTAAATCATTAGTTCATTCAGTTAAGGATTAACTTTTTTTCCATAATGGATTTCTACACAAGGGTAGTGCAAATTTGAATTCTAAGTCCATGTATAGTGTACGTTTAGGAAAATTTCTCCTCTCTGACATTAGAACCACTGGGGAAAACATTCTTTGTTGTGAAAGGAATTATTCAATTCTTATTTTCATTCAGGGTGCAGTTCTTCAATACTTCTGGTTTAGGGTTGGGTTTCAGCTCCAAATTCCTTTTTCACCACTGCCCAAGGACTCAATTATCTCTCTATAGTGTTAATACCTGTGCCTCTAGAATAAAAACATTGTCTTATTTCTATCCCTTCTTTTCTGTATAAAGCCCAGAATACAAATGCCTAAAACAATGAATAAACAGCAATTTATTTTTCAAAAGAATACATAGCTAAGCTTGCAAGAACCAAAGTGAAATTCGTAAGTTGTGAAAACAGAGAGAAATGAAAGCCAGAACATTCATGCATCAGCTCAGTCCTAGGTTTTCCCAAAGGTGAGGTTCTAATTAGCTCAATTTATCACGTCACTGGAATTAAAGATTTCTCTTCCACGTTTAACATTCTCTGTTTCTGGTATTTTAAATGACACGAAAAAAGTCATTTTCTGATATTTATCTGTTGATGAAGTTTCTCTATTTTCATCATTGTAAGTTAGAACAAAAATAAGCCTGGCTAATTTTTGTATTTTTAGTAGAGACAGGATTTTACCATGTTGGTCAGGCTGGTCTTGAACTCCTGACCTCGGGTGATCTGCCCGCGTCACCCTCCCAAAGTGCTGGGATTACAGGTGTAAGCCACTGCGCCCAGCCCTTGAACTATATAACATTTAATTACTTTTTAAAGGGATAAGATAATGATGTCCAATGATACCACATCTAGGTCATGATGTCTTATAAAACATTTTTTATTTTCATTTCAAATCATGAATGCTATCTGAACAGCATAACTTTTTTCTTTTTTGAGACAAGAGTCTCGCTCTGTCACCCAAGCTGGAGTGCAATGGCGCCATCTCGGCTCACTGCAACCGCCCCCTCCCACGTTCAAGCGATTGTCCTGCCTCAGCCTACTGAATAGTTCGGATTACAGGTGCCCACCACCACGCCCGGGTAATTTTTGCATTTTTAGTAGAGACGGGATTTCACCATGTTGGTCAGGCTGGTCTCAAACTCCTGGCCTCAAGTTATCCACCCGCCTTGGTCACCCAAAGTGCAGGGATTACAGGTGTGAGATACTGCACCTGGCCCCTGAACTATATAGCATTTAATTACTTTTTAAAGGGATGAGAAATCACTCTACACTAAATTTAGATTGCTATGATTGCATGCCAAAATAAATACTTGGATCATGTTTACTTAGCTCTTTTTACCATGTATTCCATAAAGATTATACATTGGCATACCTAAATATATACAATATCACCTTACATTTGTACACAGTGCTTCACATTTAAAAACTATTTTTTTGTTTGTTTTTGTTTTTGAGACCGAGTCTCTCGCTCTGTCGCCCAGGCAGCGGGATCTCAGCTCACTGCAAGCTCCACCTCCCAGGTTCACGCCATTCTCTTGCCTCAGCCTCCCGAGTAGCTGGGACTACAGGCGCCCGCCACCACACTTGGCTAATTTTTTTTTTTTTGTATTTTTAGTAGAGATGGGGTTTCACCATGTTAGCCAGCATGGTCTCGATCTCCTGACTTTGTGATCTGCCTGCCTCAGCCTCCCAAAGTGCTAGGATTACAGGCGTGAGCCACCGCGCCCGGTCTAAAAATTATTTTTATATATTCTCTTTACATCTCCATAATCCTGTAAGGACGTAGGCATTATTTTTCTTTTTTCCCTAGATAACTGCCGCAATAAATTCATAGAATCAGTGTAGGGAAGACAAAAAGAAAAAAAAATTCAGATGAGAAAACTAAGGGACTAGCTCAAAGCTGCACAACTGGTAGGAACAGAATAACCCATTTCTTACAGTGTCTTGGTTCAGGGCTCCTTCCATTTTACCACACTATTCAAAATTTAGATTCTCTATGTAGTAAAATGGATAATGAGAACATGTATAAAATAATAAAGAAATGAACAATAATCATAAAAAGTAACTAAAATAGCCAACTGTCATATAAAAGATATGTAGCAAACTGACAGGTAAAGAAAATATTTTCAAAAACACTTACTGGATATTCAAGGAGATCTACTGGCTGACGGAAAGGCTCTGAATCTTCACATTGAAATATGAGATTTAACAATTCTTCACACTGTTTCTTCCATGCTTGAATATCGTAAGACTGGGCTCTATTACGTAATCTTCGTCTAGGCTGATGGTCCTGCGATAAGTGTTCAAATATATTAATAAAAGAGCACTTATACAATAAAATTTGTACTTTTAATGCAGTCTTAGATAATTGGGTAATACACAAGAATTCAAACAAAAGAAAATACGAAGTTCTAAAAAACATACATTTTGTAACTGAAACTAATTTGAACATACTTAATGTCTTCTAAAATGCTAAGAGTAAAAAAAGAAAGAAAGCTCTTAATACATTTTAATTCATATAAAGTACTCTTGCTAAAACTAAAACTATATTACCTTCCTTTTTCGAGTAGAAGTTCCTGGCACATCTGCATCTTTCTCTTCTTCCTTTGAGGCAAGAATTTATCAGATTCATAAAACATTTTAAATGTCATTATACTTTATAGTTGATTAATTAGCAATTATTTCCTTTACACACTGGAACACTGTAATGTATACGCTGGGGCACTTTACTGACTCATTAAAAAGTTTCCCATTAAAAATTTTTTTGTAACTCTAAGAATAATATTCTACTGCCAGTTTTTGTTTTAAACTACACTAGACAAGAAATAATCTTCACAACAGCTTTTACCTACAATATGTAAATTTATTTTTATACAGAGAATATCAATATAGTAATCATAATGAAATATTACATACCTCAGAATCAGACAACACTTTCTTCTTCATTGAATTATAAAGTGGAATTATGTTATAACAAGTCTGATCCCTATATAACAAGGAAATGTTAAAATGTAAGACTACAGCCATGATAATTTTTTTCCTTAAAAATTTGTTCCTAAAACCATATTTTAAGATAAAAGTAGAAGCTGAAGGCTTGCTTTCTTCTCCATTGGCTTACTCCAATAATATATGCACACACATTTAACCCTGACCCCTCCACTCTATGTAGAGTTTTCAGTGTGGCCTGACTATATCATTACACCAAACCCAAGTCTCATCTCCCAGTCTTTGTTTAGGTATCTGCTGTGCTTCTTCCATTCCTCAGTCTTCAAACAGCTAATATATTTCTTGTCTTCCAACTTTCTTTCTTTTATTCTTAAATGTATTTCCTAAAACTTTGTTCTTACGCATCTTCTCTTGACACTGTACCTTTTGCTTTGATAACTTTACATACTGGTGGTTTATCTGTGTAAATGAATTCCAAAATTCCTGCAATCTGTCCTAACCCTTCTCCTGAGCATTCTACCATAACCTAAAATTCCACGTATGTTTAAACTTAATAGTGGCTCCCCAGATATCCTTGTTCCTTTCTCTATTTTTTCTTAAACAACATACCATTCTTACAGTAATGGGAATCTTGGTTTTTCATTATTCTTTCCCTTTCCTCCTCCTTATAAATCCAATTAGTGGTCAGTGCTGTGAACTCTATCCCCAAGTATGTCTGGGCATCTGTCCCTTTCTCACTTCCATAAATTAAGCCCTCATCAACTCTTAGTTGGTCAAATATAGCAGTCAATCTGCTATTTATGCTTCTTGTCTCTTCTCTATCAATTAAATTAGACACTGCAGTCAAATTAACATTTTTAAGGCATAGTGTAAAACATGTTATTCTCATGTCAAAATACTTTCAACATCCCCTTGCTCTCAGAGCTCATATTTTAAAAGTCTAAAACCTTAGATTGGCATTCAAGGCCACCCATGATGTGGCCCCAACTCAAATTTATAGCACTGTATCTCTACTATGACTTCTACTCATTACTGTCTACCTCACCCATTTTATATTACCCTTAATTAAACCTCCCTACCTCATGCTGCTCCTTATCCCTGGAATGGCTTTCTTTTCATCTAACGTTTCCTTAATCTATCAATATCTACCTTGAATACAACGTCTTCTTAACATACTTCTCCTCCCCTGTATCTGAATCCCCATCATCACAACTAAAAGTGATCCTACACTCATCTAAACTTCTATACAATTCTCTTATTACTTGTCACAGTTTTCCTTATATTATAGTTTCTTACAGATTTATCTATCCTATGAAACTGTATTAAGAGGATAAAAATACTACCTCCAAGCATCCATTATATTACTTTGTATGTATCAATTGCTTGAAATTTTGCCAAATAACTCAATTAAAAAGTATAATTAAAATTTCAAGGAATACTTAATATCTTGAAAACTATCTGCTAAAAAAAGTATTTCTAAACAAACTATACACATCCAAAAAAATGCCACGGATTTATTTTTAGGAATATACAATACAAATGCTTTAAGTGTTTCATGAATCTGATTTCAAAGACATTTCAAAGTAGCTGTTTGAAAGATACATTTCATAGACTATTTCAAATGTATTAACAATTTTCATCTAAATTATTTCACTGAAATATGAATATGGTATCTCATGTAGTTCTACTGATTCTCTTTGAAAAAACAGATATACCTACACATAGTTATAACACAAAAAATTACAGACATAAGAGTCTTCAGAGGATAATGCTTACTTACTAATTTCAATAAGGAAAACAAAAGCATAGCAATAATGGCCTCCAAACCATTGGAAAGCAATAGATATCTTAGAGAATAAGGTAGAGAAAGGGCACAAAATTGACCTTACTAATTATGTTTGGTGTTTTCTTATACTGAAATGACCTGCATTTCTCAGTTAAAAAACATTAATCAAAAAGGAACTCAAAGATTATGTCCATTAACAAGAATGAAGCAGGGACGTTTATTTAAAAAAAAAAAAAACCTGAATAATCCTGAAGTTTTCATTATGTAAAAATGAAAGCTGATAACAGCTAAGTAAGCTTTTAAAATGCTGTTACTACTTCTCAACCAGGAAAAAAAAAAATTCAAAATAACAACATGGAATCACAGCAGTCTTTGTACAAAGTATAGAATTCATTTCTCTGCCTTCAACTTAGGAGGCTCAGTTCATTGTATGACTGCATAAAATCCTTAAGATAAGGAAGGGAAAGTACTTCTGCCTTAGTAAATAGTGGTTATCACTCTTGTTATGGGATCAATGAGGAACTAATCTTGACTTTGAACTAGAATCATGAAAGTTAAATTTAGTCTCCTGCTGGACTACTTAAATACTTGTTAATATACTTGACAGGGCCAATATACTGCTAGGATGAAAAATTCTCAAATCAGATGGCAGACACTCATTTACTGTGAAACCTTATACATGTTAACCACTATAGGCCATACTTTCCTCAATTCAAAATTCCAGATAATAAATCTCTTCCACCTGTAAGATTGTTACTTGGGTTAGAAAAGTTAAAGTAGGTAAAACATTACATGTTAAATAAATCTTTACTGTTATTATTGTCTAACAGTTAGATTGAGAAAAGAATCTTTTAAAAAAAATTTTAACCTTAAAACACAATGGTAATGCAGCTTTTATGATTTCATTCTTATTACTACCCAATGACCTGTTTCTTCCAAAACCCAGGATCAAACCAGGGACCTTTAGATCTTCAGTCTAACGCTCTCCCAACTGAGCTATTTTGGCTACTCGTAAACGTTTCCTCTTTACAAACAGTATGTTTTCTATTTTAAGAGGAACTATAGTGCCATTAATTATTAAAACTATCATAATTACATATGAAAATATAACTTACTTTATAAAATGTAGAAGAAGATCAGTCACGAATTTAGCAGATTTCACAATAGGGCTTCCAGGCTCATTAAATGTTCGTGTATTATGCTCTATATATCGAACTTCCCACATTAGGGAAGAAACCCGCCTTAAAAAAACAAAATATAGAAGTTTTAACTTCCTTATATTTAGAAATATGTGTACATCATTTAAAACCAAGACATTCCAACTTTTCAATTTCAGTCTAAACCAATCGTAAAAACCATTGGTCTTATAAAGTCATTTTCAAAGAAGCATAACTGCATTTGTGTTAGGGGAAAAAAAGAGGGGCAACCATAACTATGTATTTGCATACAAGATGCTTGGAATGGAACACACCAGACTATTAACAATGCCCTCTTTTTGGGAGGGAGAACATCTATATGGGGAGTGGCAGGAGAGTAGAAAGGGGAGAGTTTTTAAGTTTTGGCTTTATATATTTTTGTCATGTATGCTATCATTTTTTGGTAATAAAGACCCCTGACTTCTGAACAAAAAAGGAAACAAGTAATTTTAATCTAATTATATTATTGGTAATCAAATGACATATACAAATGAAAAGTTAACTGACAGCCACCTTATGAGATACAAAACTATAAAAATATTGCATGTTCGTTTACCAAGAAACCTAACTAAATGAGAATTATTTTCTGAACACTTAACTGATAATGCTAAAATAAAATCTGGAGTTTTATAATTTTATTTCTGAAAGTAAATAAAAATCCAAGGACAACTTTTGAGAATATTATCTAATATGTGGCCTGACTTAAAATAATAAAGAAGAAAACACTTAGAAAATCTTACTGATTGTGAACAGAAATACAATTACATGGAATAAAAAAACACTGTATGTAATTGTGGACATAGAAACAAAGAAAAACTGTGCATTTCAAAAAGATTCACAACACTCTATCTAATAACAGAATCACAGATATCTTCAGTGTATCATATAGAAAACTGTGTGTAAAATAAGTGTGAGATTAATACCAGCAGGGCAAACTGACAGTAATAGTTTAACAAGAGACTGAACTAGAAGTATCACGAAAGAGAAACAAACTATAAGAAGTCTAACACCAATAAGTGAAGGAAGAAGCAAAAACTTTTAAACAGTGAAATAGTACTGGAAGTCATCATTGTATTGAATAAGAACATAACTCAGGTTTATAACTGAGTTTATTATCAGGTTGGAAAACAGGCAATTTCTAATTCATGTAAGTATTGTGTTCCAAAAGTTTTTTTTTCCTAAATTGGCTACAAAACTAGGGTAATGCCAAAAGCCTATTTAAAATATAAGGTATCTTGAAATACAGATGTTCCTCAACTAATGATGGGGTTACACCCTGATAAACCCACTGTAAATTCAAAATACCATTAAGTCAAAAATGCATGTGATATAGTTAACCTAGCAAACATTTTACCTCAGCCAAGCCTACCTCAAATGTGCTCAGAACACTTACATTAGCCTATGGTTGGGCAAAATCATACGGCAACACAATACACTGTACAGTATCGGCTTAACTTCATGATCATATGGGTGACTGGGAGCTACTGGGAGCTGTAGCTCACTGCCATTGCTCAGCATCATGAAAGAGTACATCACAAGCCCAGAAAAAGATCAGAATTCAAAATTTGAAGTATGGTTTCTACTGAATGCATATCCCTTTCATATCACTGTAAAGCTGAAAAATCTAAGTCAAACCACTGTAAGTCAAACCTTATGTATAGTATCTGTTAGCAATTATCATGTTGAGTAATGTGTGAGATATTTACAACAATAATGGAAGATATCAGCAGCTTATCTTTCTAGTTATAGTACAATTAGTGTATGTATACAAACAGTTCTTTCCTTCTCACCCACCCATGTCTTGTTTCATCTCTGAAGCACTAGGTTTAACTTCCAATCTTTAGCAATTTAGGGGTCAAGGTAGGAATATAGTTAGGAATTCCGTCATTTTTTTTTTCTCTTAAACTTCCAACAACTGATACTGAAAAAGACTTGAAGAATGCTTTGAGGGTGGGATGGTTGGGAACCACATAGCATAGAGGATTTTCTCCCTATCTCTACGCTTTTTGACAAATATCAAGGAAGCAACAGCAAAAACACCTAAGAAGATCAGAAAAATCTTTAGAAACTCAAGTTTAATATATTTGTTTTCTTTATTCCAGTGGTTCTCAATCAAGGGTAATTATGCTCCCCAGAAGACATGTGACAATGTCTGATTACATTTTTGGTTTTCACAACTAGGGGGCTGCTACTGGCATCTAGTGGGTACAGGCACAGGATAGCCCCTCACAATGAGATACGGAAATAAAATTTAAGTCATAAAAAGAACCAAAGGCACATTTTATACAGAAAAATATTAGTACAAAATATGAATAAAACTTCTGTAAGTTAAAAAAGAAGAATAATGGAAAGGACTTCAGTAATAAATAACTGGTCACAAAAAGTTTTAATGCAATGTTACACAAATTAAATTGTTGGACTGCTAAGCAAAGGTTATATGAGAAACATTAAAACTAAAAATAGGATTCTATTATTTAAAAGCTATAAACATATTTTTGACAAAACATTTTAGGTAATAAACCTATAAAGCCTATTGAAGATTAAAGACATTTAACAAAATTACCTAGATAATGAAAATTAATTGAAATTATGCCTGGGCCATTTAATTCTAATTCTTTTTCATGCTAAACTACAACTATGAAAAACTGAGTATTTTCAAATTTCAGTGTTATAAGTAATGATAAGCTGAATATAGGCAAAATAAGAACAAAATACATAATACAAATACATAATTTTTATTATATATTCTATTAAAAATCAACGAACAAATAAATATTTTAATGTTATCTAGGAGAACATGAAATAACTTGCCTTGCTTTATAGAATACAATATAAAGACAGTGAGCATAAAATCATTCCAGCCTCTAGGAATAACTGTACCTAGGAATTGTATTTTAAGTGTCTAAAGACCAGCAGCATTGGCATTACTGGTACTTGTTAGAAACGCAGAATCTCCAGTCCCACTCCAAATCTACTGAATAAGATTCTACATTTTAACATAATCCCCAGGTGATTCTTATGTGCATTCATATATACAAAAAGTTGAGAAACACTGCTAAAGATCAGTAAATGGGTGGAAAGATCACCAGCTTTCCTTTGATAGTAGCTACATCAAATGGTTCTAACCTGTAAAACCTGTTTTCCAGTCTTTGTTTAATTGTACTTAGATCCGTTGGATATGCCACTACTGTGCAATACATGGGATAGGCTTGCAGATCCACGGGGGCCACAAATGCTGAGGCAATATCTAAAATAAAGAGATAAGTTTGTAAATTTATTTTTGTATGCTTAAAATAATTCAAGAAGAATTCTACTTGAATTAAGACTTAAAAAGTCCTTATCTACATAATCATTAGTCTGCCACTGTCTTTTCACAAACAATATAGTTTAGCTGACATGAAGAATCTCACTTTTTCTTATGTCTACATATATATTGCCAAATTCTAGGGGTATTCATAGGTTCACTGGGAGAAAGAAACAAATTATATATACATATATCAGACCTTCTAAGTACACACACATTGCCATAATTGACAGTTGGCCATTCCTGAATCTATATTTGACAAAACCATTCTATTATTAACACTGTAACATACTGCCTTCAAATCTAACCTTTGACTTTCTCAAAACTTATTCCCTTATCTCAACTTTACATTATTCTGAGAAATATCAGACAAGTAGAGAAAAGGAAACAGACCCAGAAGTTTTGATTCAGTGATACTACTGATCCAATACACACTGTAAAGTTGTACAGCAAAAACTGTAACTAGTTAGGATTACTCCCACTTTTTTGCTAATTCACATATAATACTTAATATCCTAAAATATTGCTAAAATTATTTAAGGTAGTATTTATATGGCTATTCCTATAAAGTGATGGCATTTTATAAAATACTTCAGATTTGAATATTCCTCACTGTGTGTATCCATCCAGCTCTTCTTACTCATGTTAATTTCTCTCTGGACTCTTTGCAGCTGATTCCTTACTGAGAGAGACGGTTGCTACAAACCAACCACCACATAGTCTAGAGTTACTTCAGAAGCCCAGAATTCAGATAATCAAGTTTTGTGGTCATTGTTTTCTTTCCTTTTAACAAGGCAAAGCAATTAATATACCCTCTCCTTTCCCCTTAAAAAGAAGCTATTTTGTGTGTGTATATAAAGTTGGGGGAGACCAGTACAAGCTATCCATATAATTATAATTGAGCTTTCAACCCTCCTCCACCAATTCCTATCATGTCAGTCTGAATATGTCAAGTGTTTTAAATTGGGTTGTGGAGGACAAAGATTTTTCAGAGATGCCTCTGGCACTTCTAGGAGGCCCTTATTCTAAAATTCAGCTAACATAACCTAATTTATAACTGTTTTAAATAGTTAAGTCCCGTGTTAAGATCACATTCAAAAACAGATTCCACTTAAAATGTTTGAAACCATTGACTTAGGATATTGTGAAAAAAATTTTTAGTTGGAGAATAACAGTATTTTTCCATTACTTTGCATTCTGCCAGTTTTTTCTATACTCATGTGTTCCTTTACTTACCTAATGTCATCAACTGGTTTATTCCTGCCACAATTCTTTCACATTCTTCATCCCTGGGATTGGTACCCCATTCTCCATCAAGAGGTTTATAGATTAGTGATCTGCACTCACCATCAGTTAAAGGAACACTAGTACCTAGTTCTTCAGGAAATACAGCTGAAATAGAAAAGCAGATCATTGCAAATATGTGGTAACTTATTAGTATTTAGGTTAGCTTTAGAATGTAAAGATAATATAGTCACAAAATTAAAGTATATTTTGTATAGATTTGGTAAATATACTCTTTATTTTAACACAGGAAAGTACGTTTCAAGGGTCACGAAAATTTAAGTTAATTTTTAAATGATACTGTAAATGATTCTCTAAATAATTACTTCTCCAAAATTATACCTGAAAATCTGCTCTGTAATCAAGCTACATGTGCAGAAATCATTTCTATAAAATATGCAAATCTCAAAGTTTTCTGAATCACTTCATAATTGCCATGTTTACTTTTGATAAACTATACACAAGGTAAAACTGAACTAAAGTGACATTTTCTAGAAATACTTCAATCGAAGCTTCAATTTTTGAATGTAGGAACAGAGAATTATGAAAATGCATAAATGATGCTTATGCTTATTACTCATAAATTATGAAGGTATGCTTTCTGCATGCTTGAATCTTTAACAGTTTTAGCTGACAGAATCACTAGAGGGTTACGGTAACTCAAAATCTAGAAACGTGTTAGGTAATTTTTCCTTTAGACTAGGTTTTGGCAGATACACACTAAAAATATGCCACTGTTTGTGTACAATCAAAATTCTCATCACAAACTACAATTAAACTCTATAGGTTCGTATGAATGTATATCCAAATAGAACAACAACAGTAACCACCCTTCAATATACTTAGGTAGGAAACGAAATAGTGAATCAGTATCACTTATTCATTAAAAAATATCCAAGGCATTCTAACACCAACTGGCTTCACTGCTATCGTATTCACAACAGTTCAATGTGAGTTCAAATTTAAACTTTTTTTTTTAATAAACGAGAGAAACAAAAAGATAAGCCATGTAACATGGTTACAAATTAAGATATTTTATAATTTTAACAGCTCTAATTTAGCAGTGAGATAAAAACACATAATATTGGCATTAAATTTTCAAAGTGATAATTCCTGCAAAGAACTAATCTTAGCTTACCAGCATGACCATCTTCTCATTTCTGAGGTCTATGAAATTGGGTTATTTTCTCCAACAGTTATTTTTTCTCTGACTTTGGAATACAATAACTACTGAGTAACTCAATTAATAAAACATGATTTCTACTACGTTAGAAATTAGATGTTTACCTCTTTGTATTTTAAAGATCTTATTTTTATCTGCTAACAGATGTTATTATTATTATTGTTGTTGTTTTTGAGATGGAGTCTCACTCTGTTGCCCAGGCTGGAGTGCAGTGGTGCAATCTCGGCTCAGTGCAACCTCTGCCTCCCAGGTTCAAGTGATTTTCCTGCCTCAGCCTCCTGAGTAGCTGGGATTACAGGCACATGCCACCACACCAGGCTGATTTTTGTATTTTTAGTTGAGATGGGGTTTCACCATGTTGGTCAGGCTGCTCTCGAACACCTGACCTCGTGATCCACCTGCCTCAGCCTCCCAAAGTGCTGGGATTACAGGTGTGAGCCACCATGCCCGCCCTGTAATATATTATTGTTAAAAAAATCAAACAATATAGAATAACAGAAAATAATTTATGAAGTCTTTATAATCCTACTCTATAAATAATCATTATTAAAATCTGGACTATATCCTTTTAATCCCTTTTTGGCTTATGCAATTGTGTATGTGTGTTGTATTTTTTACAAACAAACAAAAATGGGCAATGAAGTGGAAAGAATATATAAACTCCAGGCTTTGGTCCCAATGACCTTTTCTCAGTACAAGGAAGACGTCGTACTCACTGCCTAAGGCTAATTATTAAATCCTGAATGTGTCAGGCCATATGCACAATGACAGTTATATTGTCATTATTAATTATATCTTCGTTGAGCTCTTGTGTGTGTCAGACTCTACAATAAGCACTTTACACACATGATGCTATTTAATCCTTAAAGCAGCCCTATAAGGAAGGTATTAGCTTAGATGGTTTCAAAGGCCGAGTCCTAAAAAGTTGGGGAGTGAGGCTTTATGGAACTTGCCAAGATCACATAAAAAATGACAAGTCAGGATATGAACTGATGTCCGTCTCTCTCAAAAGCATAACCTCTTAACTGTCATGTTACACTTTAAGCACTCTGCTAAAGTTACAAAAATGTCTCTGCCTCCCAAATGCATACTTTCTTGAATAATAATTAATAAAAAAATTTCATATTTTGTTGTAATAAATTAATTTCAATCTTCCCTGTGAGACCATAAATTCCAAGTAGGCAAGAGTTATATCTATATTCTTTGCTGCTGAATCTCCCCTACTTCAAGGTGTACAACAAATATTTGCTGAATGAATGTTTTCTATTTGATACTCACAGCAACTGTAAGTGATAGCATGTTAGCAAATCTTAAATAATTTCTTAAGAAATTAACTCCATAATGCAGACACAAAAAGCCCAACACACACTTACCATTATTAGGTATAAGCTCCATATCCCAAGGACTCATCTTTTCTGTATCTCCATTGTCCCAGCTTAAAGAAAGAAAAATCATTATATTAAAAAATCTAAATTATTGTATCACAATTTTAATAAAATCAATTATCAAAATAATTGCTTCTGTGTTTAAAAGAAGTCTCTTTATCTCTTAATAGATGGGAAAAAAAATTCACAGCAAGCCTAGGTGAACTAAAATACAACAAATGTTTCCTTACCAAACATTGTAGCATTGAAACAGACTATCAGGATACTCAAGTTGAAGAGGTTCCTGGCTTTCAATTGTTCCAAACCACCAGGCATCATCTATGACAGACCTGAAGCGGTCACCTGGCCAAGAACAAAAACTATCTCATTATTCTGAAATGCATGGCTGCTGTCACTGCTTTTTCCTAACGTAAACCTTTAAGTACCTAAACTGCCTGTATGACTTCAGAAGACAAAAAGTGAAACACACACTCCAAAAATAAGTAAGTACAATCAGCAATACCAAGAGAAAAAAGGTATTTAGTAAGCATACTTGAAGTGTGACTTAACAGTTTTCAATTCTACTTTTTATATTTCATTAAGGTATATAGAAATTCGCTTGCTTTAGGCATTTTTACCATCTAGCATTTTAAATTCATCATTAACACTATACCCAAACTTTTCACTCAAAGAAGATTATAATTTAGGTAAATTCTACTCAACAATTACTTAGTCTATTTTTAATTTCTTACTTTCTGTAAGCAAGTTTTCCCAACCAACAATCAATCAAGACTCCGTCCTAAAAAAAACAACATAAAATCCAACCTGTCTTCCTTCATCTCAATCACTCTTAATACTCACTCACTCTCCCTTTCCTGTAAAAGGAAACAAAAAAAGAAACAAAAATAAAACAACTAGTCTTTTTAAAGCAGAGGACACTCCTTGTGTCTATTTCCTTATCCGACTGCTGTCATCGTATTACTTAACCTGCTTTTTCCCAAAGACCTGAACAAGCTATAAATGCTATGGCTTTTTCTTATCTAAATCTTCTCATGTTCCTTCCGTGTCATAAGAAAACTGTAAGTCACTTACTTCCTTTATGCAATGCTTTCCTGTTCCTCAGCTATCAGAGTACTTGAGTTTTCTCGTGGCTAGCATAGGCTAGAGTCTGAAAGACTTGGGTTCAAATAATGTATCTGTGTAACTTTGAATATATTAATTATTTTTGACCTTCGTTTTCCTTGTCTATAAAATAGAAATGGTGAGGTCTACCTCCCGGTAAGTTTTGAATAATGCATTCTATTAAAGTACTCTACATTTTTGACACACAGTTAAGTTAAAATGAATTAAGTTAGCAATTAATCTGAATCAGTTTTATTTTTAAACTCATAAAGAGAAAAGTATCTATGTTCTCCTTTTCTTACCAAAAAGGATTTAAAAGTTTATAAAAACATACAGCATGAAATTAGTTAAAAATTTGAAAAACAAGGTAAAAGAATATGATAAAAAAGAAAATTGGAGCCAGGAGAAAGTTCACAGGACACAACTGCAAGTTGTTGACAGTTGTTCCTCAGATGCATACTAGTGACACTTAAGAAGCTACTATATAGTTTAATAAGAAGCATTCTTGACACCACCACAACTTCACACTAAACATGAAGAGCTTCAAAAAGCTGTATCTTATGACCCTATACAGACTGATCATCATGCTAAAGAGGAAGAACTGAATAATGTGTGCCTAATCATAATGAACAGTATCTGCAGAGTAACAAGAAAGTTAAGCAAAGAACCTGGACTACTAGTGAAGTCCACCATCGAGAGTAAGCCTTAAAACATTTCTAAGGAGGGGCTGAAGTAAAAATTACTAATGTAATTTTAAATGGCAGTCGATAGGTGAATGCATATATCCTCAGATATAAAAATATTAACCCATAAATTAGAATAAAATCATAATATTCAAATGAGAAAATTATGACATTCATCCATTTTAACTCTCTCTGATTTGTCCAATGTCAGCCATATAACTTTGCCGAAGTTATGAGCTCACTTCTGGAATATTCCTGAACTTTGATCTCTATTATTTGTTCTGCAATTTGTTGGCAAATTCAAGTCCTTAAAAAATAAAATTTATCATATCAAGTAATGTATGTGAAAAATTTTAAAAATCAGATGTACCAAAGGCTGATAGCCAAAACCAAGAAAAATGTTTACATCTATTTTAACTACTACTTCTTGACTTACAGATTTCTTCACTCATCAATTTTTGACAGTAAATATCAGAGTTGATTCTTGAAGACATGGGTTTTAACTGACCAGGTCTACTTACACACAGATTTTTCCAATAAACAGATTTGTCCCTCTGTATTGGCAGATTCTACATCAGCAACCAAATGCAGATTGAAAATACAGTATTAGTGGGATGTGAAATCCATGAATACGGAAGGGTCAACTTTTCACAATGGGGGGTTCCATAGGATCAACTCTGGGACCTATGTATGCAAAGATTTTGGTATCCATGGGGGTCCTGGAAGTAATTCCCTGTGGATACTAAGGGACAACTATAACCTTAATACAACTGTACATAAAAAGCATGTGTATTATATTTAATCCATATTCAATTTTTAATAATGACTATGTAAATACTGCTTGCTCCTAAGCAAAAGCGCATATAATGCCTTTCTTATATAATTTTGTTTTCCCTAAAATTAATAATTATTTTTTTAACGCTTGGTTTTCAGTGAATTTACAATTAAATCTTTCCACAATCTCTAACAGCTCAAGCTGTAAAAGACATTCTTCAATGTTATTTTGCACGAAGACAAACTTCCTAGATAAGTTATGTGTTCCAATTTTTTCCCCCTGAAGATTTTCCTCTTGAGGGAGATTTGGACTTGCTAGGTAGCTGCTATCCTGAGGCTTCTACTGAATATTACTTGGGATTCCTTTTAACTTTTCCTGCTCTGGACTTCCTGTTTCTTGAGGGGATTCCATACTTTTCCTTTTCTTGGTTTACTCCCTTATTTGATGAAACACATCTTTCAAAACTTCTAGGGAAATGGTACATGAGATGTAAATTTTCTTTCTAACTTCTATGTCCATGATTTCGATAACTTGCATTTTCTTAATTTCTCTTTATAGAGCACATACAAGTTTTCAAAAAAGGACAAACCACCATGCCAATGCATTCCAATGGCACTGAAGGATAGACTAGTATGTCAATTGATGTCCTTTTTCAAACCATACATACCATATACACATCACACCAT
This sequence comes from Chlorocebus sabaeus, assembly GCF_047675955.1. Classification (NCBI taxonomy): domain Eukaryota; kingdom Metazoa; phylum Chordata; class Mammalia; order Primates; family Cercopithecidae; genus Chlorocebus; species Chlorocebus sabaeus. The sequence goes on along the minus strand of NC_132916.1, from coordinate 96,777,921 downwards.
GACACACATTGGTCCTATATGAAATTTTTAAGAGAACTGCACTCCTAAGTGGCACATCATCTATATGTAAATTAATGCACCTTAAGTGCCTGAAAACTTTTAAGGATTTTAGCTTCTTTGAGACTTATGATACTAATTTTAAAGATTATAACAGGATTAACCAATAAAAGAAAAATGTCAGTTTAGCTTTAGTACAAACTTACACATCTTGTTAAGCTTCTTTTGGCTTCAAATATAAATTCTATTATTAATATTTTTATATAAAAATTTAACATGTACAACATGCAAAGAAAAAATCAAATGTAACAGAAAAACATGTTTGAAATTTAAGCATCAACTAAAGTATTTTCACTTCTAAACAAAACTGAACAATACCTCTGACACAGTACCTTACTTTGTTATTAACATTCCTACAAATAGCAAAAAGATTTCTCTGATAATCTTTTTCTCAATTATGAAAAATAGTAAATCACTAAGAAAAAAAACACATCAAACATCTATAGCTTCTAAATAAATTACCCACCTATATTCCATCGCCTATATTTTGCATCATCAAATTGTTGTCTCAAGACTAGGAAATCTATAACGTCAGGCATATCATGGTATCTAATTACAAACAGAAACAAACTGATTAGGTCACATACCTAAAAATACCTAAAAGATGTTCAAATGTATCTGAATCTTGAAAAAAAATCTACAATACTAAGAAAACCATTGCCTCTTTCAACAGTCCTTACTTCATGGTAAATGATCCGCCAGTCAGTTTACCGGTATCAGGATCTAGAAAAGCAAGTTTAAGGCAGCAAAGGGTAGGTAATCCCACTTCATACTTTATGCCAACTATTTTCATAAGTTCTTGTTCCTGAGAGAGACAGAGAATATGAGAAACTATCTTTACAAAACAAACCACAAAACAGACTGCTAAACATGGTTGAGAAAAAATTTCTTGGTTTAAATCTTGATTTGGATGGTGATGACTGAGTACATGTAAAAATTTACTTAGCTCTATACTTAAGATCTGTGCACTTTATAGTATGCAAGTTACAATGAAATTTTTAATAAGTAAGAAAGGGAAGAAAAATATGGAGAACTTTACTAAAGTAAGTTTTCTATTACCATTCCAAAGACCTATTGGTAACTTTGAACTACTGCTGACAAATCTAGAAATACACATCAAATTTATGAATACAAAGCTTACCTAAGACTTATTCCCTAATTTTCACTATAACTAAATTTTGTACCCAACCCATAAACTGCATTGGAGTATATAAATTCACTCAAATCATGTGTTTCTCTGGATGAAAATCAAACACCTGCTACTCTCTAGGACTGCTTCAATTAAACAAGGTATCTTCATGATGCAGTTTCTCATAGTATTAATAGTAACCTTTGATACAATTTTCTCCAAAATCCATAATTGTATTTTTGGGGCTATTAAATAATAAATCAAAGTCATACCCGTAGTTCCATTTTATGCCATGGTTGTTTTTTGGGATTGATACTATATATTTTATTTTTTCGGGCCATTTCAACATAGGCTTCATGTCCTTGTCGGAAATAATAAACCTAAAAAATAAAGTCATATTAAAACCTGGATGTGTTTCCTTTAATCCAATATACAGGGTATCAGCTGAAATTGCAAAGAGAAAATCTAATGTCTTTTGAGCTAACAGAAATTATAACATTTTCTCCCTCCTGCTTTATCTCAAGTTGTCTTAACATCACTAAATCATAACCAAAGTGTTCCAAATAACATTACTTTGAATACACACAAGTCAAGATGAAAAGTTATTTTCTGGTTTCACCATTTTATTCTTAAATTCAAAATAAGTTAATCTATATTGCATAATAACGTTGAGTAACTAATAAGTTTATTGTCCACTTTTTTCCTTTTTTTTTTTTTTTTTTTTGAGACGGAGTCTCACTCTGTCCCCCAGGCTGGAGTGCAGTGGCACGATCTCGGCTCACTGCAAGCTCTGCCTCCCAGGTTCACGCCATTCTCCTACCTTGGCCTCCCGAATAGCTGGGACTACAGGTGCCCACCACCACCCCTGGCTAATTTTTGTATGTTTACACGGTGAAACCCTGTCCTTAACATTTTTAGCAAGTGGTTTGTACATATGCAGAAAACATTAAAATGAAAAATGTACTTTCACATGTATTTTTATCCTTACACAAATCCTGGTAAGACAGCAGGGCATACATTTACCCCCATTTCATAAAGATCATATTTAAGTGACTCCTGACTACTGTCTTGGAGAACTAGTACTTGAGACAGCAGTGTGACACCCACTAGTAGAAGAGCGTGCTTAAAAACGCTAAGTTTTCAGTAACATTTTGGGATAGCCACTATCCCATACTTTCATTCTATTCATTAATACCATTATTGTTCCAGTTGGCTGGAACTTTAAATGACGGAATAGTGCTGAATAATGAAGACCTTCAAGCACCTTCAAGCGCCAGCAGTTAAAAAGACAACCTAACCACTTTGAAAGGAAATCATTCAACAAGGAATTACAAACTTTTCTGGCCACATTGAAATAATGTATTAAAATATAATTTTACATCTTAATGCTACAGGATGTTAAGATCTATCACTGTACTATACTACAACAACGTGGTAATGCTCTGTGCTCTTCAAGTCTTATGAGGCAAGTAGGATTTCTAAATAAATTCATTTGGACTGTTCTTTAGAATCACTCTAGCATTAAAAAGTTTTTGTTTTCTTTGTTTTCTTAAAGTGTCAATTACCACTTATACTGTTAATTCGTATGCTTTGCTAAAGAAGCTTCTATTTTAAGTCCCAATTTATTTATGGTCAATCTGTTGGACACCAGATAACACTCCTATTAAAATTTGTGTACAAAATAAGGAGACATTAACCTTGAGTAAGAAATGTTGAGACCAGTTCTTACATTTTCATTCTAAATTCACAAGTACATATTCTAAAACAATGGTCTCATCCTCAGTTTCTTAAAAATTAAATAGTATTTCTTATTCTAAGATTAAAGATTTTTTAAAGATCTAATAAACTATGAACATTGTGGGTAAACAAAACACAACACTTTTTGAAATAAAATTAAATGAAAATAAGGTGCTAAATTTCATTTTTCCTTTAATATGTTATACATTAAGCCTTAAGACAAATGAATATATTTTAATTTAAAAAGATAAAGAAAGCTGACAATAAAACTCCTCTTATTAAAACATACATTCCTTTTTTAAAACACTAACAAAATTTTCATTCTTATGATATTTAGATTTACAGCAGCTTCAAAGAGGATTATCATCAGATTTTCCCTCCTAATTGTACTTTCTCCATACATAGATACAAACATCTAGAATGAGATACTTTATGAAACTGATTCAATTTTCTAGAAGTCTATTTCAAGAGCTATTAAAAATGTTTAAAACTATGTGAGGAAAAAAAGGATAATTTAAAACTTTTAGAGTACCTCATCGCCCATCTGTGGCACAAATGGACATCTCCGGGGAATAGTATCGGTAATCCATGTTGACGGCAACCATTCTTCTAATGTCAAACCGTTTTCAGTTAGTTCTCCCACAGCCAATCTCTGACAAAATTTAGAACATTGTTAAGTAATCATCAGAAAAGCATTAATCCACCAATCTACTCTTTAAAATAACTATAAAGATAATTGGCTAAAACGGGAAGGGCACCACTGTACAATATTATATACAGTTGGCCCTGTGTATCCATGGGTTCCGCATCCATGCATTCAACCAAACTTGACTGAAAATATTTGGGAAAAACAGTCCACAAAGTTCCAATAGGCAAAACTTGAATTTGCTACATTCTAAATACTATGCTGAACCCACACAAATAAAATGATGTGTAGGCACTGTATTAGGTATTATAAATAATCTAGAGATGATTTAAAGTATATATAGGAGACTGTGTGTAGGTCACATGCAAATACTATGCCATTTTTTATAAGAGACTTGAACATCCCTGGATTTTGTTATCTACGGGGTCCTGGGACCAATCTTCCATGACTACTGAGAGATGATGATCCTTTAAGCAACAAAACACTTACCCTGGAAAAAAATGGCAGCAGTGGCAACAGAGTTATTCAATCTCTCCAAATCACTGTCTACAAAGAGAACTAACTGGAAGCAAAACCCAAAAATCCACAGCCAACACTCACAACAAGGTAACAAGATATCCCCAGAAACCCCAAAGTACAAGCTCTGTGTATTCTCCTTTCCTTTCAAAATGCTATCAATTTTATAAACATTCCAGATAACAAACCAAGATACCCTAGAGTCTTTTTTTTTTTTTATCCTAGTTCTAGTAAGTTAGAACTAAATAAGATATTCTCATAGGAGCTGAGTAGTGCAAGATATAGAAGGCTAATTATTTCCATAAGCTGGACATTATACTTCTACACAGCATGAGAAACTATGCCTCTGAGAAAGTTCCTTAACTTTGCTGGTCACCCGCAAGTGGCCACAATGGTCTTGATGTTGTTACCTTAGACGCAGAAAAAAATGAACTTTCTAAGACTATTTGAAACCTAGTATTTTTATAAGTAAAAAAATGTTATGCAACTGATTAAAGTCTTTTGTGAATCACATGTAAAACATTAAAGATGACTGTACACTAAGACTGCTACATTTTACTCATGTTTTTTAAAAAAACAAGGTACTGTAATTATCACTATAAAATAATACTTGTTTACTAAAAGAAGTAATGCCATAACATGGTATCAGAGAACATTACTTGCAATAGGTACTACTACTGCTTCCCAACTGTAGTAGTTATCATTTTCCTCTTTTTCCTATTAGCCACACCATACTGTTTCTCAGTCAAACACATCAAGAGCACTACCCTGAAGAGTTAGGGTAAAGGTCTTTGATATTTACTATACATGAGATGGGTTCATTACAGAATTTTAGGTAGAAGCATAGTACGATCTCACTTACATTTTAAAAGGATCACTCTGGATGCATCAGAACAAGGATTGGCAAATCATGACCCTCAAGGGCAAGTCCAGCCTGCCACAATTTTCATAAATTTTTACTGGAACACAGCCATACCCATTTGTGTATTATCTATAAATGCTATTATGGCAGAGTAGCTGGCCTTCTGTAGAAAAAAATCTGTCAACCTATGCTTTAAAGAATAGACCCTAGGGAGAAAAAGGGAGAAACAGGAAGATACATAGGATGCTACCACCGTAATATAAATGAGAGTTCAGGGTGATTCACACCAATGTGATAGCAGTGGAGTGGTGAAAAACAGTAAAGTGCTGAATATATTTACAATTCATTAGATAATTAATTCCCTGATGGACTAGATGTGGACTATGAGAGAAAAAGAGGAATCAAAGATATCTCCAGGGTTTCTGGTATAAACTACTAAGAGAGTCATCACATTACTGAGATAAAGAGGGGTGGGGTACAGCGGGTTTGAGAAAAAAGCTTGGTAAGTAAGTTTTGTCGGTGTTAGATGTGAGGAGTAAATTGATATCCAAACAGTAATTTGATATATGCACAGTTATCAAATAAAGTAGCAATTATGTTATGCACTGAGTATATCAGAGAGATCCCACAACCCAGGAACTTCCACTGTGTTTTATTCAGAGCAGTTCTGATTTTATCAGTTTTGTATACTGAGGAGCTAAGTTTGTTTGAAAAGGGTTTCCTTTGACTAATAAAAAGGAAAAGACAGAAAAGCTTGAAAATCATAATTCTAGCCTCAATACGGACTATTAATTGCTAAGCAAGTATTTCTCCCTATAAGGAATTATCTATGTTCAATGGGGAAGCTAACAACTTTTACACCAAGACAGGTAAGTTGTATATTAAATAAGAATAATCGTATGTATGACTGAAAGACTTTGGCATCACCAAAAATCATTATGAGGACAAATCTTACAGCCCAATAATTCCTGAGGAACTTAGAATGTTTGGTTGAGGAAGATTTCTGTGACTTATTAATTACAACCATTAAGGGGTTAAGAATGCATTGAGTATTCTTTAAGATTTCCAGCTCCATGATTTGGGTTTTTTTTTAAATATGGAAAGCATAAATAATTTCTTTCCTTTCCAACCATGGGAATGCTTCTAGGCACAGCTCAAATCTTATTTCCTCTAGGAAATCTCATCTGAAATTCCAACATAAGAAGACCCTGTTTAAGAAGGGAAATACTTGTATGTTTATTCAAGATAACTAGAGGACTAGGGAATAAGAACAAGTCCATCTACTGTTACATCACTGCTAGGCATGTGAACAAAATTTAAACTAAAGGGAATACCCTCCAGTATCCTAACCTTACCATATTTAAAGTGACCCACATAATTCTATTGGCAGAGTCATCCCATCACAATACTTTGTCACAACAACACAGTGAAATTAAAACATGCCAAATGTTAACAACAGATCTACATGTGCCAGTGCACGAAGAAGCCCATGGTATTAGTGTGAGGAAAATTATCAAATTAAGGGGACCAGATGAAGCAAACTGTACTCTTGGGATGAAAGAACTGTTCTCACAGTGACTTATCACTGCAAACCTCAAAAGTTCACCAAAACTGTCCTGAGATGAAAAAGAATATTTACCTTATTAGCCAGACACATGGCTAAATCAGTTTTCTTTAACCAATCTGTCTACTACATATATAAAATAACAAATCAGACTACATTTATCATCACTGACAAGGTAGAAAAGAAAAACTGTGGTAACTATGTGGCATTCTCTTTGGTAAAGCTTCCCCAAACAAAAGCAAAAGAGGCAACAAGAAAAATAGCAGCTGTGGAATCTAAATTAAAGTAACTCATAATTATAAAGCTGAAACAATAACTCAACAAATGTAGATAAAATAAACACTTAAAACAAAACAGATATATTATATTCTTATACATTTTGAAAGCTCTGTGGGAATAAAGACCCTATGGTCTCCCACTATTTAATTCTACAAATGACAACTTATACTTAAATGGCAGAGGTTACAAACAAATCTTCCTTTTAATCAAATACTGCTTCCCATTTACAGTCTTTAGGGAAGCAGAAAACATGCCCCTCGTGTTGTATTTACTTTAGAACAAAAATTAAACAGCTCTCACTTTCATTCCTATGTTGAAGAATTTCAACTCCATACGAGCTGACAGATATTCTTCCTATAATATTTCTTACATTCTCTGTTTTTTCTCAAATTGTCCAGACTTAACTGTGGTAATCAAATCAATACTGCTACTGACCAAAGGACTGAAAACTTATGGCTCACACACTTTAGATTAATCTTACCCCACTTTAGCTTCATATCTGCCTTGGGATCAATTGTGACAAGCTGTGTCATTTCTACTCTGTGTGATGTGCCTCCCTCAAAGACTTTGTTTATTTTCAGCAATAACAATTAATAAGGATAGTTAAACATAAAGGCAATTCATAGACTAATATACTATATGTTTTGTATCATTACGTATTTCACATAAATAAATTCCACCAGACTGTCAAGAAAAATCTGATCTTTTTAAGATTAAATTTCAATATTTAGAATATGGCAATTTTGTAAGTAAATACTTTTACATGCTAAATATCTAAAAACTCGAATAAACTAAATATATTTAGGTATACTTTTTTACTACTGTGTACTTCTGAGTTTTTTCTATTATTATTTGCTGATACACTTCAACAATGTTTGTGATCAATTGTACTTCAACATGTGATGTGTGCTTTAAACTGTTTCCCTAGAAAACACCAAATTTGTAATTTTAAAAACCAAACCTTTTGTTTTCTTTCTTTGGGTTTCTTTTTCTTTGGTGATATTGGTCCATCTTTTTCTTCATTTACTTTTTTCTTTTCCTTTTTAATCTGTTTTTGCTTCTGTTTTTCAGATTCTTCTTCTTCATCTGAACTGCTTTCTGCTTTCTTGGTTTTATTCTTAGGAACTTTCTTTGGTGGCTGCAGATTAATTCCTGCATCTGCTGTCCAGTCAGAGTAATCACTGGAGTAGTCACTAGAAGGACAGAAGGGATTTTTAGGTAACACACAAGATAAAATTTTAAGACTTGTTTTATAAAAATGAAAAGAAAGATTATAATAAAGAGAAATAACAAAACAAATACTTAAACTAACAAAAAAAATACTTCCCTAATTTTCAACTTATCTTCAAAAGTTTCTTAAAATTCTACAGGCTTTACTTAAATATTGCAAAAGAAAAAAAACCTCCCCCAAAACCTGAAGATACATAAAGACACAACTTTAAGTGAAAAAACAAATTTAAGTACCTTTCAAGATTTTAAGAAAAATATTGACTTCTGAGTGTTGCATATGTTACAAATTCTGTGGGTATATAAAAATAAGGAAGAGGGGGTCACTCTTCTCAGTTCTAGTAACAGCGTAAAGATAACCCTGGAGAGCACAGAAGGTGTCAACATTGAGGAGATATGGGGATTCCTTTTTTAAGAGGAAGTGGGAGTTCCAGACAGAGGGAACTCTTACGGTCCAGCACTAGTGCTCTCAAGGTAGCTGGATATTGAACTGGCAGAGTCAGAAGTGTTCCTGCCCAGGGGAAAGACTGTGTTTGCAAACGTTACTCTGCATGTAAAGTAATGAAATTTCATTTAGATAAAATTATTCTACCTACCTACACCTTAGGTGTATCTTATGCTTCAAAGCATGCCATGATTCAGAAAAATACAGGCCTTACTGTATTTTGTATACTGCTTCCAATCATGTTTGTCATTTCTTTTTAGTTTACCTTCATTGACAAACGATTTACTGAACCAATCATGTTGTAAAATAAAGAATCTAGTTGTATTATCTTCTATAGTAATTTTAGTATGTGAGCATATTTACTTATTTTGACAATTTTATGAACATACATGTCTTAAAGGAATCTAAGTTGTACTATGTTAAAAGCAATAATTAGCTTGCCTAGATTTAATGATGTATAACCTCATGCCTCTAAAAATACTGCTGTTAACATTAACGCGGAAAAAGCAGATTTTACTGGAGCTTTATTCCATTGTCACTAACCCTCCCCACTACCCCTCTCCACTGTCCTAATGTTCTTTATAAGCACGTACCTAAATCTCTGATTATTCTAATCATCCCAGATAAGAATAAAATAATTCAGATGTTTTCTAACACGATTTAGTCATTTCACTATGAAATTTAAAATGATTTTTAACAACTTAAACTATTTTCAGATATGCTATTCTAAAACAGGTTGTCTTCAACTTATGAGCATTTTATTTATACTAGCTCCAGCCAAGGCCACTGTAAATGGTACCTGCCAAATCACACAGTTATCACTCTCTAGAGTACTTGGCTCTTACAGAAGATCTTCTGCTGTCAGCATAAACATAATTACAAACTCCAGAGCCCAGCATTCTTTACAACTGTCCTCAACTGCTAAAACCACCACTACTCTTTTAATACAGGAACCCCTATGTCATCTCAGGGTTTGAAATACTCTGATTCCATTGTTGAGCCAAAAGAACTTCAATGTTTCCTTCACTGACCTGTTCTGAATACAGAAAACTACTAGATATAACCACACACATTTGCACATCATTACCAGAAATCACTACTGTGAGAATAGGAGAGCCCTTGGTTGTAGAACTGAGGAACTCTTACAGCCTCTACTTCATACTTTGTCTCTTCTATTTTAAGAGCCACTAAGGTGGGGGATAAGTTTAGCAGCTAATCATAACTGCCATCCCCAAAGGCTATACTCTCTTCTTGCTACTAAGACCTTGAAAAGTTAGCCAAGGTCATAAGCCCTGCAACAATGTGAATCGCCAGTATAAGGAGTTGGAATCCTCACTGGCCTGGTCAAATAAGGTAGGGATAACAAGAAAAAGGAGAGCTTATTCCTCTTATCATTAGTATTCCATAAATTCCACTACATTTAAGATAGTTAACTCAGGAGGCTTGCATTACTTCCTTAACTTCACACTTTTCAAAACCAGTAATGAAACTGGCTTGCAATTCAACATTATAACAGTATTCATAAGAAAAAATACTAAATAAGAAGATAAAGTTAAAAGCATCATTTTGCAGATCCAGTTGTAATCACCAAAAAATTATTTTCTATAGAGAACATATATCAGAAAATCTACATTTCATATAACTTCAAAAACTCTCTGAAGAACCTGAAATGTATTGCTGGTTTAAAAAAAAAAATCACCTTTCTAAAGATTTTATATAACATTTGGAGAAATAAAAATCATTCATTTACCTAGAACTGCCATCACTGTGCCATGCTCTCTCTTCTTCTTCAGATGTTCCACCACTGACAGCAACTACTTCACCTTCCTAAGATATGTTGAATACATGTCTTATTGCATAATTTTATAAAATAACATTTTATGATTACAGAAAATATCAGTGATATCTTATAGTATCAGTCATATTGGGATATTTAAAATTTGATTTAAATTAGTTGCAAAGGGTGTCGTGGCTCATGCCTGTAATTCCAACACTTTGAGAGGTTGAGGTGGGCGGATCACTTAAGGTCAGGGGTTCGAGACCAGCCTGGCCAACGTGGCGACACCCTGTCTCTACTAAAATACAAAAAAAAATTAGCTGGGAATGGTGGCGGATGCCTGTAATCCCAGCTACTTGGGAGACTGAGGCACGGAATCGCTTGAACCCAGGAGGCAGAGGTTGCCGTGAGCTGAGATTGCACTGCTACACTCCAGAAAGACACTGTCTCAAAAATAACCAATAATAATAAAATAATAAAAGAGTTAGCTGCTTCTCTTTAAAAAATTAGTTGCAAAATACAGCTCTTACCTTTTTTTTTTTTTAACAAATAAATGAGAATACTTAAATGTATATAAAGACATAATACTTACTAATATTGGATTCAGAGCAATCCTACAGATTACCATTTTAAAAGCCCCACAACGTATCTTCTAGATAAAATTATATCAAATTCCATATTTACATTTGAAATTATTACTTCTTGAGCCTTTTCAAAATACAAAGCTTTCTTTTCTATAGGTGCTTTGAGAAGGCACATTTCTGTTTATTTATTATAGGCACATCTATGTTTTACTTATTAAAACAGCTTTCCCATATACAAAAGGATGTTCCACTTCTGGTCTTATTTTATCCAAATGGTAAAGGACTAAAAAATACTCAAACACTCTGTTTCTCTTTAGTAAATATTCATGAGTCAACAAAGAATATTATCTGTGAGAGCATTTTCTTCATAAAGTTGGGTTTTTTGATGGCAAAAATACTGCATGTCTTCCTCGCTTAAATAAACTTCATGCTCCAATAACAATAACACCTCATATTTATTAAGCTTTTACTGTATGTTACAAACTATTCTAAGCACTTTGTATGTATCACCCCATTTGGGCTTGACAACGCACTATTGGTGATAGAGAGAGTTATTTAAATAAAACAAACTAAAGCTTTAAAAAGTTGAGAACTTTGCCCAAGGCAGCACAACTAATAAGCAACAAAATTGATTTAAGCCCAGCTCACTTAAGTCCAAACCCTGGACAACATTCCACAAGAATGGTGTTACTTACTTGCTGGGCATATTCAGGTAACTTTTAAAGACGACAATGGGGTGGATTATTTTAATATTTAAATAAAATAATATATTTGGGACAAAAGTTTTCCTATTTTGATGTTTTAATGAAGAATGTGAATTATATGTCTATTCCACAGTTATGAAAACTAAGCAAAAATGAAAAAAATCACATTTGCATATTTTATTAACAAAAAGCATATTTTATTAACAAATTTAATCACTGCTCGATATAACAAATAAATCTAAGCAAGTGATACGACTTTTTCCACATTTCATGTGTTACTTCCTTAAAGGGGGGAAAAAATAAACAGAATTATTCCTACATTACAAGTATGAAATACTACAGTACAAAACATTTCAACGAAAAAACCAGAGTTCCTTCCAATTAATTAGTATACTGTGCCCAAAGTGATACTTTGTTCTCAATGGGCTCCTCTAGAAATATATTCTAAATTTCTAAAAGGATGTTAAAGCATAAATAAATTAGTTTTGAAGACACTTGAAGGACTTCTTATAACAGATGTGTTTCTGGAAATACAGTTCTTAAGTTTCTAATAAACAGAGTACTTCAAATATTATATAGAAACAATATTTAGAGGAAACTCTTTCAAAAATAAAGAGACATTTTGTAAGATAATTAGCCCACATGTATTTTATGTTTTGTATGTCTATTCAAATTACCATGAGTGAAGTTTATATAATCAGTATATTTCTCTTTTTTTGCCAGAATGAATATATCATTTTGACCTGGCCATATGAGGACCCAAAGCCACTGGAGACTAACTTAAATTGTGGTTAGAATACTCTCAGTTTGAGTTAATGTTGCCCTGGCCAAAGAGAATTTATTTAGATAATTCTCATAAACGCCTAGCATTTCAAAGCACAACATGGCTTCAAAAGTGTATAGTAGTCAATATCTAAAATGATTACATCTCTAACCTGTAAAGAAGGAAGGTGATGGGGAGGGCTAAGAAGAAAAGAGGAACGGACATGGTTTAACTGCTTAATAAGATTGGTTTATGACTGCAAACTGATTGCCTTCACTGAAACAATACATAATTTAGTAAGGACAGTAATATTTACTGAAATAATGACGCATGAAGAGTATTTAAAAATTACACTGAGAAAGCTATAAACTGGCACAGAGATTAAAAACTAACAAAGACTGCCAAATACTTACTGATTTGCTGTTATACTTACACTATACTACAGCTTCATGGTACCACTTAAAAAGCTTGGCTTTAAGGTAAAACAAACTTGCATTTAATCCCTGTTCTACCTCTTAATAGGTGATTGTATAATCTAAATATCTTGGAGCCTCAGCATCCTTATCTATAAAATAAGAATAATTAATTCACATGAGTTTATTTTGTGGATTTGAAATTATGTGTATGTGTGCCATGCCTAGAAATAGATTTTTAGAAAATAAAAGCTGTATCATAATACCCCAAAATGCCATATTTAAACTACATCCACAAACGTATCAATAAATGCAAAGAATGAAACTCATATTTAAAAAAATAAGTAAAAATGACATCTAATTTATGAATGTGCTGATATCTTACATCTGAAGAACTAGTGCCATTTTCTATCTCTTCTGAGGGTCTAGGAGTCTCCTCCAATGCAGATCTCGTACGATAATTGTGTTGATTTGTCTGTTGCTTTTTGGATTCTCCAAGATCCAGGAAATGCTCATGAGCATGATTCTAGAAAAAAGTAAATTAAATTTATTTACAGTATGTTTAAAGAGCAGGATTTTTAGTTTAAAAGTTAAATTTTTGTAATCAAAAAAATTCAAGCTGGGCATGGTGGCACATGCCTGTAGTCGAAGCTACTCAGGAAGATTGCTTGAGTCTAGGAGTTCAAGGCTGTAGTGAGGGATGATTGCACCACTGCACTACAGCCTGGGTGACAAAGTGAGACAATTTATCCTAACATACAACAATGAAAACATTTGTTCATATTTAAGATATCACTTAATTGGACGAGGTTATAGTACCAACTCAAATATTTTAACATTCATCAAGTTAAATCAAAGGCTTATCAAGGTTATGTTGAAATTTACTTGCTGATTGATTAGTTATAAAAACGCTGGTTTTTTTTCTAATTAATGACAGACAATGATTAATGATAAAAGACTAAACCAAACACTGAACTCTTCTGTATCTACAGCAAACCTACAGAAATGACGTAAGAAAAAGGATAATGGGCTGTGAGGCATATGTAATAGGCAGAGGCAAATTGGAAACCAAACTGGGGATCATAAAGCTACTGTGCCACAATGAAGACAAGACGCCATGTGGCTAGGCTGTTTTTCTTCTACTGGAATAAATGTGAGAAGTCTTCTGCAGATAAGAATACAACCAATAAGCACTAAAAAACTGACAAAGTCCAACACAGTGATGAAGACAAACTCAATAAACATTAAAATTTATACCTAAAACACACCAAAAAAACTTAATAAAGCTATCTCAAAAGTGAATACAAAGGCCAGCCATGGTAGCTCATGCCTGTAATCCCAGCACTTTGGGAGGCCAATGTGGGAGAATCGTGCTTTGGGGTCAGGAGTTCAAGACTAGCCAGTGCAATGGCAAGACCCTGTCTCTACAAAGTTAAAAAATAAAATTTAAAGTTAGCCAGGCACAGTGGTACAAACCTATAGTCCCAGCTATTTGGGATGATGAGGCAAGAGGATCACTTGAGGCAGTCCAAGGCTTCAGTCAGTTAGGACTGTCCCATTGCACTCCGGCCTGGGTAACACAATGAGACTCTATCTCCCCACCAACCAAACAAAAAAGAGAATCACATCCATGAAATAAATGCAGGGTCTTGTCTTAGAAAAAAACCAAAGAATCAATGAGACATCCTTGAAATTGGATATAACCATTTAAATTTGGGAAAAATAAATGATAGCCAGCTGACCACATAAATAATAACTGAAGTTATTCCAGTTTTTGTGACGAGAGACACTAAAAATATGCGAGTGTGCATGCACACACATACATCTACGTATACACATACATATCATTCCTCTGATTTCTTAAAAAGTCTTTGAAGTACGATTGAATTAAGAGATAAGCACATCTTTTGATTTTAATCGATATTAACATATTCCATCCATAAAAGCAGTAGCAAGCAATACAAACGCTCATCATCATTATATAAGTTTATCTCAGCAAAGGATGCAAAAAAAAGGTATGCTTTCTACTTACCATGAAAAAGCCAACCACTCAACCAACCAAAAAACAAGATTATTTCAGAAAGAAATTTTCCTTTATTACACCAATAGGAATTCTAGCACTCTGAGGTCCTACTGATCCCAGGGTACGATACACTTAGTAAAGAAAAAAGGACTACTTGAGTATTTTGAAAAGATGAGTAATAAAACAGAAAAGTGAATTCTAGAAAAGAAGACTGCTTTAGGAGGTTTAAAAAACTCAAATGAAAAAAGGAAGGAGCACGAAGCTGGTGAAGAAGGCCGGTTATTTATTTTTCCTTTGTTTCAATTATTGCTTTAGATAGTGACTTGGACCTAAAAAGAAGTTTCACATAGACTTCCTCAATTTCAGACTCTAAGGCTCTGAAGCTTTCAAGCTAAGATGTTTTTCTCCAAAATAAAAAAAAAAAAAAAAAGAAAGAAAGAAAGGAAAAAGGGATACTTGTGATTCCTTCACACTCAGCGAAGTACGTATCTCTCTCCAATTAGGCCATGACCAACCGAAATCTACTGGGTGCAAAAATTTTTCCAGAGTAGGATGACACAAAAGCCAATAAGGCAAAACTATTAGGGACAATCTACCTCTCTTAATGGAGAAAATGAGAAATATTATCTATAGCAGCATTAGCTGACTTCATTATCTAGAATAATGAAGAGATGCCAAGACACCACAAGAACACAGAAAAACATAGCAAAACGCTATTTTTAGACTGTACAAAGATGGCACACAAGATTATGAAGAGCTAAAGAAAGCTCTTGATGAGGCTTTACTGTAATTCATTAGAATTTCATGAGTATATAAGAATTGGCACTTTGGGAAAGGGTATGCTAGAAAGCAGAAATGGAATTAAAAATTTTAAATAGGAAACAATAGATAATCCAGAGATAACCAAGAATTACTATGTTAATTTTTAATCATTAATTAACCTGTTTATAATATTAACATTTTAAATTACAAAATGGAGCCTTAAAATGGTCACAATACTTAAGAAGCAAATATTAAACATCAAAATAATTAATATGTACCTTTGAGACAGTGGGTGTTTTATTCTCTTTTGGAACAGTTAAGTGTTTTCTTTTCTCTTCTGACCTGTAAGTCTTTATTTCTTCTTCTCCCTTTGCAGTTCTCCATTCTTCTTGCCTACTGAAAGACAAAAGCCATATGCATTCATCTAGAATTTTACACATAACTTTCCTCCAAAAGGAATGTTAGGTATCAGGAAAGGAATGCTACTCCTGATGTTTTATTTTAAGATGGAAGCACATGATAAAGATTTCTGAGTTAAATTTCATAGGTTGTGGGCTCAGGATATGCAGCATTAAATGACTGAAATAATGGAAAGACAAACTCTGTCTACTTCAAGTTGATACTACTGGTTCCTGCTATGGTCTTTGGCAAACCAAGTATTAGATTCTGGGAACATGGTGATTCCTATGGTAACTTTTCCAAGAGTGAGAAATTGGATTTTTTTTTTTTTTTTTAGGATAGGGCCTATGCTTTGATCATCATCTGTTCCATATAGATAGCTGGAATCTCTTTAAAAATTCAATACAACAGAGCCTGAGGTTACACTGAAAGTCCTGAAAGAACTACACTCTTTCCAGAGACAGGGAGGTCAGGTTTCATCTACTGAAAAAACTCAAACATCAAGGTGAAACTGAACAACACAAGTTGAGGAACACTAATTTTAAACTTTAATAAAAAAAAAAAATGAACTCATGAGAAGATAATTTTATTTTTTACTTCAATATCTTACAACTTTAAAGTTTTTGAAATGCAAGGGTATCTGAACTTTAATTCTCCCTTAACATTTCATAATAAGAAGGGAGTTAATACTAAAACACAGTGCAACTATATACTGTTGATATTTCTTTACTAGAGGATATTAATGTTATCATGTTACTGAACTGCACAATCTCCATTGTGGCTGGCCATAATTCTGAACGGAAAATAAAATGAGCAAATTTAAATCTTGTGAAAAGAAGAGGTTTGGATTTAATTTTTTGTTCTTAGTTTTTTATAAAAAAAAATTAAAGTTTTTACTGCAATAATTATATACTAACATATAGTTGCAAGAAATAACAGAGCGATTATTTGTATCCTTTATCCAGTTTCCCCAAACAGCAACATTTTACAAAACTTTGTACCCTTTGTCAGTTCCCCCAAATGGTAACATTTTGCAAAACATGGTACAACACCACAAGGAGGATGCTGACATTTACACAACCCATTGATCTTACTCAGACTTCCCCAGTTTTACTTCTATTAGTTTCTATTAGCTTGTGTGTGTGTACACAGGCATACATTGTTTTACTGTGCTTTGCAGATAGTGTATTTTTTTTTTTTACAAGTTGAAAGTCTGTGACAACCCTGCAGTGAGCAAGCTCCATTTTTCAACCACATGTGCTAACTTCGTGTCTCTGTGTCACATTTTGGTAATTCTTAAAATATTTCAAGCATTTTCACTACCGTATCTATTACAGAGATGTGTTGTCAGTAATTTTTTATGCTTCTATTGTAGTTGTTCTGAAGCGCCATGAACCTCACCTATATAGGACAATGAACTTAGCTGACAAGTGTTCCGTGTGTTCCGGCTGCTCCGCCAACTAGCCATTGCCCCGTCTCCTCCCTCTCCTCAGGCCTCACTATTCCCTGAGACAGAACAATATTAAAGTTAGGCCAATTAAAAACCCTAACTGATTCAGTGAAATCATCTCTCACGTTAAATCAAAGGTAGAAATGATTAAACTCTGTGACGAAAGCGTGTCAAAAGCTGAGACAGGCTGAAAGCTATGGCTCTTGTGCCAAACAACCATGTTTTGAACGAAAAGGAAAAGTTCTTGAAGGAAGTTAAATATGCTACTCCAGCGAACATAGGAATGATATGAAAGTGAAGCAGACTTGTTGCTGATACAGAAATCGTTTTTTGTGGTCTGGAGAGAAGATCAAACCAGTTACAACATCCTCTTAAGCCAAAGCCTAATCCAGAGCAAGACCCTAACTCTCTTCTCTTCTATGAAGGTTGGAAGGGGGAAAAAGCTGCAGAAGAAAAGCTGGAAGCTAGCAGAGGTTGGTTTATGAGGCTTAAGGAAGAACTACCTGTGTAACATAAAAGTGCAGGGTGAAGCAGCAAGTGCTGATGAAGTAGCTGCAGCAATTTATCCAGAATATCTAGCTAAGATCACTGCTACTGTTTAGCTACACTAAACAACAGATTTTCAATGTAGTAACAGATCAAACAGCCATCTAAATGGAAGAAGATATCATCTGGACTTTCACAGCTAGAGAGAAGTAAAGGCTTGGCTTCAAAACTTCAAAGGAGAGTCTAAATCTCTTGTTAGGGGCTAATGAAGCTAGTGACTTCAACTTGAAGCTAATGCTCATTTATCATTCCAAAAATCCTAGGGCACTTAATAATTATGATAAATACACTCATCTTGTGCTCCATAAATGAAACAACAAAGTCTAGATGGCAGCACATCTGTTTATAGCATGGTTTACTGAATATTTTCAGCCCACTGTTAAGACCTACTACTTGGAAAGCATGATTGCTTTCATAACATTACTGTTCACTGACAATGCACCTACTCACCCAAGAGCTATGATGAAGATATACAAGGTGATTAGTGTTATTTTCATGCCTGTTAACCGAACATCCATTCTGCAGCCTATGGGTCAAGGAGTAATTTTGATTTTCAAGTCTTTTTATTTAAGAAATTACATTTCATAAGGCTATAGCTGCACTAGATAGTTACTCTGCTAACAGATCTGGGCAAAGTACATTGAAAACCTTTTGGAAAGGATTCACCATTCTAGATGCCGTTAAGAACATTTATGATTCATGGGAAGAGGAAAGCTATCACCATTAATAGGAGTTTGAAAGAAGTTGATTCCCACCCTCACAGATGATTCTGAAGGCTGAAGACATCAGTGGAAGAAGTTACTGTAGATGTAATGGAAACAGGAGAACTAGAATTAGATGTGGCAACTAAAGATGTGACTGAATTGCTGAAGTTGCATAATAAAACTTTAAACGAATGAGGAGCGGCTCATGGATGAACAAAGAGGTTTCTTGAGGGAGGCTACTCTAGTGAATATGCTTTGAACACTGCTGAAATGTTAACAAAGGATGTAGAAAATTATACAAACTTGGCTATGCGCAGTGGCTCATGCCTGTAATCCTGGCACTTTGGGAGGCCGAAGCGGGTAGATCACAAGGTCAGGAGATCAAGACCATTCTGGCTAACATGGTGAAACCCTGTCTCTACTAAAACTACAAAAAATTATCCAGACGTGGTGGCATGCGCTTGTAGTCCCAGCTACTGGTGAGGCTGAGGCAGGGGAATTGCTTGAACCTGGGAAGTGGAGGTTGCGGTGAGCCAAGATCATGCCACTGCACTCCAGTGTGGGCAATAGAGTGAGACTCCGTCTCAAAAAAAAAAAAAGGAAAAGAAAATTACATGAACTTAATAAAACAATGGTAGGGTTTGAGGGGACTGACCCCAGTTTTGAAATAAGTTCTACACAGAAATACTTCATGTGTAGTCAAATCAATGTGGCAAACTTTATTATTGTCTTATTTTAAGAAACTGTCACAGCCATTTCAACCTTCAGCAACCTCCACTCTGATCAGCCAGCAGCCATCAACATCGAGGCAAGACCCTTCACCAGCAAGAAGAGTATAATCATTGAACGTTCAGATGGTTGTTAGCAGTTTTCAGTGGTAAAGAATTTTCAAATTAGGTATGTAGTTTTTTTCAGACATAATCATATTGTACAATTAACAGATTATAGAATAGTATAACTATAACTTTTATATGCACTGGGTAACAAAAAAAAAAAAAAAAAAAAATCATGTGAGCTACTTTATTGCACTGGTCTGGAACCAAACCTGCAATATCCCCAAAGTATGCCTGTATCTTAGCAACCTAAATCTGTTCTCCATTCCTATACCCTTGTCATTTCAAGAATATTTCATAAATAAAATCATATAGAATATACGTTGAAATTATTTTTCTCCACTCAGCATAATTCCCTCAAGATTCATACCCATTGTATCAATATGTTGTTCCTTTTTACTGCACAGCAGTAGTCCATGGTGTGAATATACCATTGTTTAACCATCTACCCACTGAAATAACATCTGGGTATCTTTCTGGCCTTTGGGTATTACAAATAAAGCTGCTATACATTTATGTTCAGGTTTTTGTGTCAACATGAGTTTTCATTTCTTTAGGTTAAATTCCCAACAGTGCAACTGCTGGGTCATATGACAGGCAGTTGCATGTTTAAGATTTTAGGGAAGTGCAAAACTGTTAGGATTTTAGGGAAGTGCAAAACTGTTTCCCAAAATGGTTCTATCGTTTTACATTCCCACTAGCAATGCATGAGTAATTCAGTTTTCTCTCCATCCTCTCTAGCATTTGGTGCTGTCACTTATTTTTCATTTTAACCATTCTGAGAAGAATGCAGTGATACTTCATTGTGGTTTCAACTTGTATTTCCCTAATGGTTAATGACATTGATTATCTTTTCATGTGCTTATTTGTCATCTATAGATCCTTTTTGGTAAATGTCTGTTCATGTCTTTTGCCCATTCTCTGGATGGATTATGTTTACTATTGAGTTATGAGAATTATTTCTAAGTCACTTAGCCCTGTGTTGGGTATGTCATTGGATTCCATTTTAATTAATGGACGAGGCTGACCCATTTCAGAGAGCCTTTTAAAAGGAAACTTTAGACTACCCATTGTAGAGATTCTCAGGAAGATTCCCATAGGATGAGTACAAAGTTTTAGAGACAAAGCTCTAGGAAGCCCAAAGAAAGAATATCTGTTAAAGTTATGGCCACAGTCTTGCTTTACCATAGGCCAATGAATAGTTAAGCCCAATGATAAAGGAATAAAAGGATGAAGAATATTTGAAGAGACACTAATCTTCCTCACTCCTCAGGTTCCCTTCCATGTGCAGGAGCCTCAAGCAACAACTAGCGACCACATCTCCTGACTCATTCCTCTCCAGAGGAGGAGTAAATTAGTCAACTGACATGCTCTGGAAGAAAAACCCAGCTTAGCACAGCCCAGCCTTATGCCATTGTGTGCAATTATACATTTTGTCCTGCATCTTAAAGAAGCAAACCACATGTCCCAGAAGGGGAGAATAACTGTGGCCCACTGCTATCTGTGTCTGGGGAATATCACTTTGTTACTGTTATGGTTTTTGTGGAATATTACTTTTTGTTACTGATATGGTTTTTATTTCATGAAATAAAAAGTGATAGTAACAAACAGTGATAGTCTGATTTACTATATGTCTTATTTTCCACGTTATTTTTCAATTATTTCAGAATTGGTGTTGAAAAAATGGGCATTATTTACTTGACCTCTTTCAAACCTTAACATTAGAATTAAAAAGTAAACAAGGATCTAACTAAAAATATACCATGTGAGTTAATTAATTTATGATGGATAACTGGGCACATATGTCATAAGAAAG
Organism: Chlorocebus sabaeus; assembly: GCF_047675955.1. Classification (NCBI taxonomy): domain Eukaryota; kingdom Metazoa; phylum Chordata; class Mammalia; order Primates; family Cercopithecidae; genus Chlorocebus; species Chlorocebus sabaeus. Next base: position 96,756,685 of record NC_132916.1, on the reverse strand, counting down.
TATAAATGTATACCTTTGGTGTGTATTTAATTCTAAATCCTAAAGTAAATTCAAAGTATGTCCAATCAAAAAGCATAATCTATATGAACATTAAGACCAAAATTTTAATTATATAATTACTACTATCTTCTAAGTTGAAAAACTAGACAATCTTAAATTCAAATTCACATTTTGACCTTCATACTTAGAACATATTTCATACACAGCAATCAGCATTAATTAGGTTCATATAGGCCTCATTCAAGAGTATTTCATCAGTGAAGATCAAAAGGAACTGGATATAAAGTTCCCTCACGGCATGGTCTAATAGAATAGAATTTTATTAAATCAACACTTTTAAAGTCATAAATGTATACTTTTAAATATACATATTTTAATAAATATAAAATCTTTTGTATTTTCCAATTAATTTTTTTTTTGCATCTGAATATCATGTGAATGACTGGATATAGCCATTAAAAAAATTAAATAATTATAACAAACTTTATAAAATGTATTTTAAGATATAGTTAAACAGGACAAACCAAGACTGAAATATGCTACTCAATAAAACCTTCCATTTGGTCAATCCAAATTTATGATTTTCCTGTTGACCTTAACACATATCATTCTTATCATTTACATAAATCATTCTAGAAATAAACATATTTTAGAAACTTAATTTTTCTACAGTCATGAAATAGTTTATACTATCAGATAAATTTCAGAGGAATTACAGAGCTGAAAAGGTATTATGCTGTGAATGCTGTTAATTCAAAATGAACACAAGGAACTATGGTACATAAAAATTCACAACTTCCCTTACCTGGCTATACCAGCTGATAGCTCGGGTACTACCACCCTCCGACTCCAAGCCACAAGATCCCGCTCTGTGGCTATTTCACTTCTTGGTGCATTGCTGTGCATTTGCCGTACACCTTCAATTTGTCCACTACGTCTCAGTCCTACGTTTGGTGGTGAATGAACCTCTGAGGTAGAAGTTACAGAGCCTAAGTGAAAAAGTTAGTATATTAAGTTCTACTTAGAAATATTTCTCCATTAGTTTATAACAGAAAAAAGAGACAAAACACTACCTTCCACATGAAACTACTTACTGTGGCAAAATAATTAAATTAACCTATCAGGAACTAAACCACAGGCAAAAGTGGTTTAATGAAAACAAAACATCGTTATTCAGTTGATTAGATAAATCAATGAATCATTAACTATAGACTATTAAGCCCCAAGGATATAAAATCATTACCTTAAAAAAATGCTGAATATTTTTGGGAAAACTTCGTAAGAAGCAAAATAGACAAACCCAAGAGTATTTATGGTTCATAAATTTGTTTTGACTCTTCAAGTTTAATAATATACAACAACAAGGGTGATGAGATGTTCAAGAATGTGGCTTGGACTACTCTACATGTTTCCTATAGAAAATGTAGAAGAATATACACATTTAAAAACTCATTATCTCTAACTTGAAATCTCGTTATGAACCATTTTCTTAGGTCATTAAATATTCTTCAAAACCCTGATCATTTTGGCAGCCTAGTATTTCATTTTATGGATGTACCATAATTTTTTAAATCACTTAACACTGTGGGAGGTTTAGGCTGTTTCAAATTTTTAAATATTGCACTTAAAATGGAATACCTGCTTACCTCTACTTAAACGGTTGGTATTACTGATAGCTGCTTCACCAGAACGTCTCAGGTCTTGCTCCTGTTGTAGTCTTTGAATCATGCTGTCTAGTGGGCTGATCTCCTGGTTTGCTTGCTGACTTAAAACTTGATTCAGTCCTATGCAATACCACACAAAATATTATGAATACTTTAGTTACTATTTAAACCACTTTACTCACCAACCTCACTTATGAGTTCAGAATCTAACATAAATGTTGTTTGGGTAAAAGACTTAAATGATCAACTGTAAATGATGGCAGTTGAAAAAAAAAAAAAGAAAGCATCTGTCCATCTTAGTTTATCAAAAATAATGACGAGGATGGTTGCTAACTTTTACTAAGTGTTTATCATGATTTAGATATTCATAATCCTTATGGTAACTCCATTAGGTATATATAAACAACTCCACTTTATAGATGAGAAAACCAAAATACTGTTCGAAGTCACACATCTAATAAGTGGCAATAGTAAGGTTTTCCACTTAGATCATAGTTTCTTTTAAAATGACACATCTGATTACTCACTTTCTTAAAAAAAAAGTTTACTGCCTTGTTTATTCAATAAATTATTGACTTTCTACTATACATTAGGAACTACGCCAGGTACTGAGATCTAGTGGTAAATAAGGGACATGAAGATCCTTGTCCTTTAAGGAGCTAACATACTGATGGGGAAAGTAAACAATAACCTAGGAGTTAATGCACAGTATGAAAGAAAGGTGTTGAAATAAAGAAGGTGATGGTGGGTCAGAAAACTCAGAGAAGCCCTCTCGGACAAGGTAGCATTTGAGCTGAGATTTAAATTACTTAGCCACATAAAGAGCTAGGTAAGGAACACTTCAGGTAGAAGGCAAGAGGTACAAAGGCTGTGAAGCAGGGAGAAACTTGTATTTTAACCCATCCAACTTTTCCAGCATTAATTCTTACTTGTACCACTCATACAGGACCACTTGACTTCTGCCCTTCTAACAAGAAAACACCTTCATGCATTGAAACTTCTGAACACAATATTCCCACTATAAAGATAAACATGATAATCTCTAACTTACCATTCCAGCACCAACTAAAATGGCACCTCCATGATATTTCCTCTGTGAAATCTTTCCAACTACTTCTGAAAGAATTAGCTGCTACCCTCTTTCACTTCCTTAAACAATCCATACATATCTAAGTATTCAAACCAATATAAAACATAAATGAAGCCCAAACCAGTTCGTAACTTAAAAGCATGAACTGTCTCATTTATCTTAATATTATCTAAATCTAGTACAATGCTAGGCATTAAAAAATATTCTCTTGCTGAATAAATTTTTAAAAGGTATATTATAAAATATATGAAAAATATTGCCGTGAGTATAAAGAAGGGAGCAATTAGTATCAGCCATACAAGTATATGAGAAGATCTGATCAGCTCAGAATTTTAGGGTGGGCTTAAATGGTAAGAAAAGATAGAGAGGATATTCTGAAATGAAGTAGTAGTAAGAAGGGTAAACGGAAAAAGAAATTACATGTATTAAATGCATAACATTAAACTAAAATTCAATAGGATAAAATAACTTGTTTAAGGTCACCAAGGTAGAAGTGGCAAAGTAGACAGAAGTAAAAGTTCAAATGTCTTATACTTCTTTCCCAGTTTGCTGTTGGAAAAACATGTTGGAATTCTGACGAATAATCTGATATAGCTCAAGTTTACAACTGAAAAAGAACACATTTAAAGTATATTGTATGGTGTCAATATAACAAGATAATTTATTGTTACAATAACTCAAATCTGTTTTTCCCTAACTCTCAGAGATTTCCCACAATAAATTTTATTATCTGGATTTGCACATAAAACACTAAGGTTTTTTTGAAAAGCATTTTGCTTTTGTTCTATTTTTGTATTAACCATTTTTAGACTCAGTAACTCTAAAACATGACAAAAAAAGATTTTTACCCTGAATTCTGAGAATTAGAACACTGAAAAATTTTGTGACTCATTACAAAGCCAATATTATTGCTATGGATTCTTATGGATACCAATAACTGGTAAGTATTTCATTTTTAAGATTATGCCTACTTTACATGGAAGAAAGAACAAATGAGAATCAGAGCTGCGGTTATAGTCCCTGTGATTCTATGATACAATACCACTAAATTTTGAATTCTCTCAACTTTCAGGACTGGAATATCATAGTTACAGGATTAAATATTGTTTATGAGAGCCCTTAATAAATTGGTAAATGGACTTAAAAAGTAATTAGGTAGCACTGATACTTTAATAAATGAGTCTTTTCCTTATTTCCTTATGTCTGAAACCCTAAAGTAGCTATCAATTTTGAGGCTTGGGCACAATCTGATTTTGCCAATTCCTCTCCAAGAGACTAAAGACATTTCTCTTAATTTCAGTTCTATGACCAAAACTTCTCTAATACTGAAGCTTACCTAACCTGAATATCTGCCCATACTTCTCAAATACTATTTATTCTCTGAGTTCATGCTGTGTCCATGTAATGAGACACATGAATCTCACAAACTCCAGATATTCAAGTCCGCTGGACTGCACTACTCTATCAGTAGCAGCAGGAATGATTCCTCTAATGCTTCTTCTCACCCTCCATTCTAAGTGGACATGTCTAATTCCAAGAGCAGCCCTTTCTATCCAGTATGTCCATCTTTACTGCAACTTCATGCTAAATCTTTTGAGAAAAATAAGATGCAGGTTTGAAGTTGATTTTTTTCATTATTTAAAAGTCACTCCACGCAAAAGCTACTTAGAAGCTTTTGTCAATTAAAGTCTAGAACTTAAAATATTTTCATAAATATCTTCTAGTCTAAAAATATAGAAGTATTCATAATGACAAAACTGGTTTAACCTTCTTTACAGAACATTTCCATTATTTTTACTTAATACACTAGTGCTACATTTCTTGTCAAAAGAGGGAAAGCAGTTTGTAGACTTTGACTCCATTTTAACTCTCACTTAATTCTTCAACACTCCATTACTTCACTAAAACAGTTCTCAACACTTTCCATGTCAATCCTCTTATAAACCTTTAAAAGTTGACAACTTCTTAAAACATCTTCAATGTGAACAGGCCATCTCCAATCTCTCTCACATCATGCTATTATTCCCTTTAGTAATATTCATCACAATTTGAACTATGTATTTGTTTATTCTAATAAACTGTGTTTATTAATCTACTAACCCATTCCGTGAAAGCCAGGATCATGTTTGTTTAATTCACTACTGAATAGCCATGGCTTAGCAGGTGTCAGAGACAGAAGAGATTATCAATAAATGTTGCTGAGTAAGTACATGAATTGACTTGTTTCACACCAAATACAGCAACTACCTTATTGATCCCTAGGTGTTACAAACGGATAGTAAATCAAAATTATTGCTGTAAATCGACAGCGTTCCATAATTAACTTGTAATCCTTAAGCATGATCAAAGACCTATATAAAAGTATAAAACAATACTTTTACTTCTTATCCACTTAACAAATGAAAACAAAGTTTTACTCAATTAGCAATTTTAACAGTTCAGTGGGAAGAAGAAAATTTGACTGTCTAAGAAAAAGAGCACCTACCTGAGGAAGTTACTCCCATCTGAGGGATGAGTTGCTCCTCCCTGCAATTTTCACGGCCAGGAACTAATCTTTGATATCTTGATGGATGAGGGTTACCATCAACATCAACCAAAAAAGGGGGAGGCATAAGGTGAGGTGCTTGCTGAGTCTGTTCATCTAACACAAAATTGTTGGCATCACGAATAAGTGGCCGATAATCACTATGAAAGAACATCTGATCTGCTATCTGTAAAAAGAAAAGTTCATAAAAGACTGGAAAAATAAAAATGTATAATTATAGAAAAAAGTCTACGACATTTCTAATAGAAAGCAAACATCTGAATACAAATAATGGTATTAAGCAACAATTTTCAAAATATTATTTTCCTGAATTAATTGTAAATAGGTCTTTTAATTTTCTACTTTAAGTATTATGATCAGAAAAGTAGCTGCTTTAAATTTTCTCTGAAACAAGGAAGAGATTACACACAGGAGTCCCCTCTTATTTGCAATTTTGCTTTCTACGGTTTCAGTTACCTGTGGTCAACCTGACTCCAAAAATGCTAAACAGAAAACTCCAGAAATAACCAACTTGTAAGTTTTAAACTGTGCACTTTTCCAAAAAGCATAATGAAATCACATGCCATCTCACTTGGGACACAAATCATCCCTTTGTCCAGCATATCCACATTGCCTAGATATGCTACCCACCCATTACTGTATAGGAAAAACACAGTGTGCATAGGGTTTGGTACTCTCCAAGGTTTTAGGCATCCATTTGCAGTCTTAGAACATATTCCCTGTGGATAAGGGGAGGTTACTGTGTAGAAAAGCTACTACTAAAAATAAGCTATTCAATATTCAATTTTAAATTAAAAAGGTAACATCAAATCTAGTCATAAATCATTCAACAGTCTTTTTACTTCCACACAGCTACCGTGTTTTATTTTAAATCCTTAGGTATACAGTAAGTATGATTTGTGTAATATTACTATAAAATCAACATAAGATTTTCTAAGGGTTAATAAGCATTTTCTCTAAATGTTTTGAGATGATATCAAATTATTAATATAAATTCAACCAGGACATAAATTTTATTATATAAAATTTCACTGGTTAATTTGCAGTTTTTTAAACTAAATTATAAACTACTCAATATTTACTATCATAATCTTTTATACCATTCCACCACAAGTAATCAATTTACTTCTTTTAGTCACTGATCTTAAAGTTGAGGTCTTTAAATGCTGAGCACAGTGGCAGGGCATATGCCTGCAGTGCCAGCTAATTATTTAGTAGGCTGAAATAAGAGGACTGTTTGAGCCCAAGAATTCAAAGCCAGTCTAGGCAACATAATGAGACATTTCACACCCACCCTGTAAAAAAAAGCTCCCCAAAACTGGACAAGATCTTTAATAAAAAACATTACAATCAGGTAATACAATACACTTTTAAGAACCTTATGAAAGCCACAGATTTGTACCCTAGATAAGTACATATTATCTATATAAATAAAACATTTTACATAATTTCAGAGTCCCACTATGGATAACATCTTCCATCTCCAGTTTATATACCCCATGTTAAGAATTCCAATCTAGATTGCTCCAGCAGGCTAAGAGTAATTTTTTTCCTGAAATATGTAGATTTTTAAATAATAAGCCCTAATAAAGTGAGATTTAACTGCTGTCTTCACCTTCCTTTCCAAAACTAAGTCTCCAGACTACTTAACATAAGATTCTTCCAATTTTATCCTGAATGTAAAGACGCTGATTCTCACCCACTCCAAAAACATGCAACCCCTAAACATGCATTAAAAAAATATAAGGACATGATAAATAGTCATCATACTCTACCTTATCATATTTGCTACTGGACCCAAAGCCAAAAATTAAAAGATGTCCATGAGAGTCGGTGCAAGCAAAATGCTGACCATCAGGAGAGCATTTGCAGTCAAATACTGCGCCATGTCCTTGGCCTTCAATCTGAAATATATTTAACCAACAGTAAGAAAACTACCATTAAAATGTAAATAATTGGTCACTATTATTAAAATAATTTTATGATAAAAGAAGTATACATCCTAATGAAGTGAAGATTAAGCAAAACAAGCATGGTATGGTAATAAAATTTATGAATATTCATGTAAAGTGCCAGATTAATAGCCTTCAAAAATAAAGTATTTATCCACAGACCAAACACAATTCAGGAAATAAAAGAATACCAATCTCCCCCACCCATAGAATTCTGCTTCATGTTTTAAACTCAGATTTAACACATAATTACGTCTTAAACTCCATCTATCTCTGTTCAATCATGCCCTTTCTGCAAAAGCTGACATGTAGCAACTGTACCGATTTTTTGGTAACTCTTGGAAGTAGTAGCCAGAGATCACTGCTCAAATGACACTAGATTTTATTATTTTTGGTAATAAATTCCCTGGTAGTCTGACTCGTCTTTTAAATGGTGAATTTCAAAGGTTAAAGAAAAGGTTTTTTTTACCTGATAATTGTTTTCTGTTTTCCAGTTCCATTAATCCAGAACGAATGGGTTTCCTCCCTGCAACCTGTCAATCAAACAGAGGTGGCCAATCACCACTCTGAATTTTTTGCTCTCAGTGCTTCTTCAGACTATGTTCCAGTTGAAAACTTCTTTAGCAGTGTTCTGAAAGAGGTAAAAATTCTACCCTATCTAAAGCACATCTAGGGACTGAATTTCAGAAACAACTAAAATAGGGAGTTGACTCCCTAACAAATAACAACTAAGGATGATTTTCAACAAATGCTGTTGGATTTCTGGATTAGCAGAATCGGAACACACACACATTATCAGGTAAGAAATACCTCCTTTCTGTTCCGGTATCCACTGATCTAGAACTAATGGAGTTTTATTAGTAATATCCCAGGAAATGTTTGGAAAAGAGAAAAGTGGTTTCTTTCTTTAGTATTAAAAATGCGGCATAAGGATGGATGTACAGTTCACCAAATGCAGAAGTTAAAATTCAGAAGAAGAACAACGGATTTCTCAAGGAAGGTTTGCATTTTGGTAAAAAGAGAAAACTCATTTCTATAAAAGAAAGGACTTTACCTAAGAAGTTAATACAATACCACAAATGGGATTGCCTGAAAAAGAAAACTAGCTTTTTCCTTTGGCTTGCTAAAAAGAAGAAATGTGTGCAACAGTGCTTATTAATGCTCTTTTGGATGGTTACAATAATAGAAAAGAAAGAATAACTTTTTTAAAAATGTAACCATATTAGATAAACCTAGTAAAATTATCTAATGTTTAATACATACAAAAACTTGTAAAAGAAAGAAAATGAATCATAAGTGAAACAGGATTATATCTCGAGTGTGAAGAAAGTTGGAGGATGGTAAGATAGGAGAGGAAGGTAACTGATTCCAAGTCTACTTTAAAACAATTCAAAAACAAGAAAGAATATAACTATTTCTCCAGATTACCACAAGGGTACCAGTAGCCATACAGCTAGGCATTTGCCAAAAATGAAAGACTATAAGTAGAAATTCAGGATTCAAGTCTTTATTTTTCAGTGTTTTCCTAGGCAAATAAAAAAAAAGTTACATGAACTGTTATAAATAAGCAACCACATGAACAAAGTATACCTCTAAATAGACTTTTATATCAAAAAGTAAAAATCAGGGGATTGAAACTGCCTTAGCCATATGTTGTTAAATGATTTTTTTTTTAACTCCGTTCACTGAAAATTTCACAGAAGGCAAGAGAGAGAACAAAAAGCAACTACTTTGTAAATCTACTCTAACAAATATTTCCAGAAGTGCAATTACAAGCCTAAGATCACAATTTTAAGTAGACAGTGGAGCGGAGACTCGAAAGTAGTAGAGTCCGATGTAGCAATTTCACAGGAAATATAACAAAGGCTCCTAAGCCTGGTATCCTTCATGTGCTGTTTAAACAGACATTTTTTTCTTTCCGGGGGTGGGGCTGGGGGCAAATAGGACTGATCAACCCTTGACCCTATTATTTATCAATGTTGCCACATTTACAGTTAGTAGATCTCTAAAATAATCTTTGGGGACAGCTGAAGCTTATAAAGCTCTGAAATACCAAAGAAAAAATAGCAATCATATTTAGGATGCCTGTGTGTCCTATATAACACATTCCATTGTGAATATGGCAAGACAATATTAATTTTCTTGGTATAAGGCATCTGTTTAACTCCAAAGTGACTTTTATATGGAGAAAATGAAAGTACATTTCAATCATATCAAAAAAAAGAAAACGATATTATTTGTATTAACCATTTGTTTACGAAAGGAGGCATTAAAAGAATCCGCTTTACTCATGAACCGGTTAGAAAAGGTGCCTCTAACCTCATCAATTAAAAGGCAATTCTCTATTAATGGATGCTCAGACAATAAACACCCATACCTATAAACTGCAGACTAGGTTTTCCAAGACCAGGCTTCCAAACAGTTGATGATATAAAACAGGAAAATATTTTACTTTCTCTACATTAACTAAAAATATCCTAGCTGGTTTTAAAATGTATGGTATGATTAACTAAGCCAGTCAAAAGAAAAGAATTTTATCTTTTTAAACAAGGGCCAAAGTATTTATGAGTAAGAACTCTCAAAGACAAAATTTTAAATGAAAGCACTATTTGAATATTCACATCTACTAGAAAGCAATGAGGCTTATCTTCAAAAATGAAAAGAAAATACCCTCTCTAACCAAATGAAAGGTATATGAGACTATCATAAAATTAAATGCCCTGCATAGCAAGAAAATGTGTCAACATGAAATTTAATACTACATATAGCTTATGCTAGCTAGCACTTACTGCAGTTGTAGTAAAATAATTACAAAACAGAGTGAAATTAATAAGTAATGACAAATTACCAAAATAAGTGCATTTTGGATGAAGTATTCCTCTAATAAAATCAAGTATGCTTGTTATGCATTATTTTGGACATATATAAAGACCACATAAAGCTCATACACACTAAATATCAATAAGGTTTAGTCGAGATAATCTATGAGACAGTATTTACCAATAACTGTGAAAGCTTCAAAAAGAATAAGAGGACTAAAAAGAAAAGAAATAAAGGCATATTCAGCAATTATTGTATTTTGTTTTATTTTTAAAAGGAGATGGGAGAATCGGATGTGTTAAAATAGTGACTCTCTTATTAGAAAATTCTCATACTGACTAAAGAATTCTGTAAATACTACCAATACATGAGTAGTATAAACTTGTTAGGCATTTAGAGATTTATACTGAACTTTAAAGAAATTAAATGATACAAAAATTTATGAGCTAAGAGCTCTGATGAGGACAGACTCATTAAGGAAAGAATACTAATGCCTTTTCTGAGGGAGGGTACTATATACAAGTAACGTAATTTTCGTGAAGCAGAGAGATGAATGATTAGACAGAGGAATGAGATTGAAGACCCAAGACATCTCTCCATCAGTAATAGGTAAATCACCTACTCTCTGTGGAATGATGGAGATAAATGATCACTAGAGTCCAGTTCTAAAATCCTACCATCTGAGGTTCGGAAAGGTATGTTGGAAAAAACTGGACAAATCCAGAGATGAAGTATATTAAAAGCAGAATGCATACTAAAATTCAGGGTCTAAATTATATCAATCATGAAGAATATATAGAGAGTGAATATGAGAAGTATACGCTTCTAGACAAAAAACCTTAACACAAAGTAGGAAGGTTAAAAACTATGGGCTATCTTAGGCAGAACCATCCTCTTCTAGAGTTATTTCAATTCTATTAGCAGGGTCAGTTTATCTTGTTCTTTTTTTTTTTTTTTTTTTTTTTTAACATATCACTGATTAAAAGCATCTTACCTAGGAAACACTCCAAAATTTAAAATTATGCATCTTTTAAAATATCCTAATTTTATGAAATGGACTCATATACCAAGAATGAAAAGAGCTGATAAATGGAATTTATGCTAAGAATAACCCTTAAGAAGTCCTTCCTTATCTATTAAAAAAACTTTTAGATTAGAGCTTGCTAACATAGGGAAAAATATGTACACTAGATACAGAAGAGACTCAGATGTATATCTGAAGTAAGTGTTGGATCCTGGCCAACATAGTGAAACCCTGTCTCTACTACAAATACAAAAACTAGCTGGGTGTGGTGGTGCTCGCCTGTAGATCCAGCTACTTGGGAGGCTGAGGCAGGCAGGGGAATTGCCTGAACCCGGGAGGCGGAGGTAGCAGCGAGTCGAGATTGTGCCACTGCACTCCAGCCTGGTGACAGGGCGAGACTCCGTCTCAAAAAAATAAATAAATAAATAAAGCATTGGCTATCTTCTCATCATTACTACAGTCATTATATAAACAAAGACGACCTTAAAAGAAACTATCCAAATTCCAACAGTTCAGGTGTTATCAAATTACTTTAAAATATTGTTACTGCATGGCTATTTTAATACTGAAAGCTCTTTAACTTACGCCAAAATAAAAAAGAAAACTGCTGGACCTGACTTGATAAAATCAGATCAGATTATTATATAAAATGAAAAATATATATATTATATAAAAGTGATTCTAAAAATCAGCTCTAGATTTTCATCAAAAGAAAAATATTACCAAAATAAGTATCTTCAAATTTAACTGCATTTTGTACCAATATTCTGATTTGTCTGGGGAGATCAGTACTATTGATCAAGCCTTCCTTGTGGTTTATTTTCTTTTGGTCTTTTTGGCATATTAGCATGGTGTGTCTTCCTTGACACACTCTCTAGGGATTGTGACCCCTTTTCCATTCTGCTAAATATATGAGTATTTCCCAAAGTTTACTTCTAAGCCTTCTGCACTTCCTTGTCCTGTCTCCATGAGGAAGTAAACTATATTCTATAGGAAACACTTCAATATTTTCTTCTTTTTACTCCTAGTCCCTCTAAGTAGTCTATCTCCAAGTGCCAGCTGGCCATTTCCACATAGGTAGTTCAACATAATAAACATTATTACAAATGAACTTAAAGAAGAAGTCAGGTCTCCCTTATGTCTTTCATATTTCCATTAATAAAACCATTGTTCTCAAGGTCACCCGGACTTAACACTCTATAAACCCATTTATTAAATCTTTCCTCCTTGTCACCCTATAGCCCAAATCCCCATATAGTCACAAAACACCAAGTCATTTATGCATTTTCTTTACAAATTTCCTACCACCTACCCTATAATTTTTCATGACTAATTAAAGTAGTTTTCCTCACATTTATTCAATTTCATACCTGAAATAGTACTACTGGCAACCAAATTATTTTTCTCTTAGCTTCTTGACCATCCTATAAAATAATTTACCAAAGTCCCCACAAGGTTCATAGGTATTTATGCCTATGAGATCATTTGAAGTCACTGACAGTTCTTCTCAATTTGTTTTTCGTCATTATTTTCAAAATCTATTGCAATAAAGCTTTCTAAATAACTATGAACATGTCTTCACATTCAGCTTTTTATAATATTCCTCCTGTTCATAAAATTCATTCTCTTTCTTACTGACTCGATTCCTATTTATCTTTCAAGGAATAGTTTCAATTCCTCCTCCTCAACAAAATGTCTCCGATCGTCCACCCTGACATGATCGTCCACCCTGACGAGAAAAGACAAAAGAAAATTGTCTTTTCTCATTTGTCATGCTACCATTTGAAATTATTTATCAGTATTTATCTCAAGGTATATTTTGTATATTTTATCTCCCCAACTTAACTGTAGTCTGACTAAAAATAAAGACCATGTCTTATTTCTCCCTTGTGGTCCTCATATTTTGTGCTTAACACAAAATAAAACACTCCAATAATAAAATACTCAAATATTTGTTAAAATATTTTCATCTGCATGTTTATATTCTATATAATTTCATATACTTTCTCTTATAACTATCAAATCTCAAATACCCTTGTGATAGTAAGTCATCGACTATGTCAAAGAATTACTACATAAAAGTAATTCACCAAATATAATGCAGTACAAGAAGCTGGAGAGACAAAGTCACATTCATGGTAACAGATTAACATGCCTTTGGTACCAAGATATATATATATATATATATATATATCTAAGAGATATAATCAAAAGAATCCTAAAACCTGAAAGAAAGTGATAATAACTAGTGTATAAGAAGACCGAAGGTACTTCCTTACCCAAAGAAGCTGAAACATAGACTGGAAGCATCAGAGAGTCCCTTTAACACAGAGAGTATAAATATAAGACATTATATCTTGTTAGATGATGATAGGAAGAAAGAAGGAAGGAAAGAAGGGAGGGAGGAAGGGAGGGAGGGAGGGATGGGAGAGGGAGAAAAGAAAAGAAAGAAAGAGAAAGAGAGAGACTCTTCTCCTGATTCATAAGAGATAACACAATATGAGATGTATCTATTTTGAGCTTCTCTTTCTCCCTTTCCTAGAGATATACAGCTACAATTACCTAAAACTATAAAGTACAGGTCACACTGAGAACATGTTAACATCAGAAGAAGTATGCATGTACAAAAATTCTGGGTGGTAGATTGGCAGCCTCTGCTCGTTTGGAACGTTGCAAGGAGAAATATATTGTTCTGGATTAGTGGACACTGGAACTTTTTTTTAAAAAAATCTCTTAAGTAAAAGAAAGGTTAAGAGAACAATTATAAAAATAAGGAAAACTTTAATCAAATAAAAACGTTTTTGGAATTTACCCATGAAACAACAAAAGTAAAGCAAAAATCAAATTCAGTAAAACTGCTTTCTATCAAGAGACATACTGTACTCTTTGATTAAAATCAAAACCAGACAGGAGGCAACAAACTACAGCTTTGAGTAACATGACAGAAATAGAAAGATATGGAAAGAGAGAGACACAGCTAGGGTTACAGAGAAAAGAAAGAGTAAGAGAAATAAAGCAAAACCGCGAGAAACATAAGAAAAGCTACTAAAAACATGGGGTCTACAAATTCAACTCCAAGCATCTTTTATTTACTATTTAATATTCAAATGGCCTCGTAGTAAGAAATGTGAAAAGTCTCTTTATCTTTTCAAATTAATTTAATATTCATTTAAACTCATAGTTAAAACTTAGCTGTCCTGTGATAATTTAATGGGGAAAAAAAGACCATAAAACAATTTATATTTAGGAACATTTAAGGTTATAATTAACTTCTAAACCTGGCGACCTCTTTCATACAAGGTCCTCAGCTTCAGTCCTGAGAGTTGCACACATTTTCAAGCTATTTCTGGGAATTATTTATCTGCCTTTTAGCATTTAATGGGAGTAGAGACTTTAGAGTCTAGAACAACTCTCATCAAAACAAAACTATTCTGATGTTTACCTCCTGCCAATGCCAAACAAATGTGGGCTAAGTTATACCCAAGTATTATAGTTTGGAATATTCTTAATATACACTACTTGCTTCAGGAAAATATCCAAATATATACTACATTTCCTCTGAATACTCAAGTTATGTAAGGACTGTTCAGTTGATTCGTAAAGAAATAACTGATAAAAGTACTTACTGAGGGCCTAGAATTTAGTTTGTTTGTTTTTAAAGAATAAAGTTGTCTCATAATTTTCTCTACAAAATTCTCTTTGGCTTCTTCTCCTATTCATTTAAAAAAGAAAACCAACAGCAACAAAAAGAACTACAAAGGCTTTTCCAATAAGGGTTTTTATAAGTTTTTAGTTAAAGATGAGACAACAGAAACGGTAGGGGGAGTACAAGCTACATGTACCGTGTGTATTCCATTTCATGCCCTATGTTAGCCTCTTTTAAAACATGATCTCACGTGTCATATACTACTTATAAGCAGCAAAAACAAACCCAGCACCCACTCCCCAACTGCTTTTATCACTGAGATCCTCTATTAGGAGGAAAGTTAGCAGTAAAAATAAGAAAAATAAACTCATCAGTTTTTCTGGAGAATACCACTTTGAAAGTTGAGAATCCATTTCAAGATTTCAGAATGAAGTAAATCATTTAAACATAAAAGAACTAAATATCTTTATCTAAATTCCCAATCTCAAACTCTTTAATTTGCTGAAAAATTTAGATGGTCCCAAAAGAAAGCACAAGAAATTTTTAAAAGTATAAGGCATGGCTTGAAACAGAAAAAAACAGAATATTTATTAGAATGATGATGATCAGTGCAATATTAAATGTTAATGTTTTATAATCTTATCATATTTAAAAATTATTAAATTTAATTACTATGCATCAGGCATTTGAAAGTTCACCTTTTCACTTGAAAGGTTTTTTAACATTACAGGATTTTTGGCTATTTCTAAAATTTCAAAAAAAGAATTTACATTTCCATAATTGCACAAGAAAATGCAGTAAAATGCTGATGAATACAAAATACTAAATTATATGTTACATGATTTCTATTATCTTTTGCAAAGATACTATAAATTTCCAATGGAAAATTCAATTATTATTCAAAAAGCAGGAGAAATATTAAAGTATTCTTAAAATGTACTTGATAAAAACCAGTATTTAAGAAATGTATACATAAAACTGTTATTCTAAAGGTATAGTCTACATTCCTTATTTTCCAGCTATAGGTGGAATGGTGAGTTTACTTATCTGTTTTATAAACTTCAGTTTTAACGGTCACATGAAATATTAATTGATCTTAACAATACTTCACATAACTTTCACCATTTCTAGTCAAAAAAGGAGTATTCCACCAGAATTATTCATCCTCTAATAGACCAAAGCACTATATATGACTAGACCCTTCACATGGTACTCAAAAAACATTTACTAAACTGAACTTGTGATTACTACTACAACTTAACATCAGGGATTAAATTTGTATGCAATCAAGTATCGTGGTATTTTAGTAACTGAAAAACTTATTGATTAGCTACATAGAGCCAAACAGCTATAATTATAGCCAAAACTCAACATTCATGATAGCAAGCAGTGAGAACACAGGCCCTCCCTCGAATTGTTTTTTATTTTCTTAATAGCAATGCTGGATGCTTTATCTTCCATTTGTCCATAAATAAAACAAGCAATGAAAATAACAAAAGAGTGAAGAGCAAAAAGAATTAGGGCAATTAGATAACTCATAAAAGACAGACAGGAAAAAAATCAAGTTAAAGAGTAAGATGTCAAAAGATCCACTCAGATTTATTACCATTATGAAAACATTTCTTCATGGACATATAACTAGCTGAGTATAGTTAAAAGTTAGCTATGCAATAACATTGACAAAAGCTCAAAAAGCCAAACATGACTAGATTTGAGTACAGCCAGAATCATGGGTTTATGCTCCAACGGTCCGCATAATAGCTGTGTGAACTCAGTAAATTTGGGCAAAGCACTTCATCTCTATAATGTACAGTTTCTCCATTCCTAAGACCAAGAGTAATAAAATCTATCTTGACCATCTTACAAGGTTTTCATGGGACCCAAAGGAGGTAAAATATGTGGGAGCATTTTGGAAACCATTAAACATCATACAAAAAATTAAAGGTAGTATCTTTATTTTAATGAGATTAACGGTGGCTCACTTTCTGTTTTTTCAAATGCAGGATATATTTTTTAGACTTCTGGTTTATGTTCTGCTCACTCTCTGCAATTCTATGAATACTATCCAATTCAATTTATTACATATATTTGTTTCTTCTGCCCTCTTTAGAGGTTTTCCTATCTCTTATCCATAAAAAGAACCAGAAAATTATCCTCATCTAATACTCTTATTTAACAATAAACAATTTCTAAGGCAGTAATGTAACCAATCCCTCAGCTAATTTTCAAAAATATCAATATATTACGGTTGACTTCTACTCCTGGTTACATTACTAATTTTTAATGGTCTAAGGGCAAATCACTTAACTCTCAAGGTACTGCAGTTTTTATATCTACTGAAAAGGTAGAATATTAGTGTGACCAACTTACCCGATAAGAGAAAATTCACCTTTATAACTGAAAAGTTAAAGCAGTATTCAATTATGAGAGAAAAGTTTCCCTCCAAACAGTCTACCAATACAATAATGCCCTTTGGAAATGCAAAACTACTAAAATGAAGCCACTAGTATATGCATAGCCCACATATTATTTTTTTTAAGCTATAAAGACAAATTGAGAAATGACTAATTTCCTTATTCAACAGATACTCCAAAAAGGAGCAAATTAGAAACACAAGGATAGAAAAGAAGAAAATATTTTTTAGTAGCATATTTACCGGTGGTTTTTAAAAAAAAATCTCAATATAATCACAAAGGAAATCCATCAATCGCTAACAAGTGCACACCAAATAATTAACACTGTTTCCCAGAAATAGAGGGTTTCACAAACCTTATTTCTTACCTAACGTACACTAAGGCACAGCCTTAAAAATAGCTAAAGTTATTTCCCTCACTAAAAAATCTGCTATTATATCTGCTTACTCACGACAGAGAAATAACTTTACTCTGATTCTCAATCAAGCATAGCATCACATCCAGTTTCTTCACAAACCATATTTCACAAATAACTGTTTTGTAAAATAATTTATTTGGCAAAATAATTCTGACCACATGTACTAATTGTATTGTTTTATGGTTCATTACTAAAGGTTTCTATAATTGGTTTTTTAAAAAAATTTAAACATGCTGAAATAGTGGAAAGAGTTTTTTTTCCTCTGTTCTTTGTTGAAAGGTATCTCTAATATACAGAAAGTAGACATAAAAAAAATATGACTACACAAACTACAGTAGTTGAGGAGACCTTTATACTTCATACAGTAAGTGGAAACACTGCTCAGTAAGTTGTATGCGACATATTAAAACACTGTAATTCAAATACTCAGCAAATTATGTTAAAATCTAAGAAACAAAATGTGGAGAGAAAGGGGTATAAACTCAAATATTTAATATACTACCACTTGATTAAAAGCAAGAAATGCCTGATTCTTTGGCTTTAATTTTAAAATCAGTGTACTTGAGTCAAATTCTATTGTGCTAGAACACTATTAAAGAAGTACAATAATACAATATATTTATAATTTCTTCATATGGTTTTCCAAATATTTTTTCTTCTCTACATTGTATCTTCATACTTGTGAATTTCCAAAGTTTCACTGCTAAAACTGTATCAGTTATCACAATATACAGGCACTGTAATATGCACAATTAATTTTCTTTTAAATTCAGCATGTCAATAAAGGTGTGAAATAAATCATTCTTTATTGATGGGAACTTAAAGTCAAAATAATGAACCAATTTTTAAATGGATTTCCTTTGTGATATGCAGAGTACCTTTGTCAAAAAGTTCCCAAATCTTTAGCAGGTATAAAATGAAGAGAATGATAATTACCATATTGAAATAAGATCGTATTTTGACTCCTCTTGCCAGATCCCACACTATCACATTCCCATCATGACCAGCAGAAAAGAGAACTCTAGGATCGAACGGGTGTGGTTCAAGAACAAATACCTCATCTTCATGACCCTGGAATATTTTTGAAGTGTCAAGGAATCATAGATATTAAAAAAGAAAGAAAAACAAACATAATGAAATACCAATATGGCACTATTTCCAGAAATGGAGTTTTAAGAAGTATTAAATTGGCAAAAATATTCAAATTTGTCATATATAAATAATAATGAAACTGAGCTAATATCATTGTCCAGGGCTTGGTGGATGGATCTTTTCATATTAAAAAAAAAACAGCAAATATCTACTATATATTTCCAAGCCAAACCTGTTTAACTGCATTATTAAAATTATTCACAGTCACTCACAAAGCAGTTACCCCAGCAAGCAAGAGATTTTAGTTAACATAAAAGACTTTATTCCTCAATGAGAATGTTTCATTCTGTAGTCAGCTTCAGTTATATCAAATAAAGATTAGAATTTTTTCTCACCATCAGGACATGAATTAGTTGACCAGTGTAAGAATTCCAAACTTTCAGAGTCATGTTATTAACTGCAGTTATAACTGTATTGTCATGTCGATCCCAAGCTACCATAGTAACCTTCATTTTTGTGATTTTATCTTCTATTCCTTGAAGGTTTTGGCTGAAAGCGAGGAAGTATTTTACACTGACTATTAAAATACTGACACAACAAAAACCAAAACATATAATCTATAATTTGTATTTATATTCACTAACATAATAATTGTCACTTAACAGTAACTGAGAAGTCTGAATCAACATGGAATGAGGGTAAAAATCCCTGCACCAAGTCAGGAAATCCATGATTTCCAGAATTCTAGCACTTCGAAGCCATTAGTAACAGATGATCTTGCATAAATATCACTGCTATAACACTATCTAGATCCAGGAATTCTGTGCCATGCTGCTCACTCTCCACCTTTTACTGTTGCTGTCATCCCCTGCTGACTGTTCTGCTTTCCCATCCATCTGAGATGACTACACACAAACACAAGTGGAGAAAAACATTAAAAGCAAAATAACAGTTACAACACGCAGTATAATTTATCTTGGCTGAAGAAACCATTGGACATAAAATATTGTCCCTCTGTGACAAATGAAACATAATATGTTCTGGTTTCTGAAAAAAATATTTAGAGTTAAAACTATTATTACAGTACTTTTATCATCCCCTTAAAAAAATTAATTCAGTAAATGTCCTCAAATATGCCAATGAATCATTTCATAAAAATCTACACTGCTCATCTCCAATTGTACCTCTAGTTATTGCAGAAAAGTAGTAATTTTAACATGATATATAATTTTATAGGCTGAGAGTCACCAACCTGCACTATAATGTACTTTAAATAATCAATATCTACAGAATATTTCAAATTTGACCTCTTACCCTGCTGGACGAGTAGCCATATCCAACAAAATGCTCTTCCATTCTCTTCGTTTAAATTGCCAAATACGTGCTGTCCCATCACGGCTCCCACTTACAAACCTATATTAAAAGGAATCAATCCCCCAAAGAGAAATCATACATGTTTTACCAAAATGCACTTTTTCCTGAGATCTCATTTAAAAAGACAGCATTCATCTTTACTTATGCAGCATTCTAGTAACTTCTGAAACTTTATGGGCTTTTTAGAATTTTATATGCAAACGTTCCAATTTTCATGGCTAGGTCACAAAAATAACATTTGCAAAAGTGATTCAAGGTCACTATGTACTACCCTAGAAATAAAATCGACATTTTCCAAGGAAAAAAAACGACGATTTTCTTCTCAATATTAAAGAATCTGACTTATTCTACTCAAGGTATTAGAAGTAGCTTTATTTCCTTTTATAACAAGAACATGGGAAAATTTATACATCATCAATAAACAGGTCTGCCTCAAATATTATACTGTGACATATTTTCAATCTATACCAAAAGCTTCTCTACATTTTGAAACATATATGGAATATACAGGGTAATTTAAAAAGCAGTTATTACTTAAAGGGTCCAAGGATACTAACATTATTACAAATAAGATATAGACATGTGCCTATGCACGTGAAGGCTTTATTCACTTTTAAGTATAACTGGTCAAGATCTTTATTTTAGGTAGGTGATCATTTCCTATACAACTTCAAAGAAAATCTGATGACTAAAATTGTCTTTATTTCATAATTTTAAAATTAGAATTAAATTAGACAAATATTTTACCTGTTACTAGTGTTGGAAAACTGGATACTGTCAACTTTGTCCTATATATAAACAAATAAAAAAGTGGGTGCTGAATATAAACTCTTAGACTCACATAAATTATACTCATCTAATTCTTTTCACCAATACTTACAGTATGAAACTCCAATTCTGATATTTTCTCTGGCTGACCTGATCCAAAAAAATAAACCCGAATAATATGATCTGTGCTTCCCGTCGCCAGAAACATTCCACCTATGAAGAATAGCAGCAATTATTTAGAAGTAAAACATAACTTCAAAATCTCTGAAAATTAGAAAATAAAATGTAAGCAAAATTACAATATATACCGAATTAATATTTTACTCCAAAACCATTCACATTTATCCTAAATATATAACACATCTAACTGGAATTTAAGAAAGAAGTTTATGAATATATCTTTAACTAGAATGAATTTTTCAATATTTCCAGAAGTAAAGCTTTGCTCAAAAAATAATTTCACTAAGTGATTATATAACCATACCATGTTAAAATTATCTGTCATCTTCACTAGAAAATATTTCTCTTGCAATTCTGTTGAAATTTTTCTCTTGTCTTATTTCCCATGTGTCAAAATCTTACCAAACTTTTAAGGTCAACTCCCTCAGTAACTTTTCTTTACAAAGTTTGCAATCAAAGGAGGCTGGTCTCTTTAGAACTCCCCTAGGACTTTGTTTTGTAGCATATTCATTCTATCTTGCATTACAGTTACTTGTATGTGCAGTGTACTCTAAGAGTAACACTCTTCCACAGTATTGAAAATAATACTTGTATATAATAAAATATTTAAGTACTTTTGCTAAATGATCTACCCACTAACTTCTTAAAAACATCAAATTGTCTTTGAAAAAGGAGTAAAAATTCAGAGTATTCTGGATGCATGTATGATGCCTATATTTGTGTGATTACTACACGGAACACTGAATCCATGGCAGTGGCACTGGACATCTAGAAATTAGAAAATGAACATGTTTGGGATATTAGTATGGCAAAAACAGACTCACTTCACCAGTTTGCTATCCCTTATCTCAGGTAATACTCCTATCCACAATTACAAAATAAGCAGAAAAAGTAAAACTGAAAATAAAGGTAGGAGGAACAGGTATTAGACACAATTTGGATCTACTCATGTTTCATTTAATTTTCTTGTCAATTTACTACAAATAACCAGGTTTTTTTTAATAACTTGTTTAAAAACAACCTAACATCCATTCAAAATGCTGCTGCATAAACACAAATCTGAATTGGAAACTTAGCACTGCTATACAATCATTTTTTAAAGTGCAAATAACAATAATATGCAGCGAATGAACTGATAAAGATGTACAAATATGAATCAAATGTATTTTACTTAACTATAGAATACCTTCAAAATCCATGAAAACATAAACCTGATTTAAAATACTGTTCTTCCAATGAAACAAGTATTTAAACATTCATTCTTTAACAGGGTCGATTTTGAAACTATTTATTCTCTCCTACTAGAACATTATAGTCTTCTTAAAGAAAAACATTAGTCATGTGATTCTATAAACTAAACTCTTGCATAACTGAAATACTTCTAAGCTAGTTTATATGATTCTTGGTTATTCACTAGCTCTGGCATATGTATAAGAACATGATTTATAATACAACAGTAAATATTTTCCTAAATATTATGCGCTCCACTAGAAGGTTTCTAAATGAACAACTTTAAGTGGAAAATTAGAATGGGGGAAACTTACCAGCACTAAAAGAAGAACAGATCATTTGAACTCCAGGCCGAGGGCGCTCTGTAAATTTTGCAGGTCTTGGGCTGTAATACAAAAAATAAACAATTAAAAAAATCCTAAAGGAACCAGTAGCACCAGAAATAATCTGTTTCAAAAAATAATCCCAGAAGGGCAAAATTAAGTAAGAAGCAACAGATGGCTCCCTTCCTAAAAACAACTTAGAAATCATTATGTGTCATAAATCAGCAGATCTTGTAGAAATTCGAGATACAGATTTTGTAGGACCTCCTGATTATACAACAATACGTACATGGAACAATCCCAAAGTCACTGTCATACCAGACATGCAGTTACTAGTTACACTTACTTCTAATCAAATTTAACATGTTCTCAGTTTTTCATACAGAATAGCAACGTACAAACATGTAAGGAACAAAGCTATTCGCAAACATGAATACAGTAGCAAAATAGGTGCTGTCTGTGCCTTATGTATATCATCAATAACTAAACTTTTTCAGTATTTTACATTTTTAATTAAACTTCTCCCTTCTTTGACCTACTAATGTGATAAAACATGTCCTTTAGGACCCCAAAAAGTAGGAATATTACATTTATCCTAGTGAAAATCTGAAGATAATGTGACTCTTACATCAACTATAATGAACACTCATTCAAAATAGCAGTCTACAGAAAATAAGTTACATCAACTGTATTTATATAAATTACATAACTGTATTAGATTACATTTTATATCAGTACTACTGATATTAAATGTTTAATGTTACAGCCAACCAGTTAGAGAAAATGAAGATTGCTCTAATACATTTAACAATGTGTATGTAATGTTCCAATATACTGATTATATTTGAAGCCCTACTTACTGTACATTTTGGCATAGTTCTTCTACACTATTTGGGGAAATGCAAAAATAATTAGAGCCTTAAGCCTATATAACTTTCAGAATCTATAACAAATTTAGCAGTTTTAGTTTTGTGATCATTTACTGGAAAAAAGTATATACATGAAACATTTCTGAGCTATAGGTTGGTGCAAAAATAACTGCAATTTTTGCCATGTTTAAAAAAGTTTTTTACCATGAAAATAATGGCAAAAACTGCAGTTATTTTTGTACCAATCTAATATATATTCTGAGCAATGAGAATTACCTTTTTTTACTGACACAGAATGCAACAAAATGTTAAGAATTTAAAAAATAAGTTTGTAAATAGTTTTACATTAGTATTTACAACAACTTCTATTAATATTCACAGGCTCTAACAGCTGAGCAAAACAAATATCATTTAGAGAGACAGATATTAGAACATTCTTAAAACCTAAACGTTTATTCAGAGCAAAATTAATTGTAATTTAAGTAAATTAATCTGAATTATGAAGGCAACTAAATACATTGCTTTCATTACTATCTTAAGGATTGTAGCTCTAGATTTTTGCTAATTTTTGGTACATCTGCTCACATAAGCTCCAAGCAACCATTTACCTGAAACTCATTACAAAAATATGCAAATAGTCTTAGAGATTACCATTTTTTAAAAGATTTTTATTTTAGAAAGGAAATCAGTATATCGAAGAGATATCTGCACTCCCATGTTTGCTGTAACACTGTTCACAATAGAGAAGATTTGTGTTTTTTTTGTTTTGTTAGATAGAGTCTCACTCTGTGGCCCAGGCTGGAGTGCAGTGGCACAATCTCAGCTCATTGCAACCTCTGCCTCCCAGGTTCAAATGATTCTCCTGCCTCAACTTAAAATTTTTTAAGTTAAATTACAGCCAAATGACAACAGCAATGAAATTATATTTTAAAATATTAAATTAGTGTGACAATGTAAGTAATTATGTGTTTAATTTGTTTACTTGTTTAGGTTTACAGCAAATCAGTAAGGTTAGTTTAATGGAAAATATGCACACATAGACGATTTGGAACTTGATGGACCACCATCTGAGTCTTTGTCATTGTTAATGTTACTTATTTTTAGATACTTTTTTTAGACACTTCTCTTTACACACTGGTGAATTATTTTGATTAACCAATAAATTTAATAAAGCACTACAAGTTACTTTGTTTGTTATTGGAGACAGAGTCTCATTCTGTCACCCAGGACGAAGTGCGGTGACACTATCTCAACTCACTACAACCTCTGCCTCCCAGGTTCAAGTGATTCTCATGCCTCAGCCTCCCAAGTAGCTGGGATTACAGGTATGCACCACCATGCCCGGCTAATTCTTATATTTTTAGTAGAGACAGGAGTTTTACCATGTTGGCCAGGCTGGTCTCAAACTCCTGACCTCAGATCATCTGCCCGCCTTGGCCTCCCAAAGTGCTGGGATTACAGGCATGAGCCAACACTCCCAGCCACAAGAGCGAAGATTTGGAAGCAACCACAGGGTCCAACAACAGATGAATGAATAAAGAAAATGTGGTACTTATACACAATGGGGTACACTATTCAGCCATAAAAAAGAATGAAATCCTGTCATCTGTAACAACACAGATGGAACTGAAGGTTATTATGCTAAGTGAAATAAGGCAGGCACAGAAAGACAAACATCACATGTTCTCACTTATTTTTGGGATCTACAAATCAAAACAGTTGAATTCATGAGATAGTAGAGGATGGCTATTATAGGCTGGGAAAGGTAGTGGGAGAAAGAGGAGGGAGGTGGGGATGGTTAATGAGTACAAAACTAATAGAATGAATGAATAAGGCCTAGTATTTGATAGCACAGCAGGTGACTATAATCAACAATAGTTATACATTTTTAAATGACTAAAGGAGTATAATTGGATAGTCTGTAAAACAAAGGATAAATGCTTGAAGGGATGGATACCCTCTTTAACACCATGTGATTATTATGCATTGCATGTCTGTATCAAAAGATCTCATGTACCCCATAAATATATACATCTATGTACCCACAAAAACTAAAACTGAAAAATAAAGATTTTATATTTTTAAAGAGAAAAAACAAGTGGGTACCCATAATTTGTTTTTAGATGCATTATTTGAGGAAACATTTTTTAAAAGGGCCTTGGGCCGAGTTCAGTTTCTAGGTCTATCACTTATCAAGTGTGTGACCTTAGGCCAAGTTACCATTTCTGTACCTCAGTCTCCTCATGTGTAAAACAGGGGTAATTAACAGAACCTATCTCAGAGTTGCTGGGAGAATTAAGTAAGTGTGATTCATGTAAAGTGCTTAGTACAGTGTCCAATATGCTCAATAAATATTAGTATTTTTATGAGGTTCAACAAGTTCTAGCCAATCCTTCAATGACTAACTGCCATTTAGTTTGGCACAGTGGTTAAAAGGGGTTTCTCATATTATACCTCTAGTAGTATTTAAATCCTGGCTCCAGTACCACCTGCTAACAATGTAACCTGCTGTGCCCCAGTTTTTTCCCTTGTCTGCCCCAGAGATAATAACTGTACCTTTCTCAAAGGGTTATTTATAGGGATTGAGATAACAAATATGAAATGCTTAGTACTAGCGTGGCAGACTAAGTGCCTAATAATCACCAATAAAAATTCGTAATTATCATATTATACGCCTATTTTAGGATTCCTAGTCTCTTTACACATAAGTCTAAATATACTTGGACAGCTTCCCCCTACCCAGAGACCTCTGGGGCTGGCTTATGGTTCAATTAGCCACTTCGACTACCCATTTAAGAAACAGCATCTTTACTGGAGAGTTGGTAATATACACATACAAGTGAATATATAAAGATATTTGAGTTCCCAAAGTTGAACTGATTCATTCAACTAATGCAGATGCTGGGTTTCTAAAGTCATTTCCCCCAGATTATACAAAAGCATTATAGCTAAATACAGTTTTTGCCTTTATTAATTAAATCCTATGTGACATAAACACAGTAGAAATCTATATCCTGTCAAATTTTTGGCAGTTTTCAACTATGTGTAAATACATAAAGAGAATAGATGTTTCAAGGCTTATATCTAAAGAGCAATGGATTGTTCTTATTTTTATATTTTTAATGAGACAGGATCTTGGCCCTGTCGCCGAGGCTACAGTATAGTGGTGTGATCACAGCTCATTTCAGCCTCCAACTCCTGGGCTCAAGCAAGCCTCTCACCTCAGTCCCCTGAGTAGCTGGGACTGTAAGTGTGCACCACCATGTCTGGTGTTTGTTGTTGCTGTTGTTTGTTTGTTTGTTTGAATTTTTGTAGAGACAAGATCTTGCTCTGTTACTTAGGCTGGTTTCAAAGTTCTGAACTCAAGTGATCCTCCTTCCTTGACCTCCCAAAGTCCTGGAATTACAGGTATGAGCCACCGTGCCCAGCCACATTACTCATTCTTACGCCTGAACTCTGAATTTAAAAATTTTAAGGGACAATTTTAATACCAAATAGGAAAGAATATTACTTATAAATAACCAGAAAAAACTTTAAAGTCCAAAAATAAAAAAAATTGCTAAGCTGTATACAACAGCTCTATGGAACACAATGCAAGCTATTAAAATAAATATAAATATCTATGGTAAAATATTAAGAAAAAAACAAAATTATATATATTTTCCTAATTGTATCTATATAAAAACATTCACGGAGAAAAAATACTGTATTAAGGGTTTATATGTGATTCTACATAAAGGTTCTGAAAAAAATCACTTATATGGAAAAGCGCACTTCTCAAGCATCCAGAAACATGATATGTTATTGTACTTAGCAATATAATCCTCAAGAAGCATAAATAAGGTGTGAGCTTAATTCTGTAAAACATTTTCTGTTCCTATCCCAATTTGAACATTGCTAATCACTTTTTCTTCTCTAAAACAATAAGATAGGAAGAGAGAAAGGTATCCCAATCAGGTCCACAAGGAGGTTAAAAATATATACAAGAAAACAACAATTAACAATTAACTATTGCTATTGTCCATATACATCAGTAAAATATTTCAACTTTTATCTATTGATAAAGACTTTAAATACGAGGGATGCAACTGAAGTGAAGTCAACTTGCTTTGTCCAAAGAACCATGTTTTAAATCACAATCTTTTTTCAAACGAAGTAGTTTTATTATGTTACTCGAGCTACCATGGCCCCCAAGCTGCCATAAAAACCACTCTACAAGAATGTCCATACACATGAAATTAAAGCAGCAGGCATTGCATTACAATCATCTAAACGCTACTGTTTTTAAAATAATAAAGGCATGCATATTTTATTAAATAACTTGGGTTGGCAATTTATACATAGAAGTCAGAGATAATTATTGAGATATACTTTCTAATCTGAATGACTTTCTACCTCGAGTGGCAGAAATGGCCATTTCAACACTGTGAAATCAACTGAATACACTACTTCCTTGTTCAAAGACTACCCATGGAGCAAATACACTATTTCCTCTCCCCACTACATCTACTTAAAAGATATGGTATAGAGGCCAGGCACGGTGGCTCACGAAACTCCATCTCTACTAATAATACAAAAAACTTAGCCGGGCGTGGTGGCGGGCGCCTGTAGTCCCATCTACTTGGGAGGCTAAGGCAGGAGAATGGAGTGAACCCGGGAGGCGGAGCTTGCAGTGAGCTGAGACAGAGTGAGACTCCACCTCAAAAATAAATAAATAAACACACAAACAAAAGATATGGTATAGAAAGTATCAAAGGGCAGAAAAGTGCTCTAGTCCTGGCCTTGCCAATTTTTAAGCATTGTTTTAACTATGGGAAAGTCTTTCAACCTTTTCAGTGCCCTTAATCAAAAGATACTATCCAACCAACTTGTTTTGATAAACCAAAGTATTAACATGGGAGACTGCACAAACACAAAATGCTATTATGGGGAGGGAGGGGAATACATCTATCTACCTTGATGCAGTTTAGTGAAACCTCAATGATTCTGTCTCCCTTTGTTTTCCTAGATCTAAAATAAAATCTCAAGTTTATAGGTTCAGTAGCATCAATTATTAAAATTATTTTAAAGAACAGCATTACCAATTCTTAAGATTATGTTCTCAGCATCAAAAGCAGCTATTAAAATATACAGCACATAGAAAGGAGTGGTAATAAAATAGGTAAATTCTGAAGGAAAGAGCTATGATTAGGATAAAGAGAAAAAAAAAATGTGAACATGAGAAAACTTTATTTGAAACATAGAAAAAGAGGGAGGTATAAAAACAAAACAGGTTAGTAAACAGCCAAAAGAGGATTTCTATTATTTAGTCAAGGAGAAAAAGTAAATGTATTCCCATTGTCGACTACTTCATACTTTCGCAATTCCACTCATTAAATTAAACACATTTATTCTATGAAATAAAATAGAAACTGACTTTATTTTAAGGGTTCCAGCATCCCAGAGCCAAAAACAAATAGTGCCATCTGCCCCAGTAGAAGATAGATATCTCTTTGAGCCACTGCACAATGGTGAGAACTGAAAAGACAATCACAGAAAAAATATCTTTACAAGAGTGACATAGTCCAAATAAAATCTACTTTTTGCCATACAAATAGCAACTAACAGTAACAGTTAGAAAATGGCAAGAATTTACCAAGGTTATGTTATTTAAAGTACATACATTTATAAAGAAAGCAGTCTTCATTTTAGTTGGCCTTATATACTGGATTATAAAAGTGATTATAAAAGTAACTTCTTAAAATTTAATAACCAAAAGCGACTTCATTAAATTTACTTTACATTATAACAACAACAACAAAAATGTATAGGGATTAAGACAATTACCTGTAGTGATGTAATAGATGCACTATGGCCCTGAAGAACAGCCAAAGGTGCACAGGTTCGAAGACACCAGACTCGGATCATTTTATCACAACTTCCAGCTGCTATCATGGTATTCTCATAGTTTACAGCCATGTCTGATATTTCAGCAGCATGTCCTCTTAAGGTAGCTAATAACCTCCCATCATCTGTTGCCCATATTTTCACAAGACAGTCATCAGAACCCTTAAAGTAAGAACAGATATTAATAGAATTAACCCTATACATTTTAATTCAAAATCTTAACACTAATAAATCATATCTGTTATATCCACTTCTGAACAAGTATATTTTTAAATACCAAAAAGTGTTAAATATTTGTGTTAGGAATTTTCCTCTACACAAAGCTCTTTATTAAATTAAATCACTGAAAAAGAGCACTTGTGTACTCACCAGCAAATAAGAGAAGTGGAATACTGACGATAATTAATATTTACCTTTGGTTCCCTATCTACTATCAAAGTACCCTCAATGTGGATTTCTGTAAAAGAATTTGAAATTCTGAAGTTAAAAAAAAAAAAAAAAATTATAGTTGCAAAACAAATGCAAGATACAATGGTGACTAATATTCTCTATTTTGTTTTGTAATACAAAACTAAAAGTAAGCTTGTTTGGAGCTTTTTCTCTCAGGAAGCTATGAGTTTCCTATCACCGATCTTCAGCTGAAAACATGACATCATCTATCAGAAAAAAAATTAACCTTATCTGTATGAAGTCAATAAAAATACATAAATTACTTATTTATTCTGCCATAGTAGTGTAAGTCCAGAAAGAAATTGTAAAGGATATGGAGTTTCCTATGAATACCTATATTGACAAATGAACATTCCGATTTTATATAGCCAAAATAGAGATAGAACATTCAGACTTTATTTTTTATTATAAAAATTTTAAATATATAAGAAAGTAGAAAGAATAGCGTCATTAATCACCATTTATCTACTTCCCAGATTCAAAACTTAATTTTATGCCACATTTTCTAGTCTTTAACACAAGGTTAAAAGAGAAAACACACACTCTTGCAAAATTACTGAATATTTTACAGGATACAGTTTTACTAAGGATTCATGTTAGAATGCGTAACGACCTTCCAATCTAATTCTTAAAGAAACACCTTCATATCTGACATTAGAAAGAACTCAAAAGGACCTACAGAGGCATATAATTCAGACAACTTTCTGCATCATACTGACAATAAATATAACATACAAATGTTTCCAAACACTGTATCAACAGAATATGTTAAATGCTGTATCTTAAATCAGACTTAAATCAGCCAATGCTACCTAAAACACCCCCCAATTAACTATAAAACGAGTTCTTCTGACTGAGTTCTTCATCTACAAAATAAGGAGGCTAAATTGAATTGTCTTTAAAGTTCCCTATACCTCTAAAATTAAGTGATTCATGCATTCATTTATCCCTTTGCCTTGTGATTATGTGACAACCACTAAAGACATAAGAATGAGATATAAAGACACAGTATTCTTGTCCTTGTGAAGCAAGACAGAAGAATGTAAATGTAATAATGTACTATATATTATATCGGACACATAAACACTTATATGTCCTAAGTGTTTAACCACTGTTAATCAGCAAAGATTCAAACAAGGAAACAGTCTACTTTTCCTGAGAAGATGGAGAGGTACGGTGTGGAAAGGAACCCAGAAGCGGTGATGCTTGAATAGAGTCTCATGCAAGAAGAGGCAATGTAATGTAGCAGCTTAGAGGACAGCCTCCAGGGTCAAATGTATGACTTTGGACATGTTACATATACTTCTTGTGCCTCAGATTTCTCATCTATGCCTACCTCATAGGATTGTCACAAAACTAAATGAGAGTGAAGAGATAAGACAGTGTCTGACACATGGTTACGGCTTTATCTTCTAACACTACTCTTGCTGCTGACAGTATTCATATTCTTATTACTTTAAAAAGAGCATTCCATAATGCGACTATAAACTATGGTCAAAAGCATGAAAATGTGAAACAATGTGAGTAGTTCATAGAATTGCAAGCAGCCTGCAAGGTTATTTACAGTGTGAGGTGAAGGCATACGGATGAAAAAGTAAGAAAAATTTGTGAAAGGCCTTTTACGGCTTACTAAGAAAAGTCGTGTGTAATGAGGGTCACTGAAGATATCAAACAGGTGAGTATCCGTCATATTTGTGTTTTCTAAAAATCATCCTGGCATCAGTGTGAATTAGGCTAGAAAGCAGGAGACCAGTTGAAAGTTGTTAAAAGAGCATGGTCAGGAGAGAATGAGTGGTAACACAAATTATTATAGCAAAAAAGAATAATCAAAGACGTGATTATAACAGCTGTTCGGGGAATAAAAGGGATAAGGAGCATATCACTGATTATCTGTTGAAAGTGAAGGAAGAGCTGCAGCAGACTATGACTCCCAGAAAGCTGGTCTATACCACCACCTGGCACATGGGAAACACATTAGGGATTTGCTGAGTAAAAAAATGCTTTAGGGCACTCATTCAAATTAAATTCTCTAAATTTCACAAACTGAATCAATGTGTTCACTACATTTGATTATCTTCCCAAAACTGAAGCAATATTTGGTTCTCAACTGCATTCGGTACAGAAAGAATTTTAAGTACACTACAGAAGGTGGACTATATAACAAAAGTAAAATCATGACATCATGTTATCTTCAAATACCGATACAATTCATATCATTCTTATGAATCTTTGAATGTGTTTTACATTCCACTATAAAGGTGCTTCACGTATTTTTCGTGTTAACAAATAAAAACACCAGTCTTTTGACCAAAATGTCAGTTTTAATGAAAGGAACAATGGCAATCTGTGACCTAAAATTAACCTCCAGTGACTTTCATCAATTAAAATGTAACAAGAAGTCCCACTATATTCCTACTGGGTTTATCATTTAGTTATCTTACCAATTTAGTATTGCTTGATTAAATTTGCTCTTTTTAGACAAGTGCTGAAACAAACAAAAATGCATATTCTTCCCTCTGAGTGTGTATTATCTCAATTAACCTTTCTTTTCTTCCATCAAATTGCCAGAAAGAAATTTTTGATCATCCTTTCACAAAAATCTCTCTCCATTATCCTCTTCCATGACCCACAGAAGTTTGCTGCCCCTACCCCTAATTCCACCCCCCAGGACTGCTGGAAGATTTTCAAACAGAATTCTCAGCATTCTTAAGCAATTTCTATCTTATATATCATCACTTGTGATAATTAATTCACCTTTATGGAAATTTGAAACAAAAGATAATCTGAGCACAAATTCAATAAAGCTCTTTTAAGATGACTATACAATATACAAGTACTCAAAAATAATTGACTAAAAGAACTGTAGAGGAAAAATTAAATGTATTGGGAAAAAATGTTTAAAGTACTATAAATGTGTTTTATTTTATTATTTATACACTTCTTTGTTTAGTTTGAGACAGTCTTACTCTTACCCTGGCTGGAGTACAGTGGCATGATCATGGCTCACTGTAACCTCCACCTCCCAGGTTCAAGTGGTTCTCATGCCTCAGCCTTCTGAGTAGCTGGGATTACAGATGTGCACCACTACACCCAGTTAATTTCTGTATCTTTACTAGAGATGAGGTTTCGCCCTGGTGACCAGTCTGGTCTCGAACTCCTGGCCTCAAGTAATCCACCCACCTTGGCCTCCCAAAGGGCTGGGATTACAGGCTATAAATGTGTTTTAAGTAAATGAGGAAGAATGAATTAAAAATTGATAAATATCATTATTTTTAAAAAGACCAAAACGTCTAACATAATTTGAACAGATACACTCTCTTTTCCGTAAGCCTACCTCTAGTTCCACAAATGTCACTAAGGTCAACAAGCCAAAAAGTAAGATATTATAGTCTTTCAGCCAAAGAAAAATAAAATGTTAAAGCCAAGTTACGGATATTAAAAACAACAGTATGTAAATGGTGAAAAGGGGCCATGACATAAGATACACCTCTTCTAAGGTGTACGAAGGAAAAAGAAGTAGCGAGAGATCATGTAACCTCAGCAAAAACAAAACAAAAAAAATCAGACGATTAAAAGGGAGAGGGAGAGAACAACAGAATGAACTAAAAAAGTGAAGAAAGTTTGGAAATGCAGTGAAATAAAAGCAGTAAGAAAGGTGGAAAAATTCTGCAAGCAACAATTAAAGATCTGCTAAATTGAAACAGTATGATGTTAGAAATACCTCAACTGACATAGTTTTTTTTCAGCAAAGCTCCAATACCCAGGGGAAAACAAAGTAGTCATCTCTTTTCAGTAACATCTCAATGCTGCTGGGGATTGCTGCTCGGGCTGGGAATTGGCAAATTAAGAAAACTTAAAAGTCCAAAGTATAAGTGAAAATAAGTGATTAAGCTGGAAATGTTTTACCTAAGAATGACAATTGAGTTTTAAATGCCTGTTTAAGAGTTTGTATTTAACCTGCTCAGGTAGTCACTAGGCAATTTGTTAGCAGGCAAGACATGGTCACTATAGTATTTTAGCCAGATCCTGCTAGTGTCTATGTGAGTAATAGATCTGAAGCTACAAGAAGAGGTTTAGATTAGAGATAAGAGATCTGGGTGTTATCAGTTTATACCACAGTAGTCAAAACAATGATAGCAGACGAGATTGTCAAGAGAGACCACTTAGTGTAGATTTTTATCTGGAAAACTATGAACAGGTTTTAAGAAATCCATGGGGTGGGCACAAAATTTAAAATTCTTTTTTATAATTCATTTTAAAATCAAATTATTAAGCTAGTGTTTAATCACAAAGATAAGAGAGTGGTAAATCACTTGTTTCATTTTTCTTGTTTTTTTTTTTTTTTTGAGACTAAGTCTTGCTCTGTCGCCCAGGCTGGAATACTATAGTGCAATCTCGCCTCACTGCAACCTCTGTATCCCAGGT
The DNA here is from genome assembly GCF_047675955.1 of Chlorocebus sabaeus. Lineage (NCBI taxonomy): Eukaryota > Metazoa > Chordata > Mammalia > Primates > Cercopithecidae > Chlorocebus > Chlorocebus sabaeus. The sequence continues at coordinate 96,722,515 of NC_132916.1, read as the reverse complement.
TCAAGAGATTCTCCTGCCTCAGCCTCCCGAATAGCTGGAATTACAGGTGCCCGCCACCACAACCAGCTAATTTTTATATTTTTAGTAGAGACAGGATTTTGCCATGTTGGTCAGGCTGGTCTCAAACTCCTGACCTCAAGTGATCTGTCTGTCTCAGCCTCCCAAATTGCTGGGATTATAGGCATGAGCCACCACACCCAGCCTCATTTTTCAATAATGTAAAATGGTATAATTACTGTGAAAGAGTGCTCATTAATATTATCATTTATTTATATCAAACTTAGCATAAGCTGGAAAAATCTCAAGAAAATCTGTATAGCCTTTAGCTTATTTAAATCCCAAAACAATGAGACACCAAATTTATAGGTTTTTTTTAAGTCAAGACAATCTTGTCATCAAAGGATGAAGCCAAGGAAGCCAAAAGAGTACATCTCTATACTTGAAAACACAACAGCATAGATATTATTTATGAGAACGTGTGTTGAGAAAGGGTGGGAATTAAACAAAATTTACATTTTTCCAATCCTAAGAATTTGGCTTCAAGTACTCTAAAAATTAGCTTAGCCTACTGCCACACCTGAAAAAACCACACATATTATGATAAAGAAATGTGCCTAAAAAACAGTCAACACGCTTCTGCACTTTAGGACGAAGGAGGAAAACAGCATCAGACATTTACTCTGTAACCACTGTTATTTCTTCCAGTACTTTTACAGTATGGAGGTAATGGTACCTATTACTTTTCCCTTCAGCATGCAGCTGCATTTCTTACTATAAGCAATTAGTATTTTTTTCTGTATATCCAAAAACAGTTCTGATTTTGTAAATACCTTTAAAAACTTCAACATTCTTCAAAATAAAAAGTTTGAGAGGCAAGACTCAAATAAAAACAAATAGTCGTACCTCCTAGATACTGCAGGCTCAGTTCCAGACCACCGCAATTAAGCAAGTATTCCAACAAAGCAAATCACACACATTTTTTGGTTTCCAAGAGTTGTAAGAGTTACATTTACATTATGCTGTAGTGTATTAAGTGTGCAATGTCATTATGTCTAAAAAAAGGGCACACATTAATTTAAAAATACTTTATTGCTAAAAAATGCTAATGAACTGAAACTTCAGCGAGTAGTAATATTTTTGCTGGTGGAGGGCTTTGCCTTGATGTTGACAGCTGTTGGCTGATCAAGGTGGAGTTGCGGAAGGTTGGGGAAGCTGTGACAACTTCTTAAAATAAGACAACAATGAAGTCTGCTGCATCCATTGGACTCTTCCTTTCATAAGAGATTTCTCTGCAGCATGGAATGCTATCTGACAGCATTTTACCCACAGTAGAACTTATTTCAAAATTGGACTCAGCCCTCTCAAATCAAGCCACTGGTTTATCAACTGAGTTCATGTAATATTCCACATCCTTTGTTTTCATTTCAACAGTGTTCACAGCATCTTGACCAGGAGTAAATTCCATCCTAAGAAACTACTTTCTTTGCTCATCCATAAGCAGTAACTCCTCCCCCATTTAAGTTTAATCATGAGATTGCAGCAATTCAGTCAGACCTTCAGGCTCCACTACTAATTTTAGTTCTCTAGCTATTGCAGTTACTTCCTCCACTCAAGTCTTGAACCTCTCAAAGTCATCCACGGGGGATGCAATCAACTTCTTCCAAACTCCTGTTAATGCTGACATTTTGACCTCCTCCCAAGAATCACGAATGTTCTTAGTGGCATCTAGAATGGCGATAATAATTGATTCTCAATTACAGGTGAAACAGGAGGTTTTTGATGTACTTTGCCCAGATCCATCAAATGAATTACTATCCATGACAGCTATAGCCACATGAAATGTATTTCTTAAATAAGACTTGAAAATCAGAATTACTCCTTGATCCACAGGCTGCAGAATAAAGGTATTGTCAGCAAGCATAAAAACAACTCTAATCACCTTGTACATTTCCATCAGAGTTCTTGGGTGATCAGGCATCTTGTTAATGATCAGTAACATCTAGAAAGGAATCTTTTTTTTTTTTTTTTTTCTGAGCAGTAGGTATCAACAGTGGGCTTAAAATATTTAGTAAACCATATAAAAAGATATGCTGTCATCCAGGCTTTGTTGTTCCCTTTACAGAGCACAAGCAAAGCAGATTTAGAATAATTCTTATGGCCCCAGAATTTACAAAATAGTAAATGGACACTGGTTTTAACTTCAAGTCACTAGCTGCATTAGCCTGGAACAAAAGAGTCAGCCTGCTTTTTGAAGCTTTGAAGCCAGACATTGACTTCTCTCTAATTATGAAAGTCCAGATGACATATTTTTCCAATATACGGCTGTTTCACCTGTAATGGAGAATCTATTGTTTAGTGGAGCAACTTTCTTCAATGATCTTAGCTAGATCTTTTGGATAATTTGTGGCAACTACTTCATCAGCACTTGCTGCTTCACCTTGCACTTTTATGTTACGGAGATAGCTTCTTTCCTTAAACCTCATGAGCCAACCTCTACTAGCTCCAACTTTTCTTCTGTAGCTTCCTCATCTCTCAGCCTTCACAGAATTAGTTAGGGTCTTGCTCTGTATTAGCCTTTGGCTTAAAAGAGTATTGTGGCTAGTTTTGATCTCCTATACAGACCACTTAAACTTTCTCTCTATCAACAATGAGCTCTTTAACTTCCTCATGATTTGTGTGCTCACTGGAGTAGCACATTTAATTTCCTTCAAGAACTTTTCTTTTACATTCACAACTTGGGCTAACTCTTTGAACATGCATTCCTCACTTGCCTTAATCTTTTCTAGCTTTTCTAGCTTTTGAATTAAAGTGAGAGACCTGAGACTATTCCTCTCGCTTGAACTCTAAGAGGCCATTGTAGGGTTATTAATTGGATTAATTTCAATAGGTAGGCCCAAGGAGAGAAAAATGGGGAAGGGCCAGGTGCTGGAGCAATCAGAACACATGCAACATTCATTGATTTTAAGTTCACCATCTTATAAGGGCACAGTTCATGGCACCCTAAAAGACTTACAATAGGAACATCAGAGATCACAGATCACCATAACAGTTATAATAATAATGAAAAAGTCTGAAATATTGTGAGAAGTACAGAAATGTGAAAGAGACAAGACTTGAGCATATGTTGTTAGAAAAACGGTGCTGACAGACTTGCTTTACTCAGGGTTATCACAAACATACAATTTGTAAAAAATAAAGTATTTGCAAAATGCAATAAAGAAAGGGACAGTGAAACAGGGTATGTCTGTATTGGCATTTTTCATAAAGCCTAGGCAATGTCTAGTAACACATTTGACTTTAATGTTCTCATGAAGAAAAGTTCCACAGGTCTTTGTGACGTGGTTGTCTACTGTTATGCACTTTGGTATCAAAATTCTCCTCAAAATCCAGAAAAAAATGGCCTATGTACTGCCATGAAAACTTCAAACAACTTCAGACACAGGGCCATGAATCATTTCAATTCGATGCAGAAACCAAACAGCACCTAAAGTCCATGCCCCCAAATTTTAATAATTTAATGAGTTTCCAGAGGTTAAGCTTCAAAAGGCCTAACTGAACTACTTATTTATTTAAAGAAAAGCTAAGTTTCAGAACAACTTGATAGAGCTCTTTTTGATATGGCTTATTTACAGATACTCTGACTATACAAATGAACTACAGGCCTTTCTATGCAAGGCCAAGAAGTCAATTTAGGCCCAGATGTTGCAAAACTATGAGGCAGACAATTAGAGAGGACAATTCTGTTCAGTAATAAAGTCATTTGCAGGAAGCAGCATAAATGACAAGGAATGGTTGAATTTTCTCTAAGTGAAATCATGCCCCAAAGAGTTAAAGAAATCAATGACTAACATTGATTAACTGAATGACTAACATTCTTGAGTGTGCAGGATGGCAACTAAGAAACAACTTGTCCAAACACTGAAACTCCCTCCACTTAAGAGATAGAAGAACTGGCTGAAATCAGCTGGAACCAAGATGGCCAATGGAATCTACACAGAACCAGCTTGCTGACATCAGAGCCTGACTATCTACCACTTTTCACACTAACTACCCTAGAATTTGCTCATGTGACCCGTGAGGTAGCATAATGAGATAACTGTGCATATCCAAGGACATTCCAGACCTCCCCTTTCCTTCCACAAACACCTACTAATCTCAGAATTCACCCCTACTGAACCTCTAATAAAAATATTGCCTTGAAACCAGCATGAGGAGACAGATTTGAGCATGACCCCTGAGTCTTCTTGGGAGTTGACTTTCAATATAAAGCTTTTCTTTTCTCAAAAACCCAGCATCATAGTATTGGCTTCTAGCACACTGGGCAGCAAGCCCCCTTTGCTCAGTAACACAAGCAGAAAACCGTATACATTGGGAAACAGTTTACTTCTGGTTCAGATAACCTGAGAAATCTTAAAATTAAAATATTCACCTGTGTACCTAAAAGAGAGGCATCAATCATACAAAGATTACTACGTTGACATGAAAATAAAAGAAATTATGTGATTTTTAAACTAAAAATATCTTAGAGAATTTGGCATTCCTTGAAAATCTACTGTTATCTGGCAGAGCAACAAGGAGAATTTTAATTTCTCTTGAGGCTACTTTACAGCTTTATGAGTCAGAGATCTCATCTCTTATTGCCATTAGAACAAGCAGCAGAAATGAATGCCAAAAATGTCTATATTGTCATATTTACTACAATTTCATTTACCTATTCAAGCTAAAAAGTAACCTGCTTTTCTAGTAAAACTAAAAATTGTGTACAATTTAAATTTAGTTCAATTCTTTTCTAGGTGATTTATTTTCTTTCTTACCAATGTATCAGACCTGTGTTTCATTTCCCTTACAAATCAGCCTAAACCTCAGGGTCAAACTTCAACACATGCCTTATTTCATTCTTGACCCTTATTCATCTATACCACCAATGACCAATCCGGCACCAATCTAACCATCACTTGCTCTGATACTGCTATCAGGATGCCAAGAAGCATTACGGTAAGGAATGTAAGCATACTAATTCCACAACACTACAAATTCATGAATCTCCTATTTACTTGGTAGGCTAAGCATAATCAGCAATCATTTTTTCTGTCTCTTTTCAATACTCTTCTATTGCCAAGCTTTATCACTAATTTCTAGAATCCAGTTCCATTTCATAATCAAGACTCTCATCAGATAGAATATTTCATATTGAAAAGTAGAACCTGTTAATTGCGGACCTAATAACTACCTTTCTAAAAAGTCCACACTGCAATTTTATACATCCCACCTCCTTAAAAATCATTACATATCAATAATCTCCTCTCGTATCTTCAAATTTGCTATCTTAGGAATTTCTTCCTCTCAACCCAGTTTTCCTATACTTTATTGTCCTCTAAATTACCATACTCTGCTTCTTTTCCATTATTAAACACGCTAAATGCTCACTATTACTTCTATACCACCTCCTATGCACTTAAAATAACTGTGAATTTCAAACGTACAAAAGTTTCAAGAACAGTACAAATGTTTCCCGTATCTCCATCGTCACTTTTCTTCCCTCCCTCTCTCCATATAACATACACACATAACTCCATGACCATTCATCTTTATTCTGAACCACTGAAAAGCAAGGCTGCTGACTTGATACCCTATTACCTCTAAATATCACAGTGTGTATTTTTCTAAAACATATTTCCCTACATAAGTTGGGAAATCAATACTAATAACACTACCAATAACAATACTGGTAACAACCAAATCTACAGGCCCCATTCAAATTTTGTCAACAATGTTCTCTTTTCCTTTTTGGTCCACAAACCCATATACATTATATTTAATTGGCATGTCTCATCAGGCTCCTTCAATTTGGAATACTTTCTCAGGCTTTCTCTTTCATGTCCTCAGCAGGTTATAAAGAATACAGGCCTTACAATCTGCAGGATGACCCAAAACCTAGGTCTGTCAATGTTTCTTCATGACCAGATCCAGGTCATATTATCTTTTGCAGTAATTCCACAAACAAGAAGCTGTGTTTTTCTCAGTGCACCACTTCAGAGAACACACAATGTCAACGCATCCCAGAGCTAGTGAAGTTAACATGGTTACATTAGTATTCCCAAGGTTTTTCTCCTGTAAATTTGCAAAGTTTGCTCTTTAATTGATTAGCATTTTTTGGGGACATATTGCAAGATCTTCAAACTAAGATCTTCTACTAGTCTCTACCCGTTAATTTAAAAAAAAAAAAAAAATCACCCACATGAATGAATACTTTGGAGAAGGGAATCCCAGGCAACGTCCTAATGTAAGAGTTTAAGTCACAAATGGGCTTCACAAGTCTGAAGTACAAGGGATCAGTGTACTGAAGTACAGTAGCAGAGAGGAACTTATCTTACAGATATGTGTATGTATTTCCCCTATCAGATGGTAAATGTTTTGCAAGAAGGGACATTAGTCATTTTTATATCTCAAATTGCTTGATTCATTCATCATTTGTCGTATATGCATCCTGTATACATCAGATACTCTGCAAGGCACTACAGATCTAAAAAATAACAATAACAAGGACAAAGACAAAGCTCACAACTTAACAGGAAAACAGAAATCTGTCATTGGAATGTAATAGGAAAATACAGTGTAATAGAAGCACAAAGTTAAGTGGCAGTACTCCACATTCAGAAGACAGACTATCATATCTTTTAACTGTCAAGTTTCAACAGTTTAGTTTCTATTAAGTGTATTCAATTTTTCAATTCCCATTCCCTCTTCAGTGTACTGCAATCTCATTCCTATCTCTAATGCTAAACCTGAACAGTTTTTGGTCTTAGTCTGTTGGAGCTGCTATAACAAAATACCTTAGACACTTGTTAATTTGTAAACAGAAATTTATTACTCGCAGTTCTGGAGGCTGGGACGGCCAAGGCCAAAGTGCCAGTAGATGTGATGTTTGGTAAAGGATCTCTTTGTGCTTCAAAGATAGTGCCTTCTAGCTGTGTCTTCACATGGTTCCCTTGAGCCTCTTTTGTAAGGGCACTAATCCCATTCACAAGGGCTCCATTTTTTTTTTTTTTTTTTTTTTTTTTTTTTGAGAAGGAGTCTCGCTCTGTCGCCCAGGCTGGAGTGCAGTGGCCGGATCTCAGCTTACCGCAAGCTCCGCCTCCCCGGGTTCACACCATTCTCCCACCTCAGCATCCCGAGTAGCTGGGACTACAGGTGTCTGCCACCTCACCCGGCTAGTTTTTTGTATTTTTTAGTGGGGACAGGGTTTCACCGGGTTAGCCAGGATGGTCTCGATCTCCTTATCTCGTGATCCACCCGTCTCAGCCTCCCAAAGTGCTGGGATTACAGGCTTGAGCCACCGCACCACCCACCCTAGGGCACCATTTTTGAGACCTTATCTCCTAAAGCCCTCACCTCTTAATGAGGATTAGGTTTCAACACAATAATTTTGAGGCGACAGAAACATTCAGACCATAGCAGTCATCAATTACCTTGACAAATCCTAAGAATGTTTTAGAGTACTAATCTCACTTTAGGTTTCTGCCTTTCATGAAATTATCGTCTCCTGGCTTCTAAGATATCACACTTTTTTTTTTTTTTTTTTCCCTAGCCTCTCAGGCAGCTTCGCGGTCTCAATTATTGACTCTTCTTTTATCTGCTTTAAAAGCTGAAGTTTCAGCCTTCTCATGTTAGATACATACGAGATAATGTATTCCATGTTCCAAGGTGAATGATTCCTAAGCTAAATCTTCTAACCTAAATCTGAGTTCCCACTGCCTACTGGGCATTTCTATGTGGCTTTCCACATAGGTATCTCCAAGTCAACATGTTTCACCTTCACAAATTTCTCCCCTTAAACTCCTACCACAGTAAATTACAGGACTTTCTAAATCACAGAAGTTAAAAATATGTCATCCTATACTCTTCCATCTCTCTCCCAACATACAAATCAGTCTCTCGAGTCTTACAAATCCTATTTTTAATCTGTCAATTCCATCCCACTGTGACTGTTTAATCCCTGACTTCTTTTATAGATCACTGCCAGAATCTTTTTGCCAATTTCTCTGTATATAGAGTTAGTTTGAATCCATCTTCTACAACAATGCCAAAGGGTTCAATGAAAAGAGAAATTCTACTCACTCTTCTAACCAAATCAATCATTAGCTCTCCATTGCCTTCAGAAAAGAAATCCACTATTTAGCAGGTCACAAAAGTATCTTGATTTTGTACCACACCAATATCTCTAGCTCCTTATGATGAGCCATATTTATTCTATGCCATATCCATTAATACACAATTGCATGTTACATTCTCCCCAAGTCTGTAAATGCCTTTCCCTAAGTGTGCAATATCCAATTCAACTCCTAAATTTACCAAGCTGTTACTACTCTAGTAAATTTCCCTTACCATCTCCTACCACAAGGTTGGATTAGATACCTATCTCCTATGCTATCTCAGCACCTCGTATACCTCCTGTCAAGGTTTTATCACATTATATCAATATTGTTTGTTTACCATCCTTGAACTCTCGAAGAACAAATACTACTTTCAATTCTATATCCCAACGGCTTAGAACAGTAGCTGGTTCATAAAACTCTGAAGTTCATTAAAGGAATGCATAAACTCATTTTCTTTATTATACAATATTAATTAGAATCAGAGAGACATTTTATGTTTCTGAAAAGGGGGGAAAACTCTGCTTTTTATATGGTGTTCCATGTACTTTTGAGTGCCTTAGTTGTGAAAATTCATTAACTCTACTTTTCTCTGGTAAATGTTACTTAAGGAAATGATTTTAAAACCAAGTAAAAAAACATTAAAAGGCTAAGAGAGAATTAGGGAACAAAATTTGACTTGGCAATTATGCTATTTCCCTCCTTGGGTTTTTCTCATTAATATAATTGGGAAAGCACCCATTCTTAAAATACTATAGTACAAAATAATGATACATTTTCCTAATACAGAATATCAATTATCAATTACAATGATTTCCTTTTTAATTCTTGTATACTATTTATAAATAAGATTTTATTTGGATAAAAAATCAAAGATAAAATTTACTAAAATCTGTAAGTAGCAGCAGGGAAAATCTAATGACTGCTTACTGTGTATTTTGTTCAGTACTAATTATATGCATTAATTCACGTAATCCCACAAAAATCCTATGTGGTTGGTGCTATTATTATCTACTCCCCTCTCTCTTTAGGAGATGAGAAAACTGGAGATTAAAGAGGTGACGTAATCTGTCAGTTTCACTAGCAGAAGTCGTAAAGCTGTGACTAAAAGCTCTGATGTCAAAGTTGATGCTTTTAACCACAGTACTCTATGCCTTCAGCTGTCCTGTTCAGAAAGGACTCAAGAGAATTAATCCCTTGGAAAAAGTTTTCAAATATATATATACAAATATCTTAGAAATAAATCTGCAAGGTCTTAAAATACCAATTATATAAAAAGGAAATATTGATTGGTCCATTACCAAATTGTTATTTCCAAAAATAATAACAGTATGTTCTCTCACAGGAGTGTTTCACTGGTCAATCATGATCTACTATCTTAAAGGCTGATTCTATGTATTTTCAAGACTGATTTCCAAAGGACTAGTGTCTAGTGTGTGCCTAGTGAAATGAAAAACACACTCAGTGCCCACTTTATTAAAGAATAATATGAATAGTGGACATATGTGTAACCTACCACCACTTGAAGTGAAAATAATAAAAATACAAGAATTTTTTTAAAACACAGTGCCCTCATATCTTTGTATCTCTTATTATAAGGTAACATTCTGAAATCTGCAACTACAAATCACCAGTAAAAAATTACAGATGAGACTGAATTTGGCACAATTAACAAATTCTATCACATTCTTAAAAAATAAACATCTTTAGACTTTTGGTAAGACCATATAAAATAGCACAGCACTACTTTTCTTCCCTTAATTGATGTGCTTTCAACTAAAGAAATAACCAAAAAACAGCTTCCTCTTCACATATTATTCCTGTTCTCTAAATCACATGCCCTTAAAAGAAATAATCAAATGTCTAGAAAAGGATAGCATTTTTTTTCTGTACAGAGCCGAATAAATATTTTAGGCTTTGCAGGCCATATGTTCTCAGTCAAAACTACTCAACTCTGCCGTTGTAGTGCACAGGCAACCATAGACAATATATAAACAACTGAATATGCCTGTGTTTCAATAAAATTGCATTTATAAGAACAAATAAACTAGGTTTGACACACAGGCAGTAGCATGCTGAACCCTGGTTCAAAAAGCTCTTCCAGTCCGTACCTACCAGACTCATCAGAGAGCAAAAAGCACACTATTTCACTGTATTCTCCCTAAAGAAATTTCAGGAAATTATATGTCTAATTAATATCAAAACATGTAAAATGCTTCATAAAATATGACAAACAAATGCTTACAATCCCTATCACTTTTAAAGAAAGACTTCCCGCAAGGTTCTTTACAATGGCATAACTTTATATTGACCAAAATGTAATACAAAAACACAATGTAATGCTCCTTTTTCATTATTTAAATTTATTATTGTTTTTGAAAGAATTCTTTCAAACATAAGAAAAACCAAATTTACTTTAGGTTTTTAGAGGTGAATTTGAATATAACCATATTAAACTTGAATGGCTAAATTAATTTTCAATTACTATTTGAGAGCAAATTACTACTGTTGGTAGGCACTTCAGCAAATATAGAGATGCCTATTTTCCACTCTGAAAATAATACTTGATACAAGAGAAGGTAAAGGGGGAAAATACTGATGTAAGAAGTGATCTGCAAATGCCTGAGGTAGATTAGAGTCAAGGGAAAAGAAAAGTATAAAAATGCATTGCTACATCCTGCTATTTAGCTGTTTTACAGATGACTGGGTGTATGGATAGAGGAGAAGTAGTAGGTATAAATAGGTCTCAGTTTACAAGCAAATTCACTAAAAAGAGGAATCTATAATTGTCATAACTACGTAAAATTCACAGCTGTTCTCTTCAAAGACAGATAGGAAAATTTCCATTTAACTTCCATTTCAAATTTTCTTATTTCAAAAGAAATTAAAAACCTTCTGAACAAATGCATACCTTCAGCCCACAGGGTAGTGTTTAATAATAAATATCATCACAATAGTGTAGTATTATGCTTAATGAATGTAGATGTTAAGGCACCTGAAAATAAAATATTTCCAAAAGTAATTTTCTCACTTACAATAAAGCTCAAAAGCTTTGCTTTTCTCCATTCTACAGGTTACAAGAAACGATAACAAATAAATAAACCTAAAGAGGTTCTTTAAACACAACATCAGATATTTTGAAGAATGAAGTGTTAAGAATAACAGGTAATAAGAGTATTAGATATGCTCAGAATTTTTTAGCTTTTTTTAAATCACTATTTTAAGGGAAATTTCTCATAGACAAGCAAGTGGTTTTTTACAGATAATATAAAAAGGTATATTTAATAATCTCATACAATTATAAAAAGGCACATTTAATAATCTCTCAACATACTTAGGAAATGTCCTTGGTTTAAAATTAAAATTATTTTATGACATTTTGCAAAATGTCAAACTGTGTATTTGATATATGTTGAGAACTATACTTATTCACGATGCACAAGCATATTATAACTTTGTGCTGCAACATGTCATTTAGAAACTTTCTGAATATGGATAAAGTCCAAATTTAACTAAACTCTTCTGTTAGAGTAAGTGAAACCACCTGAATTTCCGGTTTTCTATTAAAAGAAAAAACCAAGATTTTACTTCAAGTTCACCTATAAGCAAAATTTCCTCAATTACATATATGAATATAAATAATACTTTAAAAATTACTTACAGTAAATATCCGTCTGCCAGTTCGATCAAAAGTTACACAGTACACAGATGACAAGTGTCCAAGAATTCGTTTATGCATTTTCATGTGCTGATATACTGCAGTTGGAACAAGTCGCTCAAGTCTGTATTTCCCATTCAGCTTCCTTGAAAACAGAGTATCCGCTACCAAGAAAAAGAAGGAAAATAAATGTAATCTGGAAATTAATTTTCTTAAATTATCACCTTTTAAGAATTCATATATTCCAATTTGTCATGTGCTGGTAAAAATAAAGATGCTTTCTGATATACATGGCTTCTAGTTAAAAGTCTTTAAAGTACTGAATAAAAACATTGTTTCACCTAAAATAAGTCAGGCACTATCATTCTCACTTTGTAAGTAGGCAAATGGAGTTAAATGACCCGTCCAAAAATCACAAAGTAAGGCATGAAGCTAGGATTAAAGCTCAGATTTCTTTACTCTCTGGCTAGTGCTCTTCAAAGGCACTTAAAACTGGAACCCGGTGTACTTTTCGTTAACCAGTAACACTTGAACACTCTAAATCTGACAGGCAGAATGATATTTAAAAATATCTTTGTAACAAGTGAAGACAAAGGAATACATCATTTGCATTAAAAAATAATAATTAAACCTGGAATCTTGCCAAACACCTGTATAATGATTCCTTATTTAGCATCCATTAGCTTTCCCTTTCAACTCATTCATTCTAATCATCATTCAAGATTTCACTGAAGTTTATCTTCTGTCCCAAAGCTTGATACATTGACTCCAGCCGAAAATGTCCTCTTCCATCTAAATTACTACTATACTTATTTTCTATACTGGTAACTTATGGACAAAGAAGGTGCTCAATAAATATATGTTGACTGATCTGCAGGCACATTATTAACCTACAGATGATCTTCTAATACAGGCTTTTTTTTTTTTCTAACAGTGACTGCCATCTACATTGGGTAATTAGCACTAGGTTTCTCACTTGAATTTAGCCTTAAAGAAAACTAAATATATATACAAACTACTACTTAACCAAGGTATAGAGCCCAGTAATTATGCCCTAAAGTTGGTAAAACATAAATATGTTGGTTGTATTATAAAGAATCTCAGTATTGCTTATATTATTCACGTCCAATAAATGTTTGGCTCATACTATATTTCCAGCCACTGTGCACCCCACTGCCCCCACCCCAAACCCCTAAAGAATCTTTGGGCCTGGTAGGAGATATACAGCCTTTACAGGTTCCTAAGCAATAATATTTCAAAGAATAATTACACTATGCTTGTATGTTCTTTTATCACAGCAATAATTTTATATTCTGATACAGTATTTCTCTTGCTGTTAGCATGTAAGTTCTATGCAACAATCTACCACAACACTTGGGAATTTCTAAGACAAGGTAGGACAGTCGTGAATTAGCATATTTAGGCTTAAGTTGGTTATATAACAATTTAGCAGACACTCAGTAAGTTTCAATCACAGCCTTGCCCCCTGATACAATTTTATTCATGCCCATGAATGGCCTGGTAAAAGACATCCTCCAATGCTTTGTCTCCAAATGTATTTAATGCAAGAATCACACAAAAACGACAGACATCAATTTTCCTGCCAAATAAGAACTAAAATCATCTTATCCAAACACCAAGGATCACTCACATCTCAGATTCACCTGTCCGTTGTAAGAAAATAAGTGATGACATGCCACATAAACATTGACAGTATTACCAAGATGTACTTTAACTCTCACCAAATCAAAATGTCGAATTTTAGGATACTAACAGTGTTCAGGTGTGAAAATATGACTGTTGGAAATAATACATCAAGACACGTTTCTTAATGATGATTGAGCATTAGTATATAGGTCAGAATTTTTAAGATAAATTTGTTATAAAGACCATCTAAAAATCAGAGATGATGAAGTATTTTATAAGCAAAAACTACTTCTCTTAAAAGAAAATGTTACTGCTTCTTAAACACAGGTTTTACTGAATCCTTGACCTAGACTGGGATTAAATCCATTTTCATTTTGGAAGCCAACTGAAAAAGAAAAAAATAAGAATAACCTTTTCAAAGTTACTTTACAGTCAAATTTTTAAGCAACATTTTCCAGAATTAGGTGAAATATATTTATAGCTAACACTATATTCCACAGTATCATTTGTAATGCTTAGCTACCAATTAACTATTGGCTATCTATACTATGACTATATTCTGAAAGAAAAGGTACTTAGCAGAGTCCTGGCTCTCAAACATTTACAAACTTGTGTAACAGCACTAAAAGATGTGACATACAGAAAGAACATATGTAGATTCCCAGGTAATAAGGTGGTGGTTCAAACTTTCTAACCATAGGATTTAGAGGAGAAAATGTAAGTATAGTTCAGTAGTTGCACAACTGAATGAATTTGGGGAAGGCGTGACCATATCAAATAGGTAGATAATTTTTATAAAGATAGGAGGATGAGCTAGGACTCACATTCGATGAACTCACATTTTCTTTTATAATATCATTTGGAAAATGTCTCTCTCTCCTATCAGATCTTAAGTACCTTAAAGACAAAAACTCTCTTATGTTTCTCAAACCTGAGTATAGCGCCTTTTAAATTTAAAAAGTATATAAATAAATCTTCCTTAATAATAAGATATACAAGATGGTTCAATTTAATTTATAGTTTTATGGCAGAATGGCAAATGGTAATTATTCACTTTCTAAAGAAATTAGTAAGAGACCAACTAAATTTTTGAGTAAAAAGGAAATGACTCTTCGATTATTGGAAGTCCTTAAATTTTATTAAACTAGAACATCAATTTTTAAAATGAGCATGGTTAAACAGATAAGGGGACACAAAGGGATAAATTCTTTATAGGACATTATAATTCAACCTAAAATCAAGAAGCATATATGACTTTCATTTTAAAGTACATTTATTTTTGTACATATAGTGATAGAAATTACTCTTAAATAAAGCTTACCGAAGCAAATCTCTACTCTTTTTTCACTTGGCAAATTCTTTTTTATCCTCTAGGATCAGTTCAAATGCAACCTCTTCTAGGAAGATTTCAAAAGCATCCTAACTGGTTACCCTACAACACTGCTCCTCTGTTCAAAACTGCAATGCTCTTCATTTCATTCAGAATAAACACCAACTTCCTGATACATCAGCCTAAGACAGCCCTGCAGAAACTTGTCTCCTATTATCTCTGACCTTACCTACTACTTCTCGCCTTGACCTGCTTCAGCCACCCCAATCTCCTGTTCTTCCAACACACCAGACATGCTCC
Source organism: Chlorocebus sabaeus (assembly GCF_047675955.1). NCBI lineage: Eukaryota > Metazoa > Chordata > Mammalia > Primates > Cercopithecidae > Chlorocebus > Chlorocebus sabaeus. Next base: position 96,707,427 of record NC_132916.1, on the reverse strand, counting down.
AAACTTAGGTTTGCACTGGCTGTTCCCTCTTCATGCAGTCTTTCTCCACATATGGCTAATTCCCTTATCCCTTTTCAAGTCTTTTCTCAGATGTCTGCTACCTTCTGAATAAAGCCTAACCTAACCAGACCACTGAAAATAGCAATAGAGCCCCTGCCATCACCCATAACTCCTGATCCCCTTTTATTCAGCTTTATATTTACTCTTCATCTATCACTTATTACCAGACATATTTAATTATTTACTATATTCATTGCTTATTTCCTGCTTCCTCCTACTACAACATAATAAACTTCGCATGGGCAGGATTTTATTTTGTTATCTGATTAGTCTAAGAGCTGACAATGATGGCTAGCAATTAGTAGATGACTGACACAGGTTGGTGAATTAACAAATAAATTACATATTAATAAAAATAATTAGTTTGGTGGGTACAGTGACCCACACCTGTAATCCCAGCACTTTGGGAGGCTGAGGTGGGCAGATTACTGGAGGTCAGGAGTTCCAGATCAGCCTGGCTAACATGGTGAAACCTCATCTCTACTAAAAATACAAAAATTAGCTGCCAAGGTGGTAGGCGCCTGTAATCCTAGCTACATGGGAGGCTGAGGCAGCAGAACAGCTTGAACCCGGGAGACAGAGGTTACTGTGAGGTGAGATCATGCTACTGCACTCCAGCCTGGGCAACAGAGCAAGACTCTGTCTCAAAACAACAAAAATAACAACAACAAATTAGGTTTAAGAATTTAAAAAAAAAAAAAAAAGGAAGATTTAGCTCACAGATTTAAAGGATTTGAAATATCTCTAAATAGTGCTTCATTTTAACTGCCTGCTAAATGAATTTAATTGGGAAATAAGGGGGGAATGTATTCACTTAATTTTCTGAATATAGAGCATAGATGAAATAAAAATTCCAGAAATCACTGTTATCCATTTGAATGAAGTCTGAAGTTAAAAAGGAGCAAATACTGAAAAGTGTCATTTACAGCAAATCATTCAGAACAGTCTTTGAAATAAAGTATAGGTGCTCAAGTCTACAAAACTAATTAGTAGAGATCAACAAAAGGCCCACTACTTCTTGAACATCAGCTGTAACTACGTGCATATTCAGCCCTTGGGTTCTCATCCATTACTTCTTTAGGTGCTAGGATAACAAGTCAAATTCCCCCACAAGTCATTTCTTACTTCGCACCTATTTTTCAAGAATTGATTTACTTATCCAATCATAATACAAATGCATATTCAATTTAAGAACATAAATGAGAGAAGAAAAACCATAATTCTATTGCCTATAGCAATCAATTTTAAAATTTTGCAAAGGTTTATCTCATAAACAGCATTTTAACAGCTATGTTGTATTCCTTAACGAAATAAGAGGTTTTAAGTCTGACAGACCTGTGTTCAAATTTGTCACTATGGAGACTTTAAGAGCAAGTTACTCTTTCTAAATTTTAATTTCTCCAGTTACATTATTAGACAAACATTTCCCTATACCACAATATACTTGGCTTTCATATTACGCTGTTCTTTGACATCCCACAATTTCACAAATTTTACATAGTCAATTCTATTAATATCTTCTACTGCTTTAATATGAAGTCCTCCTACTCAGCCCAACAGAACAATAAACATCTACTTACTTTTCTTCTAGTTTTTTGTGGTTTAGATTTCTCACTTAACTCTTTAATCCATCTACAATTATAATACTCATTATGAGGTCTCTAAAGATTATGTTTTTCTTCCTCAAGTAACTGACCATTTGTTCCAGTCTTTCCATTTACTAAATAATTATTTTCTATTAAATTCTGATTACATTATCATATATACGGTTATATATATATATCTTTTTTTCTGTGCTGGGCCACTGACATAACTGACAGTCTATATGCCAATACCAAAATTTTAATATTACATTCAATTATGTTTTAATATTTATTTGTGTATTCCTCTCATAAGTCCACTTAAAAATGTTGTATATTGATTATTTGTTAATTCTGAAATTAAACAGAAAGTTAAAAAATTTTTGTTGGAAATGTAAATTTAACTTTACTACCACACCGATACCTTTCTATCTAAAACATGGTGCTTTCTTCCTGTTGTTGGGCCCAAGTTTTCAATGCAGATGATTTTTTAACAAGATAAACATAATGAAGTTACCTCATTTTCTCTCACTGTATCATTTGAACTAAGTTCATAAAGAAAGAAAAAGGTAGCTGCCATAAACGAGTATCTGCAATAACCTTAATAACTACATTTTTGAGGGCACTAGAAAAATACACGATAAAAAAAAAAAATCCCTGCAAATAAGTACTATAGCAGAAATACCATTAGCTCCCTACAAAATGTTTAGGCTTTTTTCTCCTTTTGCAAAGATCTTTGTAAAATGAACACGTACACATGATAAAGCTGCAATAAATTACCCAAGATCAAAATAAACCATGGTTAAAAAAGATGACTTGGAAAAAAATGAAAATGACTATGAATTAACAAAATACAAAGGTGTTTTTTGTTATTATTGTTTTCTAACTGTTAATAACAATATAACATGCTATATAATACCTACTCCAGTATAGGAAAGCTGTTCCCTCCTAATCAGAAATGGAGGACCACAAAAACAGTGCTTACAACTTCTGCCAACTCATGAAAGCAGAGCCCTGCTGGCAGCCTAATGAAATGCAAGGAAAAGCATGTAGCTGTAGATTCTAAAACCTGGAGAACCAATTTTTGTACAGTAGAAGAATTAAGTGAGGAGGCACAAGAATATGTAACTTGGAAGGTATCTTAGTAAAATTTGGGCCTTTTCTGAAGCAGAATCGGGGGGTACTCAGACAAGAAGCATGAGTATTTTAAGAGAAGGTTTTCATTAATTTTACTTAATTCATTTTTTTATCCTCTGTTGACTAGTTTTACTTTTTTTTTTTTTTTTGAGACAGAGTCTGACTCTGTCACATAGGCTGGAGTACACCAGCACAATCTCTGCAGCCTCCACCTCCTGGGTTCAAGCAATTCTCATGCCTCAGCCTCCTGAGTAGCTGGGTGCACAGGTGTGCACCACTATGCCTAGTATTTTTTCTATTTTTAGTAGAGACAGGGTTTTGCCACGTTGGTCAGGCTGGTCTCGACCTCCCAGCCTCAAGTGATCTGCCCGCCTTAACTTCCCAAAGTGTTGGCATTACAGGCATAAGCCACCATGGCTGGTCTTGACTAGTTTTATACTGTGATTCTAATTAAAGAAAACACTTGGAAGGAAAGCTCCCAGGTTTTCTGTAAATAAAATGCAAAAGTAATTAAAATTTCTAATTAACATCTACAGAAATGATTCCTAAATTAATAAAAGGGAGTAAATTCTAAATAATCAGTACCAGGTTTCATTTTAATCTCCACAACCTGTATTAATAAAGGCTTTGGCTTTCTACATATACAATTAAGAACTATCACTGTAAAACAAGAGTTTGGAATTCTGACACTAAACTTGAGTGAACTATAAAAATGTTGATAAAAACTTAAAAGTACATGAAAACAAATTCCAAACTGATTTACCCCTCATACATGCCATCTCCAATTTTAGATGATAATTAGATTTTCCAAGAAAATAATGCTATATTCATGACTAGACATGAGAGAGCAATGTCTATAAAAGTGACCTTCCAAGTTCATCAGTCCATTAAAAGTCCAAATAGTTGTTTATATATGGTGTTGGTGATTTCAGAATTTCTATCAGATAAATGTATTCTGTGGCATAAAGTAATAAGGCATAAAATTACTTGAAATGTTATTCATTTTAGAGATCCATGAAAATGTTCTAATGAAAAGGAAATATGAGTGAGGGTCACAAAAAAAATTGCTAATCATAACTTTCTAACAGAAGTTATGCTAAAGCCAGGCATCAAACACTCGAGAAAATGGCTACAAAGGAAGAGGACAGCAACGAAGGGTTAGAGTTATGAGAGGTTTTTACTAGGACTTCAAGAATCTGATGATAAAAAAAAGTCTTATCTGCTGCAATTAATAATGTGGGTATAAATGTCACAATACAGTACACAACAAGGAGAGGAAAAACGCTACAGAACACTCTTATGTAGCAAGTTTAGAGAATAACAGCTAGTATTTACTGAGTGTTTTACTACATACCAGGCACTATTCAAAGTATTTTACATATATTCTCATTTAATCCTCACCAATCCTTTGAAGTGGGTACTTCCATTATCCCCAATAAGCAGATATTCCTTACCAATAAGGAAACCAAAGGATAAAATGTAATTTACTAGAGGTGGAGCCCAGGTTTACACTCAGGCAGTCTGGTGCCAAAGACTATACCCTTAACTATTACATGCTGCCTATGTAGAGCAATATTAGAAAAGAAAGACTGAAAGAAAACATGCCAAAGTATGTATAGCAGATAAGGAGTGAGACTGATTAATTTTTGAGCTGTTCTGTTTTCTAAACTTTCTCCATTGAGCATACGTTCATTCTAATTTTTTATAACTCAATCTACCTCAAGGAATTCAAAAAAGCAATATGAAAACTCTAAAATATCTAAAGAGATTAGCTTAAATTCAAAGACTGACAAAAATAAACCTAGAGATAAAGATGCAAGGAATTTAAATTTATTTAATCATAAAAAAGAAACACTAATGCCTAAGCATATTACAGTATATGAATGCACATTATGCTACAGAGAATGACAATTGCGTATTTGAAAATGGACTGAAAAAACGGTATGCTATAAAGGAAGAATTCACATCAGTTTTGATTTGCAAGTTGTAAGATAGTATTACAAAGCAGGCCATCAATTTTGTTTGTAAGTTTTGTTTGTGTAATCTTTTCCATTGAATTTTTAAACTAAAAGAGAAACATGTCAAAGATAGTTTAGGTTCCATTTTATTTAGGAGGGACTCGTATAAGGAGGAATGTTTAATTCACTATAGAGCCACAACGGAAAGACCCGTTACTAACACAGGTATCAAGGAAGTAATGACAACCAAACACTCATAAATCGAGGGCCAGAGATAATTCTGTGGAATTATTCAATACACGTTGGTTTACTTCTACAGTACCATCTGGTCTCTACATCACACTGTACCAGCAAGTAGCAACCAACCAACATCAAAACAGGACAAATAAATCATCATAATAGTAACTATAATGAATGACAGTCCCAATTTCAGTTAAAGTACAAAGAACCAGGCTGCAACATAAAAAGGTAATTCTGTAGTCACCTTTTTGTCTACAAAAAAAGGAGGGCAGGTAACTGGGAATAGAAGAGTAAGGGGAAATAGTCACCTGAGCAACATAGCACCCACGAGAGCTTCTCTCTTTGCTTTAATACTATAACTAAAATAATCAGTATGCACAGCAGCTACTTTCCAGATCTCTAGATATTCAATTTTGGTGTTTAGCTGCACCTCCTGTTTGAAACATATTATGTTTTTAAAATTTAGCAGATACCATAAAGATGAATAATGTCTGAAAAGGAAAACCCAAATACTAAACTAAAATAAAACACAGAAAATGAAAAGATGATTCCAAGAGTTAAACAAAAAATTTCATGAACCAAGGACATAAAGAGCACTAATAAAAAGGGTAGATATGATAATTATTAGGAATAGTATTTAATCTTCCTCCTATTTTATTTCCTGGAAACCAGTCTGATGCTACTTCAAGTAGAAAACACACAATGACCTAATGTTTTCAGTTTTAAATATTTTTAAATGTTTATAGTTATTTTAATAACAATTTTTCCTTTAAATAAACATTTTTTAAGTTAGGTGGGTCTTTTTAATGTCAAACATTTTAATCACTCAATTTTGAGTCAACAAACATTTATAGAGCACCTATATGAGCCAAATATGGGCTAGAGGATATAAGAGGGAAAAAGAGAAGACATGGTACTTACCCTCATGGAGATTGCAGTCTAGCAAGGAAGAAAGACATGAAACAAGGACTTACAACAATGTTAAGTGTTATCAAATAGAAGGTATAGGGGAATCTTGAAATCTATAGCAAAGGGTTCTAATCACATTGGTGGTGGGGGGTGGATATCTGGGAGTCTGGGAAAACTTCTCTGAAAAACTGACATTTAAATTAAGACCTGAAAAATGAACAGCCACAGAATGCTGATGGGAGCAGAGCATATTCCAGGTTGAGGAAACAGCATGTGCAATAGTTTGAGGCTGGAAAAAGCATAGCATTAGAGCAACATAAAGAAGTCAGGATTGACTTGCACACAGAGCACAGAAAGGGCAAGTGTCAAGAGAAGAGACGAGAAGGTAGGGGGGCGGACTATATAGAACGCTTTCTAAGCTATGTTAGGTATTTTGGACTAAATTCCAGCAATTATGAGTTGAAGTTTTGAGGGAGAAAAGAGTGCTGTAACATACATAGTAAGATTTATTTTGGGATAATTCATTGCAGTTTTCTCTTAACCGCAATGAGAATGAATTGGAAAGGATATAACTAAAAGCAAAAGCTAACTTTGCAAAAGAAATCAAAGGGCTCTGAAAACAAAATTTCATTTTAGAAAAAAATTAACCAGCTTGACACCAAAATTATCAACACTTTCTCAAAGAATTAAATACCTGATCTCATAAGTATCTATCTGACACTACATAAAAATTGAAAGAACACACCACGTTTCATTGGGTCTAGAGTTCAAATACAGAGGCAAAATTCAAACAACTGCTATTCCCAAATCAACAAATGGACAGAGCTGACATATTAACACATAATTTCAACTAAAAAGGTGCTATATAAATGTGACATAAAGTTAAAAGCATAAGATCTGAGGTACATGCATACATACACACACAAAAACAGAGATATAATGTCATTGGTTACTGCTTTCCTAAGCTTCAGTTTCCTCATTAATAAAGTAGGATCAGCTGAGTATGGTGGCTCACACCTGTAATCCCAGTACTTTGAGAGACCGAGGTAGGTGGATCACTTGAGGTCAGGAGTTCGAGACCAGCCTAGCCAACATGGTGAAACACAGTCTCTATTAAACAATACAAAAATTAGCCGGATGTGCTGGCGCATGCCTGCAGTCCCAGCTACTTGAGAGGTTGAGGCAGGAGAATGGCTTGAACCTGGGAGGAGGAGGATGGAGTGAGCCGAGATTGCGCCACTGCACTTCAGCTTAGGCGACAGAGCAAGACTCAATCTCCAAAAAAATTAAATTTAATTTAATTAAAAATGTAGGGTTATCTTAAAGAGTTGCTATACAAAGCAGATGAGACAAAATGTTTTGCAAACTCAAAGGTGTTTTATACTAACATCGATATGGACTGTCCCTAAATAATCAAATCTTCATGTGTCATAAAAGTTAATTTAACTCAACAGTTTTTGTTTACTTTTTAAAAGACTTTTGTTGGAGACCAATTTTCCCCCTGAGGCTTCTTTATGGAGCTGAACAAATTATTCCTTTGTTTATAAAAATATCTATTCAGCCCAATCTGATCATGGACTTCCCAGGTCCAAAAGATGTCTGGGAAAACACTGAAATATGTAACTTCAAAGGATCCCTGAAGAAATTCAAAATAGTCATGACCTTATGAGAAAATAATATCATAATTTGCTTCACGTACACAGATATGAATATTTAACAAAATCAAACCCAATAATCACTCTGGAAAAATAGGTGATACAAACTAAAAGAGAAAATGGCTAGTGATTCCTAATTACTACTGGAATTGCTTGCCAGATGTTTTATACAAAGTGGAGGGGATATCCCTCATCACATCTATAACCTAAAACCAAATGTTATCCTATTAGTTACAGAAGAAATTAAAACACAGCTAGCTACAAAAGCAACAATTTAAACTCACCTAAGGGAGTTTCATTTCTTCAAAGTTCCGCCCCCTTTTTTTGTCAACCATTAATTTGAAAAGAAATTTAAGCAGAAGAAAAATATATATATATATTTTATACATTTGATATTTTGGCATAATGAACATTATTTCCCTAAAAAAAAAAGCCAATACACCTTGACAGTCTCTCACAGCTAACCTGTTTTTAAGAGGCAAAAAAAGGGAGGAAATAGAAAAGCAAGGGAGGGGGCTAGGGAGAAAATAGTTAATAAAACAACAAAAACTGTGTCAAATAGAAATATGAAGATCATTCAGGGAAAACACTAAAAAACAAAGACCAAGACAAAAAAGAATATAACTGAGTCAACGATCATTAAACAAAAAAAAAGTATAAAACCTTTATAAGACTAAAATTATGACTAGAAAAACATAAGAACATGAGCTCTAAAAGTAAAAATGGTTACTGAGAAACGAGGTTAAAATAAACATATTTAAGTAAGTGATGAGTAGATACCTAACTAGGAATAAAGTATGGATTGAGTAAGAAAATGGAAAGAAAAAACACTGAATACAACATATTAGAAAAAGATAAATGAACAGGAAAAAACACCACATATTATATCCTATAATTTGCTGAATTATATGTAACTGTTAACTTACATATTAAAATTATGTAATCTCACATATTTGTAATATAAAAATCATTGCAATAATTATGTAAGAAATAGGAGGAAAAATATAAACCTAAGAGTCTAAGAAAAAAAAAAAAAACTGTGATTGAATAAATTTAAGAAATTACCAGCTACAGAGTAATTCAAACACAATATTGGAAATATGGCAAAATACAGCACAAGGTGAGAAAGAAGAGTCTTCTCTACAAAGATTTGCATCTAGCTTTAAGTGACTGTTTGCTATCTTTATTCAAACTAGTTTTCTCAGAGAATCACAAATTGTAAATGTAGACAAGATTTAAGACTTTTTTTTTTTCTTTTTTTTAAATGCAAAGGCTTCTTAGCATTAATTGGATATCTGGGTAGTAAAGCTATTTTTCAAGGCAAAGTTTTTTCCTTACACTCAAATATGTCTAAGAATCAGGATTCTCAAAACTCCTTATCCTCACCCAAAACTGCGGAACTTAATAGCAACCCTCCACAAACAAGTAAAATAAAATAATGGAAATACCTAGGCAAAACACCAAAAAAAGATGACAAATGAAAGACCTAGAGGTAAGAAGTTTACTTTGCTAACATGTCAAATGTAAGAAAAATGCAAACAAAGCAATCAGCAAAAACTGCTTTAATTTAATGTATTACAATCTTTTTCACAAGATAAACATGTATTAAAACAATTTCTAAATTTAACCTTAAAAATCCCTTTAATGTATTTAGGTCTCTTCTTTCCTATCTCCCCTTACCCATGCACATTTATTACTGAAGTATAAGCAAATATAGAATAAACTATATCTGAAAACAGGCATAATGTGGGTATGGAGGTAAGAGAAAGGACAATACCAAAGATTCACTAATACCTTCGGAAGTAAATGCTGCTATGCCAAGTACACACTCACATCTCTCTCCCACAATAAGAGAATCACAAGCTAGTAATAATAACAGATCAGTGGGATCTTTGGTCTTTGCTTTTGAAAACAGTATTAAAGGAGGTTCTAGAGCACTGGAAGGCAGCGGACCACTTTGGGTCTCTTGCTGAGACTGAGTTCTAGTTCAATTTTCACAACTTACATCAAAGACTAAAGGGTTCAAAGTAGTTGGGAATTATAAGCACATAATAAAATAAAACAGGATAAGAAAACACTGAGGCAAGTTCAAGTGGGTTCTCAAATTGTACAGGTATGTATTTTACATTCCAAGTGTAATGAACTGATAACCTAGTCTACTCATAAACCTTAATTCTTAAAAATCAGTTTCTGGTTTGGTGATTTTATCTTCTCTTACCATTCTTGGATCAAGTTTCTCTTCTTCTTTCTACCAACCTTCATTCCATTTTTGTAATGCCTTACCCACCTTTGAACTTTACTTGTCACATCCCAGTTTATCAATTTCATCAACTACCTACTACTTTTCATTTAATATTTACTAATGCTGAAGAGTTGGGTCTCTAAAGAGCGATAAAACATAATGCCTGTCCTCCAGGACCTAAAGTATATTAAGGAAACAAAGGTAAATAGCCATAATCTGTGATAAAATAATAGTAGAAATACGTAAAATCACTTAATTCTTCCCAGTTTAACATCTGAGTTTTAAAGAATAAACAGATACTTGCAGAATGTACAGAAAACAGAGCGGCATTCCAGAGAGAAATAAAACATGTGAGGAGACAAAAGAATGAAAACCAACATAGCTGATTCTAAGAACTGCCAAAGAGTTGTACTAAGCTAGAGCACAAAGTGCAGGTGAGGACACGGTAGGAAAAGTGTGAAAAGGTCAGTCTTGTGTGATAGTGTCACATTAAAATGGTTGACATTATCATTCAGTCACTCTCAATGGGGGAAAGGAGAAGGCATGACATGATGATATGTGCATTTCAAAAAGTTTAGAGCAGTGATAATTTTGCCCAGGAGATATCTGGCAATGTCCGGAGACTTGTTAAATTGTGACAAGAGGGCAGCAGGGATGCTACTGGCAATTAGCAAGCAGAGGCCAGGGATGCTAATAAACATCCAACAATGCATAGGGAAGCTGCCTACACCCAGGAATTATCCGGCCCAAAATGTCTCAACAGTGCCAAGGTTAAGAAACCCTCGTTAGAACCTGACTCCTGAATAGACTAGGGGCAGGGGCTTAAGCAGCGCTTAAGTTCTGAGATAGCAGAGGCCTTGTTCTTGCTTATCTGCAACTCCAGACCCTAGCCCAGTGCCAGCTATAATTAGGGATATACAATATTTACTTAGCGAGTGAATGAATAATGTAGGACTCCAGGCAAGAAGTACCAAGGCCTGAAATGTGGCTGTGGCAATGATAATGGAGAACAGGTTCAAGAAAGTAGAATAAACAGGTATTATTTATTAAATAGACATAAGAAATGAACAGTAAATCTAAAATAAAATTATCTCCAAGCTTCTGGTTTGGAATAACAAGGTTCAGAGAGCGTCAAAAATTACTTAGGTATTTTTAAGTTTGAGATGAATGTGAGATATTCAAGAGGTCCAATAGTTTCCACACGGTTTGAAATATCTAAGAAAATCCAATTTTGCCACCAGCTTAACCTAAAATTATCCTCTGAACTACAGTAAGAAGTCCAATAAAAAATTAACAAACCCTATGTCCAGTATGGTATCCTGGACTAGATCCTGGAATAAGAAAATGTAATTAGTATGAAAACTTAGTGAGATATGAATTAGGTCTGCTGTATAGTTAACAGGAGGGCACCGTTGGTTTAGTAGTTCTGAGGAACAGACCAGGTAATGCAAAAGTATAACATTTGGGGAAACTGCATGACGGGTATACAGGAGCTCTTTAAACCATCTGTGTAACTTCTCAGTAAATAATTTCTTACTCCAATATTAAAAGTTTATTTAAAGAAAAACAACTACTACCCCAAATGTGTCAAAATTTCAATATTTGGGATCTATAGTAAACGTTTAAATCTACATATGTATCTTAAGAAAAGCTAAAATGTCAAGAATTTCTTCTTACCTCCACTGATACTTGGTAATACCACACTGACCAAGGAAAGAGCAAAGAAAACTTTTAAAGGCAGCCAGACAGAAAATGGCAAAGACTCAACAAAAGAAGAAATAAGTCAGTACTACAAACATTCGTATGTATTTTTTTAAATCTTCTGAACCATACTGTAACAGCTTGAAATAATATATTGTACCACTACGCAGGCAACTATTCTGGCAAGAAGACTGATGAATTATTTCTTCCCATCACCATCCTGTTCATAACTTTATAGCGACAATAAAACAAAATATATACCATGGTGAACTCTAGCAAAACACAGACACTAAACTATGACTAAGCAAGTTGAACCATTTTGATCAGTCTAGCTTCTCTGTAGTGCTTTCAAAACATATATGTAAATACACTTTTTTAAAGTAGGCAAAATGGGCAATTCATTACAGGTGTTTCTTAACATAAAGCAAAGATTTTCCTGAAAATCACAACAGGAAAGAAAAAAATTTATCTTAAACCCTAAAAATAAAATAGTCTTTCAGAAAGGTACATCAATTACCTGCTTGGCAATTAATTCTGTTACCTAAATGAATCAATTACATTTCTATGCTTGGATGCAAAACCCAAGGTATTTTTGCCATACGGATATATAGTGTTCTGTACCATCTGTTGTTTCCGGCATCCACTACGCATCTCAGAATGTATCTCCTGTGAATAAGGGAAGACAAATGTCCCTCTCTCCCTGTCAGCAGTATTTACTAATATGACCATCAATAATGTGACCTAAAATATTTTATTTGACTTTTATAAATATTTGGTACCCTTTTCCAAAAAATGACGAACACCAATTTTCTTGAGTAGTTAAGCATTATTATTAATAAATTTAGTTCACTGGGAATAAAGCATAGCATAATGGAGTCAAACAGTCTGGGTTGAATCCTGGCTTCACTTCTCACTGCATGTGTGAACTCGGTCAAGTTACCAAAATCTTTCCATGCTTCAGTCTCCTCTGTAAAATAAGCATAATAGCTCCTACCTAAAGAACATTTAAGGTTTTAAAAGAGTAAATAAATAGAAAATTCTTAGAACAGTGTCTGGCATATAGGAATTACACACAGAGCAAATGTTATTTACCATCAATCATTCTTACACTTTCATTACCTACCACAGATCTGACAATGTATTGAAAGACCAAGCATAACATGTTCTCCTTATTATATGGATCTATAGTTTTTAAAAGACAGAATAAACTTTTCCTAAACGGGAAAACTCCTATAATATTTTATTTTTCCCTTCTTTCAGGAAACCTATTATACCACCTTAGAATAATTTTCTAAGTACAAATATACCCTCGTCTCTCAAAATCTTTTGTTAATGTTTGTTCATTACAGCAAGATAACATATTAAAATTATTTAAACAAGACAATCTTTTGTTTTTTTAAAAAAATACATGATTACCCACCATGCAGATATCACATAGGTTATCTCCGAAAAGTAAGTTAGAGGAAGCAATCCAGAATACATCAGAGAGTCAAAAACATGTAAAACATAGAAGAAAGGATAACAAAGCAGATAAAGTGTTTAAGTCTCATAGGAAAGGAGAGAGAATGGAACAGAGAGGTTAAAAGATAATGATTGATAATTTTTCAATGTCAATAAAAGACATTTCCAGAACTTAAACAAGACAAATTTTCAAAAAGTTAACGTCAAGACATATCATACTCAAACTGCAGAAAATCAGAAAGAGAAAAAATCTTAAAAGCAATTAGAGAAAAAGGAATTGCCTTCAAAGCAGCAAGTTAGATAGTAGATTTAAACCCAAGTACATCAATGATTATATATAAATAACTAAATGTTCTAGATAAAACACAAAGATTGTCATATTGTATTTTTAAAAGCCCCTTTTATATTTTTAAAAGAAATAAAAGGAAACAGAAAGTTGCAAGTAAAATGATAGAAAAAGAGATGCACATATATATATAAATGAAAAACCAAAGTCATATAAAACTTACTATCTGTATAAGAAGTATCCAGAAAAGAAAGAATGAAGTAAGATTTCAGCAGGCGGAAGAAAAAAGAATAACATTCCTGGCTAGGTAGGAACATGAGAGTGGAAAAGAAGCTATGATTGAACTTTGAAGGTCTCTGAAAATTAGGAGTACACTTAGAGAAAGTATAACACTATTAAAATATCTTGACCTCTTTATACTATCTTGAGCAGAAGAGTGACACAACAAAGGTAGACCTGAATAAGGTTACTATTACAGTGTTACACACCATACTGGAAGGGAGAGAGAGAGAGATGACACCCCAGGCAAGATTAGTTTGGATGATGCTGTATTAATCCAGGTAAGGCAAGGGCCTGGTAGTAGCAGATGGGAAAGGGATGAAGCTAGGAGGCATCTCAAGAAGACATATTTACATCAGTACTCCCTCTTTGAAACTTTAGCCAAAAAAAAAAGTACTGTGCTTTTAAAAAGATAACTATTTTTGTCTCCTACCATTATAACTAATCTGAATTATATATTGATTCTACTAACTCGACCTAATAATATATACCTTAATATGGAACTTTTGTAAAAATAAAATACCAATGAGCTAACTGGCCTACATAACGTGCAATGTGCACAATCCCTAATTATATATGACTTTTTCACTATTAAAACTACTAATAAGAAAAAAAATCTATTTTTTTCCTTTTTGAATGCAGATGTACATAATACGAAGTTCTCTAACACCACAGTAACCAAAAAACTTTTTTATTTTCAAAAGCTCTTTACCAAGATGCTATTTACTAGCAGTGAACTCAAACAACTCACCAATGCTGGGTGGGCTACCATAATTAACTGGTGACTCAGGTGGTCTTCCACAGTGCAACGCAGCCAGAGCAGATCCTTTCCATACAACATGCTTGCAGCCTATTAAACACATGTATTTTTATGCATACAAAGAACACAAAAACAAAAGTGAGATAAAGAATGTCTGAATCCTATGAGAAAATTTTCATACTTTTATTTGTGCGTAGTAAAGACTGTCTTCCAGCTCCTAATAAAGTTTGTACTCCAGGAACACTTTGAGGAATTTCTTGTTCAAGAAGAGGTCCTAGTCGATGACATATTTGCAGCAAGTGATCAGGTGCTAAGTGTCTGTAATACTTCACCTATTATGTAAAAGACAAATATAGTATGTTTCAGTTTATCATTTTAATTTTCAAAATCTTTGAGCACAATAAAAAAATTCATCCAAGTATAAAATGTTTTGCATATCTGATGTAAATCAAAACTCCAGAATAATTAAGAATTAAAAACAACTGATAGTTGGTTATTAAAAAATTTAAGAACACTTAACATCTATACTGAATTTCATAATTTACTAAAAACCTCACAGAGAGAAAGACAAAATTCCAACTGCTGCTTTAAATACCTTTCAACCATAAAATAAAGCTACCCACTATAAAAAGTGTGAGCACTTTTGGAACAACTTCAAAATACTACTTAATTTATACCGGCATTTGAAACCATGATATGAAGTGCTAATATTTTTATTAGTCTTTCAGTAAATAAACAATATTCACAATCTAAATAAAATTATATTGGAAAAAATATTATTGTATTACTTTATAATTAGCTATCAAGTTAGAAAAAAAGGTCCACAGTAGTATCTAGTTCAGCTGTTCTCAAAGTAGGTTTTGGGCACCCCTGGAGGTCCCTCAGATAAAACTTATGAATAATACCACATTAGTTGTTTTTCACTTTTTCTCATGAATGCATGGTGGAGGTTTCCACAGGACACATAACATGTGATGTCTTAACAGACTGAATGCAGAGGCAGATAGGAAAATGTCCCTTCTATCAAGCCAGATATTAAAGATTCACACAAATGTAAAACAATGCCATGCTCCTCACAGATTTGTTTTGTTTGGGAATAATTATTATAAAAATGTTACTTATATTAACATGAAATTAGTTTATTAGTATTATTTAATAGGTCTCTAACATGTTATATGCTAAGTTTCTAATGTGGTAAATACCAATAGATTATAACCTACACAAATAAAGGAACTTCAATACATTTTAGTAAGCATAAAGGGGTCCTAAGACCAAGAAATTTGAAAACTGTTCCTCAAGTTTACCAAGTAATGGCAACTTTAACATGAATTCCTTTAGATAAGACTGATGTGGGGGGAGGTGAGATTTAAATCATTTCATTCCATCTTGCAATATCTGCTATACTCTAACTGCAGAAATCCATGAACGATATGTTTTTAAAGGTAGCTAATACTCATCCATCTAAACTGAAGCCAATAGGAGAAACCTACCTTGCTCTTTATCAAAATACACTCCTTCTTTCACAAAGATAACGTGGAGCCATACTGCCACACTTTGGAAAGATTATTTAAAACACCAGAGTTTGGCATACAGTAGGTGATAAGTCAGTAAAATGAGTATTTTTGTAAAAAGGAGTTCTAATAGAGTATGTATCCTATGAATTATACATACTACCTCCTTGTTTTACAGTCAAAAAGCACACTGACATTGAAGTCTCTGAGAAATCCTGAGATAATTTCCCAAACTCATTTAGCTACAGAATCCCTTTTCTCCCTAATAATATCTATCATATTCATCCAGAACATAGTTTAGGAAACACTAGTATGATCAGCTAAATAAAAAAGCATTTAGAAGAAAACTTACCAAAATGAGTTTTTAAAATCATATACTTTTCTTTAATCGTCCCCAAAATAATTTATTTAAAAATAAAATTTAGAAGTCTAGAATACTTGTAAGGTTGCTTACAGTTCTAAGATTGCAAATGATTATTTTAATGTGACTTAATTGATCAAAATTCCTTTTAAAAACTTTAAAGAAGATAGAAGTTCATTACTTATTAACTTCAGATGTGTGATGATGCTGTTTTAGTATCCTCTGGCAAAATATATTTTCAGGTCACGAAACTGAACATCCTTACTGTAATATTCTATCTTTCAATAAATTATGAATCCACTCTGACTCAAGCTTTCTTCAGTGATTTAGAATGTTTGAATTTTTCAAAATCAACTTTCATTTTAAAGTTAGAAGAGATACTTTCAGTTCTTAAATTCCTTGTGCTTTCTCTGGCTTTTGAGACTTTATACAAGCTGATCCCTCTGCTGGCAATCTTGTCTTACCCGCTCATCTCTACACCTCATACTCCTTCATGTCTCAGTCTATGTCTCGCTCACTGCCTTCCATGACCTATTTACACCACCTGTGCCCCTTTTTGGACACTTCGTGTCCACAGCACATTATACTCCTCAAATGTCCATTCATCCCTCTAGCACTGTGTGGTACTTACCACATTAATTGTTTTTAATATATTTTGATACTTAGACTTTTAAGAATCTAATGAGAGTTATGATCTTCTTCACCCCAAAAATACATAAGCCCTACCATTATCTGCCCTGTTTTGGGGGTTCATAAGACTCATGCACTATACTAAAATTGCCAGTTTACTTGTCTGTGTCCTGCATAAGGAGAGATTAGGCCATGTTGACCTCTGTCTACCCAATACCTAAGGCAGTACTTACAGTTAAGTGCTTAATAAAGTTCTAGTTGGATAAACGAAGATTTAAGAATATGCAGAAGCTACTGACTTCCCCATTCTCAAAAACCTCAAAACATTTTGTTAGCGCCTATCCCAGCACATAAAAATAGATGCAGTAAAATTTCTTTACATGGTATAATTCTTTATTCTAATAGTTTTGGGGTGGTTGTTTTTTGTTTGTTTGTTTGAGACAGAGTCGCCCTTGGTGGGATCTCAGCTCACTGCAACCTCCGCCTCCCAGGTTCAAGTGATTTTCCCGCCTCAGCCTCCCAAGTAGCTGGAATTACAGGCGCCCACTACCTAACCTGGCTAATTTTTGTATTTTTAGTAAAGACGGGGTTTCGCCACGTTGACCAGGCTGGTCTCAAACTCCTGACCTCAAGTAATTCGCGCCCCCCTCCAGGCCTCCCAAGTGCTGGGATTCCAGGCATGGGCCACAGCTATTAGACAATAGCTCTTATCTAATTGCAATTATCTCACAGCAGTTCTAATAGTTTTAAAACACTTTTTAAGGAAAGCCATAGAACATGTCTTCAAACAAAATTTTAGACGAAACAGATGAAAGGTGCTCAGAAAGTATTCTTACTTAAGTGGCATCAGGGAACACATATGTCAATGCTTGACTCTCTACTTGCTTCCTCTTAGCAGTCCCTGAGGTACCACCATGAAAGGGTCTCTGGAAAGAACAGTGGAAACAGACTAACAAACAATGCTGTTATCCTCTCTTTCCCAAGAGTCCTCTTCCCCACCCCTCATTTTCTCAGCAGATGACCTAACCTACTTTACAGGAGAACCTTTAAAGCTGAAACTTTCTGTTTCTTCCCTATCAAACCTGTAAACCTAGCTACACCTGTACCAATTCTGTCTCTTAGTAACACAACTGTCCCTCTTAATATTTAAGATCCAGTCCTTCTACCTATGCTTTGAATCCTAACTTCTCTGACTGCACGGAAATCCTACACTATAAATTAGACCTCCACATTCTAGTATGTACACTAACTTCCTCTCAACCAACTCCTTCCCATCTACACCTACGTGTAAACATGCTCATTTTGCATTCACTTTAGGAAAAAACAAAAACCCTACCTAACTGCTCTTATCCAACACCTCCCCGTGCCCAAATATCCTGGCTACCCCTTTCCCATTCTCTTCCTCTCCGGAAACATGTTTTTAAAATAATGGTCCATAGTCCATCTCATTTCATATCCTGTCCTCTCCTCAACCTACTCCATACTAGCTCCCACACTCATGAACTTACAAAAAACAGCTCTTATCAAAAGTTCACCTTCAATGATCAATAACTCCAATAAGCATTTTAAAATCTGTATCTTATTTAATGTCCCATAATATTTCACCTAAGTGTTGAACACTTCCTCATTTGCAAACTATCTTCTCTTAACTTTTGTGACACTCCTTGGCTTGCTTTCTTCCTCTCCAACCATTCCTTCTCATTTTTCTTTTAGGTTTATCCCCCTCTATACAGCCATTAAATAGTGAAGTTCCTTAAGATCCTGGGTACCAGAGTCCAGTTCCGATCCTCTTTTCTTCTCACTATATACTCTCTCCTTGGACAACTGTTGTAACAATGACTTCCAAACTTCTATTTATAGCATAGACTTGCATATCAAAGTTTCTTAAAACAGCTCTCTAGAGCCCCAAAGCATCTGACACTCAACACATGCAAAAGTGAATTGATGGATCCTCATGAAAACATTCCCCACTAAAGTGTTCCCTACCTTGGTGGATGTCAACCCCATTTATCCAATCTTAGAAGACGGAAACCAAGGAGCTGCATTTTTTACACAGCCCATTCCTTCCTCCTTCCCATCATATTCCCAATATCCAAACAGTCACCAAGTTCAACTTAATTTTTCCTTCCTATTTTTAAATCCATCTACCTGTATCTCCATAATAATCCAAGTTGAAATCATCTTTGCAATAAACGCCTACCTTTCCCAAATGCATTCACACCCCATCTATTCTCTATACTGCAATTAGAATGTTCTTTCCAAAATACATATCGGATCAAGTCACCCCTATTTAAAACACTTCTGAGGCTTTCCTCCCTCTTTGGGTAAAGATCCAAATCCTTAACGTGGTCTACCAGTCCAGAAATGCATGTATGGTCACTTCTTAATTTTCTAGCTTCACCTGGCACATTCCCAGTCCCTTTCCCCAACTCTCAGTTTTCACATTTCAACCACGTGGCCTTCTTCCAGGTTATTCACGCACAATCTCTCTCTCCTGTCAGACTTTATCATATAGCATACACTCTGCATTTCCCCACACTTCCTTGCCCAGACAACTCTTCTATGTGTCTCAGATGTTCCCTCTAATGTAACTTCCTTTGTTTTTCTATACTCTACACAATCTGTTTTCTTGATTGCACACTTCCTGTGACTTTCCTTTATTAACTCATATATCAGCTTGCGATTATACATTTAAAAGTACAATTTAATGTTTTTCTATTGCACCATTAAATACAAAAGAGCAGGGGCCGTGAATCTTTTTTGCTCTCAACTATCTGTCTCTCTCTCTCTCTGTCACACACACACAAACACACAGAATAAACAAAAATATTTTTTAAAATAAAACAATCTTTTCTATTACCTTTTTCTAAACATTCTTCATAAACATATTAATCACATTCCTATTCATAAATATGAATACATTATTTACAGATATACAGATGTGATTTTCAATTTTCTAGTAAGAATCCCATATCTTTAATATAAACTTAAGCTTTTAATTTAAATTAGCTTTTATTTCACTAGTAAATAATTAAAAGAAACATTTAAAATAATATAATAAAATCTCTTATCTATATTGTATGTAGTTTCTCAGCAATCTATCATACGATATTATTATCATACGATATCATACGATATTATTATCATACGAAAAACAACCCCTCAAGAATCCCAAATTCTGATATACGAGTTACTTTCTGTGACCCTAGGTGCTTTCAAATTCTTAACATTCAACACATAAAAAGTATGACCAGATTATAAAGTCAATGTGATAAATAATACTAATATAGCTAACACATATTGGCTGCACACTGAATGCCAGGCCCTATGGTAAGTGTGTAAGTTTTACATGGAACTACTCACAACTCTGAGAGGTATACACTATCATTATTCCCATTCTATAAAAAAATTATAGAATTTATTTAAAAAGATATTGCAACCTTCCCAAGTTCACACACAGTGAGCAGATGAGAGAGTCAAATCATTGCAATCTAACACTGGACTCTACAATTCATACTATCACACAAATGACCTATTACCTCAAATATGTGTATATATCAATGTGCAAGATATAAGCAAGTCATACAACAGACATTTTGAATAGTTTTCAACACAGACATTAAAGGGAACCAGAAAAAGAGAAACATTTCACGGTTCACTTTCACTACTAAGGAAACTAACATAAAAGCATAAATTTCTATAGGTAAAAGGGAACACTTTTAAAAATTCTAAGGGTAAAAGTAGAAGATAAAACTAAAATATTTATAAGATTATGCTGCTATACCCTTAATTTAAAATTAGAAAGTAAAAACAGATTAAAGAGTTAATAACAAATTTATTATTACTATTTTAAAAATTCCCCCAAGAATGCCCATGTATCACTAGCGCTCAAAACTTTTTAAACTCATCCACCCCCATTTTGTTTTCATTTGTTTTTTAAGGGGGCGGGGGGGGGGGTCTCGCTCTGTCACCAAGACTAGGGGACAGTGGTACAGTCACAGCTCACTGCAGCCTCAAATACCTGGGTTCAAACGATCCTCCCACCTCAGTCTCCAGAACAGCTGAGACTACAGATGCATTACATCACTTCTAATTTTTACTTTATTTTTTTTAGAGACAGCATCTCTCTATGTTGCCCAGACTGGTCTGGAACTCCTGGCTTCAAGTGATCCTCCTGCCTCAGCCTCTCAAGTAGCTAGGATTACAGGTTATGAGCCACCATGCCTAGCTCTCATCCCTTTTCGATGAACAAAACATTTTCTCTCCTCCAATAAGATGCAAGAACGGGCCTTATGGATGTAAATCCTGATGCCATTCCATTGAGATTCACACTTCTACTGTCTAAACCAGGGGGCTAGTCAGAGCTTTTTCAAACTTATGTCCCTTCCACCTCCATTCTCAATGGAGTTGCTTGCTATGGGAACAACAATCTTTGGTTAACCGTCCGTCCATTTTAATCCTTTTTCATGGTTAAAATCTGAATTAGCCAAAGGTATCCTTTTGGTAAAATATGTTATATTATTTAGAGTAGAAGTCAGCGAACATTTGTAACCATCATATGGTAAATATTTGAGGCTTTAAGAATAACATAATACCTCCATTGCATGTTCTTATTTTTTTTAAAACAATTCTTTAAAAATGCAATAACCATGCTTAGCTTGATGGCCTTCCAAAAACAGATCTCCTGCACAATTTACCCACAGCAGCCATTAGTTTACCACTCCCTGATTGAAAGAATGATTCATGGTTCTAGCAATGTTTCCATCAGCAAGAACAAAAGAATTCTGTGAAACAGCAGCAACTCTGTTCATTACTTATCCATCTTGGCCCAAGTTATAAATCTGTATCATCCATTTTTCAGATCACATATATAAAATATTTCTAAAATTATCCATTGCAATTTGAACAAAAGGGTCATCTTCTGAGAATGTGAATTATAGTATGGAAGAAACAAGAAAAGAAACTGAGCTATTTGAGACGTTTATTATCCTGCATTTTTGGCTAAACCAACATTTTCTGACAGTATGCTACTTCATATAAACAGACATCCTTCTCAGCCAAAAAAAATTTGCCATTATCTCAGTGAAAGGTATTGTTAAAAGGCAAGTGTCATTAGTGGGAAGAAAATATAACAGATCTAGAAGCCGCTGCATTCTACCAGACATACTGTCACTAAGAACTCTACTCAGTTTGTAAAGAAACAGTCAGTAATTTAAAATGCGAAATCTTACCGGTCATGGTAGCTCATGCCTGTAATCCCAGCACTTTGGGAGGCTGAGGTAGGTGGATCACTTGAGGTCAGGAGTTCAAGAGCAGCCCTGCCAGCATGGTGAAACCCTCTACCAAAAATACAAAAATTAGCCAGACGTGGTGGCACACACCTGTAGTCCCAGATACTTGGGAGGCTGAAGCATGAGAATTGTTTGAATCCTGGAGACAGAGGTTGCAGTGAGCCGAGATCACGCCACTGCACTCCAGTCTGAGTGACAGAGCAAGACTCTGTCTCAAAACAACAACAACAACAACAACAAAAAATCCCCAAGAAATCTCAAGTCACACAGCCTGGGTTTAAAGTTGCTAAGGCTGAGGATGAGAAAAACATTTACTCTTTCTAAGCCTCAGTGTCCTCATCTGTATGACTGGTATCACAACAGTCACCACCCTGGAAAGTAGTCAAAAATTACTAAATTAAACCATATAAAGCAGTTAATACTGTACCTAAAAGTTGGCTGTTACTTTAATTACATTCTATATTACATATTACATCTACATAATGACTTTTCATCTTAAACAAAATCTTTGTAAACCTAAATAGGAAAAAAATTTGAGCATCTTTTTAACAACCTTTTCAAAGTGATGTTAGATCAATACATTCATTCCAATTATTTGATTTAGCTGTGAAGACCTAGAAGTGCCTTTCTCTCCTGTAGCATATAATTATTATGAAAATAAGACCCTGCTGTTTGGCACCAGTATCATCTGTCTAACTAGGCTTTCACTTCATCTTTAGGTTCTGAACATCTAATTGGTTCTAAAAAGTCACTTTTTCAGATCTTCTCACATCTATTCTCTCACAGTTTTGTCAGATATAAGAGGCTAGTTACACTTCTGCTATTACGTTTTTGAGTTCTAAAAGGCGAGTTTATTGGAATACAGTTATTTGTATACTATTGTAGCATATAAACAAAATTATAGAAATACAATATATTGTATAAATATATTATTTATATAAAACATATATAATATACAATATATAAATATAAATTTATAGAAACACTATGTGATAATTAATTACTGTGTAAGGCCTGTTATTAAAATTCCAGCCTCTAAAATTCTAAAAACATCCAATCTTATAATTACAAATCTGTTACTAACAGTGTGAGTTAAATTATAATCTTTAAAGCAAGAATGCATTTTCTGATTTGTTAACTGTAATAGCTTCTCCACAGAAAAACAGAGTACTTACTTTGTGCTGAGTGTTCTAAAAATTTATTTATCTTCATAAGCACATAAACTTAAGTATTCTCCCTATTTCATACATAAAGAAAACTGAAGTTCGAAGGCAGCAGTTTGTCTGAGGGCACACATTTGGAGAACAGGAGAAATAGTAATCAAACCCAGGTCTCTTGATTCCAAGTTTACTGTTATTTTTATCATGTTACAGCTTCCTTATTAGAACTTTAGTTTTCTCCCCACTGACACACAGATTTGACTAAAAACTTAAAAGAACCCATATAAGTCAGTTCAAGTTAAGTCCTCTAAGCTGGGTAACTATTCTTAGAAGGCCCCTTAGATGCCTATTATTTCTTTGTAATTATAATAAAATATAGAACCTTATTAAGTGTCAAAATTAATCTTGGTGGTCTATTTGCTCAAGTAATTGTGAATAAACAAACTTCAAAGAATGTGTCATATTCAGAATTTAGTCAACTGTTAAGAATTCATTTAGATAATAGTTCAGTTTACATTATCAATACAATTACCAATACAAATTTGTCATTTAAAGAAAATGCAATACTAAAAGAAAAACAAACAAAGAAAATGCAATACTACTCTTCCAAATTTTATTCATCATAAACCAATAAAATCTTCCCCCCCCCCAAAAAAGAGACTCTATTCAGAATTGAGGTTTCCATAAACCAAAGCAGGGATGCTTCATAAAAAATAATTTAAAACACAACAAAATGACAACATTTAATTGCTTAAAATAACAAATTTTCAAGTTTTGATTTTTAAGTCGTCATATGTGCTAATTTGCGTACTTTTAAAATTCCTTTAAAACATTACTAGCAAAACATTAAATTCAAATCTAGGAATCTGCTGAAAAGCTACTGTGTATTAATTTAAAGATGAAAAATCCTTTAACTGCTTATACTAACGCCAACGTAAATAATCTTCAAAGATCAGTTTCATTTTTAATGTATCAGTTTCAAGCACAGTACTCAAAATAACATAATTCTTATGCAACGACAGCAAAGTTGTTTCAGACAACGATGTTTCACTAAGTTGCCTAGAATGTAGTGTCTCTACACCCAAAAACTAAACCAGAGTCAAACACGAGATACATATTTCTTGCATTACACTATAACCTTTGCCAAGACAAGTTACATGCCTTTTTCTATTCATGACAGAGACCAAATAGACCATGACATATGACCACAGGTCAGCTGCAGTCCAGAACACAGTCATCCTCCAACATTCATGGGGGAATGGTTCCAGAACCCCACACCAAAATCAAAATCCAGGATGCTCAAATTCCTCATATAAAAGGGCACAGTGTTTTCATATAACCTATACACTCCTCCTGCACACTTTAAATCATCTCTAGATTACTTACAATACCTAATACAATGAAATGTTACATAAATAATTGTTAAACTGTATTTTTAAAATTTTTTGTATTCTGTTTTCTAAACTATTTTGATCTACAGTTGAATTCACAGATGTGACACCTGCAGATAAGGCAGGCCTGCTGTACATGAATTCTTCCTGTGTCTCTGCTGCAAAAAAACCTGCCATACCCATCTGTAGTGCCATGGATAACCTAGGAGTTACCTATACCACACATCTCATTCTCCTTACAATTTAGTTTTAACATAAGCAGAAGTTGCATTTGACTATGTTGCCACCTAAATTTTCTTATCAAAAACTTCTCATTCAACCATCCTTTTCTTACCTGTGATGCCTAAGCTCAAATATGGCTGTTTTTGAGTGTGTAAGGTAAATAACTAAAGGAGGACTTGTCTCACAGCTGATGATTGCCTTCTCTGTGGTAACTTCTCAACTTACATTCATCACTATTCAATACAATAACAAGTTTGTGATTTTTCAGTACCCTGCTTTATCAAATTCCATCAAGAAAAAACATGTTATCATTTTCACCAATTTGTTATAAAATACTTACACTCCTCTATATTCCATAGGTCCAATAACATTATTCATTGCAAAGTAATTTATTAACACTCACAATTTCCTCATAATTTCATCGACATAGCTTCTCAAAAACAAAATAGAAACTGAGAATGTTCACATTTAAAATGCCTTTCGCAAACTTTAAATTTGATTCCTATAATAGCCTTTGCCACTTTTAGATATAACCACAAAAGCAACTTAAATATCCTAAAATTAGCTGTTAAAAATTTTTTTCTAAGTAAAAGTGCATTAAAATAGAAAGTTATTTTAAATAAGTATGTTTGGTATTCTATGCCAACTAAAGCTTAGTATTACAGATATTTTTCTACGAATTCTGAAATTTATACAAGGAAACTACTAGTAAGAATGAAACTAATCTGTTTAGTATTACTTGTTCAGAGTAGTTGTACAAGATACAATTTTGGTACAATTCTGTAGTGACATGGTAAATACCCACAAAATTTGCGAAAGGGAAGAATGTCAATTGGTTTTAACTTTAGTAGAAGCTGCATTAGACTGTTATTATTATTTTCTTATTATTCATCCACGTTTCCAGATTATGAAAAAAAAAAGAAAACCAAAAACTAACAAAGAAATTCTAAATCAACTAAAAAACTGAAATTGATTAGGATTTATTTAACCTAAAGCTAAAGTCTTTCTTAAATTCTGTTTAAAATATATATAAACAGATTGACAAAATAGAAGTCAAGACATCTCTTCTCCGACAGTTTCCAAAAAGAATATGAACTGTTGTGATGGTTGTAAATCTCACAAATAACTGTATAGGAGGCAGATGCAATAGCCAAGTTCTCTTCATATATTCCTAAATGTCATTTGATGATTACCCAAAGAGAAAAAGCTTTGCATATTCTCTAATCAATTCAGGATTACGTCAACCACCCAAATTATTTCTTAATGTTCAGTGTTCCATAAAAACAAGTCACAGTAGAAATCAGTAGCAATATTTTTCCAGAGGTCTATCCACAATGCCTTAACCATGATTTATTTTTGGTATTTACTAAACATTTTTCCTTTATTTTTTAGGCCTGTTTCATCCTTAAGTCTATAAAGTAATTATATTAATAGTATCTTCTGAAGTTGTTTTTTGTTTTTTTTCTTTTCTTGAGACAGGGTATCACTGTGTCGCCCAGGCTGGAGGGCAGCGGCATGGGACAGAGCTTACTGCAGCTTCAACCTCCCCGGGCTCAGGCGATCCTCTCACCTCAGCCTTTCGGGTAATTGGGATTACAGGCATGTGCCACTACTACTAGCTAATTTTTTTTTTGTTTTTGTAGAGATGGGGTTTTCCATTTTATACAGGCTGTTCTCCAACTCATGGCCTCCCAAAGTACTGGGATTACAGGTGTGAGCCACCACACCCGGACTCTTCTGAAGTTTTAATGCAGTCTTTTTATACTGCAGATTCTATGTTTAGAAAGTACATACATACTTGTTTTTGAAATAAAAATGTAAATGTTCTTCTTTTAAAATATTATAAAGATCTAAGTGGAACACTACTAAAGTTCTGATAATAGCACTACTAAAGTTCTGATAATAGCAAACCCAAAGCCTTAATAGTACTTGATTCATGCCAGTTATTACTCACAGATCACAAAGTAGAAGCTATTATTAGCCCATTTTACCAAATGGAAAACAGACTCCCTCAATACGATTCTGCCTCACAACAAATAAAAACCATTATAATTTGTGAAAGGCACACTCCAGCTCCCGCTTTATGTTCACACCGCTTTACAGTGAAGAATATTAACAATACAGTAAGCACTGCAATTAAAAATGTTTATAAATGCCTCAAATTTTAAAAAATGGTATAAGTATCAACAGAATAATTCTATTTGTAAGAAAGAATGAAGAATGCTCCTTCAGCCTCTCAGCAACATATTCACACCGAACATTTTATTCATCATACAACCCTTCACAACTAACATATTTTATTCATCACTATAACAACCTTGAGAGATTAACGCTGTTTTAGAGACTACCATGCAAAGCTTCCATTTCATTGATACTCTACTAAAAAAGGAAATAGTAACTCTACTACACACATTTACTTTATTACATGTTCCCCCAACCCCAAAAAATTATAATAAGTGTTGAAAGAACTATGCTATCTTCAATATAGAATGGGAATCCCTAATTCTAAAGCATTTAATATGGTATCTTTTTTCCCCTGAAAGTTGTCTCTAGGTTTTATACCTTAACTTTCACATTAATCAACACACACTAAATAAATGTATACCTAAGATACATACATAATTAAATCCTATCCACGGTTCCTATTCATCTCTGAATTTGAGACCACCAATAATGAAAACCAGTGCTTAAATTATGATGGAAATCATGGTAATTTTGGGGCATTTTACAACATAGTGAGTGTCTCAAATCATCTTTGCAACAAGAAATGAATTTACCACCAAAGAATGGCACTATGAAAAGCATTTATATAATTTTGTAACCTACGTGATTTCTACTTTTCTGTGTTTTAGAAAATTAAGCTCTACAAATGAAATAAAGCTTAGTTCTTAAATACAATGTACTGCTATTTCTAGTTCAAAATCACAGATTTTCAGATTGAAAAAATTTCAATCCACTTATTTTTCAAATGAGATAACTGGGACAAAGAGAAATTCCATGACTTGCCCAAGATTACCTACAGGTTAACTGTCAGCAGAGCTTAAAACCACAATCCATATCTCCTGACTCCCAATCCTTTCACTAAAAAATGAAAAAAAAGAAAAAAGATTTCTAATAAAGTGGCATAATTTTAAGAAAGGCAAATATCACTATTTTACAAGGCAAAAAATAAATCATTTTAACAGCCTGGCTAAACATGAACTAGCTCTTGGTGGGAAAAAAGAGAAGTCTTCTAAGAAAAAATGTAATCAAGAGAGTCCCAAATCTGGTAAAATGCTTGAAAACTCTGCCTCTGTATCTCATATATACGCAATCATCATTAAGTGACAACTAGAAAGCAGACTTAATAAACTAACTAGATTCACTATTCAAACTAAGAAATAAACAAACAAATGACAAAGCTTTCCTTCTGTCCAAAAAAAGTTTTTTTATTCTACAGTTTAAGAATTCTAATATTTGGAAAAAGTGCTCCTGTTCTTTAAAACATATCTCATATTTTTAAAAATGTAAAATCTAATTAAACGTATACCATAGCACCAAAAACAATTTTTAGCTTCCTATCCATTTACTTTGTTAAAAACGTTTTAAATCTTAAGGTAGATGGTGATAATTACAGTCATGTTTTAAACCAGAGACAGAAACAACCATAAGATATGAGCATTTCCTTTCTCAATCACACTTGAAATGAATCCATCAATTTTAACCTGTAAACTTTTAAAACTGCTCTTAAAATTCTACTTTCCTCTTGAGTAAAATTCAACCATTGCGATTATAACTAGACTGACTACAGATGATCAGTGCCTATTTTTAAATTCACATGTACAAATATTACACCCCATTTTAAACAGCTATAATTTGAGGTTTTCTAGAAATTTCAATGTGATGTGATATATGAGTTTTCTCATTTAAAATATTGCTCAGTTTATTATTTAATATAACAAATCATTTCCAGGAAGAGTAGAAACTAAAGAAACTACAGTTTCACTCACCAAGTAATTTTCAAACCAATGTTAAATAAATTCAATTCGATACACAACAATATAAAACTTTTTTAAGTCACAAGAATAGAAAATACTGTACAAGATACTTTACGTGTCCTGACTTAGATATAAAACAGCAAGATCTACTATTGAACAAAAAAATCCAGTGTTCCTAATGTTTTTAGACCTAAATCTCAACTAAAAAGGTGAAATAAAGTTAATTCACACACCTAGATACACAGTTTGATGGATGAGAAAGCACCTCAAATGGTACCTTGCATCCAGTAGAGAGTAAGCAATATGCTGAATGAATGAAAAGGGTCAAAGAACTCCAAGTTCTAATAAGATTTCTAAACTGATTGATGAGTACGCCAACATGACTGTTCTAGTAAAGAGAAAACTCCAAGCAAGAAAAACCACTTCCATTCAAAATAGGTGGATTTTGAGAATAATACACAGATAAAAAGAATGCTTATTGTATCTTAACTCTGAGATGCAGACTAGGGATAGAAATTCACTTTACCAATATTTCCTCCCCCCCCCACACTCTCCCCCAAAATTAAATTAACTCAAAATCAAAATTGATAGCTCATTTTTACTGGAAAAAAAAAAAAAAAAGATATTCCTACGAGGATTAGCCATTACCATAATTTAGCCAGATACCATTAAGCTGCTTCATTTAAAAAATATAACATTACCAAAAGATTTCAAGAAAACGCAGCAATCCTCCGTGACTGAAGGTTTGTGGGTTTTTAAGAGATGCACAGATGTAAAAGCAGATGCAAAGACGTTTTGTAAAACCTGCCCCATCTTAAAAATGGAGTATTATAACTTTTGTGATAATTTTTTCAAATAGCAAGGAAGATATGTAAATTCACTGAAGACTTCTATCAAATATTTATAAACCTAAAAATTAATTTCAAATTAGTAAATCTTGGAGTTTACTTCCAGTTCCATTCACTTTGGCCAAGAATTGAATGAAAGTATCCCAAATCACTCCTTGAAAACTAACATACGTTCAGTGTGAAAATTACACTGTTAAATCTCCATTAGATGTATTAAACCTCAGTACCCTTGCTTATTTCAACAGCCATGAGTGGTTATCAACAACTTAGATTAAATCACAAGAGATTTATACACAAAAGTTAGGAAATACACTACATTTAAAAAAAGGCCATTATAATCATGTCCTGCCCTCACCTCACAAAAGACATTCATTCTAAGCTCGCTGAAACTTCCTAGTCATTAGAGAAGTTCTGATGAAGTAACATTAGTAATTATGACTATCTCGAAACAGTTACAAAAGCCTCATAAAAATCAACGCACTACATAAATTTCAAAGGCTTGGTGTGCCCGGTGCGACTGCTTTAACTGCCCCCCACACACAAACTCACACAACGAACCTCTATCAGCATAGGAGAAAATGTTATAGATAACATAGCTCCTTTAAGGTAACTTCCAATCACATTACTGAAGTGATAGGTCCACTTCTGAAAAGCAATTTTTAAAGATTCCTAACATACTCATTTTGACAACCCACAAAATTAAGAAAAAGGTCTTTTTTAAGCTATTAAACAAAATACGTCCCAATGTAAGCACAACAACTTTTACTGGCCGAGTTCCATCCCACAGTAAATGTAAATATGTGGACAAAAATCAAAACTCTTCAGTGTACTCCAATAATCGTTTTTAGTTAAACGAGCGGCATACCATAAGAATTAGAAAAAGCCTACTAAACTTCTGGTTTTAGGGAATTAGAGGCTTTACAATCCTGCAAAGATGTGTTTTAGTAAATGCAAGACGAATCACCGACCGACTATCATCACACATCAGAACCCTTCCAACAAAAAACCTAGGACTGAATTTAGTGAAAACAAAATAAACGACAGAGGAGGAAAAAAAATCATGTCTTGCCACGGTACCGCAGCCGCTGGATAGCCTGCTTGTGAAATGCTAATGCCACTTCGGAGCAGTTAGTCACCAGCTATTGTGTAGGGCAGGAGAAAGCCGAGCCGGCCGCGCGTGCAGAGCAAGCAAGCGAACGAGCGAGCGCGCTCCCTCCCTTCGCGCCGCTCCCGCCGCCGCCGACTCGCGCGCGCCCCCGCGCCCGCACGGACGCGCGCGCCGGCCCCTCCTCCTCCGGCCTTGCACTGCACAACACTCATGACGTATCTTTATTTCTAGCACATTAACAAAATATCACAAATAAATTGTCCGCAGCCCCTGCGGCCCCGGAGTACGAGCACCCCCGGCCACTGGCCCCCGCAGTCCCCTCGCCGGCCTCCCAACCCTCCCCGTGGCCTTTGGAGCTTTCACGTTCTAGGGCCAAGTTTTTGTCTCTGTAAAAAATTGCGGGAAATTCAATTTTTATTCGACTCAGGGAAAAGTTTCTTTGCTCTGCGACGTGAATGTCTCACCAGATTCTGGTAGGTCCTGGGATGCTCCTTCCCGGTCCAGTCTGTACGCCGGGGCAGCAGCTGCGGGGAGAGGACACCCCGTGAGCTCGGCCCCCGGCCCCTGCCCGCCCGCTCCCCTCCCCCGCCCGCCCCGCGCCCCGGCGGGGACCCCCGAGCCCCGCGCCCCGCGCCCTGGCGGCGGCGGCAGCGACGGCGCAGCGGCCCAGGGGCGGCCGCGCGGCGGCGGGACGCGCCGGGCCGCCGCCGCCCTTACCTCCTTCTCGGCCACCTCCCGGATCAGCACCTGCAACAACAAAGCGGGGAGAGCTGAGCCCCGCGCCCCGGGCCGCGGCCCCGCAGCCGCCGCCTCCCTCCCCCACGCCCGCGAGCAGCGAGCGCCGGCCCGGCCCGCGCCGCGCGCCGCCGTACCTGAGCCGCCTGCTGACAGGGTCCATCTTCCAGGAACCGGGCGATGAGGAAGTAGAGCTCTGCGCGGGAGAGAGGGACGGGGAGACACACAGGCTGAGCGGCCGGGCGGCGGGGGGCGGGGGACCGCGGGCGGAATCGCCCGGTGCCAGCGGCCCCGGCAGCCCCCCGACTTACCCGATCGCAGCTCCGAGAGGCCTTTCCTCTCACAAGACATGTTTATGGGTCACTTCAGGGCCACCGACGGGACACCCCGCCGCCGAGGGGAAGCGGGGACGGTGCCGCCGCCTGCCCTATAGCTGTCAGTGTGTGTTCACGAGCCGAGCCTCGGCTCCACCATTCAAGCAACGGCGGCGGAGGCGGAGGAGGAGGAGGAGGAAACAACAACTCTCAGGCAGCGGCTACGGCCGTGGCCGCCTCCGCCGCGGATCCCTCCGCCGCAGAAAGGAGTCCGCCGCCTTCGCGGCCCCGGGCTCGGCCCCGGCACCGGGCCGCGCACCCGCCCCCCGGCGCTAAAAAAGGAGTGCCTCCGACCCTTCGTCCCCAGTGCTCCGCACCCGGCACGGCGCGACCCCCACCCGCTCCTCCCCGCAGGGCGTGCGATTTATTTATTTATTTCCAGCCGGAGAAGATGTCGGAGCCGAAGCCGCCGGTTGGCTGGAAGGCGCTTTCTCTGTGGAGGCCGATAGTGGCAGGGAGGGGGCCGGGGACGGCTCCGCGGAGGGATCTGACGCACACGGAGCCGCAGCACAGGCTCTATTCAGCGGCGCTGGCTGGAGCTGAGATGGAAGTTAGTTTCTATGTAGCAGAAATAGGAAACAAATGAAGCAAAACTGCCCAAAGAGGGGAAATGCCCCAAGGATGGGTCTCACTCACGCGCGTACACAGACACACACGCAGAGAGCACTCACGCTGGGCAAGCTCGGGATCGCGCTACCCTGCCCGAGTTGAATGATAGTGTTTGGTTTCTGTCTCTTGCCATGTGCATGTGTATAAATGCTGCGGATTGGCATCTGTGTAAGTCTTGTCCTGCGTTATTTCTGCAGCCTGTGCAAGTGTTGTGTAATTTATTGGAGTGCTGTATATTGCAATAGAGGTTTGGGCTGCTTTTTGTTAAGCACTTGCGTTTTGCAGACCCGTTATTTGCTGAAGCCACCTCTGCATATTTCTTTTATTACTGCCATTGCCTTTGGCGTACGTTTTTAAAATGTTTTTTATTGTTAAACGGGCAAAGCGAACTCTTGATTTGTACTTCAGATACTCTTTTTCCTTTTTACAAAAACGCTAGTGATGGCTAATTAGGTATTTGGAATTAAAGAACCTTAAAGCTTTTTTAAGTGTTTACGAGAAGGGAGAATGTAAACCTGAGGGAAAGGAGAGGAAGCTAATATTTATCTCTAACTAATCTGGAGGTAATTTAGTGACAGATCGATAACCTACCGAAGGATGTTGAAAGAGTATACTACAGTTTAGCCAAGGTGAATAGTGATTAAATAATTTAAATAATCTGTATCTTGCAGTTGACTTCGTCATGCTAATTAATGGCTTCTAATTTGAGATGTAAACCATTCCTGTTTACAGTTAATCACGGGAAGACTTCTTGAAAACTGACGAAAAGAGAAAAAAAAATAATCTTTCATAAATTACTATGTAATTACCGGTTTTATATGCTAAATCATACATCTGTGTTTTGCTGATGAGGATAAGGGCCTTGTTTTTTAAAAAACGAATATGGGTGAAATTAATGGAAACAATGGAAAAAGCCATTTGTTAGAAAACAAGGACACCAAATGATATTTATCTCCAGATGATTTAAGCACTTTCCAAAAAGACTTGAGAGTTCAATATTTTTTGAGGATTGCATTTTAAAGGGAATTTGGATAGTCGTTCTTTTGTTAACATTTAACAAAAGATTATCCTTAAAAATGTTAGATAATAAACTGCATTTTATGGATCTGGTTTAAAAAGGTTATTTGCGGGGAAAAGACCAACAAGCTGTGTTGTGGTTTTCTAGATTGTTTCCTCAAGCCTTGTAACCTCCTAGCTCCTTACATTCCTAGTGGGAAATAGTTGCTGCAAATGCCTTGGGCTGCACTGCAAGCCCAAGTGTGCTGCACCGGTGTGATGCCCCACACTAAAACATCCAGAAATCATCATACATGTGAGGAAGAAGAAATAAAGCATCAAACCCTTTGGAATAATAGGATATAAAATTGCCTTTTGGAACTGAATCTTAAAAATGGAAGGTTACCATGACTTGCCCTATTGCAACCTGGTTATCAAAATAACTTATTTTTTTTTAATATGGCTATTCTCAAATACTGAAAATATTTGCATATTTAAAGACACTTAATTCTCTTCTATTATAGGTAAAGTAGCCTGTTTCTAGGTGGTTAAGCTTGAAAAGATAGACTGAAAAGATAGGACATTTTGTATGCCTTTTTGCAATTGTATTTACTTTTAAGACCGATGCTGTTTTAGCTTAACTTTTAAAAAAGTGTTCTTCAAATAATTGTAATATTTTACATGATCATGAAGTTCTTCAAATAAACAGATTTTAGAAACTACAAATTATAGTGGGATTTTCTGGTTTTGAAGGCTTGAAATGTGTGATTCTTACTAATAGATGTTTTATCCTTGTGATTGAAAATAAACCAAATTATAACATGGAATATAATAATACTCTGGGTAAAGTTTGCCATATATATCTTGTGTGTGTTATGTAAACACAGAAAACTACCTGCATGATTATCTCATATATTCTTTTCATTTAGAAGCCACAAAGCTTTCACCTAAGTATGCTACTAGTACTTAACTCCTTAAAAAATTTTGAGAAAATCCCCCTCCAAGTTTTCCAAACATGATGTTCCTGTCATTTTGATTGACTTTTGACAGTGTTTATATTTCTTTTTCAAATGTCCAATATGGATAGTAGTAACCTTCCCTTTGAACTATTGTCTGTTATAAGAAAATATACATTACCTGCTAAAAATTAAAACTTCTCTTCAGCCAAATTTGTATTTGTATTTAACAGTGGATATTAAATTGAATTTTACCAAGTCCTTTAAATGTAACAAATACTCCAAATAGCCCTTTTAATTTCCTTAAACATAAAAAAAAATTCTGAATTCTAGCATTGACAGTTAACTATAAGATTTATTAAGTTGTTTATTTTATTTATTTATGCACAAAGTCTGTACATAGCAAATAGAAAGAAAAGTCTTATTTGGAAGTTCTAGATTTTAGTTCCCGAAGCAATGACCCTTGCTATTTTTTGTTCAGCCAACTCTTTTGCATATAAGAATAGTTCAGATTCCATCTATATCCTTTCCTGTTTGTTTATTTTAACATTTTTATGAGTTCAAAAATAAAATATCCCTTTAAAAAGATCTCCATGCAGTTTAAATAACAAGGTTAACAAATAATAGTAAAAGTTTGGAAAGCCAAGAGCCAACATTTTTACATAATATAGTCTCTCTAGGAGAAATAGAAACTTTTCTTGAAATATAAAAGTTTATGTGAAATTCATCACTTTTCACTTGGCAACACGTGAAACAAAATAAACATTTAACAAAAATTTTGTCTTGATCTTGTAAGCTATTATTCCAATAAAATAATCAAATGCTATCATTTCAGTTCTTTCGGGAACAAGATGGGATGGTATTTATAAGTACAAAAATTATACATTTATGAAATTTACTCTCCAGTAGTATGGTGAATAATACATAACTCAAAAAATCTCTACGAATACAACTTTTAAATTTCATGTTAAATCTTGTTTTTGTTTCGATGTTATGTTTTTTCTATAGCAGAAGCTTTATCCTGTGAAATATAGAAATGTAAAAGTAGAAAACACTGTTCTCTCAAAAATACTTTAAAAAAATACTCATCAGCCCCAAGAACAGAATACAACTGTCAAGGATCTCATTTAACAAGCCACACTCCTCCTTGTGACTTGCTCCCCAATATTGTATGTTTCTGTCCATGCTTGTCTAACTTTCTCTCTCCCTTACACAGACACACACACACACACACACACACACACACACACACCCTTCTTCCTTCATAAAGCATGAATATTTATCAGATTTAAAGCACATGAACAGATATACTATTTGGCTGCTACAAAAAGAATAGAGATAACCAACTTAAGTGAGTCATTTCATTATTTAACAATGTTTTTGTTATTTAACATTAACAATTCTCCCTTACATCTCACTGAGGAATCTTTTTACTTAAATTAGAGCACGTTTCCTTTTAATGTGTAACAAGTATTAGCTAGTCCTCGACAATCATGTTATCCCTTATGTATTTAAATGTTAGTAATTCACTCAATCTTTTTTCTCCAAGTTAAATAATTCTAGTAGTTTATATTTTTATAAGTCTTAATTTGCACAAGAAACACACATCTTCATGGGTTTATTTATATAGTTTTTTTTTAAATGATCACTTCATGAGTTTAACAGTACAATTACAAAGATTAAAGGAGAAAAACAATTTTAGAACATATTCCCCTAAGATTTGGAGCAACACAGTGGATGAAGCAGAAAAAGCTGTTCCAGATGGCAGGAAACATAAAGGAGAAGTCTGTAGGCATGTTCTATCATAGGAAGATGTCTGATGGACTGGGAGTGGGCTGGGTTGAACAGAGAACAGTGAAAGAAGAGAAGGTAAAGTGGGGGGAGGGGAGGAGAGAATGGGTGCAGAGGCTCTGGTAGTACACGATTATCTATGTGATGTTAAGATGGCATTTGAGAAAAACAGTTACATGGTCACTTGCGTTTATATGTGCCTAAAACCATAAACTTCAGGAATCCCAAAGAAAAGGGATTTTAGTTACAGAAAAGGAAGGGAAAGTTTTATCTGACAAATAGTGAGGAATCTCTACCGAATAAAAATAATGGATATCAAGGACACCAAAGTAGACACTACTGATGATGAAGAAGAACGTCAGAGCACCCACAAGTCTGACTTGAGACTCATATATAAGTTCTAATTCAAAATTAAGAATAAAGCCAACTTCGATTTAACTGACTGTAACCAAAATACTCTATTTTCTGAATTCCTATAAGAAACCTAATTATACAATCTAATTTGTATTTTATTTTTGTTTTTCTTCATATATGAGGATGTGTGTGTACTTGGCAAAGCTCTCCCTGACTTATGCCTCTGTTGCTTTATTCTCTTTCACAGATATTCTTGTACATGTTTATTGAAACAATGACTAGCTGACTATTACAAAAAAAATTAGTTCTATCATAGTTAAACATTTAAAATAATATTGATACCAAGTAGATCTTTCAACCAAGATGTGTGTGCTAAAATTTAAGAAAAGCTTATAATTTGATTTTGAGATTACACCTACAATTCTTGTTGCACTAACAACTAACAATTTTCATGTTTACACTTGAGTGCCTAAAAATACAGGTGCAGATGAAATGGCTGGAGTGGATTTTTAAATGCTCATCAAAATTTACCAACTGATAATGATTTATAGACAAACTATGATAGCCTTTAAATAGAATATTTTCGTAAGAATATATGTGGTATTTCCCCTTAACAGGTATCAGAAGTAATGCCTCTAAGACATCATTAGGGAAAATCTTTCTTAAAAATGTTGAGTAAGTGGCATCATGTAAGAAGGAAGAAATATATTGTCTTTTTGTCTTATTATAGTTTGTACATGTTACACTTTACACTTGTTTTTGTCATGCAGTGTTTTGGGCTTTTTGGTAAGTACATGTGTAAGAATTCCATCTTTCCCTGATATTCCTGCATTTTCAGTTTTTTCCGTGTCTCTATAAAAGTTTTCTTCTTTTCCATCAGTGAAATGTTAGTTTCCAATGGTAAACCAAATATGGAAGATAAGATATGTAATTATTTGGAGAAACAATTCCCATGTTTTATTTTCAGTTTGGATATATTCTAAGAACTCTAAAAATATAAAGACGAATCTATTATTTCCTCTTATAGTTGGGACTGTCACACATTAAAATCTTCAACATCTCTTATTTTCAGCTGTCCTGGTTATTATGCAAAAGACTAAAACAATTTAAATAATTGGCGTCAAAAGAAGGATAAAACATGTAGCCTGCCTCCCTGCCTTCCTTCCTTTCTTCCTACTTTGCTTCCCTGCTTCCCCCTCCTTCCTGCTTTCTTTCCTCTGTTTTCCATAAAGAAAGAAATGAAGTGCTAAGTAGCAAACATTTGCTCTTTGTGCAGTATGTATTTGCATTTTTGTGTTGCCAAATTTTTCTTATTTCAACATTTTTGCCAAAGTCCAGGTAAATGTGGCCTTTTCATTCAGATGTCAGATTTTACTGAGTTAGAGGAATTACTAAATTTTAAAAAAAGTTTTTGCATTTTTCACAGTCTAATTTATAAAGTTTTCAGGACTTACATAAACTTAAACCTCTCTATGGTTAATATTGCTTAACTTCACTTTTTTGAGATATTTAGATATCTTATTTCATTTTCATTTTTAGGTACAGATCCTATCATACCTTAAAAAATTTAAATCAGTTTGTGTTGAACACACAATGTCAAATTTCCGTGGCACAATAGTGAAGATATTTTTCCCTAAAGCCTACTAACAAGCATTCTTCTATTAGAATAATAATTACAAAGTTAATTTCCTCTATTAATCACCCAACTTTTTTCCTGTTATTATTTTATCATCTTTTCCCTTTTTACTACTCATAATGTTTTAATAGAAAATTTTTTAATGTTAGAAAAGATGAAAAAAATAAGAACTTCTGTCACAAGTTCTGGTGTTCTGCATTGCTGTGAAGCTGTGTTTCTTTTTTCCTGGGCAAAATTATTTAAGTCGACATAAAAACCCAAAGTCAACCTCTAACATCTGTCCCTTGCCCTCATATGTCATTCCTACTACTATAGTATCCTTATTGCATCATTTTTCCTTTCTGTCTGTGAGTCAACTGAAGAACCATCATTTAAACACTTACAATTTGATCCTCATTATGTACTTTGTTTCAACACATGGAGATGCCCAGCTTACTAGAGGCCGATAATCTGAAGCAGCAGTGACCCCTCTAACCGAAACATCTGGAAAACAAAGGTTTCATAATCTGGCTCGTCTCCAGAAATTATCAGTTATTAAAATCTGACTTTGTTTAACAGCAATAACTCAATTTATTGAATGGATTGCGAGAGATATGAATCAATGGCCATATATACCATTCAAATTGAACTACAAAGAATTCACATTTTTGAAATAGAAACAATGAGTATTTATTTCATATAGACTATGTTTCTGTATCTTAACCTAATTGCTTTTAGTACGAAATGTATATATTTTACAATGCTAGCCGGAATAAAGTCTACCAAGTTATTTTTAGCAACTGCAAAACAGCATCCTAAAATTTTGTGAAATAATCGCTTGAGTGTGATAGACTCATGCATTTTTTATCAAAACACTTTTTGAGTGAGGGTATGATTTTCATATTTTAAAATTAACAGTTAATTTATAACAGATTATTTTTATTTATACAATTTTATTAACCATAGAGAGGTTTGAATCAAGTCCTCTAGCCACAAGTAGATTGAAACTTACAAACTAGAGTCACAAGTTGCATTGACTCCAAAAAATTTGTTAGTGTGCAGATATTTTCCTTTTAGCTCTTTTAGATTACAAGCGTGTTGTCATTCATTAAAAGTTTAGCTTTTTTTTCCCTAACATTATTTATGCTTCAACACAGTAATATTTGGAGTCTAGAAATCAAGTCATTAACTTTGGAACAATGTTTCAAACCTTTTTATTATGGAAAAATTGTCAAACATTCAAAAAAGTAAAGAGAATAGAAGGATAACCCCCAGGTTTCCAATTCCCAGTGTTCACAATTATCCACATTTCGACATTCTGGTTTTATCTATCCTCCCCAACCTTTCTTGCTTGAATATTTTAAAGTAAATCTCATCATTATCCTTGTAAATAATTTGTTGTGCAGTCCAGAAGCAAATTCTTGACAAAGTTCTTTTATTCATTGATTGACTCATTTATTTACTATCTCATATATTAAACATTTGTTGAGCTACCATATTCCAGACACTGGATTAAGCTCTGAGAATTGATTAGCCAGGCAACGTCATTAGGATCCTTATTAAGAAGTTCTGTGATGATTGGAAATGTAAACTGCTAACAAATATCATTCAACTGCTTAAACCCCATTCATGATGCTTCATGAGTCCTGGGCAGTCCTTAGTATGATATGTGAGATCCTTGATGATCTCCCCACCTCGGACACTCCACACTCAATTTTATCCACCAGAGCATAATCGCTCTAAATTCCTTCTGTATGGAAATATTTCGTTTTCCAGATATGTCTCCTTTATTTTTTTGCACATACTGGCCTCTCTATATCTTCATCTCCAAACCAGGCTGATTCCCCTGTGGTTTTCAAGAGACAGCCCATTCTTTGCCTCTTTGGGAAACCTCACCCTGTGTCTTTCCTCCCAGCAAACAAACCACTAGGTGTTCATCCTTTGTGCTTCCAGAGAATCTTCTGTATATATCTACAGTGGTATAACATTCAGATAGTTTATTGTTGTATAGTGCTCTTGCTCACTACACTAAGAGGTCTTTTTAAGAATAGTTCCTGAAAGTTAGATTTCTATATGCCCATTATGTGGCACAATTCAGAATATACAACAGGTATTTAATAAATTCAGTGGGCTTTTTCCTTGGAATGTGTTGGTTAAATAAATAAACTATGGTCATTTCTGGAGGTATTTTAGGGTGGTGCCTAATGATGACTCCAGTTTGCCATAATTTCACAAGATTAACAAAATCCTGTGGAACCACTGGTAGCTTTCCCATTGAAGGGAAAGAAACAAAGTATGTGTTTTTTTTTTTTTTTTAAAGAAACACCAGATTATCATGTGACATTTCAATATTGGCTCTCTTTTCAGTCTTCATGACAGCATTATTTGAATATAAAATGAAGGGATGATTTGATCACTAAAATAAGGTCACAGAATACAAAATAATATCCCAAAAAGAAGGCCTAACTTAATGAACAGCAATTCCATTTTTACCCCTTCACATTTCCACTTGCCACTTAATATGGTTTGGCTGTGTCCCCATCCAAATCTCATTTGAATTGTAACTCCCATAATTCCCATGTGTCGTGGGAGGGAAAAAGTGGGAGATAATTGAATCATGAGGGCAGGTCTTTCCTGCGCTGTTCTCATGATAGTGAATAAGTCTCACAAGATCTGATGGTTTTATAAATGGAAGTTCCCCCACACAACAAGCTCTCTTGCCTGCTGCCATGTAAGACATATCTTGCTTCCCCTTCGCCTTCCACCATGACTGTGAGGCCTCCCCAGTCATGTGGAACCAGGAGTCAATTAAACCTATTTTCTTTATAAAGTACCCAGTCTCACATATGTCTTTATTAGCAGTGTGAGAACAGATTAATATACCACTTAACTTTAATATGTCGTTTTTAGCACATTTTTCTTGCCTATCTTTTATCTCCATCTTACATCTTATACTCTCAAGAATCAGAGGGAAAAAAGCATGCATATAAATAGGGTATCTAATAAATAGCTTGGTGCATCAGCAAGGCTCCGCTAGCAAGTGAAAAAGAGAGTCTGGGCCATTACTCCCATAATTGTGGCAATTCCACACATAGGATCACAGAATTTTAGACCTGGAACGTACCCTGCAGATTATCTAGTCCAAATTGCCTTTCAAAGAGGTTAAATGATTTGTCCAAACTCACACTCTCTTTTCAAATTTCAGTCAGCCCTGAAATCTTTTTGAGATTATTGGTGAAAGGGCAGGATAGCTGAATAGCCAAAAGAGAATAATTTAGCATGGAGGAGTCAACATGATTTCGCATGAGAAATGATGTTTGTAGATTTCACTAGAGTTGTTTCAGGGGATAAATAAGCATAACTAAGGAGATTTGGAGATAAAGTTTATATTTAAACTTTGAAAAAGCTTTATGAAAGTTCCTATATCAGAGACTACTTAGACAATCCTCATAAGAAATTGAGTTGGAGAGAAATAGAGAGAAATTTTAGTAGTTAACAATATAGACAGAGAAGAATCAAGTCCTAATTCTGTCTCTTATGAGTGGCCTTGGGAAACTTATTTCACCTTGCTTAACATCATTTTTCCACAAATAATATAATAGGAATTTTGCTTAACTCATCGGCCTGCTGTGAGGATTGAATTAGATAATAATATTATCCATAATAAAAGCTAACACATATTGAATATTTAGTATGATACCTAGTACTATGGGATATGCCAGACATTGTTAACTACTTAATAAATATTACCTAATTTAATCTTTATAAGGCCTATATGAGGAAGGCAGTGTTACCTTCCCCACTTTAAAGATGAAAGAGACTGAGGCAAAGAATGATAAAACAGCTTGTCCTAAGTCATGAATTAGTGATTAATAAAGTCAGGAATAAAACCTAGGAAGGTTGCTCCAGAGCCTTCACTCTTAGCCAGTCAATCTCCCGACTCCTATGCTATTAATATGTATAAACCCTTTTCCATGCACAGAACTAGGTACACAATAAGGGCTTAATAAATGTTGGATAATACTATTTTTATACTTTCTCATGTGGACAAAGAAAGGGATGCCTAATATTAACTAAAGGCCTACTCTAAGCATAAGATAATTCTCTTTACAACTAACCTGGAAGGCACAGAGATGCCCAGGGAGGTTCCATGGCTCAACCACAGTCAGAAGCCAGCAAGGACAGAACCAGGATTCAGAAGACACTGGTCTTAGTCCAAAGCCCATGGTCTTATTACTGCATTTCAACCTGAATTCTTATTTGGATCAATACTTTTATTTGTTCTTCCTCTTCTACCAAAAATGTGCTTAGATGTATTAGTATGTATCTGCATAAGATATAAGGCACATATATGCACATTATCAATGTTTTATTTGACCTACAGATGAGCAAAATTTAGTAAAGAGAAAATAAAGAGTAACAAGGGAAGAATTTAGCCAGTTTCTGAAGAATAAGCAGCTAATGTCCCCAGAGTCTACACTGGAACCAGTCAATTTTCATGTTTTAGAACATGATGGGGCATACAAATACATGTTAACATGTATTGATTTTCAGTTGACAATATGTTTTTCTCAGGAGAAAAGAGCCAAGCCAAGATGTCAAGTGGCAGGATGCAAGATGAGTTGCTAGACAAGGCATTTTTGAGTCATTTAGATTAGTCCCTGTGAAACATTGTCCTAAAAAGTTTCTATGCCAAAACCTAATAAAAAGTGCCAAAAAGCATAAAATATTATCCCATGGTACTGTACATCAGCATTAAATGTATTTTGAAGTTCTAGTCACCACATTTCAAGGAACACATAAGGCTTGAAACCATATAGAGAAAGGTAATTAAAATATTGTAAAGATGGAAAGTCGACTGCTGGAAAATGGACTAAATATGTTAATATCTTTGAAAACTGAGAAGGGATGTAGTAAAGTCAGGATGAAAATGGATAGGACAAACACAAAGTTATTCATCAAAATCTAGAATTCTAGAACCAGCAAGTACCTTGTTGCTGTCCTTGTTAACCTCTGAATAGTTCATAATGTATCTCCTGGAAGTAAGGGTGTTTTCCACAGGATCACCATATATTATCACAGTTAGGATATTTAACATTAATACTATTACCTAACGTATCCACATCCAAATTTCTCCACTGTCCCAATAAGGTCCTTTATTGCCCTTTTTCCTTTCTTCCTTCCTCTTCTCTCCCTTGCTCCTTCTTTCCTTTTTCTCTCCCTCCTTCTTTCCTCCTTTTTTCCACCCTCCTTCTTTCCT
This sequence comes from Chlorocebus sabaeus, assembly GCF_047675955.1. Classification (NCBI taxonomy): domain Eukaryota; kingdom Metazoa; phylum Chordata; class Mammalia; order Primates; family Cercopithecidae; genus Chlorocebus; species Chlorocebus sabaeus. The sequence continues at coordinate 96,663,970 of NC_132916.1, read as the reverse complement.
TCCTTTTTTCCTCCTTCCTCCCTCTTCCCTCCATCTTTCCTTTCTTCTTTTCTCCTTCTCTCCCTCCCTTTCTCCCTCCTTGCATCCTTCCTTATTTTATTCCTTCCTTCCTCCCTTCCTTCCTTTTTCTTTCCTTCTTCCCTTCCTCCCTCGCTCTCTTTTTCCTTCTTGTCTCTTTGCTTCTTCCTTACTTCCTCCCTTCCTCCTCGCTCTCTCCTTCTTTCTTCCTCCTTCCTTCCTTTCTTATTTCTTTCTCTTCTTTTCTCCTTTCTTCTTTCTTTCTCCTCCTTTCTCCTTCCTTTCATCCTCCTTTCTCCTTCCTTTCTTCCTCCTTCCTTCCTCTCTTCTTTACTTTCTTCTTTCCTTCCTCCCTTCTTCCCTCCCTCTCTCCTTCCCTCCTCCCTTCCATTCTTTCCTTCCTTTCCTCCTTTCCTTCCTTCCCTCCCTCCCTTCTTCCTTCCTTCTTTCCTTCCTTTCTTCCTTCCTTCTTTCCTTCCTTCCATCCTTCCCTCCCTTCCTCCTTGATTCCTTCCTTCCTTCCTTCCTTCCTTCCTTCCTTCCTTCCTTCATTCATTCATTCCTCCTTCATTCTTCCTTCCTTCCCTCCTTCATTCCCCTCTTCATTCCCTCCTTCATTCCCTCCTTCACTCCTTCATCCTTTTTTTGACCCAGGGTCAGGTATATCAAGTTGCATTTACGTGACATAATGCTCTATTTTCACTTCGTCTGGAACAGTTGTCCAGAATTTTCCATCTCTGATGGCATTCTTAGTTTTTGAGAGTCCAGGAAAAGTCTTTTGCAGAACATTTCTCGGTTTGAATTTCGCTAATTGTTTCTTCATGATTATATTAAATTTGAAGATTTTTGGCAAGAATAAATACTACATAGTTAATGTTGTATCCTGTAAACACTTCTTAAAGACTGGAAGAGAAGAGATTTAGAACTGTTAAAGTCTAACTGTATCCCAGAGTATTTGTTATTTCCAAGAGCAAAGAAAGTAATATCATTGGTTCAAAAGGTTTAAAATAAAAGGGCTTAATCTGTAACACTTAAATCTGTTAAGAAATTAATGAATGTTTCAGAATAACTCTTCAACTTTTTGCAGGTGACATTATGTGGCCTAGTATGCCTTTCCACAGATATCTCTTGACATTGCTCTCAGGAACAGAAAACTGACTTGGTTGTACTAGCTTGACTAAAAATGGCATTTTCTAATGTCTCTCTCTTTCTCTCATCACAAAGGCAAATCTCAGTCAGTTAGACATTTGCAACATTGATTCTAAATGCTCTTTCAGGGTACATTTGAAGAGATGCAAAAGTCTTTGAGAGAAAACTATTTGTATATTAATACTGTCTAACCCTCTAAGCTACTGACATCCTCAGTGATCATGAGTACATAGGCCTTTCACTTAACAACTCAAAGTCCTCAAAATTGGGAGAAGATACAGATGTACAAAATATACAGAGAATTACTAATTTTTCCAGAATTTCCAAACTGAAATTTATTCATGTTAGTGTTTCATGAAAATATGGTATGATAAAATTAACATGGATTTGTGATACAGAAAGAATTTGAACCTTAACATTGCTACTTCTCAGCTGCTTGCCTGTAATCAAGTCATTTAACTCTTTAAGTTGTATTTTCCACATCTGTAAAATGGAAGTGGTAACATCTACCTTCCAGTGTTCTTATAAAATTGATAAATTTTTTATGAAGTGTCAGTTTTATGTAATTATTGTTATAATTGTTGACAAGACAAAAATCTTTGATTTTACTCAAGAAAAGAATGGTCGATCTGGATAATCAAACCATGTATTTTGTATAAATTAAGCAGTTGTTTAATCATATTTACGTACTAAATTTTTGTCCAAATAAGAAGTGCCAGACAAAATGTTGTCCAAGTCGTTTGTTCTACTTGATACCAAGTTCCCATCTTTGAATTGGGTGAGATAACCCAGTACGCATATAATAAATTTTCCCATTTGCTTAAGATAGATCATGTTTGGTTTCTGCCACCTGTAAGCAGAAGGAATATGGCTTATACTACCACTTAAAAGCTGGTTAGTTATGCTACCATAATTAACACCAAAAATGGTCACAGTGGCTAACAATTCTTTCAACAATCAGCTTCATTTTTCATTATAATTGTCACACCAGAAGGTGGGTGTATTAGTCCATTCTCACGCTGCTATAAGGACATAACCAAGACTGGGTAATTTATAAAGGAAAGAGGTTTAATTGACTCACAGTTCAGCATGGCTGGGGAGGCTTCAGGAAGCTTACAATCATGGTGGAAGAAGATGCAAACACATTTTTCTTCACATGGTGGCAGGAGAGCAAAGTGCCTGGAGAAGCAGGGGGGGAAAGTCCCTCATCAAACCATCGAATCTCATGAAAGCTCACTCACTATCACAAGAACAGAATGGAAGAACCACCCTCGTGATCTAATCACCTCCCACGAGCTCCCTCCCCAAACACATGTGGATTATAATTCAGATTACAATTCAAGATGGGATTTGGGTGTGGACACAGGGCCAGACCATATCAGTGGGGTACTCTTAGGGCTTTACAGGATCTGATATAGTTTTCAAGCTTCTTTCCAAACCACTCTTCCACTTTGATTTATCCACTCTAGTTATACTAGAATTTTTTTGTTTTAAATTAAGGTATAATAGGCATAAAGTAAAATACAAAAATTTAAGGGTATGATTTGCTGAATCTTTATCAATGTATACTTCCATGTAATCAGTCACCACCCAAATCAAAATACAGCAAATTTACATCATCTATAAAGTTTCATCAGTATTCTTCCCAAGGTAAGCATTATTCTGAATTTCATCATTATAGATTGGTTTTGCCTGTTCTTGATTTTTATGTAAACCAGTCACACAGTATGGTATCCTTTTGTGCCTGACTTCTTTTCCCAAACATACCATTCTGAGTTTCATCTATGTTATTACATGTATCCATAGTTTTTTATTGCTGTGCAGTATTCCATTATATGAATAAACCATAATTTGTTTATGTGTTTGTCTGTAGAGAGACATCTGATTTGTTTCCAGTTTGTGGCTACCATGAATAAGATGGCTATTATCATTAGCTATAATTATATAAATGGTATTTTTGTAAGTATCTTCATGGACATATGTACTCTTTCCTCTTGGGTCTATGCATAGCAATGGAATTTATGAATTAGAGACTAGGAATTTTTGAGTTTTCAGTAGATAATCCCAAATATTTTCAAAGTGATTTTACAATTTTACCCTGCTGCCAGCATTTTACAAGAGTTCCAATTGTTCTACATTCTTGTCAACATTTAATATTTTAGGTCTTTAATTTTAGCAGTTCTGCTGGATGGGTAGTGGGTTTCATTGTGGATCCAATTTGCATTTCTCTAGTGAGAAATTGATGAGCCAATTCTAAATTTGTGCAAAAGTACAAAGATCTAGAGTAGTCAAGAAGGCAATGAAGAATAAGATGAAAGTTGGAAGACTTACACTACCAGATTTGAAGACTGAACATAAAGCTACCCTCATGAAGACAATGTGGAACAGAGAGTTCAGAAAATAAACCTACACATATTCGGTTACTTGATTTTCAATAATGGTGCCAACTATTCAATGCAATGGAGATCTCCACAATAAATGGTGTTGGGGCAACTGCTCCTCTATATAAAAAAAAATTAATAGTTTTAAATGGGTTATTAAAGCTTGATGTGGTAGTGCACGCTGTAGTCACAGCTACTCAGGAGGCTAAGGCAGGAGGATCACTTAAGGCCAGGAGTTCAAGTCCAACCTGAGCAACATAGTGAGATCCTCCTCTAAAGGAAGGAAGGAAGGAAGGAAGGAAGGAAGGGAGGAAGGAAGGAAGGAAGGAAGGAAGGAAGGAAGGAAGGAAGGAAGGAAGGAAGGAAGGAAGGAAGGGAGGGAGGGAGGGAGGGAGGGAGGGAAAGAGAGAAAGAAAGAAAGAAAGAGAGAGAGAGAGAAAGAAAGAAAGAGAGAAAGAAAGAAAGAAATAGAGAGAGAGAGAAAGAAAGAAAGAAAGAAAGAAAGAAAGAAAGAAAGAAAGAAAGAAAGAAAGAAAGAAAGAAAGGAAAGAAAGTTATTAGACCTAACTGTGAAAGCTAAAACCAAAAAGTTTCTTAAAAAGAATATAAGACGTATCTTTATGAACATGGGATAGATGAGAAAACAGGACACAGAGAGCACTAATCATAAAAAAAGATAGTTAAACAATATCAAACTTAAGAACTTGTGGTCATCAAAAGACATCATTAAGAAGGTTAAAAAAAAATAGGCCAGGCGTGATGGCTCATGCCTGTAATCCCAGCACTTTGGGAGGCCGAGGCAAGTTGATCACAAAGTCAGGAGTTTGAGACCAGCCTGGCCAACATAATGAAACCCCATATCTACTAAAAATACAAAAAAAATAGCTGGACGTGGTGGCGGGTGCCTGTTATCCCAGCTACTTGGGATGCTAAGGCAGGAGAATCACTTGAAGCCGGGAGGCGTAGGAACAGTGAGCCGAGATCATGCCACTGCACTCCAGCCTGGGCAACAGTGCAAGACTCCGTTTCAAAAAAAAAAAAAAAGAAGAAGAAGAAGGTTAAAAAAATAAAAATAAAGCAAGCCACTGGGAAAATGTGTTTGAAACATACATATCTGATATCTAGAATATATTTTTAACTCTCATAAATTAATAAGAAAAAGATCATCTAATAAAAATTTAAAAAGGTGCTCAATATAATTCTCTGTTCTTAAAGGTGCCATGATCTTTCCTATACGTGCTGATTACTCTCTCAAAATATATTATTCTATCCCCATCCCCACATTTTAACCCAAAGACTATACTGCATCTCCCATTACATGACCCCATTGCAGCCATCCTGCAGCTCCTTACAGCCCTCATGACATTGTAACTATCCGCTTGATATCTGTCCTCCACAAGGAATGAAGGCAAGAATCATGTCTCTGGCATCAGCAAAATACTTGACTTATAGTTAAATATATAATAAGTGTTTTTTAAATATAGGAAGGTTTAAAAGATCTTCGTATAAACTGAGAAGAATAACAAGCCATTATTAAACAGCAGATATGCTAGGAAAATAAACTGAATTCATTTTAGGTCAGTGGGAATAAAAAATTTGATGCAACTATATTTTTAAAAGAATAGAATTAACCTTATAAGTAATACACAGGACTTACGCAAAATAATCACTTCTTACTCTGCTCTCAGCAGAAGTGGTGATTATTATTAATATTATCTATTTAGCAATTGGAATAACATTTTATGTCTACAGCTAATGATAAGTCAGGATGAGTGAAGTATCTCCCAAGAGGAAGCTATGGGACAGTTAGAAGTCTCCTGTTTGGGAAAATCAGCCTTATAACATGAATGCCTCATTTCCTGCTTATAGATTAGCAGAAGCCAGACACCATTTCCATTAATTTAGCCTTTATTTATTTACTATTTAATTATGTACTTATGTGTTTATTTGTATACTATTTATTATACTTGGCTTGAAAAAAAGAGTTTGTTTGCTGTTCTCAGTGACAGGTTGTATTTTCTAAAGAGAGCTGCCAAAATATCTTCCATCCCACATGTTCTTCTGCAATGTGACCTTACCACTGCCTCATCAGAAGCAATGTACCAGTTACAGGAGTTGAAATCTATGTCCTCTCCCTTTGAATCTGGGTAGTCTGTGACTGCTCCAAACAACAGAAAATAGCAGAAGTGATGATATATAACTTTTGAGGCTGAGTCATAAAATGCCATGCAGGTTCCATGTGGTTCTCTCGAAAAGCTCACTCTATGGATGTTCCCCTCTCAGAACACACCTGCCCTGCTGTGAGAGTCCAAATGGAGTGGCCACATGTAGGTATTCCAATGTCATCCCAGTACAAGCACCAAACATGTAAGAGAAGGAACCTCCAGATATTATCGGTTCCCAGCCTTCTGAGTCATTACCAGTAATTTGAGTGTTCATGGATATTACAAAGCACCAAACCTTCTCTGACGTGCCCTGGACATATGAAATTTATAAGCAACATAAAATGATTATTATTTATTCTGTAAGTTTGGTGTGGCTTGTTATATAACACAATAATAGGCCAGGCACTGTGGCTAATGCCTATAACCCCAGCACTTTGGGAGGCCCAGGCAGGCAGATCACTTGAGGCCAGGAGTTTGAGACCAGCCTGGCCAACATGGGGAAACCTCATCTCTACTAAAAATATAAAAAGTAGCGGGGTGTGGTGGTGCACACCTGTAGTCCCAGCTACTCAGGAGGCTGAGGCAAGACAATCGCTTGAACCCGGGAAGCAGAGGTTGCAGTGAGCTGAGATCATGCCACTGCGCTCCACCCTGGGCAACAAAGCTATACTCTGTCTCCAAAACAAACAAACAAATAAAACAAAACAAAACAACAACAAAACCAAAAAAAATCCAATAATAGTAACTGGTACATTGTTGTTGTTAAATAAATACTTAAATACATCTGTACTGTTTGGAGTAAGACACCCTTCTGTGAAAAATATTTTTGAAATACCATGACAGACATCTCTGACTCAGGGATTTTTAAAACTCATTTGAGTAACAGCACTTCTAAGAATCCAGTGAAAGTCTTACTCCTCTTCTCAGAAAAATGTCTTGGTCATAACTGACAGTTCAGATGTTTTCTTACCAGTTGTTTTGATTTATATTAACTAAGAACAAACTAAACACTTAAAGGGCTAATATTTAATTCAGCCACTAGTTTAAATATTTTAAATCCATCTTTACATTAAAAGCTTAGTACTTTTATCAGGATAAAAATATATATTGTTATTGTGCACAACTCTGACTACACAAATCGTGATTATTCTGACTGAATCAATCAATTTCCTTAAAATGAGGATTTATAGACATAGGACAAACTATTCTGAACTTATAGTGTCAGTCATGGTAACTAATTTCAAATAGTCTTAGATTATCTATGTAGAACTAAATGCAATGGTAGATGGGTGCAGTGGCTCAGGCCTGCAATCCCAGCACTTTGAGAGGCTGAGGCAGGGGGATGACTTGGAGACCAGTCTGGGCAACATGGTGAAAACCCATCTCCAAAAACATACAGAAATTGGCCGGGTATCGGTGCGTGTACCTGTAGTGCCAGTTACTCCGGAGGCTGAGGTGGGAGGATCACTAGAACCCAGGGAGCGAGACTGGACCACTGCACTCTGGCCTGGGTGACATAGACTCTGTCTCTAAATGAATAAATGTAATGGAAAGAAGTAGTTTTGTGATTTTTATGAGATTGCTATCAATCTCATTAGTTACTAGGAATCAGAAGTACTAGTCCTGCAACTCATGGGGCAATTTTAATGAGCTATGGGAAATCTGAATATGTTTTGTTACTTAGTATGGACTTTTCTTATCTGCAGAAAGGCTTGTGGTGAATAATATCAATGATTATATCCATTCCCAGATGACTGAATTGCCTTTGATTCTTTGTGGAAAACAAAACAAAACAAAACACGTTTATGTTAATTTCCGATGTTCATTGCTAGTATACAGAAAAACAACTGAATTTTGTATACTGATGTTGCATATATAAACATCAAACTTGCAAAAAAATACTAGACTAGTTCCAATAGCTTTTATGTAATTTCACAAAATGTTCCATATAGGAGAATCTGTTAATAAAAGCAGTTTTACTCCTTTTTTTTTCTTATCTACATGCCTTTTATTTTTTTTCCTTACTCTAATCTCCAGTAAAATGTAGAGTAAAAATGGTGAAAGCAGACATACTTGCCTTTTTGCTGACATTAGAAGAAAAACAATCTTTCACCATTAAACCTGATATAAAATGTGAGCTTTCATAGATGCTGTTTGTCAGATTGAGGGCATTCCCTTCTTTTCCCAGTTTGCTGAGAGTTTTTTTCTTTTTTCTTTTTTTTTAAATCAAAAGTGGCTGTGGATTTTGTTTAATACTTTTTCTGGACCTGCTACGTTGATCATATGGTTTTCCCTTTTGGTCTATTAATATGGTGAATTACACTAGTAGATTTTTGAATGTTAAACCAATCTTGAATTTCTGAGAAAACTAGTGAATTAATATGGTGAATTACACAGGTAGATTTTTGAATGTTAAACCAACCTTGCATTTCTGAGAAAACCCCAGTTGGAATCCACTTTTTAATTCAGATTGTTAACGTTTTGTTACATTTGATAAAAAATCGTGTTTATAAAAAAATCTATGTTTATGAAAAATACTAGTCTGTAGTTTGATTCCTGTAAATCTTGGATTGGTTTTGATTTTCATATTTGAGTAAAGCTGGCCTCATAGAATGAGTTGGGCTGTATTTTTTCCTTTTGAATTTTTTGGCAATTTTTGTAAGATGATTATCTTCCTTGTATGTCTGGTTAGGATTTACCTATGAAACCATCTGAACTTGGTATTTTTTCTATAGGAATATTTTTAGTTAAAAATTTAATTTCTTTAATTAGTATATGACTATTAAAATGATCTCTTTCTTCTTAAGTAAACTAAGTGTGCATAGGAAATCTCCTTTTATATAGTTCCATTTCTGGCAACCTCCAGCAACCTCGGCCTCCCTGGACTGCTTGCTATGCATCCTGAACTCGGGGAGGCTGCAGGTCTCCACCTGGAGTCCTGCAGTTCTGTACCACAATCTGGAAACTATTTCTAGGCAATAAGCTGAGACAATTGGGTGCTCATCTTACTTGTTTCCATTGTCTTAGGATCACTGTCATTCATTGCCTAAGTCCAATTTCTTGAAAACCAATGCTTCCTACATTTTATTCAGTTTTTGTTTCAGGAAGGAGAGTAGATTCAATCCTTATTTCATTTTGGCTGGAAGCAGAACTCCGTTCTTAAACTTTAAAAACATTTATCTCACCCAAGTTTGGCCAACTTGTCTCTCTTACTTTCTCCTTTTTTTTTTTTTTTTTTTTTTTTTTAGTAACACTTTAAAACATTGATAGTTTTTTAAAATTTTATTTTCTCTCAGGAGGGGTAAGAAGGAAGCTTTCCATTGTCGTATTTAGCCTGATGCTTGACTCATATAATTTTCACCCATCAGCTTCATTAAGGTCTTCAGTGTAAGCTATTGGGATCAATTTGACAGTAAGACTTTGTATGATGAATGCATTCCCTAATTGTTTTAAAAAAATCGAAGCAAGATTTAACTGCTGTGCCTAATTCTTCACCACTGCACTATTCTTTGCAGAAAATCTTGGAAACAAGCCATATTCTCTTTTGTTTTCTTCTTTTGCCCCCAGAGTGAGTTGGAATGTCATGAAGACATGTTTTTAACCATTTAGTAGAGGAAAAATATAAATTCTTCTACAATTTCTTATGTAAAGCATATATTTGTCCAACAAAAGTATTGTAAAATCAAGTACTAAAATTTGAACATTAGACAGATTGTAGGTTTGAGTTTTTAGGGGACTGTCAGTGATGACAGAATGTTTAATACATAGGGCTTGCTCATCCCTTTTGTGTGCTAGTATGTACCCTTCTGGGGTTGACTACAGACTGACAAAGCTCTCCTCCTCTGCTGTTCTATCCTCCAGCAGGCATTATACCTACTGGTAGTGATAATATCATAATAGGGAAGTCATATAGACTTCAGTGACAGGGAAAAAGCTGTGCTCACAGGAATTTCATTGCACATTTAACATTGCAAAATAGTTTATTAACCTGGGACCAGGTACACAGGTGCTTTGGACAGTGTGAACATCTTGAAATTGTTTGCAAATGTTTGTGTATGTGTTCTTTTTCCCTGTACATGAACTCCATAACTTACATGGCACTCAAAGAGGGGTTTTAAATTCCTATGCTGAGTCTTCCACGTAGTCCCTTTGCAGAGTAGAGAAACAGACAAATGAGACCCACTGTCAAAGTGCTATAGAACAACACCCCCCATAAAATTATCTTCTGAGGATGATTTAGGAATCCAGATCACTCAGGGTTCAGAGTGGACATTTTTGGCCCAGTGATCTCTTGCTGTGTCCCAAATTATAGCTAATGGTTTAACAACAGGATAATCAGCTCTTTCGGTGGTTTAAAAATTGTAACTATCTTGTATTTGGTTTGTATTTCTTTACTTATGTCAAAAAATAAAAATAATAATATATTCAGATGAAACTTTTGTTTAAGGTTATAAAACATTTCTAGGGCACTGACATAAAAAAAAGAGACTAAGTGTCTCATTTACATGGTCTACCTTTCAAGGGAAAGCAACTAGGTGTTAGTTTACCATATATCTATGCTTATATCTATGTATATACCATATATGGTATGTATATACCATATATCTATGCTCAATCATGAAGTCAATTTGGTAAGATTAAATGCACTATATATCAAGACTTGAATGATTTTTTTAAAATCACATTACTCTTTCTCACAGTAAACTGGTTTTTTTTTTTTCTATTTTTTTTTCTTTCCAGCCAAACAGCACCAGATCTCAGAATAGAGACTAATCATTTTGATCATTCTATAATAACTCACTCTATCATTATTCATGTCAGGAAAATGTTATTATTTCCATGTTATTTCTAATAAAACAGAAGCTCTAAAACAGCTTTTGTTCATGATGAAGTCTACTTCATTATTTTTGACTTGTTCTTATTAAGCACTATCTTTTTTTCAGCTTTATTGAAGTAAAATTGACAAATAAAATTTGTGTATATTCAAGGTATGCAATGTATGTTTTACCATATGTATATATTGTGAAATGTTGTGAAATGATTACCACAATCAGGCTAATTAACAATTCCATCACCTCACATAGTTACCTTTTTTCCTGTGGTGAGAATACTTAAGATCTATTCTCTTGGCAAATTTCAAATAAATAATATATCATTATTAACTACAGTCATCATGCTGTACATTACGTCTCCAGGACTTATTTTTCTTATACTTGAAAGTTTTTTCCCTTTGGCAAACATCTTCCCATTTTCCTCACCCTTGGCCTCTGGTAACCACCCATCTACTATCTGTTTCTGTGATTTCACCTTTTTTAGATTCCACATATAAGTCAGATCATGTGGTTTTTGTCTTTCTGTGAGTGCCATATTTCACTTAGAGTGATATCAACCAGGTTCATCTATGTTGTTGCATACGGCAGGATTTCCTTCTTTTTCTTGGCTGAATAATATTCCATTGTGTATGTGGTGTGTATGTATGTGCATGTATATAGGTGCATGTGTATACACGCACATATATACACACGCATATATATGTGTATGTGTAGGTATATGTATGTATATACAAATACATATATATATACACATACACACGCACACACACACCACGTTTTCTTTTCTATTCATCTGTTGACAGGCATGTAGGCTGTTTCCACATCTTGTCTATAGACAATAATGCTGAAGTAAATATGGGAGTGTACACATCTCTTTGACACACTAATTTCATTTCTTTTGGATATATACCTACAAGTGGGATTGCTAGATCATATGGCAGTTCTATTTTAATTTTTTGAGGAAACTTCATACTCTTTTCTACAATGTCTGTACCAATTTATATTCCCACCAACACTATAAAGAGAATGGGTTTTCTTCACTTCCTCACCAATACTTATTATCTTTTGACTTTTTGATAATAGACCTCCTATCAGGAGTAAGATGATATCTCATTTTGGTTTTGATTTATATACCCCTGATGATTAGTGTATTAGGGTTCTCTAGAGGGACAGAACTAATAGGATAGATGTATATATAAAGGAGAATTTATTAAGGTGTATTGACTTACATGATCATAAAGTGAAGTTCCACAATAGGCTGTCTACAAGCTGAGGAGCAAGGAAGCCAATCTGAATCCCAAAACCTCAAAAGCAGGGAAGCCAACAGTGCAGCCTTCAGTTTGTGGTCAAAAGTCCAAGAGTCCAAAAGCTGAAGAACTTGAAGTCCCATGTTCAAGGGCAGGAAGCATCCAGCATGGCAAAAAGATGTAAGCTGGAAGACTAAGCCAGTCTAGTCCTTCCACGTTCCTCTGCCTGCTTTTATACTAGCTGATCTGGCAGCTGATTAGTTGGTACCCATCCAGATTGAGGATGGGTCTGCCTCTCTCAGTTCACTGACTCAAACGTTAATCTCCTTTGGCAACACCCTCACAGATACACCCAGGAACAATATTTTACATAGTTCAATCCAATCAAGTGGACTCTCAATATTAACCATCACAATTAGTGATGTTGAGTATCTTTCATATATCTTTTGGCCATTTGTATATATTTGGAAAATTTTCTATTCCAGCCCTTCACCCATTAATTGGGTTATTTGCAATTGAGTTGTATGAGTTCCTTATAGATTTGAGACATTAACTCCTTAGTGGATATAGTTTGCAAATATTTTTTCTGATTCCGTAGGCTGCTTTTTCATTTTGTTAATTGTTTCTTTTGTTGTGCAGACTTCTAGTTTGATGTAGTCTCACTTGTTTATTTTTGCTCTGGTTGCCTGTGCTTTTGATGGCATATCCAAAAAATTGCCAAGGTCACTGTTAGACAACTTTTTCCCTATGTCTTCTTCTAAGACTTTCATGGTTTTAGGTCTTATATTTAAATCTTTAATTCATTTTTGGTTAATTTTTGCATATGACATAAGATAAAAATCCCATTTCATATTTTTGTTGCATGTAGATATTGCGTTTTCCCAACATCATTTTTAAAAAATTTTATTTCACGACTGGGCACGGTGGCTCGCGCCTGTAATCCCAGCACCTTGGGAGGCCGAGGCGGGTGGATCACGAGGTCAGTACATCGAGACCAACCTGGCTAACATGGTGAAACCCCGTCTCTACTAAAAATACAAAACAAAACAAAAAATTAGCCAGGCATGGTGGTGGGCACCTGTAGTCCCAGCTACATGGAAGGCTGAGGCAGGAGAATGGCATGAACCCGGGGGGTGGAGCTTGCAGTGAGCAGAGATCCTGCCACTGCACTCCAGCCTGGGTGACAAAGCGAGACTCTGTCTCAAAAAAAATAAAAAAGTAAAAAAAAAAAAAAAAAAAAAAAAAAAATTAGTTCACTACACCTGTAACAAAAAACTGCATCCAATGCCATTTTTTTGAGGAGGATATTTTTTCTCCCACTGCATATCCTTGGTGCCTTTGTTGAAGATTGCTTGACCTTATATGCATGGGTTTACTTCTGGTAAGCACCATATTTTGATCTAAATCTTCCTTTGGTTTCATTTTTGATACCTGGGAATGTTTCTTTGATGAAAAGAAAGGTAACCATAAGGTCATCCAGAAAAAAATGTTCCATCATTCATTCAAGTTCTTTTTTTTTTTTTTGAGACGGAGTCTTTGCTCTGTCGCCCAGGCTGGAGTGCAGTGGCACGAACGCGGCTCACTACAAGCTCCGCCTCCCGGGTTTACGCCATTCTCCTGCCTCAGCCTCCCGAGTAGCTGGGACTACAGGCACCGCCACCTCGCCCGGCTAGTTTTTTGTATTTTTTAGTAGAGACGGGGTTTCACCGGGTTAGCCAGGATGGTCTCGATCTCCTGACCTCGTGATCCGCCCGTCTCAGCCTCCCAAAGTGCTGGGATTACAGGCTTGAGCCACCGCGCCCGGCCTCATTCAAGTTCTTTATTTTTCATGCCATGTCTCAGATTCAAATTACACTTACTTCTCCCTTTGGCAATTTCCCATTTTGATTTCTTTAATCCAATAACTAAGCAATCTATATATATATATATAAAAGAGTTTCCCCATAAAGAGTCAGTAATATACCAAAATACAAATATTTCAATAAGGAAGTACTTTCTTTCACCATTGAAGCATTTTATAACACTGTTACTATTTGGGGATATATTGATATCTGACTTGCAAATTGCCCCATTCAATAAATAGAGCTCCAGATTCTGAGTTTTTTTTAATCAAGTCTTTTTTCTGAAAAAAATCACCCCTTATATAGATTTTTTTATAAACTTGTTAGCTTAAGTAATTATTTAAGTAAGTTTGTTCATTATATCCATTGTGTTGAGTGAAGTATTTTTAACCCAGAAAGGAAATTATCATTTGTCTATGTAATATTAATATAAACATCAGAATTCTAAAAGGAGCTAAATTTAATACCAACAATTGTAATCTAAAAAGTAGTATATGTTTGTAGGAATTTTCATGTGTTCTCTTAATTTATGGACCATGATAATAATGATAAAGATGATAAATAATGATATATATAAAGATGATAAATAATAATGATAAAGATGATACAGGCTGTTTATGCTTGCATGTGGCTTCTCTTGACTAATGGTGGGCAGTTGGTGGCACGCAGGGCAAAAACAACAAGTTACAGTATATTAGCATGATATACCAACTATTTTAAGATCCATCCCCGTGGAAACTTAAGCAGATCAAAGGAACTGAATCTGATCTGTCAGTATCAAGCTACAATACTCCACGCTGCTTTTTACTTTGCTGATAAGCAAAGGTATTTGATTACCCTTTAAAAATTAAATATCTTTACATAATGAAACTTTGCTTTACAAAAGGTCATACTGACATTAACATATGTAGGCACAATTATTTATAAAACAAAAATATGAAAGATGCAAGAAAGCTATGTGTTTTTGAAATATACACATATTCTATATAGGCTATGGCATTCTATTAAATGAGAGATTCTAAAATAAAAAGTTCCAATACTGTTGCAGCTCTGAACTGGAGATCATCTAAATATTCTCAGTCAGGTCAATTGATACTGGAAGAAACTCAAGGTTATGTAAGGACCAGTACATGACTGGCTAAATTTACTATTTGAGTACTAATGATCTTGCCATCTCATTATCAGTAGCCTCAAAGCTTAAGGTTTACTTTTTTTTTTTTTTTCATTGTGAGAGAGAGTCTCACCCTCTCTCCCAGGTTGGAGAGCAGTGGCACAATCTCAGCTCACTGCAAACTCTGCCTGCTGGGTTCAAGTGATCCTCCCACCTCAACCTCTCAAGTAGCTGGGAATATGGGCGCCCTCTCGGCTAATTGCTGTATTTTTGGTAGAGATGGGGTTTTGCCATGTTGGCCAGGCTGGTCTCAAACTCCTGGCCCAGCCTTCCAAAGTGTTGGGATTACAGGTGTGAGCCACTGTGCCCAGCTAAGCTTTACAATTTTTATAGAACTGGGTCATTGATATGTTTGAAAGTTGGAGATTTCTTCTCGTTTCAATCCCAACCAATTTCCAATCTCTATGAGAGTTTTAAAAGAATCCCTATAGTGGCAGTGAAATTCATTTAATTATCACCAATTGCTTTCAATAGACTACCTGGTAGAAACCTCTCATAAGAACTTTAATAGCTTTTCCTAAAAGAAACTTTTAATATATGGTAGCAGAAACTCACAGAACCTTCAATTAACAATGCATGAACTAATCATGTCCTGGAAGTTTTTGAGAATGAAGAAAATAAACTTATTTGTTGAGCAATTCAATTGGACCCAGGTGTATTTAATCCAACATTATTTTTTGTAGATATGTGTATTTGAAAAATAGATGCTCTAATCACAACTAGTAGCCTGTTAGGATAGAAAAAAAATACATAAACCCCTCAATTTTAAGATGTTAGCAATTTGACATACTTAAACCATTTTATAGTAGCTTTCAAGAGGGAAAAACAACTATATTAAATAAAGGTAATTTATCTTAACTGCCAATAATATGATTCTTTTATCCATACAATTACATGTCTTTTAATTTCAGCAGCAAATCAGAGGATGAGAGTAAATCTTTGGTGTGTTTGATGTCTAACTTTTCAGAATTATGTTAGACTACTATCAATTACAAATAATAACATGATAACCCACTGCCTTTCATAATCTATGCTCAAACCTTGACCTCTTTAGCATCCTTAGACTTGACAGGAGAGTGTCTAGGCATATTGTGGGATACCAGTATTTTCTCTGTACATCTTATTTGGGTAAAATCACAGGGTGTTATGTAAATTTAAAAAATCACTTTTCTTAAAAGTTAACTGGAAAATTTTAACAGGTAGATGTTCAGTTTTTTAGTGAAAGGCTTTCACTTCACAAAAACAAGATGCCAATTTAACTTAAAATTCAAACGGCAAATAACTGAGTTGAACAGATTCCTTCAATACATAGGTTTGCACATGCGCAGACAATGACAACTTAGTATTGTCTTATTTTCCCTCACGGCTGGTAAGTTTTAAAGAAAATACCAGTATGAAATATATTTCAACTCCAGACACATTAAATGTGAAGAGAAAAAACCTAGAATTGAGAAAATAGGGTGTGTCTCAATAACATTTTTTTTTTTCTATTTTGTATGTTAGTCTGAGTCCTCAAATGTTTCATGTTCCTGTGGCACTTGTGAATGTTAGGTGTGGCAGCACATTGAAAGGGTTAAAGGGTTGTAGACTTGAAGCAACACTAAATAATTACGTCAAACCAAGGGCAATTGTATAGTTAAAATAGTTATAATATCTATAGATTATAACCTATAGTACCTGTAATACAGTTATGATATCTATATAATATCTCATAGTATCTACGAAAGCAAGATAGCTGTGAGGCAGTTCACTTGGTTGTTCTTTTAAGGCTATGTTGCTGATGCCTGTACTCTGCAATACTAGTTATGTAAAGTTCTCGCATCTTCCAATGGATGGTTTTTTTTTCCTTGACATCAGCTTACTGTTACTTTTACCAGGCTACTTACTCCTGCTTTATGCTTTCCCACTTGACCTACTCAGCTCATCAGCCCACCCAAAAGACATCACTTTAACCATGTAAACCTCATTTGTAGCAGGTATTAGGTGGGTAGTGAGAGATATATCAGTGTCACCACTTTCAGGCAAAAGGAAAATTAAATTGGCTCATGTAATCCAAGGAAGTAACCAAATCATAAGTAGATCAGGGATATAGCTAAATCTCAGGAAACTGGAAACATGAAGAGAGGTCCTGGACGAATGTTAATTATGTGGATGAAAACAGAGAATTGTCTAGAAGAGGAGTGTTAGGCAGACACTTCCAGATGTCCCATAGCAAAAAATAAAGTTTATGTATTGCTTATCTTCTGTGAGGACTTTCTGGCACTCTAGGTAGGAAAATAGGGGGTACAAATACTATTATTATATTCAGTAAACAAAAGCATTGCAATGGTGGGTCACTGACACATTCTGAAATTTTGCTCTCCAATACTAACTTTTGAAGGTTTAAAAAGTCACTAAATATGACAAAATTATGTTGATTTAAAATATATCTTCTTTGATTCTGGGGTCATTTGCTCCATCTTCTACAGCTTCAAAACCACCAATATAAGAGAGTACAAATATTTAATGCTTTTTAGTTTTTTGTCTATTTTCTATAAATATCTTTAGACTGGCCTGATTGTATAGTCTAAGGAAAGAAAACGGTGTCAGAGCAAATCTTCATTTTGTTAGTAAAAATCTAAGAAACAAGAGGAGGTAAGAAATGTTGCTTCGGGTAAAACAGGAAGAAAAACCAAGCAACTAAAAACAACAAAAAAGGACATATTTTCATGAAAAATAAACTGGTTATGTGGGAGCAGAAAAGAGAAGGAAAATCATCTTGAAATAACCTTTTAAAGTCAGATGTATTCAATTCATCAGAACAAGGAAAATACGGCAATAAAAGTTTAGAGTTTTTTACACCACAATGTCCACATCAACCCTATTATTATCTCTGTTTGGCCACAAGACTGCCAGAGACAGAGCAAGAGTCTGAATCCAAGTCCTCTAGCAACAGATTTGTGCTCTTTCTCTTGCTCTATGCTGCCTCCCATTCAAGCACATTATATGCTTCCTGCATACTTAGAATGGGAGGTTGTACCTCCAGCACTTACTAGCTTAGTGATCATAGGCTAGTTATGGTAATCTCTTTGGACTTTATATTACTCATCTGTGCAGAGAAATATGGCATCTTTCCTGTTGTTATTGACTTATTGGAAGAAAAAATATGACAGTGCTTTGTAATAATAAAACTTATACATATAAGGGGATTGTTATAATTAATATTCATAAAGAAAATGGTTGATGAGATTGCCCAGCCACTGTTATCTTTGAGGACTCATGAAAGCAATAATTGGAAATAATTTCTCTCTCTTGATTAGGCACACTGTGGAGTTAGTGTTGCACCCAGTTTTTGTCTCCTTACCTTGATAAGGATTCTGTAAAGTTGAGGAGTTTGGAGTAGATTAATAATATGATTAAAGTGTTGAATAAATAAGACCCATGAGAAAAGGAGTTTGAATTAATTAGTCTGGAAACAATAATACATGAAGCATTATTACAAGAAAAATGCAGACCAACATATTCATCTTCTCTGAGAAATGACTTGAAAGTAACTGTGGACATATAAAAGAGGCATAAGAAGGAATTTACTGATAGGGTTGAGAGTTAAATATTAAAACAGGCTATAAGAAGAATATTTGGCATCTCCTTTGTTGCTAACTATTCTAGAGAAAAATAGACACATTCATTTGTTATGGCCAAGGAGCAGATATCCTTGCAACCAGGGAACTAGAAAACCTAAATTATTTAGATCTTCTTCCAGCCTTCAAAAGCTCTACAGTTGTCTGGCTAATTCCCTGATTAACCATAAAAGAGGTAGGTAACAAATTTTTCTAATTATCCTTGTGTAAATATGCAGACTACCTGAATGTGTTACTATTTTACAATGTACGCAGTTTTCTTTCCTTTTTTTTTTTTGAAGAAAAAAAGAGGAGAGTGAGATAGATGCAGACTCTGGTTCACACCACATTATCATCACTGACCTGTGCAAAGCAAAAAAAAAAAAAAAAAAAAAGCAATTTTAAACTGATTTCTTCTTGTTATCATATTCTACTCCCAAACAGGTAACCGCTTTAATGTGTTTGATATACATTCTCAAATTTATATGTGTCTTTAGAAACATGTAGTGTCATTTTTTTCTGTATACTTTTAAATTTACATAAATAGAACCCATTCATTTTCTTCTGTTTTTCACAAAGCATTACGTTTTAAAGATCTATGTTGTTTCTAACTACCATGTGGTATTCAGTGGTAGGCCTCCACAACCTTATTTTTGTATAGTCCTCTAATAATGGGCAATAATATTGCTTCCAATTCCCTGCCTTCGTAAACAATGTTGTGAAAAAACATATTATATTACATTCTTTTATAAAAATGTTATCTCCCCCTTTCTCTTTAGGAGTGAGATCAGATAATCATATCATATATGCACAATGACTTTGCCGGATTTTTCTTCAAAATGGCAGAAGCCAAATATGAAGAAATTCTCATTTATCCATTAACGATTAATATTATCAAAATGGGCAATTTTTCCCATATGATGGACGTAAAGTAGTATCTCATTGTTACATTTATTTTCTACTTACTGAGATAATATACTAATTATCCATATATTTTCCATCTTTCTAGGTTTTTAGTCCTGCTAATTCTAGGAGCTTCTTCCACAGTACCGTTATCATTCCTTTGTTTCTTATGCCTATTCCATTTATCTATTTGTCTATTACAACTGACATTTGGATCAGAATTGCAGTTAATTTACAGAGTAATTTCAGGATAGTTGACATACTTACATTGTTAAGTCACTTCATCCAAATGCAGTTCTCCATTTGTTGGGAACAAGCCCCCCAAAATCTGACCATAAACTGGCCCCAAAACTGGCCACAAACAAAATCTCTGCAGCACTGTAACATGTTCATAATGGTCCTAATGCCCACGCTGGAAGGTTGTGGGTTTATCGGAATGAGGGAAAGGAACACCTGGCCTGCCCAGGGCGGAAAACCACTTAAGGCATTCTTAAGCCACAAACAATGGCATGAGTGATCTGTGCCTTAAGGACATGCTTCTGCTGCAGTTAACTAGCCCAACCTATTCCTTTAATTCAGCCCTTCGTTTCCCATAAGGGATACTTTTAGTTAATTTAGTATCTGTGGAAACAATGCTAATAACTGGTTTGCTGTTAATAAATATGGGGGTAAATCTCTGTTTGGGGCTCTCAGCTCCGAAGGCTGTGGGATCCCTGACT
This sequence comes from Chlorocebus sabaeus, assembly GCF_047675955.1. Taxonomy (NCBI): domain Eukaryota; kingdom Metazoa; phylum Chordata; class Mammalia; order Primates; family Cercopithecidae; genus Chlorocebus; species Chlorocebus sabaeus. Next base: position 96,643,945 of record NC_132916.1, on the reverse strand, counting down.
TCCCGCTTCACACCTCTATATTTCTGTGTGTGTGTCTTTAATTTCTCTAGCGCCACTGGGTTAGGGTATCCCCGACCGAGTTGGCCTTGGCATCCATTTATTCAGGTCTTATTTAATTTTATTTAGTAGGGTTTTAAATTTTCTCCTTGGAGGACTTAGACATTAATGATATCTAATATGTGACTTTCTTTCTAGAAGTTGACAGTATTAACTAATTTAACATACTTGTTCAATATTATCTCTGTTTATGCCCTTTATGTTTGCAATGCTGATAAACTTCTCAAGATACGAAGTATGTTTAACCCAATCTATGCAGTGTCTGCGCAACTCCCTGTAAAGATAGATATTGCTATGTACTTTTGATTAAATGATTCCCTATTTTTTATCTTACAAAATGTTTCTAACAAAATGATACATTATACGATTTAGTTACTTTTGGAACAAGTAGTTGCCAAATCAATAATAATAGACTTAAGCAGTAAAATAATATAATCCCTCATTTATATTACAAACATTTAATGACTCCCTACTATTTGCCACGCTATCATGTGTTCTAATATGATCTGTGAATGCCTAAAATCCTGAGACCCTTTCGGGGGTCTATAAGAACTACATCCATAACAATTTTGAGTTGTTCTTTTTCTACTGTGTTGTTATTTGCATTGATGGGGCAAAAGCAATATAGTGGGTAAAATTGCTGGTGTCTTAGCATGAATCAAGGAAGTAGCACCAAACTGTACCAATGGTCACTGTGTCCTTGACTGACATGTACTCTCAGTAAAAACAAAAACAAAAAATAATAATAATGTCAGTTTTATTTATTAAGAATATCCTTGCTGGAGCAGTAAAAAAAAATTAATTTTTTTAAATCTCAATCCTTGAATTTGAATCTTTTTATATGTTGTGGTAAAATTGAAAGTATGCATGCTGAAGTACAATGGTCTTTTTGAGAAAAAAAACCCTTTCCCCTTATTTGAGAGCTGAATTAGCCACTTCCTTCATGGATCATCATTATGACTTGAAAGAACAACTGGCTGACAACTATGATTATTCAGGCTTAGGAATTTTGCAAACTTTTTTTTTTCAAAAAATGAAAAAAATTCTGTTATTTCATAATAAGCAACTGACAATATTTGATGCCAATAAAAAATTTAAATTTTCAAATAGAAATAAGGATTTTGGAAAATTTTTATTTCCTACTATGAGCTTGACAGCTTCCCAATACTTAAAGATACTTCGATGAGACCAGAACAAATGTGTTTTTAAAATATTATATAATAAGATATTATATAATAAAATATGTCAACATTTGAAAACTCTTCATAAACTAGTAAACCACTAAGTTCCAGATGACCAATGCATGATGTTACAAAATCATGCACAGGTAAAAGATCCATTCAAATCTCAAATTAGACCAACAAATTTATGCACAGTGAAAAGGTTAATTGATACAGATTCCATGTTGCAGCTTACCTTTAAGGAATAGCCACTTGTTGACCTTTAGTGTAGTACCAAAGATGGTATACACAATTACCTAAAAAGTCTATAAAATATGCCTCCTTTTCCAATTATATGTTGGTGGGAGGACAGATTGTCTTCATATATTTCAATCTAAACAACAAATCACAACAGATTGAATTTAGTGAGAGATATGAGAATCAACATCTTCTATTAATTCAGACATTAAACAGATTTGCAAAACAGGCCAGGCACGGTGGCTCAAGCCTGTAATCCCAACACTTTGGGAGGCCGAAGCGGGCAGATCACCTGAGGTCAGGAGATCGAGACCAGACTGGCCAACAGGGCAAAACCCCGTCTCTACTAAAAAAATACAAAAATTAGCCGGGTGCCTGTAATTCCAGCTACTCAGGAGGCTGAGGCAAGAGAATTGCTTGAACTCGGGCGGCAGAGGTTGCAGGGAGCTGAGATCGCACCACTGCATTCCAGCCTGGGCGACAAGAGCAAAACTCCATTTAAAAAAAAAAAAGAGATTTGCAAAATAAAGAATAATACCACTCTTTTCACTATTTTTTTTTCTATTTTAGAAGATACAATTATTCTTCATAAAATGTTATTTATGTTAACAATTTAATTGGTTTATTATAGAAACCAATCATAAACCAACAAAATAATTGGTGTATTATTTTTAATGAAAAAATCCATTAATATTTTCCAAATTTCTGACTTTCAATTTCTAGTAGCAAATAATGGTAGATATAACGTACATATAAAAAAGCTCCTTGGCATCCTGAGTGATTTCTAAGAATGCAAACTTTCTGAGATAAATAAATTTGAAAATCATTGCTCTAGAAATAGGAAAAGAATGAAAGAGACGAATTCCCTGCCCTCATCCTGGTTGGGGCATGCAGGTGAACAAATATATAAAGGTATGGTTCAGATTGTTTAAGAGCACTAAAAGTAAGGAAGTGATGTGATGCAGAGTACATGAGTAGACGTGCTTTAAGTGCGATTCTCAGGGAAGTCTTCTCTGAGGAAGTTACAGTTTAATCTGAGACATGAAGAATGCATAAAAGTGGCCAATTAAAGAACTAAGGGAAGAGCAGTCCAGGCAGAGAAAGAAAGGATTTCATCGGTCTGAGACAAAAAGGGTTTGAATGTTTGGGAACCAAAGAGGCCAGAGTGCCCACAATAGAGCAGTCATGGAGAAAGTAGTCCTAGAGGAGGTTGGAGAAATGACCAGAGGAGTAAGGGCCTTGATGGCCACCATTTGGGCTAAAACGGAAGTCCAGTGGGGAACCACTGAAGGTCTGAAGCAAGGCAATATATAATCTGATTACGATGTTAGAAACTGACTCTGGCTGCTGTGTGGAAGATGGATTGCTTGTGCCTCTGCATCAAACTTGCCTGGCCAAACTCCAAACCTGGTCAAATCTAAATCTCTATTCACTTTTTACCTGTACCTGAGCAATGAAACATGGATGGAGAAAAAACATCGGACCAAGCTGACTGATCTCCCTTTCTGATCTAAATCTTCAAGTGGCTTTTAGTCATGCCATATTTTAAAATATAATTTCCCACTATAGTTTTATATTATAATTTCCTAGTTAGTTCACCTTCCTACTCACTTAAATAACTATTTTCCATCTCCTCTTTCCTTTGACCTTCAACATCTTTCTGCTATCCATTTTTTCAGCTGATAATTATCTTGCTTACTATTTCAACCAACAGTGAGCTTCCACATCTCTGGTCACATTTGCCAATCTACTGCAAACTGAGCCTCCTGCCTTCCCTCCAATTGCAATGGATAAATCGTCTGGTTTACTACCTAAGACCACCATCTCCATCTGAGCTCTGCATTTCCTCTTTCCTGACTACTTGTGTACCTTGCTACAGCAGATAACTTCTGTCTCCCTGAGTCATCAGTCACCATCTGTAGCACTCTAGTTAGGTGTTCACTCCCTTCATTTTACTGAAGTTTCCTTTTTCAAGATCATCAATGACCTCCACATTGTCAATGTAATTCTCATTTCTTAGACTTCATCTCACTTATCTTCTCAGCAGTATTTAACAGAGTTCATTATGCCCTTCTTATCGAAATACTTTTCTCACTTATCCTCCAGGGACCACCTTCTCTTGGTTCTCCTATTTTACTGGCCACTCTTTCTTTTAATAACAGTATTTAAATACTGTACAAATACTGATGAGCCCCAATTAGATGAACTACCTGACTTCTCCTTAACATCCTAGACTCTTATATCCAACAACCACTCAACATCACTATCTAGTTAATAGTTATTTCAAACTTAGGATGTCCAGCTGAGCCCTGTTCCTCCTCCAATCCACCCACACAAATTCGTTCCACCTGAAGTATTCATGATCTCAGTAACACCATAATTACATGTTTTTTTTCAAGTCAAAAACCTTGGAATATGCTTGGCTCTTCTATTGTCTTGTCCATCAGTGAAATCTAACTTGTCTATTGCCACAATTCTAGTTCAAGTCATCATTATCTTTTGCCTATACTCTCTTAACTGGTGTCCCTGGTTCTGCTTTTGTCTCTCTGCAGGATATTTTATAGCAGCCCAGGTGATTTATCTAAAACATAATTTTAATAATATCTGCTTTAAGTTTTCCAAGGGCTTCCTATTTCACTCTCAATAAAAATAAAAATCCTTGCCTTTACTTCTAATAAATGATCTGGTCCCATGCCACCTCTCTCATCTCCTTTTCTAACAGGCTTCTCTTCCCATCCTACCTCTCAACTCCACTTCAGTAGCACTAGGCTTCTCGTTGTTCCTTGAACAGAGAAAGCATACTTCTAATTTAGGGGTTTTATCACCTGCAGCTCCCTCCATCTGGAATGCTCTTATTTCAGACTTTTGCACGGCTTAGTTCCTCACTTTTTTCAGGGTTCTGCTTGAATATCGTCTTATCTTGAGGACGTTCCCTTAACACCCTTTAACTCACAGGCAAAGATGGAGAATTGAACATGTGCATTTCCCTTAGCACCCTCTTCAATGTCCACTAAATGGCAGTTAATGATTGTATTTTAAGCCTATAAACTCACAAAGACAAAAAGGACAAAGAAGACACTAATGACAAAATTTTGGAAGCTGGAAAGAAGAGATAACAACACACACACATACACAACACACACACACACACACACACACACACACACACACATCCCATGACTATCCATTCCTCTTACCTAGCTTTATTTTTCTCAATAGCACTTAACCTAGATAAATGTAAATAAATATAAATACAAGATATATATTTATTTTTACATTTGTTTGTTGTCTCTTCCTTTTTGCTTCCAGAACATAAGCTGCATGACAGCAGTCTTTCCAGTTTTGTTTTGGTGTTGCATTCTCAAGCTTTGGAATCATAGCAGAATCAAACTCAGTATAAATTTTTGACTGAATAACTGAGGTGGCCTGGATGAGTGTAGTTTGTGTGAGGTGTGGGGTTGTGGGAATAAAGAGTTCTATTTTGAATGTTAACTTGAGGTGTCTGTTAGACATCCAAGTGATGATATCAAGTGAAATCCGCATATCTGGAGCTAAGTCATGGTTAAAAGTGTAAATTTTAGAGTCATCAACATTGGCTCTAAAGAAGATCACCTGGGGAACTATGAACATGAAAAGAGAGAAAGCCAAGCCCCAAGCCTTGGAGGACTACACCATTTAGATATCAGGCAGAGCACTGGTCTTTGAACCTTATAATTATACACTACAATTTGTAAGAAGAAGAAAAACTAATTTAAACTAAGCAATGTGATATGTAGATATTTATCTATAAATAATATATATGTATCTTTACACAAATATATTATGTACATTATAAAATACACAGACACAGATATTAAAAGAGAATGAGCTGAAGGACTTCCAGTTAAAGAGGAAGTATTGAACACATGCATTTTTCAGCTCCCTGCTAAAGGCCCACTACAGTGATAGTAAATGTATTTTTAAAAATAAGGTATAAACCCACAAGGACAAAGAGAACAACAGACAAACAATACCATCAAAATATAGGAAGCTGGAAAGAAGAAAGACAAATGGCAGCTGACTTACAGACTCAGGAAAGCTGAGGCTGCAGTGGGGAAAAAGCAGAGATACAATCTGATTTACAATGCAAAATCAGCCATACTCCTGATCCCCCCTGCAAAGGCTCAGAAATTGTTTCTGGCACTTCTGCTAGTGGAGGTTAATGTTGGTCAATAATAGACTTGGGTGAATGTCTGTCTGAGAAGCAGATACATCCACAGACACCCCCACCACTCTACACTACCAGGTAACTAACCTCTACCAGACAGCAACAGTCTGGAGACTTATTTTCTGAAGAGGGTTAAGAGGCGATCTTGCCTGGAGAACAACAGGCACACATGAGAATGGGAATTCCAAATGGAAAGTAGGTAGATTAAGTCAAAGTTAATATCAGAATGCTTAAAACCAAAATATTAAGAATAATTTCTATTTGTTACTAAGGGATGTGGAGGTAAACAAAAAGAACATTATTTTGTTGTGTAGCAACGATTGCCAATGGAATTCACCTACATAAAAAGAATTTTAAAATAATGAATTGCTATATAACATTTTCTTTATTTTGTAGAGCTATTTCAAATATTTATTTCTATTTCTTTTAAAGTGCATGGATTGTTTGAACATTATCTTGGTACATGAATGCAGGCATTTTAAAGTAATTGCATTTGTTGTATCCTGGATTAGAAGTAGGCATAAATATTGATTTCTTCTGTGCTGTGTAACTGATGAAACAGAGTCTACTTTGAGTACCATGGCATCACCAAAACTTATTTCCACATTTCCCATGATATATATATATATCTATAGAAATAATTCTTGGAGACGCAATAATCATATCTTACTTTTGTAATTTTATACTTTTGTGTTTACACACATTGAGTGTACAACATTTTCAAGACTTCATTTATAGTAATACTATTTTTATTCTTGGAAATCACGATGCTTATGTAATTATTATTATTTTTTGCCTGGATATCCTTTCTCTTCTTATCTTGCTGAAAAGCTCCCATTATTTTTCAAGAACTATCTCAAATATGACTCTTTCTTTAGGGCTTCCTTGATTCCCCTCAATTGTTAGAGTGTCACTATTAGTATAATATAGTATCTTGTTTATACTTACATTATGGTAGTCTCTGCATTATTTTGTAATAAGTCTGCTAATTCTCTTAGCCGAAGTACCATGTCTTACTTATATTAGCACTCTGTTAACTGATCAGACTGGGAACATGGTAGCTATTTAATGAATGTTTAAATGGATATTTGAAAATTATTTTGTGCTCATTATCTCATTTGATTTTTCTGGATTCAATCAGTCACTAGTTCCTATTGCCCTAAATATTTATTATATCTGTCATTTATTATCCATGTAGTGTCTACTGCCAAAAATTCATGCTCATTCTGTCTGTTACTGGGAATAATAGTATCTTAACCTGATTTTCATTTCTAGTCTCACTTTATTTACCCATCAGAGTGATTTAACCACAAATTTTACCATTTTCTCTCTACTTTAAAACCTTTAAGTGGGCTACATATACTTTTAGAGATGATAGAGTAAAAGTGAATGTTATTTAACCTACCACTTTAAACATATTAAAAGTAGTCAAAACTATATTTAGACATTCAGACAATAAGCAGTATAGGATACTGATCTCTGAGAGCAAGGAGATTAATAGGAGAATCTTTTTAATTTTTATTTTTTACAGACAGGGGTTTTGCATTAGTTGCTCAGGTGAGTCTCCTGGGCTTGAGACTCATGCCCCAGCCTCCTGAACTACATGCATGCACCACCACACCCAGTTTCTAAGTAAGCCTTTTGATTGTCTCACCTTACAACCTGGAAAAAGTTTCTAGATTATAGAAAGGTGAGAGAGTGCCAAAACAAAGTCTGGCATCTTGCTCAGTTGAAGTTACAGAGCTTGGAGTTCAGGGAGACGAAGGTACCTAGAATTTGTGAAGCAAATCCTGAATTGATGAGTTTCAGAGAGACAGAGAGAGAGATTGCAAGTGAGACAGAGTACCCCAGATCTTCCTAGGGTTCTCCATGAGTCTTAAGGCTGCATACTGATCTGCAAATGCATGGAAGGAATTGCCCGAGGCTGAGAAAGAACCCTCAGGAAAAAATAGGCTGAGCAATTTTTAACTTTACCCAGGCAAATCCTCCTAATACATGGGCATGTATTAGGGTCCTCAGAAGGATAGTGCCTCAGTAATGGGGACAATTTAGCCTAAACTAAAGGTTATGCTACATCTATTTCATAAAACTTAAAAGCAAACCTCAAAAGGACCAAATATTGATTCCAAGCAAAAAAAAGTCCACTTATTTAAATGAGTACAACAAAATCCAGCATCTAACAATGTAAAATTAATAATGTCAGCATCCAATTAAACATTTCCAAGCATGCAAAGAAGCAGGAAAACGCCACCCACAAGCAGGAGAAAAAGAAACCAACAGATACAGATTCAGAATAAGACAGAGAGAATTAGCTGATAAGGATGTTAAAATAGGTACTACAAATACATTTTATACGTTTAAGAAGGTAGAGAAAAACATGAACATAATGATGGGAAAAATGAAAGATATTTTAAATAAACAAAGTAAACTATAGATGAAAAATGCATGATCTGAAATGAAAAGTAACTGAATGAGATTAATAGCATATCACACACTGCAGGAAAAAAAGATGAGTATATTTGACACAGCAATATAAACTAACAAAATTAAACAAAAGAGAGAACCCATTGAAAAATATAAACATAAGGTTAGTGAGTAATTAACTATTTTAAATAGTATAATATGTGTAACTGAAATATCAGAATGGGAGGAGAAAATGGAAAAAATATTTTAGAAAATAATAGCCACAATTTCTCCAAGTTTGATGAAAATTATACACCACAGATCCAAGAACCTCAAGGAGCCTCAAGCAACATAAATGTGAAGCAAAACACATCAAGACACATCGCAATCAAATTACTAAAAATTAATGATAAAATGAATATCTTAAATGTACCCAGAGATAAAAGATACATTATGCTCAAAGGAATAAAGATTAAAAAACAGCAGTAGACTTTTTTGAATCAAAAACCATGCAGGCCAGAAGATAACAGAGAAACTTCATTAAAGAACAAAGAAAACAAAAATTTTTAATCTAGATTTCTATGTCCAGAAAAATATCTTTCAATAATGAAGACAAAGTTCTACATCCTCTTAAAGTGTAGCAAGTGGGGCTTGAGGGGGTGGTTGCAAACTCTTTTCCATTGGTTTCACTCAGGTGCTTAAAAGAAAGATCGGGGCAGGACAAGAGACTAGAAAGAACTTCCTTCAGTGGTTCAGGTTCACTGAAGCAGATTGGACGCTAATGTGGAAATGACAAGAAGTGTTTCTGAACCCTCATGAAACAATAACCTGAAGGCACAGAGGTAGAAGCAGCAAACGCTGGTACTCAAGGACACAGATAAACTATCATTGTGGCTGGTGGATGGGTTAAAAAGAAAAAAATACCCTTACTCATTAAAGAGGGGCAGAAAACAATTCTAGACAACAAGTTTCTATCAAAACCATTAGAGGTCTCTTGTTGCTGGGAAAGACTCAGAAAACCCTTGAACAAGAGTCACCAAGTATGCAAGGCAGAGTTTGGTTGACATGGGAGGAGGGACAAGATCATGAGAAAGCCCTACCCCAAAGACACAGTCACATGGGGTATGACTAAGACTAAGCTGGACAAGGACAACAGAAAAACTTCCTGCCCCCTCCCCAGATAGCAAGCACTGAACAGGCAATAGCAGCCTACCAGTAGAAAAGAGTCAAGATTGTGGAGAAAGATCTCCAATGTGGCATAGTTGCACAGGAAGGCTTAAAGCTGAGGGTAGGTCAAGAACACTGGGAAAAAAAGAAAAGCCATTCAGCAAAGCATCTTCAACTCTAACCACAAGGTAGGACTAGAGAAAATTGAAACTGGTGGAGAACTATAATTATAACAACAAGAAAACCAAAATCCACTTAAATTTCTGGCCAGACTGACTCAACCCCAACACTCATAGTCTAGCAGAAGAAAAAAAAAATCCTTATTTCTATGCATGAATAGCATTTATCTCAATTTTGACTGTTCTATATACAATGCCTAGTATTCAATAAAAATTACCAGACATAAAAAGTTAAGAAAAAGCAGCACATTGTGCAAATACAAAGCAATTTATAGAATCAGACTCAGAGATATCCTAGAGGTTGGAAATCAGACAGGGAATTTAAAATAACTTCATTAAAATGTTAAAGGTTTTATTTGAAAAGCTGAGCAACATACATGGTCACGTGGAGAATTTTAGTGAAGATAGAAACCGTAAAAAAAGACTAATAAAATACTTGAAATAAAAAAAAAACAAAGCAACACAACTAAAGAATACCTTCAATGCAGTCCTCAGTCAACTTGATACAGGAAATAATCTGTGAACTTGAAAATAGCTGAATAAAACTCATTTAAACTAAAACACAAAGGGATGAAAAAGCATAGAAAGAACCATAACAGAGCATCCAAGAGCTCTCCTCTAATATAAAAGTGGTCTAATGCACATGCAATTGGAATTGAAGAAAGAGAAGAGATGCAACGAGACCAAATAAATTCTGGAAGAGATAGTGGTCCAAATTGATTAAGTAAGACAAATATTGATTCAAAAAGCCTAGAGTATGCAAAAAAGTTCAAGAGTATTAAAAAAAAAAAAAAAAAAAACCTCTGCACAAATCACATTCAAAATGCACAAAACCAAAAATAAAGAAAGAATTTTGAACGCATCAAGAGAAAAAACACACATCACATATAAAGGAATAGAGATAATAATTAAAGCCAAGCTTACATCAGAAACTATACAAGCCAGGAGACAATGGAGTGACATCTTTAAAGTACTGAAAGATAAAACTGTCAACCTGGATTTCTACATCTGGAAAAAAACTATCTTTCAAAAGTAGAGGTAAAATAACATTTGTTTGTTTGTTTTTCCCAAAAAACAAAAGCTGAATGAAAACATCATGAGCAGAGTTGTGCTACTGAAAAAAATGTAAAAGGAGGTTCTTCATGCAGAAAGAAAATGATACATGGTGAAGCCTTGATCTATGCAAAGAAATGAGGTGCTCCAGAGTACCTCAAGATGAAAGTAAATATAAAAGGCATTTCCCTTATTTTAAGAAACAGTTGACTAATGCAAAAATAGAAGCAATGTGTTGTGGATTGTGGCACATGTAAAGGTATATATAATGTGTGAAAAAATAATATAAATGAAACAAAAAAGAGAATATTTTGCTATAAAAGATACTTACACTATATCAAAAGTTGTATATCATTATTTAAAGGTGCATGTGTTAAATTTAAAATGTAAGTTGTAAACCTTAGGGATTTTAAAAGTTTTTAAAGTGTATAAATAATAAGCCAGTAGTGAAGAAAAATAAAGTCATAACTTATTTCAAAAGCAGGCAGAGAAAGAGAAGGGGGAAAAATAATAAATAGAACAAATAGAAAACAACCAGCAAGATGACAGATTTTAAATAAATCATATCAACAATCAACCATTAAATTGAACTAAAATGAACTAAGCTTGTGCTGTTCAATAGAAATACAATGTGAGCAAGGTAAGTAATTTTAAATTTTCTGGTAGCCACATTAAAGATAAAAACAGATTAACTGTATGATATATTTTGCTTAATAGAGTGTATACAAATAATTATATATAACTCTACAAATTATACTATATTAGCTATATTATATTAATTATATATAATTATGTTATATAATTATATACATATTATATTAACTCATTGTATGATATTAGCATATCCACAAAGATCAATGACAAATTCTACATTCTGTTTTATACAAAATCATTAAAACTCATGTGTATTTTATACCTACAATGCATCTCAATTCAGACCAGCCATACACATTTTAAGCTCTTCAGAGTCACATGTGGTTAGAAGCTACCTTACTGGACAGTGCTGTTCTAACCACACGAGCTGAATGACAGAAATTTATTAGATATAAAAGCAATAACAGACTAAATGCTGTTTACAAGATTCACTTTAAATATAAAGACATAAGTAGGCTGAAAGTAAAAGTATAAAATAAAGTAAAAATGATGGAAAACATAAAATATGAAATTCTAATTAAAAGAATACTGAATTTGGTACATTGATGTCAGACAGAGACTTCAGAATGAGAAAAAGAAACATAATGGTAAAGAGCCAGTTTATTGCAAAGACGACATAATGTGTGTCTACCTAATAACAGATCTTCAAATGCATAAAACATAAAGTGGTAGAACTGAAAAGAGAAACAGACAAAACCAAGATTATATTTAGATACTTCAACACTCTTTTCTTGGTAATTGACAGAAAAATCAGAGAGGGATTCAGTAAGAACACAGAAGACCTGAACAGCACTTCACCTAATTGCTATTTATAGAGCACTGCACCTCAAACAGCAGAACATGCATTCTTCTTAAGTGCTCATGGACTAGTCCCCCAAGAAAGACCATATTTTAGGCGATAAAACTAACCTCAGGAAATTTAAAATAACTGAAGTCGTGAAAAATATGTTCTCTAACTACAATAGAATTGAGCTAAATACTAAGATACCTGGAAAACTCCTCAAATACCAGGAACTTAACACACATGTAAATAAAGTATGGGTCAAAGAAGAAATTAAGGGGATATTAGTAAATATTGTAAACTGAATGAAAATGAACACACATATATAAGCATTTCTGTTGCAAGTATGATTTAGAGGGAAATTTATAGTAGTAATTGTTCCTATTAGAAATGAATAAACTTCTTAAATCAATAAGCTCTCACTTTAAGAAACTAGCAAGAGAAGAGCACATTAAACCTAAAGCAAGCAGTAGAAAGAAAATAATAGAGCTAAGAGCACAAATTAATGAAATGGAAAACAAAAAAATTTTAAAAATCAATGAAACCAAAAGCTGATTCCTTGAGAAAATGAATAAAGTTAGGTAACCTCTAGATGGGCTGATCAAGAAGAAGAGAGAAAATACAAACTAATAATATTAGGAATATGAAAATAGACATCACTAAGGTGATACCTATATTAATAGTATAATAGGGACATATGAATAGCTTTATACCTACCACTTAGGAACTTAGATGAAATGGACACATTTCTTGAAAGATACAAAATATCAAAGCATACTCAAGAAGAAACTTACTTATATAACTGGAATAGCCAGTGTTTATTAAAGAAAATGAATTTACAGTTTAAAAAACTGCACACAAAGGAAACTCTGGTGGTTGGGCATGGTGGCTCAAGCCTGTAATCCTAGCACTTTGCGGGGCTGAGGCAGGTGGATCACCTGAGGTCAGGAGTTTCAGACCAGCCTGGCCAACACGGTGAAACCCCATCTCTACTAAAAATACAAAAAATTAGCCGGGCGTGGTGGCGGTCGCCTGTAGTCCCAGTTACTCGGGAGGCTGAGGCAGGAGAATGACGTGAACCCGGGAGGTGGAGCTTGCAGTGAGCCAAGATGGCGCCACTGCACTCCAGCCTGGGCAACAGAGCGAGACTCCGTCTCAAAAAAAAAAAAAAAAAAAAAAAAAAAAAAAAAATAGCCAGCACGGTGGCACACACTGTAATCCAGCTACTTGGGAGGCTGAGACAGAAGAGTTACTCCAATCTGGGAGGTGGAGGTTGCAGTGAGCCGACATCACGCCACTTCACCCCAGCCTAAGCGACAGAGCGATACTTCATCTCAGAAAAAGAAAAAAGAAGACTCCACTAAATGACTTTATTGGCAAATTACATCAGACATTTAAAGATGAAATAATACAGACTCTATACAAATTTGTCCAGAAAATAAGAGAGACTCATTTTGTAAGGCTAACTCATTTTGTAAGGCTAGTATTACCCTGGTAACAAATCACTACAAAGACATTACAAAGGACAAAATTCCTACAGACTAGTATCTCTCAGGCATATAGGTGCAAAAATTTTCTTCACAATATCAGCAAATTGCATACAGCAATACATATATTTTAAAAAGATAATGCATCAAGACTAAGGAAGTTTGTCTTAGGAATGCAAAGTTGGTTCAACATTTAAAAAAATCAATTAATGTAATTCACCATATTAAGAAACAATATAGAAAAAAATAAGACATACTCAATAAACGAAGAAAAAAATCGTTTGGTGAAATTAAACACCCAGCCATTAGAAAAATTCCCAGCAAACCAAAACTAAAGAAAATGTCCTGAATCTGATAAAAAGTAACTACAGAAAACCTACAGCAAACATAATACCTAATGCTGAAAGATTGCATGCTTTTTCCTTAAGATTGAGAGGAAAAGGATATCCTCTCCCACCACTCGTATTATCATATCAAAAGTTTTAATAAATGCAACAAAGCAATAAATATGTCATATAGATTGCAAAGAAAAATGTTATTTGTAGATTCCATGATCATGTATATAATAAACTCAATGAACTCTGTAAGTTATAAGAACTAAGAAATGAATTTAACAAGGTTGCAGGACAAAAGGTCAACATAAAAACATATTTAATTTCTATATGTTAGCAATGAAAAATTGAAAATTAAAAAATTTAAAACACCAATTTGGTAGTCACAATATATAAAATACTTAAGGATAAATTCAACAAAATATGTTTAAAACCTGTATATGGAAAACTATAAGACATTGCTGAAAGAAAATAAATAAAACTGATACAATTAAAGAGATATAACATGCTTACAGATTAGATATTACTGAGCTTTATATTCTCCTTAATCAATCTACAGATTTAATTTAATTACAATTAAAATCTAGCAAATTTCTTTTTGTAGAAATTGATAAATTATTCTAAAATTTATTTGGAAATGCAAAGCATGCGAAATAGCCAAAACAATTTTGAAAAATAAAACCAATGTAGAAAGGCTTATAATTCTTGATTTCAAAATAATCAATAGTGGTATTGGTGTAGCAATTAATGGAACACAGCAAAGATTGAAGAAATGGACTTAAAATTATGTGATCAATTAATTTTCAAAAGAGTGGTCAAGACAACTCAATGGGGGAAATGATAATCATTAAACAAATGGTACTAAAATAATAATATATTTATATGGAAATTAATTTTGATCATTTTCTCAAATCATATACAAAAATTAATTCAAAATTGATTTAATTGATTAATTAATTAATTTAATTATTTAATAATTAATTAATTAATTTAATTAATTCAAAATTGATTATAGATGTACATGTAAGAGCTAAAATTATAAAATTTCTAGATGAAAACACAGAACAAATTTTTAATGAACTTGGATTTATCAAAGATTTCTTAAGTAGGATATGAAGAGCAGAAGCTATAAAAGAAAAAAGATAAATTGAACTTCATCATAATTTAAAATTTTGCTCTTCAAAAGACATTGACAAGTAAATAAAAAGTCAAACACTAAACTGAGAGAAAATATTTGCAAAACACATTATGTCGTAAAGGACTTATATCCAGAATATATAAAGTTCTTGTATTACTCAGTAATAAGAAGACAAAAACTCTTTTAAAATATGAGCAAAATATGTAAACACATGCTTCATCAAAGAAGAGGTACAAATGGCAAATAAGTATATGTAAAAATATTCGGCATCATTCGTCATTAGGGAAATGCAAATTAAAACCACAATGAGACACCACTATACACCTGCTATAATGGGTCAAATTAAAGACTGGCAAGTACTGATGAGAATGTTGAGTAACTGGAACTCTCATACATTTCTGGACAGAATATGAAATGGCATAGCCACTTTGGAAAACAATTTGCAGTTTCTTATAATAGTAAACATGCACTTTCCTTATGACTTAACAGTTTCACTCCTAGGATTTGCCCAGAAGAAATGAACACATATTTCCATGAAGACTTGTACAGCAAAGCTTATAGAAGCTTCATTCATAATACTCTCAAGCTGAAAACAACTGAAATATGAGGGGTCTTCAAAGTTAATGGAAAATGTATATCATAAAAAAACCCAGTGCATGGATTTCAAAAATTTTTTATTGCACCAAAATAAACTTATACTAACTTGCTATTACATGTCTTAACAAGATCTAGTTTGCAGCACTAAGAAGGATAAGACATTGGTTTTAATACGGCTCCTATCAAAGCAACATAAATGCTGCTAATACTGAAACAAGAACAAAGATTCAATTTATGATAAAGAATGGTGAAATCATTGGTGCTTTATGCAAAGTTTGGAGATAATGCTCCAAATAAATCAGCAGATTACAAATGGATAACTTGTTGTAAGGAGAGATAAGATGATGTTGAAGATGAAGTCTGCAGAGGCAGACCATCTGCATGTATTTGTGACGAAAAAACTCATCTTGTTCATGCCCTAATTGAAGAGGATCAATGATTAAAAACATAATAGCCAATACCATAGACATCTCAATTGGATCAGTGTATACAATTCTGACTGAAAAATTCAAGTTGAGTAAACTTTTCACTCAATGGGTGCCAAACTGGTTGCACGCAAATTAACTACAGACAAGAGCAGGTCTTTCAATGGAAATTTTAAATAATAGATCAAGATCCTGAAGCATTTTTTCAAAGATTGTAACAGGAGATGAAACATGACTTTACCAGTACTACCTTGAAGACAAAGTACAATCAAAGCAATGACTAACAAGTCGTAGAAGTGGTCCAGTTGAAGCAAAAGTGGACCAGTCAAGGACAAAGGTCATGGTGACAGTTTTTTGGGATGCTCCAAGCATTTTGCTTGGTGAGCTTCTGGAAGGCCAACATCTGCTTATTGTGAGAGTGGTTTGGGAGATTTAGCCAACATTTCAGCAGAAAAACACCCCAGAAAATTTTACCTGCGAGTCCTTTTCTACCATGACTATGTTCCTGCTCATTCCTCTCATCAAACAAAGGCAATTTTGCAAGAGTTTTGATGGGAAATCATTAGACATCCACCTTACAGTCCTAATTTGGCTCCTTCTGATTTCTTTTTGTTTCCAAATCTTAAAGAATATTTCCATGGTACCCATTTTTCTTCAGTTAATAATGTAAAGAAGACTGCATTGGCATGGTTAAATTTGCAGGACCCTCAGTTCTTTAGGGATGAACTAAATAACTGGTATCATCACTTACAATAGTGTCTTTAACTTGATTGAACTTATGTTTATAATGTTTACATTTTTTATTTTTGTCTTTTAATTCCACTTTCTATGAACTTTTAGAAGCCCCCTTATGCCATCAACTTGAGAATGAATGAACAGTTTGTGGCATATCCATATTATGAATGACTACTCAACAATAAAGAGGAACAAACTACTTATACTCACATTGATGATTCTATAAATTATTCTGGTTTGTGAAAGAAGTCACATACAAAAGACTACATATTCTATTATTCCACTATATGAAATTCTAGAAAATTTGTGACACTACAGTGTCAGAAAACCAATCACTGTTTTCCAGAGTGTGGAGAGAAGAAATTAACTGCAAAGGGAGTATACAGTAATTTTTCATGGTGATGGGAAGTTCCATGCCATGAATGTGGTGGTGGTTACACTCTATGCCCAATTGTCCAAATTCGGTGAAGTATGCACTTAAGCTTGATGAATTTTATTTATGTAAATTATACTGTAATAAAACTAACAAAAATGTTTAACAGAGAGAAAACAAAGAGTGGGAGGAAAACCCTTTCAGTAACACTACATTTCTCATAGTAAAGTTGGCTAAGACACATCAGTCATATGTGTGGGCAAGAGGAGGGTTGTCCCAAGGCAATGGGTGTTGAACAGAGGAAATAAGGGACTTTCTGAAATGTCCTTAGAGGAGTGACAAAAGGAGTAAGCTGGTTCAGCAGTAGAGGAAGGGTAACTAAGGAACAGTTGAGGGTAGGGGCCATTTTGAATAAAACACTTTCATTTCATGATCTGGGTCTTGCCTATGTCTTCACCTCACTTGCCTACCCTCTCTCTCAGTCTGTTTTTACTCTGACTTCTTGTTTAGCTCTTTCTCAAGTTTCTTTGTGCACTCCTCATAGCTCTATGGTGGGCCCAGCCTTTTTTTTTTTTTTTTTTCCCCACTTACACCCTTTGTTCTCTTTAGGTCAATTATCCACTTCCATGCTTTCAATCATTATACCAATAATGACAAAACTAGGAAAAGCCTCAGAGATTATTTCTTTTCTACATAATGTCAAAGTATATTCTTAGGCAATGCGACTAGCTACTTGAATTGGGTTTGTGAATGGAGACAGGAAAAGAAAGCCTTTACGAAGTCAGGAAAAAGTAGGCAAACTTGAGAGAGAAGAGCAACATTTGGTACTTCAAACTTATTATTCTTCTAGACTTAGTAACACTTCTTTGAAGCACGTAACACACTTGAAATCGTTTCTTTAATGTCTGTCTTCTGGGCTTACCTGTAATATTTTTGTGAGTCTGTCTTCTTTACATCTGAAATCCCCAAAACCAAGCAAGATGCTTGGCACTTAGTAGTTATTTGATAAATACTTGTTGCCTAACTAACTACTCTACTAGCTACATCCAAGCCAAGAAATGTGGAGTAAATTATTTCATGTCCCTAGTATTTTACTGTTTTCTTTGCTTGGAATGCTCAACCCTTCTGATTTCTTCTTACTTACTCCGCAACCCAACTCCAACAGGAAAGTTGGAGTTAGAATGTCCAACTTTGGAGACATTCTAAATGTCTCCTTTAGAAAACTTCCTGACTTACCTAAAGCAGAGATTTGTGCCAACACCATCCTTCTATATCCTTCCCTTCTAGCTAGTTCTTTGTTGAAATGTTTCCATGTCTGTTTTTTCTTCTTAGTTAATTCTGATTCTTCCACACCTGCCATAATAGTTGGCACACAGCAGACCTTTAATCAATATTTGTTAAAAGAGTGATTTCTTTTTCCACCAGTCATGTGATATATGCAGAGTAGCATTATACCTAGGCAATTATTAGGGTTTGTGGGTAGAATGAGCCCCAAATCCCTTACTCAGAAGCTGGTTAAAACAGAAAGCAAATCAACACCTACTAAGATGGATGCCAAACCTCAAATCCTTGTAGAGAGCTGTGCTGGAACTTCTAACCACTGCTAAAATTAGATTCAAATCAATAGTGAAGCAACCCAATTTTTATCAAGAAATTCTCCATAATGAAGATAATAAACTCATGTCTACAATTCTTTTTAAATTGGAGGCTAGCTATGTTAGCTTGGAAATAACGAGATGCAAAGTCATGAAGAAATTATGCAAAGTAACTTTTCATATGGCCTAATTTAATCTTGTGTGAAGCAAGTGCCTTTGTTAATTCAACTGATTTTTTAAACGATTATAGTTTTGTTACTTACTTCTCAGAATTAGAATTAAAATGTAGTTACCAGGAATCATCTAACCATGACCAAAAAAAAAAAGAATTTTATAAGCATGCAGGACAAATAATATGTTGCTGGTATGGTTTACAAGTGTGTTAGGTACATAAATAATGGTTTAGTAAAAGTTTAAGGACTTGAAGAGAAATATACAGATGACTCTACTTCTGCAACTTTTGCCAACATTCTAGAGAAACGAATGTGTAGCTCAAAATTGAGTCCAAGGTCAATGTATTTAGCCTTTGGCAATGACGCTGAGATTTTAAAACGATGCTTTCACTGATGAAAATACAGTTCCAACTTTTTAAAATGAACATCTGTAATTTAAAAACACAAGCCTCACCTCTTCCTTCCCCGTTATATGTAAAAAGCCCTGTTACAAATAACTGAAAATCATTTTATGTTGAAAAAAGAAGAGCACCCCGCCCCCATGCCAACACCACCACCAGCATGACCATAAGCACAGTTGCCGGCAGGGGCCTCCCCACCCCCCTAAGCAGTCTTGCTTCTGCTGCTGCTGTAAACACCTATGTGAGCACCCCGGCACTCTCTACCATCCTACTGTAGCCGATGAGCGTGCACCCCTCCATGTTGACACTGCCACTGCTGCTGCTGCTGCATGTGCAAACAAGGACAGAGCCCACTGCCACCACCCTAGGAAACATTTTGGTTGGCACTACCCATCAGAGTTTTGTGACCAGTAGTGTGGGAGTGTCTCAACTTCCCCCAGCATAGTGGTTTCCTAGCATTGAGGAGCCAGAGAACAAAGTCAGGGCCCAATACAAGTCCCTAAGAGTTACAGCCTGTGGTCCAGGAGCTGGGAGCTTAGCCTTGGTACCCACTAAAATTTTCCACAAATGAAGTCAGTGGGCTGAATCCATCTTATACCACAATCAAACCATCAAGGTCATCAAATAGAATAAAAGAAAAAAAATCCACCCAAAGGACAGCAACTTTAAAGACTGAAGAAACACCAGCCCACAAAGACGAGAAAGAACCAGTGCAAGAACTCTGACAACTCAAAAAGCCAAAGTGTCTTCTTTCTCCAAACAACCGCACTCACTACCTCTCCAGCAAGGGTTTTGAACTGAACTGAGATGACTGAAATGACAGAAATAGAATTTGGAATATGAACAAGAATGAAGATCATTGAGATGCAGGACTACATTGAATCCCAATCCAAAGAAGCTAAGGATCACAATAAAACGATACAAGAGCTGACAGATAAATAGCCAGTATAGAAAAGAAAGTAATCAACCTAATAAAACTGAAAAACACACTACAATTATTTAACAATGCAACTGTAAGTATTAACGGCAGAATATACCAAGCAAAGAATTTCAGAGAGTGAAGACTGGCTTTCTGAAATAAGACAGACAAGAATAGAGAGAGAGAAGGAAAAGGAATTAACAAAATTTCCAAGAAATATGGGATTATGTAAGGATACCAAATTTGTGACTCACTGGTGTTCTTGAAAGAGATGAGGAGAATGAATGAAACCAACTTGGAAAATGTACTTCAGGATACCATCCACGAGAACCTCCCTAACCTAGCTAGCAAGGCCAACATTCAAATTCAGGAAATGCAGAGAACCCCAGCAAGATACTTCACAAGAAGATCATCCCTAAGACACATAATCATTAAATTCTCCAAGGTCCAAAGGAAAGAAAAAATGTTAAAGGCAACTAGAGAGAAAGGTCAGCTTACCTGCGAAGGGAAGCTCATCAGACTAATAGCAGACCTCTCAGCAGAAAACCTACAAGCCAGAAGCAATTAGTGGTCAATACTCAACATTCTTTTTATTTTATTTTTTAAAAAGATTTCCATGGGTTATTGGGCAACAGGCAGTATTTGATTACATGAGTAAGTTCTTTAGTGGTGATTTGTGAGATTTTGGTGAGCCCATCACCTGAGTATATATGTCACCCAATTTGTAGTCTTTTATCCCTCAATCCCTTCCCATGCTTTCTCCCTGAGTCCTCAAAGTCCATTGTGTCATTCCTATGCCTTTGCATCCTTATAGCTTAGCTCCCACTTATGAGTAAGAACATACAATGTTTGGTTTTCTATTCCTGAGGTACTTCACTTAGAATAATAGTCTCCAATTTCATCCAGGTCTATATATATATATATATATATATCTCACACAGTTTCTTTATCCACTCATTGACTGATGGGCATTTGGGTTGATTCCACATCTTTGCAAATGCGAACTGTGGTGCTATAAACACGTGTGTGCAAGTATCTTTTTTGTATAATGACTTCTTTTTCTCTGGGCGGATACCCAGTAGTGGGATTGCTGGATCAAATGGTAGTTCTACTTTTAGCTCTTTAAGGAATCTTCACACTGTTTTCCACAGTGGCTGTACTAGTTTACATTCCCACCAGCAGTGTAGAAGTGTTCCCTGTGGACTGCATCCACACTAACATCTATTATTTCTTTATTTTTTTATTATGGCCATTCTTGCAGGAGTAAGGTGGTATCGCATTGTGGTTTTGATTTGCATTTCCCTGATTATTAGTGATGTTGAGCATTTTTTCATATTTTTTTGGCCATTTACATGTCTTCTTTTGAGACATATCTATTCATGTCCTTAGCCCACTTTTTGATGGGATTGTTTGCATTTTTTCTTGCTAATTTGTTTGAACTTGTTGTAGATTCTGGATATATTAGTCTTTGTTGGATGTATAGATTGTGAAGATTTTCTCCCACTCTGTGGGTCGTGAGTTTTCTCTGCTGACTGTTCCTTTTGCTGTGCAAACCTCTTTAGTTTAATTAAGTCACAGCTATTTATCTTTGTATTTATTGCATTTGTTTTTGGGTTGCTGGTCCTGAAAACTTGCCTAAGCCAATGTCTAGAAGCATTTTTCCAATGTTATTTTCTAGAATTTTTATAGTTTCAGGTCTTAGATTTAAGTTCTTGATCATCTTGAGCTGATTTTTGTATAAGGTGAGAGATGAGGATCCAGTTTCATTCTCCTACATGTGGTTTGCCAAGTATCCTAGCACAATTTGTTGAATAGAATGTCCTTTCCCCATTTTACGTTTTTGTTTGCTTTGTCAAAGGTCAGCTGGCTGTTAAGTATTAGGGTTTTTTTCTGGGTTCTCTATTATGTTCCATTTATCTATGTGCCTATTTTTATAGCAGTACCATACTGTTTTGGTGACTATGGCCTTATAGTACGGTTTGACATCAGATAATGTAATGACTCCAGATTTGTTCTTTATGCTTAGTCTAGCTTTGACTCAGCTGGGTTTTTTTTGGTTCTGTATGAATTTTAGAATTGTTTTTTCTAATTCTAAAATCAGAAAAATTCTAAAATTAGAAGAATGATGGTGGTATTTTTTGATGGGAATTACATTGAGTTTGTAGATTGCTTTTAGCAGTATGCTCATATTCACAATATCGATTCTACCCATTCATGAGCATGGGATGTGTGGGATGTGTTTCCATTTGTTTTTGTCATCTATGATTTCTTTCAGCAGTGTTTCTTAGTTTTCCTTGTAGAGGTCTTTCACCTCCTTGGTTAGGTATATTCCTAAGTATTTTATTTTATTTTATTTTTGCAGCTATTGTAAAAGACGTGGAGTTCTTGATTTGAGTCTCAGCTTGGTCACTGCTGGTGTATAGAGGAGCTACTGATTTATGCACATTAATTTTGTATCCAGAAACTTTGCTGAATTCTTTTATCAGTTCTAGGAGCTTTCTGGAGGATTCTTTAGGATTTTCTAGGTAAACAATTTTATCATCTGCAAACAGTGACAGTTTGACTTCCTCTTTACCCATTTGGATGCCCTTTATTTCTCTTGTCTGATTACTCTGGCTAGGACTTCCAGTACTATGTTGAAGAGGAGTGGTGAGAGTGGGCATCCTTGTCTTGTTCCAGTTCTCAGAGAGAATGCTTTCAACTATTCCCCATTCAGTACGAGAGTGGGCATCCTTGTCTTCTTCCAGTTCTCAGAGAGAATGCTTTTAACTTTTCTCCATTCAGTATGATGTTGACTGTGGGTTTGTCGTAGATGGCTTTTATTTTATTGAGGTGTGTCCCTTGTATGCCAATTTTGCTGAGAGTTTTAATCTTAAAGCCGTGCTGGATTTTGTTGAATGCTTTTTCTGCATCTATTGAGATGATCATGTGATTTTTGTTTTGATTCTGTTTATGTGGTGTATCACATTTATTGACTTGCATATGTTAAATCATCCCGTCATCCCTGGTTTGAAACCCACTTGATCATGGTGGATTATCTTTTTGGTATATGTTGGATTTGGTTAGCCAGTATTTTGTTAAGGATTTTAGCATTTATGTTATCAGGGATATTGGTCTGTAGTTTTCTTTTTTGATTATGTCCTTTCCTGGTTTTGGTATTAGGGTGATACTGACTTCATAGAATGATTTGGGGAGGATACCCTCTTTTTTTATCCTGTGGAATAATGTCAATAGTATTGGTACCATTCTTTGAATGTTATAATTCTGCTGTGAATCCATCTGGTCCTGCAATTTTTTTGTTGGTAATTTTTTTTATTGCCATTTCAATCTCATTGCTTGTTATTGGTCTGTTCAGGGTATCTAATTCTTCCTGATTTAAGCAAGGAAGGTTGTATTTTCCCAGGAATTTATCCATCTCCTCTAGGTTTTCTAGTTTATGTTCACAAAGGTGTTCATAGTAGTCTTGAATAATCTTTTGTATTTCTGTGGAGTAAGCTGTAATATCATTCGTTTCATTTCTAATTGAGCTGATTTGGATTTTCTCTCTTTTCTTGGTTAATCTTGCAATGGTCTATCAATCTTATTTATCTTTTCAAAGAACCACGTTTTTTTTTCATTTTGTATTTTTGTTTGTTTGTTTCAATTTCATTTAGTTCTGCTCTGATCTTGGTTATTTCCTTTCTTCTGCTGGGTTTGGATTTGGCTTGTTCTTGTTTCTCTAGTTCCTTAAGGTGTGACCTTAGATTGTCTGAGCTCTTTCACGCTTTTCGATGTGGGCATCTAGGTCTATAAACTTTCCTCTTAGCCGCATCTTTTCTAAGATATCCCAGAGGTTTGGCTAGGTTGTGCCATGATTGTCATTCAGTTTGAAGAACTTTTAAATTTCCTTCTTGATTTCATTTTTGTGCCAATGATCATTCAGGAGCAGGTTATTTAATTTCCATGTATTTGCATGCTTTTGAAGATTCCTTGTGGCGTTGATTTCCAGTTTTATTCCACTGTGGTCTGAGAGAGTTGTTTTGTGGCCTATTAAATGATCCATCTTGGAGAAAGTTCCATGCGCTGTTGAACAGAATGTATATTATGTGTTTGTTGGGTAGAATGTTCTGTAAATATCTGTTAAGTCCATTTATTCCAGGGTATAGTTTAAATCAATTGTTTCTTTATTGACTTTCTGTCTTGATGACCTATCCAGTGCCATCAGTGGAGGATTGAAGTCTCACACTGTTATTGTGTTTCTGTCTATCTCATTTTTTAGGTCTCTTAGTAATTGTTTTGTAAATTTGGGACCTCCAGCGTTAGGTGTATATATATTTAGGATTGTAATATTTTCCTGTTGGACAAGGCCTTTTATCATTATATAATGTCCCTCCTTGTCTTTGTTAACTGCTGTTGGTTTAAAATTTGTTTTTTGTTTTTTTTTTTTGAGACGGAGTCTCGCTCTGTTGCCTAGGCTGGAGAGCAGTGGCCGGATCTCAGCTCACTGCAAGCTCTGCCTCCCGGGTTTACGCCATTCTCCTGTCTCAGCCTCCCCAGCAGCTGGGTCTACAGGCGCCCACCACCTCGCCTGGCTAGTTTTTTGTATTTTTTAGTAGAGACGGGGTTTCACTGTGTTAGCCAGGATGGTCTTGATCTCCTGACCTTGCGATCCGCCCGTCTCGGCCTCCCAAAGTGCTGGGATTACAGGCTTGAACCACCATGCCTGACCTAAAATTTGTTTTATCTGCTAACACAGGAACAGAAAACCAAACACCATATGTTCTCACTCATAAGTGGGAATTGAACAATGAGAACGCGTGGACACAGGGAGGGGAACATCACACACCGGAGCATGTCTGGGGGTGGGAAGCAAGGGGAGGGATAGCATTAGGAGAAATAGCTAACATAGATGATGGGTTGATGGGTGCAGCAAAGCACCATGGCACGTGTATACCTATGTAACAAACCTGCACATGTGAGCCAGAACTTATACTATAATTTTAAAAACTTGTTTTTTCTGATATAGGAATAGCTACTTCTGGTCGCTTTTGGTGTCCATTTACATGGAATGACTTTTTTCATCCCTTTACTTTAAGTTTATGTGAGTCCTTATCTGTTAGTTGTGTCTCTTGAAGGCAGCAGATAGTTGGTTGGTGAAGTCTCATCCATTCTGCAATTCTGTGTCTTTTAAGTAGAACATTTAGGTCATTTATATTCAACATTAGTATTAGTATTGAGATGTGAGCTACCATTCCATTCGTTGTGCTATTTGTTGCCTGTATACCTTTTTTTTTTTTTTATTGTATTTTTGTTTTATAGGTCCTGTTAGATTTATACTTTAAAAAGGTTCTGTTTTTGTGCATTTTCAGGATTTGTTTCAAGATTTAGAGCTCCTTTTAGCATTTCTTATAGTGCTGGCTTGGTAGTGGTGAATTCTCTCAGCATTTTTTGGTCTGAAAACGACTGTATCTTTCCTTCATTTGTGAAGTTTAATTTCGCTGGACACAAAATTCTTGGCTGATAATTGTTTTGTTTGAGGAGGCTGAAGATAGGGCCCCAATTTCTTCTAGCTTATAGGGTTCTGCTGAGAAATCTGCTGTTAATCTGATAGATTTTCCTTTATAGGTTACCTGATATTTTTGTCTCATAACTTTTAAGATTCTTTCCTTTGTCTTAACTTTAGATAACCTGATGACAATGTGCCTAGGTGATTATCTTTTTGCAATGAATTTCCCAGGGGTTCTTTGAGCTTCTTGTATTTGGATATCTAGTTCTCTAGCAAGACTGGGAAAGTTTTCTTTGATTACTCCCCCAAACATATTTTCCAAACTTTTAGGTTTTCCTCTTCCTCAGGAATGTTGATTATTCTTAGGTTTGGTTGTTTAATATAATCCCAGATTTCTTGGAGGCTTGGTTCATATTTTCTTATTCTTTTTTCTTTGTCGGATTGGGTTAATTAAAAAACCTCATTTTTGAGCTCTGAAGTTTTTTCTTCTGCTTGTTCAGTGCTATTGCTGAGATCTTCCAGAGCATTTTGCATTTCTATAAGTTTGTCCATTGTTTCTTGAAGTTTTATTGTTTTTTCTTTATGCTATCTATTTCATTAAATATTTCTTCCTTCACTTCTTGTATTGCTTTTTGGATTTCCTTACACTGGGCTTCACCTTCCTCTGTTGCCTCCATGATTAGCTTACTAACTAACCTCTTGAATTCTTTTTCAGGTATATCAGGGATTTCTTCTTGGTTTGGATCCATTGCTGGTGAGCTAGTGTGCTTTCTTGGTGGTGTTAAATAACCTTGTTTTATCATATTGCCAGAATTGTTTTTCTGGTTTCTTCTCATTTGGGTAGGCTTTGTTAGAGGAAGGTCTAGGGTTCAATGCTATTGTTCAGATTCTTTTGTCTCATGGGTTATTCCCTTGAAGTAGTATTTCTCCCTTTTCCTAGGGATGTGGCTTCCTGAGAGCCAAGCTTTAGTGATTGTTATCTATCTTCTGGATCTAGCCAGCCAGCAAGTGTACAAGGCTCCAGGCTGGTACTGGGGGTTATCTGCACAGAGTCCTGTGATGTGAACTGTCTATGGGTCTCTCAGCTGTGGATACCAGCACCTACTTCAGTGAAGTTGGCAGGGAGGTGAAATGGACTCTGTGAGAATCCTTAGATTTGGTTGATTAATGCACTATTTTTGTGCTAGTTGGCCTCCTGCCAGGAGGTAGTGGTTTCAAGAGAGGGTCAGCTGTGGTAGTATGGGGAGGAACAGGTGGTGGGCAGGGCCCTAGAACTCTCAAGAGTATATGTCATTTGTCTTCAATTACCAGTGTGGGTAAAAGGACCATTAGGTGGGGGCAGGTCTAGGCATGTCTGAGCTCAGACTCTACTTGGACAGGTCTTGCTGTGGCTGCTGTGGGGGATGAAGGTGAGGTTCCCAGGTCAATAGAATTATGTTCCTAGGACAATAGAATTATGTTCCTAAGAAGATGTGGATGCCTCTACTGTAGGGAAGTGGGGGAAAGCTGACAGTCACAGGCCTCACCCAGTTCCCAAGCAACCCATAGGGCTGGTCTCACTCCCGCCATTCCCCCCTGCAACAGCACAGAGTCTGTTTTCAGGAAATAGGTGAGCAGGGCTAACAACTTGCCCCAGGCTACCTGCCTCCCAGTTGTGAAAGCAAGTAGGACTTTCATTATTCTCCTGCCTGTGGAGTCTGCACACCAGATTCATGCCCTCCCGTGAGTTCTGGCCAGGAGACTTCTCAATTGGTTCAAATAGTTACAAAGTTCAGTTGAAGGTTTCCTTCTCCTTGTGGCATTTTCCCAGTGCCTCTGGCAGTCCTCCTCAAGGACCTCTGTGAGACAAGGCAGAAATGGCTTGCTAGGCGGCCCAGCAATCCCACAGGGTTTTTCCCACTGCTTCCTCTACCCTAGTATTTCACTTGGGTCTCTAAATGAACTCTGCTCCAGGTAAGGTCAGAATCTCCTTAATCTAGACCTCCAGTTTCCCCAGTGGAGGTGTGTGTTCAGGGATGGATGATCTCCCTTTCCCACTTCCACAGTTTGGGCACTCCACAGTATTTGGGGTGTCTCCTGGGTCCTGCAGGAGCAATCCATTTCCTTCAGAGGGTCCGTGGGTTCTCTTGACTTTCCCAATGTATTCCTGCAGTCATGCTGGAGCAAAAGTTCATGATGTAAGCCTCCACACGCTGTCTGTCTGCCCGAGTGGGGGCTGCAATCTGGTCCTGCCTCCCATCTGCCATGATCTCAACATTCTTAAAGAAAAGAAATTTCAACCAAGAATTCCATATCCAGCCAAACTAACCTTCATAAGTGAAGAAGAAATAAGATATTTTTCAGATAAGCAAATGCTGATGCAATTCATTATTACCAGAACTGCCTTACAAGAGCTTCTAAAGGAAACACTAAACATGAAAAGGAAAGACATTACCAACCACTACAAAAACACACTGAAATACACAGACCAGTGAAATTATAAAGCCACCACACAAACAAGTCTGAATAACAACTAGCTAATATCATGACGACAGGATCAAATCCACACATATCAATCCTAACCTTGAATATAAATGGGCTAAATGCCCCTAATTAAAAGGAACAGAGTTGTAAGCTGAATAAAGAACCAAGACCGATTGGTATACGGTCTCCAAGAGACCCATCTCACACGCAATGACACCCATAGGTTCAATATAAAGGAATGGAGAAAAATCTACCAAGCAAATGGAAAACAGGAAAAAGAAGGGGTTGCAATCCTCATTTCAGACAAAACAGACTTTAAACCAACAAAGATAAAAAAGACAAAGAAGGGCATTACATAATGGCAAAGGGTCCAATTCAACAAGACCTAACTATCCTAAATATGTATGCACCCAACACAGGAACACCCAGATTCATAAAGCAAGTTCTTAGAGACCTACAAAGAGACTTGGCATCCCAAACAATAATAGTGGGAAATTTCAACACCCCACTGACAGTATTAGACATATCATCAAGGCAGGAAATTAACAAAGATATTCAGGACCTCAACTCAGCACTGAATCAAGTGGACCTGATAGACATCTACAGAACTCTCCACCCCAAAACGACAGAGTATATATTCTTTTCATCACCACATGACACATATTCTAAAATCGACCACATAATCAGATATAAAACACTTCTCAACAAATGCGAAAGAACTGAAATCATAAAACCACTATCTTGGACCACAGCAGAATGAAATTAGAGATCAAAACTAAGAAAATTGCCCAAGACCATAAAATTACATGGAAATTGAACAACCTGTTCAACCAAAACAACTTTTGGGTAAATAATAAAATTAAGACAGAAATCAGAAGTTCTTTGAAATTAATGAGAAAAAATATGCAACATACCAAAATATCTGGGACACAGCTAAGGCAGTAGTTACAGGGAAATTTATAGCACTAAATGCCCACATCAAAAAGCTATAAAGATCTCAACTTAAAGAGATCACAACTAAAAGAACTAGAGAACCAAGGGCAAACTAACCCCAAAGCAAGCAGAAGACAAGAAATAAACAGAACCAGAGCTGAACTGAAGGAGATTGAGACATGAAAAACTATTCAAAAGGTCAAAAAATCCAGGGTTTTTTTAAAAAAAATTAATAAAATAGCTAGCTAGACTAATAGAATAAAGAGAAGATCCAACGTATATAATTAGAAACAACAAAGGGGATATTACCACTGACCCCACAGATATACAAATAGCCGTCAGATAGTATTATGAACATAGGCACACAACTAGAGAATCTAGAGAAAATGAATAAATTCCTAGACACATACACCCTTCCAACACTGAACCAGGTAGAAATCAAATTCCCAAACAGACCGATAATGAGCTCCAAAATTGAATCGGTAATAAATAGTGTATCAACCCAGAAAAACCCAGCATTAGATAAATTCACAGTCAAATTCTACCAGATGTACAAAGAAGAGTTGGTATTGTTTCTACTAAACTATCCCAAAAACTGGAGGAGAAGGGACTGCTTCCTAGCTCATTTCAAGAGGCCAGCATCACCCTGACACCAAAACTTGGTAGACACACAATAACAACAAAAAAGAAAACGTCAGGTCAGTATCTTTGATGAACATTAGTGTAAAACTCTTCAACAAAAAACTGGCATACCAAATCCAGCAGCACATCAAAAACCTTATCCACCACAGTTGAGTAGGATGTACCCCTGGGATGAAAAATTGGCTCAACATATGTGGATCAACAAATGAGATTCACCATTTAAGCAGAACTAAAAACAAAAACCACATGACTATTTCAACAGATGTAGAAATGGCTTTCAGTAAAATCAACATCCCTTCATGTTAAAAACTCTAAATAAACTAGGTATTGAAGGAACATACCTCAAAATAATAAGAACCATCTATGACGAATTCACAGCCAACATTTTATGGAATATGCAAAACCTGGAAATATTCCCCTTGTAAACCAGCGCAAGACAAGGATGCCCTCTCTCACTACTCCTATTCAACAAAGTATTTGAAGTCCTGGCCAGACCAATGAGGCAAGAGAAAGAAATAAAGGGTATCCAAATAAGAAGAAAGGAAGTCAAACTATTCCTGTTGCAGATAACATGATTCTATATCTAGAAAACCCCATAGTCTTGGCCCAAATGCTTCTTTGGCTGATAAACAACTTCAGGCAAGTTTCAGGATACAAAATCATTGTACAAAAATCTCTAGCATTCCTATAAACCAAAAGTCAAGCTAAGCATTCCCATACACCAACAGCAGTTAAGCTAATAGCCAAATCAGGAATGCAATCCCATTCACAACTGCCAAAAATAGAACAAAAATACCCAGGAATACAGCTAACTAAGGAGGTGAAAGATCTCTACAGGGAGAACTATAAAACACTGCTCAAATAAATCAGAGATGACACAAACAAATGGAAAAACATTCCATGCTCATGGATAGGAATCAATATTGTTAAAATGGCCATACTGCCCAAAGCAATTTATATATTCAATGCTATTCCTATCAAATGACCAACGACATTCTTCACAGAACTAGAAAAAAACTATTTTAAAATTCACATGGAACCCAAAAATAGCCTAACTAGCCAAGGCACTCTTAAGCAAAAAGAACATAGCTGGAGTCATCACGCTACCCAACTTCAAACTATACTACAGGGCTACCCTAACCAAAACAGCATGGTACTGGTACAAAAAGAGACATGTAGAATAATGGAACAAAATAGAGAGCCTCGAAATAAGGCTGCACACCTACAACCATCTAATCTTTGACAAAGCTGATAGAAACAAGCAATGGGGAAAGTACTCCTGAAAAATAGTGCTGGGATCACTGGGTAACCATTTGCAGAAGATTGAAACTGGACCCCTCCCTTACACCATCTACAAAAATCAACTCAAGGTAGATTAAAGACTTAAATGTAAAACCCAAAACTATAAAAACCCTGGAAGACAACCTAAGCAATACCATTCTGAACATAGGAACTGGCAAAGGTTTCATGATAAAGATGCCAAAAGAAATTGCAACAGAAGCAAATATTGACAAATGAGATCTAATTAAACTAAAGAAGTTATCAACAGCAAAAGAAACTATCAACAGAGTAAACAGACAATCTGCAGAATGGGAGAAAACTTTTGCAAACTATTCATCTGATAAAGGTCTAATATCCAGCATCTATAAGGAAATTAAACAAATTTACAAGAAAAATATTAATACAAACAATCCCATTAAAAAGTAGGCAAAAAACATGAACAGACACTTTTCAAAAGAAGACATATATGAGTGTTCTCACTTACAAGTGAAAGCTGAACAATGAGAACACATGGACACAGGGAGGAGAACAACGCACACTGGGACCTATTAGGGGGTGGGGGAGGGACAGCATCAGGATAAATAGCTAATGCATGTGGGACTTAATACCCAGGTGATGGGTTGATAGGCACACATTTACCTATGTAACAAACCTGCATGTCCTGCACATGTATCCCAGAACTTAAACTAAACCAAAGTTAAATTAAATTAAATTATTTTTAAAAAAGACATCCTATGCAGCCAACAAGCATATGAAAGAAACTTTAATATCACTGATTATTAGAGAAATGCAAGTCAAAACTATCTCACACCAGCCAAAATGGCTATTACTAAAAAGTCAAAAGATAACAGGTGCTGGCGAGGTTGAGAAGAAAAAGGATGGCTTATATGCTATTGGTGGGATTATAACTTAGTTCAACCATTGTTGAAAACAGTGTGGCTGTTCCTCAAAGACCTGAAAACAGAACTACCATTCAATCCAGCAATCCCATTACTGGGTGTGTACCCAAATGAATATAAATTGTTCTATCATAAAGACACATGCATGCATATGTTCATTGCAGCACTATTCACAATAGCAAGACATGGAAGCAACCTAAATAAACATCAGTGGTAGATTGGATAAAGAACATATGGTACATATACACCATGGAGTACTACAAAGCCATATAAAAAATGAGATCATGTATTCTGCAGGAACATGGATGGAGCTGGAGACCATTCTCCTTAGCGAACTAACACAGAAACAGAAAAGCAAATACCACATCTTCTCACTTGTAAGTGGGAGCTAAATGATGAGAACACATGGACACATAGAAGGAAACAAAAGATACCGGGGTCTATTAGAGGGTGGAGGGTGGGAGGGAGTGGATGTAAAAAAATAACTAACGGGTACTAGGCCTAATACCTGGGTGACAAAATAACCTGTATAACAAACCTCCATGACACGAATTTACCTATCTAACAAACCTGCACATGTACCCTTCAACTTAAAAGTTAAAAAATAGAGAAAAGAAGAAATAATAAATATGAGAAAGGCCATGGATAATGTCTGTAAATTGTCTACAAATTGCTAGACTTTGTGTTCACAGTAGAAGTGGAGCAAGAAGGAACTAGAAGTAGACTGGGTTTTAGGCCTTAGTTGTAATCCTAGAGTCACTCACAGGAAGTTTCAGTTTTCTCCTCTTACAAAATAAGCACTGACTACCAGAAGCTTCTTGCATAGAACCAAAGCCACCTCTGTACTTTGTACATTCAGAAGAGGTTTGATGGTGCTCACAAAGGATTTTTCTTTTCCCTTCATTTCATTGAACTCAGTGAAAGAAAAAATGTTCCTGGGAACATATGACCTATCAAACTAGATTATTTCACTTCTATCAAAATATCTTACTGCAAATTCTATTATATTCTGATGAAGGCTTTCCTAGAATATACATCTAGAATGAGTACTAAACTGCCATGTGCTTGTGTAAATGCTGCCTTGCAATTATTTCTTTATTGTTTTATTCATTTAATATTCATTCAACGAAATTTACTGAACATCTACTAGGTCAAGAGATAGTACTGCTTAGTGTCACTGCCCTCATGGAATGTACAACCTAGTGGAAGAAACTTTAAAAATTAACAAGTAAATGATATGATTACAAATTGCTGTAAGTATGATGAATGAAAAATTAGGAAATAAGAGAAAGCATGTGACGTGAATTATTTTACATGTTAGTTTCAGTGAAGTTTTCTCCAAGAGGTTATATTTACGTTGAAACCTGAAGACTAAGAAGGAGCTGGCTATGCATAGTGTGTGTGTGTGTGTGTGTGTGTGTGTGTGTGTGTGTGTGTGTGTGAATGTTCCAGACGGAGGAGAGGCATATGTAAAGTCCTAAGGTAGGGAGAAGCTAGGCAGATGTGAGATCCTGAAAGAAGGCCTGTGGATGATACTGTCAAGACCTGAAATTAGAGAGATAGAGGCAGGCTTATTCAAGAATAAATAAGACAAAGTAACCAGTCTGGATTTTAGTCTACTGACATGAGAAGCCATTGAAGGATTTTGAGCAGGTAAATAATGTGATCCTCTAATTGTATTGAGTACTGAGAAGATTAGAGATCACAAAAGTAAAAATCGAGCCAGGTTAGGTCCGTCTTCTTCCCTGAAATCAGACTGAAATAGTGAATAGAGAATAGGTGCTGCCTCTTAGGGCCCATCCTTGGTTAGGGAAGACACCCAGTACATACGTTTTGAATGAATGAGTGTAACAGTTACTACATATGATGTACACATGATGCACTTTTCTATATTAATAACATTTAAAATAACTAAACAAAAGTTTAATGCATTAGAACTCCTTGCATTATGAAACTAACCATATCTGTTTTTATTTTTATATCTAGAATTGGGTATAAAATGAAAACCACATTCATCTGGGTAGAGAATATGAAGAGCAGAGGGAAGAGAGATGACAATTTTTTCCCTCTTGCTTGTGGTACTATTTCTCCTAACTCATCCCTCTGTGGATGTCTTTGGCTGATGTAAGGAACCTATTGACTACAGGAACCACATTTTTCTTTTATTTATTTATTTATTTATTTATTATACTTTCAGTTCTAGCATACATGTGCACAACGTGCAGGTTTATTACATATGTATACACCATGTTGGTGTGCTGCACCCATTAACTCGTTATTTACTTTAGGTATTTCTCTAATACTATCCCTCCCCCCTCCCCCCATCCCATGATAAGCCCCGGTGTGTGATGTTCCCTTCCTGTGTCCAAGTGATCTCATTGTTCAGTTCCCACCTATGAGTGAGAACATGCGGTGTTTGGTTTTCTGTCCTTGCGATGGTTTGTTCAGAATGATGGTTTCCAGCTGCATCCATGTCCCTACAAAGGACATGAACTCATCCTTTTTTATGGCTGCACAGTATTCCATGGTGTATATGTGCCACATTTTCTTAATCCAGTCTGTCATTGATGGACATTTGGGTTGGTTCCAAGTCTTTGGTATTGTGAATAGTGCCACAATAAACATATATGTGCATGTGTCTTTATAGCAGCATGATTTATAATCCTTTGAGCATATGCCCAGTAATGGGATGGCTGGGTCAAATGGTATTTCTAGTTCTAGATCCTTGAGGAATGGCCACACTGTCTTCCACAATGGTTGAACTAGTTTACACTCCCATCAACAGTGTAAAAGTGTTCGTATTTTTCCACATCCTCTCCAGCACCTGTTGTTTCCTGACTTTTTAATGATCGCCATTCTAACTGGTATGAGATGGTATCTCATTGTAGAGGAACCACATTTTTCTAAATGTTATGCCTTGGAACAACTTACAATTTTTTGTAGGTTACTCATACTTGATCTTTACAAAAAGTATCATCATGATAATAAATAATCTCAGTAGGAGTATGATCTTTTGAATGTTTGGTGGAGATAGTAAAATATTTCACTTTTTAAAAAACCATTAAAGCTATGAATTCCTACTACTGAGTGTGCATGTACAACATGATCTGGACTTTCACTCCACAATCAAGCAATCCTGAACCATAGGTAATTTGACATAATTACTTGATTTACATATGGAGGTCCACAGTACTAACAATATCAGAAATATATTTTATGATACATTTTACATTTCTATGTTGGGTAAATTGACCTAGTTTAAATTATAAAAACAGAGTCTAAATTGGTTCTTAATCCACTAGAGCCAAATTTTTTACCAGTTGGTTCTCAGTTGCATGTTTTTCTCTTTGGATTTTGAAATGTTAAGACCTTTGCTCTTTTTCTTGCAGAGAAAGAAAATGTTTATAATTTAAAATGTCAGAAGCCACTCTTCATGCCTTCAAGGCCTGGGATCAAAAACACCAGGATGCGAAGATTAAGAATAAACAAAAGTAGAAGCCAAATGAGATGTTCAGCAGAATTCTGAACAGGCACTCCTGCTCTTTGAGCAATCCCCCTGGAGCTAATTCAATCCCAAGTATAGTAACTGCTCTGCCCTCTCCTTGATTCTCTCTCTTACCATGTTTTTGCTCACCAACCTTGGCTACCTGGACTCCTCTTGCTTCCTCTTTTTTCCCCCCACAATAACTGTCTATTATCACTCAAATTGCCTTTGATCCCTAGCTCTGGCTTCTGTATTTGCTCTGCACTTACATTCATTTGGGTTCACCTTGACTCCTTTTGGTTTCTGACTCCCATTCCAGGGCACATTCTTGCTAGGTGCCTGCATGTTTAGCTCTTCCTCTGGCTGCTTCCTGGCCCCTCCCTAACAACTCCCAGCCAGTCCCAGAGCATGGACCAGAACATTAAAAAGAGGTAAACTTAATAATCAATAATTTTGGAGACAGATGATGTGCTTAACATAGAAAATAATCTTAGTTTTTAAAAAGTATTTTCTAACAAAAGCAAAGTCCACAATGACAAAATTCTGTACGATATGACTATGAACACTTGATAAGTGAATGAAAAAAACACTGCTGTATTTCAGCAGGATTCTCTTGTCTCTTTGCTTATATTTTGAACAAAAGAAAGATTTAGAATATAACAATTTTTGTCCTATAATTCAACCCAAATGACAGAATGTGATAATCAAGTGAATAAGCATTATAGAAATACCCAAAATTAATGACTGAAGTAATGTCTTAATATGTCAGCTTTATTCATAGCCCAAGCCTTATCATTTATTTCAAAGTCAAATTTAAAGAACTCTGACTAATAATTATAAACATCCTCAGAATATTTTAAAAGGACCTTTCCTTAAACATTTGGTTAGCTTTATCATTATTATTAGTTGGTTAGCTCTTTTCCAGCATTAATATTATATATTGAAGGGTACATGTTCATTTATAACATCTCAGGCAAGCAAAGCAAAATTCACTTCGATATTACTGATGCTATAAACATTTCCACCTATCACAGGAGACATGCCAGAGCACTCTGGCCTTTATTGTAAGACATTGTATCATTAATATTGAGACATACTTTAAATCCTTGAAATGGATAGCTTGTTTAGCATGTATTTTGTGCCATGCAATTTTTATTTAATGTTGCATGAATAATACATTATAATATATTAGTTATTCCTTGCCTCATGCGACTT
Organism: Chlorocebus sabaeus; assembly: GCF_047675955.1. Lineage (NCBI taxonomy): Eukaryota > Metazoa > Chordata > Mammalia > Primates > Cercopithecidae > Chlorocebus > Chlorocebus sabaeus. Next base: position 96,607,449 of record NC_132916.1, on the reverse strand, counting down.
CTGCTACCAATGATTTTTAAAATGTAAATAATTATATATAGTTTTCTCTTAAAAAAACAGAACTCTAACTTCAATAACACCTAATAAATTATAACATACATCCTCCACTATTAGTTTTCAGAAGTTTCATTATTCATTGATTTATTTAACCATTTATTCACTCGACATTTACTGAAAGACTTTTTATGTGCCAGGCACTACCATGCAAGGTGCTGAGTACAAGGATAAACAAGATATGATTATTCTTTCACTGAGCTCATAGTTTAGATGGAAAGTTAAACAGTCATGCAAATAATTAGAATGCAATATGAGATAGCTTAAATATAGTTATTTATAAATTGCAGATTTCAGAGCCTTCTTTCTGTCTATAGGACTTATGGAAAGCTACAGAAAGAAAATAAAATCTGGGCTGCATTTGAAGAATGAACATAGATTGCAGAGGCAAGATATTTAGAAAGCACATTCAAGGAAGGAGCATCTATATTTGAGAAAGCTGGAATCTTACGAGGAAAGACACTGAGGCATATGAAGGCACAGGACATGAGGGTAACATTGAAGAGTCAGTGTGGCTAGAATGTGGGAAATATATCAGAGATTGCATGTAGATGGAATGATGGGGCAGGAGAGGGAAATAGCATATTCATTTTTCAAGGGTCTGGAAGTAAACTTGGTGTGAGAAGTATAGAAATTATATTGCAGTGATTTGATAACTTCTTGTTAAAAGAAAGAGCAATAAGGCAAGTGGGAGTGAGCACTATATAGGTAAGGAGATTTTCAAGATGACTTAAACTTGGCATTATTTGTGATAGAGACAAAAGATTCAGTAAAATGAGAGAGAAAAGCAGAGGAGAGAGAGAGAGAGAGATGAATGACACAAAAGGTAAAAGAAACAAGTCTACATAGTCTTCAAATCCATTTCATATTCCTCCTTCCCATACAAAAGGAAAACTTTATTTCTGGCCCCTTTGCTGTTAGGCAAGGTGATATGGGTAGTTCAGGCCAATAAATTGTGAGCAAAAGTTTAATGTGTTTCTTCCGGGCTGAGGCAGTGAAAAGTCCTGTGTGATTTTTCAGTGTCTCCCTTTCCCTGTCATAGGAACCAAGGAAGGGGTGTCATGTTGATGTGGGGAACCACAAGATCATAGCTGCCTGAATTCGTGAGTCATGAAATCAAAGACAGTTGCTCTGGAGAGGTAGCAAAAGCCACAATGAATTTGGCTTTATAAAATAAAAATAAATACAAAATTTATTGAAAATTTAAAGGTCGTTTTCTTTTGTTACCGCAATATAGCATCACTGACCCTGATCAAAACAAAAATTTTAAAGTCAATACTTAATGGTCATACAAGTCAAAGGAGGCAAAAGAAGATGGATTCAAGGTCGTAGGTTAAGAGGCCTAGAGAGAAATAGGACCACTTCTTCTTCTGAAACACAGAGGAAAGGCTAGGGAAGGACAAAAATAAAGGACATTTTGGAGGCAAAAATGGGGAAGTTGAAGGAGTCTATTCATAATGGCCAATATATTCTTGTGATATTAGAAATTAAGTCTTCTGTTGAGAAGTTGAATGACAAGATCGAAGAAAGTAAAATTACAGAGCAGTTGCTAAGGAAATAGTTATAAGGAATGGAAAGAGTCAGTTAGACAGAAGGAAAAGAACTGCAGAGCAATGGTACCCACCTAGCGAGTCTGTGGCATTTAGAGTGGAGACAGTCAACATGATTTTGTCATTTTCTACTGCAGTGTTTGCTAACTTGAGAGAAGGGGTAGAAAAAATAAATACCTGTGCTCATAGTAGGGCTTAGAAAACAAGTTGCAGGATGAAGAGGCAATCTCTAGAAAATTGAGCAAGTTCCGGAATGTGTAGTTGAAGTGATTAACAACCCAAACATGTGTAGTGATCAATTTAAATAGGATGAAAGTCAAAAGGAGGCCAGTAGTGCAAAAGATTCTACAAGAAACTGGTGTTTTAATGGAATTAAAGGATAAATTTAGCAGGACTAAAAGTGTAAACATGTTAAAAGGGTTAACATTTTTAAGAAAAAGGAGGTTATTCTTATATACTGCAATGGTTGAGCAGGTTGTCTGGGTTTTAATAGCAGTTCTGCCTCTTACTAGCTGTGTGGCATTAGGGAAGTAAGCAACATTTTTTTTTTCTTCTGTGCGTCACACTCCCCATGGGAAATTTTAAACTACATCAAAGGGTTTTTGTAATGACTGAATGAGTCAAACACATAAGGCTCTTAGAATAGTGCCTGGCACAAAGTGCTCTCGTGTAAGTTGTTCTAATGGTAGGATTTACACAGTCATGGAGATGAATGTTGAGGTTTAACTGAGATGAAGATGGAAGACGAAGATGGAAAGAAGTTAAGAAATTATAAGATGAGGATTTAGTGGATCTTCAGTGTGGTCCCTGCATAGTCTCAAGATTCTAAGGAGAATCAAAAAGGAGAAGATTGTGAGCCAGCGTGGCCTCAGTTTATACAGTGATATCATAAAGTAATGACCATGAAGATGGAAAAGGAGAGCGGCATAACTATGGCATGAGCTTCAGATCGATAATCTAGTAGTCTAGAAATGTTTTCCACCCTTACAACTTGTCACTGAGAAACAGAGGGCATGAGAAAATGAATAGCGTCTCAAGAGTTTTCAGGACATTTTTATGAAGAAAAAGTAATGCTTTTGCCTACACAGAGATGCAGGAAAGACAGAAAAGGATGCAATTATGCAAAATCCTTGGATATATATGAATGAGGAGTCCAGCAGGCACTTTGGACAAGATTAGTTGTAAAAGACCAGAATCAGTAAGGGCAAATGAAAGTATAAAAAGGTAAGACATTTCCTGAAAGGGAATGAAAGAGTATGGCACCTTGAGTCATCATCGTGGGTAAGAGATGGGAAGTTAATTTGCTTTTGATTTTGTTTACCTCAAATTCACAGAGCCATTTTCTTTTCTACGTCGACCATTTATAATTTTTTAGAATGCATGTATTCTTAGTTTTAATCAGAGCTGCTGACTGTGGGGCTCTTATGTAAACAAAAAATAAATACACTTACCACATTTAAGATTATTGAGGAATAAATAATTCCAAGGTTATTTAAACTATTTCAAATCTTACAAAATGATATTGAGCTTGCTGATACATCTTATGAAGCTGGCATAATGTTAATACTAATGCCAGACAATAATAATAATGGAAAAATAAAGTAATAATCCAATTTCACTTATGAATATAGAAGCAAAAATCTTAATTAAAAATTAGCAAATAAAATCCAGCAGTGTATCAGCAATGACCTAGTGTAGTTTATTGCAAAGATCGTGTCATATCAGGAGCTCTTTCAACATCATAATTTATTATACAAGTATATTCATGGATTAAAACCATATTAATAGATACTGAAAAGGCATTTGGTTAAATTCAGCAGCCACTTCTACAAAACTCTAAAAAAATATATGAATAAATGAGAACCACCTAAATATGATAAATACACTTATGCAGAACCAAGAGCAAATATTATTCCAGGCATTAACCTAAGAGAGTCCATTTAAAAACTATTATATGGGAATTTGGTAACATGCCTATATATGTAATACCTACTCAAAAAGCAATGGTGTGGCTCTATACTAGAAATAATCTCTGGAATTAGACATGTAAAAAAAAATCCACTTACAATAGTACGAAAGTATTAAAATATTTTGAAATATATTTAATAAGAAAGGTAGAGGACCTATAGGATGAGAATCATAAAAACTTATTGAAGGGCCACATCATGAGCTGAACAAATGGAAAAACACCCAGTTCTTGTGCAGGAGGACTTAATACCACAAATATGTCAATTCTGCCCAAATTGTTTTATATATTTAATGAAATTCCAATTAAAACTCTCTGCTCTCAGAAAATTGGATTATTCTACATTTTATATGGAAGAATGAATGTTCAAGAGAAGCTGAGAAATGTAAGAACATGAAAAATAATGATGAGAATCCTTGCCAGATATTAAAATATGTTATAAAGTCTGCATAATCGAAATGGTTGGATATTAGCATAGGAATAGACTAATTGATTAGTAGAGCAGAAAAGAATCACAGAATACACGGGAACTTAATATAGGACAAAGGTGGTATTTCATTTCAAAGGGAAGAGAATGGTTTATTTAGTAAATTAGCATATTTCATTTGCATATTAGTGGCACAATTATTATTTGAAATAATTAAAGTTGAACCACTATCTCACATGATATATAGAAATACTGCATTTGTCTTAAAAGTTAATAAAATAATAAAATTTCAAAAATATACAATTTAGATAATATGTATAACCTACACAGTAGGGAGACTTTTTAAGGCAAGTTAGTAACCCAGAAATTATTAAGAAAATACATGAACCACCCTGTACAAATGCTAAGTGGTCTTTTTTTTTTAAATAGCAAAAATTATCTGTGCTTGTTAGAATGCATTCAGCTGCAAGTACCAAGAAATCCAACTTACATAGGTTTAATAAACCATGAGGGAATGTATGGGCTCACACTGTTAGATGTTCAGAGGCATGGTGGCCTTTAAAAGTAGCTTAACCCAGTGTCTTTATCTGGTGCATTTCTCTGTGATTCTCTCATCTTTGTCCAATTTTTTGAATTTGCTTCCTCCTGAAGCCTGTATCAAGAAGGCTACAGTAGTTTTTCTGGAAGTGACATGTGTACTTGACAATGGCTGAGAGAAAAAGAGTCAATTTCCTCCAATGGCCCACTCTTCAAAGTGAGGAAAGACGCTTTCAGCAGATTTCTTCTCACATCTCATTGGCTCCAACTGGCTGCATTTCTGAATCCCCGTGGGTAGTGAAATGAATTGATTGGCTTAGGTCTAGATGTAAGTATAAACGAATTGTAAAAATATTTAGTTGTCTTCATGTGGGAGATTTTGTGTAATTTTTACTTTCTTCCTTATATCAAATTGAATTTTTAAAAATAAAATACATTATCACTATAATCAGAAAAATTATAAAGCTATTTTATTGTGGAAAAAATTTATTTAATAATAATAGTGAGCCGGGGAGAGTATGAACTTATATATTGCCATATTGTTTCATTTTCATCTATGTCCTGGCAGGAAGTCTTCTTTTTAGAAACATAATTGCCTTTTTAAAAAGGTGATTTTTAATATTACTTTTATATTATTTATTTGGTCCCCAAAATATTATGTTTGAGTGAAAATTATTCTCCAACAATTTGCAATGAGTTTAATAATGTTTATTAAACATTTTAATAATTAAAAGTAATTATTAAGTGAATAATAAGAAAATAAGTTTAATAAGTTAGATAAATAAGTTACAAAAAATCATATTTCTTAAAACAGTTATTTTTAAACATTTATTTATTAAACAGTTCAAGTAACATTTACTTCACATCAAACTTCTCTGCTTAGTCAGAACAATGAAATAATTGACAGGCTGGAATAACATTTGTTAATGGTTACGCTTGTTTTATGCCCTTGAAACAGTAAGTTATGCCACTGCCCTCTGAGTGAAGGAAACACAGTGGTGCCTTTCCATGATGTATCTGAGAGGAACTATTAACAAATTCTTTGGGTAGGCTGAGCATCTTAGCAGTGGGAACAGCAGAGGGGTACAGGGTGTCCCCACATTCACTTCCAGAACTTGGTCATCTCAATTTACCAGTGTCTCTTATTTAGATCCTCATAGCCCAGAAAATTCTGCCAGGGCTACTACGCATAGTGAGCTATTTTTAGCACTGGGCCTGCCTGGGGAAACTGGAGAACTTGAACACTCATTGACAAGGAAGTAGAAGAGAGCAAAGGCTTAAGAGAGAAAGATGAGATGCTTTATCTTTTCCTCCTGTGATTTTATTTGGCAGCGCATCATCCAGTTAGGAAGGTCTAAGAGATAATGAAGAGATAAAATGCTGAGTAGAGAGATACACAGTTGGGAAAAGGAAAGATAGCTGGCAGTGGGAAGGAGTGTGAAACGTTTTTTACATGGAGAGGGAGAAAAGCTATGGAATTGGGTTACTCAAACATAGAGAGGGAGTTGAGAGCAAAGAGGCTGTTTCTGGAGAAGTTGATCAAGACCTGAAGTGAAAATCTTCAAAAGTTTTGAAAGAGTGGCTAAAAAAATAATTGGAAATTACTTATAATAACTTTCCAGCCATGTGATTTTAAGCTAATTATTTAAACTCTCTGAGCCTCAGTTTTCTTATTTATAAAATATAGGTATTTAATACCTACCTCACAGGGTTACAATGAGGCTTAAATGAGTGAAATGTACAGAAAATACTCAACATGATGCCTAGAACATGGGAAACACTTACAAAAAGTGGCTATTTTTATTACATTGTTTTACATTCCATGCTCTAAATAAAATTCCTCTAGTGTTCATAAAGAGGCAAAATAATAATAAACTGTATAGCAAAGAGACATTCTAGTTCTTGCTTTTCATACACATACACTGGCACATAAGGAAATAAATTACAGATGTATTCTTGGTGGCATAATTCATGCACAAGGCAATGCTCAAGAGAGCTATTATACTACATCACTTGGACTCTGTCCACCTTTGTTTTGTAGTTATTCAGCAAAGAGGGGAAATCTCCTGAACTATCACGAACATGGGTTAAGTGTAGTATGAGTTTGAGGGCAGACCAAAGTAAATCAATTTATCTCGTTTAGACACTCTGTGCTAACTAAATGTAATAGATCCCAGGGGTAAAATTAGATAGAAGATAGGTAAAAGCATCAGTACTAATACAATCAAAGAACAAGAAAAAGCAATGTAGTGCATAAGGCCTCAAGTTGATATGTAGCAAGGATTATTAATTAAACTTCAAAACAAGAACATGTAAAATTAATATTAGAAAGATAATTGTGTGTTCTAAGCAAAAGCAAAATAACTTACAGGAGGTATTGCTGCACTGTCCACAATTTTAGACTATATGACTTCTAAAATCCTTCTAACTCTCAGTAAAAAAAAGTAACATTATCATTCATTTGTATCAAAAAACACCATAGATGTTATCTCTTTTAATGTTGCCTTTTCTTCAACTTGATTTTTTTTCTTTTGGTTTCACGGTGAAAAGCAATTGACACTGGAAGTCTTGGAATATGATATTTCATAATTTGCATAACAAATATCAGCTCTGCTCTTCAAGATGACTGAAGTTATTTTTGGTTTTACAGGATTTTATAAAATTTTATAATTTGTACTTAAACAATTGTCAGCAACTTTCATTTAAACATCTTATTTTTAATTCTTCCAGTTATCTGCAGACACACACATACACACACACACACACTCCTTCTCAATGCATTCTAGAAAGGAGCAAATGTACGAGGTTTTTTCTCTCCACTATTTTCTCTTTTTCCTTGCAACAATATCCCCATTGACTATATCCTAAAACTAAAATGAGCAGAAATAAACTATAATTCTTTTCCCATGTGACTTCTTGAGGGAAGCCTCCAAGCAACTTAAAATTCTCCCACCATTTTTAGGTTTTAGGAATTGGGAGATAGATGGATGGAAATTAAAAAAAAAAATCTTCATAGACAAAAGTCTAAGAATGGCTATTGTAGGTTAAGTCCCTCAGAAAGTAAACTCTGAGATAGAGACTGGTGTGCAGAAAGTTTACTGGAGACTTCCTGAGATGAACACTTATGGGAGAAGGGAAGGAAGCAGGAGATAACCAAGGAGAGGATGGGCTGTGATATAGTTGCTGTAAGTTGCTATGTGGTATAGTTACTAACTCCTGGGATTAGACCAACCTTTATTCTGGATGTGAGATCCTTAAGGGAAGAAGCTAAAAATTAGATAAGAAGGCTCTCTACAGTTCAGGTAAATTCTCAGAGAAAGCCAAAAGCTGGTTGCTGTCAGCGGGCAAAATGCCTACTCCTGGGAGAGTAAGACCTTTAGCGGTAGAGCAGTAATCTGGGCAGTGCAGCACAGCATCCACCACAGAACATGGACAACAGATGTCATCCTTTGGTCAAGGGCTGGCTGTTAATGTGAGGTGGACTGAGGGTGGAGATAACATTTGATTGGCCCCCTCCCTCATATTCACATTCTCACACCTTTTCCTTTTCTGCCATTTCATCTGCCCTTGTTGCGTTGGCAGAAGGATGAAATGGCCGAGTGCAGAGAACAAAGGGATCAATTCTTTGCTTTTGAGTTTCAAAAATGTAGGCCTCAGCAAGACAAAAACATTTGGAAAAACCAGGAAGTATAAGATGAGAAGGCTTCTCAACCCCTCCCAGACTAGAGAAAGATTCTTTGGGCTTTAGTGAAGAGAAAGGTGGAGCGAAAGTAAACAGCACTTAGAGGCCTGTGGATTCCTGGGATAGAACTCGGGGAGCTGAGAGCATAGGAGTGAAGTTGACACACTCCAGGAATTTACAGAGTAGTGGGGAAAACACATTCAGCAAATAAATGCGATAAAGTAAATTGACTGATATGATATAACATACAGGAAGGGAGTATAACCTAGCTGAAGAATCTTTACTAACACTACTAAATTACTTATCTATAGAAAAGATTGTAAAGGGCTTAATCAACATTTAAAAAATCAAACTTCAAAAAGTATATGAATACAAAATAAACATTCTTTTTCAATTTTAATGGGATTTTGCAGTAGTAACAACATTTTTCATTTTGAAATTCACTTTTGAATTATAAAAATAGTACCCGTTATATAAATTCAAAAAATATAAAAGTGTCTTAAGTTAAAAATTAAAATCACCTTTCTTTTTCTCTCCTTCCTTACTATTGATCCTTTCTCCCATATTCTTTTCTTGCTAGGGTAATCATAAATTAATAGTTTGATGTGTAATCTACCAAATTTTAAAATGTACTTTACATTTAAAATTATCTTGAAAACAATAGAAAATTATTTTTTTGTTGTTGTTTTTTAAAGTCCCCTCTCAGTTTAAAATTGGCACAGAAGAGCAACATCAAATCGGTAACTGATTAGAATGCACACATATGCATACATACATACACATAGTTGTGAGGGGAGTTTATAAAGTTTGTGAAAATGAAATTAAAAGATCAAAATAAAAAATAAGCATTATTTCTCAACATAAGACTTATCAAGTTCAAGACAGTTTTGTAAGCAATGATACCAGTCAGTTAGTCCATCTCTAAAGAACAGAGGATCCTGATAATGTAATCATGTCAATATAGTCTCTTTCACATTATTAACTGAAGGAAAATGAGTTCCATTTAAAGATTTGGAAACAAAAAGAAATCAGAAGGAAACAAATCAGGACTGTAAGGTGGATGTCTAATGATTCCCCATCAAAATTCTTGCAAAATTGCCTTTGTTTGATGAGAGGAATGAGCAGGAGCACAGTCATGGTGGAAAAGGACTCTCTGGTAAGTTTTCTAGGGTGTTTTTCTGCTAAAGTGTTGGCTAAATTTCCCAAAACGCCATCATAATAAGCAGATGCTATTGTTCTTTGGCCTTCCAGAAAGTCAGCAAGTAAAATGCTTTGAGCATCCCCTAGAAACTGTCTCCGTGACCTTTGCTCTTGACTGGACCACTTCCACCACTTGCACCATTCGTAGCCATTATTTTGATTGTGCTTTGTCTTCAGGCTATTGCTAGTAAAGTAATGTTTCATCTCCTGTTACAATTATTTGAAGAAATGCTTTAGGATCTTGATCCCGCTTGTTTAAAATTTCCATAGAAAAGTCTGCTCTTGTCTGTAGCTGATCTGTCTGCAATAATTTTGGCACCCGTTGAGTAGAAAGTTTGCTCAACTTGAATTTTTCAGTCAGAATTGTGTAAGCTGAACCAATTGATACATCTATGGTGTTTGCTATTGTTTGTGCTGTTAGTCATTGGTCCTCTTCAATTAGGGCACAAACAAAATCATTTTTTTTCCTCAAAAATTGATGTGGATGGTCTGTAGCTGTAGGCTTCATTTTCAACATTGTCTCATCCCTTCTTAAAATGGGTTATCAATTTGTAAACTGCTGATTTCTCTGGCGCATTGTCCCCATAAACTTATTGTAAAGCAGTAATAATTTCACCATTCTTCCACCCAAGTTTCACCATAAATTGGATGTTTGTTTTTACTTCAGTTTTAAAGGAATTTGTGTTGTTTCGATAGGGGCTCTGTTCAAACTGAAGTTTTATCTTTCTTTTTTTTTTATTTTTTATTTATTTTTTATTTTTTTATTTTTTTTTTGAGACAGGGTCTTGCTCTGTCACCCAGGCTGGAATGCAGTGGCACTATCTTGGCTCACTACAACCTCTACCTCCCAGGTTCAGGCAATTCTTGTACCTCAGCCTCTCAAGTAGCTGGGACTACAGGTGCCCACCAACACACCTGGCTAATTTTTTTATTTTTAGTAGAGACGAGGTTTCACTATGTTGGCCAGGCTGGTCTTGAACTCCTGACCTCAAGTGATCCACCCGCTTCAGCCTCCCAAAGTGCTGGGATCACAGGCATAAGCCACCGCACCTAGCCTGAAGTTTTAACTTTCTGAGTGCTGCAAAACTAGATCCTATTCATACATGTTATAGCAAGTTAGTACAAATTAGTACAAGTTTATTTTGGTACAAAACAATTTGAAATTCACACATTACTTTTTTTCATAATATGCACTTTCCGTGAACTTTTCGATGACCCTTTGTGGGAATCTGGTAATTTTTGCAAATTAAGAATTTGAAGAAACCAGTCCTCTTAAAGATTTTCCTAATTCATAATAATCACTTAGTAAGTGTTATCAGAAAGTGCTTGCTGAATAACAGTATACACATATCTTTAATATCAACACTTGCTGAGGATCAGTGTTTTAGCCTTTCTACCCAGGTCAGGTTGTGAAAGATAATGGAAAACAACCTCAAATAAAAGAAGCCACATATCTCTTTTATCTTTCTGCTTAGGTGTACATGTTATGTATGTAGCTCTTGTATTGAGGAAGAAATAAAACCTGGTGCAGCTTCTGTGTGCATCTTTGTTTTACATTCAAGAGTATACCAAGCATAGAGGAAAGCTGACATATTAACTATTACAAAATTGTTTAGAATATGTGTACAAATATTGCACAAAGTGTTTATTACAATCATTGTAAAAAGACTTCCTAATAAATTCTTAGTTGAATTTTTGCTGCCATCAGAAATTAAATTCTAAGTACTAAACAAATACTAAATACTGTGTCAGAAATTTTTTTAGTGCTTGATGTGACATTCTACCTGCAAAATATACATTCACCCAGGAAAGAGTTAAATACAATCAAAAGGAGAGATGGGTAAAAAGGGGAAAAATCTTCAAATATTTATTGAGAACCTTTGTGTCATACTCTTCCAAAAAAATAATTATTTTTCAGAGAGAACATAGATGATTATTCTCATGTGTTAATTCTTAAGAACTTTTCATCAATATTTACTTAAATGAATAACTTTCATGAACTTTCTAGTTTAATTTATTAAGTGCAATTTAAAAGTAAAGAACAGATATAGTTTATGGTGAAATCGTTAACATATGATTTACACAGAATTTTGCATATACTCATGTATTTATAAGATATAATGTATTTGTAGCTTAATATAAATAATGTGGCTAAATTAAGCTACAATTACATACTATGTTCTCTAATTTATGAATTTGATCTGTACTATTGGTTTACTATTACCTACATGAATAAACCAGTTTAAATTAAATATTATTTTGAGGGAAATATATGTCAGGACAGTTAACGAAGAACCTAAATTTAAATGTGTACATCTATAATAGTGCATATTATGCTTTTATAAGCATTATGACAACTTTTAACATTCAAAGAAAGCTCTCATTTAAGTAAATAAAATTCCAGTTCATCTTAAAACATATATAGATTTCCATGGTAAAATCAAGTTTGGCCTATTTTCCCTTTGTGTACATTGTAACACAGATCTATTTTCTCTTGTGCAGTTATATACTTAGTAGGTAACATGCGCACACACACACACATACATACATACATTTTTTTCCCATATTTATTTTTGCCATTGGGTTTGTACTCACAAACCATAAGAAAAGTAGAATTTGCAAGTCCAGCTGCTTCTAGAATTTGATTGTAAACAATGAAAACAAACTTTACCTAAGTAAACAGAAATCTGTTAGAAGGATATGGATTAGCTCACAGAATCAAAGGGAAAGTTGATGAGTAACCCTATGAAGGAGAGGTCGTAGTGTAGTTCCGGACGGTCTAGGTAGGAGGAATCAGTGAACAACACCCCCAGAAAGCTCACTGGAATGAGTCTGCATTGGCCATTTTCTGTCTCGACATCACTCTGCTCAGGATTCAGATATAGGGGAGAGAGTCTGATCTGCGTAGCCAGGTTCATAAGGCCACAACTTGACTGGGGCAGCTGGACATCTTCACTGAAATTACCAAGAAGAAAGTTGGTCTTTGGGAAGACATAGATTCCCAAAGGAAAAGTGAACTGTCGTTACTGAAAAGGGGAAATTATTCTGGGCAGGCAACAGCAGTACATGTTCTTAGATTCTAAAATATGGGATACCATCACGACCATAATATTTACTTGTAATTTCTACCTATGGCTTCAATCATTCATAGTTTATACATTCAAATGGGAGGATATTGTAACTAGCAAGGCTTTCATTAAAAATAAAAAACCAGGACTTTTTAAAAATTTATCCTATTTCTCTCTTTCATTCACCTATTACTGCTAAGCTTTCATGAAGCATGCAAGCCTTATACAGATAATCTCTTTGCACTTGAATAAGTATTGACTACAAGCCTGGAGACCTAGACTCTATTTCCAGTTGCTTCTCTAATGTTCTAGGAGATATTAACTGAGAGCTTTTTAGGATTTAGTTTCTTCATGGTGAAATGAAGGCATTAGAATACATTAAGCTCCGGCTGTAGCATTCATTCTGTGGTTTGGTGATGGCAGGCAGAATTCTCTGCTGTTGGTTTCTGCCACCCTTTCCCAGGGTCAGGACTTTCTGCAGAGGAGCCATTGGCTTTGTCCTTATAGTTCCTGGAGGATGGCTACTGGCAGGAGAATATCCACCTCCTGCTGAGGAGTTAAGACAAGTTCATTCAATCATTCACTGATGCACTCACTCAATGAATCATTAACCAAGCTTACAGTATTCCAAGCATTAGGGGATGCAGGTGAGAGCCACTGCTCTCAAGAAGCTCACAGATTCCGGTTCATAGTAATCCCTAAGTAAGAAACAAGATCTCGTGAATTTGAAGAAAACTGAAGGCAAGAAAGAGTTATATAAAGATCAGTTCATCCAGGTGTGCTAACTGTAGAGAGAGGTTATGTATAAAGGCTACAGAAGCAAGGAAGTGGGCACTCTTCCCACTGCAGGAGGTCAGAGGGCCAGGTATAGTTCTGGAGGACTTAAAAAACAAACAGGAGTTTGAGGCGTTTATTTATTCAACAGTTACTGAACACCTCTGTGGAAACCCTGTTAGGCAAGGGAGAATGATTATGGAAATGAAAACCAGAGTGTATAGAAGATAGAGTGACAGCAGAGGGAGGACAGGAAAGGAAAGATGTTTTTGACAGAAGAGTCAAGAAACAGCACTCCTGCAGTTATGACTTCATAAAAACAAAATATTTCGAGCAGCTATGACCTAGTGCTTGCTCTTTGCTAGGCATGATACTAACTGCTTTCCAGGTACCAATTTAGTTTTGAGACAGGTACTGTTACTATTTCTGTTTTTCAGTTGAGAAAATGAAGAGAGTTTAAGCAATCTTCCCAGGGTAATATGGTAAGAATGCAGCAGGCTTGCGATTCGAACCCAGACAAAGCAGGCTTTAGAGTCTGGATGTTTAAGCATCAAGCTATACCACTTCCCTGCACATTTTCAATAGCTGAACAAACAATCATCCAATATAAATTTAGTAGGGTTGATCTATTTTAGACCAAATCAAAATACTGAGCCAGTTTAAAAGAATAAATTAGTACACACAACTATAAATATTCCTCTTAAAATTACACTATCATTTCCTTTTTATAGTCTCTTCACCCCACCCCCAGGATACATTTTTTCCAAATGCAGCCTTTATGACAGAATCTTTGGCTAGAAATTAACACTTGGATAGAACCGGGAAAAATCTGATGTATTTGGGGTTTCTTAGGTTAGAAAAGGAAAACTTCTTTTGAAAACGGAAAAGTGTGTTTATTTTGTTTACAGAATGAATAGCACTTTTGGTTCATAATAATTCCTAAGCAGAGGCAGGTGAAAGCCACTACTCTCTCAGTTTCTCAAGAAACAAAATCTTGTTAATTTGAAAAAACCTGAAGGAAAATAAATAAATGTACTATTGTAGGACAATCTAAGCACGTTTCCCCCCTCAGATAAGGTGTAACATTATTAAGAGTTATAAAAAGTTGTTATTTGATTACAGAATCTTTTATTTTATTAGTAGCACTCATTTTTAAATGTATTATCTGGAGATACAAAATCTTATACCAAGTTTTGGTTTTGATTTTATAAAACTGGTAACAAGGAACTTAAGAACTAGTACTATTATAAATTAAAAAGCATGACATATACACATTCTAATAATAGAGCCACACAGCAAAGTTTGAAGGATCATGTAGAGATAACTTTTTGATCTCTATAGAATTATTTTCCATTAAATAATGAAAATCTTAAGTCTAAAGCCCAAATTTTTCCATCAGAATTCTTTCTAGGCTTTTTCATAACTCACAGAACTATTTCTTTCCTCTGAATTTCCATGACATACTCTCTTTTTTTCAAGGTATTTGGCACTTCTTTGCCTGAAATATAAAGGTCTACTATATGTGTATAATTGTTCTTATCCTGTGTGAAGCATCTTCACTGTGCACTGGTTACCCACTTGTCTGAGTCTGGTGACAAATGCAAGTCTCTCTGGTTTGAGGCCTTTGCTCATGCTGTTTCTTTGGTCTGAAGCACCTTCGCCCACTTGTTCACCTAGCTACTATGCATTCTTTCTTCAGTTCTAACTCAGATATTACTGTTTTCAGGAAGCCTCTTCTGGCACCCCACATCCACTTAGCTGTTCTTCCTCTGTACTCCCAAACCTCCTCCATTATTGTGTATGTTCTTTAAGTGCCTGTTGACGTGGCTGTCTTCCAGCAGGATTGTTAGCAAAGACCTCTTTATTACCTATCAACGAACCTGACACCTAATAGGTGCCAGGAATATGAATAAATTAATATGTAGATCATCAGAATCCCCAAATCTTTTTTGCCACATATTTTTGGCCATGTTTTTACAAAGACCCACATCCCTAAATCTGAAACTTAGAGAAAAAATTTCCATGAATTAATTACCCTGATCTCACTAAGTTTTATAATTTAACCTTTTCCTAATTCTCTACCCTGACAAGATGATTCTTAATTTTAATTCAAGGCTCCCTGATATGGTTTGGTTGTGGTGCCACCCAAATCTCATCTTGAATTGTAGTTCCCATAATCCCTATGTATCGTGGAAGGGACCCAGTGGGAGGTAATTGAATCGAGGGGATGGTTACCTTCATGCTGTTCTCATGATCGTGAGCAAGTTATCATGAGATCTGATGGTTTTATAAAGGGCTTCTCCCCCTCTTCGCTCGACACCTCCCCTTCCTGCTGCCATGTGAAGAAGGACTCGTTTACTTCCTCTTCCACCAAGATTGTAAGTTTCCTGAGGCCTCCCCAGCCATGCTGAACTGTGAGTCAATTAAGCCTGTTTCCTTTATCAATTGCCCATTCTTGGATCTTTATTAGCAGCATGAGAACGAACTAATACACACCCTCTGTGGGACTAATAGCTGTACTCTATTGCATGTCTTCAGTGAACATGCTTTTTAGATATTCAGTCTTTTGCATCAAACATTTGACCAAAAGGAATATCAGATACTGCTAGGCCTAATGTCATTCCTGGAATACATGCCACCATGGTGCTTCTCTGTGTGGGGGAGGTTGGTCCTCTGCTGCTTCTTGGCTTCCTTTCCACAATCTTCATCTGAATCTGCCGCTCTGGGGTGCTGGTTTCTTCTCCCTGACACCTTGTAATTGGCCTGGACCTGGCTTCTTGTCTATGCCCTTGCCTCCTGGCCTGGAGCTGAGACGTGCCTGCTGCTTGTCCTATTCTGATCCCAGCACACTCAGGGAAGCACATGCAGCTGTCATCGTCATTAGCTGCAGGGAGCACTTTCACGTCCTAATGTTGCTTCCCATTAACTGCCCCACTGATCCTCACAGCAGCTGGGAAAGGAAGACTCTTGTTATTTTCAAATCCTTTTGTATTTGTAGCAGTGTTGCAAATTTAATAACTTTGTTTCTCATATCCGATGTACTCTTTCTCCCCTACTAGATTGTGTATTTTAAATTTAAGGATTCACAATAACTGAGTTTTTTGTGTGTGGTTTAAAGTCTTTTGGGGATACCTCAGTCTCTTCTGGGGAAAATGCTAATTATTTAAGATTTTCTCTTCTTCTTCTTTTTTTTTTTTTTACTCCAAGACACCATCATGACATCAAGTGAAGGGGGCGAAGAGGGTGGTAGCAAAAAGGAGTTTTGGATTCAGATGGTGACCTCGGTGGTCTCTCTCCCTGGTCTCTGCAGTTGAGTGGCTGATCTAGTCCCTGGACTTGTGACTGTGGTAGCTGATAGTCCCATTTGCCCTGCGAGTTGTGTAAACATCTACCATTGGACTATTTGCCTATCTGTCTCACTTCTGGACCTTGTTAGTCCACTGAGCCTTCTGGAACTCTACTTTCCCAAGCAGGATACACAGGCACTTCTGGATCCCCTGCTCACCACATGCAGGCCAGGAGAGAAGGCTCTTTGGTCTACACAACTCTCTCCACTAAGTGCCACTGTTGGGCTTCTCACCCCACATGTCCTCCCAGAATTCCACAGAGGGAGCAATCAAAGACTCTTCTTTCAGGTTCCCAAGTGTATCTAATGCACCACCCTGCTGGCAGGACTTTTGCCTGGAAGAGATGGCTGAGAGTGAGTCTTACTTCCTGCCTCTGTCTCCCTTCTCTTTGCTGCAAATCTTCCCTAGGCCAAAAGAGATAATAGGCTGACCTCTCCTTCCCCTTCGTCACATTCTTCCCAAGTTACAAAGTCTTCCCTCAGATCTTATCCTGAATGCTGTCTATCCTTGGCATTTGTAACTTCCGTAACAAAGTCAACATGAAGCTAAAACACAGTTTGGAAAATTTAGAGTCTTTTGACAAAGCTTGGATCTCAGAATTATTATTATTATTATTTTGCTGCAGACTTAAAATATCTGCTTTGGATATTAACAGCTGAATATTGAAACCCTCTTGATTTTTGTATTCCAGTTATAATCCTAAAACCTTGGGCAGAATAACCAAAGGTTACACATTAAGAAAAGTAAAAGAGGAAAAACTCAATATATACCAAAATATTGAAAATATTCCCAATAAAATATTGATTTGGAGAAAACATTAACTATAGCAAAATTTCACTAATTTGCACTGAATGCTGGAGTCAGCCTGGATTAGCAAAATGTTTAAGTCATTGACTATTACTAAAGAAAAATAACATGAAAGTATGTAGAAAGAAAATAAAATATTATTAAAGATAAGAAAGAGACAACTGTTACTGAGCATTTGGAAGGGCTGGACTCTACATGTTTTGTAGAGTGCTATATATATTATGCATATATGTTGATATACATACATGCTACACATATATTACATGTATATGTTAAGAGCTTTACATATACGAGCCAATTTATCTTCACGATCTATTTTACAGAAGAGGAAACAACACAGAAAGATTAGCAATTTGCCCAGTGCTAAGAAGTTGGTAAGTTGTTTTGCTAGGTTTGCCTGACTAAGGCATCCTCACGTATGACTTCCATAAAATTCATCTTTTAAAAAAAAAAATCTATGAAAAGATAATTAACCAATAAATGAAAAGAATATAATTAGTATATTTCATATAGAAATGACCATTCTTGATATTTTCTCTCATTCACCTAGTATTATATAAACATTTTCCATTGCTTATTTTTTGAACAAACACTTCATAAATTTTAGAATGAAAGGTGTAGCCACTGGTTTACCTAGCTATTCAGAAAGTCCACCCTGTAAAGATTTGCTTTAAGGCATTTTACTCTGTGATTTACACAGAAATAAACACAATCTTTCCTTATTATATTTGTCATTTAATCTACTTTCTCTACGCACTTTGTAATTACAAGGTGTCAAAATATTTAGTCAATTCACTAGGAATTAAAAAAAAAAAACAGTCAAAGATCACTTAGCTTCACTTAACCATACAGCCTCTTGAACTGATTGAACTGAGAAAAAGTAGAAAAATATGAGTTTTCAGACACTGTATTTAATAATAAGGTATTTAGAAACAAAATGTGTGTGTAAATGACTTGCTTTGGAATACAAGACATACTATTCAATACAAGCAGACACCTTAGGTAACTTTTGAAAATTGAACTTATAAAAATCAAAATTTAAAAATAACCAACTATAACAAGCAATTTAAAATTTTTGAAATCGGCATAATGGCAATAAAAGAAGGACTTTTAAAAACTTTATTAAATCTAGTCCTTAGTTTTTTGTTGTTGTTGTTGTTTGTTTTTTTGACAGAGTCTCACTCTGTCACCCAGGCTGGTGTGCAGTTACATGATCTTCGCTCACTGCAACCTCCATCTCCTGGGCTCAATTGATTCTCCTGCCTCAGCCTCTCCAGTAGCCGGGATTACAGGTGTGTGCCACTACACCCAGCGAATTTTTGTATTTTTAGTAGAGATGTGGTTTTGCCATGTTGGCCAGGCTAGTCTCAAACTCCTGTCCTCAAGCAATCACCCACCTCGGCCTCCGAAAGTGCTGGAATTACAGGCATGAGCCACTGCACCTGGTCTTAGATCTTTATTTCTAATACTGTTCTCAAATTAGAGGCTCCAAGTTTCCTTGAAGAAATGGCTGATTCTAGGACGGGATTAGGGAACATATATGAAGAGCCTGAAGCATCTTGTAGTGCTAGAAGATAAGAAAGTCCTTAAAACCACACACACTCACAGCAATAGGGGTATGACGAAGGAACACAGGAGCCAAATGAAAGAGCTAATGGTCAAAGCTGGAACAACTTGAGCAACAATGTAAAGTAGTATAGAATTATGACCCAAATGTAAAATAAATATCTATGAGTCCATACCGACTAAATTATTGTATAAATAAATAACTAATTGGAGGAAAAGAAACACATCTGTCATGCAGAAGAATTCCAAATAATTTATGAAAATAGGCAGGGCACAGTGGCTCATGCTTGTAATCCCAGTACTTTGGGAGGCCTAGGTGAATTATCACTTGAGGCCAGGAATTTGAGACTAGCCTGGCCAACATGGCAAAACCCTGTCTCTACTTAAAATACAAAAATTAGCTTGGTGTGTTGGTACACACCTGTAGTCCCAGCTACTCAGGAGGCTGAGGTGGGAGGATCACCTGAACTCAGCAAGTGGCAGCTGCAGTGAGCCATGATTGCACCACTGTACTCCATCCTGGGTAACAAAGTGAGACTCCATCTCAAAAAAAAAAAAAAAATTATAAAACTATTCCACCCAAAAATGATGAAACATAGCTCTCCACTCCTTAAGTGTGGGCTTTGTGTAGTTCTCCCCTTCCAAAGGGCACTGTGTAGAAAAGGGGATAAAAGAGTAGTTTTATATTGGAGACTGACAAACGCTACCTCAGCCAGGTGATCAAGGTTACATCAACAGTGATAATTAATATGTACAATACGTACCTTTGATATGATGTCATAAAAATGGCACTTGACCTCTGTGGTCTCCTTCCCTAAAACCCATAATCCATTCTACAATGGACCTCACCAGTACTCCTCAAAACTGTCAAGGTCGTCAAAAGTAAGAAAAGTCTGAGGAACTGTCATAACCAACAGGAATCTAAGGAGACATAACTACAAATGCAATGTAATACCCTAGATGGGATCCCAGAACAGGAAAAATACATTAGGTAAGAACTAAGGACATCTGAATAAAGCAAGGATTTTAGTTCATAATAATGTATCAATATTTGTTTGTTAATTTTAACAAATGTGCCATACTAATTTAAGATATTAATAATAAGGAAAACTGGATGTAAATTCTCTGTATGATCTTCACATATTTTTATGTAAATCTAAAACTATTGTGAAATAATAAGTTCATTTTTAAAAAAGAAATTATATGTGAATATGATATTGCACAGCCCATTTCTAGATCCAACTACTAGTATTCAGGAAACACGTAGGACTGAAAAACATATTACACTATACCATGGGATACACTCAGTAAAATGCAGCCTGCAGAAAAGGTCAAAGGACAATGACCCAGTTTCTTCAACAAATTAATTGCAAGAGGGAAAAAAGAAAAAGTTGAAGATTAAAATAGAACCGAAGCATATTAACCAATCATAATGTGTGGGCCTTATTTGGTTACTGATGGAAACAAACTACAGAAAAATATATAAAATTATGAAATAATTGGAAATTTTGATACACACTGAGTATTTAATGATATTAAGCAATTTTTGTTAATTTTATTTGGGTTGTGATAATGCTATTGTGATTGACTTAAAAAAATTCTTTCTTTTTAAAGATATATATTGAAATATTTAAAAATTAAATTATAGGATATCTGACGTTTGCTCCAAAATAACATGGGGTAGAAGAGAGATCGATGGGAGTACAGATGAAGTGAGACTGGCTATGATTTGTTAATTGTTGAAACTGGGGTAGGTGTATGAGGATTCATGATACTACTCCATATGCCTATTCACATGTTTGAAATTTTCCATAATAAAAAGTTAAATAAAATAAACCTACAGAGTGAAAATAACAGTCTAATAAGCCTTACTGTATAGTACTCTACTTGTAAATAGTAAAGTGTTTTCCACCTACACATCACCAATTTTCAAAATAGCAGCTTGAAGATAGAAAGTGACATTTAAGCTGCGTCTACAGGAAGCCAAAAATCTACTGGCTGATTTGATTAATTCAGACAAAGAGCTAGTCAGTTTAGAAGAGGGAAAAAAAAATCAAACTGCTCATTTTGCTGAGTTTACTGAATAGTACTTTGTATAGTAACATGCACATAATAAGTGAATAAGTTATTAATATTTGCTGGTCAATAGATTACTGAATTTAATATTTGTCTGGCACCTTAATGAAGACATGATTTGACTGTCAACGAAAAACTGTAAAAGAACTCAGAAACAAAGTAAAGGTTACAAGAGCTAGCTCTAGGTAAAAATGTGAAGGAAGCATTTATTTTTCAAATATTTATGTGCAATGAACATCACTGTAAACACACATAACCTAAGTTGATAAGTACCAAAGCATGAAACAATTACTAGATTGTTTTGATAAAATTCTGTCAAAAGTTATAACAATATATATCTGTGCTGAAGTGGTATTTTAATGATTTACATACTTTTTTTTAAAGGCCTAATATAGGGGCCCTAATGTATAGAACTCTCTAAAATTTACAAAGCACTTTCATGTTGCAGTATATCATGTTACCTCATTTTGGAAATCAGACAAAAATAGGTAATATTATCTGTGTTTATCAGGTAGAAAGTAGGCTCTGGGAAGCCCTGTAGTGTTCCCATTGCCAGAAACAGAGGAGTGGAGACTGAAACCCAGGTGTTATGGCACCAAGTCCGGAGCACTTAGCTGTCTCTCAGGAGAAAATTCATAATATATTCTTACTGCTTCTACTTCTACTTGGGTTAGAGGAGAAAGAAGGTTGACATGAACAAACATCTTTAGGAACATGACTAATCTTCTCTTTGCCAATCTCTAGTATTTAAATTGTGTTCATTAACTGGTGCTTCCTCTCAATGACTGTATATTATTAATAGTCAATATTCTGGCCAAGGTAATGCTCCATTAGTATTGCATCCTGTTTGTTCAGTGATGAACAGCTGAGATCCAGAAATTAAACTCTGTAAATATTCTTCTCAACATTATTAAATCCTTTGATGTTGAAAAAATGAATATGCATTAAAGTATACTAAATATTGTATAATAACTTCACGATGTCAATTAATACAAAGTTCATCATTCTGGTCCATTATTTGGCAAGTGGCCTTATTCTTCCAGTGTCTTTCTCCAGGAGGACTTCTGTTCTCCTCAGTAGATTTAGTCTATTTATTTATCACACTTTCACTGCTGCTTGAATCCATTTTCCAGCCTATTTTATGTGCAAAGAAAACCATTCATAATAGTTTAAGTGACTGTTTTCCTCACCTCATTAGTGACTATTTCTCAAAGTATTTTAAACAATGTTTTGGAATCAGTCCATCACTTGCTTTTGCATATAGACTATATTTTTTTCTAACTTCCCCCAAATGACTTGCCTTTGTTTTTAATTAAGGGTTCCTCTTACAGTTTCTTCCTGAGTATCCCCTTTGGAGCTAGACAGATTCTTGTTTTGCACAGCAGTCTGTCCAGCCAATAATAAAAACATAGGCATGCATTCCAATAAAGTTTAGGTGGATTTAATCAGAATGCAGTATAACAGTTCAAATATGTCCATATTTCAAAGACCATAGAAGAAGTTAACATTATAAGCTCAGTTTCGGCAATATGAACAAACCAAATTGTCAAACTGTACCAACAGAAGATAAATGCACTTCCAAAACCATTTCCCTGATCCACTACAGTTTAATCATACTGAAGAATGTGACTCATAGGGTTGTCAAAGGGTATTTTGCCACTTTACCTTATGCAGAATAATCAGACTAAGCGGACCTAAAATGTCATTTCACAAACACAAGTTGAGGAAACGGAAAGAGAGAAACTGGGTTGAAAAAAGAATGCCTTTTGGACCATGGCAGAGTGGCAGTGCATGTATCCAGTTTAGCCTCAGAAACCTGGGTAAGAGTCAAAGATTAAGACTGAGGTTTTGGGGAACTTGATCTTCCTGAAGCATTGGCACCTGGGAATTAAGGCCCTCCATTATCTACATGTATCATTGGTGATTCATTGCCCTGCTTCACCAAGTGTATTAGCTTTGTATATTAGTGTATTGCTGCAGTAACAAATTACCACAGATGTAGTAACTTGAAACAACACAGACTTATTAGTTAACAGTTCTGTAGGTCAGAAGTCCAGAAAGAATCTTACCAGACAAAAATCAATGTGTCAGCAGGGCTCTGTCTTTTTCTGGAGGCCAGCTCAGCAGGTCCAATCTCACTGACTCTTCTGTCATCACATCTCTTTCCCTGGCCACAGCCAGGACAGGGACTCTGTTTTTATGGATTTGCATGATTAAATTGGGCCCACCTGGATAATGAGGTATAATTTCCCCATAACCTGAATCATGTTTATAGAGTATATATTTACAGATCTATATATTTGTATATCTATATGTTTATAGATCCATAACCTGAATCATATTTATAGAGTACCTTTGCCATGTAAGGAACATAGTAACAGGTTCTGGGATTAGGGTGTGAATTTCTTTGTGAACCATTATCCTGCCTACCACACCAAGTAAAGAGTAGAATGATAGAGACTTGGGGTACAGGCTGTTTCTGGCCTTCATCTTTCAACATTTCCTCATGTCTTAACCTACTGACTGGATCTGGACCTACCACCAATGCACCCCACCATATTTTAACCCTACACTCTTATTGTTTACTGTCAGCTCACCTGGCTTTAAAAACCACATCATCCATATTTTTTTCCATATTCTCAACAATAATATCTAGAAGTCTGGAAAATTTATATGAAATAAGT
Source organism: Chlorocebus sabaeus (assembly GCF_047675955.1). Taxonomy (NCBI): domain Eukaryota; kingdom Metazoa; phylum Chordata; class Mammalia; order Primates; family Cercopithecidae; genus Chlorocebus; species Chlorocebus sabaeus. The sequence continues at coordinate 96,583,711 of NC_132916.1, read as the reverse complement.
TACTTTTTATACTTTTTATGTTAGCTGAAAAAAATAAGCATTTATTCTTAGGAAAAATCTTGCATTTACACATCAACCATCTTCTGGAGCCAAGGGTGGGGGCAAACATTTTTTTCCAAAATTAAACATACTCTTTACAATACTATCACAAAGCAGGTCAACACATATTTAACAATGGCGGCCAATTTGGGTTCTATTAGATAAATACAATTTGAATCAATGGGTTTCTTCAGAGAAGGACATCCAGCGAATTTCTACCTTCCTTGTAGTTTTTAAATGACCTAGGTGACCTCAAGAGGCCAGAAGATTATCCTATCATGTTCTTAGGTCCAAACAAATAACTGATTCTCTTTTTATTAAAAAAAAATACAGTATCATGTCAGTGGCTCAAGCCTGTAATCCCAGCACTTTGGGAGGCCGAGGCAGATAGATCATGTGGCCAGGAGTTCAAGACCAGCCTGGTCAGTATGGTGAAACCTCATCCCTACTAAAAATACGAAAATCAGCTGCGCATGGTGGCACGCACTTGTAATCCCAGCTACTCAGGAGGCTGAGGCAGGAGAATCGTTTGAACCTGGGAGGCAGAGGTTGCAGTGAGCTGAGATTGTGCACTGCACTCCAGTCCGGGCAACAGAGTGAGACTCCGTCTCAAACAAAACAAAACAAAAAAAGTGTCTTATATTAAAAGAATAGTATTAATACAAGTTTTGAAGTGAAAGTATATATTTTCTACCAAAATGTTATTAATGAATGGAGTTACGTTGTTTTTGCATTACTTAAAGTAGATGCAAAATCAAATTTACCTTGAAACTAATTAAATGTAAGCTTCACACCCCCTAATTTTTATTAGTAGTACTTGACTATATTTTTCTAAAAATGATCACAAAAATTGCACAGGTTTCAGGCCCCATAAAACTTGGGTCCACTTACCACTGGCAGAAGGAGTTTTCTGTCTGAATTATGTGTTTAACAATCATAATATTTTCTTTAAAAATGTACATTTGGTCATATTATTTTACTGTTTTTTATCTCTCAGGTGTGATAAACTTATTTGTTCACAGTTCTTCATTTCTCTCTGGCTTTCCTACGTTTTCTTGTGGTGCAATCAATTTCCTCGCCCCACTGATTTTGGAGTTGCTTTGCCAGAGGAATATGAGTGAATGAGAAGTATGCAATGGCCATATGGGGAGTAGCTCTTGCCCCCTCATCTTCTGCCCTTCTCTCTGAGTATTATATGCTCCAAATAGTGGCTGCTGCTTTAACCTGGGTCCTAGAATAAGAAGACATAGAGCCTAACCACAGTTGGCGCAAGTCCAATCAACCTACTGCCCTCCTATAAAGTGAGCGAGAAATAAATGTTTGTGTTTGCACTGAGATTTGGTTGTTATTTGTTACTGTAGCAAAGCCAGGGTGATTGCCATTCTGCTTACTTTTTCATTTCACCATAAGATGTCTATTTCTCTGTCTGTCTGTTTATTATTTATATATCCACACTAGTATTTTCCTGGGTTTGCAGTATGCATATTATGCTCTTTGATTGCCTCTAACTAGCCTACTTATTGATGGTTGCCAAGGACTGAGTCATTAAGCACATACCTTTTCTTCCCTGGAGACAGTCCATTGTAAGCACTCTTTTTTTTTTTTTTAAAGTAAAGTAAATTGGCAGGTATACATGAAGAAGGAAGCTTACATCACTGGGGACTTCCGATCTCAAGCCTGTACCACATGCTCACCATTTTCTGAAAATGCAGAATCCATCTCTGTCTTTTCCTTGAAGTTTTTAAATAAAATAAGTGAGAGGATTTTTTTCTGCCTAATTATTTTTAATTATGCCCCTATAGAATTAGTGCAAATTTCCCCCACTTGTTTATCTGAAAACACATTATGTGAAGTGAGGCTATGTCTCCTGATGAGCACTATTTACATTTTAAAGTATCTAAACATGAGTCTCTTCTGCCGATCCTCTCCAATGTGGCCAAATTAATGTCATTTCAATTTTTGCATTTCTACTAAATTTCCCCAATCAGTGATAACAGATGTTATTTTTGCATGTGAGTTTATTAAATGTATTATTTCCTTAAACACACAAAATTATGCAAAAAACTATCCCTTCCCTGAAAGGTGCTGTGATTCTAAACTGTCAACTTTCGGCCAGGCACTGTGGCTCATGCCTGTAATCCCAGCACCTTGGGAGGCCAAGGTGGGCAGCTCACCTGAGGTCGGGAGTTCAAGACCAGCTTGGCCAACACGGTGAAACCCCTGTCTCTACTAAAAATGCAAAAATTTAGCCGGGTGTTGCGGCGCACACCTGTAGTCCCAACTACTGGGGAGGATGAGGGAAGAGAATCGCTTGAACCCAGGAGGTGGAGGTTGCAGTGAGCCAAGATTTCTCCATTGCACTCCAGCCTGGCAACAAGAGCAAAACTTTGTCTCAAAAATAAAAACAAAAAACAAAAACAGACAAAACAAAAAAAAGAAACTATGAACTTTTTTGACTATATTAGATGTATTACCCTTGAGATATCCTAACACATTTGTAGAAAACCCTATCCTTGGTAAGACAAGCTATCCTTGAAAAACAGCAATATATTCTCTTATCTTACAATGACTTTGATGGGTTTGACTGAATGTGCATCCCTTTGTCCTGTTTCAAACATTCCTAAATCTGAATTGTAAAAAAAGCTTTATTTAAAAAAAATGTTTTTTAGAAGTAACCAGTTGCCGTTATGTAAAACCTTAAATGCTATTTAAAACAACTTAAATTAAAGCAAATGAAAAGAGCAAAACAACAAGTTAATATTCAATAAATTAGGGTGAAAAACAATCCGGGATGTGGAGAATGCCAGAATATTTTTGGGCCTCTTTTTGGTGTGAGTTCAAATTTATCCTTGCAGTAAAATAAAAATGTCCAAAACAAGGGAAGAAGGATTTCAAAGCATATCATACTACAAATTATAGTAGGTACTCAGCAAATGTTGATAGAATGCACCGGACCAACCTAAAGAAATGTGCCTTTTTTTCAGGAGATAAGAAAATGGAAGAAGATACTTTGGAACATTGTATGGATATCGAAATTTAGGTGAGGCTGATATTTATTTGGATTTAACTGTGAAGAGAACTCATTTAATTGCCTGACTATATTATTTCTTGTATTAGACTGGATGCTCCTTTAGCAAATAAGACTTTTACTTCTTTTAGGTCGAGACCGGTGGAGTGCACAAGGTCACCTGTGAGCACTATTGCTGAGGCTGACTTTGTTTTGGTGGGAACAGTGCCATATAACCAACCAGGTACAGGGTAGACCATGTCAGCACTGGATACAGGTATCAGGGAGCCTTGGGGTGAATCTTAGCTCTGGCACGCACCAGGAGGCTTTGGCCGAGTACTTCTTTCTAAATTTTCATTTCTTCACCTATAAACAGAGGATAATGATGTCTCCATCACAAGATTGCTGGAGAATTTAACAAAATTCTGGAAGTAAATTGTAGTGAACTGAATGATGGTCCATAAAAAGACAGGCTCAGGTTCTACTCCCTCGAGCCTATGAACATGACCTTATTCAAAAAAAGGACATTTGCAGATTTAAATTAAAAATCACAAGATGAGGAGATCATCCTGGATTGTCCAGGTGTGCCCTAAATCCAATGACAAGTATCCCTATAAGAGTGAGGCAGCAATACATTAGACAGACAGAAGAGGAGACGGTCTTGTGACCATGGAGGCAGAGACTGGAGGGAAGTGGTCACAAGTTAAGAAATGTTTACAGTCACCAGATGCTGCAAGAGGCAGGAAATGGAAGCTCCCCTAGAGCCTTTAAAGGGAGTGCAGCTCTGTTGGCAACTTGACTTTTGACTTCTGGACCCCAGAACTTCAAGAGAATAAATTTATCCTGTTTTAAGTCACCCAGTTTGTGAAAATTTGTTATAGCTTCCATAGGAAAGTAATACGTAAAGTTTGTGGTAAATAGTAAGTGTTTAATAAATATAATTTTTCTCCTTTTATTTTTAACCTGTTATCACTGTCACATGCATTTTAAAAAGATATACACAGTTAAAGCTTCACATTTAGGGACTTTGAAGTTATTCACTCACTGAATGTCTACATTTCTATGGTCTTTAATTGTTAAGGGAATACAATACAGAGTGGCTCTTGGAATCTAAATGTGTCAGCACAAAACTAGTCCAGTGTGTATCAGTGGGAGAGATAATCACATTGTGGGCTGGAAAGTTATTTTAGAGGACAGTCTCAAGCAACGCAATATTTCTAGCATCTGTAGCCCCTGTCTACTCAATGCCCCCCCAATTACTGTGACAACCCAAATCTCCCCACTTTCCTATTGACACCCAGCTGTTTGAGCCTCATTAAGTCCAGCCTAACCTCAGGCCCTTCAGGCTCGTTCTATATCTCCTTGGAAGAAAGACCCTCAGCCTCACTCTCTGCTCCCATGAACTTTGTCTAAAACTGGCCACTTGATTGCTTCCTACTTTGTACATCCTGGAGTAGACTACCCCACCCCATCCTGGCCTCTGGGAACCCACCCTACAGTACTGGCTACTTAACACCCCAGCAAAGAGGAAGCAGGATTTGGAGAGGAATGTAAATGTTAACAAAAGAGTTCAGCATGATCATAAAATATAATTGATATATTTGTATATTTAAAGCTACCCAGATGGTGTATTTTATGCCATCTAAAAATGTAAGGTATATTGTAAATTTTCAAAGAATAGATATATTCAAATATTATATGTTCAATTACTATTTTTAAAGTTATGCATTTCCAAACTAAAAAAAAGTGTCAAAAGTATTTAAATATATGTAATATTTGACCCAGTGGTGCAATTTCTAGGACCCTACCACAAGGAAAAAAAATGTTATATACGACCAAAGAACTATACATGAAGTTATACCCTAGAATATTGTTTATCATAATACAAATTTAAATCAACCTAAATGAGGAATGATCATGTGAATTATAGCACATCTAGATGATGGACTTACATGTAACAATTAAAATGATGTCTACAAAATATTTTTAATGATGTGGAAAATACATTTGAGAGAAAAAAAGTGGTTTATAAATTTTATTCTATTTAAAAATTGTTTGTTACATCCAAATAAGAAAAGAAGAAAAATTATCTGTTTGCAGATGACATAATCTTATATGTAGAAAACCCTAAAGATTCTATTTAAAAAAAAAACCTATTAGAACTAATGAACAAATTCAGCAAAGTTTCAGGATACAAAATCAACATGCAAAAATCAAATGCGTTTTTATATACTAACAACAAACAATCTGAAAAGGAAATTAAACCAATTCCATTTACAGCAGCAAAAGAAATAATAACATACTTAGGAATAATTCTAACCAATGAGATACACTTTTACATTGAAAACTACATAACATTGCTGAAAGGAATTAAAGAAGATTCAAATAAATAAAAAGACATCTCAGGTTCATGAATTGGAAGACTTAATATGGTTTTTTAAAAAAATTATTTTTTATTTCAATAGGTATTTGGGAAACAGGTGGTGTTTGGTTACATGAATAAATTATTTAGTGGTGATTTCTGAGATTTTGGTGCACCCATCACCCAAGCAGCGTACAGTGTACCAAATGTGTAGGGAAGACTTAATATTGTTAAGACGCTTATACTACCAAAAGTCATCTACAGATTCAAGGCAATCCCTATCAAAATCCCAATGACTTTTTTGCAGAAATAGAAAACTCCATCCTAAAATTCCTATAAAATCTCATGAGATATTGAATAACTAAAACAATCTTAAAAAATAACAAAGGTGGGGCCGGGCACGGTGGCTCACGCCTGTAATCCCAGCACTTTGAGAGGCTGAGGTGGGTGGATCACGAGGTCAGGAGATGGAGACCATCCTGGCTAATTTGGTGAAATCCGGCCTCTACTAAAAATACAAAAAATTAGCCACGTGTGGAGGCACGTACCTGTAGTCCCAGCTACTTGGGAGACTGAGGCAGGAGGATCACTTGAACCTGGGAGGATGAGGTTGCACTGAGTCGAGACTGCGCCACTGCACTCCAGCCTGGGTGACAGAGTAAGACTCCATCTCAAAAAAAACAAAAAACAAAAAATATAGGTGGTGGTCTTACACTTTTTGTTTTCAAAACATATAAAAGGCTACAGTAATCAAAACAGTGTGATGCTGGCATAAAAACAGGCATGTAGATTGATATAATAGAAGAGAGAGGCCAGAAATAAACCCTCACATATATGGTAAAATGGTCTTTGACAGGGGTTCCAAGACCACTCAATGGGAGAAGGTCAATCTCTTCAACAAATGGTTCAAGGGAAACTATACATCCACATGCAAAAGAAAGAAATTATACATTTACCTTATACTATATATGAAAATTAAGCTAAAATGTATTAAAGACCAAGGCACAATAACCAAAACTATAAAACCCCTAGAAGAAAACATAGGGGAAAGTTTTCATGACTTTGGACTTGGCAATGATTTCTTATATGTGACACCAAAAGCATAGACAACAAAACCACAAGTAGACAAATAGGACTACATAAAACTTTAAAACCTTTGTGCATTCAAGGACTCAATTAACAGAATTAATAAGTGAATGGGAAAAAGTATTTGCAGATCAGATATCTGATAAGTGCTTAACATCCAGAATATATAAAGAGTTCCTATAATTCAACAACAAAAAAACCTGATCAAAAATGGGCAAAGAACTTGAATAGGCATTTCTCTAAAGATGATAAATGAGTAGCCAACAAGCATATGAAATGATGCTCAACACTGCTAATCATTAGAACAATGCAAAACAAAATCACAATGAAATATCACCTCACATCCATTATGATGGCTACTATAAACAAACAGAAAATAGCAAGTGTTGACAAGAATGTTGAGAAATTGTAATCCTGTGCACTGCTGGTGGGAATGGTGCAACTACTATGAAAAAAAGTATAGTGGTTTCCTCAAAAAATTAAAAATAGAACTATAATATGATTCAGAAATCCTACTTTGTCTATATATCTAAAATAATTGAAAGGGGATTCTCAAAGAGATTTGCACACCCATGTCATAGCAGCATTATTCACAATAGCCAAGAAGTGGAAGCAACTCAAATGTCCATGGTTGGGTGAATGGATAAACAAAATGCTGTGCAATAGTCACTTCTTATTCATGATTTCACTCTTTGTGGTTTCAGTTACCAGTATTCAACTGTGGTCCAAAAAATTACATATAATAAGATATTGAGAGAGAGAGAGAGAAAGATACCACATTTACACACTTTTATTACAGTATATTTTTATAAGTGTTCCATCTTATTATTAGTTATTGTTGTTAATCTGTTATGGAGCCTTAATTTATAAATTAAACTTTATCATAGGTATGTATGTATAGGAAAAAACATAGTAGATCTGTAGTTTCAGGGATATGCCAGGGGTCTTGAGGCATAACTCCTGTGGATAAGGGAAGACTATTGTGGAATATAAAAATGGATTATTCATCTTCAAAAAGAAAGGAAATCTCGGTCAGGTATGGTGGCTCATGCCTGTAATCCCAGCACTTTCGGAGACGGAGGCAGGCAGATTGCTTGAGGTCAGGAGTTCAAAACCAGCCTGGCCAACATGGCAATACCCCGTCTCTACTGAAAATACAAAAATTAGCTGGGCGTGGTGATGTGCACCTGTAATTCCAACTACTTGGGGAGCAGAGGCATGAGAATTGCTTGAACCTGGGAGGTGGAGGTTGCAGTGGGCTGAGATTGCACCACTGCACTCCAGCCTGGATAACAGAGGGAGACTCTGTCTCAAAAAAAGGGAAATCTTGTCATATGCTACAATGTGAATAAACTGAGAACATTACGCTAAGTGAAATAAGCCAATCACAAAGGCAAATACTGTATGATTCCAATTATGTGAGGTATCCAAAGTAGTCAAATTCACAGAAACAGAAAGTAGAATGGTTGTTACCAGGAGTGTGAGGGGAGGAAAACATGGAGAGTTGTTCAATGGGTTTCAGTATTTCAAGATGGAAAAGTTCTGGAGATCTGTTGTACAACTATGAGAGTACACTCAACACAACTGAACTGTACACTTAAAAATTATTATGATGAGAATAATTATTTTAGAAAGCCTTTAGAATGTTTTATAGAAATACATATAACAAAATTATATTAAATATGGAAATAAAGGACCATGGAAAATAGGATGAAAGAAGTCTGAATAGAAAAACATAAAGTTAAGCTGGAAGTATTTTGTCCACAACATGAATGCTATGAGGCTTTGTGTTTTTGACTCTAGGCTTTTTAGCAGCCATTGCCAACTGGAGGCTGGTCATGATCTTGTAATCTACAAAAACGAATTTATAGTATGAACTTAATTAGATCATAAATACACATAAATATATATTAAACATGCCAAAATGGTAACAAAGGTTATTACTAGATGGTGGTGGTAATATTTTCTTCTTTGTGCTTGAATATATTCTCTAAAATTTTCTCAATTGCTTGTTGTGAATGAGAAAAGAAAGTAGTTTCTTGAGATGGAATCTACACTTGCTGAAGATACTGTGAACATTGTTGAAATGACAACAAAGAATTTAGAATATTACATGAATTTAGTTGATAAAGCAGTGGCAGGGTTTGAGGGGATTGACTCTAATTTTGAAAGAAGTTATACTGTGGATAAAATAGCAAACAGAATCACACGCTACAGAAAAACTTTTCGTGAAAGGAAGAATCAATCAATATGGTAAATCATTGTCTTATTTTGATAAATTCCCATAACCATCCTAACCTTCAGCAACCACCACCCTGATTAGTCAGCAGTCATCAACACTGAGGCCAGACCCTTCACCAGCAAAAAGATTAAGTCTCGCTGAAGGCTCAGATGATTGTTAGCATTTTTTAAGTAATAATGTATTTTTCAATTAAAGCATGTAAATTGTTGTTTTTAGACAAAATGTTATTGCACACTTAATAGATTACAGTATAGTATAAACATAGCTTTTATATGTACTGGGAAACAAAATTTGTGTGACTGGCTTTATTGCAATATTCACTTTATTGTGGTAGTCTGGAATTAAACCTGCAATATCTCTGAGGTATGCCTGTACCATAAAATTTACCTGTTTAAGTGTATAATTCCATTGTTTTTATATATTTACACATACACACACACATATATATATATAATCACAATCTAATTTTCATTATCCAAAAGAGAAACCTCATAGTTATTAAGAGTCATTCCCCACATTCCCCGTTCTCCTGCATCTCAGCCTTAGATAATCACTAATCTACTTTTCGTCTCTACACATTTGCATCGGATAGACTTTTCATATAAATAGAATCATAATATATAGTCTTTTGTAACTGGTTTCTTTCACTAAGTGTACTTTTTTTTTGAGGTTCATTCACGTGATAATATGTATCAAGTCTTCATTCCTTATCATGGAATGATATTCCATTGTGGGGATGCTATGGTTTAATGTTCCCACCAAAACTCCTGTTGAAACTTCATTCCCATAGTAACAGTATTAAGAAGTGGGAACTTTAAAGAAGGGATCAGGTCATGAGAGTTCCACCCTCATGAGGGGATTAATGCTACTATGGAGGGAGTGCGTTAGTTATCTCAGCAGTGGATTACTGATTAAAAGGATGAATTTGGCTTTCGTCTGTCTGTCTTGCACGTTTACTTTTGCCTTCTGCTATAGGATTGCCCTCACCAGTTGCTGGACCGTAGTCTTGGATTTCTTAGCTTCCAGAACCATGAGCCAGATAAACTTCTCTTCTTTATAAATTACCCAGTCTGCGGTACTCTGTTATAGCAGTGGAAAATAGACTAAGACAATGGATATACCACATTTCATATTTCCATTCATCAGGAAGCAGACATTTGGGCTGTTTCCACTTTTTGGCTAGATTTTTAAACTGTTAATAATTTTTTCTATGTGAAGCCTATTTCTTAAAGGTTCTTCTTTTTGAAAGTCTTACAGTGATTAATTTATCCCATTTATATTAATCTATGACATTAAATGACTATTATTTAAAGTTCCCAGGTAGCATGAGATAATCAATTATCAATCATTATCCTTTTAGACAATCAATTATTGTACTAAACTGATGTCATCTCAGTCAAAAACAGAAACTTGGCATTTTAGTGAGCTCATACAGCTTCAAGTTAAATGTCCCATTTCTGCAAGGTTTTCTGATACAATGAATGTAACACACAGTTTCCCATCATTACCTCTGAGGCCATTGAAGGGCCTGGAGATAGGACCTGAGGTTTCAAGTCCCTGTTTCAAATTACAGAAGAGTGTAACAGGCACTTAGCTTTATTGTTTTCAATTACATAAAGTAACAAGGACTAATTTCCAAAGCATTGGCATAAAATGTCCCCAGGGGATTTGGTTTAGTGAACAGCTAAAAGTGATCTACAATGAACATATTTGCTATTGTACATAAATGATGCTTTTAAAGAGCTTTAGAGTTTTTTTCTTAGGGAGGGAAATCTGGTTTAGCCTGTTCCCATGTTGTAATACACAGAAGGAGAACCTTGCATTGCATTCTGTCTCAGTGGTTCCCAGTGGTCTACCGAAGAACAAGCATAAATCCTCTTTCTCCCTGATGTCTTTTTACCCAGCTTGCACTCATCTCAGGTAGAAGAGAGCCGATCCTGATGGCCTGGTTTCAGCATTTGGAAGGGATTACTTTTTCCAGGGTGGAACTGTGTAAGGCATGTACACATCCAGTAATTACAGGTAGGGTCCGTTTTCTCTGACTCCATCTTAGTTCTTTTTTTTCATCTCCAACAGTGTCCAGGTTCATTGCTTTGACCTGTGAAACAGAAGCAAAGCAAAGGAAATGCAACACTTCGATTAATTTTGAAAAAAAGAAATGATGTTGATGAGAAAAAGGTAGGAAAAATGCCATGAGATGAAGGCTATCCAGAGAGTCACACTCTTTTGCATGCTCCTTTACAAATCTAACTTGGTCTGCCCATGCCTACAGGCTAGGTCTACTGGACCAAGGTTTGCATTTGCTAAGAAGATCTGTAGCAGAAGGTCCAGGTGGGCTAACTCGTCTAATAAACAGTCCCAGATGTCAGTGGCTTGATTTGATAAAAATATATTGCTTCCTCACATCACAGTCAATGTGGTTGGCAGTCATGCAGGAAGAGCTCAGGTTTTTTCTATCTTTTGACACCACCATTGTCAACACATTTCCTAGTTGTCACAGAATGAGTGGCCAGGCATGCAAGTATATCATGTCTGGATATGATAATGGAAGATGGGTGGCATGTATATCACTGCCACCCATCTTCCATTAGTCAGAACTCACATAGCCTGAGCCTAATGGCAAAGGAGCCCAGGAGGAAAGTAAATGGTCTTGGTAAACACTGGGCAGTGTCTCTGCTACATCAGGTCTCAGCTAGGGGATGAGAAATATTTCTATTCCTCTCTGAAGGCCTGATTCTGGTGTCTCTGGAAGGGACTCATTGTCACATTTAATAGTAAATTCTGAGATTTGCCTTTCTCAGAATTTAGTGAATAGTAGGGGTTCACTTGAGGTTGAATTGCTGAATATTCCTGATTATCCACTTCAAAGCATCATCTCAAATAGCATCTAATAGTACCTGAATCAACAGTTGGAGATTCTGAAAAAGTGAAATTCAAAAGCTTTGCTGGATCCTCTCTAAGTAAATTTTATTTAGTGTTGTAAAGGTCAATAAGAGTGCAGTAGTGTACTAGAGCTCTGGCTCTTTCCTGATGTACACTGTTGAAATGTTTTTATCACTGAAAAAGATTTCACCTTCAGCAAAAAAAAAAAATGTTACTGGGATTTTCATTTAACCTATGTGTGCACAGGACACACTTGACTTTCAGGAGTGAAGCCCAGTGGTTAAGAGCACGGGTTCTTTGAAGACTGTCTTAGTGTGACCTTGAGCAATTTCCTTTTTTGTTTGTTTGTTTGAGATAGTGTCTTGCTGTGTTGTCCGGCTGGAGTACAGTGGTATGATCTCAGCTCACTGCAACCTCCTCCTCCCGGGTTCAAAGGATTGTCATGCTTCCATTCTGGAGTAGCTGGGATTTACAGGTACACACCACCATGTCTGGCCAAGTTTTGTATTTTTTGTGGAGATGGTGTTTTATCATTTTGCCGAGGCTGATCTTGAACTCCTGACCTTGAGTGATCCTCCCACCTTGGCATCCCAAAGTGCTGGGTTTACAGGCGTGAACCAGCACACCTGGCTGAGCCTTTTACTTAATCCTCTGTGCCTCAGTTACCCTATCTGTCAAACTGAATGGTGAGGCATAAGGATGATAATAATAGTACTTACCTGGAATAAAGTGGATTGCCTTGCTTATCCTACATTCCACCTCCCTCCAGGGGTCCTTCCTCTCCTGCGGAGGTTGAAAAGCTAAAATCTGCATTTCTCAAACCCCTCTGCATGTAGGGATTTGGATGTTAGGTTAGTCTCATCATTTAGATTGGCTTGTTTGAAATTTGGAAGGCAGATGTGAGGAGGCCATTCTCTCATCTCACTTGGCTGTTTTTCTGCTAGAAAGCTAGATCTTGGAGGTGTGAGGCTACATCTGCAGCAGGGGTCCAGCGTCCTTTTCCCAGCTTCTTTGGTGCCAAAGGCAGGGGTAGTGGTGGGATCTGCAGCAGCTTCTCAAATCTGGATTCCTGCTCTGGGATGCATTTTTGAATTTACTAGCTCTCAGTAACCTTGAAAGTAGTAGCTTTCCTAGTGGGAGAGTTCCGTATTTCTCTGAGAATTACTTTTGGAGGCCCAGCCTAGAAACTATTCCTTCAACCTTTCCAACAACTTTGTAAACATCTAATTCCTTGTACTGAATCCCAGCTTGCATAAAGTGGTTTCATTTTTTCTGTAATGAATCCCGACAAAATCAGTATCTCATAGTGTTATTGCAGAATGAAATAATATATGTAAAACACTAAAACCTGGCATGTAGTAAGTATTAAACACATGTGAGTTTTACTATTATGTACACATATGACCAAGAATGTGAAAGGAACTGTTACAGGATTGTCCAAAGAGTTCCATTTTAAAAGATGAATCTAGCTCTAGCAATATGGCTACCCAGCAGCAAATAAAGTGGAGATTTAGTTATACATAGTTAATTTGCCCACATTCCCTTTCACATGCTAATCAACGAAAAGCTGTTCGGCCCTCTGCTGACCCCATTACTTTGATAATTGCCATTTCACCTGGTCCTAAAAGGGCGCAACCTCAAATTACTCTTCAGCTCTTGGACTCTATGAGGACATTGTGGATAAAGATGAAAATGCACCAAGAACAGAAATATCTTATTAAAACCCTCTTTTTAAAAATCAATTTATTTAATTTCAGAAGCCAGCTAAAGATGAATAACTGTCTATTCTTAAAAAAGTGCTAATATAAAAGAAGAAAATTTTAAACAAAATTGTATTTGGTCACTGTGAAACTTCCTTTATTCAAGATTTTAAAAGCCTAATTTAACATTCATTATTTCATCCTGAAATCCATTCAGTCTGCCTTTCTTATAAATTACCTTTTCAATGCATGCTTTGTATCAAAGCCACAGAATTGTTTCCTTTTGTGGTTCCTTCTATTGAGCTGATATTTTGAATTCAAAGTGACCATTACTTGCCAGGCATGAGGAATTTTCAACAACTCAATATCATTAATGGAATTTGGGTGGCTGTTTTTGGGGATGGCAGATGTTTGTTATCAATGATGATGATATTTTTGACAAAAGAGAGACTGTGTAACTAGCTTTTTCTGGAAATAATTCAGTTTCATATTTACATCCTTGTATGACTTAATAAGCATCTTCTATCATCAAAGAAGGACTGCTGGATACCACAAAGAAGAAAGGTGAGAATACACTTTAGAACCAGGTAGACTCTGATGAGATTCTAGCTACAACTTTTAATAGCAATTTTTGGAAAAAATTATTCCCAAATCTCATTTGTCAAATAAGAGTAATCATAGTTTCTCCTTGGATTTCTTTATAATCACAAAGGTAAACATGTATATAAAATACTTAAGAGAGTGCTTGGCCCATAGGAAATCTATGGAGCTACTCCTGATTACAAGCAAGTTGCTTTAGTTTTCTCACTAAAACTTCTTTGCAGAATATTAAGATAAGTTTGTTTCAAGGCCCAGTAAATGCTTCTAAGTATTATCCTGACTGTTATTACTATTCTTTACAATTAGTCAACTCTCTTTGAACCAGAATATTTCACTAACAGAGTACTCCTAAAATACGATAGATGACAATGGGTTACTGTAGTTTTCATAAGTCACTCAATAGTTTAAAAAATGATAGGTTAAAAATAATAAAACAAAGCTTGAATTAAAAAGGCTACAGACCTAAATGCCATGGAATCAGTTCATGAATTTCTATTGTTGCATGAAAAAAAAAATTTTTTTTCCAGTTGAGCACCTGTTTATTTCAATCACCAGAGCACGGGAGACTATATCTGAAAACTTTGCTTCTGAACTCAGCATCTAAACTTACTCCACAGATGGTTTTTATGCTATTTCTGGACAGGAAATACAAACTGTTCATAGAAGTATTAAATATTCTTATAGTTGTTATTGAGAATGTTTTATGTTTGCAAATGTTACTTCAATTATAACCGTGTAGGGCTTAAAAAAGCCAAAAGCAGAGGGCCATTCGTGGGGATTATGCCACCGACATTTTCTACAATGATCACTTGTAGATCCCCATGAGTGTGTTTTCATCTGCATGTGCAAAGATGCTGAGAGTTGTTGAGAGTTCCGAGTATTCTGTTAATTTTGAGTTACCAAAGCCAGGACCTCTCCCCTGGTCCAAGGAACTCACTGGGTCTTGGAAGTTGAGGAGTGAGTTTCCTTCCAAGTACCCAATGCCTCTTGTCCTTCTAAGGCATGATCCACACAAACCCGGGGAATAAGGACCCTGATCTCCCATAGCCATCACTGGCCATCTGACTTACCTTTTGCTTTACCTTGGCTTGTTGTTCTGCAACCAGACTCCTCAGAGCTCTGTCAGATAAATAGCAATCAAATGTGCTTGTCAAAGTTCTACCTGCTGGTGTCAGTACTGAGGTTTATGACAGTGGTACATCTGACTGCTACTCTGAAAATGACCTAGAAATACCACATTTGGGGCTCTATCCTTCAAAACCAGAGTATTTGACACCAGATATTACAACATAAAAATTAGGTGTAGATAACGAGTAAAATCCTCCTATTGTGAAAAAAAAAAAATTGCATTTTATCCTTTTTTGACATCCCCTAATTTGCAAAAATTTTTAGAGACAGGGTGTTGTTCTGTCACCCAGTCTGGAGTGCAGTGGCACGTACCATCATAGCTCACCGCAGCCTCAAACTCCTGGGCTCAGGTGATCCTCCCACCTTAGCCTCCCAAGTAGCTAGGACTATAGGCATGTGTCACCATGCCCAGCTAATTATTTTGTTTTTTTTGTAGTGATAGAGTCTCACTATGTTGCACAGACTAATCTGGAACACCTGGACTCAAGTAATCTTCCTGCCTTGGTCTCCCACAATGCTCGGATACAGTCTGCGAGCCACTGTGCCTGAGCCATCCCCCAATTTTAAAAATACTTTATGGGGGTACAATTTACATACCATAAAATATACTCATTTTAAATGTGTAATTCAATTACTTTTTGTAAATTTACCCACATTTGCAACTATCACCATACAGTTTTAGAACATTTTGGATTGTTCATTGCTAGTATATTGAAATACAATTGATTTTTGTATATTGATCTTGTATACTGCAATTTTGCCAAACTTTTCAAAAGTAGTTCTAATCGTTTTTTTTCTATGTGTGTGTTCCTTAGGATTTTCTATATACAAATTCCTGTTGTCTGTGAATAAAGACAGTTTTGCTTCTCCCCTAATTTTTAACAGATTTCAAATCCAGTCACTTCCTGAGAAGGAGATATTGGGAGGAGATGCTGGTCTTGGCCATACAGCCCTTGCAGAGTGTCTGGCTGGCAAGTCTGGCAAGAATCAAGAACTTATTCCTTGTTTTCAGGAACAGGACCCCTCTTCGGAGTTCTTTGTTTTCTTATAACTGTGGTTGTAATTACACATATGTTTTTATATATTTATAACTGTGATTATTTAGCACAGTTAATGACAGTGTTTTCCTTCTTAGGCTAAAAAAGAAAAGAAATGCAAGACTGGTAATTCAAATGCTTTTGGGTGGCATTTATGGACACAACTATATATATGTCCTGGAATTTCTACTAGGTGTTTATTGCCATTGCTTCTTACTCAGCTGAGCAATGAAAGAATTACTCACCCCTCACAAAAAAAAATTGTCTCCTTTATTTTCCCTTTTTCAGCACAATTTGTCAATAGCACTTGATTTTGACATCTTCATAAACTCCCTTCAACTTCATATCCATGACCCATTTATTGCTAAATTCTACTCCTTCTCTCTTATCATATTGCCACAAAAGGCTTAACTTTTTAAATTGTTCTTCTCCCTTTCTCTCCTTGGCCACCTGAAAAGCCAAAGATATTTTCTCCATTGTTAAAGCTATTTAATATTCTTCCAGATAAAATATCAATCTATACATTTACCATTCCTCATCTTGATTAATGTAAACTTCTCCTGTTGGCCTTACTCATAAATCACTTGCATTTGCCAAAAATTATTTTCCATCTTTGTTCTTGTAAAAGCGTATCATTACCAGACTCTTTTGTTAACTGCATTCCCCCTTAGGATTTCCGTTATATTATGAATCTTGTTTGTATTCTATGTGTTCTACTTCCTGTCATCTTGGCTAATCTTTTAACTTTGAGGACTTTAGTCTCTGTGCAGCTATCCTTTTGAAACATAACTCCTCTACCCGTTTAAGAGGGTAGCACTCACATCCACACATTTACCAAGCTGGGGGTTTGGAAGTCAGGAAATGTGCTCTGTTTCAGTCATCTGTGTGCCCCCAGCACTTAGCACAGGCCTCTGCGTAAAGAGGCCTCTTCATGTTCCCTGATGACTGAGCATCTTCTAGACGCCCGATGCCCTGCCGCACTCTGGGGACAGAAAGAGGAATTAGAAGCTGTCCAGGGCTTTGATGAGTTCACACTCTAACTTTGAGCACTGTGAAAAGGGCAACTTGTTATTCACTGTGATGAGGGCTATGATGGAAGCACAGAAAAATGGCTGTGAAAACATATAGAAAGGACCTGCCCAGAGGTGAAGTTTCATGAAGAAGGTGCAGGGCGCTGGAACAGGGCCTTGAGGGAGTTTTTACCAGAAGAGAATCTAAGCAAAATGGTTCCATAACTGTTGAAGTAAAATTGAAAAAAAACAAAAAAACAAAAAAACGGTATATTAGGAGCAAACATTCTGGGCTCCAGTTCCATCTTTGCTATTTTCTAGTCATGTGGTCTTGGGCACAACATTTATCTGTGTTCTGATTTCCTTATCTTTTGAATAGGAATGATATGACAACACACCTGTCAACAATTCTGTGAGGATCACATGAAATTATACACGTGCAAATCTAAAACATTGTGTGAAAATAGCTTAATTTCAATATATGCTATACATATGATATGAAAGTTTATATTCCCTATTGGGAGGCCAATCAATAGTATTTGTGGTTAAAAGTTATTTTATAATATATATTAGCATATGTAATATATAATTATTAAAAATTATGATTTAAAAAAATCAACTGAGAAGAGAAAAGCATATTATTTAGAATTTTGGAAGCAAAACCCCAGGAGAATACTTGAAAGTGTTTGCTTTTGGGGAGCGAGCTTTGGAGGGCAAGTTTGTAGTAGCCAGATGTTTGTGTATCAGTTGACTTGTAAAACATTTGGCTATAAAAAAGGTAAAAGTAAATAAAAAAGAGTGGAGATCCATAGAGAAAGAAGTTTATTTGTGACCTGGAATCCCTTGTTCCCATCATATCCCCAAAGAAGAGCACAGACCCTGCCCCTTGAAACCTGACCTTGTACCCACATGCTCACTCTGACTTCAGGATGGGAGATTACTGAAGTTCTAGAGCAGTAGCTCCTAATGGGGGATGTACTGTGTCCTCAGGGAAAGTTTTCATCTTCTGCTGAGTCATTATTAATTGTCACAGTGACAAGGGGTGGTGAAGTGGGTGAGGGAGGATCTGAAGTGGGTCACTGGCATCTCCTGGGCAGGAACCAGGGATGCTAGACATCTCGCGAGGTGTGAACAGGTCCACACAGTGTAAGACTGTCCTGACTCTCTAATGACTTTCACATATCCCACTGTACATTCATGTAGTTAAAAAGAAATCACCTTGTTTATAAGTATCCAAGCCTAGAATCTAACTGTTTTAATATATTCACATTGAATTTTCTGAAATTTTCTTGCAGTTTTAAACTTGTTTAGTTTAGACCTTTATTAAGTATTATGTGCACCATTTCAGAAACTCACATCACCAATAGTAACACCATTTGAAGACTTTGAGACTCCAGTGCAACTGCAGCTGTTGCATCACAGTGATTCCAAGCATATATAGAAACATATTTATTCTCTATTTCAAAGTTTAGAGTATAAAAGAAGTATGTTGATAATCCACCAAATAGGTTTTATTTTTCTTACATTCTGCATCTATCTCTTCCATTATGTCTTCTTATGAAGTCATGCCTAAACATCTACATATTAAAATATACAGTTTATTATAAATTACTTAAAAATTTATATTCATTTTACAGCTAGAGCCTTATGTGTTGATTTTGAAATTATGCCTGTAGATAGGTTATATTATCTATGAACTTTATTTCAAGATAGTAAAAGAGTTTTGAACAAATATTTATTACATAAGACAGTAAGTCTGATAGGGCTTGAGTATAGTTATTTTAGGAAGGCCTGGAAGTTCTTTTTTGTATTTGACCTGGATCCCTACTGTCACTGTTTAGGGCCATTTTCAATTTTCAGTCACCTTCCCCCTCCCTTTAGAGATGGAAAAGAGCTATTCAGAACCACCTTAAATTTTTCTTTCTCTTTTTAAGTCCAAAGGTGTCAATGATGTAATATTGCCCACTAGGCTTGGCACAGCAAAGCCTTTTCTGGTTATAAATATAATTTTGCATAGTTCACAGTTCAAAATCCATGGTTTTTTTGTGGAATCAGCTGCAGGATGGCAGGAGCTTTTCTGCAGTCTTTCACTGCAACCTCTCTGGAGCTTCCCCCACTGGTTATATAGAACTGGTCCTGCTTCCTGATCTGTGGGGCCCCATGTACCTCTATCCTGGAGCTAGGGCCTGCTCTGCATTCTACCCTTCACACTGCTAATTCACCAAGCTAATTAGGCTGGTTAAGGGTCTGTAAAGGCAGAAATCTGTTGGAGTTTAGTCTCATTCATTTCTTTCAGAGGAACTTGCAAGGAAGCTCCTGTCAGCTTTTGGAACAGGAACAGAATCTCAAAGGCTTGGCATGAGAAATAGCTGAAGGCGCCAACCTTCCAGGCCAAAGATTCTAGTCACAAAGAGTCCCAATTCAACTTTTTCCCTTGAGGCAAACTTCAAAGTATGCAGGAATCAAAAACTCATACAATGAAAATAAACCAAGGGATAACACACTTAGCTAAGACTTGCTGGAAACACATTTCTCCCACTGTACCTCAGTTCTGTCTGCCTCCAGAAAGACCTCTCGGTACTTAATTACTTGCAAGGAGGACAGAGCAGGTTTTCTGATGTTCACTTACTTTATTCCAGTTGCGCCAGTTTTATGAAATAAAGTTATGTAGCCAGGCACTGTTCTAAGCACTTTAAAAATGTTAATTCACGTAATCCTCATAATAACCCTACGAGATAGGCACTTTTATTATTCTTACGTTACAGATGAGGAAACATGTACCCATTGTCTATTTTCCTTTGCTGGTAGACTTTTTTCTACTTTCCTTTTTTTTTTTTTTCCTTACATAAGGTTTTAGGACAATGCATAATTTTCTTGTAGAACTTTTTTTAATGATTAAAAAAAATCATAAAATGACTAGAGCAAAGCATAATCTCAAAACACGATGTTTAGAGTTGTGAGTTTTTTTGTTCTAGTGAAATATGAGCTACTTAAGGAATTCCATAGAAGGGCATAAACTAAAACCTCTTAGAGATTCACTTGACCATTAGGCCTAATTTAGGAGAATGAAACAGCACCAGAGGTTTTAATCTCTTGAATTTCTCATGTTTTTTTTGTGCTCTTGGCATTGCCTAATTTTTTTCCCCACTAGTGAACCTCTAGGCTTTTGGGGGATGGCAAGAGAAGAATAGCATCCTTACAACCTGTATAAGGCTGTTGTTCACACACCAATGCACATATTAAAAGAGCAAATGTCCAACTACGGTCATTCACACTTTTTGCTTGCACCTATATAGTACCATTTATCTGCAAGCTTTTGTGACAATTTGATTTAATGAATATCCAGCTAGTGCGTTTAAAAAACTATCATAGTGCTAGCAAAGTCTTGAGACTTCTGGTCTGTTAATATTAGAACCCTCCTGCTAGAGCATTTTAGATTTTGAAAAAGAAAAGTATATGGCAGCTTCACTTATTAGATAAATCTTTTGTAATATAATTTCCTTAGGGTATTGCAATTCTTACCACCCCTATTTTGGAATTCTGAAGCACATGCCATTTAGATTTGGATTATTTTCAACTATCAATTAGTGGGGAGAGGTGGGACTACTCTCTCCTTTAAAGCATTTTTCCATGCCACTGAAATTTTACAGGAAGCTTGGTATTAACTGGAATGGTCAGAGAATGTGGATGTCTGGCTACTTGGATAAGCAAAGAGTTAATGAGAAAGCCCATTCTGTTAGAACTCTTAGCCTTCTTTGTAAAACTAACTAGCCCTCCTAATGGCCTTAAAAAACAAAGTATGTAGTACTAAACATCACTGATTCTTTCTTTTAAAGAACAAGGTATTGTTATGCCTCAGGATCCTCATTCAGGAGGACCATGATTGCTCTGCAGAACTATAGTTAGAGAACAGGGGGAACAGGACCCACCCTTCATTGCTTCCTGGACTTACCTACTCTGGAATTCTTTTCATTTGTATCTCTGATATGTTTCTTTCTTTCTTTCTTTCTTTCTTTCTTTCTTTCTTTCTTTCTTTCTTTTCTTAATCAACAAGATACACAGGCTCTGGAGCAGCTTGCCAGGGTTTAAATTCTAGTTCTACCATTTACTCATTGCATGATGTTGAACAAGTTAATTCCCTGTTCCCGAGTTTCCTCATCTGTAAAACAGGCAAAATAGTAGCACCTACAACAACCCATTACTACTCATGTTATGAGTATTAAATATTCAAACTAAAGCACTAAGGAGATTGTCTGTGTCTGAAATTAGGCAAACTGCAAGGTCTAACAGGACAGTCTCCAAGACTGTCCTCGCTTCTGACACTAACTGCAAGCCCAGGGTGGGTCTCTAAAACCATGCCTAGTTTTGGTAATTCACTGAAAGAGCTAACAGAACTTACTGAAAGCCATTACACTGATAACTGTTACAGTTTACTACAGGATACACCTTAGACCCGGTTAAAGGAAGAGATACATAGGACCAAATCTAGGAGGGCTCCAAACACAAAGCTTCCATTATCCACAGGATATTCTACTCTCCTGGTATCAATGTGCAACAATACACATGGAATATTGCCAACCTGGGATGCTCACCTGAGCTTCAGTGTCCAGAGTATTTATTGGAGCTTCATTATGTAGGCATGATTGATTGTTTGCCCATGTGGTTAAACTCAATCTCTAGTCTCTCCCCTCACTCTCCAATGTCAAGCTAATACCACATGGCTCAAGGGCCACACGATGGGTAACCTTGTTAGCATAAACTACCAGGAGTTGTCTAGCTGGCCATGAATACCAAAGACGTTCCTTTCACTTGGAAAATTCCAAGTGTTTAAAGGTTACCTCCCAGAAGCTAGGGACAGGACCAGACCTCTCTTTGGTTGAGGCCAATTTCTTTATTATGCAGAGTAAGCATTCTCCTAATATTTATGATTATCATAGTAATTGCCCTTTTTTTCTTGTAAGAAGATCAAAGAAAAACATTTTTTCCCACTTCTCTAACTTTTTATTATAAAAATATACAAACATACAGAAGAAAACATTGTAAGAAACACCAATATGACCACCATTAGATCCTACAATTAACATGTTGCCATATGTATCTATCTGGATGAATATGTGTATACATATGTGTGCATATATAATAGGTATATTATGTATGGGTAATATTTTTGGTAAATCATTTGAAAATACGTTGCAGTGATCACAACCATTTATCTCTCAACACTTCAGCACACATTCCCTATGAATAACTACAATACCACTATTATAACTTATAAAACTAACAATAATTTCCTAATATGTAATATTCAGACTATATTCTCATTAAAGATAAAATATGAGTTAATTGAGGGATCCAGTTAGTTGCCAGATTCCTTTTCTCCAGACACCATGCTCATCCTGTATCTCCCTTGTGGAAGAATCTAGGGCGGCTTCATGTTTCTTGCTGATCAAGTCCAAACACTGGTGCCTGACTTTAAAAGCTTTCTATGATCTTGCGGGTCTTTTGTGTGTTGCCTATGTTCCCACATACATTTACATAACATTTCCTGAGTGCCTACTGTGTGCCAGGCATGGTGCTGATTGCTTTGTGTTCACAGTCGGTTCCTACTGCCTCATACCATCAACCTTCTGCTCAGACATGGTGTCTCCCTATCTTTCTGCAAAAACTGTGTGCATTGATCATTGAGAGGAGTTATTCTGTCCTCTCAGCCTTTAGCGTTTCCTGGTTCAGTAGTCTTCAAATTGTGTCCCACGGATTCAGTTGATGAGCCCCAGGAGTGGCCTTGAGGTTGAGGTGATGGCCAAGAGGGTGGGTCATAGATTCTCTATAGAATCCCCTACTACCTATAGTTTCCCCTACTACCACTAAGAAAGAATTGTTAGTATTCTACCACTTTTAAAAAATGGTTTTACAATCCATTAATCTAATCCAACCAAATCCTTTTACAGAAGAATAGTGAATCAATTTGCTCAGATATCCAAAACTTGGGTTTGGGGAGAAGAACGTACTTCAGGGATATTTGAGTACCCATGCTTACCTTTAGCCTTTGGGAAGGCTGTCTCCTTGTCTGAACAGTCACTCAAACTCCTCTCAGATCCACTCTGACCTCCTTAAAGCATTGGCAACATCTACCCTTTCTTTACCATTAAATCTCCCCACAAGTTGCCCAAGGTGGTATCTTTCTCTGTTCTCCTAAAGCATTTTCAGTCTGAATTGCATACATTTAACATTTAATTCTGTGCTGTTGAAAATCTTTTTTCTTTTTTTGTGTGTTTTAGTTTTTTCTCCTTTCAAGGTCAATGGTACTTTGAACTCGGGAGAACAACTTGGACTTTTTAGTCCGCCAAACAAATAAACATTCACTGAATAATTACTGTGTACCAGGCACTAGTTGAGGTGCTTTGAAGAACACAAGGATGAACAACTCTTTGCTTCCAGAGGCTCGAATTCTATTTGTGAAAAGAGACAAGGAAATAATGTTCTACAATGTGAATGAAGTAAGTACAAAATATAGGTCAAGAAAGGTGCTGTGACAATGCAAGAGGAAATGCAACTCATTGGAACAGAAAAGATCAATAAAGTTTCCATTTCTTTCCATCCACCATGGGGCACCTGTAGACAAGGGCTGTTGATTAACAGAGGGTTTTACTTTATCTCAGTTTTGATGAATTAGTATTCAACTTTGATGGAAAAAAAAAAATCCAGAAGTGGATATGGCCAAAGGCCTGTTTTGCCTTATAAGAACAAAGCCAAAAATTAAATCTCTTTTTGGGGTTGTGATTACTCTTGTAACACAGGGCTCAGAACACAGTAACTGCTTAACAGTTGCTTGTTAAAAGCAGCTTGTGGTGCTTTGTACATACTGAGTAAACCAGTTTTTAAGAGTACCATTCATTGTCAATTTCCTACATTGAATTCCATTGAAGAGCAAAAGCATATTTTAAAATCACCTTATTCTGATTCGATCCTACCTTCAGGTGAGTTCAAAAATTTCTCAGGAAAAAAAGCAATTCTTTTGGAATTCAAAGGAGACTCAGCTCCAAGCATAAAACTTCATCAGATAATTATTAAGGTCAAGCCCAGGTCTATGATTCTCAACTCTGAGGCTACCTTCCTCCTATCATTTATTCCCCCAAAACTCTATTTTACCTCAAATTCAAATTCCAAAGTCAATTTGTGTGACATTCTAGGGTTTTCTAGTACAAAAATATATTAGTGGAAGAGCCACAAGAAATACTCAGGATGAATTATTTCCTGGAAGTACAACTAAACATTAATTACGCCGAACCCAAATTGTCATTTTTGGCAGGCGCTCTCTGGCAACCAGATGAATAATACTCTTAAGATGTTATTCATTAAGTTAACTTATTTAATTTCTTGTGGGTTTGTTTATGGCTAACATCTGTTAAAGTCATGGAGATATAGTTCTCAAAATGAAATCCATTAGAGAAACTACATTAAAGGTGTACCATGAAAGAGGTTAGGATTCCATAATGGCTCTTGTAAATGTATGTTTATTTGTGTTACTATCTAATTAATGTTGGCTTCCCTACCCACTACACTCCAAGCACCATAAGAGCAGGGAAACTAACCTTTTCACTACTGCTTCCCCAGTACCTTGCAAAATGCCTGATACCTAGGAGTTCAATATATTTTTGATAAATTGGTGAACTTGGAAGACAGAGTTTGGTGCACTCCTGGATTACTCTTTGCCCAGTAAAACATACTTGTTAGAGATCAGGATGAACTCACAGAAGACACACTAATCAAATTTGCAGAGAGGGGAACAGCTAGGGAAAGCGTAGGTTGAGCCATAGGAAAATGCTGTTTTTGCAGGTCCAAATGAGAAGAGAAGATAAATGTTTATTTTGGTTCAACCTAATGTGACAGTTTTGAATATTCCTGCTCCCATTTCTCAACCATCTGAGTTTATAAGACTCATTTAAATGCATCACACTTTTAAGAGACATCTGGCCGGGCGTGGTGGCTCACACCTGTAATCCCAGCACTTTGGGAGGCTGAGGCGGGCGGATCACGAAGTCAAGAGATTGAGATCATCCTGGCCAACATGGTGAAACCCTGTCTCTACTAAAAATACAAAAATTAGGTGGGCGTGGTGGCATGTGCCTATAGTCCCAGCTACTCAGGAGGCTAAGGCAGGAGAATTGCTTGAACCCAGGAGGCAGAAGTTACAGTAAGCCATGATTGCACCACTGTACTCCAGCCTGGTAACAGAGTGAGACTCCATCTCAATAAAATAAAATAAAATAAAAAGACATTTATGTCCTATGACCATAATCTGGAAGGGTGAGAGAAACAGAGTTGTTTTAGGGTGTCATAGACATCTTTAGATATTTGAGCAGCTGTTGGGGGAAGGATCAAATTAGCTTATATGTGCCTTATCCTAGTTTTACTGGAATCAATAATTGGAAGCTTCAAGGAGACAGTTCTTAATTCAGCAATAAGGATGAACTTTCTTTCAGAGCTGTTTGGATGATACTTCTTCAAACTGTATGTATTTAATCAGTCTGAGTAACTCTTTGCTTGCTCCTATTGTAAAGAGAAATCTAAGCCACATCAGGGAGGGACTAGATGACCTCAGAGGCTCTTCTCAGCTTTAGAGTTTATGATTTGGCTTCAAGGAACCCAGTGAGACCCATTAATGTAGGTCCAGGTGTATTTATCTCTAAGGGGATATTCTGTATTCAATTGTTAAATATTATATGATTTAAAAAGAAAGGTATTACAGATCATGGTATAATTTTTCTAGAAAAGTGAACTTGGGTCTAGATTAAAAATAAATGTGTGTACACAAAGGTGAACAAATATCACAAGAGCAGGACCACAACCAACTGAAATATTTTCTTTTTCACTAATTGGTGGTATTAGTGTTTTAAAAGGCTTTAAATCCAAGCTAAATTAGATAAAGATTAATTTTTGCATTAATTCCAAGGAATACTTGCCAGAATCATGGTTCATATGTTTGGGCTACACCAAACATATAGCTTCCCATTAGCTTCAGTTGGAGATGGATATAGCAGTGGTAACAACCCTGAGCTTGGTCTTCCTGTCCATAAAAGACTAAATTCAGTTCAACAAGTATTTACTGAGTCTATTTAGTTTGTCATGTCCTAGAGGCACAAGTGAGAATGAGACAATGCAACCACTCCTCAAGGAACTAATATGCTCCACGTTTTGGCTAGAAATATTAATATTCCCTGTATTAGTCCATTCTCATGCTACTAATAAAGACATACATGAGGCTGGGTAATTTATAAAGAAAAAGAGGTGTAATGGTCTCACAGTTTCACAAGGCTGGGAAGGCCTCACAATCATGGTGGAAGCCAAAGGAGGAACAAAGGCACATCTTATATGGTGGCAGGCAAGAGAGGTCAGAAGCAAAGGTGGCGGGGAAGGCCCCGTATAAAACCATCAGATTTCATGAGAACTAATTCACCATCATGAGAACAGGACTGGGGAAACTGCCCCAGGATTCAACTGTCTCCACCTGGTCCTTCCCACAACAGTTGGGAATTATGGGAACTACAATTCAAGATAAGATTTGGGTGGGGATACAGCCAAACCACATCACTCCCTGAACACTTAAATCTGTGCCATTTAACACTTCTAAACACCTTATAAATTAAGTACCATTTTAAATCCCATTGATATATAAAAATACTAAAATATAAATAACTGAGTAAACTCTTGTGGTCATACAGCTGGTAAGTAACCAAGACAAGTTTGAACCCAGTCTGGCTTCAGTGTTCACAAGTTTAACGATTATAATATATTGCTTTCTAAGAGGAGCACAATTCCTTTGCATTGTTCAAGAGATACCCACTGCCTCTGACAAAAATACATGGTATATACTCATCGGAAGATGGCTACATAGCCTGTTTGTATTCAACCAATGAGTTCAACTGTTATTTGTGGAAAACCTACTGTATTTTAGACACTGTACCAGGTGATTTCACAGTGACTATCTCATTCAATCCTAACAGCTTTGTCAAACAGATACTATCTTTATTTTACAGAGAAAACTGAGAGCTAGAACTTAACTGACTTTTCTGAGTTCACACAATTAATAAGAAATAGTACTGGGATTTAAGCTCAGGCCTCCTGATTCTAAGTCCTGTGCTCTCAGTAGGCTTATGAAAAGTCATTTTTTAAAAAGAATACAAGTCAGTAGTTGTTAGTATATTTATGAAGTTGTTCAAGCATCACCACTATTTAATTCCAGGACATTACAAAAGACACCTTGCAACCTTTAGTAGCCACCTGCCTTTCCTCCCTCCCCCGTCCCCTGGCAACCAATATTCTAGTTTGTGTCTCTATGGATTTGCCTATTTTGGACATTTCATATAGGTGGCCTTTTACGTCTGGCTTCTTTTACTTAGCATTTTGTTTCCAAGGTTTATCTGTGTGGTAACATGTATCGATATTTCATTCCTGTTTATGGCTATTCCATTTTATGGACATACTACATTTGTTTATCTACTCATCAGTTGATGAACATCTGGATTGGTTTCCACTTTTTCATTATTAGCAATAATGCTACTATGAACATTCATGTGCAAGTTTTTGTGTGAACATATGCTTTCAGTTCTCTTGAGGATGTACCTAGGAATGGAATTGCTGGATCATATGGTAACTGTTTAACTTTTGAGGAGCCGCCAAACTGTTTTCTAAAAAGGCTTACCATTTTACAGTCCCACGAGAAGTGAACGAAGGCTCAAATCTCTCTATCTTCTCCGGTACTCACTATTTTTCCTTTAAAATTATTATAATAGCCATCCCAGTGGGTATAAAGTAATTCCTCATTATGGTTTTCAGTTGCATTTCCCTACTAATGATGTTGACTATCCTCTAATATTTCATGTGCTTATTGGCCATTTGTATCTATTTTTGGAGCAATGTCTATTGAAATCTTTTGCTTTTTTTTTCCTTTGAGATGGAGTTTTGTTCCTGTCGCCCATGCTGGAGTGCAATGGCATGTTCTCAGCTCACTGCAACTTCCACCTCCTGAGTTCAAGCAATTCTCCTGTCTCAGCCTCCCTAGTAGCTGGGACTACAGTCACGCACCACTATGCCTGGCTAATTTTGTATTTTTAGTACAGACAGGGTTTCACCATGTTGGCCAGGATAATCTCGAACTCCTGACCTCAGGTGATCTGCCCTCAGCCTCCCGAAGTGCTAGGATTACAGATGTGAGCCACCATACCCAGCCTAAATTACTTATTTTTAATTTAGTTTCTTGTGCTTTTGATGTCAAACCTAAGAAATCACTGCCTAATTTAAAGTCATGAAGATATACATGTAAGTATCATTTTAAAACTGGGCTTTCAAAGACTTTCTCTTCTCCCATGAGGGAAGAGATGCATAATCACAAAGTTCCCTTTATGGCTTTCAGTGAGCCTAAGTCTCTATTTGGTGTTGTAAAATTGGGCTTATTTTTACTGGGGGACAGGAACATTATTTAGATAAATAATTAAACATTTTCTTCTAAATTAAAATTATTTATGTAAAGTGCTTATTATAGGACCTTAAACACATTCTGGCTATGATTATCCTAATCATTATAACCATCCTAAGATTTTAAATCAATATTCTGCATAAAATAATAAATAGAAAATAATAAAAGTTTGGCATTCATGATAAAGGAAACACATTCAAAAAAGAGACATGTTAGCATGTGATAGCTGAGGTGAGACAGCTTTTCTAAGCGCACTATTTTTGGTCAACCTAAGGGATAGCATTTGTACCTCTAACCAACAGTTATGTCCCCTAAAATTTGGGGATAGAAACCTTCATTTCATACCTGTTTCCAATGTCTTAATTATGTAAACATACATTTAAGATTTTATGGGATGGTTCACCTATTGTTTGACCATTGTATCTTGACTTTTGGTTCAGATTAACTTTTCACAGAACTTACAGTTGGGGATTCCAGGGCCACATGCCCACTCTTGCTGCACCAGAATCCATGGGGTAGCCTCCAGAGAGAATTTTAAGTGTGCAGTAAATTTCAAGTGTACAAATAGTGCAACTCAATTGCAGGGGGCACCATTTGACTCAAAGCGATTGTAGATTCATAGGGCTTTTATAATTCTCCAGGAAATTAGCAGAAAAGTGTCTTAGAGAAGGAGAACCTTTTCCTAACTTTCTATAAATTCACCAAAGGGGTAGCAGTGGGGCAGTGCATGGAGAGTCCCACAGCTTCCATGTAGTTGAAGGTAGTGTGTCCTTATCTTTGGCAGTATATTCATCAAATCTTCAAGTTCTGGGGGACCAATTTGGGGGATCCTGGGTTATTGTGGGTAGCTGTGGTCTCTATGGTATCTGCTCGTTTTGTCAATGTGGCCATGATAATATCCATATATTGTACTTAAGTAGACATCAATAGCCTATAGAACCCCTGATCTTTGTGTGTTTGATGCTATTACTAACAGTAATAATAGTAATAGTTGATTCTATTACTATTAATAGTATGCTATCAATGGTTGTTGAGTAACAATGATTTAAAACACACTGACTCCCTAATAGAAAAAGACAAAATCAGAATTCACAGAAATTCAAATGACCATTAAACAGAAAAAGTTCAATTTTACTAGTAATAGAATACATTTAAAACTAAAAGTGAGGCATATTTTCATTTATTAGACTGACCAAAATGAGTGCTGGCAAAGGTGGAAAGAGATGGTATTCATATGTTGGTGATGGAAGGGGAAATTGGTACATCTTTTTTGGAGGCAGTCAAAATGTCAAATGTATATTCCCTTTGATTCAGACATTCCGCTTCTGGGAAGTTATTTAGTTGAGAGAAGAAATACATAGGTAGGCAAAGCTTTGTATACAGGCATGTTTGTATTGGCAGCACTGTAATATTAGAAATGATCTATTTCTCCAACTACAGATTGAATAAATTCAAAATAGGATAGTGATTCATTCTTTTAAAAATTACATATACATATGTATGTGTGTGTATACATAACCCTAACACACACACACACACACACACACACACACACACGAGAAAGACAAAATAGACAAAATAGTGTGTAGTGATTATCTCTGGGATGTAGGAATGGGAGGAAAAAAGATTTTGACTTTTTGCTTTATGTATTATTGTAGTATTTGGTCTTTTTTTTTAATCACTGGTATCACTTACATAATTTTTTAAAAAGTAAACCTGGAGTATTTATGGTTCACTTCTGGACTGGAAACTAGCCAGCAATATATTCCAACTGAGTACTAACTGTATCCTGAAAATATTTTTGTAAAGTGTTCACTGGACACTAGATACTTTTCTTCGAGGTAAAGCAGTTTTTAGCATGTCCAAAACTCATGAATTAAGGTATGTTTCATACTCAGAAACCAAGTAAACTATGAACAAGATTATTCTGTATATAATACGGTTGATATATGCAGTCAACTAATGACAGACTTGGGACAAGGAGACAAGTTTAAGTTCTTAGCCCCAAAATATAATCTGGAGGAGGAACTTTGTTGATAAGCACACCATAAAAGCATCTAAGGCCCAAAGGAACAACAGCTTCTTTGCAGGAGTCCCTGAGCAGCACAGGCACTACTTGCCATCTTAAGAGATTCAAGTCTTCATTTAAGCCGAATGCCCATAATTCAGCTTTCCTGGGGTGCTCATGCAGTTACCAAACTTCTCAGGTTGCAAACAACAACAACAAAATAACACGTATAAAATAACTCCTCTGTTCCTGGCACTGCTATGTCCTTTCATAGACAGAAAGATACTGTTTAAAATTCAAAAGACTCCAGCCTGGATTTTCTCCTTCCAGTAAGTCAAATACACTCCACATCTCCATTTCTTATCCTAGAAAGGAGCTCTAATATACCCGCGCCAACTCCATTCTCAAACTGATGCAACACGCTGAAACATGCTCATGTTGGGTAAAGCACTTTCAAAGCTGTGAAGTCCTCAACTGAATGCGAAAGATTTTATACAAATGTGACTTAGTATTTATGATTCTGAAAGTGGGAGATTTTCAAAGTTGAGCCTCAGTTTATGTTTTTTTTTTTTTTTTACTAGCTTTGATTTAGCAGAACTATATCCTATTTATAAGGATTTTAAAAAATTAGTGCTTTATGAAGTTTTATTATACAGTAATCATTGCTGGCCACTTCTGGTATAAAGTGAATTAGATGTAATTCTTCTACATTAGCATTCATAGATGATTTTATTGAAATAGTAACAATGTTAAAGGCCAGAAAATTAAGAAACAATCTTATTTGACTTATTGGAGATACCGCTATGGCAAGGTCCATCAAAATTCTTTGTATCTTCTGCAACAATAAAATGAAACACTCCCAAAATGCAGTAAAGATACTAAGAGTCAGGTATTTTGCAGACAAGTAAATCTTTTATTTTAAACCACAAATAGTCAGCAGGTGGCCACAACTATCCATGTTTCATTAAAATCACATAAAACCTAGGTACAAAAGCACCACTGATTATTGCTCTAGAAAAACTGCATGAAAAATTCAAATATGCACAGTAAAAACACCATAGTATGCACAGGACTAAATTTTAAAGCAAGTGCATGGAATGCTGAATCAATCTTACACACAGCTTTCCAATATTTAACTGATATTTATTTTACTTGAGGATGATGTAAACTTCCAAAAAGCATGACTATGAGACGATAAAATGTCCATCCTTATATATTTTTGTATGCCAACTAGTAGAGTCCTAAAAAATTAGCATTTACAAAATACTTGGTAAAAATAGCTTTTAAAAGTTGTCCCAAGAGATACATAAAATCAACCCCAATTTTTCATGACAATTCATTCTCCCTCGTTATCTACAGATTCAGTTTTCTGTGCCTGTGAAAAAGAAAGGAAAAAAATATATAGTTACTACTAAAACTACTATAAGCAAAGGAAATTCCACCCACAAACACACAGTTTTGAACATTTGTTTTCTTTTTTTCTTCCAGCTTTACTGCAAAACCTATTTCAACTCTGAGTGAAGAAGAGACAAAGCAGAAATACATTACACAAACACTTTGTTGCATTTATTGCTTTCTGCTTTTCAAACAACCACAGAAGCCTTACCTGCAAGCTCCCACTCTTCATGATAATTTAAAAAAAACCAAAAAACAAAAAACCACCACACTATCTGATTCTAGTCACTGCAAACATGCAGAATTTTCTACTGTACCCTTAACTCTCACTGTTTCAATCTGCCCCTTTACTGACAGTGTGCTGGGTGGGGTGCCTCTGGAGGTTGAGACATTAACAGTTGAGCGAGAGATGTGGATCTGCAATAACATTACAGGCAATAAAAAGAGACATTAAGAACGTGCTATCACCGGCTGAAGGATTGAGAAATTTCTTTAAAGACACTGATTCAATCAGTGGGAGGTATTTATGAAAAGTACCTCTTCAGCTTTAGTTTCACCATTTTCAGATGGTGCAGTACCTTCCTTTCCAGCTTCCTGCTTTTCCTCCTTCTTCCCTTTAGCACCTCTGCTAATCTTTGCTCCAGGTTCTTTCTAACAGGGGATCAAAGCAGAGGGAAAGAGAATTTTAGACATGGTGTGATGATGGCCACAATCAATCAGCCTCTGTCCAAACACAAGGTGAAGTACAACCATCACCATCGTGGTGGCCTTTATGGAGACACGGCAGCCCAATGTTGCTGGGTTTCAGCTGAGTTGCACTGCACAAATATGAGTCTCTGTGAAAATGTAATAACAGGTTGCACAGAAAGTCCAGTGTACTTTCTCTTCTGTGGAAAACACAATGATTCCTCCCCTGGATTTGTTCAGTGGACCTCCCCTCCAGTAAGGGGAGAAGTGGTTCTGCCATGGAGACAGTAGCAGCAGGACTTGGGGAAGGAGGAGGCAGAGCTGGGGGAAAACCCAGCCAGGGGGTGGCTCTGCTGCTGCTTTCCAATGAAACCCCTCACGTGGAGACACATGGCTTGCATGACTAGAAAGCTGGGAAGGTGCCAGGAAATGCAGCCCAGATGAAGCAAAGTTCCTAATTTTAAGACCAAACAACAAAAGTGAGTTCTGTTTCTGAAATCACCTACTCACACCACTATACACGTAAGTTTCAAACAATTCACATGGGACAATACCAAAGGGTAGAGTGCAGAAAAGCCATTTTGGGTAAGTTCCCTAAGAATTCTGTATTTCAGTTTCCTCATCTGCAAAACAGGATATTTGTATCTACTTCAATAGAGTTTATGTGAAGGTCGTATGAGTAAAGCAATCAACCATATCTGCCATACTCTAAGGGCCTTATAAATGCTAGTATTACCTGCTGGCATTATTATATTGTTATTATTAGACCTCAGACTGGCCTGCAAAATCCAGTTAGATGAAGTCAGAAGACCCTTCCCAAATTCCTCCCATAGTGGGGCAGTGCTGCCAGGGCCCAAACTCACCCCTGCTGCGCGCCATGTGAACCGCATGTTCACGAGGCTGCTGCCAAACCCCCTTCGGACACAAGGCTTCTCAGAGCAACACCTCTGACTTCCTATGCCTCACTGACCAAATGGAAAACACACTCCTATGAAGGCAGAAAACTGTGCTCTACGCCTTTAAGAAAGCCCATAACAGTGGTAACCGTTTTAGCTTGGATCATTAAATATGGCCTTTCCTTGAATGATTCTGAGGTAGGGAATTATAATTTGTTCATTGTTTAAAAAGCCAAAAGTGGGAAACAGCACTTCTTACCTTAGCAGATGTTTTTCTTGGTTTGGGTTCAGGTTTTGGTGGAGCAGGTTTCTGCAAAGATAATTTAAATTACACAAATACTGAAAAAGACAACTGTCAGCACCAAAAGAAACACAAAAAGACTAACAAAGACAACTATCCATTTTGACAAGGCCTGGGTCATTAAAAAGTATTTCATCCTATTTTCAGCACCAGGTAACAGCATAAAGATCTCTGCATTTCATAACTATTTTCACCCTGGGTTCATAAGGGAACTGCAGGTGAGATCGAAAAGCTGACTCCTCATTCCCTGGTCCAGAATAGCTCTCCGGGAACAGGTCTAAGCTTCTATCTCCTATGTGTCTGTTCTTCCTTTTATCACAGCACAGCAGCAAGAGGGCTGACTGAGGCCCGTGGCCAAAGGACTCAGTGAATTCAGTTGCACTGGCCTTCCTAACAATCTAGAAATCACAGCACAATCACTAGCAAAGCCCAGCTGGTAATGAAGACTGCTGCCTGTGAAGTATTTCAAAATCACTTCCAAATCCTTCCACTTCTGATGTAGATTTCGAGTTTCTGTTGCCAAGCTTCTTCCTACTTTTATTCTGTCCAATGCCAGCTCAAGGTGAGAATCTTTTGCCTAACCAGATATGCTGGGCTCATTTGTCCCTAGAGGTTTTCATTGAGAACATAATTATAATGATAAAATGTCTACTGTTAGCTCTCAAAGTTTAAAATTTTTCACAGATATTATTAGCCAAAGAGTCCCCTAGGAAACTATTTTTTCCTGCCTCATGTGGTCCTCCTCCAGTTCCCATGAGCAGCACTCGCACACCGTGTGACCACGGTCCCTCTGCCACACAATGCTTCAGCCCTGGCCAGCTTCCCAGGGGCCTGAGACCAGGTGGCACATGCGGATAACTGGGGAAAGATAACCATTTGACTCCAGGAGTTTTCTGTAGATACTTTAGGGCAAATATTTATCTCATAGAACTAGAAAAAAGTGTACATCTCTCCCGGCACTAGAATGGTTTTAAAATAGAAAACACTGGCCAGGGTCTCCCGCTATGGAGAAAAATACATGTTCCTCCCTACTGCCTCTAGGTAATTCAGGTTCACACTGAATCTGCCCCTGTTCATCAAGAGCATAAAGGGAAATTGTAGACAGTTCGATTTCAGAAGATTGGCTGTTAGAAATGACCTTTCAAATAAAAAAAGAAAATCGAGCTTGAAAAGTAAGAGATGTTTTTATTAATCTTCTTATCACCCTAAATCTGCAGCCCAAATACAGCAGCTTTCATGGTTCTTACATTTTCAGAATTTAAAACATTTTGTTATCCTAAGCTTTGATATACTGTATTAATATACATGTTTTCTCCATTTACAGTAAACAATTTCCTTTTATATTATTTTCTGTAGGGCAGACCTTTCCCTCTGACCCAGCATTCAAGTGTTTTGATGGGACCAGGAAATGAGGTTTTGAAGTCTGTAATCCTGCTGGCCTCTGAGGAGGCTCTGTTTCCATAGCACAGGGAATGATCTCAGTGGAAGGTGCTTATATTGCTGGTTTCTGGTGCTCAGGAAAAGCTTCGTTTTAAATTTTGGTTTTCATTTGACTTACAAGGTGTGTTCCCTTAACTGCCTGGAGATTCACAACAGCAACCCCAGCTCTTAAGTCCTCCTAGTGACTGACACGTCTTCCTGATACGGTTTGGCTGTGTCCCCACTCAAATCTCATCTTGAATTGTAACTCCTACAATTCCCATGTGTCGTGCGAGGACCCCGGTGGGAGGTGATTGAATTACAGGGGTGGGTCTTTCCTGCGCGGTTCTTATGATTAGCGAATGAGTCTCATGAGATCTGATGGTTTTAATAACAGGAGTTTCCCCGCACAAGCTCTGTCTCTCTTCGCCTGCCACCATCCACGTAAGACATTACTTGCTCCTTTTGCCTTTCTCCATGATCATGAGCCTTCCCCAGCCACATGGAACTGTAAGTCCAATAAAACCTCTTTCTTTTGTAAATTGTCCAGTCTTGGGTATGTCTTTATCAGCAGTGTGAAAATGGACTAATACAGTAAATTGGTACCAGAAGAGTGGGGCGCTGCTGAAAGATAACTGAAAATGTGGAAGTGACTTTAGAACTGGGTAACAGACAGAGGTTGGAACAGTTTGGAGGGCTCAGAAGAAGACAAGAAAATGTGGGAAAGTTTGGAACTCTCTAGAGACTTGCTGAACGGCTTTGATCCTTACTAAAGACTTGTTGAATGGCTTTGACCAAAATGCTTATAATGATATTGGCAATGAAATCCAGGCAGAGGTGGTCTCAGATGGAGATGAGGAACTTGTTGGGAACTGGAGCAAAGGTGACTCGTTATGTTTTAGCAAAGAGACTGGCAACATTTTGCCCCTGCTCTAGAGATCTGTGGAACTTTGAACTTGAGAAAGATGATTTAGGGTATCTGGTGGAAAAAATTTCAAAGCAGCAAAGCATTCAAGAGGTGACCTGGGTGCTCTTAAAGGCATTCAGTTTTAAAAGGGACACAGAGCAGAAAAGTTTGGAAAATTTGCAGCCTGGCAATGTGACGGAAAAGAAAATCCCATTTTCTGAGCTGAGGAGAAATTCAAGCCGGCTGAAGAAATTTGCATAAGTAATGAGGAGCCAAATGCTATGCACAATACAATGGGAAAAATGTCTCCAGGGCATGTGAGAGAGCTTTGCAGCAGCCTCTCCCATTACAGGCCCAGAGGTTTAGGAGGACAAATGGTTTCGTGGGCCTGACCCAGGGTCCCAGGGTTCCTCTGCTGTGTGCAGTCTAGGGACTTGGTGCCCTGTCTCCCAGCCGCTCCAGCTGTGACTAAAAGGGGCTAAGGTACAGGGGCTGTTGCTTCAGTGGTGGAAGTCCCAAGCCTTGGCACCTTCCATGTGGTGCTGAGCCTGCGAGTGCGCAGAAGTTAAGAATTGAGGTTTGGGAACCTCTGCCTAGAATTCAGATGTATGGAAACACCTGGATGCCCAGGCAGATGTTGTTGCAGGGGCAGGGTCCTCATGGATAACCTCTGTTAGGGCAGTGCAGAAGGGAAATGTGGGGTTGGAGCCCTGACACAGAGTCCCTACTGGGAAACTGCCTAGTGGAGCTGTGAGAAGAGGGCCACTGCCCTCCAGACCCCAGAATGGTAGATCCACTGGCAGTTTCCACTGTGTGCCTGGAAAAGCCACAGTCACTCAATGCCAGCCTGTGAAAGCAGCCAGGAGGGAAGATGTATCCTGAAAAGCCACGGGGGCGGAGTTACCCAAGACCATGGAAACCCATGTCCTGCATCTGCGTGACCTGGATGCAAGAAAAGAAGTCATAGGAGATCATTTTGGAGCTTTAAGATTTGACTGCCCTGCTGGATTTCAGACTTGCACGGGGTCTGTAGCCCCTGTGTTTTGGCCAATTTCTCCCATTTGGAAGGGTGGTATTTACCCAATATCTGTATCCCCATTTTACCCAAGAAGTAACTAACTTGCTTTTGATGTTACAGGCTCACAGGCAGAAGGGACTTGTCTTGTCTCGGATGAGACTTTGGACTTTTGAGTGAATGCTGAAATGAGTTAAGATTTGGGGGACTGTTGGGAAGGCATGTTTGGTTTTGAAATATGAGGACGTGAGATTTGGGAGGGGCTGGGGGCAGAATGATACGGTTTGGCTGTGTCCCCACCCAAATATCATCTTGAATGGTAACTCCCACAATTCCCATGTGTCATGGGAGGAACCTGGCGGGAGGTGATTGAATCATGGGGCAGGTCTTTCCTGCACTGTTCTCATGAAAGTGAATGAGTCTCATGAGATCTGATGGTTTTAAAAATGGGAGTTTCCCTGCACCAGCTCTCTCCCTCTCTGCCTGCTGCCATCCACGTAAGATGTGACTTGGTCCTCATCTTCCACTATGATTGTGAGGCCTCCCCAGCCACATGGAACTGTAAGTCCAATTAAACCTCTTTCTTTTGTAAAATGCCCA
The DNA here is from genome assembly GCF_047675955.1 of Chlorocebus sabaeus. Lineage (NCBI taxonomy): Eukaryota > Metazoa > Chordata > Mammalia > Primates > Cercopithecidae > Chlorocebus > Chlorocebus sabaeus. The sequence goes on along the minus strand of NC_132916.1, from coordinate 96,545,913 downwards.
GTCTTGAGTATGTCTTTATCAGCAGTGTGAAAACAGACTAACACACTTCCCCATGAGACTCACGTGAAACACTGGCTCGCCTGATCCAAACAGCTGTGTTTCTGAACTTGTGAGTGGTCCTAATACCTATTTTTGCTTTGATTCCCTATATTGTACCAGACACAGATTTGGGTTGAGAATGAAATCCATGCTTTCCTGAAGACCAAAGTAGCATGAAGCTTCTGTAATAGCTAGTATGAGGATATACTAATATAGTGTCAGCCAAAATACCAATGAGTTTCCCTCTACCTTCTTAGTGGAAAGCCTAGGCTGCAGGAATTTTAACCAAAATCCTCTGCTGGAGTCCAGCTAATCTCTTAGCAGGGCAGCGAAACAGAAGAGCATAAGAGCCAGTAGGGAGCACAGGCTGATGAGGAAGAGCTGGAGGATGTCCACCTTGGAGGTTCAACCACATCTGCCCATCTCAGCTTGTATCCTAACCCCACAAGAATTTACTGGCTCACAGAAGGAGACTCCAAATAGCGAAGTAGAATTATTACTGTTACAAAGATTCTTAAGGTCTGAAATGAGGCTACAGTATATGGATTCAGATAACTTTCAGAACACTCTCATATAAACATTCTAAAGTATGAGTTGTGGACAGAGAATCAGAATTCTGTCCACTTCAGTGCATCATAGGTAGAATCTGAAGACTGGAACTTTGCCTAATATACTACTTTTGTTTCAGAGATATAGCAATGTCAAACAACATCCTGCTTTATATCCTTCGTAATGGGGCTGGCTACTGTCTGACACATTTGATCAAGTCAATTGTTTGGCAACACTGGTCAAATTTGCTAGACGTGAGGACCCTAGGTAATCTTCAAAAAGAAAATAAACTCAAGGGAAACCATCTTAATCTTCCTTTTGCTGCTTCACTTTGGACAAAGGGACCACGTACTCATAAGAACTAACGCTGAAGTGGTTCTAAGGTACTTACCGCCGACAATCTGGCAGACCGTCTTGTGGGCTACAAAGGGAATGGAAAATATACATATTTTTTGGTAATTATACAAAAAGAAGTTGATTTTTAAAAATCTATTCTTAATATACCTTACTTTGTTGAATGACTATAACGTATGATTCCCATCACCTTCTCCAGGTAAGCACAGTGAAACATATCCCAAGTCCCCTGGGCACCATGACACTCAAGAGGAAGTATTTCTAAAAAGGGGTAGGTACACTGTTCAAATAAACAGCTACTCCCAACTCAGGGTGTGGTGAATAAGTAAGGGAAACGAAGATCAATTTAGGCTTTATCCTGAATTAAAACCTCTACTTTTATGACAAAATCAACAGCAAGAACATTGAGGTGCTATTTAAGAGCTAGTCCTCAGTCTGACTCCAGCTCCTTAAAAATGGAACTAAAGCTTTTAAGTTAATACAAGAAGAGACTTATGCAATTGTGTAGAAACCAAAATAGCAGGAGTTTCCCATCTTGCTGCTATGTTAGAAATGAAAATGATTACAAATCTTGGCAGTTAACTAGAAAGCCTTCTTTTTACCGATAACAAAACAAACACATTTATCTAGTAGTATACGTTCAAAGGATTTAACTAGAATTAAAAGCGCATTAATTTTTTCTTTTAATTTCAAAGTTTAGAAAATTTACAGAGAAATTGTGTAGAGATTGATATTTTGGGGAAATCTTTTTTTCTTCAAGGATATTACAAGTTAACAGCAAATGACCCTGCAAAGAAAATCTAAATTGAAAGAACTGTCCTAGGCATTTCATCAATAACACACAAAATTGATATTCTACTTACCATCCAACCTGCAGTGGCTCCCCAAGGGATTTCACATTGTAAAAGTATAACTGCCTTTTTAAAAAAGTGCTCCAGAAATAAATATTCCATACTTTTTGTCTGGTTAATTCACTGCTCCATCTCCAGTACAGTAGTGTACTGGCCAACATACAGTATAAACTCAGTATTTGCTGAATAAATGAATCCAAGCCTTTCCCTAGTTCTCACTTCCTCATGCAGAATTTGCCTCAGTACAATAGCTTAAATGTTTCAAATAATTTTTCCTAAGGGGGACAGCAAAAATGGTCAGTAGGAACCCATACCATAATTATGAGGAATCATGGAATTCTTGAAGTGGGGCTAAGGTCAGTCTAGGCCAGCCAGTCAGGCCAAACTGGAAGAAATATTTCTTGCCATCTCCACATCTAAGAACTTTCTTGCTGAAAATAGCCAGAGAAGCTAAACTCATCTTTCTTTAAACTACAGAAGGAAATGAAGGGCCAGAGCCTCCATGAATACTTTTAACCCTGGGGTCTCGAGGAAAAATCAGAGCTGGACTTAAGGCCAGCTACGAGAATGTGCTGAGAATGAGAGGCTGTGCAGGTTAAGTGGTTGGGTGGGATACACTCACTGCACAGAGTAAAAGCATGTAAGCTCAGCACATAGCCCTGTGAATTAGTACGGGAGGAGTGTGTGCCAGATTCTCCAGAGGAACTACAGTGCCTGCTATGGTTCTCAAGGGTGTATTCCTGACAGTGTACCCACGAGTCCCTGGGAACCAGAATCCAAATCCTGCAATACTTTTTCCAGGATGGTTAACTGTATTGAGTATACTGAAGAAAAGGCAACATTTTCAAGTAAACCGAGCAACAAGAGGGTATCTTGTGTTTTTTTAATGTACTTTCTGAGCATAGAGGAGAAAAGAGCACCTTCCAATTACCCAACAGAGCTCAGCTCTGAAGCTTCAGTGTGGCCTCAAGGACAACCCATGTCTGACAAACTACAGCAGGCAGAACAACACCTTCCAAGATGAAAGTGGCAGTCTCCCTGCTAAAGAGAGGTCAAAGAACCTTATCTGACTCCCTCTCCACTTGATGTCAACTCATGTGCACCATGTTGGTCTTGCCTCACATTCACTTCATCTGACTCATGTCTCCATCCCCTCCTGCACAGGACCACCTTCTCTTATATTTCTGTGGCTCCAATATGTAGCAGGGGCCCTCAATAAGTGTTGAGGTGAACAGAAGGGGTAAGCACCAGAAACATACAGCAACTGTGAACTTGTGGGGAGGGGAAGAAGTCCTAGAGCCGCTACTCAGTTACTCTTTAGTTTGGGGCCTGAAAAGGGGCCAAACATGTTAGCCATAACTCAAAACTGCCTCCCTATCTGCCATCTAGTTGTCTTGAATAAAATCTCCATGAAGTGAGGCAAAATCATGAGAAAAGCTCCCCAACTGTGACACTGTTGTTCCTCTCCATGTGAACACCTGAACATGCTGAATAGACTAAGTGATGCCAGAGAGCTCTTCGGGATTTCCAGAGACATTCCAATCTAAGCACTGCTCTGCAGAGCCTAACAGTTGTTCTGATCCAAAGGACTTAATACCTTTTAAAAATTCAGGTCCAGCACAGGACTTCCAAAATAAAAAGCCTAGGAAATTAACGAAGGGGGGGGGGGGGGAAGCCTAAGCTGTAGCCAGTCCCTAAAAATCCTATCTTTTATTATAAAATCATTTTATGACTTGCTACCTAAAATTTCCCAGCTCTTCTTTCTATGCCATTAAAAAAGACCTTTCTTACATTTTCTTTTCCAGTAGCCATCATAAGACATTTTCATTTTCACTGCAAACAGTGGAGGCTGAAATGAACGTTTCACTCACAGTCAGCAGTACTGATTATGCATGCAAGTATGGACACCTTCCTGGAAAGTTCCATCAGCTTTCACAGCCTTAAAAATCTATAAACTATGGGACTATATTTATTGGATATGAAATAGATGAGACTGCTATTTTTTCCTTGTTAAAACACTAACATGTGAAGTACTCATTTGAGACTCAGATTGGGTGGGACTGCTAAGGGAAAAAAAAGATATTAAGAATTTCTCTCTCTCTCTTTTTTTTTATTGTGAATCCTCAGGAAAAGTGGTCCAGAGACTGTTCCTCAGCACTTCTCTGACATTCACTATTCCCCTTCCTTGCTTTGTTTTTCTTAATTGCCAATATCCAATTATTTTACTACCTCTCAGGGAGTGAAGGAGGGCTTTTAGAATGAAAAATCATCATTGATAAATATGACAAACAGATATGACAAATGTGAGGGTTTGTCACTACGGTATATAGGTGCTGGTCACAATGGAATTATCCCATAGGCATCATCCCATAGGCATGATCATCCTTTAGGTTGGGGAAAATTCTGGTGAAGGCTACTCTGAAAGACATGAAATCTTCTACTTTAATATCCTGGTTGCAAAAGCAACATAGAAGTCTAATCTCCCAACGACAAAGTACACGGGGATAGCTACATTCAATAGAATTACTGCACTTTGCTGGACACTGCTTGAAACACACGGACCATTCCTTTGGAATGTGGGAGTATTTTTATTTTTAAGAGATTTTTCTGCTCCTGAGCCTGACCATGTACCTCCAAGCAAAACCCAAAAGTCAAGTTGCTTCTAATTCTATTAAAAAAAAAAAAAAAAACTTAAAAAGAAATTGCCTTCTTTTCAAAACTGGGAAGTAGAAAAGTTTGTACCTCAGAGCCTTGGCTGGGAATAGACAAGACAGAAAAATGGATACTGGATTACCAGATTTTTAGGACTGCCATAAAAGGGCCATAGGGATAGCGGATTTTGGAGCAGGAGATGCAGATATCTATCCTGGTTCTGCTATTTACAAGTTCTAATACCCAGGTAAAATCATGTTTCTCTGAGAACTTTGCTCTAGTTAAAATAGGGATAACATCTGCCAATCTGTCCTCCAAAATAGCACTTCTCTGACATTCACTATTCGCCTTGCTTGCTTTGTTTATCTTCATAATTAATATTCAATCATTTTATTTTACTCTCTCTCCCACTAAAAGGAAGTGCCACGAAAGCAGGGATTTTTGCTTGTTTTGTTCACTGTGGGATCTGGAGAGCTTAGAACAGTGCTTGGCACATTATAGGTGCTTATACATTTTTATCGAGGAATAATCTGCTTCCTCTCATTTTAGAATTACTATATGGACCAGACAAAATAATGGATGTAAAAGGGTTTGTAACTGTTGATGGTAATGACTATAATGTATTACTTTGGTTGTTTACCGTCCAAGTCCCCTGAAGTACTATCTTCTGCACAATGCCTTCTAATATGGCAGTGGAAAAGGAGTTTCAAAAGAGAATCCCCCTTAGTAACTGTTATCCATTTACTGTAGTCAAGATGGTGCATACTCAATGACATAACTGAAAAATTCAGTCAATCCAGTGGGAAAGAAAAAAAAAAATCAATATACTGACAGTTTTTACCCGAAACCATCAGCAAACTAACTGACCTTTTCACTTTTTAAATAACTGTGTTGATGTCCTGAAGTCATTATCATGAGTTTTAATCTGGCCTTGGCTTAAATGACAGGTAGAGCCTTGTCCAGAAAGCATTTTTATTAACAAAAATATACAAAAAATACATAGAAATGATATAAAATAAAATATAAAAATAACAAAAATAATAACATAATAAAAAAATTAGCCAGGTGTGGTAGCATGCACCTACAGTCCCAGCTACGAGGAGGCTGAGATGGGAGAATCACTTGAGCCAGGGAGATAGAGATTGCAGTGAGCTACGATCTCGCCACCTCACCCACGCCAGCCTGGATGACAGAGTGAGATGCTGTCTCAAAAAATAAAATAAAATAAAATAAAACAAAATAAAATAAAAGGTATAATACAGCTGTACAAAACCACACACATATCCTTTATATATACATTCCCACCAGCTTGATTTGCTTTTGGTGTAGTGGAATTGGGAAGACAATCAAAGATTACTGGGTGCCACGGTGTTCCTAGGTTTTCTGACTGACAAATCAATTTAAATGCCAGTCCCTAAGGAAAAACCCAAATGCTTTTGTTTTGGCGTCCAAATCTTAAAAACATTAAGGTTAGTTACACTTAGCCAACTGTTCTAAAAATCACATTTTGCCATTTCCCAAGAAAATTCAAGCATTTATCACTTTTTGGTTGGTTCTTATCATTTTTTGGTTGGTTCTCACATATGTGTGGTGACTCTGCTTTGGATAAAAAACTTCATGATTATTCCAAACTCTGTTAAACAGTGAATGCTAGGTACATGGACCATGGGGACAGACGGTTTTGTTTGTTTTGCTTTTAACTTATTTCTTTATAGGTTCTGTTGAAGATTTTCCACTTGGCAGAATGAATTTCCTTATACAAATCTTGTGCAGGGGTTTTGGTATCATGATAAACTCCTCTGAATTATTAACCACATTATGAATCACCCAATCAAAGAACCTGTAACTAGATATTGTTTTTGTCTCACTCATGACTCCTTTTAGTTGATAAGTTCAAGGGTAACAGCTGCAGTTTTCCACCTATTCTAAAGCTCTGTGCAAAGGGAATGATTGCCATCAAAGTTATATCTCATTTCCTACTGTTTCGCCCATCTTTTTTTAGAGGTTCATGATAATAATCACAGAGGGTCAAATCCAAGAATCTCTTCCAAGTTTCTGGATTTTAATACAATCCAGGTTTTGGAGGTTTCTGAATTTTAATACAAAAATCTTTGGATCATTGCCTAATTAATTATCCTAATATCCTAAGAGTGTTCGCAATTAAAAAAAAAAAAAAAGCTTTAATATTTTGACACATTGTATATCCCTCTATAGTTTTTTTGTTTTTTTTTTTTTTTTAGATGGAGTCTCACTCTGTTGCCCAGGCTGGAGTGCAGGGGTGCGATCTCGGCTCACTGCAACCTCTGCCTCCCGGGTTCATGCCATTCTCCTGCCTCAGCCTCCTGAGTAGCTGGGACTACAGACGCCCGCCACCACACCCAGCTAAATTTTTATATTTTTAGTAGAGATGGGGTTTCACTGTGTTAGCCAGGATGGTCTCTATCTCCTGACCTCATCATCCGCGTGCCTCAGCCTCCCAAAGTGCTGGGATTACAGGCGTGAGCCACTGCGCCTGGCCTATAGTTTTTGATTTTAGAGATGATCCTTCTCAGGCAAAATATTCAGAACCTAAAAACTGATTTATAATCTACTCATTGGAGCATAGAATTTATGAGATCTACAGTCTTTCATTTTCTTGCTGTGAAAGGCAGACTTTGTTCTCCTTGATGAATTTACCTACTATATTACTCTTTGCCCAGAAGGAATTCTCAGTATCTGCTTTAACGGAAAGCAGGGCTGACAGGTAGAAATATAAACAACACAGTAAGTGGAAAATGCCTCATCAATATATCCAACTGAAACATACCTAGGCCAAGCGAGACTACATATAGACACTTATCGCTGTTTTATGTAGACTTAACAACTTTGTTCATTCATATTAAACTTTGTTCATATGATTGTCCCCATTTCATTCAGATGCAGACAATCCTAACGATATTAAACATTTTAATGTAAATAATTAAATATAGGATGTCAAAGATATACTTACCTCCTGTTTAGTTACTTTGGATCCATCTTTGCCCTCTGTATTCTCTGGAGACTAGAAAGAAAACATTTCAGTGAATTGTATTTAAATTGGAAAACACATATCAGAAAAATGTTTTTAAAAAGTTACCTCATTCCCAGGACAAGATAAGCCAACAGATTTTTTTACAGAGAAAAACTAAGTTACAACAGGGTATATCTTGTACACACCTACGTGCATGCATGCACACACACAGTAGATAGCTGCGTAACTGCTGCTCAACTTTTAAAGCAGAAATGGTGAAAGAATGATGCGATTCCCTGTTCTCCATGTGCATTCACCCTAAGCGACTTTCATTTATCTTTGACGATTCCAGTTACAGAACAGGGGCCAGAGGTCAGTGGCAGGAATGCCTGGGAGTCACCCTCTTGTTCCACTTGCTTGTTCCAGTTACTCCGTTCCTTTAAGATAAGGGCAGGATGCTGGTAAAGCCCAGGCCAACCACAAAAGCACATTTTCATCCCATCTTTGCCTAGCCTTGATTTCTAGCCCATTTCTTGATATGAACTGACAAATTTATCATAGATTACTATTTTTCCATTATCAACTCCAGTATCTCTACTAAACTCCCAGCCTCGGCATGACAGCCAGGCCGCGTGCCACCCACAGCTGATTTATTTCCAGGTTTTGATCCATCCTCTGGGGCGGCACCTGTCTCCTCCTGTGACAGTTCAAACCCGACTCCTTTACAGGATGTGTATACTATGGGAAAAAACATACCTTATATTTTCTTTATTTTTAAAGTAAAATATACTTTGGATTTATTGGATACTCCACATGTCCCAATATTTTTTATTGGCTAAGAGTTATTAAATAATATTAAAACAAACTAATTAGAAAACTAGACTAACATTTTAAAACTACATGAAGTTGGAAAGTGAATACTCAGTCTCTATGGCACAAATAGGCTGCTGATCTGAATAGAGCACCCGTTAGAAAAAAATACAAATAGCAAACTGACATTTGACACGATGTTTGGCTCAGCAAAATAAAACAGCTATGTTGTAATGCCTCATCTGATAAAATGAGAACAAAATTCAAGAGATCATAAAACCTACTGTTTGAGGCTAGTGACGCTGTAAATTAATACAATCATTTCAAAGAACAACTTGGCAATATGAAAAAGACACAGAGGACTAATATGATGACCTAGTAATTTCAATTTTGGAACCTGGACTCAAAATAAGAAACTCTTCGTAAAAATATGGCTTTATTTGTACTATTTCTAATATGGAATAAGTGGAAGCAATTCATATATCAGTAAATAATAGAGAAATGATTAAGTAAACTATTATTCGCACATTTATGTAACAGTGAATGGCATTAAAAAGTTAGGCAATGTGAATACATGAAAAGTCCACATAAAATAATGCTAAATTTAAAAACTTAGGTCATAAAAAAAGTATGCAAAACAAAGGTCCTAAGTATACATAAAAGTCTTTAGGAAAGACAAAAGCTTTTCTTCAAGGCAAAGGACCCAGGGACCTTTCTCTATTACCAAGAGCTGCCTGTTACCCATAGCCTATCATATGCCCTCTTTCCAGAACCTCACATGTCATGGATTTCTCTCTTGTTTCCAAATCAACCATCTCCCCTCCTCCATGGAACCTTCTCCACTATGAAGAAACAGTTTTCTCTTTTTTGTTCCCCACTCTCTTGCACAGGAATATTTCATTCATTGACTTGTGTTAATCAGCCAGTTGTGGCAAAATCTTAGTCTGAGCATATGAAGATAATTCCTAGGTGGACCACTGGTCTTTGCTCACTTCCATGGCTACAGACTCAACCCTTCTGGCTACAACAGATCCTTGGTTGTCTAGGAGTGCTGGGCTTTCATTCAGACCTGTCAGGTCACTCAGTAGATTTCAGTCTAGGGTACTCTTTACCTGTAATTGATAGGCAGTTAACACAGCACTACATAGCTATTATAAGAAAAACTGATGTTACTAACATTATTTTCATATTTTTCTATGCAGTGGATTAGTGACAGGCAATATGATGGAGTTCAATCTCCAAACACTGACCTAATAATGTTTGTATGGGATGCAAATTATTCAAAATAGAGAAACTTGGAAAGGCACTGTATCAAAAAAGTAGGTACACTGAAAATGTGAATGCCTTCAGATGAATGAACATAAGGCTCTGGATGTGAAGAGCTAGCCAAGCTGGTTTCTCTGGCAATCTCCCACAACGGCTTTCTATTAACAAGCATTTAATACATCTGCAGTCAGGAACAATCCATCTTTACCGGGGATCAGTGTGATACAATGGTATGAATGCAGGATGTGAGCTCAAGACACCTGGCTGGAATCTTGGCTCTCTACCTAGAAGCTGTATGATCTGGGACAGTGACTTGATCACAGTGGCTCAGTCTCCTTCATCTATGATAGATGATAATGACAGCTAACTCAAAGGGTACTGCTTATGATCAAGTGAGATACTGGAGAAAGCATTTCATAAACTGTAAATTGTTATACAAAGATTATGCGATAAAAAAGATCTTTAGTCTTCTGAATTATACAGTATGAAACTATATTCAACAGAGCCTTAAAGTTGAGCACATTTCCTTACATCCAGATTCCCTGCAAACTGGTTATCTGTTTTTGCTGCACAGAGTAACAGGTAGACTATTTTGGAAAGACCTACCATTATAAGCTGTCTTATCACATAACCCTCTCCATCAATTAACATGAAGCCACAGGCCGGAGACAGGAAGGAAGAGAGCGTGGTTTTAAGGGATTAAAACAGAAACCCAAAGCTTTTTGTGCCAAGGGATTGCGAGGAATAAAAACAAAGAAGGGGGAAACAAAAGGTTGGGGGTGGATATAGGGGATCTCAGATGTACTTCAACCTTCTGGCAGGTGGATGTGAAAGATGAGGAGAGTTAGATGGGATGCAGGGACTGCCAACGCAAAGGCAGCTCTTGCTCCATTCTCCAAGACACAACAGGCTTACACTAATCCAGTTTGAACCAAGAATGGTCAAGAGGGCCCAAATCATGGTCAAATAAAAAGGTCTCATGCACACATCCATCTCTGCAAGAGATGTTTTAACTTTTTGTTGTTAGTTTCTCGTGCCTTTTAAGGAAGCTGCTTATGTGAGGATACTCCTGTATGTTCTCTCACCCTGTACCAGCCCTAAGCTTTGTTTCTTATCCCCTCTGGCACACCCCAAGAAGGAAAACAGTGGGGAGTGGGGAGGGAAGGAATGCTTGCTCAATCAGATTTTCAGACTTAAAAATAATAAACAATATAGTTAACTAACACTTATACAACAATATGATACTTAAAAGAGACACCAAAAACTCAAGGATATAGAAAGCATGAAAATAAAAGGATGTTGAAAAAATATATACTTAGTTAAAATTAAAAAATTGAAACAACCTAAATATATGTCATCAGGAGGATATATACACTGTGGTATATAATAAAATAATAGTAGCAGTGAACACAAATGAACTATGTGTATGCACATCAACAGAGATGAATCGCACAAACATAATGTTGGGCAAAAAAGGGAAGTCATGGCATGATTTTAAATAAAGTTTGAAAATACAAATACAAGGAAAGTCTATAAAGAAAAGCATAACAAATGATAACTGCAAAATCATGACAGAGGTTACCTTTTGCTGAGGAAAGGGAGGGTAATTTGACTGGGAAAGACAAAGTCATTGGTAAGAGGTATATTCCTTAAGCTAGATGCTGGTGTATTATTATGTAAATCATATTTATCTAGATACTGCATATGCATGTTTTATATTAAAATGTTTTTGATTCATACAAAATAGAAATTTTGAAGCAAATAAAAGCAGGTTCATTGAAATAAAAAACTCAAAACATGGATAAACTCTAGACCAGACACAGCAGGAACTGCCATAGACTGCTGAGGAATTAACCCAGAATGCAACAAAGAACAACAAAAGGATGAACAAAAGAGAGGTTAGGTGACGTGGTTAATTGAGAAGCTCCACAACCATCTAATAGGCATTTCAGAAGCAGTGAAAGAGGTTATCAGTAGGAAGGAAAAGACACAATGACTATATTCCCAAAGTAAAGTCTTGACTCTCCGATTTCAACACTCATACCAAGGAACAAAGTGAAAACAAATCAAAACGAACAAGACAATACAGCAGGATATATTGTAATAAAACTACAAAGCATCAAGGAAAATGAGAAAAATCCTTAAAGTTATCAGAGTTAAGACCGATTACCTATAAAGAATTACTTCAACAACAACAAATACAAATGTATGAAAATATAGAGTACTATTCAAGGAGTTGAGGAAAACTGTCAACCTAGAATTCTATACCTAGCTATCATTCAGGAGTGATGGCAAAATAAAGCCATTTCAGAATACAAACATAAGGAGAGTTCACTTCCAACAAAGTCTTTCTTTCAACAAGAATCTATTACTAAAGGATCAGATTTAGTAATAAGAAAAACAAATCTAGAAGGAAGGAAAAGTATATAAGAAAAAAATGTAAAAAATATACTAATAAGTCTAATTAACTACTAATTGTAAATAACATTACCTATTGTGCTTTTAAGTTTCAATAGAAATTCTAGAGCAGTTCTGTCCTACAGAAATACAACATATAATTTTAGATTTTCTAATTGCCATATTAAAAAAAGCATAAAAACAAGTGAAATTAATTTTACTGTTATTTAACTGAATATATCTAAAACTTTATTATTTCACCCATTAATGACATAATGCAAAAAAAAAGCAATGAGACATTTCAGACTTTTTTGTACTAAATCTTTAAAATCTGGTGTTCATTTTATACTTAGAGCACATCTTTATTCAAACGCTAAATTTTTATCAGGAACATCTAATCTGTATTTAGAATTCATAAAATTTACAGTAGTTTCACCCAGGTTGTTCCAAACATTTATAATTTACTAATCGCTGATTCTAATATCAGTTTTTAAACTTAAGCTGATTAAAATTAAATAAAAAATTCAGTTCCTCATTCTTAAGTGTTTAATAAACTCATGCAGCTAATGGCTACCATATAGCACAGCTTTAGACAATAACAATCATGAAAGATAGAAGTGGGGTCGGCAGGTAAGAAGTTAAAGGATACTATGCTCCTGGTTTTGTTCTGGAGGATGATACATATAGAGAGTAATTTTAGACTTTATTAAAATAAAATTTAAAGTTACCGTTAAAAAATGTAAGAACAGAAATAGGATCTATAAACTTCCAAATCAGGAGGGGTGGAACAAAACATATTTACAATAAAAAGCAGGAAAGTAAAGAACAAAGGAAAACAAAGAACAGAAAACATAAAAAGTACAAATATATCAGCAATCACAATATACCTAGACATAGTACACCCTTCCATTATAATGTCAAGTGACAGAGTGAAGAAACAGAGTATACAACAGGACTACACTTCTACAAATTTCTTTTTTTTTTTTTTTGAGACAAAGTCTCGCTCTGTCACCCAAGCCGGAGTGCAATGGCGCAATCTCGGCTCACTGCAACCTACACCTCTTGGGTTCAAGCAATTCTCCTGCCTCAGCCTCCACAGTAGCTGGAATTACAGGCGTGCACCACCACACCTGGCTATTTTTGTATTTTTAGTAGAGATGGAGTTTCATCATGTTGGTCAGATTGGTCTCGAACTCCTGACCTCAGGTGATCCACCCGCTTTGGCCTCCCAAAGTGCTGAGATTACAGGTGTGAGCCACCATGTCCCTCCACTTATACAAATTTTAGAACAAGCACAAATTAGTATTGTGGGTGGATGGATGATGTGTCATAAAGGTATAAAAACAAGAACTGGAATAATACACAACAAATTCGTCATGATGGTTATCTTTGGGAGGGTTGACGAGGAAAAAGGAACGAAGGGGATGTTTCAAAGGAAACTGAACTTTATCTTTAATAATTTATTTTGTTTTCTAAAAAGGCCTGAAATGAACAATGATTTTTAAAAGATTCCAATTTGTGAATTCTCAGTGATGGGTAAATAGGTATGTTATATTATTTCCTGGATTTCTCTGTATTTACATTTTTTTCCAAATAAAAATATTATCCATACTGGGGGGGAAGAAAAAGACTAGAAGCAAACCTGCTCTATTAAACCCAGTTAAATAGTACCATATCTATTCCCTAACACAAATTACATAACTAGGTTTACTCAGCATTTTTTCTATTTCTTCAATGTTATATCAATCTGGTTTATACTGCCTCCTCTTCTGAACAAGACATGTAATATAACTGTTTCATTTGTACTAATAATGAAGGCACTGGACTCAGAACTCTTGAAGGAGAAAAAAGCAGTCCAGTATTAAATTGGTTAACAAGAAAACCACTCTGGGACCAAAAAATTCAAATAACACACCAAGAGAAAGGTCTGAAATGTGCCTATACCTAACTCTTGTCACTCTTCAGCTAAAACGAACACATAACTACTTAACACAAGGTTAATTCTCTCCACAAATGATGGCACTGTACATGAAATTCTTATAAGGTTCTTGAGTTAAAAGGTAGTCTCCTGAAATTCAAATACTTCTATGACACATGAAACAGACACTGGAAGTTTTACTCAAAACCACGAAGCCATGTTTAACAACGGCTTGGTTGTTTTTCATTGATCTTGTAGTTGTATGTCTGGGTTCCTCTATTATTGCATTGCTTTTAAAGTAATCTTTAAATATCCAATACTTGGAATTGAGAGGTCCCTTCATGGGATTAATAATCAAACTTACGTTAAATTTATTTTCCATATGCTCCCCTGCTTGGCTTATCAATTGCAACAGGTGATTTCTATAAACTCAAATTACATTGATTAAGGTCACTGCAGGCTACTAGGTCTTTTGTAAATGGTATTTTACTATTCAAGATGAAAGTAGTAACAAAGAACGCTTCTTTAGAAGACTTTGAATGAACTGAAATAAATAGCAACTCTCTCTTTTCTGAGGACCACTTTGTAGGGAAAATATTTCTCTTGCAATCAGATATAAAAGATAACTAAAAATAAAAAGTCATGTGCCAGTGTGTTCAGTGAAACTTTATTAGTGTAAATACACACAATTCAATAATGAGGGTTTATATTTAATATTAAGGAAATATAGGCCAGGCACAGTGGCTCACATCTGTAATCATAGCACTTTGGGAGGCTGAGGCAGGTAGATCACGTGAGCCCAGGAGTTCCAGACCAGCCTGCCCAACATGGCAAAATCCGACTCTACTAAAAATACACACAAGGCTAGGTGCAGAGGCTCAGGTCTGTAATCTTAGCACTTTGGGAGGCTGAGGTGGGCGGATCACGAGGTCGGGAGATAGAGATCATCCTGGCTAACACAGTGAAACGCCATCTCTACCAAAAATACAAAAAATTAGCTGGGCCTGTTGGCACATGCCTGTAGTCCTAGCTATTCAGGAGACTGAGGCAGGAGAATCACTTAAACCCGGGAGGCAGAGGTTGCAGTGAGCCGCGATCGCGCCACTGCACTCCAGCCTGGGCGACAGCGAGACTCTATCTCAGCAAACAAACAAACAAAAACCCACAGAAAACAATTAGCTTGGCATGGTGGCACATGCCTGTAATCCCAGATACTTGGGAGGCTGAAGTGTGAGAATCGCTTGAGCCTGGGAGGTGGAGGCTGCACTGCACTCTAGCCTGGGTGACCGAGCGAGGCCTTGTCTCAAAAAAAGAAAAAAAAAAAGAAAGAAGTTTAAATATTTTAAACCTCTTTGGTCTGAGCTGTCCCTTTCACTAGAGTTACCTTTTTTTACGTGCTGTGATTTTGTACAAACGTGGCCATGGAGAAAGCATGTGGCTCAATCAGAAGCCTGAATTCCAGTCTGGCTCACACCTGACTTCTCTGGACTTGAGTTCCTTCACCAGTAAAACTAGTTAAGATGGACCTTAAGATCTCACTCACCTGACTGACTTAGCTACTTGTGTACTTATCACATTATATAAGTGCCACGTGTACATCGTGGGAATGCCAAGCACTGGAGTATCGGGAAAGCAAGGGAAAAGGGGTGCAATGGAATAATAAAGATGGCTATTGCACTTATGTGCAAGGCAATGACTGAAATGATTTAATCTTCACCACAATCTTATGAGGTTGGTAAAACATGATTATATCCATTTTATAAACTAGGAATTGTGGCCAGAGAGGTTGAGTAACTTTCCCAAGATTAATCAGCCGGTAATCTTGCTGGTAAGTATTAACAGAAGAGCTGGAATTCAGCTCTTCTAGGCTGGCTCAGAGTTCATACTCTTATCACTCCACCATTCAAAGTGGTTTGTGTTAGTGGTCTTAATTTCAAAACTGGGTGCAGATCTGGGATTCTAAGCCTTCCAGCTTGGGAAATGCTTTAACCTGTAGCCCTAGCCAAAGAGCAAAGGATATGTAAAGGAGGGCTTCCTATTCTCCATCATTCATGAGCCTCTTGAAATAACAATGAACAATAACCTATTAAAAATAGTTTATGTTGAGTTGAACAAAATTTTAGTACTATTCTGGGTTTTTAAAAAGTCAGACACACAGATCTGGTTGTTTTTATCTCCGTATTAAAACCAAAAACATACACCAAACCATCTATAATTTTTTGTAGTACTTTACATGTTCAGCATGCTTCCATATGGTTGTTGAATTTGATGCTTTCAATATTTCTGAGATAAACAGGATCACAGTCTTAATATTTCCATTGTACAGATGAAGAGTAGAGCTTCCAAGAGGTCAAGTGACCTTCCCGTGGTAAAAATTGGCAGAATTCACACTAGACCAAAGTCTGTATTGTTATACCGGGGCTCTTAAAAGAGATGTTACCTGATGGTTACTTTATTAATTTCCTGTTTGCTCGGACATACATTAACTTCTGGCAAATGGTAAACACAGTTACAATGTTCCTTGTATTTTTGCAAAACTAATCAGCTGGCTGTAATGTGATCTACATATGGTTGCTTAAGGGGAAATAAGATTAAAAATTGTAATTAAGGGGTAAAGTAATGAGTAGTCAGAATGCAGTTTGTTAAAAAATGTATTAAATAAAATACATATGGAACTTAAGGAGTCTTTAAAGCTTCATATTTTGATCACTTCGTCTTTAGTACATTTATCTCCCATATACATCATGCCTTACTTTTCATACCATGAATTTCTACAATGTAGAACTTAACTAATTCTGTCCAATATTATAAAAACATCCACAGTTTACACCTAAGAGACAAAAAAAGAGCAAAAAGTAAAAGAAATAAGGAAACGAATACCTCTCAGTGTAGATTTTGTATTTCATTGCATGGGGTCAAAATAATCAAGATACAATTTTAAAATATCACTTGTACATTTAAAAAATAACACCTATAATAAAACACTAGTCAATTGATAATCTAGAACACCTAAATAAAAATCCATCCAGTCCTAGGTCCAGTAGATATTCCTAGCTATTAAGCTTTTATTCTTGACGAGTTCCAAAAACAAAAGCATCTACTTATTTTTTAAACCCAGTCCCTAAGTAATGATAGCTTAATATTTACATTAAAATCCCTCAATATACTGTATAATATGTAAGCGTAAATACATGTTCCTGTTCACAAGGGACTATTCCCATTATTCCATATATAGCAAATTGATAAAGACAATATATCATGGAAATAGCAAATCCAGCAGTTCACGGTAGAATCTGAGAAAATTATAAACAGTCAGACTTTTAATACTCAAAACAATCAATACTTAGGTGAGGAAACTGCGTATGTGTATCTTGTATATAATCCTACAGTCCACTAGTTACTGAAATACCTAGAAGACTTCATGGTAATGCTCCTCTCTTACCAAGAAGAGAACTGGACCCTGAGGCCAGCCTTAAGGCAGGATCACAAATAATAAAGACTTGTTGGGTAACTTACTTTCTATGACTGGCATTTAGAAACCATGGCACCAGCCTATATTGTAATAAAGATATTTTAAATAAATGAACACTCATGTTTACGTAACTCTTGATTCCTCCATGTTTCATTCATTAGGCACTGTAGTTAAAATAAAAATATATGTGGTTATTAGAAATAAACATATGCAGAAAGTATTATGGTGTGATAGTTAACAGCAAAATTCCTCAGTAAAAGAGGGCTTGGTTAGAATGCCGGTTCTATCACTTCCTAGCTGTGCTACCCAGAGGAAATTTGTTAATCTCACTAAATCCCAATATTTTCCCCTGTGTTTGAGAAAGGCTGCAGGGCTCACTAGTTAAGATCACAGGCTCTGGCGCCAGACTTCAGGAGTGAAATCCCAACTCAGCCATTCCTTATCACAGGTGCTTTGGGGGAAGTCTGTTAACCTCTTGGTGCTTCAATTTTCTCATATGTAAAATGAGAACCGGAAGAGGACACACCTTACTGGGTGGTTGGAAGAATTAACATTATTAATGCAAAGTGCTAAGAACAGTCTGACTCATAGAAAGAGACCACCTTCTTAGCTGTGAGATGAAACTGCTTCATTAAACTGTTGTGAGAATAAAATGAAAAATGAAATGAATAACACTTCCCTTGCATTTATTTCTAATAATTTCACATTTTTATTTAAACTAAGGTGCATTATGAATATAAAACACACATATAAGGTCTAGCACACCCAGGCATTCAAGAAATAGCTCGATTTTGATATTCATTCCATTTTAATAGTAGTAAGTATATTTGTGTTAATTACTGACATACATTTCTCTTAAAATATTAAATTTTGGAGCCAATTTTGAAATTTAAAACCATTTTTCTATCTTCCTACTTCTGAATGTGCACATCATTTACTTTATGTGTGACTGAATACGTATTTGCCTTGGGCATATCTCAATAGCCCTGTCTCTGGATATGCCCACAAGGTAGAAGAATACTGGATTCAATAAATAGCTTGACAAAGAACCCCTACGTGATTTGACTGAATTCTTCTAAGAAGACAGTGAAATGTACAATAAGTAAGTAACCAGTGAAAAGGAATTCAACATTTTGATTTGGTTTGTTAACTTCGACAGTGATTTTTAAATTATTCAGGAGACTAACATCATATTTCAACACACTAGGTACTGTGAAAGCAGACAGCTTAAATGGTGTTTATTTCAGTCACCATTTCCAAATTGTACCCTGCAGGAAAGTGGAATATATTTAACTCTGTTGTAAACAAAAGCAATGTTTTAGGAGAAAAATATAGGAAAAGAGGATCACTTGGTAACTGATCTTCCAAGGGAATTTTAATGTTATATGAAGATATTTTTAAACATACTTTTTTCCGTGAGAAAAATCAACCATATAAAAATGCACAAGATTAAAGCTTATGTTCTTTCAAAAACACTCCATTTGTTATTTGGTGATTAAACATGTATTCCTATAATTGCAGTGAATTTGACATCAGGGTGGGATCCGCTTGCTCCCCACTACTCACTGTGTGCACCATTTGTCATCCCACAAAGTGGAGGCCTAGTGCTTATTAGAAGCCTGTGATACTCTTAATAATTAAAATTCTCATCATCACAACAAACATCCATTGACTGTTTTACACCTATCAGGCACTGGGCTAAGTTCTTTGTACTCACCATCTCAATTAATTCTCATAATAATGCAATGAAATAGAGCATACAATTATTCCCATTTTACAGATGAGGAAACTGAATCTAATAATTAGAGAATTAGGAACTTAGCAGCTTAGGGAGAGGTTAAGGAACCCACCTTAGATCATATAGCTAATAAAACACAGCGAATGCCAGAACCATACTGGAGTTGCTCCCACTATATGAAATATTAAACCTACTTACTACAAAATGATTAAATTTATTACTTCCTTCCTTTGAAAACAATTTATTCATCCATTTGTTCTACAAATATCTACACTACCTGTGCTGGGTGCTATGGGGGATGAAAGGAAGATCAGAGCCATGAATGACTTCACGGTAAAGTCAAATTAGGATTACAAAACAAAATTAATTCAAAAATAGGTAATTCATCAAATAACTTGTGCTGATTTAGACACATGGCTCCAGACAACTTCTTAAACACAATGGGGTGGTTAAAAGATATAACCCCCAACCTTTTTAACCAAACAACACTCTTTCTCAGTATTTCTACTTTGGACATTCAGCCTGGACAAACCTTTGAATGCTCATAGCTTCTTTTGTGGCTCATTATCACTTTCTGGCATGAATTACAAATACTTGTGTATGTGCTCTACCTACCCCATCAGACTGAAAAATCCTTAAATACAAGGGCATTTACTCATTCGGGTTGAAAAAAACAGTAATTTTTTATTTAATTTCCCAAGGTGATGGTATCTTGCATAAAGGTGATGCCCAATGAATGTTTAACATGAACTGAATGAATAAGTAAATGTACAGCCCTACCATTTTGGAGCCTTTACTCAAATATAGATTCCATATCAATATTTAACTCAATCAAATGCAGCAAGCATTTATGGATGTCAGGCTCTTTCATATTCAGACTGGGAAACTCAATATTGCTAAGAAAGCAATTCTTTCCTAACTGATTTATAGATTCAATTCAATCTCTATCAAAATAATGGCAGGCTTTTTTTTTTTTTTTTTTTTTTTGTAGAAATGTATAAGGTGATTCTAAAATTTACATGAAAACATAAAAGACCGAATAGCTAGAAACAATTTGGGGAAAAAATAACAAAAAGTGAAGGACTGACATTACCAGATTTAAAATCTTACTATAAAACCAAATAATCAAGATACTAAGATAGCGTAGTTTTTAAATTTTTTGTAGAGATGACATCTCGCTATGTTGCCCAAGCTGGTCTCAAACTCCTGACCTCAAGTGATCCTTCTGCCTCAGCCTCTCAAGCTGTTGGGATTACAGGTGTGAGTCACTGCACCTAGCCAAGATAGTGTAGCATGGGTATAAGAAAAGACATACAGGCCATAGAACACAATTGAGTGTACAGAAATAAAGTTTTACATTTATGAAGGAGCTTCAACAAAGGTACGTAGGCAATTCAGTGGAGAAAGGATGGTCTTTTCAACAAATGGTGCTGAGATAATTGGATTTCTACCAGCAAAAAAAGAATTTAAAACCTTATGTCATACGATACACAAAATTAACTCAAAATGGGTAACACACCTAAATATAACAGTGAAAAGTATAAAACCTCTAGGAGAAAATATCCGTAAGCTTGAATTAGGCAAAGATTTATTAGATATAACACTAAATGGATTTCATCAGAAGTAAAAACTTTTGTTCTTCAAAAGACATCATTAAGAAAAAAAAATATTTTAAAGTCACAAACTGGGAGAATATATCTATGAATCATATATCTGATAAGAGACTTGTAACTCAGACTTATAAAGAACTCTTTCAATAATAAGACAACCCAATTAAAAATGGGCAAAATATCTGAGTAGACATTTCACATATGATACACGTTATGCTAGTAAACACATGAAAAGATGCTTGTCAGTAGTTATTACAGAAATACAAATTAAAATTCATCAGAATCTCTATAAGCAAAAAATCAACAATACCAAGTATGAACAAGTATGTTGAAACTAAAACTTATGCACTTTGGAAAACAGTTTGGAGGTTCCTTAAAATGTTAAACATAGACTTTCAAACCAACTGCCACTTCAACTCTTAGAAATCTTCCCAAGAAAAATGAAAATATATGTCCATACAATAACTTATTTACAAATATTCACAGCAGCATTATTTATTTTAATCCAAACCCGGAACAATCCAAATGTCCACCAACTTGTGAAAGGATAAACAAACACTAGTATATCCATACAATGGAATACTATTGGACAATAAAAAAGGATGATGTACTGATACATGCTACAACACAAACTGATCTCAAAAACATCATGCTGAGTGAAAAAATCAGTCAAAAAGACTACATATTGTATCATTTCTTTCATATAAAATTTCCAGAAAAGGCAAATCTAGACACAGCAAAAGTACATTAGTGCCTGGGGCCAGGCTGGGAGTGGGGATTGGCTAAAAACTCCATGAGGGACCTTTGTGGAATGATGGAAATGTCTCAAAACTGGATTATGATAATGATTGCACAACTCTATACTTTACTAAAAATCACCGAATTGTATACTTTCAATGGATGAATGGACTTTATAGTAAGTAGATTATACTCAACAAATGTTTTAAAGGAAATTATACTCTCATAATTGAGAGTGCTGAGTGTCTTTATCCCTCAGCACTAGCCAGTAGGTACTTTTAATCTTTTTTTAAACCAGATTGGTTATTTTTAAAATTATGTCTCATTATTCTTAATAATGTACATTTCTTTGATTTCTAGTAAAACTAAACATTTTTGTCTACTTGAGTCTTCATTATTTTCCTATAAAGGTATACATCTTTTCTATAAGGAAATGTGAAATACTATCTTTTTAAAATAGCAAACATTTTTCAGTGATATGTGGTACAAATATTTTTTCCCAGTTTTTCATAAATTTAAAAATTTTGTTGTTTTTTCATATTGAAATATTCATTTTCATGTAGCCAAATTTGTCTGTGTTTTCATTTATACTTTCTGTTTTTGGTGTTATGACAAGTAATATTAATTTCAAAATTAACTATCACAAACCTTGATCATGGTTAGTTAAGCATCCACTGTGCTAATAAGCCCAATGCTACTGCTACTGGGCCTTCCATTTTAAAGAAACAGATAAAAACCTAATTTTGAATTTCAAAGCTACAGGCAGATGGGCTTTCCTTCCTGAAACCTTTATTTTAAGTGTCAAGAAACATGACTGTTTACATGCTCCATTCATGGAAAACTGCCTCATTAGAGAATTTCTGATATGATACACTAGACATTTAAAATAGTTATAGTGATAAGGAACAGGAAAATATTAATAAAAAGAAAGATGTAAACGTGTCTCCTGTTGCTAATCATGCCAGGACTGTGATTCTAGGCCTCGCTGGCTCATGTCTCCGTAGAACATCAAATCATCACATAACAACATGACCACTGCGGGCATTTGTGGATGTCTGGCCAGAACAGTCTAGAACTCCATCACTCATTGTTTCACCACTGAGTCCATGAATGTTATCAATTCTCCTGTAATTCCACTCACCCACCACCCATTACCTAATAAATACAGGAAACTGACATTTATATCTCACAAACTGACAGATTAATATGCACTGAAGAACTCTTCACTAAGTGCTTATTACTTCACAAAATACTAGAGCATTTATTAAAAAAACCACTTGGCTTAATGTAGCTATGACTATCACACACAAAGATACACATAAAACTTACAAAGCAGTGTCATAAGAACATTTTAATATTAATTGAAATGATATTGCAGCCCTGAAGCTGCAAAACTGAGGCCTGGTCATGTTAAGATACAATCAGGAGACACATTTGAATACCTGGTAAGAAAAAATGACTCTGACTTCTTCTGTGTATATTTGAGTCCTGCTCACACTTTTAAGACCAGCCTAAAGTGAACTTTCCTTATCTATCCTACTGGTTGTGGAATCTGTAACTACACATTCTGGAACATAGACACAGTTCTAATGTTATTCAACTGTTTTGTGCTGCTAGTCTTATCACCTCATTGAATTAAACACAAGTTCCAAGAGGGCAAAAACTGTAATGTCCCTACAGCATTACAACAGGGCAAGATTCCAGATGTTTTCACTGACTTTATCTGTACCACTTCTTGCTCTGCAGAACAACTTACTCAGATGTTCATTAACTAACATTTCTTGATTTCTAGGGAAAGTTGATGCAGGGGGCTAAGAAGGCAAAAAAAGTACTATGGAGACATTTTTAAGGCTTATTACATTGTTTCTTTAGACAGTTTCTAAAGAATTGTCTGCTCTACAAGAAATCAAGAAAAATACTGTGTAGTATGTAAATGCTTTGGCAGTTACCCAGCTTTAAAGATCTCGAAGAGCTATGCATGGATTGTCTCCAGTTCTTTTTTGTATCTAAGCAGGCTTTACCTAATGACAAGCGTTCCTCACGTAAGTTCCAGTGAACTTCAGGATTCCATGAGGCTGCTCTAAGATTTGACTGATAGATGGGATGGCCATGATAGCTGTGTTTAATCCGAGGTTGTTCCTGCCCAGGTACCAACTGAGGTCGTTAGGCTTCAGGTATAGATGGAAAGTCTTCCTATTAATCAAGGAGAGATTTTCCATTACCAGAGAACACTCTGATGTCCTGAGGGATGATACACAGGTGCCTGTACAGTTTTGCCCCTAGTCTCAGGACCATTGGCTAGCTTATGCATGGGTGTTCCCTGCCTTCCAGGGAAACAAAACCATAATTGTTATTTTACTGTTTTTTGTTTGCTTGTTTTTCCCTTCCCTCTGTCTGCCTGAGAGGTAGACAGGGGAAGTAAGAATAATGGTTTCAGCAACTCTGGCCCTTGAATAAACAGCAAGGAAGGGTTCCATAGTCAGGGTCCATTATACATAAAGTGTGCACACCTAACCTACTGTTTATGTAAACATTTGTTTAAAATTCCCAGGAAAAAAGGATGGCCCCCAGCTCACTTACTCTGTAACCCATATCTTGATGATTAGTTCCTTTGTCTCTACTAGAATTTCCAACCCATCATTAACCATCAGTCAAAATGCTGAAAATGGTGACATCACTTAATATCCTAATTCTAATAAAACAGGGCTAGAAAATACCTTCATAAAATTTAAGTTTAAATAATAAATCTCAAGTATTAGTGCTCTTAATATGCCATCTGCCTTCTTAAACCGGGAGTACCTTTGGATTTCCTTAATTCCTCTTGACCCACCCTTTCGTAAATGAGTACGATATGGGTGAGAATAAGACTTTGGCATCTATAGCATCTGATTACATCTTTACTAGTAGTTATTGGTTGGTGAGATGCAGGGCAATTTATGTCTTTAAGTTCCAGCTGAATGGGGGTAACACCGCTCAAGCTGTTTTCAGGATTAAATGAGATAATGTAAGTCAAATTGTGCACAGCGTGAGGCACACAGTATGCGCACAACAAACTCTAAGACTTTTGAACACTTCCAGTTATCATCATTTTTAAAAAGTGGGGTAGGAGACAAGTTTCCACCCAATTCTTAGTAATAACGTATAAGGGAAAAGCTTTTGAATTTTTGAAACTTCAGCATTTTAAAATAATGCAGTCACACTTACACACAAATTAGTCCATGTTCTTCGATAAAGCAGGATACTAGGTGTAATTTTGCTTCAAATTTAATACCCACACTGGTTGACACTGTTGGAAACACTGAGGCTGGCGGTGGGAGGGTGCAAAGCACTTACTTAGGAACCAGCCATCACACACTGGTTTCTCAGGGAGGAGGAAAGCCTTCTCTCCCCTCCCTGGGACAAGTCGAAGCCCCACCCCGAGGGAGATTTGAGTCCCCAGTGTGGTAGGTGGTGTCCGGGGCCTGCGCAGAAGGGGACGGTCCGCAAGGGGCGGAAGACAAGACAAAAATGACTCCAGTTCGCTATACGCGCAGAGAGGCGGATAGCGCGCGGACCCCGCCTTCCCCAACCGAGCGTGAGTTCCAGTCGCTGGGGAGGACCTGGTGGCCCCCTGACCTTGGATGAGCCATACTGGACGCCCCAGCGCCGTCCCGTCTTCCTCGCTGCCAACTCCGCTGCTCCCGCCCCGAACTGCGGGTAGGTCCAGGCCGCCAGGCCCCGCCTCACTGGCCCCAGCCCTGATTGACACTGGAGTTGGTACATACGGGTCTGCCGCGGAGGCGAGCAGGAGGGTGAGCGCTATTTTAAACATGGCTTTCTCTCTCCCTTAGCCTCGAAGCCACCGCGGCGCACCTAGCCCACGGGCACAGCCGCATGGGAATAATCTCAACATTTGCCTGATTTATTTTCTTCCCTCTCCATACGCTTGTACTTGTTTTTCTCCTCTCGCTGTTTTCTCTTCACACTAATTCGCAACCTGGCAGTTTGCAAAGAGGAAACTCCCTTTTGGAATGGAAAGCCGCTTTTGCTTCTTGTTGTTGGGGGTGGAAAACATTCCAGCGTGAATGAGTTCAAAAAGAGGGGAAACCGCGTCACTGGAGAGAAAGTAACATTAAGAGATCGATGAGGACGGGGCGGGGGAGCGGGGGAGAGAGGGAGAGAGGAACGTCTGCAACAGGCATCTAAAAACAAGCGTGGAGGAGCAAAGAGATTCCCAATCCCCGGGTTACCACCGCGCGCGTTCTGCGCGAGCCATTGCAATGCCAGGATTTACTGTAAGCACAATTTGAAGGCTTTTTAAATCTTTTTTGGTAAGACTTACCTTTCTCTTCGGCATAATGACTATGTCGGTGAAGCAAAAAGTAAAGCAACGGGCTGGAACTGCTGGCGCCGCCGCTGGATGCTGCCTCTGCCGCTGCAGCTGCTCACGCGCAGGGCACGACGTAGCCCGGCCTCTTCGACCTGCACCTCCGCGGCTCCCTCTGCTAGCCTCCCTGCTGCTCCAATGAGGAGCCCCGCCAGCCAGCCGCGAGGCCCCATTGGCTGAGGCAACGTTCTAAATTCCACGAGGGCACGCCCACCTCCGCGCGCGGTACGCGCTGTTGTAGTTTCCACTTCACCGAAAAAAATCTGCCTAGCGACTGAGCATGCCCAGTTCAACTAGTAGCCTCCAGGCCACACAATCCTGAAGTTTCATTGTTTCGCTGCTCTCTCTTCGAGATTGTAAGAATAAGAACAGTGTGTGCCTTCATAGGAAGGAAAAAGTAAGAATGAATACGTAAACTTTATAATGTAAATATATACAAAGCAGTTACTTCATACATTTCCTACCCATAAAGGCTTTTAGTGACTGTTACATGATGGGAACCTGTAAAGCGTGGGAAGGTACTCTCTTCTGGAAGAGCGTGGCAACCTCTAAAGGCCTCAGTTTCCCCCTCTAGATATATAGTGACAATAGTCCCTAAAATCACTTAGCTCTAATTTTCTAAAATCTGTGATTATAAATCACTCACTAATTCAACCAACTTCAAACTAGATGTGAAGACGAATAGGGCATGCTTGTTAATGGAAATTAAGAAAAGAAATAAGGTAAAAACTGATTATTTTATATTTGAAACATATATTTGAATGACACCTGTCATGTTACACGTTATGCATGTTTCTCAAAGTTCTGCAAGGCATAAAATGAGCATTACAAAGGTATTTCTGAATTCATTTTATGAGAACAGATTTACTCTGATACCAAAACCAGTGAAAGACTTCAAAAGAAAAGAGACTTACAGACCAATATCGCTCATAAACAGACACAAAAGTCATGAACAAAATTTTAGTAAATGAAACTCAACATTTAAAGGGACAATACATCATGACCTGTGGGGCTTATCTTGGGAATGCAAAGCTGCTTTTTTAAAATCTGAGAATCAATCAATGTAATTGGCAGAATTAATAGAATAAAGGGCAAAAACAATCCCTTCAGCAGATGCAGGAAAAGTGCTAGTGAATGGGTAAGCAAACTGTGATGAGCACATACAGTGGAATACTACTCAGCAATAAAAAGGAATAAATTTTCCTACATGGATGAATATCAAAAACAAAGTGCTGTATGAAAGAAGCCAAATAAAAAAGACCACACTGAATGATTTCATTCATATGAAATTATAGAAAAAGCAAAATTGGACAAAGTTAGTTTCAGAATCATCTTAGCAGGCAAAGCTCACATCGTAGGAAAATGTGTTGAAGCCTTACATTATGAATATGGCCAAATCCACTTTGGTAACACAGAGGCTGCAAATATGTATTAAAAATATCATCAAGCAATGAAGTTTAATACTTTTTCTTTAGTGATTTTCAGAATACATTAATTGATCTAGCATACTCCAGAGGTGGTTAATTACTTTCTTTTTTGGAACATCTTTATGAACTCATGGATTTTTACATATTTGGTGTGCATCAGTGTATTGCTGTCATTATTATTACCTTTTTAATGTTCCTTTACCACATCTTAGCCAATGCATGCCCTTTCAAATTAGTGCTTGTGTCCTTTTGACATGATCTGAATTATTTTTGATAGATTCCCTGTTCTCGGGCATTCAGTGAATGGCAATAGTATACTGGAATGAACTAAGATAAAAACTAATTACTTACAGCTAGATAAAAATTTACAAGTTAATAATTTTATCCTTAAAATAATATTTTAATGAAGATGTCTTGCAAGAGATTAATTTGCTAAGTGCTTGATAGTTAAATAAAGAAAAAGTCAGTGAAAACATTTTTAGTTAAGATATGTGTGAGAAGGATATTGAGTAGCACTTGCAATCTGGACCGGATGGCTATTTTTCTTTAGGGAGATGGAAAGGTGCCACAACAAAGGTAGTGCTAACATGAAAAATAACTCAGAAAATTGGCTTCTTTGTTAATTTTTTTTTCAAAACCAAACAGATCAACAACAGCAAACAAAACTGTGAATGTTTTTACTGCACACAATAAAAATGCTACAGTGAAACTGAAGCTTGCTTGTTGGATAAGGAAAGCTGATTGTGAGGACCTTGAGTCCTTGGAATCTTCAGTTCATTTACAAGTTATGAAAATAACAGCTTTGGTTGAAAAACAACAGCATCGCTTATCTTTCCTTTGATGTAGATTGCACCTGACTGAGCACTACTCTAGGAAATGAAGTGTTCTCCCTTATACCTTTGATAGCCTTCAAGATCTAGGAATGTCAGAGCAAGCCTCTACTGGTGGCCCTGGAGGTAAGAGGAGTAGGCAAAGAGAATGATTTGGTGGGTAGCTAGGATTCTAGGTTAAGAGATAAAGACATCTGGGCAGAAATGAGCATGTCACGTATAAGACAGTGAGGAGGTCAAGCTGGTAAGAAGTACAGACTCATTTGTTTATCAATATATTCCACTGAGCATTTCTACTACTTTGGAATATCAGCCTCTAAGACAGTAAAAGTAGGATTCATCTTAGCTATCTTAGCTATCGTAACTAAGGTAGACCTGGATAAATTAATGGGAGTTACTGACTAAGAAAGAAAGAAAAAAAAAAAATAGTGAACAAACTTGTTTTCCAATTCCAGCTCCTCTCCTCTTTTTTCTTACTCAAAACTGTTGGAAATGTACACCTACTTCACATTTTTCAAACAGCAGGGCAAAACCATTTATGGTGTCATGACTATCATTAAGGAAAAGAAAGAGATAGAGACATTGACAGACACACACACACACAGAGAGAGAGAGAAATAGAGAGAGAGAGAGAAGGAAGGGAGAAGGGAAGGATAAGAAAAGCAAAGAAAGGGCCAAGCATAGAAAATAGCAGAGTGTATTTCACATCGTAAAGGTAAGTAATGTTTCATAAGTTAATTGTTTCCATTTTCCATATGTGCTCATATAACATACACAACACACATATGTATGTGTGTATGTTGAATTGTGACATGAAATATATTTTTAGTGTGGTCTTGGTCAAAAAAATTGAATGCCACTGCTAATGAATATTGTGACTCTTTGACGTTCCAAAACAAATGCTTAATTTTTTTTTTTAGAGGTAGGATCTCACTCTGTTGCCCAGGCTGGCATGCAGTGGGACAATCATAGTTCACTGCATCTCAGACTGTTGGGCTAAAGCGATCCTCCTGCCTCAGCTTCCTGAGTAGTTATATAGGTGCAGGCCACCACACCAGGCTTAGAGGAAGTTTTCAAAGGAAAGAATGACTTCCAAATCACCTCCCTCTTGAACTGTCCCTCTTTTCCTCTTTCAGGCAGACACAGGCAGGGTCCCTTAGGCTTTTGCTGTAAGTAATGACAAATTACTGGAGAAGTCAGATTCAGAATCTACACATTATTGCTTCTGATAGTTGCAACTGAACACCTACTTTGCATTTTTCAGACAGCAGGGCAAAACAAATGATAGTTGTGACTATCATTAAGGCAAAGAAAGAGACAGAGACATAGACAGACACACACATACACACACACACACAGAGAGAGAGACAGACAGACAAAGGCAGAAAGGAAGAAAGGGGAAAAGTGAAAATGATATTGTGTTGCTTCTGATAGTTTGTAATTCCAGATTAAGTTACTATTCTTCCATAAATAGGCCAAAAAAATATGCAGTGAAGAATTCAGGTATGTAATAAAACAACATAAAAAACAACAAATACGAGATGGCAAAAGAATATTTTGTTTGTATTTTCCAGTCAGGTCTCTACTTTGATTGGGTGCTAACTTTCGAAGAGACCAAGGTTAGTTTTTACAAAGCAACAAGAAGAGTCCAAGAACCAATGGTCCCAAATCAAATGAGCTGCCTGATAATAGTGCAGATCCCCAGGCCCCAACCCCAAGGTATTGAATGGCTAGGCTTGGAAATCGGCATTTTCAAACAAGCTTTTCACATGTTGCTTACACTATAATTTGAGGACTAGAGTAATTAATAGACTAGGCCCTTGCTCTCAACAAATATTTGCTGAATGCCAGTACCTGGATTCTGATGACAGATATCTATAAAAGCCTGTGGAGTTCTCAACACACTTCCAGAGCAGGAGCATAATTCTGTGGGTGAAACTTGCCCCACAGACCTCACTTTGTGCTTTTGCTCCATCTCAGTTTTGCTGGGCACAACCTGTTGATTTCACATTCTTCCTTTTCTCTAGTTGCAGGGACCTGAAGAGTGATTAAAAACTGCACACATCCAGATACCTAGAAGTGTCTTCTTCCCAGGCAGCCCTCTAGGCAGCTCCTTGGGCCCCTGGGAGATGAAAATCCCTGACCCCAAATCCTCAAAGGGAACTTACCTTGGCCAAAGCCCCATAAGCCACACCCTTTCAAGGCTAAATGTCAATGATTGCGTAAGCATAACTCACAACTGCATTAATAGCAAGAGGAACCAGGGCATTCTGTGACCTTCCAAGGAAACCACTCTTTGTTTTCCCAACCTTCAATCAAATTTAATATTTGTGCAGATTCTTTGCCCCAGGTATGTTTTACACAGTTTTCCTACCCCCGGTACTTTTCAGGTTCAATCTCTGTGCTATTTACCTCTCCTTCTTGCTCCTGCTGCTTAAACTCACAGGAGTGTGATTAATTTGCTTTTTGTAGTTCCCAAATGACAATTTGGGGATG
This sequence comes from Chlorocebus sabaeus, assembly GCF_047675955.1. NCBI lineage: Eukaryota > Metazoa > Chordata > Mammalia > Primates > Cercopithecidae > Chlorocebus > Chlorocebus sabaeus. Next base: position 96,515,411 of record NC_132916.1, on the reverse strand, counting down.
AATTAGATATGCTCAGTATAGATATGCTCAGGTAGAACCAGGGATTGGGCTACATTGGTTTAGCCATTCCTTTTTGTCAGATTGTTAGCATGGCTGGTGCCAAGAGCCATCTGGGCTCAAGGAGGTGAGAAAGTTAAGGGAAGGAAATCCCCAAAGTTCATGGTGAGGACACAGCAAAGTAAGGACTCCATCCCATCCCCTTAGGTAAAAAGCCACAAGCTGCAAGGTGCCAAAGACCAATTAGTGGTTGTTGCAGAGCTCTCTGACTGAATTGCACATTCTTGTAAACTACTGTCAGTGCCAGTACACTCTCAAATAGGACCACACCCTCTTCTTTAAGCTAGTGATTTTGACTACCTATTTTTGGTGTCTTTTGCATGTCCTTCAAATCTCAGAATCCCTGGGAGCTGGTAAGGAACATCCAGTAACCCCATCTCTGTCACTACTCCCAGTGGTCTTGCCTTTCAGAGATATCATACCATTTTCCTTTTCTCAACGAAAGCAAGAAAATGCTAGTTTGGGGAAATAAGAGTCGAATGAATCATTCTGAAAAATACTATGTAGCAACTGGAGATATTTTCGGGTTAGCTTGGTTAATAACTCTTATAATTCTCAAGTACTAAGAAAGAGTTATCCAATAAAATGAGTTTGGCCAGGTCAGAATGAATTCTAGCCACAAGGCAATAAATTTTTGCCCAGCAATGGAAAACTAGCCTGGAAATATGCCATAATCTTCAAGGCTGCTTATCTGCATAGGGTTTTTGTTGTTTTTAAAACACGGAATTGTGCTACTCTCACAGAAAATCTCTCATCCTTTTCCGCCTTCTCATTCCCACTCCTACTTCTGCTCTCTGGAATCTTAAGCAAATGCATTGTTTTTTTCTTTTTTTTCCCCCCCCAAATAATCCAATTTACCTCTTAACATGTCAAAAAAAATATAAAGTTTTAACCTTTTTAAAAATAAATGTTTATCAAAAAGTTTGGAATTTGCAGTCATAGGCATGAATTCAAACCTCAAGCTATTGAGCTAGCATTACATTACTTAACGTCTTTGAACCCTGGTTTCCTTATTGTAAAATGAGAAAAATAATGTCTATTCAAGGCAGATACTGCTAGTTACCTGCCCAATAGTCACACTAGCTTTCTTCCTACTAACAGAATTCTGATTTTGGCAATAGGCCTGGTCGAAACAAAACAAAACAAAACAGTCTTTAGTTCCTCCAGCTCCTGGCAGATAGAGGTTGCTTTGTGACACCTCTGGGACTAATGAAATATATGCAGAAGTCACAAGGTGGTTGTGTAAACAGCACCAAATAACAGGGCAAACCTAGCCAGGTAGCTAGATGCCTTGTGCCTTTGTTCTTCCTCTCCTTCTATCCTGGAAATTGCTAACAATGTCTGGAAGTAGAATAGCCATCTATGTCCAAAAAGAGAAGGGCCACAGTTCAGGGTGAAAGAGCAGACAGGCAGGCCTCGAGGTCTCTGCAGTGGCCCCAGATTGTCCAGCTTTAGTCTACCTTTAATGTTTGGAAAATAAACACTGTGTTTGATCAAGACACTTTAAGTGGATGTTTGTGACATGCAGCTGAATACTATCCCTAACTGATACACTGCTTCATGGAATTGCTGTGAAAATTGAAGATGATAAACCACCAAACCATGGGAATATGCATATCCTGGAAGGATGACGCTTAACATATTTCGTTTGAAGCAAGTATATTATACTCCCCCTAAAATGATAAAAGAGACCACAGAAAATTTTTAACTTTTCCTGAATCCCTAAGGGCCTGATTATGAACAGTTAGCATAAACCTCTTAAAATTACTTTGAAGTAGGCAGGGATAAAAATGATTAAAAGAGGTATTTTATTGTTGCTATAGAACGGGATGCTCCATAATGTGGCCTGTTGCTATGTTTTACCAGTGTAAATGGTGTATTGTTGCTCAACTCCATCTCAGTTTCAGTGTGACTCCCTTCACTCTAGATGCTGGAGTCCCCACTACAGCTGAGGTTCTGGATGTAATTTGCATTTGGCTAATTAGATGCACTAGCATGAGGTATAGACAGTGGAGGTTAGGAAGAGGCCACACTTTTGCTACATCTAGTGTGTCTGCTGCTTCTTGTTTTCCTAAAAACAACATCAGCAAAGATCCCAGGCACCAGCATTGTGGATTTGGAGAGGCACGTGTCCCTGCATTCACTCTGTAGGCATAGACTGTAGCAGGTGAGATGTGATCTGAAACTGGCAGAGACAGGGGCTTTATGATTGAGAAAGTATTTTTATTCTTATGGAGTCCTGATACTAGTGGATTCCTGCTTGCAAAAGAGACACAGCTCCTTTGACGACCTTGTTCTGAGTGTGATTTTGGGAGACTTTTCTGAAAGCTCAACCTACAGTCTGTCTCTTTCGTCTTCTGAGCTATCCCATAGGCTATTGAATCTTTGAAACCTTTTCTCCTTAAATTAGATAGAGTGGGTTCTGTTCTGTACAACTGAATCCAGAACCACGGAGCTTCCTTTAGTGTTGCTTACCAAATATTTCCAGCTTTCAGAGACATACTTGGCTGGGCTCAATGGCTCATGCTTGTAATCCAGCACTTTGGGAGGCCAAGGCAGGTGGATTGCTTGATCCCAGGAATTTGAGACCAACCTGGGAAACGTGGTGAAACCCCATCTCTGCCAAAAATAAAAAACCCACAAATATTAGCCAGGCATGGTGGCATGTGCCTGTAGTCCCAGCTACTCAGGAGGCTGAGGTGGGAGAATTGCTTGAGCCAGAGAGGTTGTGGAGGTTGCAGTGAGATGAGATTGTGCCAGTGCACTCCAGCTTGAGTGACAGAGCCTGACCCTGTCTAAAAAGAAAAAAAGAAAATCAAAGAACGACAACAACGAAAACGAAAAAAAGAGTCACACTCTCACTGGAGCTGATTATGGAAACAGATATTGATATGGAGATTGCCCATGTGTTTCTTTCAGTGATCACAGTGAACAGAACCCTTCGAAGACCCCCTTCCAATGGACATAGAGCTGTCAAAGCTAAAAATGAACTTGTTATTTAAGTTGCTGAGATTTGAGGGAAATTTGTTTCTGCAGGATTTTCTATCTTATCCTGAAATGATATAAAACTTAAGAGAAAGATTCTGCTTTAATAATAAAACAAACCCTAAAATGAGTGGCATTGGCTTAACAGCTGGTCAGAGGGAATCAAGCAAACTATTACTGAAGCCTGGAAGAATGGAAATTATTTTTCTAGTGGGGAAAACTTTGGTAAGACTATTGCCTACAGTAATTTGAAGGCAAAAGGCATATCTAATTTTGGGGAAGAGGTTGAAAACAGATTATCATTACTGCTTATTGCCTATTATTAATTGTATTTAATAAGATATTATAAGAAAAAGATATGTTCAGAGAAGACTTGGTCAGTTTGTAAGGATAGATGAAAGAGATTTAGAGAATCTACAAAGTCAAGAACTTATAAGGTTGGAAAAGGCAACTGCTTCTCAGTCTAAATAATGAAAAGTAAAATCGATCCTTTGAGCAACAAAAGCACATTAAAACTCAGCTTTGTGGCAAGGATCAGATCACTGATCATGAATTAAGGTGTGGTGCCCAGGCATTCCTTCAATTAGACCAAATGGCCCAGAATGACTTACATTGGTTCATGGGAAAAGGCGTAGCTGTCACTGCTAGGTTCAAGGAATCTATAACTAGGGGAGAGGGGACAGAGGGAGAAAAGGGACAGGGAGGGAAAACAGAACTACTGGAGCAAGAAAACACAGAAATATGGCAAATAAATATGTCTGGAAAGAAACATGCGAGTAAGTCAGAAGACAACCAAGGTTAATTTTGTAAGACAATTTTACTGCTAAACAAAGTCTCTAACCTGGATTAAATGTGATTGTTGCAATTTGAGACTTAACATGGCTCTTGGACTCTCCACCATTTATAGGCAGGAAGTAGGGTGCCTGTTCAGAGAAAGCTGAAAGAGGACTTTCCCAAAGGGAGAATCCAAGAATCACAGAGATCAGTGGACAGGGGAGCTCCTTTCAGGAAAGCCAGCCTGTTCAAGGAACATTTCCCATCCTCTGGGTAGGAGGTTTAAAACATCTGCCCAGTCTAATATTAAAAGGCCAATGACTGCCAATGACAGGCCAATGACTGCCATATGTTTCCCATTCTTCTGCTTTTTAATGTATTTGTTGAAGGTATCTTGACTCTGTTCTACCACTGGATAATGTGTGAGTGGGAGGTGGGAGGGTCAGGTCTCTGGATCAAAAGGAGATATACACAGACCTATTTTACAGGCTCCTTCACATTATCTCCTGACGTAAAGACTGCCATGCATCTTCCAGGGATCTGGGGTTTTGAAGTTGATACCATCACTGAGACTTTTGAGTTTTCTTCCCTTGGAGGAAAGTAAATGAATGCATTTTGTATGTGGGAAGAAAGATGAAGGAAATATTTCATGCCCTGAAGTGAAGACTGTAATTATCATTAGTACTATTCACCAAATATTTCTGCTTTACTACCTCATGACAGGATTGTACTTCACCTCCCCATGTTTTAAAGGTAGGCATAACTATGTAACTTGCTTTGGCTAACTAAATGTGAACAGAAGTGATGTATGTCTTTTCTGAGTATCATTTTTTTTTTTATTGTGGCAAAAAAACACATAACATAAAATTGACCATCTTAGCCATTTTTAGTTCAGTAGTGTTAAGTAAATTCCCATTGTTGTGAAGCCAATCTCCAAAACCTTTTCATCTTGCAAAACTTAAAACTCTATACCCATCAAACAACTTCCCGTTTCCACCTCCTCCAGCCCCTGGAAACCACCATCTACTTACTGTGTATGCATTTTACTACTCTATGTCCCTCACATAAGTTAAATCATACAGTATTTGTCTTTTTATTGACTGGCTTCTTTCACTTAGCGTACTGTCCTTAAAGTTCATTCATGTGGTAGTATGTGACAGAATTTCCTCCCTTTTTTGAGGCTGGGTAATATTCCATTGTATGAACATACCATACTTTATTCATCTGCTCATCCATCAGTGGACATTTGGATTGCGTCTACCTCTTGGCTATTGTGAGTAGTGTTGCTGTGCTGAGCACCATTATTAAGAGCCAGTGCATGATTCACCATACTGCCCCTATTTTTCGCTGCCATGAGCAAGGAAGCACATGCAAAGATGGGCTTCTCTCTGCCTGGGCTTTTGAATTATTAAAATGAGCAGAGCTCCCAACTGACCCAAGATGAACATGTAGAGTGAATGAGAAATAAGCCTTTGCTGTTTTGAAGTCACAGAGATTTGGGCATCCTTTTTCTTTTCCTAGTGAAAACTGATAAGGTTTAAAATTAAAACTTGACTCTTCCAAAGTTTGCAGAGAAGAACTTTAATGAGAGACTCCCATAATGGAGAAGGCTGATATATTTGAGCCCTGTAATTCTCTTGTGTCCTGCAGTTACACCTTCTTCTTGAGTTTGTGGGGGTGGCAGGGTAGGGAGGATGGCCATACCCATAGCTTCTCCTTCTTTAACTGGCCAACATCTGGAGAAATCTCAAATCCTGTTTTCTCGTTCCTCATCCATTTATCTCACTTTCTGTACACTGGACTGGCAACTTTATCGCACTCTGTATTTGATAGGAGTAGCTTTGGCTGTAAGTATCAAAACTCCCAAGTAACAGTGGGTAGGAAAATAGACTTAATATTTTCCCTCACATTAAGAACACAGGGTTGATACAGTGATTCCATAGCTAACTGAGACATACTCTTCTGTCTCATTACTCTTTCACCTTCATTATGCACCTTCTATATCTTGGCCAAAGATGTCTAATCCACCTTCATTCCTCATATGTTCATTTTGGCCAACAGGAAGGATAAAAGATAAAGAAATGCCCTCCCTCTTTAAGGCAACTTCCAGAAGCTGCATATATCACTTCCATTTATATCCCATCATAGAATTTAGTCACATCAAAGGAAGTGGAGAAACATGGTCTTTATTCTGGGCAATGATATTCCCAGTTTTTAGTAAATGACATGGACATTTATAGTGATATTCCCAGTTTTTAGTAAATACTTTTGACGAAGAAGAACATTAGTATTGAAGTGTACTTAGCTATGGTAGGTAGAATAATTGTCCCCCAAAGATATCTACATCCTAATACTAAAATGTTTCTGTAAATATATTATATTTCATGGGAAAAAGGATTTTTCACATGTGATTAAGGTAAAGACCTTTAGACAGGCAGATTATCCAGGATTATCCCAGTAGGCCCAATCTAATCACATAGATTCTTAAAAGCAGATAATTTGTCCAAGCTATGGTAAGAAGGGAGCTCAGATGAGGGTCAGAGATTCCATGTGAAAAGGACTCAACCCGCCATTGCTGGCTTCGAAGATGAAGAAAGGGAACCATTAGCCAAAGAATGTAGGTGGCCTTTAGAAACTGGAAAATGCAAGGATATATATTTTCTCCTAGGATCTCCAGAAAGGAACTCAGCTCAGCTAACACCTAATCTTAGCCCAGTGAGGTCCATGTCAAACTTCTAGTCTATAAAACTGAAAGATAATAAATTCTTGTTGTTTAAGCCAGGTGTCCCCAATCCTTGGACCATGGATCCATGGCCTGTTATCTGTTCATTCATCTGTTATCTGTTAGGAACTGGGTTGCACAGCAGGAGCTGAGGGGCAGGTGGGTATTACTGCCTGAGCTCCACCTCCTGTCAGATGAGTGTTGACATTAGATTCTCATAGGAGCATGAGCCCTACTGTGAACTGCATATGTGAGGGATCTAGGTTGCACCCTCCTTATGAGAATCTAATGCCTGATGATCTGAGGTGGAACAGTTTCATCTTGAAACATCTCCCACCCCACCCTTGAGTCCGTGAAAAAATTGTCTTCCACAAAACCAATCCCTGATGCCTAAACAGTTGGGGACCACTGGTTTAAGTCACTAAGTTTATGGCAATTTGTTATGACAGCAATCGAAAAATAATACGTTAGCAGCTTCAGCCACAATGCCCTCCACTTCGGCCACCCAAATATTCATACTCTTTTTGACACATAGAACATCCTTCTGTCCAAAGGAGAAACCCATCCACATCTTCCAGTTACAGTGTTCAGCTCAAAGTCTAACACCTCCAGGAAATATTTAGTCCTTTCCATCAGGTCTGGATGTAGCTAAGTTATCTGCTCCCCAAATACCTAATATACTGCAACGAAGTAGAAAGATTCATTCGCTCTCTTTTTGGTAACTTTTTTTTTAAAGATAGAGACAGGGTCTTGCCATGTTGCCCAGGCTGTTCTTGAACTTCCAGACTCAAGTTATGTTTTCAACTGGGTCTCCCAAAATGTTGGAATTAGAGGCATGAGCCACTGTGCCCAGCCAAAAACTCATTCTCTAGCACAAAGTTCCTTGACTGGCTCATTTAGCAACTTGATGACAGGTTTTCCTCTTCGGGATGATTAGCTATGGAAAACCATTATTTATCAGAATATGCAACTTCAGAAAGATACATACTCTGCCTAGCTTCAGGCATCTGCAACCTGTGCCCCACACAGGGTGACTATACATGGACATTAGAAACTAGAGCTTCTTCCTAGATCTTTGATCTCATCTAGCATTTTGGCTAACATCTCTTTCTGGACCAAAGAGAAAAGTCTTGAATGAAGTTTCACATCTGCTTTTGACCCTAAAATGAAACTATAAGAAATTTTAGTTCAAAGGCGTGGATCAACTGACTTTACATAAGAAGAGTTTAAAGAGCTTAAGCCCCACAATTTGAGAATCAGTGTCATCCCCAGTGTTGGAGCCCATTTGTAAAAAATACATTTGCTCCTTTCCCCTATATAGAGACCCCCTTCAGAATAAAGTGCCTAGTGTGTCAGTGTCTTTAGCCTGGAGACATAATCTTCACCTCAGATACTGATATACCCCTTCTTCTTTCTCAAATATATAGAATCCCTGTATCCTGTTAATTTTTCTCCTCTATCAATATGGCAACATTAAAATAGATAACATTCTGCTCCAGTTAGAATGTAGAAAGTTATGATAGTCACTCTCACTTTTAACTGGAAAAAAATTGGATAAACTAAGAAAATAATTTTTTAAATGACAGCTGTTAAATACAAAAAATTCTAAAGGAACTAAATTCGAAAGAGGTGTCAAATCCTAGAAATTTATATAAATATGTAAGAATGATAGAAATGTAATCAAATTTTTGAAAAATCATTCCAAGGTGTTATTTTTCCAGCCAAAATAAAAATATTAAATTGATTTCTTAAAAACTATTCTTAATAAGCTAACTTTAGGCTTATGCTTGATATGAGAATATAATGTAGTTGCTAGATTTTATTCAGCTACTGATTTTTTTAGCACTTGACATAACTGATAATGGATCACATGATATTTTTCAGCTTAAATAATAAAATGTAAACTATTCTTGTTTAATTCTCAAAGCCCAACTCACACACAAAAGCATGAGGAACAAATATAAACAACATCCACAGGCCAACAGCAACCCATAGCCATGAGCAGGCCACTTCTTGAAATAGGAGTCTGAGATTGAGCCATCGAGTGAGAGACAGTCTTCAATTCGCAGCTGTCTATGTGTATAGTTTTGCAGCATTGATCTGGCATGTATTTTGTGTACCTTCGGTGAATTCAGTGCCCATGCTGCTCATGTGATACCTCTCTCAAATCCAAAACCCAATGAGAGGAATTAAATAGAATTAAGAAATGAGATTTTACCAGGTAGGGTTGAGCTTTGGTGGCCCATATTCCATTGCAATATTAAGATTTTTTGAGCATCCCCCAATATATAGTTTTTGCCCAATTGAGTGTCATAGTGTACTCACTGGGAATGTATAATGTAAATGAATTTGAACCAGTGATAGGACATATTTATACAATTAATATTTTGAATGTATATTTGCAAGACAGAAATATTTTCCCTTGAATTGTATGACTTTTTTTTAAACATGTAACTTACATTTACAAGAGATAACTCCCCTTGTCTGCCCCCCACCCCAAATTTTCCTGATTTGATTACAGAAGTCGGTGACTCAAAACTCATTTAATAGAAATTCATTTTGAAGCACACTTTTCCTAGGCACCTCAGGAATCATCTTGTGCTATAGTGTCTAGCCCCAGATCTTTGGATAATTACAAAGGTAATAATGGGTGTTATAAGCTAATTTTAATATATCAAAATACCTAGAGAAAATCCTACTCTTGCTGGAGTTTGTTTCCCTAATGTACTTAGTCATATAGGTCTTTGTTCTATAAAAACAGGACATTAATTCCCTGAGATCTCCTTCCAGCCCATTCATGTACCCTGCCTTCTGCCTCCCACAGCTCCCCTTTTTTGTTTGCCACCATTCCTAACCCCCTTAGATATTTGTCAGAATTTTTAACAAAACAAAATTTACTGCTCAGTAAGTGAATTTTTCTAAATATAATATTTTGAAGCACAAGGTTTATAGGTTAAAAGTTATTAACAGGAGAGCTTAGTAGTGAAAATGTTTCAACTACTGATTTATCCTAACTTTCTACTGAGGTATAAAGAGGTCAAATGCATTTTCCAAGATCATCCAACTGGTTGATAATGGAGGCAGGATTAAGTCCCAAATTTCTGACTAAAACCTGTTATACGTTTCACTACATTATTGCTGTCCTCAGCAGGAACAACGCTGAACACTTGTACCATAAATGGCATGAAGGCCATTTTCTATGGATAGAGGTTAGTGGTTGCCTTACCCATTTCCCATGGATAAGGCTTGTGAGAGCTAATTTTGCCTGCTTGGTGTATGCCAGGGTACTGTCTTCAGCCCAGAGCACAGCAGAAGGCTGAAGTACAAAATGCTGGTGCAGCATTTTTGACAGATCCTGAAAGCAAGCCTGTGTTGTCTGTGACTGCTGAGTTGTGCTATGATAATTGTGGTTCATAGTGATGTCCCTAAGGCACTACAAGTTTTTAGGATGTGATCTGATGTATCGAAAAGTAGTTATATTTAGAACAGTCTTAGCATTCACTACATATGATGGCATTCTAGGGTGATAATATGGCAACCTACACAATTTATTTAATTGGACTTGAAAATAAGATTTCTGGCATATAATTTAGTAGAAGACTCAAGGCATAGAGTCATATTACTTGTTATTATAGTTTATACTTATTGAAATAGTTTTACTTTTGCCTCATTAAGCCTTTGCCGAATATTATGGTATGGATGTCATTTACTTTTTACCTCTTTGAATTACTCAAGTTCATTAAAACATAATTAATTCATCAATTATGCATTCATTTAATAAATTCATTGTGCATTTACCATGTACCAGACTTGTGCTAGATACTGGGGAGATACTGATGGGAAAAAAAACTATAAAGTATAGCAACTATAACACTTATAGCACAATAAATATAAAATTACAACTGTGATGACTGCTATTGAAGGGAAGGTATGCCTGTATCACAGTTTATTAAAGGCAGATTTGATGAAATTGAAGATAATAGTAAAGGATTCCTTGAAGAAGGAATGATTAAGCAACAATCTGAAGAAGTAGCCTTTAACTAAACAAAAAAGGCAGAGATGCGGCTTCCAGGCAGAAGAGCAGCATGTATGAAGTCCCCGTGGCATGAACTGGTTCAGTGAAATGAAGCCTAGTGCTGGTGAAGTGCAGAGAGGGTTGGAGAATGTTGTATGAGATGAAACCAGAGTTAGGACCAAGTTATGCATGATTTGTAGGGAGCATTGGGCATTGTGGCTTCATTCTGAAAGCACTGAAAGCATTGAAGGAGGTGGGGTGATCAGATTTATGTTTAGAGAAATCATGTGACAGCATTGTGCAGAGCAGAGAGGAAGAAAGGAGGTATTGAGGCCTACCAGGAGATTATTTTAGAAACAGGAGTGACAAATGATACTTATTTAGACCATGACCTCTCAACAGGGGTGATATCACCCCCAACAGGGCTAAAATTGGTTCATGGAGGGGAAAAAAAAAAAATCTTAGCTATTACAATGATTTGTAGCACTACAAAGCTCAACCCTAAATAATAAAACCTTATTCCTTAGTATTTAATTTCTATTACTGGGTTTTGCTGTTGTTTTGGGGTATCACATTAGCAGTATAGAAATTGAATAATTGGAAAATATGCAAAATGTATGGAAGATCAGTGTTACAAAACTATGTGGAATAGATGGCTGTGATTAAAGAACTTTCTAATGCATGATTATTCCATCTTAAAGTCATATTGCAAGAGATGGCCCAAGCATGGCTATGGGCTGCTATTGGCCACATTGTGGATGTTGTTTATATTTGATCCTCATGCTTTTTGTGCGCATTGGGCTTTCAGAATTAAACTAAAATATTTTATATTGCATTATTTGACAAAAGTTAACCAATTCATCATTCATTTTGTCAAATGTTAAAAGGAAAAAAATGCCAACAATATCTGAATGTATATCTAGCAGCCAAATAAGCTAAAAGATGTTCTCATATTGAGTAAAAGTCTACTAAGTTTACTAAAAATAATTTTTAAGAAATTAATTTAATGTTATTAGTAGTTGTACTTTTGCTGGAAAATATGCTTTGAAATTTTTTAAAATTGATCCTATTGTTATTGTGTAATTCTATATATTAACCATTTGCATCTATAATTTGATATAATTTATTTAAGCTTATAAATTATATTTGAAGCTACTCAGCATATTCAGTTTTACAGTTGAGTTAAATATTAATACCTTTTTAATTTTTTATTTTTAATTTACTTTAACTTGAAAACTTTACTTCTCATTCTGCATTATATATAAAAAGCTTACTCTTTTTTTTTTTTTAAATTATACTTTAAGTTCTGGGATACATGTGCAGAACATACAGGTTTGTTATGGAGGTAGACACGTGCCATGGTGGTTTGCTGCACCCATCAACGCATCATCTACATTAAGTATTTCTCCTAATGCTATCCCTGCCCTAGCCCCCCACCCAGCCCTCTACCTGCCGACAGGCCCCGGTGTGTGATGTTCCCCTCCCTGTGTCCACTTGTTCTCATTGTTCAACTCCCACTTATGAGTGAGAACATGTGGTGTTTGGTTTTCTTTCCTGTGTTAGTTTGCTGAGAATGATGGTTTCCAGCTTCATCCGTGTCCCTGCAAAGGATGTGACCTCATCCTTTTTTATGGCTGCATAGTATCCCATGGTGTATATGTACCACATTTTCTTTATCCAGTCTATCATTGAAGGGCATTTGAGTTGGTTCCAAGTCTTTGCTATTGTGAATAGTGCCACAATAAGCATACGTGTGCATGTGTCTTTATAGTAGAATGATTTATAATCCTTTGATTATATATCCAGTAATGGAATGGCTGGGTCAAATGGTATTTCTAGTTCTAGATCCTTGAGGAACTGCCACACTGTCTTCCACAGTGGTTGAACTAATTTACACTCCCACCAACAGTGTAAAAGCATTCCTATTTCTTGTCAGTATCTGTTGTTTCTTAACTTTTTAATGATTGCCACTCTAACTGGTGTTAGATTGTATCTCATTGTTGTTTTGATTTGTGTTTCTCTAATGACCAGTGATGATGAGCTTTTTTTCATGTTTGTTGGTCACATAAATGTCTTCTTTTGAGAAGTGTCTGTTCATATCCTCCACCCATTTTTTGATGGGGTTATTTGTTTTCTCTTGTAAATTTGTTTAAGTTCCTTGTAGATTCTGGATATTAGCCCTTTGTCAGATGGATAGATTGCAAAAATTTTGTCCCATTCTGTAGGTTGCCTGTTCACTTTGATGATAGTTTCTTTTGGTGTGCAGAAACTCTTTAGCTTAATTAGATCCCATTTGTCTGTTTTGGCTTTTGTTGCCATTGCTTTTGGTGTTTTAGTCATGAAGTCTTTGCCCATGCTTATGTCTTGAATGGTATTGCCTAGGTTTTCTTCTAGGGTTTTTATGGTTTTAAGTCTTACATATAAATCTTTAATCCATCTTGAGTTAATTTTTTTATAAGGTGTAGGGAAGGGGTCCAGTTTCAATTTTCTGCATATGGCTAGCCAGTTTTCCCAGCACCATTTATTAAATAGGGAATCCTCTCCCTATTGCTTGTTTTTGTCAGGTTTGTCAAAGATCAGATGGTTGTAGATGTATGGTGTTATTTCTGAGTCCTCTGTTCTGTTCCATTGGTCTACGTATCTGTTTTGGTACCAGTACCATGCTGTTTTGGTACCAATACCATGCTGTTTTGGTTACTGTAGCCTTGTAGTATAGTTTGAAGTCAGGTAGTGTGATGCCTCTAGCTTTGTTCTTTTTGCTTAAGATTGTCTTGGCTATTCGGGCTCTTTTTTGGTTCCATATGAAATTTAAAGTAGTTTTTTCTAATTCTGCGAAGAAAGTCAAAGGTAGCTTAATGGGGATAGCATTGAATCTATAAATTACTTTGGGCAATATGGCCATTTTCACAATATTGATTCTTCCTATCCATGAACATGGAATGTTTTTCCATTTGTTTGTGTCCTCTCTTATTTCCTTGAGCAGTGGTTTGTAGTTTTCCTTGAAGAGGTCCATCACATCCCTTGTAAGTTGTATTCCTAGGTATTTTATTCTCTTAGTAGCAATTGTGAATGGGAGTTCACTCATGACTTGGTTTTCTGTTTGTCTATTTTTTTTTTAAGTGAAAGCATGTTTATTAAGAAAGTAAAGGAATAAAAGAATTGCTACTCCATAGGGAGAGCAGCAGTGTGGGCTGCTCAGCTGCCATTTTTATTGTTATTTCTTGATTATATCCTAAACAAGGGGTAGATTATTTATGAGATTCCCAGGAAAGGGGTAGGCAATTCCCAGAACTGAGGGTTCCTCCCTTTTTTAGACCATATAGTGTAACTTCCTGATATTACTATGGCATTTGTAAACTGTCATGGCACGGCTGGGCATGTCTTTTAGCATGCTAATACGTTATAATTAGCATGTAATGAGCAGTAAGGATGACCAGAGGTCACTTTCGTTGCCATCTTGGCTTTGGTGGGATTTGGCCAGCTTCTTTACTATATGCTGTTTTATTGGCAAGGTCTTTGTGACCTTCCTGTAGGTTGCCTGTTCACTCTGATTTAATGTTATTAATAGTTTTACTTTTGCTGGAAAATATAATTTGACCTCCTATCTCATCTGGTGACTAAGAATTACTTAACCTCCTGGGAATGCAGCCCAATAAGTCTCAGCTTTATTTTTACCCAGCCCCTAATCAAGATGGAGTAGCTCTGGTTCGAATGCCTCTGACATATTTCCTCCTTCCTTTTTACAAGAGAACCCTTAATCCTAAGGGTTGCAGAGCGGCAAAGATCTATCTTCTGTAACTTCTTCAAGCTGAATAGGGGTGATGATATTCTTGCTTAAGTATTAGGGTCTTTTGTATTTGGGGTACAGAGGAACTCAGTCAGAAAGTATCAGTATGGCCATTTATAATTCCAAGTTCCAACAAAAGTTGACATCTGGAAGATTAATAAGTGTTCGATTTAAGAAAATGTGTGGTAAGCTTATCCTGCATTCCTGCACAACAAGTACAACAGGAATATATTCCACAACAGTAAAGAAAAGTAAGTAAAATTATCCCAAGTAAATTAAATAACAAGGCTTTCTATGAACTGGGCAACTGTTGTCAACAAGCTGATGTGGGGTTGCTAACTGATACCAATACATAACCCGAATTAGAATATGAATCCAGATTTTTACATTACCCATTCCTCCTGTTTCTTTTGAGCACTGGCCAGAGATCACTGGTTGGTTCACAGGAATAAGCAGGGTTAGTCTAAATTGCTGACAAAAAAAACGCCTCAAAAACAACTGATGAGACTAGAATCAAATAACAGGTATACCTTAGTTCTTGAAACATAATTTTCTTCTTTCCAGTTTCCCATTTTTACTAAAGACATATCATGGTAAGACCAATTTGCTTTATTATACTTGGCCTGATTATTGGTATAAAGTACAGCAAGAATAATTATTTTTCACATAGGCTTTTTACATTGACTTTGATGGAACTTTGTTCCATAAAAGGAATCTCAGATAAGATGGTTTTTAAACCTGAGCCTAGCCATGAGTTTCTATCGTCAAATACCTATGAACTGGGTAAATTCCTTTCCTCTCGAGGTCCCAAGATAACTTGGAGCTCCTGGGCCTGTTAGAAAGTGACATTCTTTACTTACCACAGGTCAGGAAACCAGTACAGGGACTGTGTAGACAAGGCATGAGGCCAGTTTTCCCAAGAGGCTTTTATTGACTCTACAAGTCAAGTTTGATTCCTTAAAAGAAAGCAAGCCACTCCAGTCAAAGCCTTTGTAAAGTAACCAATTTCTCCAATTGTGACTTGTTACCAAAAAAAAATTCATTTTTTTGGTAATTTTTTTTTTTTTAATTTTATTTTACTTTAAGTTCTGGGAGACATGTGCAGAACGTGAAGGTTTGATACATAGGTAAACATATATAATTGATACATAGGTGTGACATGGTGTTTTGCTACATCTATCAACCCATCATCTAGGTATTAAGCCCCACATGCATTAGCTATTTGTCCTGATGCTCTTCCTCACCTCTCTCCCCCAACGGTCCCTGGTGTGTGTTGTTTTCCTCCCTGTGTCCATGTGCTCTCATTGTTCAGCTCTCACTTATGAGTAAGAACATGTGTTGTTTGGTTTTCTGTTCCTGTTTTAGCTTGCTGATGATGATGGCTTCCAGCTGCATCCATGTCCCTGCGAAGGACATGATCTCATTCCTTTTTATAGCTGTGTGGTATTCCATGGTGTATATGTACCACATTTTCTTTATCCAGTCTGTCATTGATGGGCATTTGGTTTGATTCCATGTCGTTGCTATTATGAATAATGTTGCAGTAAACATACATGTGCATTTATCTTTATAATAGAATGATTTATATTCTGTTGGGTATATACCCAGTAATGGGATTGCTAGGTCAAATGGTATTTCTGGTTCTAGATCCTTGAGGAATTGCCACACTTTCTTCCACAATGGTTAAACTAATTTACACTCCCACCAACAGTATAAAAGCATTCCTATTTCTCCACAGCCTTGCCGGTATCTGTTGTTTCTTGACTTTTTAATGATTGCCATTCTGACTAGCATAAGATGGTATCTCATTGTGGTTTTTATCGCATTTTTCTAATGATCAGTGATGTTGAGCATTTTTTCGTATGTTTCTTGGCCACATAAATTTCTTCCTTGGAGAAGTGCCTGTTCATATTCTTTGTCCACTTTCTTTTTTTGACCTTTGTTGGTTTAAAGTCTGTTTTGTCAGAGACTAGGATTGGAACCCCTGCTTTTATTTGCTTCCCATTTGCTTGGTAAATTTTCCTCCATCCCTTTATTTTGAGCCTGTCTGTGTCTTTGCTTGTAAGATGGGTCTCCTGAATACAGCACAGCAATGAGTCTTGACTCCTTATCCAATTTGCCAGTCTGTGTCTTTTAATTTGGGCATTTAGCCCATTTACATTTCAGGTTAGTTTTGTTACGTGTAAATTTGATCCTGTTATCATGATGCTATTTGGTAATTTTGCACACTAGTTGATGCAGTTTCCTTATAGTGTCATTGGTCTTTATATATTAATGTGTTTTTGCAGTGGCTAGTACCAGTTTTTCCTTTCCATATTTAGTGCTTCTTTCAGGAGCTCTTGCATGGCAGGCCTGGTGGTAACAAAATCCCTCAGCATTTGCTTGTCTGGAAAGGATTTTATTTCGTCTTTGCTTGTGAAGCTTAGTTTGGCTGGATATGAACTTCTGGGTTGAAAATTCTTTTCTTTAAGAATGTTGAATATTGGCCCCAATCTCTTCTGGCTTGTAGAGTTTCTGCTGAGAGGTCCACTGTTAGTCTGATGAACTTCCCTTTGTAGGCAACCTGGCCTTTCTCTCTGGCTACCCTTAATAGTTTTTCCTTCATTTCAACCTTGGAGAATCTGATGATTATGTGTCTTGGGGTCGACCTTCTTGTGGAGTATCTTAATGGTGTTCTCTGTATTTCCTGAATTTCAATGTTGGCCTGTATTGCTAGGTTGAGAAAGTTCTCCTGGGTAATATCCTGAAGTGTGTTTTCTAGCTTGTTTCCATTCTCCGTGTCTCCTGGTACTCCAATTAATCATAGGTTCAGTCTTTTTATGAAGTCCCATATTTCTTGGAGGCTTTGTTCATTCCTTTTTATTCTTTTTTCTCTATTCTTGTCTGCATGTCTTATTTCAGTAAGGTGGTCTTCAAACTCTGATATTCTTTCTTCAGCTTGGTCGATTCCACTGTTGATACTTGTGTATGCTTCACGAAGCTCATGCGCTGTGTTTTTTAGCTCTATCAGATCATTAATGTTCTTCTCTAAACTGGTTATTCTAGTTAGCAATTCCTCTAACTTTTTATCAAGGTTCTTAGCTTCTTTGCATTGGGTTAGAACATGCTCCTTTAGCTCAGCATAGTTTATTACCCATCCTCTGAAGCCTACTTCTGTCAATTCATCCATCTGATCCTCTGTCCACTTCTGCGCCCTTGATGGAGAGACATTGCAACCATTTGGAGGAGAAGAGACACTGTGGCCTTTTGGTTTTTCAGCATTTTTTCGTTGATTATTTCTCATCCTCATGCGTTTGTCTAGTTTTGGTCTTTCAGGCTACTGACCCTTGGATGGGTTTTTAAGGGGGCGTTTTTGTTGTTGTTGTTGTTGATGATGCTGTTTTGTTGTTGCTTTCTGCTTGTTCTTCTTTCAATCGTCAGGTTCCTCTTCTCTAGGACTGCTGCAATTTGCTGGAGGTTCACCTCTGGCCATATTCATCTGATTTGCTCCCTGGAGATGTCACTCAAGGAGGCTGTAGAACAGCAAAGATGGTGCCTACTCCTTCTTCTGGGACCTCTAACCTCCAGTGGCATCAACCTGATGCCAGTAGGATTGCTCCTGTAGAGGGTGTCTGACAACCCCTGTTGGAGGGTTTCACCCAGTTGGGTGGCACAGGGAGCAGGACCCATTTAATGAAGCGCTTCTCCCTTGGTGGAGGGGGTGTGCTTCACTGGGGGAAAACCCATTCGTCTGGGCTGTCTGGATTCCTCAGAACTACCAGGAGGCGAGGCTAAGTCTGCTGGTCCATAGAGACTGTGGCCACCCCTCCCACTAGGGGCTCAGGCCCAGGGAGATCTGAATTCTGTCCCTGAGCCTCTGGCTGGAGTTACTGGGGTTCCTGCAGGGAAGCCCCACCTAATGAGGAAGGATGGGTCAGTGTTAGGCCTGAAATGGCACTCTGGTGGCAGACTGCCACGGCCAGTGTGTGGGCTGTGGGGACAAGTCTTGGGACCAAACCGTCCAGCCTCCCTGCCTCCAGTAGGAGAAAAGCACAGCTTGGAGCTATAGAAATGGGTACCGCCTTTCCCCTGCCCAGGGAGCTTAGAGTGTTAGGCCCAGTGCTAGTTGCTGCCCCTCCTGCAAGGAGCTCAAATGGCTTAGACAGCAGGCAGCCCCAGCAGGTGCTGGTTGCCCTTCACCTCAGGAGTTTGGTAGGCTTAAACAGATTCCAGCTGAGAGGCTGTAAGAATCTGCATGTTCCAGGGTTTAGACGCTAGGCCCCAGTGGCGTGGGTTCCTGAGTGGGATTTTCCAATTCGGGGATTGCACAGTTCCATAGAAATAGCACAGTTTCCCTGGCTAGGTAGCATGCTCACTCACTGCCTCCCTTGACTGGGGGGAGGGGGTTCCCCTGCCCCTGTGGCTCTTAGGTGGGCCGCAGCAACACACTCTTCTTCCTTCTCTCCATGAGTCACAGCAGTCTTCTAGTCAATTTTGATGAGACAACCTGGATACCTTGGTTTCTGGTGAAGGATTCACAGGCTTATTATGGTTTTTTCAATGGGAGCCTCTGAATACTGCTGCTTCTAGTCACCCATCTTGGCCCTGCAGATCCTATTTTTAATACCAGATTCTGGATCCCAAAAAGAGGGACTCAGTCCATCTCCCATGGGAGTCTTATTTCTCAACAGAAGGGTAGGCTTGTTGCCATACCTTCCAGGTGACCAAGAGTTTGCTTTTCTAATTCAAACGTGCAAGGAACCCAGTATCTCCCCATAAATGCCATTAGCCATCCCCAAAAGTATATTTCCTACCTAGTTATTATACACCAAAACTCTCGCATAACACCAAGTAATTTCTAATACCCCAAAAGTAAAAATGTCAGATAATGCAATGCAAAACACGACGGAGCTTAGATTTTGAAAGGGGTCTATCCACTTTCAATTCCTGAGGTTTCATGAGGAAAACAGAGGTTTTTCCCAAAATGGTCTGTGGCACCTCTGTTTTGCCCAAGGAGTCCCAGTTTGTTAGAGCTTGAATATCAGCTTTTAATTAAGCCGACTTTTAACCATAGCACTCTTTAAAAAATTCTTTTACATCTCTTATTACCTGACTTTAGCCACATCACATGGCCAATATTTCTAGCTTTTAAACTTTACCAAAGGTAATCTCTTAGGTGCTCAGAGAAAGAAAAATTGAAATGGCTCATGGAAGGGGAGAGAATCAACAAACAGTAAAGATCACACAGATGTCAAACCAGGAAGGACTCATTCCCTAATCCAGGAATTGAATCTAAACCTAAGCCACCGTTGTAAAATGGCAAAACCTTAGCTGTTTAGCTACAGCATTTGGTGGTTTCAATTGCCCTTCCCAGAAGGAGCCTACAGCAGTCAATTTTGAGCTTGCAAAGGCTTTTAACAGCTCAAGATAATTTTTAGAGCTAACTTATGACATGAATTTCAACATTCTTGGAAGGCAGAGATTAAGAGAAAGTACTGCCATGTGATTACAAGGTCAAGCTCCCAAGGACATAACTTACCAGTTTGTTGGACTGGCTTGAACAGCAGGCTTATGCGGTCCTAAACCTATGTTCTATCCTAAGGTACTTCTCTTTATGACAGAGCGACACAGACAAATTCATAGCACAAAGTACAGCATATTCACTACAATTTCAGACTAGCCTCACAAATCTTTTTTCCATTAATCAAAATTTTACAGTAGAGATAAACAGTGATTTTCACCATTCATTCAACCAGTTTGCATAGAGTAAGAGAAGCCAGAAGCCTGACTAGTAAGAAATTCCTAAATTTTTGTCAGCATACCAGGCTTCTGGGTTCCCTTTCCCTCAGGGGCCCTAGCAACCCTACTTGCCACAACATAACCCTAGGGGCCAAGCTGCAACACAAAAGAAAATCTTTTTTTTTTTCTTTTTTTTCTGTTTCATGGGATCACAGGCAAAGCCTCTCAATTTTCTAAGATGCCACCAAACCAAATGCATGGGGGACCCGAATTAACATTTTCCATTCTGGCTGGTGCAAAATACACGTGACAAAACATAGATATTAGCCACTCTGCCTAGCACCCAATATTGAAATGACAAGCCTCAAAGTTTCCCCTGGATGGGCTCTGTCATCTTTAATCCATTCGAAGTGGATTAAAGTAGTCTGAACATGTGATCTCTGGGCAAGATGGTCGCTCTGAGTAACAGAAAATATAGAAAAGGGAAAGGAGAGAAAGAGAGAGAGAAAAGCATTGTCTGCAGTGGGGTGGAGAAGGCAAAGAGCTCAGGGAGACCAGAGAAAGACCCACCCATTGCAGTGACACTGAATCAGAAGTTCAGGCTTCTCGGTAGTGACGAGATCTTTTCCAGCAGTCCTATCAGCTCTCAGGTGTCCCCCTTTGGGGAGAAGAAAGTTCTCCATGTCCCATGCTCCTGCATATGCCTAATCCTGTCACCCATAGCCATCAGCAAAGAGCGCAAGGGAAATTAATCCAAAGAGAATAGTGACTAACATACCATAGTACCAAATCCATTTTAACCAAGAAAGACTCTACTGAGGTGGGGGACCTCTAACCCCCTAAACCTTAGGAAGGACTCTAAGTCTTCCTAAGTTGGGCCTAGAACCCAAGTTCTTTAAATATCCTTGTCTTCTATTAAGAGGGGCCTTTAACCCACTCTGTCTTAGGAGGGACGCTAACCCTCCTAAGTTAGGTCTCCAACCCCATCACATCCTTTGCCTTAGTACCCCACCACTTACCCAAAGTCAGTCAATTGCTGCTGCAGTTTATCTCCTTTGGGTCAGGGGACTCCTCAATATTTTTCCTTCGTGCTTTGCCAGCAAGATGTTACTGGAAAGGGGTTCCAATCCAGACCCCAAGAAAGGGTTCTTGGATCTCACACAAAAAAGAATTCAGAGAAAGTCCATATAGTAAAGTGAAAGCAAGTTTATTAAGAAAGTAAAGGAATAAAAGAATGGCTACTCTATAGGCAGAGCAGCCAAACTTATTCTTTTTATATATAAATCACAGTTGTACAGTATACTCATGGTATTAACATTTCATGGGTACAAAAAGGAAACCAATAGAAAATAATAAGAAAAAAAGGTTCATAAACACTGGTTTAGATAAGAGCAGTGGAAGTAGGACTGCAGAACAATGGGTCAATTACAAAGAATTTTTTTGGAGGTAAATCATTATGACTCAGTGATAAATCTGATTTGAAGGGTGACAGAGGGGAAGATGTCAAATATGACTCCTAGGTCTGGCTTAAGCAACACCATAGATTATTCTATCAGCCATGAGATAAGAAAGCATTAGAAGAGCACCAAGAGTGTATTTGTCATTTGATAGTTTATTTTGTGAAGTCTATTAGTGTGTGCACAATTGTGTATTTGTGTGCACACATTTAATGAAAGGGAAGGGTCTTTGGTGTATTGACTTTTAAGTATCTATAGTAGGCAGAAATAATGGCCCTCTCAAAATGTTCACAACCTAATTCCTGGAACCTGTGA
Source organism: Chlorocebus sabaeus (assembly GCF_047675955.1). Lineage (NCBI taxonomy): Eukaryota > Metazoa > Chordata > Mammalia > Primates > Cercopithecidae > Chlorocebus > Chlorocebus sabaeus. The sequence continues at coordinate 96,493,581 of NC_132916.1, read as the reverse complement.
ATAAATTTTACATTGCAAACAGGAATTAAGGTTACAGATAGAATTGAGGTTTTAATCACTTGACCTTAAGATATTAATGGTAATCACCAGGAAAGCCACCAGGAAAATAATTCAGAAATATATAGTAGAAGATAACTATACAAAGGAATTAAAATGGTGTACTAGAAATATCTGTTTAACAGAAAAGGTGGCAGTAATGGAGGAATTCAGGAACAAAAAAGACATACCAAATAAAAACAAAATAGCAAAGTAGCGATGTAAATCCCATTTTATCAATAAATATATTAAATGTGTAAATAGATTAAATTCTCCAGTTAGATTGGCAGATGGCTTCTAAAATATGAAAATATGATCCAATTATATGCTACTTACAAGAGACTCACTTTAGATACAAAGGTGCAAATAGGTTGAAAGTAAAAGGATAGAAAATAGATACCTGCAAAAGTAACCAAAAGAAAGCTCTAGTGGCTATATTAATATTAGACAAAATGGACTTTAAGACAAATGTTATTTCTAGAGTCAAAGATGGATACTTTATAATGATAAAAGATTAATGTACCAGAAAAATACAATAAATATAGATGTAAATATACTTAACAGAGACTCAATGTATATGAAGCAAAAGCTTACAAATTGAACAAAGATAAATAATTCAACAATAATATGAGACTTCAGTACCCCACTTATCATAATTGATAGACAAGTAGATAGAAGATCAGCAAGGAAGTAAACTCAAACAATGCTACAAACCAATTAGACCTAACAGACACTCCACCCAGTTATAGCAGAATACATATTCTTTTCAAGTGCTCATGGAATATTCACCAAAATAGACCATATGTTAGGCCATTAAACAAATCCTGCAAATTTACAATGATTGGAATCATACACAGTGTGTCCTTTTGCCCACAATGAAATGAAATTGAAAAATCAAAAACAGAAGAAAATTTGAAAAATTCACACATATGTGGAAATTAAACGACATACATCTAAAGGACCAATGAATGATTCAAAGGAGAAACCACAAGGGAAATTAGAAAATACTTTTAGATGAATGGAAGTGAAAACACAGCATAACAAAACTAATGGGATACAATGAAAGCAGTGATCAGAGAGGACTTACAACTGTAGACACCTACATTTTAAAAAGAAGAAAAAACCTACATTTTCACATTCAGAGAAAAAAAAAAAGAAGAGCAAACTGAACCAAAAAAAATATTAGAGCTAAAATAAACACAATAGAGAATGGAAAAATCATATAGAACCTCAATGAAACCAAAAGTTATTTCTTTAAGGATAGCAACAAACTTGATTAACATTTAACTAGACTGATAACTACTCGAAGAGAGAGAGAGTGGGAGAGAGAAGACTCAAATTACTAAAATCAGGAAAGAAAGGGCAGACATTGCTAGCAATGTTCCTCCTTAGTAAAAAGGATTTTAATGAAATATGGTAAATAATGGTATGCTGACAAGTTCGATTACCTAGATAAAATGACAAATTCTTAGAAGACACAAACTACCAACACTGACTCAAGAAGAAATATAAAATCGCCTATGACAAGTAAGGAGATTGAATCAGTTATCAAAAATTTTTTGTTAAAGAAAAGCTGAGGATCAGATGGTTTCACTGGTGAGTTCTACCAAACAGCCAAGGAAGAATTAGCACCAATCCATCACAAACTCTTCTAATAAATAGAAGAGAAGGGAATATTTCCTAACTCATTCTATAAGGCCACTATTACCCTGATACAAAAGCCAGACGAAAGCATCATAGGAAAATAAAACTATAGACCAATATCCCTTATGAATCTTCAACAACATGGTAGTAAACATAATCCAACAACATGTAGAAAGGATTATATATCATGACCAAATGAAATTTATTCCAGGAATTCAAGATTGGTTCAACACACAAAACTGAATCAATGTAATACAGCATATTTTAGAATAAAGGAAAAACTCCACATGATCATTTCACCAGATGCAGAAAAACCATTTGACCCATATGCAACACCCTTTCATAACAAAAATACTCAACTAACTAGGGGTAGAAGGAAATTCCTCAAACTAGTAAAAGGCATTTTTGAAAATCCCACAACAAACATCATGCTTATGGTGAATGACAGAAAGCCTTCCCCTTAAGATCAGGAAAACCAAGGATGCCTGCTCTAACCACTTACATTCAACAGAATAAAAAGGCATCCAGATTGGAAAGGAAGAAGTAAATGTATCTATTTGCAGATGGCATGATCTTATATGTGGAAAACCATAAAGAATCCACAAAAGAGCTATTAGAGCTAACAAAGAAGCTCAGCAAGTTTGCAGGATACAAGCTCAATGTACAAAAGTGAGGTGTAATTTTACGTACCAGTAATGAGCAATCACATATACCAGCAATGAGTAATCTAAAAATAAAATCAAGAAAACAATTACACTTTAAAATAGCATAAAAAAATAAAATACTTGAGTAAATTTAACCAAAGAGGCATAAGACATTTACATTGAAAGCTACCAGATATTGCTGAAAGAAATTAAAGAAGACCTAAATAAATGGAAAGACATCTGGTATTCTTGCATTGAAAGCTTAATATTGTCAAGATGGCAATATCCCCCAATTTAATTACAGATATAATGCAATCTCTAACAAAATTCCAACTTCCCTTTTTTCAGAAATAGACGAGCTGATCCTAAAATTTATGTGGAATTACAAGGAACCCAGAAAAATAAAAATAATCTCATTCTTGAAAAATAAGAACCAGACTGAAAGATGTATACTTTCTGATTTCAAACCCTACTTCAAAGAAATACTACTCCAAACAGTATAATACGGATATAAATTTAGACAAATAAACCTATACATGTATGGTTAGCTGATTTTTGACAAGGGTGATAACACCATTCCATGAGGAAGAAATGGCATTTTCAACAAAGGGTGCTGGGACAACTTAATGTCCACATGCCAAATGAATTTGGACTGCCTTCCTCATGCCATATGCAAAAATTAACTCAAAATGGATCAAAGACTTAAATATAAGAGGCAGAATTATAACATTTTTAGAAGAAAACATAGGCATGAATCTTTATGACCTTTGACCAAGGCAATGGCTTCTTAGATATGACACCATAAGCACAAGCAACCAAAGAAAAAATAAATAAATTGGACTTCACCAAAATTTTAAAAAGTTTGCATATTAAAAGACAGTATCAAAAACAGTGAATAGGCTACCCACACTATGGGAGAAAATATTTGCTCATCATATATCTGAAAAGAGTTAACTGTCCAGAATATAAAAAGAACTTTTACAACTCAACATTTAAAAAAACCAAGAAATTAAAAACTGAGCAAAGGATTTGAATATTCACTTCTCAAAAAAAGATACATAAGTGGCCAATAAGCAACTGAAAATATGTTCAACATCATCAGTCATTAGGAAAATGCAAATCAAAATGATGATGAGATAACATTTCATAGCCACTAGGATGGTTATATACATTTTTTAAAGGAAGAAAATAACTGTTGGTGAGGATGGGGATAAATTGGAATCCTCATACACTGCTGGTGGGAATGTAAAATGATTCTACCTCGAGGTCCATATCCACGAGAACTGAAAAAATATGTTCACGCAAAAACTTGTACATGAATGTTTATAGTAGCATTATTCATAATAACCAAAAAGTGGAAATAATCCCTATGTTTATCAACTGATGAACAGATAAACAAATATAGTATACCCATACAATAAAATATTACTCAGCCATAAAAAGAATGGAGTATTGATACATACTACCACATGGACGAACCTTGAAAACATGATGCTAAGTAAAAGAAGTCAGTCACAAAAGACCACTTATTCTTTCGTGTCTATAAAAGGTTCCAAATGGGAAAATCCATCGTGACAGACCATAAATTCCTAGTTGCCAGGGGCTGAACAAGGCAGGAATAGGGAGTTACTGCTAAGGAGCATTGGATGTCCTTTGGGGATGATAAAAATGTTCTGGAATCAGATGGTCGTGGTGCTTGTACAACTTTGTAAATATACCATCAACCACTGAATTTAAATTTAAAATGATGAATTTTATGGTATGTGAATTACATCTCAATTTTTAAAGAGCAAAGAGGGAGACAGAAGAAGGGAGTAAGAAAAAGAGATGCCATAGAAGATGGAGAAAAGGGATCATAACTCAAGTCATGCAGGTGGCCTCTAGAAGCTGACAAAGGCAAGAAAACGGATTTTCCCCTTGAACCTCCAGAAAGGAAAACAGCCCTACTAGCAACTTGGATCTTGATTTTCATCCATTGAGACCTTTGTCAAACTTTTAACCTACAGAACTATATTCATGTTTGTGGTAATTTGTTATAGCATCAGTAGAAAACTAATACAGTACCTTTGACATGTGTAAGTGGAAATGTCCAGTATGAAATTTCATATGTGAGTCTAGGGTTCAGAAGAGAGATTTGGGCTAGACATATAATAGCAATTTGTAGCTGCTATTTCAATACATTTATATATATGTATGAGAGAATCCACTGAATATCTGCAGGTATTTGAGGTTAATTATTACCTATTATTTACATTTTTAATATCAAGGCACAGAGAGGTTCAAAAACTTCCTTGAGGCATGCAAGTATTAAGTGGTAGAGCTGTGACTCAAATGTGGGGAGTCTGGCTTCAGAGTTGGCTCACTCCTCACAAATAAATAGATTTGTGAATTATCATGTAGGTTATAATTGAAGCTATGTGAGAAACACCTATTAGTAACATGGAACACATCAGTCACATTTGCAAGAGCTCCTTTGGTGGAGTGTGAGGCAGAGTCCAGATTGGGTTGATGAGTGAATGAGGGTTGAGAAAGTGGAGATGCAAGTGTAGACACATTTTCTGGAAACCACGTCTGTGAAGAGGGAAAGAAAGATAGCATCACATCAGCAGGAGAATGGGAGCTGAGAGGGGTAGTTTTTCAATGAAAGTCTTGAAGATGTTTTGAAAACTATTCGGAAATTCTGATGGAGGGGGGTGAGTCTGTAAAAGTGAGAAAGAATAGTTATTCCTGTTTAAGAATTCTGAGAAGAAAGGAGGAGGGGGATCTATCTACGACACTGGAAGGATTGGCCTTAGATAGGAAAGGGACAGTTCCTTTATTGTATCTGAACGGAGTGAAAGGACTGGATGTAAGCTGATATATTTGGTTTTAAGAAGTTGAGGACATTTCTGAGGGCTTCTGTGTTTTATTCTCTCATATGAAGCAGGAGTCAAGGTTGCCCTCTGAGCATGGGAGAGGTGGCAAAAATGTAGGTGAAGTCAATGGCTGTAACAGTGGCACCGCAGCAGAGAATCAGTAGTTTGAGGAGAGTGAAGAAGGCTTGAATAATCATTTTGGAAAACAAGAGATTAAGTTGCCCAGAGAAACATCGCCATATTTTTGTCAGCCTCAAGGGCTCAATTAAGGATTTATTTGATTTGCTACTATCCTCTTTAAGTTGTTCACAAATTACTACACATGTCTTAGATTTCTCCTCACTCCCAACAGTATTGTAAAATTCTTCTTCAATTTTCATCTCAATGCCTAGGATAGTGTTGAGAAATATTTAGGAAATATTTTTGGATTAATTAGGGTATTCGATTAATCTGAATACTTCAGTTCCCAACATTTCTTTTTTTTTTTTTTTTTTTTTTTGAGGCGGAGTTTCGCTCTGTCGCCCAGGCTGGAGTGCAGTGGCCGGATCTCAGCTCACTGCAAGCTCCGCCTCCCGGGTTCACGCCATTCTCCTGCCTCAGCCTCCCGAGTAGCTGGGACTACAGGCGCCCGCCACCTCGCCCGGCTAGATTTTTGTATTTTTTAGTAGAGACGGGGTTTCACCGGGTTAGCCAGGATGGTCTTGATCTCCTGACCTCGTGATCCGCCCGTCTCGGCCTCCCAAAGTGCTGGGATTACAGGCTTGAGCCACCGCGCCCGGCCAGTTCCCAACATTTCTAGATAAATGAAGTTTACTGTAACATGTTTATAAAAGACAAATAAACTAGACATCTCCTTCCAAATAGGATTTCAATGGAACTCTTCTACGTTTTAAAAAAGGTCAGCCATACAATATCTGTTTTAAAGTTAACAAAAAAAATTACCGAAAGACCTTATCCCACAAAAGCTAGAGAAAAAAAGCTTCCACCTCTCATTTTTATTTTGAGGTTAATAAACTTCATTTTATAAATTTATAGATCCATTACTAGTAGAATAAACATTCACATGGGTATGTTGAGTAGTGAGAAAGTGAGCTCTTTTTTGAGGAAGCAGACAGTGAAATGAGACACGAGGGATGGCTCTGGGCAGAGATAAGGGAACTCCTGCCAAACTCCTTTCCTGCTTGTTACTGTCCACAAATATGTGTGTGGTTGCAGTTGAGCTTCTTTGAGGCCCTGTTTCTTGCCAGAGGCTGATAAAAAAAAATGTGACCATTTAGTTACAAATGGAAATCTCACAGCATGTGAAGCATAGCAACCAAGAGAGTCCCAAGGAAACTACCCAGCAACAATCAGAAAGTTAAAAACAAAGCAACCCAGTAACCAAAACATAACCCAGACAAACTATAGAGCCAAGGAAAGAAGGAAACACTCTAGGCAGAGCAGAGATGCTCTGTGTCAGGTTCAGTTCAACAGTGTCACAAGACTTGTACTTCCTCACTCATATTTAGCAGATGCCTACTGTGTGGCAGTGCTTTGCCAGGGGCGAGGAATTTTAAATTGAATAAGAAATAGTCCTTGTCTTCAATGAAATAACCCCAGCAGTACAGTGTGACATATGCTAGGATGAGGCATCTGCAAAGTACCATGGGAGAAAAGGAGAGCTGGGGTGTCTGGGGATATGTTTAATTTGAGATGTGTTTGGGACATTCAGTTGGAACTGAACTGATCTCAGACTTCATTTGGCAGTTGGATTTATAGGCTATAACTTGGAACAGACAGTATGAATGGTGATATATGATAAGAGTATATATAGGTTGTAGGCCAAGTGCGGTGGCTCATGCCTGTAATCCCAGCACTTTGGGAGGCCGAGGTGGGTGGATCATCTGAGCTCAGGAGTTCAAGACCAGCCTGACCAACATGGTGAAACCCCATCTGTACTAAAAATACAGAAAAATTAGCTGGGTGTGGTGGTGCATGCCTGTAGTCCCAGCTACTTGGGAGGCTGAGGCAGGAGAATCACCTCAGCGATTGAACCCTGGAGGCAGAGGTTGTCATGAGCTGAGATCGTGCCACTGCACTCCAGCCTTGGTGACACAGTGAGACTCCAACTCAAAAAAATATATATATATCTATAGGTTGTAGCTGAAGTTAAGGAGTTTGGAGAGAGTCATGAGGGTATAATTAAAGTAACTGAAGAGCTCTGGGGAGTATTGACATTTAAAGGAGAAACCAAGAAGAGGAAGATGGAAGGAGGTAGAAGTAAACCAGGAAAGTAACAGAAATAAAAGCAAGAGGGAGCACCAAGAAGTGTCTAATTCTGCACAGCACTCCAAAGTATATGTTGAATTTGGAAAGGAGGAGATCATTGATGACATTCATTAGCCAGCTTAGAGCAGTGCTAGGAGGAAGTCATGAAAATTAAGGAAGGAGAGAGAGCAAATGTAAATATGTTTGTGGTATTGTAAAGGAAAATCCAGCAACTTTTCCATTTAAATAGCACACTTTGACACAAGCTTCACGCAGCTGGTCTAGCAGGCTCTAGTTCAACTCTTTAAACTCTTTTTCATCATTTAAATGAGATCTACTTTCAAGCCCTGAGAAGCCAGGAAAGAGAGTATGAAGTGAACTGACACTTGAGTCGTTATCAGGTCCTGGTCTTTTACATACATTATTTCATTTAATACCCACAAAACCATTTAAAGAAGTTACCATTTTTTAGTTTAAGATCCAAAGGAATGATGAAAGTGAGGTGTTAGTAGTATTGCTTACTAACCTCAACTGTTACCACTTTGTTTTGATTTTGTAGCCTCAGGAAGACTTAACATTTATCTTATGTTATCTTTATCTTATGCTTATGAGTCTTCCAGGTTTTGAAAAGTCTTGGGCCATTGGCTATCTGTGACCTACCGGAATACTTCTTTTAGGGTCACTCCCACCTTCTCTTGCAAGTTGCATTACAGGAGCATCACCTGAATCAGAGCTACCTGTGTCTGCTCTCCTGGCTCATTACTTAGCTGGTCCCCCTTCTGCAACTCTTAGGGAATCTTCAAACTTCAGCATCTATTCTTTTCTTTTCTTTCTTTTGGCTATAAACTGAAAAGATCACATCATATCTACCTAAAACCTATATCCAATCCTATGATGATTTTCTTCTAACTGGAAAAATGTACTCTGAGCAACTAATTTAAATCATTCACCTGCCACTCATATTTCCATTTCATATAAAGTGCTATTTATGAATTTCAGAAAAATTGAGTGTTAGCATTTCCATGATGGCTTTGGGTGATTACTTGAGCTTTATTATGCACTGAATGTTTGTGTTCCCCAAAAATTCATATGTTAATACCTTGTTTCCCAAATATGATGGTATTAGGAGTGGGGGCCTTTGGGAGGTAATTAGGATTAGATGAGGTTATAAGGGTAGGGACCCCATGAATGAAATTACTGCCCTTATTGGAGTCCTGAGAGAGCTTGCCTCCCCTCTCTGCTCTTCACTATGTGAGGATAAAACAAGAAACTTGGCAGTATGCAACTTGAAAGAGGACCTGCACCAAAGCCGGACCATGCTGACATTCTGATCTCAGACCTCCAGCCTCCAGAACTGTGAGAAATACGTTTCTGTTATTTATAAGCCAACTATTCGATGACGCTTTTTTATAGCAGCCTAATACCAGCTTCTTGGAGGAAGTGATGGGAATATGGACTCTTCATGTTTTTCTTTGATTTAATGTTTATGTAGTTTTTGTGTATTTTAGTTGTATTTTTAAATTTATATGATTTACATATTAGCAAGGTCAGTAAAATCTACTATTTTAATGTCTAGGAGATGTATTAACTTTTATAAACAGGACCCCAAAATGGTATAGATTAACTGAAGCACCTTTTTAAAGCAATCATCATTTTAAGGATACATCTCTGAGAATCTGATTTTTTATAGCATTGTTTTTGACATAAGAAACTCTCAAGAACTTGTCCTCTTAGCCCACATGTGGACAGTTCCAGGCAGTTTAATCAGGTCTCTGTATTGCTGAACAATGTACCTTATACAAAATCACATCTGGGGCTAAACCTCAACTCATTTCAATTTCTCAAGCAACATGTGAACAAAACCATATTTACTTTAAATATCACAAGCTGTGTGTTCATGTTGACATATAATATTAAGATTAAATCACATAGCCTAAATGCCTACTTTTTATTTGGTTTAAAAGTTCATTTAAATACTATCTTATTTCCTAGAGGCTTAGACTCTTAAATCAGAAAGCCTTTTCTATGTTACACTCTAAAATCAAGCTATTGGATTTAAAAAGTTCACCAAACATGAACAGAAAGCTAACACCACTTTTAAATGACTCTGGAGTAGCATTAAAAAACCCCTCAATTTGGAAGGTCATTGAATTCAAATCCAATCTCTTTATGCTTAAAGAGCCTATAAAACAGCTCTTCAGGCATAAAGGTATAATGATTAATGTAAATATTCCTTATACTTATAAAAATTTGACTTTACCTTCAATCCATTTGTCTTAACCACAACCTCTGGCTCCATTATAAACATATTTAATTCACTTCTAATTGACAATTCTTTTTATTTTTTAAGGGAAACTTATCTATCCCTCCTAAGATTAGCTTTGTTGTATGATTTTGATGTGCATGGCTATTTTGGAGTGAGACAGGGAACAAGCAATATCTTGCCATTCCATTTTTCTAGACATTGGTATTGAATCTAGAAAGAAATGAAAGGACTGAAACGTCTGCAAAAAATTCCAAAGTAGAGGTCTTAAAGAATTTTTTTTTTTTTAATAAATAAAGTCAGATAAAAATGAACGGGAAAAAGTGTATAACTGGCTGTGGAAATGGTCATTTTTTGGAAATAAGACAAACTTTCTCCATCAGAAGAAGGAAATAGTTGCATATGAGCTAATAGTTTTGTAGGAAAACTGACGATTATTACAAGGACAGAACTGTGAAAGTGTACATATCTAGTTTTAGTCTAGAAAGTAATTGGGCTAAGTGAAGCCCAATTCTCTGATGGATTCCAACCTATCTGAGAATATGGCCTCTGTAATAGTTTGGGAATGGAATTTTGTGCCAGAATTTAATTTTGTGCCAAAATTGAGAGACAGAGAGAGAGAGAAGCCTCGGTATTGGGCACTGTTAGTTGAAGGTTGACAAGGAGGAAACACAACCAGGTGAAATAAGGAAAGATTTCAAAGGCATAAAAGGAGTACCAGGGAGGGCAAACCTTGGCTTTCTTATCCATCACCTTATTGTAGGGTGGTCTAGTCAGATAATCCTAGAGCTGAAAGTGACCTTGAGAACCTCTGCTTCTACCCCTACATTTTTAGATGACAAAATTGAGCCTCGAGAAAAGCTGCTTGGTGAACTCTGTTCCCAGTCTTTGGGAAAAAAGTATTTTATTTAACATCACCTAACACGTTCTCATTAGTTATTGCTAAGGTATTATAATAAAAACAATGCTGTGGTTGCATGTAAATGCATACAAATGAGCATCATCATTATCATCATCATCACTATTTTTACTGAGCATTTGTAAAGAAAACTGTTGCATTTGTCTCAGATACAAGACTCAGATAATTCCCTAGAAGCCTGAGGACAAGATTCTAGATCAATCCTCTAAACCGGGTTGATTCCTCATCCACTTTCTGACCTCCTACTTTCTTGGTGAGAAATGATTATTGACCCTCCTCAATGAGGGTGTATTGATAGATCATAGTTTTTTGTCCCCTACTGGATGTTGCATGGAGAGTTGGGCTGAAATTCTGCTTAGCAAGTGAGAAGCCATAAAGGGAAGAAAGGGTCAGACACTTCCAAATCTTTGGATTTTCTTAGTTCCTCTTTTGTAAGCCTCCATTATTGTGTATAGTCAGCAGGGTCCCAGAGGCAGACCACCACTGACCATCTTGGCAGTACTTGTCAGCAGCAGTGCCCAGCTCCCATGGACTAATTCAGTTAGTGGTAGCTTTTGTTCCTAGTGACAGAGCCTTCCTGGGGCTGCTCCAGTAGCAGCCAGACCTCCTAAGGAGAAGCAGCCCTGCCAGTCTTCCAAGTCCCAAGCTCCATCTCCTTCAGTGACAACAAGGCTCTCCATTATCCTTTCTGAAGATACCCTATGTCCCAGTTCCTACTGAATCCAGCAGTGTTTTTCAATCTGTGTGTTTCAGATGCCTGAGAAGTCACTGAATTACTTCAAGAACAAGTGAATTAATATTTACATAAAGTATGTATGTTAATAAGCTGAATAAATATTAATAGTTACTGTACTTATATTCTGTACTGTACTAAGCCCTTTGCACACATTATCTCATTTAATCTTCATAAAAATGCTATGAGGTAGGTGTAATTATGACCCCCATTTTACAGGTGAGGCAACTCAGTCTCAGAGAGGTTAAGCAAATTGCTGAAGATCATGAGACTAGGAAATGGATAAACTGGTCTTCAAATCCAGATCATTTAATCTCAAAGTCTACAATCTTAATCGTAACATAAATATGTCTCTTATATATGTGTATTACTTTTTCACAAGTGTTTTTGTGTTTTAAAAGTTATAGAGGTAAAAGTATTATGTAATTCATAGTAGATTTTTAAATCTTTGTTTATTTTCACTATTTTTCTACACTGAAAGTACCTCAACTGTCATATGATTGGTACATGACACAGTCTTTTTAAAGAGCTCTTTCAAGGATTTTTACTCAAGGTCTTTAAAAAATATAGTAGAGAAAAATGACTTTGTAAGTCAATGGAACATCATATTGTACCTGACCTCTTAGTAGCATTCTGTTGTTCCTTAAGCAGGGACCCTACCATTGATTGATCCCTTGAGTCAAATAAGCAATGAGGCACCTCTCATGACTTTGAGTTACATTCAAATAATCAATTCTGACACAAAAAATTGGAATACACAAAACATCGTGAAATGAACTTAATTGACTAGCTATTTCATTCGTTTATTCACCCATTCAATAAATTTTATTGTCTCCTACCAGGCATTGAGTTAGGAACTAAAGATGCAGCCTTCCAAGCAAGAAGTGGTGTATGTCAATTGCAAGAAAATGTGACACTTGACTAGTTACTTTGCCTGTAAAAACTCTTTCATTCTTTGTTTTTAATGTCTATATTCTACATACCATCACTCTCTAAAAATTTACTTATCAAATGCAAAACTTAGGAAATATAGGCCAATTAGAGTTTCACTCAAAAAAATAATCAGGTCCTACTTGGTCTGCTCCCCAGGCCTCTGAAACATCACTACCCATGGGTCATTCTACAGACCCTAGTTACCATGGCTGCTAGCTAAATCTTTGAATCCAGTTTTGTGCCTTACTGTGTGGGGGCTCTGCTTGGACACAAAGGAAGGATTACAGAGAAATTTCTCAAAAAGCCTTTAGTTCTTCTTTTGATTCTAAAGAAAAACTATGACTAATAGATTTTTGGGAAATGGTGTTTCAAATCTTTAGGTTAGAATCAGAAGACAGGTTAGACAGGAGGAATTTAGGGGGCTTTTGCATACTTGGAAATCAGCATCCAGACAGCCTTGCTGCTATGCTCAGGAATAAGGCCCACTTCTAAAAACTGGGTTTGGCCATGGCCTGTGGGCTTGAACCCTTCTTAACCTCAGTCTTTCTCTTTTTTCCTAACATGTCGGCAGTGCTGAAGCCTTGTTAACTGCTGGCAGATTTTTCTGGTGCTGTCTGCTTGTAGCCTGTCCTGGATCCTCCATAATTGGGCTCTTCCTACTTGGTCATGTAGTGGTGAATACTCTTTTTTGACTTACCTTTCACCTGGATGTTGCCCTGCCTAATGATAACCATTTTTCACTCATTCAACAAGTATTTATTGCATGTCAGGCATTGTTCTGGACCTGGAAATATAACAGTGAATAAAATAGATAAAACCAACAACAGTAACAACAAAAACCCCTTGCCTTCATGAAACTTCACATTCTAATAGTGAAGTCTGATGAGCTGGCTTGCTTCCTCATCAGCCACAGCTGGATACTTTTCCCTATAACTGCACATTCTGTTTCTAGGTCCTAATTCTCTGTAGTCTGTGGTCTCACTGCCTAAGAGGAGAGTTTCCTTTTACAAGATAAAGAGTGTTATATGAAGAAAGGAAACAGGACCAAGAGCAAGTACATAGGGGTGGTATAAACTTAGAAATAGAAATATGTTCAGGTTTGCAAAAATTTGAGGAATAATAAATACAACTTTTAAAGTGCATTTCTAAAGAGAAACAAGGATGCAGCAGGCTACTGGGTGTAGTTAAGTCAGCAGTGATCTATTATTGAAAGATTACTTAGGAAAAACCAAGCTCCTCAACCTCAGTTTTACTTCTGTCTTTTTGCAGAGGAGAGTAGGGAGAGAAGGAGGAGGGAAGGAGAGACTCCTTAGCAAGAGAAAGAGAAGCCCAAAGTGGGAGAACATAATTATATTCTAAATAGTTTCCCAACTCCGATAACTTGCATCCCAGTGTTCTGTGGAAGATGTTCAAATTGCATTGCTGATCTAATCTGGAAAGAATGTAGAACTGTAAAGGATGGTAGAAGTGCCAGGAAACTGGGCATGGGTAAATACTGTTCCCATTTTGAAGAAGTGGGAGATTTTGCATAATAAACATCAGTGACTAGATGTTGGATATTTAAAGGTATATAAACTATTTATTGATAGACAAGGCTTACAGATTTATTTCTTCTGGGATACAAACATGATGTGGCCATAGAGGCCAGTGGCCTCCGTATGCTTAGTCTTGACATGAAAGTGAAGTAGCATGTTTTGGCCAGGTGCAGTCATTCATGCCTGTAATCCCAGCACTTTGGGGGGCCGAGGTGGGAGGATCTCTTGAACCCAGGAGTTCAAGACCAACCTAGGCAACATGGTAAAACCCTGTTTCTACAAAACAATACAAAAATTAGCCAGGCATAGTGGCACACACTTATAGTCCCAGCTACTCAGGAGGGTGAGGAGGGAAGATTGCTTGAGTCCTAGGAGTTCTAGCCTGTAACAAGCTATGATCACACCACTGCAGTACAGCCTGGATAACAGTGAGATCCTGTGTCTTGAAAAAAGAAAGAGAGAGAAAGAGAGAGAGAGAGAGAAGAAAAGAAAAAAAGAAGAAAAGAAAGAAAGAAAAAGTGGCACAGTCTCTGGTGGGCAAGAATCTTCTTTATTTGCTGCAGATCTTCACAGAGCTTGTTGTCCAGACCTTTGGCCAGGACTCAGCTATAATTTCCATCCTTCACATCCTTCTGTCTGTTTAAGAACCAATCTGGGATCTTGTACTGGCCTGGGTTTGGCATGATGATGATCACACATATCACTTTATGCTCAGTGAATCCTCTAACCTCTTGTTGAGGTCAATCTCTATTTTCCCCAACATCACATGGTCATATTTTCACCTCACACTCTTAATGGTACTTATGGTAAAGGTTATTTTCTGCCATCCATTGATGTTGGTGTTGAGTGCAGTCGTACCTTGGTATGCACAGTGTATTGGTTTCAGAATTCCCAACGGATACCAAAATCCTTGGATGCTCAAGTCCCTTATATAAAATGGTGTAGCATTTGCATATAACCTATGCACATATTCTCATATACTTTAAATCATCTCCTGATTACTTATAATATCTAATATAACATAAATGCTATACAAATAATTGTTACACTCTATTATTTAGGGAATAATGACAAGAAAAAATGTCTGTGCATGTTCGGTAAACACAATCATCCATTTTTTTCAAGTATTTTTTAATGCAAGGTTGGTTGAATCCTCAGATGTGGAGCTCATGGATACTCTCCACAGTCAGAGAGTACTGATTGTACTTGCAAAAATTGCTGGAGTGTATCAGGGATTATAGAGAGATATGGTAGTAGCATGTGGATCTCCTGTGGGAGAGAAATAGTGGATTTTTAAAAAGTTTTTGGAAGCTTCTAGATTAGGAGTGGGCAAACTATGGCTCACAGGCCAAATGCAGCCCATTGCTTATTCTTGTAAATAAAGTTATATTCCAAGGAAGCCATGCCAATTTATTTATGTATTGTCTATGCCTGCTTTCATGCTACAACAGCAGAGTTGAGAAGATTATCATATGGCCTACAAAATTCTAAATATTTCCTTATTATGTATTGCTTTATGGAAAACTTTGATCTAGGTAGAAAAAGCACTGGGCACTAGGACTTGAGTTTGCTAGGAACAGTTACGTCCAATGAAACAATAATTTCTTTTTGGTTCGATTTTTCAGACAGAACAGGGAAATGTTATTCACACTGAGCATCTGGTCTTCACTAAAAATTCAACCACCATTTCTTGAGTATTTACTATATAACAAGCACTCAGAATATAAAGATGAAAAATTGTGTGGAACAGGAGCCACATACATAAGGGGATAATTCCAAATAAAGTAGTACTTGCTATGAGAGGAGTGTGTCCAGAATGGTGCAAGAGCTCTGAGGGGGAAGTTTACTAAATCTGGGATTTATAGCAAAGGAATACAGTGGGATCAGTGGGTAGAAAATTACGAAGAGGAAACATCAAGGATAGACGGCCAGAGTTTCTGGCCAAACTGACTTGATGGGGTTAGACATGAAGAAGACAAGGTGCAAGATGAGTACTAAAGACTAAAGAGCAAGCAAGAATTAGGTCTGAGATGAAGCAAGATTCCAAGCAGAGAGATCCACTTCAGCAGCATGTTTAGTGAGAGAATAAAATTCAGTGTGATATTATTATAAAGTGCAAAGTGGGAAATGGCAGGAGCTGCAGGTTGAGGCTGGGTTCAAAGAAAGAAAGTTTTTGCCATGCTGATAAATTTGAACTTTATTATAGAAGCAAAAGTATTTTAATATACTGAAGTATTTTAATTGCTGGAGTAAAACTGTCAGATTTGCAACTTAAATGAGCCCGTTTGGCAATGATGTGAGACAAAAGAGGAAGCAGGGAGCCTGGCTCAGGGGTTACTAATAGAAACCAATCAAAAAGAGGTTAGTGCCTGGACTGGGGCAGTGATAGTATGGGTTGGGAAGAGGAGCACATTTGAAAAATATAGGATGTAAGATAGGCATAAGTTAGTAACTGATTAGACTTAGTTGTGCAAGAATATGATAAATCTAGAATAACCCATAGATTTCTGGCCTAGACAAGTGATGTCATCAATTGCTGATATGGGAAAGGCAGAAGGAGAACCAGGTTTGGGCATGGTAAAGATGAAGGATTCAGTTCTGAACATGTTGAAGTGAGAAACCTGTAGGTAATCTATTTGGAGATTTCCAGCAAGAAGTTATATATGATCCTGAAACTTAGGGGGAAAATGGGGCCAAGTACTTGTACATCAGTGTACAAGTAGTGGTTAAAAATAAGTAGAAAAGCATATGGATTAAAAAGCGCGGATCCTAGTGGAACCATCAAGAGACCAAACTTTTCCAGCAATGAGAAGAAGAAGAGTAAATTACAAAGGAGACCAAGAAGGAACTGTCAGGAAGAGGACTCATTTCCCATAAATCACTTACGAGAAAAATGAATAAATATGGTCTGGATTAAAGGGCAATTAGATAAATTGGAGCTAGTTGAATTAGCATATCTAAATGCCTAGTGTCATCCTGCAGGGAGGACCCTATAGGAGAGAAGCAAGACCCTTTATTGTATCTGCCATTTCAGTCAATGGCATAGGTAAAAGACAGGCTCTTTAAAAGTTTGGATGAAGTGAAGCTGAAAGGCATAGAAAATACACTAGATAAAAGAATTAGATATGATGAGGTTTCGACTTGCTAGATCTTGACTGGCTAGAGCCATAGACTCTATCTAATAAAATAAAAATTTTAAAAGATGAAATTTTCAGTGGCACGAGTACAGGTCGGAGGTAATGTGACTTAGTCATTAACTGTAGAAAGAAAAAACTTATAGGAATTAGTTGATAATTAACTTAATATGAGTCAACAGCATGAATTGGCTGCCAAAAAGAGATGAGTCTGGAATGACTTAATTGAAGCACAGTATCCAGAACAGTGGTTCTCGGACTTAACCACACAATATAATCACCTGGGGAATTTTTATAACTCCTTCTGCTCTAGTCACTCTCTGTACCAATTAAATCAGAATCTCTGTAGGGGTGGGACCTAGGCACTAGTTACTGTTTTAAAACTCTCCAGGTGATTCCAATGTGCAGCCAATTTTTGAGAACAAGTAAATACTATCTAGACTGTTAAATAAAAAAAATTCAAAACACTTGTTAAAGACAGTAAGGCAGACTAGATTCAGATGAGAAGGGACATGGCGATAGGTTTAGGGACCACTGCAACAGGCTTTTACAGTAGGAGAGACAGATTGGGCTTGACTGTAACTCCAACAAGTGCAAGTGGGGATTTATAGCCAAAGAACTAGGTGGGATCAGTGGGTAAAAAATTACTAAGAGGAAACATCAAGGATAGATGGCCAGAGGGTTTCTGGCCAAACTGACTTGATGGAATTATTGCTGAAAGCAGACCAGGGTGATACAATATCAAGGGTAGTCAGATATGAAAGGTGTGGAATGCCCCCTAAACAGACTTAGGATTCTTGCTCAAACTAAATTCTTTATTTTTATTTATTTATTTAGAGACAAGGTCTCACTCTGTCACCCAGGCTGGAGTACAGTGGTGCAATCACAGTTTACTGCAGCCTCTACCTCTGGGCTCAAGCAGTACCTCTTTCTCAGCCTCGAAAGTAGCTGGGACCACAGATACATGCCATCACACTGAGATAAATTTGAAATTTTTGGTAGATAATGGGGTTGCACGATGTTGCTCAGGTTGGTCTTGAACTCCTGGACTCAAGCAATCCACCTGCCTCGGCCTCCCAAAGTGCTAAGATTATAGGCCTGAGCCTCAAACTGAATTATTTAAAGACAGAGAAGGAAGCCCAAATTCAGGCCTATGCAAGCAGAGTAAAGTTTTGGTGAGAGTGTTTGTCAAAAACAAGAAATAGAATAATCCCTTTTTTTTTTTTTTTTTTAAGGAAAGCAAAAAATGACTTCCCTCCACCCTTCTAGATTCTTTGGCTGAACTACAAATTAAATTGACATAAGACAGATTAATAGGAGAAAAACCATATTTACTTATGTAGGTATGCACAGGAATCCCACAGAATATGAGACTTAAAAAAGAGTCAGATGGTTGAGACTTGCATAGCTTTGTGAGCTACAGAAAGGAATGGGGTCAGGCTTCTGGGGGCTGGTGGTGACACCAGTCATGGGAGAGTGAGTGGAGGAAATGCATGGTGAATAAAGGTTGTCTTGTTATAAGCATAAAAAAAGTCTCTCAGGAAGCAGCCCTCTTCCTGATACAGATAGTTTTACTAATGTAGATTTCCTTTATACATGTAAATTTCTTTTACAACAGGACAGCTTTTCAGAGCTACTCCTATGTCTGCAGTTTCTCAGAATAACGAGCTCAAAATATGCCAGAGAAGTATATTTTGGGTAGCATATTCTGGTCTCCTACAGTCATATTTTGAGGTGGTGTATCCTGAGCCCCAACAATTTTTAGCTGAGAGGAGGGTACATTAGAATCATCTGGGGGTAGTGTTTTTCAAAACACACATGGCAGAGTCCCTGCTTTCCAAGGTTCTGATAAACCTTTTGGACTGGGGTTCTGATGCACCACCCTATTCCACATAGGATGAGAATGACTGGTCAAGAATTGCTCTACTCTGGACTGTTCAGACCATACCTAATATCTTTGAGTTTGCCTCTGTTTTAAAAAGCTATAGATTAAAAATCTCAAATTTGTGACCACGTGCTTGATCTTTGTTTGGTCCTGGGGTTTGGGGGTGGAGGAGGAGCCAAAAAGTAAAATATTGTCAACAGTACAATTTTAAAATTTCACATGGTTTGATTTTCAGTTTCTCTTGAAAACTGGTAAGATCTGGCAAATCTGAGCCTACTTTGCTCTGGAAATAATCATTTGGTGCTGAGTAGCTGCTGTCCTCTTTAGAGAAGGCCTTGTACTCTCCAGCCCTTAATTCACTTATTTGTATTTCCACTCAAACTCCCATAAATGATTGAGTTGGCTATCCCTACCATATAGACCAAAGGATCAGGCTCTAGGAAAGCAAGCAGGAAGACGGAAGACCTTAAAAACATGTCATTTAAGAAGTGACTTCAAGTAGTTGGGATATTAGATAGAAGAGAAAACTCAGGTGGGTTCTTCACATTCTTGGAGCACTGTCACATAGCAGAGGAATTGGTCTTCTTTGGGCCAAGATAAAGAACTAGGACCACTGGGTAGAAACCACAGACAGACAGATCTGGGTTCCATATCCCAGCTACTTTTCAAATAAGCAGAACTGTCTAAAGAGGAAGGGGATGCGTTTACAGATAGTAAGTTCTCAGTTATGGAGATGTGTCAGGCTAAATTCCTGACACCTCTGCAGGGATAACACAGGTTTGAGATAGGCACGGGGATGGCAATTGCAGCTGGGCTTGTGGATCTAAAACCTGATGCCATTTGACCAGGGGCCCTGGTGTCTGGAACCAAGGGGCAGTTACTGAATCTGCTTTTTTTTTTTTTTTTTTTTTTTTTGAGACAGGGTCTAGCGCTATCACCCAGGCTTGAAAGCAGTGGCACCATCTACGCTTACTGCAACCTCCACCCCCCGGGCTCAAGCAATCCTCCTACCTCAGCCTCCCAAATAGTTGGGACTACCAGCACGTGCCACCAGACTAGGCTAATTTTTGTATTTTTTTTTAGAGACAATTTTGCTATGTTGTCCAGGATGGTCTTGAGCTCCTGAACTCAAGTGATCTTCCCTCGTTAGCCTCCCAAAGTGCTACGATTATAGGCATGAACCATTGCACCATTGGCTGAAACTGCTTTTAAGAAAATGTTGGATTATAACTAAAAGGTCATTTTGAGTTCAAATAGCCAACCCAAAAATTGCTAGGCAGAGTTAAATGGGACAGGGGTAGGGAGAGCCGTTTGGAGGAGACAGTGGTGAGAGGGTGATCTGGAGCAGTTTTGAGCTTAGGAGACTAAAATAGAAGGCATGAGGTGGTGTTGGTAAAACTAACTCAAGTCTTTCCATCCTAGGCACAACTGGGCCAGGAATGCTAAAGAACCAGCCAGCCCTGAGGTGGAATGTGGGGGATACCCAAGCATTACATGAGAATATGTGCAGAATGATAGACAAGAGTATATGTTGTTCTGGAGTTGGACTGCCTGAGTTCTGAATCCACTATTTAGTCTGTCTGTGCTTTAGTTTGTTTACTTGTAAGATGAGGGAATGAATGCTGCATCATAAGCTAGAATTGTGAGGATCAAGTGACATAACCCATGTAAAGTTCTTAGAAAAGTGTTTGAAACAATATTAATGGCTGCATAACATGTAATTACATAAATACATTATAATATATCGAAACAATTTTATTATATGGCCTTTAGGTTTTTCCCAATCCTAGTTGTTATTGCAAGTTTGATTTTTTAATATACTGACAAAAATGCTTAAAAGTCACATTAATTAACATTTATAAAAACACAAAATTAGTAATACTTTTCCAGATTAATGGACCAGGTAATCCAGAACTTCCTTCTTCTGCATGGCTAGTGATCTAGCTCTCGGATACCAGCTTACTGGTCTGGCACATCATTTAGAAACTAAGAATAATGCTTTGTACCTTGCCAGCAGGAGACATGAACAAAACAAGCATTTCATCAAATTAAACTGCTAAGAAGAAATTCTTTTTCCAAAAGAGATGGAACAAAAATCTTTTTTTTTTTTTTTTTTTTTTTTTTTTTGAGACAGAGTTTTGCTCTTGTTGCCCAGGCTGGAGTACAATGGCGCAATCTCAGCTCACTGCAACCTCTGCCTCCCAGGTTCAAGCGATTCTCCTGCCTCAGCCTCTGGCGTAGCTGGGATTACAAGCGCCTGCCACCACACCTGGCTAATTTTTGTATTTGTATTAGAGATGGGGTTTCACCACGTTGGTCAGGCTTGTCTTGAACTCCTGACCTCATGCAATTCACCTGCCTCAGCCTCCCAAAGTGCTGGGATTACAGGTGTGAGCCACCGTGCCTGGCCTACAAAAATCTTTAGTAGTTTTTATAACTAGTCTCAAAGCTTAGTCATAAACAGACAATTAAAACTGATGCAGGAAAATGAATAGATCACTGCATCCAACAAAAGCAAAGTATACATTCTTTTCAAGTTGTATACAAGATATTTACCAAGGCAGACTATAGATTGGGCCATTAAAATGTCTCAATACATTTAAAGGTATTCAGGTTGCACAACGTATGTTCGCTGACCACATGGAATTAAATTAGATATCAGTAACAGAAAGATAGGCCAAAAATCTGTAAATATTTTGCTGGCATCAACACACTTCTCAATAATTCATAGGTTGCAGAAATCAAAACAGATATAAGGAAGTATTTTTAACTTATTGAAGATGAAAACACAACATATGAAAATTTGTGGGATGCTTTGAAAGCAATACTTATGGGGAAAATTTATACCACTAAACATCTATGTTAGAAAAGAAGGAAGGCCTTGAATTAATGTAAAAGATGTAGAATCGCTAAAACCATTTTTAAAAAGGACAAAGGTAGAGAACTAACGCTACCTAATTTCAAGACTTATAAAGCTACAGTTAATCAACACTATGGTGTGACACCAACATTGTTATCCATAGAATACAAAATGAATATATTAGGATCCATCAAAATTAACAACTTTTGCTCTTTGAAAGACACTGTAGGGGCCCAAGGGAAAACTTCCCCTCTTCTCCCTGAAGATTGCCTGAAAATCAACTGACAAAAGGCAGGATAGGAGAAAAAGCATACAGAATTGATTTTAACGTGCATAGCACAGGGAAATCTCATCAGAAGAGTTACCCAATAACCCAATGAGTTACAGATACTTATATACCCTTCTTCATAGGGAAGGAAAGAGAAAGGGAATGTGGGTGATTTTAAGGGGGATAATAAATGATTTTTAAGGGAATTCAATGGGATTGGAGAATATGCAATGGCCTGGGACAAAGTCTTTTGGGCCTTCAGAGTAGTGTGACGAAAGTCTGCTGTGTTGATAGGCTTTCTTTCTTTCTGCAGTAGGAGTTCAGTTAAAGAAAACCCAGGGAAGGCAATATTGTTGGTTTTTTGGTAGGTCTGGGTTCTAGGTAGATAACAGAACTCCAGAGATCAACTTCATCCTGTGCTTTGGGAGAGAGGGAGGATTTAGAAACTAGGGATGGGATGGAGGGGAGGTCAGAAAGAGCCTGAGGCTGCCTTTCTTAGTCTGGCATTTCAAAATGCCGTATTTTGGGGTAGCAATTTATGAGCTCCAACAATTCCCTGTCTAAAGCTTTCCTGGAAGTTTCACACAGTAAAAGCCAGGTTGGTAGCTATGGAAAGAAAATTCAGTTAGCAGCTGAATAGCAAAGGATCCCATTGAACAAGTCTTATTTCTGGGAATAGTCCAGTCCAACTGAACAGCTGTGTCTCATTTTAGAAGATGGCATTGCAGATGGGCTCTCAAAGCTATGTCTCTATATATGATGCAGGCAAACAGATCTTTAATATGAGGCATTTCCATGTAAACAGAAGAAAAACTAAGGTCAGTGTCTGGAGCAGTCCACAAACCAGTCCTAGGATCTGGAGGGCAGTCAGCTAAGAAGGCTAAAGGCAAACTGGCAGATTTTATTGGATCATAGTTTGTGTGTAAAGTTTGTCCAAATATAAGTTGTTACAGTGATTATTTTTTAAAGCCAAGTTGACTAGCTTCAACTTGTAAAGCTTCAGGAAAAAGGCAGTTTTAATATCAATGAGTCCGAGTCAGAAAAATGGGAGGAAAATTTGGACCTGTTAATTTGGAAACTTGTAGCCCAGAAAAAACAATGAGAATTCAGACCAAATCACAGGCAAATAATAAAACCCAAAAACAACGAATAAGGCTCGAATCTAATAACAGATGCAGTAGTTTTCTTCTGAAATATAATTTTCCTCTCTGATTTCCTATTCCTACCAAAGATATTTATGACAAAACTAATTTGTAATTCCTTTAGTTTCATTAACTTGACCTGATTATTTGTATAAAGTGCAGTAAAAACAGTGATTTGTCATATAGGCCCTTTTAAAGTCGGCTTTGCTGGAACTTTTCAGAAGTAATCTCAGATTAGACTTTTAAAAAAATTTAGATTCGGGGGTACATGTGTAGGTTTGTTTCATGGGTATATTGTGTGAGACTGAGGTTTTGGCTTCTAATGATCCCATTGCCCAAGTAGTGAACACAGTACCTGGTAAGTAGTTTTTCAACACTTGCCCCACTCCCTCCCTCCTCCTTTTGGAATCACTAGTGTTTATTGCTTCCATCTTTGTATGTGTGTGTACTCAATGTTTAGTTACCACTTACAAGTGATAATATGTGGTATTTGGTTTTCTGTTCCTGCATTAATGTGCTTAGGAAAATGGCCTCCAGATCCACCCACATTGCTGCAAAGGACATGATTTCATTATTTTTTATGGCTGCATAGTATTTCATGGTATATAAGTACCACCAACAGTGGATTTTCAATATCCAATCCATTGTTGATGGGCACCGGGGTTGATTACATGTCTTTGCATGTAGTGCTGTGATAAATATGCAAGTGGTTTTTTTTTTTTTTTTTTTTTGGTAGAATGATTCCTTTTCCTTCGGGTATACACACAGTAATGGGATTGCTATGTTGAATGGTAACTCTATTTTTAGTTCTTTGAGAAATATCCAAACTACTTTCCACAGTGGCTGAACTAATTTGCATTCACAACAACAGTATATAAGCATTCCTGTTTCTCTACAACCTCACCAACACCTGTTATTTTTTGACTTTATAATAATAGTCATTCTGATGGATGTGAGAGGGTATTACTTTGAGGTTTTGATTTGCATCTCTCTGATGATTAGTGATGTTAGGCATTTTTCATGTTTTTTGGCCACTTGTACGTCTTCTTTTTGAGAAGTGTCTGCTCATGTCCTTTGCCCACTTTTTAATGAGGTTGTTTTCTCCTTGTTGATTTGTTGAAGTTTCTTGTAGATTATGGGTATTAGTCCTTTGTCTGATGCATAGTTGCAAATATTTTCTCCCATTCTGTAGATTGTCTGTTTCCTCTTGATAGTTCATTTTGCTGTGCAGAAGCACTTTAGTTTAATTAGGTCCCCATTATCAATTTTTGGTTTTGTTTCATTTTCTTTTGAGGACTTAGTCATAAATTATTTGCCTAAGCTAATGCCTAGAAGAATATTTCCTAGGTTTTCTTCCAGGGTTTTTATAGTTTGAGGTCTTACATTTAAGTCTTTAGTTAAAAATTAAGTCTTGAGTTAACTTTTTTATATGGTGAGACATAGGGGTCCAGTTTTACTCTTCTGCATATGGTTGGCCAGTTTTCCCAGTGGCACTGTTTATTTTTTTTCAACTTTGTCAAAATTCAGTCGGTTGTAGGTGTGAAGCTTTATTTCAGGGATCTCCATTCTGTTCCATTGGCCTTGTGTCTATTTTTGTACAAGTACCATTCTGTTTCAGTTACTATAGACTTGTAGTATTGTTTGAAGTTGAGTAATGTGATGCCTCTGGTTTTATTCTTTTTGTTTAGGATTGCTTTGGCTACTCAGGCTCTTTTTTTGTTCTACATGAATTTTAGAATTGTATTTTTTTCTAATTCTTTGGTAATTTGACAGGAACAGAGATGAATCTATACATTACTTTGGGCAGTATGGTCATTTTAACGATATTGATTCTTCCAATCCATGAGCATGAAATACTTTTCCATTTGTTTGTGTCATCTATGATTTCTTTTGGCAATGTTTTACAGTTCTCATTGTAGAAATATTTCACCTTCTTGGTTAAATGTATTCCTAGTAATTTTATATTTTGTGCAGTAATTATAAATGGGATTATATTCCTGATGTGGTTCTCAGCTTGAATATTATTGGTGCACAGAAATGCTAGCGATTTTCGTACATTGATTTTTGTATTTTGAGACTTTGCTGAAGTCATTTATCAGGCCTAGGAGACTTTTGGCACACTCTAGGGCTTTCTTGGTATGGAAGCATATCATCAGCAAGGAGAGATAATTTGACTTCCTTTTTTCCTATTTGGATGCTTTTTACTTCTTTCACTTTCTTGATTTCTCTGGCTAGGACTTCTGTTACTATGTTGTGGAGTGGTGAGATTGGACATCCTTGCATTGCTCCAGTCCTTAGGCAAAATGCTTCCACCTTTTGCCTGTTCAGTATGATGTTGGCTGTGGCTTTGTCACAGATGTCTCTTATTATTTTGAGGTATGTTTCTTCGATGCCTAGTTTGTTAAGGATTTTTATGTGAAGACATATTGGATTCTATAAAATACTTTTTCTGCATCTGTTGAGATGATCATATGGTTTTTGTTTTTAATTTCGTTTATGTGGTGAATCACATTTAATGATTTGCATACATTGAACTATCCTTGCATCCCAGGAATAAAGCCCAATTGATTGTGGTGAATTAACTTTTTGATGTGCTGCTGGATTCTGTTTGCTAATAGTTTGTTAAAGATTTTTGCATCTATGTTCATCAGGGATACTGGCCTGTAGTGTTCTTTTCTTTGTTGTATCTTTGCCAGATTTTGGTATCAGGATTATATTGGTTTTGTAGAATGTGTTAGGAAAGAGTCTCTCCTCAATTTTTTGGAATAGTTTCAGCAGGATTGGTACCAGCACTTCTTTGTATGTCTGGTAGAATTCAGCTGTGAATCCATCTGGTGCGGGGCTTTTTCTGGTTGGTTGGTGTTTTATTACTGATTTGATTTTATTACTCATTATTGATCTGTTCAGGATTTCTGTTTCTTCTTGTTTCAATCTTGGGAGTTTGTATGTTTCCAGGAATTGATTCATTTCTTCCAGACTTTCTAGCTTGTGTGCATAAATATGCTCATAGTAGTCTCTGAGGATCTTTTGTATTTCAGATTAGACTTTTAAAAGCCTTTCAGGACAAGGAAAGCCAAACCAAGGATTTGATTCACCCTCAGACTTTGTCACCCTCAGGAACTGGGTGAATCCCTCTCTTCTTGAGGTCCTCAAAACATCTTGAGGTTCCTGGGCCTGTCAGAAAGTGACATTTTTTACTTAAGTTATCTGTCAGGTTTATTTAAGTTATCTGTCTGGTTTTTCCAAGGGCTTCTGTTGGCTTCATAATGGCAACCTCAGTTTCTTAAAACTGGCTGGTCATATCTGAAAATATGACATTCCAGTCATAATCTCGGTAAAATAACCAGTATTTCCAGTTGTGTTCCAATTGTGTTTACAAAAAGAACAGGTTTTCATTGGACTTACACAAAAAACTATCTTGCCATAAAATAAGAATATGCACCAATAGTTTCCGAATTCTAGTGAGATTAGGTAGAGAAAAGGTAAATATTTAAATATTGTATAGTCTGTTCTTACACTGCTATGAAGAAATACCCAAGACTGGGTAATTTGTAAAGAAAAGAGGTTTAATTGACTTGACTGTTTTTTGTTTTTTTTTTTTTTTTTTTTTTGAGACGGAGTCTTATTCTATCACCCAGGCTGGAGTGCAGTGCAGTGCCACGATCTCGGCTTACTGCAACCTCCACCTCCAGATTCAAACGATTCTCTTGCCTCAGCCTCCTGAGTAGCTGGGACTACAGTCATGTGCCACCGTGCCTGGCTAATTTTTTGTATGTTAGTAGAGACAGGGTTTCACCGTGTTGCCTAGGCTGATCTTGAACTCCTGAGCTCAGGCAGTCAGCCCGCCTCAGCCTCCCAAAGTGCTGGGACTGTTTAATTGACACAGTTCTGCAGGGCTGGGGAGGCCCCAGGAAACTTACAATCATGGCAGAAGGGGAAGCAAACATGTCCTCCTTCACATGGTGGCAGAAAGGGGAAGTGATGAGCAAAGGAGGAAAAGCCCCTTATAAAACCATCAGATCTTATGATAACTCACCCAGTATCATTAGAACAGCAGCATGAGGGTAACTGTCCCCATGATTCAATTACCTCCCACTGCATTCCTTTCATGACATGTGGGGATTATGGGAACTACAATTCAAGATGAGATTTCGGTGCAGACACAGCCAAATCATATCAAATATTGTTTGCCAAAGTATACTTTACCCAACTGTTGTAAAGGTTAAGAGAAAAAAAAGTTTCCTAATTCTGGAAAGCATAACATAAAAAACAGTCAGCAATGTTTCAAGCAAAAAAGTTATTGAAAATAATTTTATGAGTATTTAGCAATTTTACGGTCTTTTTTTCCCCCCAGATGAGTTCTGGAAATTTTTTCCCAGTCCAATGATACAATCTCAGAGTTGTCAGAAACCTATATTTATCAGAGTTCTTTTCATTCTTTCCATTAACCTCCCTGAAGATACAACACTTTAGGATTTGCAAATGGTTTTCAGGAAAAAAAAAAAGGCATCACAATAAAGCAACTACCTGTAGACAGCAAGACTTAAAATGGCAATAGTTAATGATGCAATTGGCAAGGAAATTTGGTTATTTTCGGGGGCCTACAATTTCATGTAATAGCTATAACTGTGACATAACATGTATCAAAACAGATCAGACTTTTAGGAATCTCATACAATTTTGGAACACATATGTCAATAACATTTCCATATAAATTATAACTTTCCTAAAAGGTTAAAAATCATTTCTTATTATAATGATTTGATATAATTTACCATATCTAATAAGCCTATTTATCATCTCTCTTTTGGATGCTTCAGGAGCCCTCTGTAACATCCCAAAGTTAGTTTGAGGTCAGAAAGACTTAATTTTGATTTTGCACTTTGAGTTTTAGTAAGCATGTCAAATATTTCATAGGTTTAGCACACTTGATCAAAATAGGAGAGGTTTAAAACTGTTGATTGATGTAGGAACATAGATCACTGTGAAGTAATAGGCACTCATTTACCCAAAGTGATAATTAAAAGGTTTCAAAAAGCAAAATTCTTTTCTCTTTGATAGAGAAGATATTCAGTTTTCCAAATAAGTGAAGAACCTAATACAGACAGCATGAGGCTCAGAGAATCTGTTTGTCTCTCTCTCTTTCTCACCCTCCCCATTTTTTTGCAGTTTACTTGAAAGGTGAATAAAAATCTTTTTTTTTTTTAATCAATACTACATGAAATTTTGTTTAAAAGAGAAAAACAAATTCTAGTTTTGTATTAGTGTACTTTTAATACTAAAGCTAGTTTTAATAAAGCCTTATAAGCCAATCCATCTAATCTCCATTAGCCCTGGCCACACAAAATAAAATTTCCATAAACTTTCATAATCTCTTACAATTTTTTAATTCTCTTCATTTCTCCACTGTTTAAATCCACTTAGTTTTATATATACCATTTTTCCTTCATTCATTTATTCTGAAAAAAACTTTAAATAATCTCTAAACTATTCAAAAATCATTCTTTCTCAATAAAACACATCCTCATACTTTACAAACTCTTACTTTCCTTTAACATTCTGTATACATTATTGTTTCCTATATCTAGTAGTTTTAACTCTATTTCATTTATAATTTTAACTTTTAGTAACCCCATTTTTCAGTGAAAAACCTTGGAAGTAAGAAATTTTGAACAATAACATTAAGAAAATAAAAGATAATCCATAGGCTGAGAGAAAATATCTGTAAATTATATACCTGATAGAGGACTTGTATCCAGAATATACATGAGACACTCTCAACACTCAACAGTAAAACAACAACCAAAGTTTTAAAAAGGTGAAAGATCTGAAGAGACACTTTATCAAAGGAAATAACTGAATGACTAATAAGCACATGAAAGATGCTCAACATCATGAGTCATTAGGAAAACACTTGTTTAAACTACAATGAGACACCATTACATACCTATTAATGTGGCTAAAATTAAAGAGACCGACCATATTGAGTGGTCATGAGGATGTAGAGAAACTGGAAGTCTCATAAATGGGAATGTAAAACGGTACAACCATTTTGGAAAATAGTTAGATAGCATCTTAAAATGTTAAACCTATACCTACCACAGGTTCACAGTCATTTTCCCCTTATTACCCAAGGTAAAAGAAAGCATATGTTTATAAAAGATGTGTACATGAATGTTCATAGCAACTTAATTTGAAATATTCAAAATATCCATCAGCTGGGGAATGGATAAACAAATTTCAGTCTACGCATACAATGAACTACTACTCAGCAATAAAAGGGACCCACACATCAACACCATCAACACTGGCAAATATCAAAATAATTATACTAATTGAAAAACCCCAGTTGAAGAATAGTACATACTGCATGATTCCATTTACAAAAAATTCTTTAAAAATGCAAACTAATCTATAGTGACAGAAAGCAGATAAGGAGTTGCTTCAGAATGAAGAGGGGGATGACAAAGACCTGTAAGGCAACTTCCTTCTACTCTTATATTTTGTGGCAGGGCCTAAGAATTAAACTGAAATAAGACAAATTGAGAAGAGAAAAAGCATACAAATTTTATTTAATATTTTTACATGTATGTAGAATCTTCAGAAGGAAAATGAGGACCCAAAGAAGCCATTAGACTCAAAAGTTTATGTACCTTTTTACAAAAAGAACAATAAATTGTAGGTATGTGACAAGACAGAGGGGTTTGGACTAGGAACAGTGAATTGTAGAACAGTGACTAGGACATATATAGAGGAAACTAATGGAAGATAAGGGTTATTTTGTAGGTTTGTTTGTATAGGTCCATTTCAACTCTCCCAATCTCTGGTGATAAGAATGTTCTTTTCCTGGTACAGGGAGGGTACCTTTTTCACGTGAAATTTTGTAACCTACTTTTAGGTAGAAAAGGGATGGTCAGAAAGCCCTTCCTTCATCTGTTGTTTCTCAAGGGCATTCAGCTAAACTAGTCAATATGTTCAAGTAGCATATTTTGGAGGGGTGTGTTCTGAACACATTCAGATGCAAGAGGAAACTTTTGGGGGTGTTGGCTGTATTTGTTATCTTGAGTGTGGTGATGATTTCATAAGAGTATGAATCTACTGTTTTTAGTAGACACGGGGTTTCACCGTGTTAGCCAGGATGGTCTCAATCTCCTGACCTCGTGATCCGCCCGCCTCTGCCTCCCAAAGTGCTGGGATTACAGGCTATAACTCATACTCTACAGTTCAACCATGTATAGCCAATCACTAATCAATGTCACTTCTGTAAACCTTTGAGAATTCCTGAAAAACAACTTTTATAATCACCCCCCTCCTGATTTGCCCTTTTTACTTTAAAAACTCAAGCCTCTCCTTTGTTTTCCGGAGCACATCCCAGTGCGCAACCCAGTCGCAAGGTTGAGGACTGCAGCCAGTCCAAATATATCCTCTATATTAATGTTGCCTCAGTTTTCTTATTTAGATCAATAGCCTCAATAAGGTTGGTTTTTAAAAAAGAACAAACTCATGATGCCCCCTTTTGAGTCTGGGCTCAGGTTTTACACATGGCTGCCTTTGAGGCTGTCAAGTTGGTTATCATGATGGAAAAACCAAATTCTGCCAAAATACTTAAAGAAGTTTAGTCTGAGTCAAGATGAATGATCATGGCCTGGGAGAAACAGTCTCAAGAAGTTCTGAGAAAGTCTGCCTGATGTGATCAGGTTACAGTTTAGTTTCATACATTTCAGGGAGATAGGAATTCCAGGTAAAATCATAAATCAGTACATGGGAAGTATATACTGGTTTGGCCCAAAAAGGCAGAGCATCTTGAAGTAGGGGCTTACAAGTCAAAGGTGGGTTTAGGGATTCTTTATTTGGCAATTGTTTGAAAGACTTACGCTTTGTCTAAAAACTTGGAGTCAGTAGAAAGGAATACTTAAATTAAGATAAAGAGGTCTGTAATCTGTCATATGATGCTGTACACAATCAGGTTGGAAAGTAAGCCACAATATAATGAGTCAAAAAAACCTGTTTAACAAGATTTATGGTTTGTAAGGTGTGACTCCCCAGGCGCCTTAGAAAGGAATTCGAGCAAGAAAAAGAAAAGGTCAGAGTTCAGTCCTCAGTTAACTGTTTAGTGTGTGGAGTACCATGATCTTTGAGCTTTCATCATAGAAACATCTTTGGTGACTAAAGACAGCCTTCCAAACATGCTCACTCTCTCATTCGGGACTGAACCCACCTGTAGTCAAGGCTTCTCGATCCTTTCTCCCATTTTTGCCACTGAGGTTCCATTTTTGTTACTTCGTGATGTCACCCCAATTTGGCAATTTCTGAAAGTACAAGAAATCATACGATTATGAGTCCCATGGAGCAGAAAATAGCTATCATTCACCTTTGTGATCCTGGAAGTGTCTTACCCAGGACCAGGTGTGTCAAGTATGTATTTGTATGCTGAAATGAATTGAGTGGAATCACAATTTTCTTTTTTATTTCTTGTTTGGACTAGTCAAGTTCTGTAGGGGAAAGAGTAGAAAAAGGAGTTCAATCTGTAACTGACTGTGAACAATCAATTGAGATAACTCACTACCTTCACTCTAGCCCACAAGCTTCTAAACTATGGCTATTGTATTTACTAACACGATTTACTTTGTCCAGAATTTTTTTATTCAAATAATATTTTTGATCTCTGTGAGAACTGAGGTGAAATCAAGGAAGCCCTCATGTATTAAATCTTTAAATATATTATTTTAATGCAAAGTAGCGGTCAAGAGGAGAGGCATAGGTTGTGGGCCTTATCCCAGCAAACAAAGCCACAAAGGCATTCACTTTATTCAAATAATTTTTTTTTTCTCTATGAGAACTGAAAAAAATCAAAGAAAGCGTCATATATTAAATTCTTAAAAGTATGAATTGTTAAATTCTTACTTTAAATTCAAAGTAAGGGTGACCCAGACTTTTATAAGGAGCCGGTAACTCAGGTTACTTTTGCTTTCAGATCCAAGGTGCACGGTCCCCTAGCAGGTAAACGTCTACTCAAGTTCCTGACCTTTCGCAAGTCCCTGACAAATGATACTGGAATGTTCTGGCAACTGAGTGTGATTACCTAGAATCTTGGCCAGCACCTTACCTCTCAACTTTCTACACTGCAAACTCCTGACTCTGTAGTTTATAAACCTATAGTCAGGATAGTTTTCTGGATCTTCTTACTTCCATCCTTAAACTCCCGCTTTACTGCTCCCTACATATACTTCTTGACTGTCTACCGGCAACTTCCTTCAAAACAAATAAAACTAAACGAAAGGCCGCACAGGCTAAAATTACTTTTTCGACGGTTCTCAACCTTGGCCACACAGGAGGATCATTTGCAGAGATTTATTAAAAACCTACCCCTCCACCTGCCGGGCGCGGTGGCTCACACCTGTAATCCCAGCACTTTGGGAGGCCAAGGCGGGCAGATCACGAGGTCAGGAGATCAAGACCATCCTGGCTAACATGGTGAAACCCCATCTCTACTAAAAATACAAAAAATTAGCCGGGCGTGGTGGCGGCACCTGTAGTCCCAGCTACTAGGGAGGCTGAGGCAGGAGAATGGTGTTAATCCGGGAGGCGGAGCTTGTAGTGAGCCGAGATCGCACCACTGCACTCCAGCCTGGGCGATAGAGCGAGACTCTGTCTCAAAAAAAAAAAAAAAAAAAAAAAAAAAAAACCTACCCCCTACCCTCACTGCTCCCCGCTCCCCGACACACACATTCAGAACAATTAAATGAGAATTCCTAAGGGTGACCCCTAAGCATCAGGTTGTTTGTTTAAAGCTCCCCAGAGTATTGTAAGGTGCAGCCAGTTGAGAACTACTGTTAGGTTGCTGATCAGTAGTTTTTGTATGGAAAGTCAGTGCTTGCTTAACATGTCTGGAAAAACCTAATTGACTGCTTTTGTTTTACCTTCTAGAATTCTACAATTGCATTTTTCTAAAAGGCCAAGATTCCTCATTGGTTATGTACAGTTATGGCAATTATAGGAATATTTATCCTGTAATTAAGAATAAAATGAAACTTAATTTCTGTGAGAAATTACATTGTACTGTATAGCAAATTATACTTTTCATTGGGAAATTATGAAATAAGATTTTGGCATTGGCTAAAATAATATAGTGTTTAATTTTTGAAACTACATAATTAAAAGATAATTAGTTGAATAGGTAATTCCTTTGCAAATTGCAATGATTAAATGATTGCTTCCATAATGTAAATTACCTTCCACCGTAGTCAGTGATCTAAAATATTTTCTAAACATGTAGTGGCATTTTAAACATTAGATTATTTTATGAGTAAGTGGCCTATGTTGGTTAATGGACTCCCCATAATCAATCGTCAGCTGCACTAGAGCAGTCAACCAGAGCTACAAGGGTCTGTTGGAATTTCTGGGTCTCAGCTGAGCAGGTTGGTGTCCCGATCCTAAATAACAATGCAGGGACCGCAAAGAAGACAGCAAAGGTGCTTGGGGCTCATTGTTGGTGTGCTAGATATTGTCTTTGTTTCTAATAAAAAAACTCCAAGTCTCAGTTTCTTCATTAGTGAGAAGGGGGATAATAAAACCACCTTACGGGATTGTTCTTACAATATGCATAGTAATAAAGCTCTTAGCATAATTACTGGTATATAATTAGTGCTCAAGATTTTTTTGCATCACCTTTTTTTTTTTTCTTTTTTGAGACAGAGTCTCACTGTGTCGCCCAGGCGGGCGTTCAGTGGTGCGATCTTGGCCCACTGCAACCTCTACCTCTCAGGTTCAAGCAATTCTCCTGCCTCAGCCTCCCAAGTAGCTGGGATTATAGGCACCCCCACCATGCCTGGCTAATTTTTTTGTATTTTTAGAAGAGATGGGGTTTCATCATGTTGGCCAGGCTGGTTTCAAACTCCTGACCTCAAATGATCCGCCCACCTCATACTGCTTTTGACCCTTTATTTGGCTGGCCATAGAGAAGACCTGTGGAGACACTTGGGCATTGGTTATGTCACTGGATTCCGGGTGACAGTTCTCGAGGCTGCAAGATGAAATGGCAGGTAGGGGCAAGGCAGGTTTATCAGTGTGGGTTCCTCCTCCATTGAGGAGGGCTAGGAAACTGGAACAAGTCTGAGTCTGTAGGGAGAGGTTGTCACATTGAGAGAGAGCTTTGACTCCACAAAGCTAGGTTTATAGATCCAAATCCAATAAGTGATGCCAGCAGATGTAACAGTGGAATTCAAACCAATTTAACAAACATTCCTATATAGATTTGAAGTCTATTTTCTGCTAGCTGTGTTTTTCTTTTTTGCAAAGTTTGGACTTCCTGACTTTCCCTTTCTCTGACGTTACACACACTAACTGAAATTGAGCCAGATGCTCTGCATCCAAGCAGAGAAGAGTGAGGTAACTTATTGTTGAATCACAGAATTTAGGACTCAAAAGGCTCATCTAGAGTTGTGCTTTTAAAAATGGGTTTGCATCTCCTGGGTTCCACAGAAGAGATTCAGAGGCTAACACAGTGGAAGGGGAGAGGAGAGCATGGGATCAAACGAACAGGGCTCCACATGCCACCCACCCTCTTCAAATTAAGGAATTCCACTTTGCTCTGTTTTATACGTTAGGGTTTTTAAAAATAAAATTCCACTTGCAAATAAGGATTCTAATCCAAAAAGGAAAAAAAGAAAAAAAAAAAAACCTTGGCAAACCAGAGAATTAGTTAACTCTCCCATTTTATAAGTGGAGCTTAAAGTGGTAAAAGTGCCTTGTTTGAAGTTACACATTTAAAAAATAGTAGAAGTAGGACTGGTAATTAGTACTGCTGATTTTCAGTCCAAGGACATATTTCTCTTATATCATATTGCCTCTTAAAAGGTAAAGAAAGGCAGACTGGACCCATGACATATTTCTAGGCCACAGATCTGAACACATTGCGAGAGAAATATTCAAGCAAAGTGAAAGGAAAGCAGCACATTTTCAGCATCTTAATAGTGAAGCTATCATACTGAAGGAAACCATGTGAAAAAGGGATATAGAAAGGGCACCTCTTCTCTTCATTTCCCTCTAACACTGGAAGCTTCTATTTTAGTGTCAATTATGCAGCATGATTTTGGAAGCACCTTGGAAACCATATAAAGATTTGCATGTCATTACTAGAAATGGGTAGAGGACCCTGTAGCACATCAGTTTCGCGGCAGATCCTTAGGATAATGTTAGAAAGAAACTCAAGTAGATATGTTTCTCAGTACTGAAGCTTAGAATTCCTTATTTGTGATATCTCCCTTGTCTAGTACCCAGTTGTAGTATTGATGGGCAACAATATCTCGCAAAGGGTGCGCCTTACTCAGAGATATTTACTAGAATCCTGTGCTTCTCATCAACCATACTCCATGCTCTTTTCCTTTGTCTATAACCCTAGCTTTAGTTATAGTCTACCCCAGTAGTGTCACCTCAAAGTATGATATGATTCCTCTTCAGGAATATTTATTTCTAGCTTGATTTCAGGAATCTTACTTCAGCATCCTCCAACATAAGCTCAATCACCCCATTAAACCTACCTTCAATTAACCTACAACTAAAACAGAGTGTTTTGTCCTCACCATTCCCAGTTCCAAGCAGACTGCTGTTCATAAGTTTCTCTGATAAAAAAATTCTGCCACTGCCAAAGAGAAGAAATCTGCTATATTTGTAGTGTGGGTGAAAGGAATGGGTGTTGAATGAAAAGAACAGGGCAAAGCATCTGCACAAGTAGAAAGAAAAGTGGTCAATTTGAACAGAGAAATAAAACCCAACCACTGATGAGTTTTGAGTAATCAGGACTCATAAAATTATCTCACTCCCTAGTTCATTATGGCTGTGGAGGTAAAGCCACAGAATCACTCCTAGGATGGGATTGCTCTTGGAGATCAGAACACATAGTAAGTATACATCCTCATTAGTGCCAAATTGCATGAGGGAAGTTTGCAGGTTGCTACTGCTAAATCTCCACCTAGATTGTTCTTTCTTAATTCAATGCCACTCAAAATTATTCTTCTAATTGGGAATGTTAGACATTATTTGTGTATTGTGTGTTTTGTGTTAAAAGGAATAAAATACAGACAAAAGGCAATCATGTTGTTAATGAGAAGTATTCAGTATAATGTGGTTTTGGTTGTTTTAACATTACAGCCTAACTGAACTGACCTCGGTTATTAGACCAGTTGAATAGAGATACATAACTGAATTCACAAGAGGATAAAAGAATCATTAAAACATAAAATCTATACATACATCATCTAACTACCTCTCTGTAGTTAAATGTAATTGCAGTTTTCCACCAAAGAATTTGTGGAGAATTAAAATGAAAACAAATAAAGGCTCGGGGAAAATAGCAACAAATGGATGGAAAATATGAAATTAATTATCTCTATCTAAAAAATCTGTTTCTTATAAAGAATTGGAGATCTGTTGTACTTCAGAATTACTTACATTTCTTGAGAAAAGTTCTCGCTCTCAGTGGAAGAACGTCACGTGAAGAGGTATCTTTTGGCACATGAGCCATGTAACATAGAGTTAGAAGAGTCCAAAGAGCTCATCCTGCCTGGTCGTCTGTGTCTAACCAGATGACTACCCCGACTGCTTGAAATAAAGTGGTTCTTGTCTACTTCGCAAGATGTTTTTTCTTTTCCTTTTTTCTTCTAAAAATAAGCAAACAACAAAATAAAAGGTCAAGATCTGCTTTTCTCTTTGATTCCTAAGATCGCTTTAAAGAAAACTTTGTTTCAGAAATAGCATATTTCAGACACAGTTTTAGGTCTGTTTTGTTCTATTCCACATAATATCAATACTAAGATAAGGATTGGGTCAGCAGCATTTTACTAAAATTTTCCCAACAGACATTAATCAATCAATTAAATAACTAATTTTTTTTGAGACAGAGTCTTGCTCTGTCACCCAGGCTGGAGTACAGTGGCACGATCTCAGCTCACCGCAACCTGCACCTCCCAGGTTCAAGTGATTCTCGTGCCTCAGCATCCCGAGTAGGTAGGACTACAGGCATGTGCCACCATGCCTGGCTAATTTTTGCAGTTTTAGTAGAGATGGGGTTTCACCATGTTGGCCAGGCTGGTCTCAAACTCCTGGCCTCAAACAATCCACCTGCCTTGGCCTTCCAAAGTGCTGGGATTACAAGCGTGAGCCACCACATTCAGCCCAGACATTAATTTAGCTTGATATATGGATTAGTTAAAGGAGGATTAGTCAGAATTGAAAGCACTGAAAAAGGAAAATTACAGAAGAAAATCTGAGTGGCGCCCATTCAGCTGCCATCCAGAGGAAAAGGAATCTTAGTTGTCAGGCCTGAACTACTCAGATCACATTGAGCATCTTATGTCTGTTTTGAGAACGGGGTATCAGGATGACTTAGCTTGTAGTCATTACACTTGAAATTCAACTGGTCCCTTGTTCTGATTCAACACTCAGCTTCCAACTGAGATCTGAGGGGAGTCGGTGGGCAAGTGGTGGGTAGCTGAAAAAACACTCCAAGAATTGTAGACAGTTTCAACATGGCTTTGCTCTGTCTCTGGGCACAAGCGAGCCATATGTACAGCATCAGCAGGGTATACCTTTTACAGACAATAATGTACACCTTCTACAGACAATAATGTATACCTTCTACAGACAATAATGTATACCTTCTACAGACAATAGTGTATACCTTTTACAGACAATAATGTATACCTTCTACAGACAATAGTGTATACCTTCTACAGACAATAATGTATACCTTCTACAGACAATAGTGTATACCTTCTACAGACAATAATGTATACCTTCTACAGACAATAGTGTATACCTTCTACAGACAATAATGTGTACCTTCTACAGACAATAATGTGTATACCTTCTACAGACAATAATGTATACCTTCTACAGACAATAATGTGTATACCTTCTACAGACAATAATGTATACCTTCTACAGACAATAATGTGTATACCTTCTACAGACAATAATGTATACCTTCTACAGACAATAATGTATACCTTCTACAGACAATAATGTGTATACCTTCTACAGACAATAATGTATACCTTCTACAGACAATAATGTGTATACCTTCTACAGACAATAATGTATACCTTCTACAGACAATAATGTGTACCTTCTACAGACAATAATGTATACCTTCTACAGACAATAATGTATACCTTCTACAGACAATAATGTGTATACCTTCTACAGACAATAATGTGTACCTTCTACAGACAATAGTGTATACCTTCTACAGACAATAGTGTATACCTTGTACAGACAATAATGTGTATACCTTCTACAGACAATAATGTATACCTTCTACAGACAATAGTGTATACCTTCTACAGACAATAGTGTATACCTTCTACAGACAATAATGTGTATACCTTCTACAGACAATAATGTATACCTTCTACAGACAATAATGTGTATACCTTCTACAGACAATAATGTATACCTTCTACAGACAATAATGTGTACCTTCTACAGACAATAATGTATACCTTCTACAGACAATAGTGTATACCTTCTACAGACAATAGTGTATACCTTCTACAGACAATAATGTATACCTTCTACAGACAATAGTGTATACCTTCTACAGACAATAATGTATACCTTCTACAGACAATAATGTGTATACCTTCTACAGACAATAGTGTATACCTTCTACAGACAATAGTGTATACCTTCTACAGACAATAATGTGTATACCTTCTACAGACAATAATGTATACCTTCTACAGACAATAATGTGTACCTTCTACAGACAATAATGTGTATACCTTCTACAGACAATAATGTATACCTTCTACAGACAATAATGTGTATACCTTCTACAGACAATAATGTATACCTTCTACAGACAATAATGTGTATACCTTCTACAGACAATAATGTATACCTTCTACAGACAATAGTGTATACCTTCTACAGACAATAGTGTATACCTTCTACAGACAATAATGTATACTTTCTACAGACAATAGTGGCTCTGAGCCAAGCACGAGCTCATGTGAGTGGTTACCTAATGTGCCTTGTGTGGTGTGGTTACATAATGAGCAGGGTTGTGTGCTTGCACTCCAAACCCACTGAGTCATGCTGCACCGGAAGGCTGCCTCAGCCTACTCCTGACTAAAGCACAGCCATTTCCCTTACACTACACCCCCTAGGCTGAGGGCATCCTCCAGGCAGGGACACATGCCTATACAGCGGAGCCCTGAATCCATAAGCCACAACGACAACACAGAGAGCAACCGCTCACTACTAGCATCTCAGCTGGGCTACTTTTGACTGTTAGGGTCCAAAGTAGGCCAGAACCTAGGGATGCCCACCATCTCTTCAGGGGGTTGACAATAAAGCTCTCAGTCACCTTAATCTCCTGTAAGACCCCTTTGCAGGGCTGCTGTTATGTTCTGCTGATTGTCAGGGATAAAGGTACAACATTGTGTTCCTGAAAGGGCACAGGTGGCTCCTTGGGCAGCAGTTATGTCTAAGGCCCTTTGGTTTTGCAACACCACCTTTTAGATCTAATCAACCTCATTCATTAACAGGAGGAGGGACACTCGGGTGTAATTCAGAGCCTGAGTGGTGTGCTCTGCAAGAGTAGTAAATTGTGCTTCTACAGTTATGACACCCGCTCCAGGGATAGTCATTGCCAAAGGGTAGAAACACCAGGGGGCTCGTCACACTTGCAAAAACTGAGAGAACAGTGCTTCCCAGTTATACAGGCATCTGGGCAATGTGGGGAGAACAGTGGCAGGTACCTAAGGCCACCCCCAGGTACAATGTCCAATCTAGTTTGCTGATAGGAAAGGCTACCCTGTGTCCCCATAGAC
Source organism: Chlorocebus sabaeus (assembly GCF_047675955.1). Lineage (NCBI taxonomy): Eukaryota > Metazoa > Chordata > Mammalia > Primates > Cercopithecidae > Chlorocebus > Chlorocebus sabaeus. The sequence continues at coordinate 96,453,648 of NC_132916.1, read as the reverse complement.
CCATAAGCTCCCAGGGGGCACAAAGTCCACTGGGGTCTGACCTTGGTGGTGCCACTTGTTCCACCATACCTTTGGTGTGGTGACTTGTGTTATGTTTGCACAGGCCGTGACAAGTACCCATCCTGTTACCCCAGTGTTGCTCTGTGCACTGCGGTGCCTGGCTTGGGGTACTACACGTTCCCCCACTAGCCAGCCCCACTCATCATGAATGCTATGGTCCAGTCATGGGTCTTGCAGTATCCTTTGTCCGAAGCTTGTCACATTGTGTTCCAGGCATCAGCCATGGGATCCCAAGCATCCAGCCATGTCCAGTTCTCTGCAGATATGGGATATATGTGCCAGGGCAAGCTGTCCGCAGCTGCTGCTAGAAAGGCAGTGCAGATCCAACAGTCGGAAACACTGGTCACCTCAGCATAGGTGCAGACTCAGTCCACAATGCGATTGGAGCATGTTAACCTACGGTTGAAATGACAGAGCAGGCACAGGTACTAACAGAGGTAAATCATATCCCTCAGGCAAAATATGGGCTAAGTTTCCATCCCTGGATAACAACGCAGCCACCAAGGGCTTTTGCCCTGGGCGATGGTACCACACCTTCTCAGATCTCCATGGTTCCTTTGAGTCCTGTATCCATGCCAGAGTCACAGCGTAGCTCATAATAGGCCCATCAGAGAGTACATATCTCCCTCAGAGGAGGGTTCCTTCACTGGCTGTTCCCCTACAAACAGTCAACCATGGAAGCCATGTATTGAACACTAGAAAAGTGACATGCAAGTCATACTCTAGGCCCTCCCTGCAGGGAGCTACAATGGCCAACCACTGGCAGTGGAGAGCTTGGAGGGTCCATGGCCACAGCCAGGTTTTCTGTTCCCGTCTTCAGGGGTGTTGGGGCAGGCAACAACAGGTTACCATTTGTCCCCATATCTGGTTGGAGGAGGTCATCCTTAGTCTGTATCTCCAATTGAATGGGGGTGGTGGCCCAGTGTCTCCACTAGGGCCGAGCCACCTTTCTGTGGCCATTGATTTAAGGTTTGGGGCACCAGGACCAGCCTGGAATTCCAGCTCCGCTAAGACAGGGGTGTGACACGCAAGCGTAATCCATTCTTCAAGATCCCGTCATATCACTCAATCATACCGCAGTTTGTGGATTGATGGCACATGGAATCCCCACTTTATGTCCGTTTGCTGTGCCCATCATTGTACCTGTTGTCCAGTGAAACGTGTTCCCCTATCACTCTCAGTGGCCAGAGGACAATCATACAGGGAACATAAGTGTTGCAGGACCTGCATGGTGTTCTGTTGGTTGGCCACCCTGCAAGGGTAGGTGAACAACAGGCCTGTGGCCATGTCCACAGTCGTTAGTGCATGTGTATACCCTCGTGACTTCAGCAGCGGCCCGATGCAGTCTACTTGCCACCTGGTCAAGGGCACTCACCCTATTGTTACTTGTTGTATAACACCAGGCAGCTGCCTCTTTTTAGGGTATGCCTGAGCACGCGCCAGGTATTTTGACAAGCCTCACAAATGTCTTGCTTGGGCAGGGACAGATCCCAACACTTATTGAATTGTTGTATCAGTTTATCCCCTGCATGTCCCAGTTTCCAGTGTAGCCACAAGGTCACATCTCATGTTGGTGCTGACTCTGACCATCTGACCTTGGCCAAGGCATCTGCCTCATCATTACTAGGGGTGGCCAAAGGCATGTGGCCTGACACATGATAGTTACCTCTTTCTGATGACCTATTTCCCAAAGATCTTGCCATATGGCTTGGCCCCAAATGGGTCTGTCACCTCCTTGGTGATCACCATCAACACTGCTCTGAGTTCAGCCCACTGGCTGCTTTGTCCACACTCAGTTTAAAACCATATGGTGTCAGTACTAGGTTGGACTGCAACAGTGGTCCAGGCAGCAGTAGCACCTCAGCTACTGTGTACCATGCCCCATCAGGAATAGTGGGATGCCCTTTCTTAAATGGTGAAGACTCAGGATCTAGGGGTTCCTCAGGCCCCATGGCCTTATCTTGCATTAGGACTACATGTCCCAAGACCTATTGCAACTCTGCTGCTATGGGACTTGTACTCAGCTTACTCCACTGCTGCAAGGAGGCACCCCACTTTGCCAAAGTGGACGTCTGTGCTATCCCAGTCCAGGTGGTTATTACCCATAGACGCATCCGTCCTGTTATCAGGTAAGCTGTCCATATGATGACTGCAGCCTGTCCTGTCATGCTTTCATGAGCTTGAAGGGCAGCATATACAGCTGCTAGCTGTTTCTGTATCAAGGAATACCGGAGCTCAGCTCCTTTCCATAGTTGAGACCAAAAGCCTACTGGCATTGTCAGGTGCTCTGTGCATTGCCACAAGCCTCAGCCAAAACCATCTGTGGCCACACGCACATCCAGCTCAAACAGGTGCCCCTGGTTAACTACTTGTAGAGCTTGTGCCTGCTGAATAGCTCACCTGGCTGCCAGTAAGGCGGTCTCAGCCACACCATCCCAATCCCAGGCAAGAGAGGCATTGCTGCTTCTAAATCTGCAAGAGAATCAGAGGTTAACATAATATCATCAACGAGATTATGACATATGGTGCAGCTGTGCATATAGCCCTGTGGCAACACCATGAAAGTCCACTGTCACCCTCCCATAAAGGTAAACTGTTCCTGGCTCTCTGGAGAAGAATGCATTAGCCAAGTCTACCACATAGCGGTATTGTTCCAATTCCATCATCAGGCAGTCTATCAAATCCATGATAGATGAGACAGCTGCCAAACCTTGTTAAACACTCACCCCCAGAATGTATTCAGGAGAGACATACACAGTGAATAAACAGGGAGCCAAATGACGATGCCAAGGTGTAGAGATACAGGTTTCGCTTTCACTGACCAGCTGTCATAACTGTCAATGTAAGCAGGTTTGCCCAGAAACTTATCCAGGTTCCCATAAACAATGCTGCAATCTGTGCCAGTATCCACCAGCACCCACTGGACATTGGTGGAAGACTGGTGGATCACTAATTCCTCATGTGGCCTCCGGTCATTTAGTGTCCCCCCAAGCTGGGCACCTTGGCCAGTTCCCTAATTAAACAAAAAAGGCTCTACATTTCCACTTGGCTGCAGCAAGTCATCTTTGAACTGAAGCGCCTGGGCGGGACGAGGTCACGCAGCAATGTCCTTCTCTCCCTTGGGCATTTTCTGGAATTGCTCCTCCAGAGACAACTGTCTCCACAAAGTTAAGAGTACTTCATTGGCTTGCTTATCAATTTTCTCTCAGTCAACCCCGGCCAATTAAAATCTATACATGTCCATGAGTGGGTCACTCTTTGGCGCCCCCTTTTCTCCTATGGCCGGACCCCCTGTGGGTGGGGCATCTTCCCCACCCCCGATGGCCTTCTGCTTCCCTGAGAGCCCCCATAGCATGGTCACTTCATGTATGTGGTGCCTATGTACAGGTTGAGGACAGTAGCTAGGGAGTCAAAGGCATTCAGGGCTGAAGAACCCAACACGATTCTCCCATGTGATAGGTGAAGCATTCATCACCTGGCCCCCGGGAATTCAGGTCACACAACCTGCTGCATACCCATCTCCCGAATGACTTGCACCAAATCAGCATAGACTGGCAATTTACTCACGGTTTCAGGTGTTTCACCAGCATTGTTCCACAGTCTGTATGGCTGCCCATAGCCACTCAGTCAGGATGTGGTCACTTTGTCCTTGTGCCAACTGCCTGCTCACCTGCAACCACTGACAGAGGGAGGGGTGAGTTGTGATAGAGGCCAGCTTTTCCATCTCAGAGGAAGAACAGGAGATACTTTCTGCTCTCTTGTCTCATAAATGAAGCATCCGGCTCATAAATGAAGCATCCGGGCAGGCAGAGGTTCCCCTGGATGCTGGTGCACTGCCTGCCTAATTCCCACAACTCATTTGGGGTGTAGGCAGTATATGAAGTATGTTGCATTATGGTGGGGGGAGGGGGGCAGGTCCCTAAGCCTTCCCTTGGGGCCCCAACAGCTGTTCATGATCTACCTTCTGATGGACCACTGGGCAAGCCCACAACAGGAGTTCTTTCTCTATATCAGACCAAGTGGGGATCTCCAGCTGAGACAATAGACCCAGGCCTATATTCACAACAGCCTCTAATGCCTTTTCCAAGCTTTGTAGCTGGGTTTCCAGGTGCCCCACCTGTGCCTGAAGGGCCCTTACCTGCACTGCATCCCTCAGGGACTGGGTGTGTACTTCTCCTAGCACAAAATGCCCATCCAACTCCACCAACAAAAGTTCACTCCTTCTCGGTGCTCTGTGCTTCCAGCAGCTTCAGCGCCTTTTCCATGCTTGTGGGGGACCCATCTTCTGCCACCCAGGTTTCCACCAAACCCATCCAAACAGCACAGCTGCCACCAGGTACCATGACCCATGCTGTGGCCTCATGGCCAACCTGGAATCAGTGGGGACCAAAGGCTCACTCACCTCAGGATCCTGTTCATGAGGCCGATGATCATGTTCTAACTGAGATCTGAGGGGAGTGGGTGGGCAAGTGGCAAGTAGCTGGAAAAACACTCAAGGAATTGTAGATAGTTTTGACATGGCTTTATTCTCTCTCTGGGAATGAATGAGCCATATGTACACATCAGCAAGGTAGTTTTACCTTTTACAGACAATAGTGGCTCTGAGCCAAACATGAACTCATGTGGGTAGTTACCTAATGCACCTCACATGAGGTGGTTACATAATGTGCGGGATTGTGCACCTGTGCTCCAAACATGCTAAGTCATGCTGTGCTGGAAGTCCACCTCGGCCTACTCCTGATGAAAGGGAAGCCATTTCCCTTACGAATATGTATCAAGATAACTTCTATTATTAATATTTGAATTTCCATGCAGTGACAAGAAAATAAACATTACTCCAAATAAAGAATAAAATTCTAAATTGGAGTCTTATCTAGAACTTAAATGTGGGGGAGAGCAAACTCTAGAAATTATTTTGGATCTGGGTGGTGCATGGGAAACAGCTGATACCAGTCCCACTCCCTAACTGTAACTGATGGTTCCAAAGCTCCCCACCTGGATGGGGGCATGTGCAAATGTGCCTCAGGGAACCAAACTCTAAACTACTCAGCCATTAAGTCTCTTTCAGCCATTACTCTCTTTCAGAGAGTACGCCTCTGAGGTGCCCATAGAGTGGGTGAGTGCCCAGAGTTGGTGAATCCTACAGATGAGAAACCACAGTTCCAACAATTATTGAGAACAGATGTGTCTCTCAGTCTTAGAAGGATTGAGTCCTCCCAATGATTGAGATTCTCCACCTATAAAGCCACCAGACAGGATCTGCAAAGGGAGGGGTCCATATTAATTTCAGATACGTGTGATGGTATGTCTGAAAGAGACCTAGAATCTATATTTTTTTCATCCTTAAGATTTTATATCTTTATTTATTTATTTATTTATTTTGAGACAGAGTTTCACTCTTGTTGCCCAGGCTGGAGAGTGCAATGGCATGATCTCGGCTCACTTCAACCTCTGCCTCCCAGGTTCAAGCAATTCTCCTGCCTCAGCCTCCTGAGTAGCTGGGATTACAGGTGTGCACCACCACACCCAGCTAGTTTTTGTATTTTTAGTGGAGATGGGGTTTCACCATGTTGACCAGGCTGGTCTTGAGCTGACCTCAGGTGATCTGGCCACCCCGGCCTCCCAAAGTGCTAGGATTACAGGTGTGAGTCTTTATACCTTTATTAATTTTAAAATTTTTTACTTTTTAAATTTAAAATTTTATACTTTTAAAATTAGATTTTTAATTTTAAATCTCTTATTATGGGCAGGGGAGGGGGATTGTTTGTTGGGAGAGTATTTGCCATTAATAAAGGTGGATTAGTTAAGAACTTCTGAATGGATCTGTTTCAATTCCCTGACAAACAAGTGTTGATTTACTTCTACACTTAGAGTCCTCCTATCAAGATGTACACTTTCTGTTTAAACATATGATCACACTTTGATGATTTTTTTGGCTTTCACTTATGTATTTTCATTTATATCCTGTCAGAGTTAACTATCTCCAGGGAATATTGGTGGTGTGTTCAATGGAGAGCTAGAGAATGGCTCTGGAAAAAGATGTGTTTAATTAAATTAAAAATTTGCTAACACATGCCTGTGTAAAAGGGGACCTGGTAATGCAGACTGCTTCTTGCTGAAACAAATCTGGGACAATTTAAATCTTTTTCTGCTTAGGTCCAGTATATTATAGTTATTTATTCTGCTTACTGTACTGGGGTTGGTATCAGTAGACAGAGAGAAAGCCAAGAAAGAAAGAGAAAGGAAAAGAAGACTGCACATGCCCATGTCAGAATGTATGATATATTCATATAAACTGCACTATACAAAACTATAGAGGTATCAGAAGTGTCTGATGACTTAACAAATGCCTCAATACCTTTTCAGCATCTAATTATTATGTGGTCTTAATACATTTTTAAAAGTTTGACACAAAAATTATTATAATGCTCAATTTCTTGATAGCAAACTACACTAGTAACCACACTGGTAATCAGGTATAAATTGAAACTCTTGTCATTCAAGTCTGATGGATGCTGCAGTGTGCTGCCCAGATACCACCTTCAGCAGGAGACTTTTAGTACCACAGCTGTCCCAAGGTTGAGGACTGCTGATGGCACGGCTTACTTTCTTCTCAGGGAATAATAGCCTATGACTGGTTCAGAGCTCTCCGTGGAATAGGATAGATACTAGTCACTGTTGCAGCAGTACTACAGTTTAACTTTCCCCACACTACTTCTCCACTTCTTACTTTCTTACAGGTGTTGTTCCTGAGAGCACTCCCCAATAAACCTTACAGTCTATCTAGAGAACCTAAGCTGAGACAGAAGCATAAATATGTAATAACATTTAACTTTTTTGTATGTGCATTTTTAAGTGAGATGGGTCTAGCATAGCCTATCAGGCCTTGGAAACAAAATTAATCTGGCTTCCGAATTGAAGGGATTCTTCCCTTTTTCTTCCAATAGCCTAGAAATGTTTAAATAACATTGGAATCATCTGTTCTTTGAAAATTAAACCCATCTGGTCTTTGTGCCTTTTTTCGTGATAGATTCTTAGTCACCAGCCCAACATCTTCTACAGTGATTGGCAATTTAAGGTAATTTATATTTTGTTAGGAAATCATTCACTTCCTCTGTGTTTTCAAATTTGTAGCCATGGAATTGCAAGCAGTAATCTCTCATAATTCTTTGAATCATGCCTGTATCTATGTTTTTGTTTCCTTGTCGTTTTTAATCTTGCACATTTTCGCAAGTGCACTCTTGTGTGTGTTTGCCACGTGCATTCTCTCTTTAATCAGGTTCACAAAGAGTTTGTCTACTTTATTGGTCTCAAAACAATAAAAATAAAGACAGCTTTCGGATTGATTGATCCTTTCTGCTTTATTTTGGCTTGTTTTTGTCTTCTCCTCTATTAATTTCAGCTTCTATTTATATTAAGCCGATCCTTTTTGGTTTCTTTCATCATTCATTTCCCAGTTTCTGGTGATGAGTACTAAGTTTCTTAATTTTTTTCTCTTTTACCTTTAATAACAGAGACATTTAAAGCAATAAGTTCATTTTGAGTGTAGCTTTTGCTGTTCCACTTCATTGCTTTGTCAATAGTTGGTAATTTCACTTTTTATTTCTTTTGATTAACTTTCCAAAAGTTAAAACTTTTATAATTTATACCTCATTTTATTGAAGAGTGATTAGGAAAATAACCCTAAAAACATGCATTTTTCTTTATTTTATTTTTGGCAACTTTAATTTGTCAAGGTTTCCTTTTTGGCCAAATACAGGATTTTGTAAACGTTTCTTGAATCGGTGGGAGAAATCTAGTAAATTGAATTTACTGATTTGTATACTAGATGCATTTAACTCTGGAAGACATCTATTTAATTCTCTAATTGTATTTTTATCAAGTTCTCCTTGCATTTCTCATATTTTTGCTTTACATGCATACTTTGGAAATAAGCATTACGTCTAAAAACAGCAATGTATGTACCTTAATTTAAAAATACTTTATTGCTAAAAAATTCTAACCATCATCTGTTCCTTCAGTGAGTTGTAATCTTTTTGCTAGTGGAGGGTCTTGCCTCCATGTTGATGGCGGCTGACTGATCAGGATGGTGGTTGCTGAAGGCTGGGGTGGCTGTGGCAATTTCTTGAAATAGGACAACAGTGAAGTTTCCTGCATCATTTGACTCTTCTTTTCATGAGAGATTTCTCTGGCAGGTAATGCTGTTTGATAGCAGTTTACCCACAATAGCATTTCATTCAAAATTGGAATAAATCCTCTCAAACCCTGCCATTGCTTTATCAATTAAGTTCATGTAATATTCTAAGTCCTTTGTTGTTATTTCAACAATGTTCACAGCATCTTCACCAGGAGTAGATCTTGTCTCAAGAAACTACTTTCTTTAGTCATCTATAAAAAGCAATTCCTCATTCATTCAAGTTTTATCACAAGATGACAGCAATTCAGTCAAATCTTCAGGCTTCACTTCTAATTCTAGTTCGCTTGCTATTTCCATCACATCTCTAGCTGCTACCTCCACTGAAGTCTGGAACCTCTCAAAATCATCCATGAAGGGTGTTGGAATCAATTTCTTCCAAACTCCTGTTAATTTGATATTTTGACTTTCACCTATGAGTCATGAATATCCTTTTTTTTTTTTTTTTTTTTTTTTTTTTTTTTGAGACAGGGTCTTACTCTGTCCCTCAGGCTAGAGTCCAGTGATGTGATCTCAGCTCACTGAAAACTTTGCCTCCCAGGCTCAGGCGATCCCTCCGCCTCAGCCCCTCAAGTATCTGGGATTACAGGTATGCACAACCACACCTGCCTAATTTTTAATAGAGATGGGGTTTTGCCATGTTGCCCAGGCTAGTCTTGAACTCCCGGGATTTTGCCATGTTGCCCAGGCTGGTCTTGAATCTGCCCACCTCAGTCTTCCAAAGTGGAATTACAAGCATGAGCCACTGCACCCAGCCACAAATGTTCTCAATGGCATTTAGAATGGTGAATCCTTTCCAGGAGGTTTTCAATGTACTTTGCCCATATTCATCAGAGGAATCACTATGTATGGCAGCTATAGCCTTATAAAATGTATTTCTTAAAGAATAAGGCTTGAGAATTGGCACTACCCTTTGATCTGTGGGCTACAGAATGAATGGTGTGTTAGCAGGCATGAAAACAACATTAATCTCCATGTACATCTCTATCAGAACTTTTGGGTGATCAGGTATCTTGTCAATGAGTGGTAATATTTTGAAAAGAATCTTGTTTTCCAAGCAATGGGTCTCAACAGTGAGCTTAAAATATTCAGTAAACCTTGCTGTAAACAGATGTGCTGTTATCCAGGCTCCGTTGTTCCATTGATACAACACAGGCAGAGTAGATTTATCATAATTGTTAAGGGTTATAGGATTTTTGGAATAGTAAATAAGCATTGGCTGCCACTTATAGTCACCAGTTATATTAGCTCTTAACAAGAGTCAGCCTGTCCTTTGAAGCTTTGAAGCCAGGCATTGGCTTTTCTCCTCTAGCTATGAAAGTCCTAGATGGTGTCTTCTTCCAAGAGGAGGCTGTTTTATCTACATTGAAAGTTGTTGTTGTTTAGTGGAGCCACCTTCATCAATGCTCTTAGCCAGATCTTCTAGATAACTTGCTGCAGCTTCTCCATCAGCACTCGCTGCTTCACCTTGCACTTTTATGTTACGGAAATAGCTTCTTTCCTTGAACCTCATGAACCAACCTGTGCCAGCTTACAATTTTTCTTCTGTAGCCTTTTCACCTCTCTTAACCATCACAGAATTGAAGGAAGTAGGGACTTGTTCTGGATTATGTTTTGGCTTAAAGGAATGTTGTAGCTGGTTTAATCTTCTGTCCAGAACACTTGAATTGTCCCTATTATGGCAATAAAGTGGTTTCACTTTGTCACTCATGTATTCATTGGAAAAGCACTTTGAATTTCCTTCAATAACTTTTCATTTGCATTCACAACTTGGCTAACTGTTGCAAGAGGCCTAGCTTTTGGGCTATCTGAGCTTTCAATATGCCCTACTCACTAAGCTTAATCATTTCTAACTTTTGATTTAAGGTGACAGAAGTGAGAGGCTTCCTTTTACATAAACACTTCGAAGCTTTTGTAGGGTTATTAATTAAGTTATTTTCAAATTATTGTTTATTTCAGGGAATAGGAGGGCCTGAGGAGAGGGAAAGAGACAGGGAAAGTGCTGTTCATTGTCACATGGGCATGGTTCATGGTGCCCCAAAACAATTACAACAACCTCAAAGATCTCTGATCACAGATCACAACAGACATAAAAATAAAGTTAGCAATATTGTGAGAATTGCCAAATGTGACACAGAGACATGAAATGAGCACATGCTGTTGGAAGAATGGCGTTGACAGACTAGATTGCTTTGGGGTTACCACAAACCTTAAAGTGAAGTACAGTAAACAGGTACACCTGTATATTTTCGCTGCTGTATTATGTGAGGCTGATTTCCACTGAAGTTTTGGGACTGATTGTGAAGTTTGGGACTGATTGTGAAGAATGCTTAAATATTCAGCATTCTTGTTCCTATAAACCACTTGTCACATTTGTCATTCCAGACTTCAAAATTTCTCACTGTACATTCTCTGAAGGCAACAGCTTCTGTTAGGCTGTTCTGGCCCTTCTTTTATTCTGTCTGCACTTTCTTCACCTCTTCTTGTGCAATGTTGGCCCGCATCCTCAAAATCTTACTCTCTCTGACTGGTTAATAACTTTTGCTTCATTTGCTCCTTCCCAACCATGCTTGGGACATCTTCATTTTTCTCATTTTGTCTTCCACCCAGGTAGTTTTTCTGCATGCCAAAACCCGATGTCACCATCATACTGAAACTTTAATCATTGCATAATGTCCTTCTTTATTCGTAAGTGCCTTTAACCATAAATCAACCTTGTCTGACAGTATACCATCACTCTTGCTTTCATTTCTTTTGCATTTGCTTACTTTTATCTTTTTTCACCAAACACATGTGCATTTATATATTTTTAATAAAATCGCAAAGACCCAGTTTATCAGCTTTGCTTCCAGTTTAACATTACATATTTAAACAATTGTCAAAGCTTGCTAAGTTACCAGCATTTATGCACGACTAGAAAACACCCTTAATTTATACTAAGGTAGAGCTGTATTACCATTCATGCATTCATATCTATCACTGTGAGATACTGAAAAAATTGAAATTATTTCTATAAAAGGCTCATCCTGGCAATGTTAACTTCATAACAGGCTGAAACTACTTGGTTTACATTTCAGACACAATGGACAAGCAGATCCGTGCTGGTGTTAGTGTACAGTTTTGTTCAACAATTACTAGAGAGTCACTACTCACCTTGGAGTAGGTTTAATATAAAAGCAAAGTGCATACAGAGATTTACAACACTTTTAAAGATAAAAGCAAATTGGTCCTATTATGTGGTCCCAACAATAAACTCCTAAGTCTATGACAAATAGGAGCTCTGATGACTTATTTATAAATACTTCAGATTAGGTACAATTATACTGAAAATCAAGTTCATTCAACATCTTCAAAATATGTTACTGTCAATCCTCAAATGGTGCTTTTTAGAGTTTAACATTTCCATTATGTACACGCATTGAAGTACTTGTTATCCAAGCATGGAACCTGCTCCTTACCATTTATTATTAAGGACTTTAACTGGCCATCTTCTTCAACTTCTACTCTCTCTTAACCTCTTCGTATTAATTTTTCTGCCATTAACTATTTTAACAGGAGTTGATATAGATTTGAAGTTGCCCATCTCACTATTACCAAATGACTTGGAAATAATGCCTCCATGACCTAGTGACCAAAATGAAATAAACCCTCTTCCAAAAGAACAAAGCCCAATTCCAAAAGATGGAAGTACACTGAAGGCACAGAAAAATGGCCCCATCCCTCAGCTTCTGCTTCTTTAGGAATCTCTTCAATTCCGCCCCCCACTCCACCAAAAATGCCCTCAAATGGCCCTTCAAAGAAGTCAGATGGAAATGGGTCCTTACACCAAAAACATCCCTGAAGACGGAATGTTAAGCCAAACTCAAACAGACTGTCAAAATGACTTCCACCTTCTCTACCACCATTTAATCCTTCTCTGTCATATTTGTCATAGATGTCTCTTTTTTTCTAGCATCTGGTAATACCTCATACACCTCACTACTTGAATTTTCTCCATGCTGCTTCCTTATTTTCAGGATTATCCGGGTGGCACTTCAGTGCCAGTTTCCTGAAATGCCTTTTTAATATCCTGGGGCAGGCAGGTCTGCACGCCTAGAACTTCACAGTAACCCCCATACTTTAACACATGGTGAGAACAGGTCCGAGGATGCGGCAGTGGTGGTGAGTAGCAGGGCAGGTGGGTGGTGTGGGCTCTGGGCTCCTCTGGCTCCACAGGGCTCTGTAAGGCTCCACAGAGCTGCGCTGGTGGCCACAGCAGCTCCTCATGCTTTCCTGCCTCTCCTTTCTCCAACAAACAGGAAGTATGACTGCCTATCTCTTGAGTTTTAATCTTTTTTTTAAAACCACTTTGTTCTAAGTTGTTTGCAGTTACGTTTTATATTTTAACAAATTTGACAATCTCTGATATTTAATGGAATAAACTAGCCCATTTTTCCTTAATGTAATGATTGACATACTTTTATGTTTTCTATTTTACTTTATGTCTTTTTTTTACAATGTTTCTTCTGTTTCCTTTTTCTCATTTCTGCTGATTTGATCAACTTACAATCTGTGCCACGTCTTCCCTTCTTTTCTGTTTGAGACAGAGTTTCACTCTTGTTGCCCAGGTTGGAGTGCAATGGCGCGATCTCAGCTCACTGCAACCTCCATCTTCCCAGATTCAAGCGATTCTCCTGCCTCAGCCTCCCAAGTAGCTGGGATTACAGGCATGCATCCCCACACCCGGCTAATTTTATTTTTAGTAGAGAGAGGGTTTCACCATGTTGGCCAGGCTAGTCTCGAATTCCTGACCTCAGGTGATCCACCTTCCTCAGTCTCCCAAAATGTTAGGATTACAGGCATTAGCCACCGTGCTCAGCCATGTCTTCCCTTCTTAATGTAGATATTCAACTCTACTTTTCCATTACATTTGTTTAATTAATTCCAAGAATTATTATTTTCTTTTCCTGTGCTGTCACTTTTCATGTAGATAATTTGCTTTTACTGGCTGGAAATTTGTACAATTTCATTTTATTCTGGGGCTTCAAAAATTTCCCTGGATATGCCTAAGTGTGTGTTCTTTCCTCATTAACCCTGCCTATTTCTCTGTAATTTCTTTTAGTCTGTAGACTTGGGTCTTCAGTCCCCAGAAATTTTCTTATATTATCAGTTTTATAATTTATTTCTTTCTAAGATATTTCTACTACATGTTATGTCTACTAAATCTATCCCCAAATCTTCTTCTCTGTCCTCTCATGATTTCTATCATGATTTCACATGACTGTCCTTTGAGCTATTTCTTCTATAGTCTTTCAGGCCTTTTTTTTTATTTTTTATTTTTTAATTTTTTTTTAATATACTTTAAGTTCTAGGGTACATGTGCACAACGTGCAGGTTTGTTACATATGTATACTTGTGCCATGTTGGTGTGCTGCACCCACCAACTCGACAGCACCCATCAACTCGTCATTTATATCAGGTATAACTCAAATGCCATCCCTCCCCCTTCCCCCTTCCCATGATAGGCCCCGGTGTGTGATGTTCTCCTTCCAGAGTCCAAGTGATCTCATTGATCAGTTCCCACCTATGAGTGAGAATATGCGGTGTTTGGTTTTCTGTTCTTGTAATACTTTGCTGAGAATGATGGTTTCCAGCTGCATCCATGTCCCTATAAAGGACATGAACTCATCTTTTTTATGGCTGCATAGTATCCCATGGTGTATATGTGCCACATTTTCTTAATCCAGTCTGTCACTGATGGACATTTGGGTTGATTCCAAGTCTTTACTATTGTGAATAGTGCCGCAATAAACATATGTGTGCATTTGTCTTTATAGCAGCATGATTTATAATCCTTAGGGTATATACCCAGTAATGGGATGGCTGAGTCATATGGTATTTCTAGTTCTAGATCCTTGAGGAATTGCCATACTGTTTTCCACAATGGTTGAACCAGTTTACAATCCCACCAACAGTGTAAAAGTGTTCCTATTTCTCCACATCCTCTCCAGCACCTGTTGTTTCCTGACTTTTTAATGATTGCCATTCTAAGTGGTGTGAGATGGTATCTCATTGTGGTTTTGATGTGTATTTCTCTGATGGCCAGTGATGACGAGCATTTTTTCATGTATCTGTTGGCTGTATGCATGTCTTCTTTGCCATTTTTTTAAAACCTCTGTGATGACCATCCTCTCCTTCAATTCATGTGCTAAGTTGTTTCATAGGGAACTTATGGCTTGTTTTAGCACCAGAAAATGTGTATGTGTGCATGTGTATATCACCTGCATCTTCTTGAACACTTTCCCTTATCTTTCTCTTATAGCAGTTCTCTTTCACCAGGAATGTTGTATTTGTCCAGAGTGATCTTTGTCTCTCTGGGTGGTGGGCCCTTAGCAGAGTTTTTGGAGGTATTGTTGTTTGTTGTTGTTGTTTGAGACAGTCTTGCTCTGTCACCCAGGCTGGAGTGCAGTGGCACAATCTCAGCTCACTGCAACCTCCTCCTCCTGGGTCCAAGTGATTCTCCTGCCTCAGCCTCCTGAGTAGCTGGGATTACAGGTGTGCACTATCACGCCTGGCTACTTGTTGTATTTTTAGTACAGACGGGGTTTCGCTACATCTAGGCTGGTCTCGAACTCCTGGCCTCAAGCAATCCACCCACCTTGACCTCCCAGAGTGCTGGGATTACAGGTGTGAGCCACTGTGCCCAGCCCTTAGCAGGGTTTTTACAGCATTAACATGTTCTGGGCTAGCTAATGAAGCACCTAAGCTCCTGGCAGTGCGGTGAGTGATGGATGGTGGCACTCCACCACACAGGCTGGCAATGCAATGGCAGGCAAGTTGCTAGTCTCTGGGTAAGCTACCAGAAGAAGCCTCCAGGTTCCCAGACTTTTCCTCTAGCCTCAGGAATCAGAGGACTTAGCATAACTACTCAGCAATTTCTTGGCTTTTTTAGGGGGTAGGGAGCCAGTGACTTTAATATGGGTCTTATACCACCTTCTTTGCATGGTAAGTGGATCCCTGAGGGGCAAGATTTTTCCAAATCTTGTTTTCTGATCCTCTTCCTGGGTAATCTGACGTAGGTCTCAGGCTCTTGCCCAGCCCCAGGGGAAGCCCTCACCTCAGTTTCTCCCCTGGGTACCCCCAGAACCCAAGGCCATGTTAACACCTAGCTCTGCATTGGTTTAAACTGCCGATTTGCTCAAGATAAACATGTATCCTGCAGTTGCTAGTAGAAAGGTGGGTAGCAGCAGTCATTTCCTAGGATCTTATCTTAGTTTACAAGACATTAATTTTAGCAGAATAAAACAGGGAAATGTTTTTGTTTTAATCTCTTCCTTTGTTACCCTGTGGCTTAGTGATTTTGTCCCACTTTTGTATAAACTGCTTTGCAATATATGCTAATGATGTTTTATTTTCTTGAGCTATCAGTGGCCTCAGAGAAAACTGGTCTGACAGCCTATTATTGCCAATGGTAATACTTTAATTACTTTAAACGAAAATAATAATTTTTGGTAGTTGGCCCCCAGCACTTGATTGATTTATATCAAATAACTTTAAATCACTGATCATTGTGTTTTATGACCTGGGAAAATAGTTTGCACACAGTTTTTCTTGGAAGATTCTTCACAAAGTTAAATTGCTTACAAACAGACATGGTACATATACCAGACAGTCAGAATGACAGATAGATAGATAGATAGAAAGAATAAACATATAGATATATTGCGGTTGCCAGATTGAGCAAAAATAACAACAACTAGGGCATTCAGTTAACTTTGAATTTTAAATAAACAATGAATACTTTTTTTAACTACAGGTACACTTGGTGTTATCTTATAGCCCAGCATGGAGGAAAACAATGAGGAAAATTAATGGATATTTTAGATTTCATTTTCTTTATTAAAAATCAATTTTATTTCTGGTCTATACCAAGAGCCTATTAATTGATTTATTGAAAGGTAATCCTAAGCTATATTATCCTAGAGGCAATATAGTTTTGTGAACTTTGACAAGCAGAATATGTAACCACCCGCACAACAATCAAGATACAAAAGAGTTCCACCACTCCAAAATATTTCTTCCTGCTGTCCCTTTGTGATGAGCCCCTCTCTTTAATTCCACCCCAGGCAAGAACTGATCTAATTTTTGTCACTCTGCATTAGTTTGCATTTTGTAGAGTTTTATATAAATATACTTATATAGTATGTACTCTTTGTCTGACTTCTTTCACTCAGCATATTTATTTTGAAATTCATCAGTTGTTGTATATATCAATAAATAGCTCACCTCATTTTGTTGCAGATAGTTTTCCATTGTATGGTTATACACAATTTGTTTATTCACTCATCTCTTGATGAACATTTGAGTTATTGCAGTTTGGGGCTCTTACAAATAAAGCTGCTATGAACCTTAATGTACAAGTGAGATATGATTTCATTTCTTTTGGAAAAAATATCCAGGTCTAGAATGACTGAATCATATGGCAAGCATATGCTTAACTTTTAATGAAACTACATAGCAATTTCCAAAGTATGCTATTGTATATTCCTACCAGCAGTTGTTCCACATCCTCACTAATACTTGGTATTGTCAGACTTTTAAATACTAACCATTCTGACAGGTTCATAATGATATCATATTGTGGTTTTAATTTGCATTTCCCTAATGACTAACGGTGTTTGGTATTTTTTCATGAGCCTATATACCACTTTCTTTGGTGAAGAATATGTTCAAATCTTTTGCTTGCCTTTCTTCCAGCATCTCCCCCACCCCCAACACACCAGCCTTTTGAATTGGGTTATTTTCTCATTATTGAGTTTCAAGATTTCTTTATACATTCTGGATATAAGTGCTTTAACTAGATACATAATTTGCAAATATTTTTCTCTCAGTCTGTGCCTTCTTTATTCTCTTAACAGTGTTTTTTGAAGAGCAGAAGTTTTAAATTTTCATGCAACCCAGTTTATCAATTTCTGCCTTTATGGATCATGCTTTTGATCATTTAAGTCTATATTTCGAGTTACTTTTTGTATATTATGTGAGGTGTAAATCAGTGTTCATTTTTTGCATATGTATTTCAATTCTTTCATTACCATTTACTGAAAAGACTATCATTTCTCCACTCAATTCCTTTACACCTTTGCAGAAAAACAGTTGTCTATAAATGTATGAGTCTACTTCTGGATTCCCTGTTATGTTTCAGCGATCTATTTAATGCTAATACTATATTGTCTGGATTACTGTATCTTAATAAGACTTGAAATTAGGTATTAGTTGTCCTGCAATATTTTTTAGTTTGTCTTGATTATTATGGGTCCTCGGCATTTTCATTTGAATTTCATAATCAGCTTGTCAACATCAATAAAAAGCTTGATAAGGTGTTAATTAGGATTGCACTAAATCTACAGATCAATTTATGGATTAATTGTTGATAATAACTATTATAGTTGTTTGTCTAATAGATACCCAATGGCTCTACAAAACATGAGAATCACGACTATAGCTGATTGCTACTTGTTAAGTGCATATCTATATACCTGATACTACCAAAGAAATGTAAACATATACTGTTTTGCCCTTTCCAGTCAAAATAGTACACCATTGAATATGAAAAGAAATCCCCGCCTAGGAAAATCATCCTACCTCCACAAAGATGTATTACAAATTCATATTTTAAAGTTAACCTGGAGGAAGACTGACACTTGTTGACATATAGGGGGCTAGTAATTTCCAGTTGAGAATACCACAACAAAATATACAGAGTTGGGAGACGGAAACACTGACAAATGGAACAGGAAGAAATCTGATGTGATCAAGTATGGACATAAGACCTAAGCTAGGGAGGTATTAGGTAGCTGTGAAATGATCATAGTTTGCAAATTGAGTGACATATATTTTGCTATGACAAGAACTTGGAGTGAATTCTCTCTTTCCTCAAGAATGAGATGTCACACCATATGAGACCCCATATATGAGCTATTGACCTCAACAACTGGACTTCAAAATACATATAAGCCCAAGAGTTTGACAGACACTTGAAGAGTTCAGTCTACCACAGGGCTACACTCTTGTTAGCCACTTGTCTGAAGACTGAGAGCTCAGTCTATGACAGGGCCACACCTGTTAGCCTTTGAGCTAATCTCTGAAACCTCACCATCCAACACCAGCACTGTCCTCTAGCGTGGAGGGAACTTACATGTCTT
This sequence comes from Chlorocebus sabaeus, assembly GCF_047675955.1. Lineage (NCBI taxonomy): Eukaryota > Metazoa > Chordata > Mammalia > Primates > Cercopithecidae > Chlorocebus > Chlorocebus sabaeus. Next base: position 96,435,213 of record NC_132916.1, on the reverse strand, counting down.
CACAACCTTGGTGGTCTTCCTCCACCTTGTTGGTGAAGCCAGCCTCTCTCAAGAACCACTTGCAAAAAGGTACACCTCAAACTTTCATTAGACTTTACTTTCCACCGAGGTCTGCTTCCATCATAATTGATCCACTAAACTTTAACAATTTTGGAACTCACTCACTATGTGGTTAATGTACCATGTTTATCAAGCGTATTTCCTCTGAGATTTGTTCTTGTTATTCCCTACCTCTTTAAGCATTGCCAACCTAAGAAAAAAATTATCTTGGTGTGGTAATAAATCATGTGATTCATGAAATCATACTTTCATTGTCTCCTAATTTTAATCACACAAAACAGGAGGACTTTTTAAAAGGCTCAGGACTTTGACAGTGACACAAAAATAGAAAGAAGAAAAAGTCAAGTGGTTAGTAGTAGAGACAAGTGTCTACATCAGAAGAGAGAAGTGTGGGTTTGGTTGTACTTTATGTGTAGGTTTTAAAGGGTGTGCCTGAGATGGATCATTGTCTCACAGTACTGGTTTCCTCCTCCTTCCATGATAATAAAATTTTAGCGAGGCACAGGGTGCCTTAGACAATGACTACATTCCCCAGACTCTTTCATATGTAGGTGTAGTTATTCCATTACATTCTTGTTAATGAGATATGAGTGAAAATAATGTGTGCAATGTGGTAGCAAGCCATCTTGTACCATGGAATGAGAGCATCACTCTAGGGCAGTGGAACAAGATTAAAAAGAACTTAAGTCCTGACCACTTGAAACTCATAATACTGGCTGTGAAATGCTTAATCTCAGACTATTATGTGAAGAGAAATACTTTTTTTTTAACAGGACAAAGGCATACAAATTTATTAATGTGCAAGCACATGGGTATCACAGAAAGTATGAAACTCCAAGAAATACATTTCTAATGTGTTTGAGCCACCGTTAATTTGACTCTCTATTATAGCTGCTGCCAAACTTATACAAGGGAGGATAACTGATCACCGGGAGGTTGTATAAAAGGGTTCTGTTTAAAGTTTTCTATATTTTAAAGCTTGAAATATTGGTAATATGAGCTAATATCCCCCCATAGAATCACAAACATAAAAATGATATCATTAATATAGTGCATACCTCTGAGAGTCAAAGGATTAACATTCTTCTCATTTAATTGACAGGGGATATGTCTCCAAAGAGATGTTGTAAAATTGATAAAATGTAGTGGTTTTTTTTTTTTTTAGTCACACAGACTTGGTTTTGAATAGCTGCCCTACCACTTAGTAATTGTTTAACATCAAGTAAGCTTATTTTCCTTAACTTTGCTTTTCTATCTATAAAACACCAGCCTCCTGACCTTATTGTGAAGTTTAAATTAGATAATATCTAAAGTCCCAGGTTCTAGATACAACTTTAATAATAACCCTCTCCCCTCCCATCCTAGTCAAGATACAGAGACCATTTACTTTGTTGTAAAGCATTAAGTTATTAATTGAACAAGTTTGCTGTACATTGGACATAGCTGTGGTAAAGCTGCCTCTTAAAGATGATACACAGCCCATCATCAGTATATTTGGATAAGATCTAGCTGTCTAGATGCTAGCTACATCCAAATGAGCATTGCCTTGGTGCTAACAGTGGAATGAGTATAGAGGTCTTTTAATTCTAAGTTTTATGCTTTACTGTCTTTATCAGTGTTCCCAAACCTGTGTTACGGATCAGGCAGGAAATACGAATGAGGCCACTTGGTGAAGTGCGTGTGTCCACACTGCAAGCACTGGAGGAATCTACTGCTACTTAGCACCTGAGGATTGGAAATGAGCTTTCCTGTTGCTAATTCCTGTAAATTTGCAAGGGAACCGCATGTGTGAATTTTTATGTGGAGTCTCCTGATTTTCAAATGTTTATGCATATTTAAAAAAACAGTGTTCGGGTTGAATAAATATATCTGACCACCAGCTTGCTGCTTCAGCTCTTCCTACTGCTCACTTTGACCAGGACCGATTCTTCTCTGCTGCAGCAGATGCATCTTGAGAAATAACATAACATTCATAATAAATGTGCTTAACATCAGCATTATTCATTTATCCACAGGTGCTTTGAACTGGTGCATCTTCCAAATAAGACAGTAAGATTTTAAGTTAAAAATTCAGTTTTAATAAACTAAACATGGCAAACATACTTCAGTGCTACACTAGTTTAAAGGTTACTTTGAGCTAATTCTCTGCGTGTGCTTTTTTTCCCATTCACTCTGGGGAAGAAGATGATGTAATAAATATTTCTATGTTTATTTGGAGTGTGAAGCCAAATACTCAAATGCTGAGTGCATTTTGAAAAATCAAAATCAGCAATTCAATTATTTTTCTTTATTAGAACAGCCAGGAGTGAGCTTGTTAAGATGGATCTGCTTTGTTGTAGCTTGCTCTGCTGGCAATGTCTAAACGAATTAAATGAGTCACGAGTCAAAGAAATCTCACAGGCGGCTTTAATCTCCTGTCAGAAAGAATAGCTAACTGAGTCAAACATCAGTAATTTTTTTTCTTGGCTCATCTTAGAGGGCTTGTGTTCTTAGCTACATATGTGTGGACTTGCATTTTAATCTTGAAATTATACTTCTGCTATATTCTTAAAATGGGGAATTTGGGTATCTTCTTTGTTAGTGATTTGCTGGTTCTCAAAGGTCACCCACATAAAAATACCGTCTCTTTTCTGAAACTTATAAAAGACCATTTCTTTATCACTCACTTCTACAAGAACGCAGCCACAGTTATATTTTCAGTTTTGGTAAGCCCAGCAAGTTCCCAAATTTCCATTCTGAGATTTTTCTTTTCTAGTATACATAATAGAAAAGCATATATGTCACAACATGAGTCTCTGTCAAGACCAAATGTGGGTGGAATGTGGTTTTCCTGCATTTCATGTAAAAGTCTCTGAAATATCCTATGACTGAGAAATTTATGTCAGAGAGTGATCCAGAAATGAGGTCAGCCTTTTCTCTCCTGGGGGGGGGGGGGGGGGCCATTGAGCTGCTGAGTTATTACCATTCCATTCAGTTCCTCTTTCAAGAACTAACTTATTAAGCTCCACTGGGCAAGTCTATTAACATCCCCTTCTATCATGATGGGTCTTTCCAAAGTGGAAAAATAAGTGTAGTCAGTAGGTGTCACATGTTTATTTGGTTGAAGGCTATCATGTTGAAGAAATAATTCAGGAGTCTATGATGACACAAAGTGCTACAAAGGAAAGCTAAAGCACCCAGTTTCATTGGAAAGACATCTTTGCTCTTAGAATTCAGAGCAAATTCATGGACTGGTGGCTTATTCCTCACACACACAAAATACAACCATACATACAGCAATAGCCAGGTGCAAATATGTTCAGACACCTACAATTTCTGGAAAGTACGATTGCCCAATAAGTATGAACCACTTGCTCCCATAAAAAAAGGTCAATGTAACATTTTTAGAGCAGGCTAATAACAAGGTGGCTTGAAGCAAGAAATTAAAACTATCCCAGCAAATGACTAGCTTAAACGACCTCAATAAGAATAAACCAGGGGACTGAATTTGATGTCTATGTAAATACCGACCCAGATCCCTTACATTCACAGACTGTGTGTCATGTAGAGCCATGTTGGCACTAGCAAGCAAGAAGGCACTGTCAGCAAACCAGAAATTGTGAGGTGCACCCAAAGGAAAAAAAAAAATCAACGGGTTTGGATTGACAAAAGTTGAGGAAACCCAAAATATATTATGTACATGAGGAAACCACTGAGACTATAAAACAAAATCCACTGAAATTCTAAAAATAGGGTGAACAAATACCAGGAACTGCGCAGTGTACTGGGCAATAAAAAGATAATTAATAATTTAATTAAGACAGGAGCCCTAACAACTGAATTGCAAAGGCATCACTAACCTAAAGCTAAAATCCTCAAGATACAGGCCAGAGAAAACTTATACACCAGCTAGGATAGAATTCTAAGGAGAGTACAGCTGTCTGGGAGAGAAATGCAGTCAAACTAAAGGAATAAAAAAGCCCTGTCCAGGAGAGAGGAAGACTAAAGATAGCCACTGTCACAGAAAATTACTTCTTTTTTTTGAGGTGGAGTCTCGCTCTATCTCCCAGACTGGAGTGCAGTGGCACGACCTTGGCTTACTACAACCTCCGCCCCCAAGGTTCAAGCGATTCTCCTACCTCAGCCTCCTGAGTAGCTGGGATTACAGGTGCATGCCACCACACCCAGCTAATTTTTGTATTTCTAGTAGAGACGGGGTTTCACCATGTTGGCCAGGCTAGTCTTGAACTCCTGATCTCAGTGATCCTCCCACCTTCACCTCCCAAAGTGCTGGGATTACAGGTGTGAGCCAGAAAATCCCTTCTTGTTTTAGCAACTGAGAACTCCAGCTAGCCTGCCTGCTCCATGCCCAGGTGCCCTAAAGTGAAGCTGTACCCAGTTACATAAGCCCTGCAGTCTACTCTGCCATTTATGGGAGAGAAAGCCCATAACAATTGATTACTAAGTAATTAATTAAGCTTCTCATTCATAGATAAGAATGAACAACAAAAGATCATCAAATATTTGAAGAAAAGCAACTAAATGAAAAGGAGGACCAACAGGAACAAGTAAATGAATTACAGAAGCAGTAGAGAAAATGGAAGGACTGAGAACTTAAAAAATATTCTCTTAGGGATATTGCAAAGAAAAGTCAATAAAAGGTTGTTAGGAAAAAGAACAATTGGAGAGCATAAAAGACTTTTAGAAGTTAAAAATGTGATTGCCCTTGAGGATGAAATCCAATAAAATTAGGGGCAAGCCGACCAAGAGGAAGACACCATGCAATTCACAAACAGAAGCCTTGGCCCAGGAGGGCAGGGAAGAGAGAGATTTGGAAAACAACTGCAGAACAGGCCTGAGGAGCAACCAGTGCAGAGAGGAACAGAGGATGAGTAGATAGATTCCCAGGAGAGACATCTTCAGGACAATGACAGGGAACTCGAGAAAAGGTGGTATGATGAAAAAAGTACTTAAAAAAAAGAGCATCATGTGTAAGGAGATACGATGTGCCCTCATGATTGGGATTAGTGCCCTTACAAAAGAGGCTCAGAGAGCAACCTTTTCCTTCTGCTATGGACACAGCAAGACTATAGCTGTCTGTGAACCAAGAGGCCTCGCCAGATACTGAATTCACTGATACCTTTATCTTGGGCTTCCTAGCCTCCAGAACTGTGAGAAATCATTTTCTGTTGTTTATAAGCCACCCACTTCATATTTTATTATAGCAGCCCAAACAGACTAAAACAGAAGCAAAAAGAGAGAAGAAAGAAAGGTGAATAAGAAAGACATGATCTGAATATTAAAAAGAAAATAAGGCACAATTTTAAACAATTAGTGTAATATAAGACAATAATCCCTTCATCTTTGGTTTTAGGATCACTATTATAATTGATTATTAATATTCCTTCTCACAAACTGTGGAATAAAAAAATACTCTGTTGAAGTGGAGATATGAGAAATCTTTGTACTTTATGCTCAGTTTTGCTTTTGCTGAGAACCTAAAACTGCGCCAGAAAGTAAAATCTATTTTTAAAAAACCTGCCAAAATTGATTGGATTAAGATAACTATTAGTAGAGCTAAAGCTATGTTACAGATATTAAATTTGGGGAAGAGAGGAAAGAACATAGTCATATAGAGGAAGGTAACATAATTGAACTAAATCACTATCTTTCATATCAGGGAGATAAGGAATAGAGGTATAAACATATTACTTGGCATTATGACCAGAAAAAAATTTTTTAAAAAGGCACAAAGAGGAGTTAGGGCCTGTAGGTAGGGACTGAGTGATAAGATGGGAGGGTGTTGCTTTCCCTTTACTATTTGATTTGTTATTGTGTCCATGTACTACTACCATTAACAAAAAGAAAAAGCTTCAGGAGTAACAGTAATAAAGAGATGTAAATGTGAGAAATGGATTCAGAGATATGACCTAATAGAATTTCCAGAAAAATGCAATAAAGAAAAGTGAAGGGAGGCCCTCCGCTAGACGGCTTTAAAACTGTTCTTACAACACAAAACACTAGAGCAGGGCTAGGAAACCATAGCCGTGTTATGGGTTGAATGTTTGTGTCCCCTCCAAATTCATATGTTGCAACCCTAAACCCCAGTGTGATGGAGGTGCTTGTGAGAGGTGATTAGGGTTAGATGAGATCATGAGGGTGGAGCATCATGATGGGGTTAATGCCCTTATAAAAAGAGGAGGAGATGTAAGATCTCTGTGCATGCACCAAGAAAATGACTCTCGTTAACCTTGTCGATAATCCCCGCCCCCGACCCCCACTGCCACAAACTAGTGTTTCGAAAAGATCGTGAAAAAAAAAACTTCAAAAGTAAGAAGGCTGAAAAATTTAAAAAGAGAGAGGAGACAAGTCAACCACATTAGGAACGAAAAAGAGCCAACGTTATACAGCTAAAGGAATGTTAAAGACGTGATACTGCTCTGTATATTATTGTGCCAATTATGCTGTGCAAGAGCATAATCAAGAAGAGGACCTTCACCAAGAACCTGACTGTGCTGGCACCCTGATTTCGGACTTCCAGCCTCCAGAACTGGAACAGATATATGTTGTTGTTTAAGCCACCTAGTCTATGCTATTCTGTCATGGCAGCTAGGACCGACTGAAACAAGCCCTTAGGCCAAATGCCTAATTTTTTTTAATTGAAGTTTTACTGGAGCACAGCCATGTTTATTCATTTATGTATTTTCTATGGCTGCTTTCATGTTCTAACCGAGTTGAGTAGTTGTGACAGAGACTGTATGATCCACAAAAGTATTTACTATCAGGCCCTTTACAGAAAATGTTTACCAATGATACTTGCACCAGAGAAATGTAAATGAAATGAAAAAATGCTATCTGCATAACAAAAGAGAAGAAAACAAATTAGGACAATGAAAAGAATACTATGTAGAAAATATGAAATAGATTGTACAAATAAGTTCGAACATAATAATAATGTGTATGAGTTAAATTCTTTTATGTTTAATTTAGAAAAAAAAAAAAATCCTGTGATATTGTTTATAAGAAATTTATCCAGAACAATGTACCAAAGATACTTGGAAAATAGTGAAACGGAGAAAACTGTACCAGTGAAATGTGATCTCTAAAAACGATGCAGTAAAATTAAACTTAATAATGAAAGAATATATTTTAAAAAATTTCTTGGACATTTAAAAATCTCACTCTAAAAAGCTGTTGAGCTTAAGAGGAAATAAAATATCAACTATTGGAAAATAAATAAGGATGAGAGTAGCAGGTATCACTCCTAATAGGGTGAATTTGAAATAGTTGCCAAAAGAGAAGGTGTACTCCTAGATATTTATTAGACAGCTATGAATTTTTAAACAATAATTAAGCCCCAAATTAGAAACGAACACAAAACAAAAAAATTAAAGGACCGAAGGAATTAATAAAAAATATAAATTGTGATTAGTAAAGTATAAAAACTTATTCTAGTTAATTTCATCAGTAAAACCCAAACTAGTGTTTTGAAAAGACATTGAAAAAAACTATAAAAGTAGGCAAGGCTGAAAAATTTTAAAAAGAGAAGATATAAATCAATCACATTAAGACTGAAAAATGACCAAAATTATAGAGGAAAAGGAACTGTTAAAAATATAATACTGCTCTGTTTGTCATTGTGCCAATAACTTAATAAAAAAGATAAAATTGATGATTTTTAGAAATCAGTCAATAAATTTTACATGTCTAATTTTTTAGAAAAATACATATTGCCAAAGTTGAATAGAGAAGAGTTAAATAAATCAACTTTGAGAAATGAAAAAGAAAACAGAAGTATAAACAGATAACTTTAAGGTAGAAAAAAAAGAATGCAAGAAACAAAATAGCAAAAGCTTATGTATTGATGTGGGTAAAAGACAAGAAATAAGCTCTCAGCACGAAACAGAGGAAATAAAAATAAAAAGAAATAAAAACTACTTGGAAATAAAGGATGCAGTAAAAACAGAAACATTACAGAAAGAACAACCATTTAAAAGATTAAAATGGAAGTGAACAAGTTTTTTTGTTTTTTTTTTTTTTAATTGACAAAAATGTTTTCCTGTCTCAACATAAGCCAGATTTTGGTTAACATCTATGACAAGATAGAACAATAGCAGATTCCATATGTTTTTATTATATTTTGGTGTCAAAATTGTTAAATAAGAGCTTCATTACAGCTGTAACCATCAATGTGTAAATGAGCTTGATTAGTTTGTATCTTACCCTAGAGCTAACAGAATTTCAGATATATTTATAAAACAAATTTACTCTCATATACAAGCAAAACAAAACAGAAGCCTAAATAAATAAGCTGTAAGAGAAGAAATTAAATAGGCAGTCAAAGATCTAGTTTTCAAAGTCTCATGTCCCATGTGAAGAATTCTAGGAAACCTGTAAGGTTCAGACAATCCCTATGATTATGAATTACTTCAGATCATAGAAAAAGACAAAATAATAAATAAATTTTTAAAAAGATATTTGCTAATGAAGTTAAGCAGACCAAAGTGTAATAGCTAGAGAGTGTAATACAATGAGGAAATGTTATTTAAAATGAGGGCAGACTTGAACATGTTTACCTAGAGGGAGAGATGAGTGAGAATGAAGCAATTCATAACACAACAGGAAAAAATAAATCATTGTGAAAAATTTTTGGAGGAGACAGAAACAGGGGAGATCAAGAGCTCATGTGGAGGGGTTAGCATTAACAAGGAAGCAGAATATCTTTTGAGAGATTACAATGAGGTAAGAAAGAATTATAAAGATAGGGAATGTGATGGTTAATTTTATGTACTAATTTGGCCAGAATATGGTGTCCAGTTGTTCAGTGGAACACCAGTCTAGATTTTACTGTGGATGCCTTTTTAAAGATGTGATTAACATTTAAATCAGTAGACGCCGAGTAAAGCAGATTACCCTCCATAAAGTGGGTAGGCCTCATCCAGTTAGTTGAATGCCTTAAGAGCAAAGACGGAAGTCCCCTGAGAAAAAAGGAATTCTGCCTCCAGACTGACTTTGGACTTGACACTGCAATGTCAACTCTTCCCCTGGGTCTCTGGCCTGCTGGCCTGCCTTGAAAAATTTGGACTTTCCAGCCCTACAATTGTGTGAGCCAATTTTTAAAAATAAATTTCTCTCTCTCTCTCTCTCTACATATATATATAGCAGTGATTATATATATTATATTTAATATATATTATATATAATATATAATTATATATTATATATAATATATAATGACAAGTTTCTCACCTTATTCTGTAAGGCTAGCATGATCTTCATGCCTTAATTGGACAAGGGTAGTAAAAAAAAGGAAAACCACAAGCCAGCCTCAGTTATGAACATAGATACAAAAAACCTAAATAACAAAATTCTGACACATGTTAAAAGGAGGATAGATCATGGCTAAGTAAGACATAGATCAGCAATTGAAGGAGGGTTTGCAATAAAAAAAAATCTGTTAATGCATTTTAGAAGAAAAATCCCTATTACATCCATTCCTCATTTGAAACTGCAGCAGTTGCAACAAAACGAAAACATTATTACTAAGCTATGGCTAGAACGACCATCCCTCAACTGAAGTATACGCATCAGAGACTACATATATATACACACACCTTATTTAATGTGAACCACTATGATCATTCTTGCTTAAATAAGAAGACTTGGATGCTCTCTATACATACACACATACACACACACACACACACACACACACACACTGCTGTTAGTTCTGTTCCTTTGTATAACCTTGATAAATACTGTATTAGTCCATTTTCATACTGCTGTAAAGAACTGCCCAAGACTGGATAATTTACAAAGGAAACAAGCTTAATTGACTCACAGTTCAGCATGGCTGGGGAGGCTTCAGGAAACTTAAAATCATGGCGGAAGGGGAAGGAGAAAGCAAAGCACCTCTTTCACAAGAAGGAGAAGTGCCGAGCAAAGTAGGAAGACTCCCTTATAAAACCACCACATCTCGTGAGAACTCACTCCCAATCACAAGAACAGCATGGGGAAAACCATCCTCAAGGTTCAGTTACCTCCACCTGGTCTCTCCCTTGACAGGTGGGGATTATGAGGATTATGGGAATTATAATTCAACATGAGATTCGGGTGGGGACACAAAGCCTGACCATATTAAATACATTGAAATTTAGTCAATATCTGTGGAACACAATATTTCTGAAGGGACTGGACTATTACCCAACCAAAGTCTAGACTCATTAGCACTAGGCTCAAAACAACTGAGTCCAACCAGTATCAGAAAGTGTTTTGTTGTATCGCTACATTTTAGTAGATACATACACACAAAAACATTGCCCACAATCTTAAACGATCTTAAACAATCACCGTTAACATCTCAGTGTAATTTATTTATGTCTTTTTTCTATACACTTTTTTAACATGTTGAGGGCACATTATTCATACGATTTTGTAACTAGCTTTCAAATGACTTTTGTTACTTTTATATATTCTTTTTTATAAATGATTTGTTACTTTATAGATTTTTTTTGTAAATAACTTTAACTTTTAGATTCAGAGGGTACATGTGCAGGTTTGTTACAAGACTATATTGCATGATGCTGAGGTTTGGGGTACAAATGATCCCATCAGCCAGGTAATGAGCATGGTATTCAATAGGTAGTTTTTCAACCCTTTCCCTCCCAACCTCCTACCTCTCTATCAGTCCCCAGTGTCTGTTGTTGCCATCTGTATGTCCATGAGTAACCAGTGTTTAGCTCCCACGTATAAGTGAGAACATGTGGTATCTAGTTTTCTGTTCCTGTGCTAATTCACTTAGGATAATAGCCTCCAGCTGCAGCCACGTTGCTGCAAAAGACATCCTTTCATTCTTTTTAACGGCTGCATAGTATCCCATGGTATATATTACCACATTTTTTTTTCCAATCTAACGTTCAAGCTGAGAGTCAAATCAAGAACTCAGTCCTCTTTATAATAACCAAGAAATATATAAAATACCTAGGAATACATCTAACCAAGGAGGTGAAAGATCTCTACAAAGAGAATTACAAAACACTGCTGAAAAAAATGATAGATGACACAAATAGAAAAACATTTCCTGCTCGTGGATTGGAAGAATGAATGCCATTAAAAATGGCCAGAATGCCCAAAGCTATCTATAGGTTCAACACTCTTCCAATCAAATTACTAGCATCAGTTTTTTTACAGAAATTAGAAGAAAACTACTGTAAAATTCATATGGAACCAAAAAAAAAAAAAAGCTGCAATAGCCAGGGCAATCCTAAACAAAAAGTTTTATATATTCTTTACTAAAAAATCAGAAAATAAAGAAAAGGAAAAGGAACTTTAAAAGCCATCATAATTCCACTGTCTAGAAGAACCATTATTTGTGCTTTCAGGTGTAAAGCTCCAGATTTTTTTTTCTTTTTTCAATTGCAACTTTAAAACATCTCTAGTTGTCATAAAATTTAAAAAAATACTTAAGCATATTTTACGCATTTTAAATCCCACATTCCTCCTCTCAGACAAACTGTGTGATATGGTAAAAGAGGGTCTAGCTGGCTCTCCCAACCCTCTCTGGGTGTCTGCACGGTGTCCACACTGAGTTGAGAAGCACTGGGCCCCTCATGGAGACTGCTGGGGAGAAATGAGGTTTTAGCGTGGACCTCTAGGCTGGAGGCCATGTGCAAGATGGAATAAAGACTTAGAGTGGTCTGCAGAGCCACTGAGAATCTGGCAAGGAAGTAATTAGGTCATTATAATCCTACCCGGTTCTCTATAAACATAAGAGAAGTGAAAAGAAGTAGGAGGGAAACTGAGAGATTGAGTGGAAAAGACTGGGTTAAACCTGAGTTTATATTACTGAATAAGACCAAAAATTAATCTGGATTGGGTAAATTAGATTGCTCACCACTCCATCCCTAGTGAGTAGGTGGGATCTCTTGTAAAGGAGATCAGAGAAATTTTAACAAGTAATTAACTACATTTCTATGGACATCTGAGTTGAAGAAATTTTTCCAGTGACTATACATTTATAATAAAATTTTTACTGTTAAAGGAAAAATTTTAAAAGGGGTGTAATTATGAATGGGTGGCAAAATTTTATTTAACTCATTAATGAGGGAATCAATAAAATGTTACAAATCATTTCAAAGGGGTATTCAAAGAAAAAACAAATATATAGACATGCTAAGACTTGAAAAATGAATACAAACTGGCAAATTAGGTCAATATCTATAGGGCAATAATAAATTGTATTCCCCTGGACAATATTTTTATTTCTATAAACAAAGTCATTTGCATTATTATCAGTTTTCTAGTTTTCTACAATTTACAGAATTGCAAAGTAGCTGAAAGCCCACAAAAGGCTGAAAAACCCTGAAGACTGCACTGGACAGGACACCAGTATATTTTTGTCTGCATACACTAAACTACAACCCTATGCCACCCACCAAATGCCACCTTCCAAGAGTACATTGGAATTGGAAAGTTTAAAGGTAGAAGTTTGGGCATGCCTGAAATGATCTACACTGTAAAGTTAGGAGGCATTTAAAGTTAGGAGTAGGGGTGGGATTAGTAGGCATAATATTGGTCCCCTAATGATGTCCATGTGCTAATTCCCAGAACCTATGAATATGTTACGTTATGTGGCAAAGGGGAATTTAAGATAATAGATGAAACTAAAGTTGCTAACCAGCTGACCTTAAAATAGGCAGATTGGTTTGGACTCTTGGGATGGACCCAAGAGTTCATGAATGTGGAAGAAGGAGTCAAAAGAGAAAGTCAACAATGTGATGTGAGAACTCTACCCCGTGTTGCTAGCTTTGAAGATGGAGGCCAAGGGCCAAGGAATGGGGGCAGCCTCTAGAAGCTGCAAGGGGCAAGGAAATGGATTCTCCCCTAGAGAATCCTCCAGAAAGGAATGCAGCCCCGCCAACTCCTTGATTTTATCCCAGTGAAACCCATTTCAGATTTCTGAACTACAGAACTTTGAGATAATAAATCTGTGTTGTTTTAAGTCTCTGATCCTTCTTGCTCTTTCATGTATAAGGACCCTACATAAGGGACCCTACTTATGTAAGCCCTTACATTGGGCCTATGTAAGTAATCCAAGGATAATCTCCCCATATCAAGATCCCTAATTTACTCACAGGTGCAAAGTCACTTTTGTTATCTAAGGTAACATAAACAGGTTCCAGGGATTAGGATGCGGGATGTGGTACATTGTTGAGGAATCTTTATTCTGCCTATACAGAACTTCTGATTCTATTTCAATATTTTTTCCATACTTTCATGCTCTTGTCTTCACATCATATCTTGAGAGAATTCCTTAGTCTTTCAATTCACTAACTTGATATTTTATGTTCATTCTGTTAGATAATCCGTTTTTAATTTCAGTAATCATATTTTAATCAAGAACTCCATTCTGTGTAGTATGTGTGAACACATTCCCTTGTATCTCTGAAAATAGGAATTAGACTTGTTAGGCTATTTTATTCCATTTTATATATTAACTCTGTTTTCTTGGGAGTTAAATCTCTTTGTTGGAATTTGTTTTCTTTGCTCTAGATTTCTCTCAAATATTTTTTGACTCTTCATTTCCAGACTATACTTTTAGATGAATGTTTACATAACATAGTATTCATCTTTAGAGTATATTTCATTTCTTCAAAGTGAAGCTTTTCATTTCTATGGTTGGAATAAAGGTTCTGCTTTTAGGAGCACTGGTGACTGTAAGAAGGGTGTGAGAAAAGCTTCAGTCTCAGGAGGTGATCGTTAAGGCTGTGCAATAAAACATAGCAATTAAGGGGGGCTCTAATACCACATCAACTGGGGTCAAGTTCTGGCTGGGCCATACACAGCATATACAGGAAAAGTTACCTAATCACTTTGTGCTCCAGTTTCCCTGTCTTTACAATTGTGATGAGTAGTACTTACCCTCATTTATTGTGAGGAGTAAATGAATCAGTACATATAAAGCTATGAGAACAGGACCTGGCAGATAGTAAGATTTCAATACATGTTAGCTATGTTTTTAAATGTTCAATTTGTGAACATGTGTGCTGATTTTATTTTTCAGCAAACACTAGAGTCAGCTGGTCCTAGCCCTTTTTTTCTGCCAACCACCTGTTGGCTGCTGTTTCTCTTAGTTCACACTCTCTCTGCTCCTGAAATTATGTTCCCTCACCTCTGACTTTCTCCCATTTCTACTCTCCAAAAGAAATTAACAGTTTGATTTGCAGCCTCCCATAACATTTCTATTTATACACATGTATATATAATGCATACTATATAGTGACCTATATATAAAATTCTCTCTCCTTTTTTCAAACATAAACTAATGTATCTGCAACTTTTTTATTCATTATATTTTAGACATGTTTTTATATAAACATGCATATATGAGTTTTCTTAAACAGAAAAAGAGGAAATGATTAATAATTTTATAAATGTTACTAGGATAATAGGTTACATATTTGGAAAAAAATCAAGCTGATTAAAGAATTAGATATAAAATGCCAAATATTATCCAAAGAAAAATATAAGTAAATATCAAAGAAAAAACTCGTTTTGGGAGATAATTGATTTGATTACATAACATAAAAGAGTTCTTCCACAAAGTGGACTATAGCCACGTTTTAGAGCCCTCCCCTTCTTCCTAGACCCCATTGAAATGACAGTATAAATTTTAAAAATAAAACACATAGCAACTCTGGAAATCCAGGAGGACCCCACCTGCAGGCCAGGACAGCGAGGGTTTCTGGAACATAGAAAGCAGAGGCAAACAGATCAGTGATGACATGACAAAGCTGAGGGACTCATACAGAAGCAAAAGCAGTTCCTCCAAAAGTGAATTTCCCCAGGAGAATTGCAAAAGAATTTTACACCAGAGGCTTAAATCAAGGTGGTAGCTTTCACTTCAGGTTCCCTAGGTTCACAGAAGCATCAAAAAGGCTATGTTCAATATATTCACAACTAGAGATTTCCGTTGTGTATTTCATAAAATCAAGTAATATTTTAGGAGTTCGAGGGGATGCTAGCAAGAGAGTCTCCTGTGGACACGTGACCAGAGCTGAGTCAGAGGTGGCCACTCAAGCATTTATTCCTGGGTAAAAGCAAATATGCAATCCAGTAAACTGAGAATTCTGACAAGGGAGACTCAGATACCTTAGGTGACTAACCGCTGCTTCAGGGGATGGGGATGATATAAGAAGTCTTTATAATAACAATATCATTGAAAATAATAGCCAATATGTATTTAATTAATAATATGCTTTTGTTACCGTCACACTGATTTAACTTTTTTTTTTTCAAGCCAAACTGCATCCAGCTTTATTAAACATACTTTCCATAAACTATCATGGTATTTCAGGCAGGACATGGGTAGGCAATCTCTAACAGTATACAACAACTTTCAAACTCCCTTCTTCAATGGACAACCAAAAATCAGAAAGCCACTATAAAATCCAAAGAAGCCTTCATCTGATGCTCTGAACAGGGGAAGTTTAGAGTGAGGGTTGACATTTAACATTCAGCATGTTGTTTAACAACTTTTCATGAGCCGACCCTGACTTTCAGGAAGTGAAATGAGAATGGCAGAATTTATCTGAAGCTCTACAATCTAGAAACAGAACCACTGATCTTTTGAGAGGTGCCATTTCAGTGGCATCACTGGAAAGTCCAGACTGCCTGACACACTGGTAACCAAGTATTGGGGGTCAGGTCCCAGCAGATGTCTGGGTTTAAGGGAGTTAAGTCTATGCTGAAAGGTGGAAAAGGAGAAGAGGACATAAAAACAATTTGTTTTTCCGTACCACAAGGCTTTTGTGCCAAGGTGGCCATGTGTGTCAGAGTCAGGGAGTCCCTCCTCCTGGAAGCCAAGAGGAAGTCTCTCAAAACTAGAAGGCAAAAGTGTTTTCCCCACATCAATCCAGCTTCGAAGACACTCTATTAGTGACATATGCCCCTTCCTTCCCCGCAAAACAACAATGAAGTGTTCTGTGTGCTAACAACATAGCTTTAACAAACCAAATTCTGCATTTTTATAAAACTTGATGAAAATAGTATTTCAAACTGTACAGTCACCAGAAGTACCCAGTTATCAAAAACGCACACACTTCCCCTGGCATCTCCACACCTTCAGCTTTCTGTGCCTGCTCTGTTTGGCATCTCCATTTTCTGCAGGGTTATTCCCCTCCTTACCAGCATTAGCTTTTCCCTTTTTCCCTTTGGGTACCTTCTCTACCTTCTTTTCAGGGGCCTTCTTAGGCTTGGGCTCTGGCTTTGGAGGAGCAGATTTAGTAGACAACCTCGCGGATCTTCCCTGTGGTTCGTCCCTCACCTTGACTTTTTCTCCTTTAGCATCCCCTTCAGCCCTTCTCTTGGGCATGGTGGGGGTGATGGCGGCAGGGCATAGTTGCTGCACGCAGGCTTTGGTCGATCCTGGTCATCCTCGCCTCTTCACACTACTCCTGATTTAACGTTACAACATGTTTTAATAGTTTGTAGAGTTACTCTCCCCCTCACTTCTCATTTTTAAAACATTCTTACAGATTTTTGCTGTATTTTTGATATCCTATTTAAAAGTTTACTTATCCCCAAGTTTAAAAAAAAATGCATAAAACAAACTCCAACTTGGTTTTTTAAAGGTAGAAAAATAAAAGATAATGTTGCTGCTGGATTCATTTTCTAAAAAGCAGAATATTGCAAAATTTTGCATTTTTTTCCAAAAGAAACAAAATAGTGGGAAAAAAAATCGTATTTCAGTGAAACATGAATTCTTACATCATTTAAGTTAATTGAATTAGAAGATAAGTTCATATGTGAGACATTTATCCTTCTGAAATAAAGTTAAATCCTGAATATGCCTCCTTAATTATTCACATTCCTTCAAAGTTTAAATCAAGGTGGTAGCTTTCAGTTTAGGTTCCATTAGGTTCACAGAAGCATTGAAAGGGCTATTTTCAGTATATTCACAACTAGAGATTTCCACCGTGTATTTGATAAAATCAAGCAATATTTTAGGAGTTCAAGGTGATCTTGTAAGTCCCAGAACCATAAAGCCTTGCCCTGGGTAATGGATAACACTAGTTTGTATCAGTTATGTTTCTAAATAAATATTTTATTTATTTTGAGGGAAATACAATGAAGCAGAATTTTAATGGTACAAGGTGTGGTGAGAGAGAGAGAGAGAGAACAAAGAGAATGAGATGAAGCTATTTAAAGTTTGCAAAATATATGTACATCTATCTAGAAAAATATATTATGGAAGCTGCCTTTTTTTGTTCTGGAAAAAAATTTAATGGCCCATTTCAATTATATGAATGAAATGGGCATCACTTTTTTTGTTAAGGAAAGGTGTTAAAATATCATTTTCCCTCTTAGGCTTATAAGACATGAAACTTTAGCTCTGAAGGCAGGTGGTGCCTGGCTTTCTGCCTTAAAAATATTACACTTGGAGGTTTCTGGTGATGAATAAGTTGCTCAAATTTGCATAAAGGTCAAGGAGACTTTGGGGAGAAATGGAAGGAGACCCTGAAGCTCTGAGTTTCAATGTCACTACAATGCCTGGTTGCTGAGGTGTCCTAGTTTGAGACCAGTTGGCAGTAAGAACCACAGAAGACTCTTAGGGGAACCTTCTGGAAGAGAAAAAGCTGGAACTGGTGCCTGGCATTCATACCAGAGCCTGGGGTGATGTGGGAAACACTGCATCAGATCACAGCTCATATTGCAATAATTTATGCATCTTAGGTGAGGATCATGCATACTTCCTGCATTTGTCCATGATTAAACTCCACTGCTGTCACTGCAGAGTTGTACCTGAGAATCCCAGGTCTACCATCTTATGGCACAACCATAAACTGGACAGAGAGGCAGGAGACTGCTTCTTCCTTCCCCAGGATGGAGGAGCTGCTCTCAGAGCAGCAGTGAGAGGGTGGGAAAGGGCCAATTCAGGTGTTGTTGGACCTGAATTTATAACATATTGGGTTCCTTCTTTAAAAATGAAAGAATACAAAATTCAGAATATGAAGTTGCTAGGGCCCATTCGAGGGACATGGCATGGGGCCTTGCAGGTGAGGGGCCCTGAAGCTTCAACTTAGTTCGTTTCAGATAGGCAGGCCTCTGAAGGGCTTCTCTCTCCATGTGGAGGCCTGCCCAGGGTGCATAACTATTAATGCCTTCAAGAGTAGTGCTGTGTGGCAGAGAAGGGGGCTTTGGGTAGATTAATGAAGTGCTTTTATTTTTCTCTCAGTGAAGGTTAGCAAGAAGGACAGATCCCTAGAACTCAGTAGTGAGGAGGGAAAATAGACCTTCTTGTCGTAAGGAGGATGGGAAGGTGCTCAGTCATACTATTCTGAATGTTAGAAGTTTCCTGTGCTCTAAGCTGGTAAAGCAGGACACACCTATCTATTATATCTTAATGCCTCTCAAGTTAATTATGTACTTAATGAATAATGGAAATCAATTGAATTATTGTAACAGCAATCTGTCAATTAGTATAAATGTGTTTCCACAAATTTTTAAAAGTGTTACTTCTTCTAATATATTATGGACACTCTTTTTATTTCAACTGTTGCCTTCATGTGGATGATATGATTTGCAACTGAGTTCAGGTCAGCTCCATCGAGTGTGCTCATCTTCTCAAGGCATTATCTCCTTCTCTTTTCTTCCATTTCCTGATTAATGTAGTCAACACCCCTCCCACCATCTATCCAAGGCACTATAAAATAATGAACTCTCTTCCTAGCTTCATGCTATTCCTTTTTACTTTCCTTAGCCCGGGAGTTACTGAGTTCAATTGAATTTATCTCCTAATGTCTTTTCTCTTCGTTATCTCCTTGTAATTCAATGTCACTTTTGGATTCTAGACTCTTCTCTCATTTCTAGAATACTGCAGTGTCTTACAACTCTTTATTCTGATTTTTCCCTCCCAATAATTTTTCTATAATGAGCCAGAAGTGGCCCTTCTAAATCACAAATAGATCATGTCACCATGTGCACAAAAACCTTCATTGGTTCCTTATTCCCTTAAAACAAGCTCTGGTCCATCAAAGGACTGTGGAAACACAGCCATTATTGTTGGCAGAGTTTTACTTTTGTTTAATACATTCTGAATGCCTACAGGAAAAATATCTGAGTTGTAGGTGGAATTCCAAGACTATTTATTTTATTTCTTTCTCTTCTTGCATGTACTCTACATGCAAATACCATTAATCATTTCTTAATTCATTGCTTTCCTTTCTGTTTCTCAACTCTATTCTGTTTTTATTGTTTTTCTAGGAGTCTTACCTCTCACTCTAATAGTATTTAGCTTCTAAGTACTCTTCTCAGGTTTTGTTTTTCATTTTTAAAAAAACTCTAGTTCTTTATGTAAGCCACCCTCTCATTCCATTTATTTTTGAATGACCTTTCTGTTCCAGAGAGCCATTGGCAATCTGAGTCCCATGAAAATAAGAAATGATTTTTGACATGGGGTAGACACTGCTTGCAACTGTCTTAAAAAATGAAAGAAGCGGTGACCTATTTTCTGAGTTGTAAGTGATTTTTAAATTGCTCATGAAAATAGAAGAGTCTTGGCAGAAAAACCCGATTACTTCGAGTGCATAATGGTGAGAAAGCTTTTGTCTCATGGGATAGTTATCATATGAGATTATAATTCAGCTGTAGTTACTAGTGATCTGTGTAGTGAAATGTAGGTTGATAACTTCAGTTCATTTTCCAGTAGAGAAATGTCCGAATTTAAGCAGGCCCCAAAGGGCTACGAGAAGCTGTGTCTTCTAAAAGAAAGTGGGTTGAATGGGCATAACTGGCTTGGTCCTGGTTACCAACAGAATCACTTTCTTGAAGCCTGGTGTGACTTTTCATTTCCCCAATGTACATGTTGTATGTGGAGCTTACAGAATACTGACCAAGACTCAAGTGAACAAACAAAGGAGGCAGGAAAAAGAAGAGATGTTCTGACCTAATAGATAAATAAACACATATTTTAAAACCTGCCCTGTTTAGATGTTGCCATAGTTAATTTTAACGGTCTAATGAATACTTTCTTAATTTTTGTTTTAGGGATATATTGGTTGTATACAAATGAAAAAGTGAAATTATTCAAAATCTTCTTTCCCTCTCTTAATTGCTTTACAGGACATAAAAATTCAGAGAATTGGCAGCATTTTAATTCAACCCACACAATCCAGTTTTAATTTTAATTAAGCCCCAAAATATTTTTGAAAGCCTACTATATGCAAAGTATTATATGCAGTGCTGAAAAAAAAATGCAAAGCTATTACAAGGCTCGTGTGAGGAAAAAAGAAAAAATGAGAAAATGTATGTAGGCATTGTTTGTAAACTTTATAATATTTAAATGTCAGTTGTAATAATTATTACCATTATTATTAAACAGACATCCTGTCTCCTGGAACTCACAATCTTTTAGGGGTTATAGATATCCAAATAATTAATACTGGGAAGGCTGAAATGAGCATACAACCAAATTTTATGAGAATCAGAAAGGAGAGAACAAAGTTAATTTCTATTTGAGTAAAATCTGGAAGGTCTTCTTAGATGAGGTAGTGTATAGAGTACGGTTGAGCCTGGAACAACGTGGAGCGCCAACACCCCTGTGCAGTCAAAAATTCACATATAACTTTTGACTTCCGAAAAACTTTAATAGCCTGCTGTTGACTACAAGCCTTACCAATAACATAAATAGTTGGATTAAGACATATTTTGTGTGCTATATGTATTATACACTGTATTCTTACAATAAAGTAAGCTAGAGAAAAGAGAATGTTATTAAGAAAATCATAAGGAAAAGAAAAATATATTTACATTTATTGAGTGGATATGGATCATCATAAAGGCCTTCATCCTTGTCATCATGTTGACTAGGCTGAAAAGGAGAAAGAGAAGGAGAAGTTGATCTCACTGTCTCAGCAGTGGTGGAGGCGGAAGACATGAAGGAGGTGAAAGAGGAGGCAAGAGAGGCAGGTCACACTCAGTGTAACTTTACAGAAATCCTTTGTAATTTCTGTCTAACTTTTTTGCTTTTTTCATTTTCTCTAAAAATGTTTCTATCTGGTACCAATCCTTCTTCAACCATTTATTTTAGTCTCAGTGCCTCTATCATAGAAGGGTCTAGGCTGTAAAAGAAGACAAAAACAGTCTTGAATAATCGGAACCCTTCTGCCAGATTGTCTAATGTCAATTTATTTCCTGGCATTGCTCCTTCTATATCTTCTTCCTTGTAATCTCTCACAGGTTTGGAAGCACTCATCTCCATCAAATCATCTTTTAATTCCTCTACTGTGATATCTATTAGCTCTTGATTTTCTTCAAGATCTGTATCTTGAAACCCTTCCCCCCAACCTTTTTTGTCATATCCACAATCGCTTTCATGATTTCCTTGATTGGCTCTGTGACAAATCCTGTGAAGTCATGTACAACATCTGGATGCAGTTTTCTTCACCAGGAATTTATTGTTTCAGGTTTGATGGCTTTTCTGTTTTTTCTATAATAACAATGGCATCCTCAATGGTGTAATCTTTCCAAACTTTCATGATGTTCTCCATGTCAGGGTTCTCTTCCACAGTGTTGATAATCCTTTCCCCAATAGAGTACACTGTGTGTAATGAGCCTTAAAGGTCCTTATGACCCCCTGGATTTAGAGATGTTGTGTTTGGGGGGTGAGAGTAGACCACTTTGATGCCTTTGGCATTGAACTCATGGGGTTCTGGGTGACCAGGGGCATTGTTCAATTTGTCCCCTATCAAAAGAACTTTAAAAGGTAGTCTCCTACTGGCAAGGTGCTTCTTGACTTCAGGAAAAAACATCAACGGAACCAATCCAGAAAAAGATTCTCAGTGTGAAGGCCTTATTGTTGTACAAACAAAAGACTAGCAGCTGATGTTTATCCTTTCCCTTCAAATCTTGGGGGTTAGCAGCTTTATAGGTAAAGGCAGTCTTGATCATGAACCTGACTCTATTTGCATAAAACAGTAGAGTTAGCCTATCCATCCCTGCCTTCAATCCTGGTGCTCACTTGTCTTCCTTACTAATTAATGTCCTTCATGGCATTTTTTCAAAATAGGGCACTTTAGTCTGCATTAAAAACGGGTTCAAGCAAATACCTTTTCTCCTTAATGATTTTCTTAATGTTTCTGGGGACTCATCTGCAGCCTCTTGGTCAGCAGAAGTTGCTTCTCCTGTTATCTTCACATTTTAAAAGTCAAACCTTTTTTTTTTTAATTATCAAACCATCCCTTGCTGACATTAAACTCTCTAGATTTAGATCCTTCACTTTATTTTCCATTTTTCTCATATAAATGACCTTACTTTGTCTTGAATCATATTTGAGCCAATAGGTATGCCTTTCTTATAACAACGCTGCACCCACATAAAAGCTGCATTTTCAAAACGAGATAAAAAATACTTCACAAAAAGTGCAAAGTTGTTATGCTGTTGGCATAGCTGCAGTGACAGTTTCACAAGTGTCTCCTCCTCCTCCTCCTCCTCCTCCTCCTCCTCCTCCTCCTCCTCCTCCTCCTCCTCCTCCTCCTCCTCCTTCTTCTTCTTCTTCTTCTTCTTCTTCTTCTTCTTCTTCTTCCTCCTCTCCTCCTTCTCCTTCTCCTTCTCCTTCTTCTTCTTTTCTTCTTCTTCTTTTTCTTTTTCTTACAGTGATCCTTTTGCTGGATTTATCTTGAATTGGCTGGCAACCACAAGGGCAGACCTTAATCTATGGTATCTATATCAAGCAATTCAACGTTTTCTTATAATGCCACTTTTCTCTGCTTCTTGGGAGCACTGCCAGCATCACTAGTGGCACTTCATATTAGTCCCATGGTATTATTCAAGGTTTATGGTATTGCACTAACCACAATTTAAAAATATGCAAAAACTGTGAGGGATCACTTTTTATTGGGATATGCAGTTTACTAGAAAGATGAACCACTCATGTGGAGATGATTAGCATCACATGATGTTTTAAGCAGACACAACCCTTGAGCTCACCACAGTGGCAAGAGGAGATGGCTATGAAGTTATTACAGTAGTAGAGTATATACTACAGTTAATTTATGTAATTATGATTTAATGCTGCATCTTTACATTTGTTTACATTTCTCTCAACTGCAAAAGGCACCCTGTGAGGCTGTATGTGCATAAGTTTTGATAAATCTTGACTTTTTAATATAAGATCTGTGTAGGTTTTAAGGTAGTAAGTGACTAGAAGAATAATATTTACTAACATTTTATGCATTCATGACATATCTAACTTTTTCTTAATTTTTTCAATATTTGTGGCTGCAAGACTCATCTGTTTTTTTCCAAATTGTCACAAATCTCCAAAAATTTTTGCAATAGATTTATTGAAAAAAATCTGCATATAAGTGGACCCAGGCACTTCAATACTGTGTTGTTTGAGTCAATTGTATCTATTTTATAGAAAATAGAAGTATGCTGATTGTCTCAAAATTTTACTCATTTACTTGTTTTCATATTTCATCAACATCGGTTTTAAAATGTACCCAATTGAGACACAAAGAATTATTTTTCTGAGTACTTTTTGTAAAACTGCCAAGTTGTTTACCTTCATAATGCTCCTTCTCACAAATTGAAGCCAGGAGAGTTTTAAGGATGTGTATTTGTGTTCATTCTGAAGATATTTTGAACTAGTGGGTATACCTCTACTTGTAGAAGGACTACAATCATATTTCTTTCCATGGGCTTAAAAACGAAAAGAAAGGTTGACAAGATACACTTTCTGGCCCTGCACTCATTTTCCTGTTCTGCACTTGTGCTCTGTTGCCTTCATTAAAGAGAAAAACTCACCAGTCACAACCTCCTCCTCATCATCATTGGAGGCAGATCAAATTTGCTCCCTACCTTGGTTCACAGGAAATGGCTGTAGAGGACTGTAGAGCACAGAGGTTAAGAGTGAGGGTCTGGACAAATCAACTACTTCTTCTTTAAAGCCAACTAACAAAAAGCCAACTTGGCTTTCAATGGAGTTCAAACAGCCTTCTGTTGGAAGACAATACCATCTAGGACTGTCATTGTTAGAAAGGAGAAGTCAGTGCTTGACTTAAAAGCTTCAAAGGATAGGCTAACTTTCTTGTTGGGAGTTAATGCAACTGGTGACTTTAAAGGGAAGCCAGTGCTCATTTGCCATTCCAAAAATGCTAAAGTCCTTAAGGATTATATTAAATCAGTTCTGCCTGGGTTCTCTCAATGGAACAACAAAGCCTGGATGACAGCAAATCTGTTTACAGCATGGTTTATTGAATACTTTAAGCCCACTGTTGAGACCTACTGCTCAGAAAACAAGACTCTTTTCAAAATATTATTGCTTACCTGGTCACCAAAAGGCTCTGATGAAGATATACAAAGAGGTGAATGTTGTTTTCATGCCTGCTAACACAACATCCATTCTGCAGCCCATGAATCAAGTAGTAGTTTTGACTTTCAAGTCTTATTATTTAAGAAATACATTTCATAAGACTATAACTGCCATACCTGTTGGATTCAGACAAAGTACATTGAAAACCTCTTGGAAGAGGTTCACCATTCTAGATGCCATTAAGAACATTTGTGACTCATGGGAGGAGGTAAAAATATCAACATTTGCAGGAGTTTGGAAGAAGTTGATTCCAGTCCTCACTGATGACTTTGAGGGGTTCAAGACTTCAGTGGAAAAAGTAACTGAAGATTTGATGGAAATGGCAAAGTCATTAGAATTAAAAGTGGAGCCTAAAGATGTGACTTAATTGCTGCAATCTCATAAGAAATCCTGAATGGATAAGGAGTTGCTTCTTAGGGATGAGCAAGTGGTTTCTTGAGATGGAATCTACTCCTAATGAAGATGCTGTGATCATTGTTGAAATGGCAACAGAATTTGGAATATCACATGAACTTATAATCAAACAGTGGTAGGGTTTGAGAGGATTGACTTCAGTTTTGAAAGTTCTAATGTGAATAAATGCTATAAAACAGCATCACATGCTACAGATAAATTTTTTGTGAAACAAAAAAGTCAATCAATGCAGCCAACTTCACTGATGTCTTATTTTAAGAAATTGCCACAGCAACTTCCTCCATGAACATTCAGTAGTTATGAGCATCAAGGCAAGAATCTCCACCAGCAAAAAAATTTACAATTTGTTGAAGGCTCAGATGACGGTTAGAATTTTTTAGCCATAAAATATTTTTAAATTACTATATGCAAATTATTTTTAGACATAATGCTATTGCACATAGACTACAGTATATTATAAACATACATTTTATGTGCACTAGGGAACCAAAAAAATTGTGTAACTCCCTATATTGCAATTTATTGAGATGGTCTAGAACCAAACCTGCAGTATCTCCAAGGTATGTTTGTATTTCTGACATAAATTACATTCCTTAGCCCAGAGAGTACTTCCCTATGTGCATGATTTGGAATAAACTTTCAGTCAGTCTTTAATTTCTGAAGACATACAATTCACAAAGTCATAGCTTCAGGTGTGAAAGAAAAAGATAAAGACATACCTTAAACTTTGAGGTCTGTTTCATAGCTTAAGAAATAAAGTGCTGTGTCTTCTTTATTACAAGACACAGAAATTCATTAAATTTTGTTTTTCAATTCTCTTACAAGCAAATTCTTTATGTGCTAACTATATATTTAATTATATATTTTACAAGCTTTAGCTATAGCATTTGAGATCCCTTGTAGTTGTTTAGTGTTACTATTGATAGGAGTAAAGCTACAATATTTCATTTAAAATAAGACGTCATCAGTTTTAAGACAATCCTGAATTCTGCCATGTGAAATATTTTAAAAAGTAAATCTTAGAATCAGTGACATGATAATTTATCAGCATTTTAATGATACTTACTAGTATAAAATATAATCTATAGTCTGTAAAGCCCAGAGATAGAGGAATTTGTAAAACTAGATGGATTAGCATCTGGAATTAAAGATATTAAAGACTTTCAGTTCTAAAAGCATAAAAAACATTTTATGTTTTATGCACATGGCTATGCGCATCAAATAATTATTACAGAGACCCACAAATCTTTATCCTTATACTTGTCAGAGACTTTAAGATGTTAATAGCTAAAAGTAAAAATAAGTATTCTTAAAGGAATTGAGTTAATCAACAGCTAATTAATTGCCCTTACCAAGCCCCCAGAACCACCAAAGGGAAGGAAATCAAGCGTCTGTCTTCTTCTGTTCTTGAACTTCCCAGATTCACCCTTTAATTTATCATAGAAGGGGCAAATTTACCAATGTCCAATAAAGTGTTAGGTATAGGCAATGTGGGTCTCTATAACTTTTGAAGATGACTGTATTTTTATTTAATTTTAGTATCTCACCACAATTCATGCTGCTTTCAAAATTTAATCACCTCCCCAAATCCTGTGGCCTCTCTTTATCACTTATTCATTCACCAAGAATGATGGAACATTGATTCTGTGCCAGACAGTCACCTAGGAAGTGGGATGAAATAATAAGAAATTTTTTCTTACCCTCAAGTGAGCAGTTTTACAGAGGAGACAGTTTCAGTCACACTATAATTGCACTCCTATAGTTTGTCTATTTCACAGTAATATGAAATAATGGCCCAAAGGAGGAGATAATGATCTCTGCTTTCAGAGTCAATAGGAGGAGCTACAGCAGCTGAGTCTTGAGAATGAAAAGGAAGGAATTTAGCAGGGCTGTAAGGGGAAGGGATGATGGTAGCACTTCAGGCAAAGTCAACAGCATGGGCACATTTTGTTTTCATGTTTGTCTCATCTACCAGACCTTCTAGAGTGAAGACCTCAAACTTTAGTAATGCCCACCACCCAAGCCAGTGAAAGACAATGTTTAGCAAGTATGTGTTTTTGTTTGTTTGTTTTGTTCTGTTTTTTTTCCAGTAAAAATAAGATGAGAGATCCGGTGTAGAGAATATTGAGAATAGTCAGAAAATAGGTCAGTGGTTCTCAAACTTTGGTAAGCATGAGAATCACTCAGGGTGCTTGTTCCTAAGCACCACTCTCAGAGTTTTTGCTTCAGTAGGTCTGGAGTGGAGGCAAAAAAAATTGCATTTTTAATAAGCCCTACCCTTAGTCCCATGACCCTGACACAGGCAGTCCACAGAGCACAGAGGTATATAGGGGAAAAGGAATTTATGGACACTTATGTCCTGGTTCTTATCAACCACCTGCAGCTCAGCAAATATACCTTGAGGTGCACTCCACATCACCCATCAAAAGCTTTGTAATCAAGGTTAACCTGTGTGGCTCAGACCTGTAAGTTAATTTTCTAGCTAATATGCTGAGAGAAAAATAAGTCTGCCTCCTAAGACTTAACAGGTCTTCTAGATTTTAAAATATTAGCATGTTTTTCAAGTGTGATGAAGTTGAAAGCACTTTAAAAGCTCCAGGATTAGTCACTTCTCTTAAAAAAAAAAAAAAAAAAGTTTGCAATGGTACAATACTTACCTTGCAAGATGAAAATTTCCACCTGAGACTTTTTTTTCTATATTTTATAATCATTGATGAGAATTGATGCTAACTCTACCTTTTTTAGACATTGACTGAAACATTTTAAAGCTGAGTTGAAAATAATCCTGGGCACGCCTTTAACACCCACTTGCTCTAATTTAACTCCATTTGTCTTTCCCTTACTTACTCTTTATTTTCTTGAGCATTCCAGCTGTTAGCATTAAATCTAATTTTTATATGTCAGCCCATGTCAAAGCAAGCCTTAATCCTTTTAATGTTAACCTATCACCGGCTCAAAGCTGCTTTATATAATCAGATATAACCACATTTCCAACCCTGAGGGCATGGAGTGTGATTATGTACGCATGCATGCTAGAGCTTCCCCGCAATGCTACTTGGTGTAGACTGGAATTCTATATGGGGTGGGTCAGGATTTAATCCCAACCAACGTACTTGGTTTACAGAAATAGAAAAAGGCTTTGTTATAAGGTGGGAGCACTGCAGAAGTATTGGAAAGAGGATTGGCTATCATATTGTCCTGTATATGTTTTAGTCTAAGAGAGATTAAAATGTTATGGACAAAGGTATACAGTGAATGACAGAAGTGTTGAAATGGGAACCAAACAGGAAATCTTAAGATCTATAGCCTAACCCGTGCTTTGTCCCTGTGTCAATGGAGTTGTATTATGTCATTTACTTTTTTTCTCCCTTAAGTGATTAACTCAGCATTTCAAAGCAAAACAAAACAAAACAAAACCACCCTACTGTTTGTATTCCTTTCATTTAGACAATTATTTGGGGGGTAAGGGGAGGTTGTAAAAGAGTCAACTGTGTTGTGAAGTTTGGAATAATTATATTGTTTCTCTCCACTGGTTTCTGACAAGATATACCACAAATTTAGAAAACTACTCATTGAAACAGGGTATTGTCATTGGCATTCCTGCATGGAAACAACTTGCAGTAAGGTACAGGTGACTTTCAAAAAATTCTACTAAGGCATTTAACTTTGTTATAGTAATACACTGATAAAGAAATTCTGTCTGTTTATATGGAAGATAAACATCATCACCAAATGCAGATAGATGTTATTGCCATTTTATTTTATATAAAATATATATTTGATGTAATAGAATTCGAATTTTAGAAAGAGCTTGTATCTTAATTAAGTAAAAGAAATGATAAATATCTTGTAAATAAGTGTGAAGAGACATTATCATAAACAAGTTTGAATGTCCAGTTAAATGTCCACCTTAAAAAGGCAATACATAGTGGAAAAGAATAAAAAAGAAAATTCTCTTTTATTCGTATTATGGATCTCAGCCCTGGGGTTAAAAGAATAAGTCATATTATTTTTTTCCTAGAGTAGCTCAAGTCCTAAGGGGGAGGAATAACACAGAAAAATGTTAACTACAATGCTACAAGACAAGTAACTTCAAAGTCCTATGAGACCTTAAGGGGAGAGTAATTAATTGTGTTTTGGAAATTGGGAAAGGCTTCAAGGGGGATATAACATTGAAACAAGAGCAGGTTCAATTTTTAAAAAGCCAAGCAGATGATTTTTTTAAGGTATAAATACAGCAGCATGACATTTCTTTTCTGAACATTAAAAAATATCTCTTTAAGGCTTGTTTAAAATAATATTTCTACAAAATAAACTTCTCACTTCCCATTTTCTCCAATTGAGATAACAAAGTCTCCCTTTTATTTTTATTCACTGCTTTGTTAGTTTTTCTATTAAGCTTGTTATATATACTTCATGATGATTTTTCCTGTATCACTTATTTGGGCAGAAACTTCTTGAAGAAATCTATGTCTACATTTCCCTCTAAAAGAATCACTTTATATTCTTATATATAATTCTCATTATTCTCTCTTTTTTCTTGTTTCTCCTTACACTTTTATTTTATTCTCTTTTTCATAGTATTTCAGTACTAACCATAGAAAACTGGGAACAATAGTACACACTGATACCTTTATATATTTTTCTTTCTATACACGCTTCCCCTGCATAAAGACACTGATTACAAATACTATAATTTTCATTTACAAAGGGGAGAAACGCTGGGGTTAAGGTATTTTCCAAGGATACAGGGGCACCTGTGATGAACATAGAAACAAAATCTCCTTGGTCAGTGGTCATTAGATCAATTGTTCAACATTTTCAATGTTGTCCTAGATTTGATGCCAGTCCCTCGACGATAGGTTTTGAAAAGAGGGTTCATGATCTGAGATCCCGAAAAGGAAAGAGTTAAAAGGAAGAGAATCTTAGAGGATTAGATTGATCTCTAGGGATTTGGAAACTAGGCAGAAGATCTGAAGATGAAAGGAAAGATTTGATTCTGTGCTAAATTACAAGTTTTGAAGGAAATTAGAGTGTAATTTTGTTCAGCTATAGATAAGAATCCACAGCCTAAATTAGTAAAGTTCTTACAACTATTATCTTTTAAATCATAATTAAAAAGTATTTCTAAAACTATGTCAGTTGTGAACAATCACCTTGAGGTACATGTGTAATATGAAAAACCTGAGAAAGCACAGCAGTAGCAACCAGTGCATATTAAACATCAGTTGCAAAAGGGGAAGTCCAAAAGGCATGTCATTACATTACTGTATATCTTTTCTTCTCAGTCATGAGAAGAGGGAAAGGCATAAATCTCTGCTGTCATGCTTTGTTTATTTTGGCCTCACCAAAGCATCAAAGTTCTGCTTAATGGGGGATCTGGTAGGGTGCCTTAGATTCTTCTTACCCTAATCCTGAGAGGAAATCTACATTTAAACAGGCCCCAAAGAGCAACATTTTGGTATCCCCTCTGGAACCATTTGTTATACTTGACCCTGACTCAGTCACTGGTAATACCCTCAACCCAGGTTAAATAAACTTGGCATATAGGCTAAGCCAATTAGTGTGTTGCTGTGCACTGGTTAGAATTTCCAGGAACAATCAACCCTGCTGGGAAAAAAAAGAGCATGGTTTTTCTTCCATTACCAAATACATACTTGATTAACCTGATTTCCAAGTGAATACCTGATTTCTCTCAGAGATATGCTTGTAGAAAGTTAGAGTGGGCTGCTGGTAAAAATGGAGAATTAAACACACATACTCAACTCCACATTCTCCCAGAAACTCTCAAAAAATTGTCAAGGGATTGAAGGGAAGAGAAAGTGATTGGGGAAGTGGAAATGCTACAGGGCAAAGGGACAAGAGGGGAGAAGGTAGTCAAATCTGAATGGTGGATGGTTGTGTGGTAATTGATTTAGCAGATCCATGAAATCTGAATAAAGCCATTAGTGGGAAAAATTTAGAAGCACAGTAATTGCCATTGAAGAATCTGCAAAGCTTCAGGGTTCTTGACCCCTGTTATTCTGGAAGTAGGATACAGGTGGGACTTAAGAAAAAAGGATTGGATGCAAATCTGTATTAAAAATATCCATTTTACCTCTACTCCCTTTAGAAACCCCACTAAAATGACAGCCTAGGTTTCTGTTTGATTTGTCTTAAGAAACACACTCAAAATGACCCAAACAAAAACCAACCAACCAAACAAAAACATGTTTTTACATACTTTCTGTTAGAATCTTACTGGGTACTTTTTTTTTTTTTTTTTTTTTTTTACTATTGTAAATAGTACGTTTTTAAATGTTTCTCTAGCTGTTTGTTGCTGCCATATAAAAATGCCACTGACTTTTAGTTATTAATCTTATATGGTAACTTTGCCAGAAACAACAAATTTATTGCATTATTTCCCCAAATGATCAATTATAATAATTCGGGCAGAATTCCTTCAGGTTTCCTATTTTGTAGAAAACCATGTTGTTTCTCAATAATAATAATTAACTTTCCAATCCTTATAACATTTCTTTTTTTTTCCTTATTGCACTGGCTATATTTAATCCAATGTTGAATAGCAATAGTTATATTGTGAATGATTATAATGATTCACCATTGATTATAATGTTTGCTATAAAATTTCCACGCATAACTTTTTCAGGTTAAAGAAATTCATTTTTATGACTTGTCCACTGGGGTTTTGTATCAAAAATCATCATTAAATGTTATCAACTGTGTATTCTATACCTATTAAAATAATATTTTCTCCTTTAATATATTAACATGATACATTACTTAACAGATTTTATAATGTTAAATCTAATGTTTATAATGTTAAAATTGCATTCCTACATTATATCCAACTTGGTAATTATATATTATCTTTTTTACATTGCTGAATTCAATTTATACTTTTCCTTTTTTAGAATTTTTTTGGCCGGGCGCGTGGCTCATGCTTATAATCCCAGCACTTCGGCAGGCCGAGGTGGGTGGGATCACCTAAGGTCAGGAGTTCAAGACCAGCCTGGCCAATGTGGGGAAATCCCATCTCTACTAAAAATATAAAAATTAGCCGGGCGTGGTGGCAGGCACCTGTAATCCCAGCTACTCAGGAGGCTGAGGCAGGAGAATCACTTGAACCCAGGAGGCAGAGTTGGCAGTGAGCAGAGATCATGCCGTTGTACTCCAGCCTAGGAGCAAAGAGCAAAACTCCATCCCAAAAAAAAAAAAAAGACTTCTTTTTTTGTCCTTGCATTAATGAATAAGATTGGCCTGTTTTTCCCCTTTCTTTTACTCTCTTTCCTTTTGATAATAAAATACATTAAATATGTAAGCTGAATTGGAAACCTGCTCTTTTATTCTGTTAACTGGAGGTTCAGGTTTGGAGTTACCTTTCTTTGAATGTTTCTTTGAATGCTCCTGTAAAACTGCATGGATCTGCTGTTTTTCTCAAGGGAGAATTATGTACTGCAGATAACCTTAGTATTTTTATTTCTTGACTAATTTTGAGTCAATTTTGGTAACTTTAAAAAGTATTTTGTTCATTTCACTTAATTTTTCAAATGTGTTAACATTAAAATTACTTATATTTTCTTGTCATTTTGATCTCTGCCGCCTCTTTAGTTACACCTTCTTATTCATTCCTAATCTTTTGTGCTGTCTCTTTTGTTTCCTTAATCCATCTTGCCTGAGGTTTGTCAATATCATTAGTTTTTCAAAGAATCATTTTTGGTTTTGTAGTATGAAGTTTTTTACTTTATGCTTTTCTGCTCTTGTCTCTATTATTTTATTTCTTCTTAGTCCTACATTTTCTAGGTTTATAATTGTGTGATACATAATGACATTTCAGTCAACAACAGAGTGCATATATGATGCCCTCCATAATATTATAATAGGGCTGAAAAATTCCTTTCCCACAGTGACTTCTCAGCATTGTAACATAACACATTATTCACACGTTTGTGGTGATGCTAGTGTAAACAAACCCACTTTGCTGCCAGTCATGTATGAGTATAGCACATGCAATGATGTGTAGAACATAACACTTGGTGATAAAGGACGATGTTACTCGTTTATGTGTTTACTGTACTGTATTTTTTATTACTATTTTAGAGCATATTCCTTCTACTTATGAAAAAAACGTTAACTGTAAAACAGCCTCAGGTAGGTCCTTCAGGAGGTGTCCCAGAAGGCATTGTTATCACAGGAGATGACAGTTCTTGCCCTGTCATGCATGTTATTGCCCTGAAGACCTTCTGATGGGACAAGATATGGAGGTGTAAGACAGTGATATTGATCATTTTGACCCTGTATAGGCTAGGCTAATGTGAATGTTTGTGTCTTAGTTAACAAAAAAGTTACAAAAGTAAACCAAAAAAATTTTGAACAGAAAAAAGCTTATAGAATAAAAATATGAAGAAAAATATGTTTGTACAACTGTGCAATGTGTTTGTGTTTTAAGTTAATTGTTACTACAAAAGAGTAAAAAGGTTAAAAATAATTTAAAAATTGATAAAGTAAAAAGGTTACAGTAAGCTAAGATTCATTTATTATTGAAGAAAAATATTTAAAAATAAATTTAGTGTAGCCTAAGTATACTGTGTTTATAAAGTGGTATACAGTAATGTCCTAGGCCTTCACATTCGTTCACCACTCACTCATTGACTCATCCAGAGAAACTTCCAGTCCTGCAAGCTCCATTCAAGTGCCCTAAACAAGTGTAGCATTTTAAAATCTTTTATACAGTAGCCTTGTAGTATAGTTTGAAGTCAGGTAGCCTGATGCCTCCAGCTTTGTTCTTTTGGCTTAGGATTGTCTTGGCAATGCGGGCTCTTTTTTGGTTCCATATGAACTTTGAAGTAGTTTTTTCCAATTCTATGAAGACAGTCATTGGTAGCTTGATGGGGATGGCATTGAATCTATAAATTACCCAACCATCCCATTACTGGGTATATACCCAAAGGATTGTAAATCATGCTGCTCTAAAGACACATGTGCATGTATGTTTATTGTGGCACTATTCACAATAGCAAAGACTTGGAACCAACCCAAATGTCCATCAATGACAGGCTAGATTAAGAAAATGTGATACATATACACCATGGAATACTATGCAGCCATAAAAAAGTTGAGTTCATGTCCTTTGCAGGGACATGGATTTAGCTAGAAACCATCATTCTCAGCAAACTATCGCAACAACAGAAAACCAAACACCGCAGGTTCTCACTCATAGGTGGGAATTGAACAATGAGAACACTTGGACACAGGAAGGGGAACATCACACACTGGGGCCTGTTGTGGGGTGGGGGGGGGAGGGGGAAGGGATAGCATTAGGAGATATACCTAATGTAAATGACGAGTTAATGGGTGCAGCATACCAACATGGCACATGTATACATATGTAACAAACCTGCACATTATGCATGTGTACCCTAAAATATAAAATATAATACAAATAATAATAATAAAAAGAAAAAATAAATCTTTTATACAGTATTTTTACTGTGTCTTTTCTGTATTTAGATATGTATAGATATAAAAATACCATTGCAGTATGATTGCCTACAACATTGAGTACAGTAACATGCTGTACAGGTTGTAGCCTCCGAGCACTAGGCTATCCCATATAGCCTAGGTGTGAGTGTGCTATATCATCCAGGCTTATGTAAGTACACCCTATGATGGTTGCACAATGACAAAATTGCCTAGCAATGCATTTCTCAACATGTATCATCATTGAGTGAAGTAAAGAATGACAGACTTTTGCTCTTCTTTTTCTAACGACTTAAGATAAATGCTTAGGTAATCATGTTTTGATTTTTTTCCTAATACAACCATTTTAGGCTTTAAGTTTCCCTATAAAGACTACTGGCTATGTTCCAAAAGTTTTGAAGGGTTTTATTTTTATTAATGTACAGCTGCTTCTAGAATTATTTATGCTAAATT
Organism: Chlorocebus sabaeus; assembly: GCF_047675955.1. Lineage (NCBI taxonomy): Eukaryota > Metazoa > Chordata > Mammalia > Primates > Cercopithecidae > Chlorocebus > Chlorocebus sabaeus. The sequence goes on along the minus strand of NC_132916.1, from coordinate 96,400,454 downwards.
TTTTATACATGGTGGCTTCTTTGCATGTGTATTAATCATTTTTATTGTGAATTCATAATATTTTATTTGAGGCCTGCAAATAAAATACATTTCTTCATAATAATAGTTCCTGCGGCATTACCAACTTTCAAACTCAATATCTAGTTTAAATTTTTTTAGGCAATATTAATTTCAGTGGCAAAATGATGGGAATATGGCTTGTGGTTAAGACCTCTCAGGAGGGACTTATTTTCTTTATTTCTGCTCCATGCAAAGAGAAGGAATATCTTCCCTGCTGTGGGTCACATTTGTCTCTTGTTTACCCACTGTGAGTGTCACGCTTTGAGTGGTGCTGGTTTCATGCAGGTATCTCTGATCCTACTTTCTCTACTCTACTCTGGCACCTGGTTTGGCTTCTGTTCTTCAAACGTTTGCCAATTAAAACCCAGACTTCAGGCTATAATAATTGGCAGATATTCTCAAGGATAATGCAAGCTCTAGGGCTCAGCTAATCCTCATGGAATCATACTGTCTCATTGTTTGTTTCCTCTAGTTCCATTTCTTTACTTCCAGTTCAGCGATATTCCAAAAAAAAAAAAAAAAAATTAAGTATTTGCTTAATATTATTTTTCTTACTCCTGGAAGGATTTCTCTGCACATGTATTCTGCCATATACTTTTGGAAACTAAAAACCCATTTTATGACACTTTTGGTTGAAATGTATTAAAAAAACACCCAGATCAGTTTGCTGTAACAAACTGTAAGCAGCAGAGACATAACTAGAAACTCAAGAAATATGATTTTTCTGTTTAGTTTAATTTGGCAGCTAAATCACATCCTCAAAGCCATAGATTCTTTCTGCCTCTTCATTCTGCCTGTCATGTAGGCCTCAATCCAAAGCAATCTATCTCTCTGACATGGTCACAAAATGGTACCAGTACCCACAGAACTGGATACTTTAAGTCCACAATTATGAAGAGAAGGAACCCTTCTCTAACCATCATATGAATTTTCTGACTCATATGGTTCCCAATGGGCAACCACTGAACCAAATCCTATAAGAGAAATGTCATGCTTTGATTAACTTACTCCTGAATTACTTAAAACATATTCCTTGTTTAATATCTAATTCCTTCCTGAAACCTCTCATTTTTAAAAGAAAAATTGTGATGCATTTAGTCCCAAATCAAGGTACTTGATAATTTTATGTAACAGTTCAAATAAGTTTACACAATTTTTAAAAATCCAGTAATTTGAAAACAAAAATTCAAGTTTGGCTTAAAATAGAATATTCTAAGGGTTTACTGATTTATTCTTCGTCTTATTTTTGTGAAGTTTTCTTCATCTCTTGTTAAACCTTTTGGGACTTTGGTGATCTTGCTCTTAAACTACACTGAAAAATCACAGCATGCAAAATTACTTTTGGGATAAAATCAAAGCTAAGAAAATGAAAGCTTTGAAACATGTGGAAATAGTATAAGTTCACAACATACTAAGCATTGTGGAAGCTGCAAATCTTCTATCCCTTTTATTTGGCATGCATAAGCAAAGTCAATTTTTTGTGTTTTTCTAGACATTGCTCAAAATTCAAATTAGATTCATATGAAATTGTCTGACTAGAAAATGTTGTGTTGAGTAAATGGAACATGTCTGAGTAAATTGAATATGTCAATGTCAAAAATAATATTTATTATTTTAATTATTTATTATTCCTACTACTTCTATTTTTCATTTAGTGTGTTTTGGGGTAAAAAGGAAAAGCCTTACATAGAAAAAAATGAATTGTCTGAAAATGATATGACTTTTCAAGAACCATTATAGCAAAAAGCAGAACATTTTATGGGATGTAGTTCTGTACTGTGGCAAAGGAGATGGGTTTGCTTTGAGTGACTGATACTATTCAGGGCATGTCCTTGAAGATCAGTCTCCCCAAACTTCATGGTCACTACACAACAGGGAAGAAAGAGAATGAATATCAATGAGATAATCATCATGCCCACTTCAGGCAGTTTTCTTGCAGTATTTATCTGGATCAAATTTAATCCACACTGAGATCCCACTCTCATCAATAATGGGACAATTAATGGGCCTGATCATTAGGGATCCCTCCCTCTCTCTATGTGATCATACAAATCCAGAAAACCCAGGCAGGTATTGGTTAGTCACAGCTGGTTGCAGGTATTGACGCTGTTCTTCTGCCCCCTAATGATGCTATCGAGCATTATCTTCTAATATTCATTAAGCATTCAGCTCTGGGTAGAGTCAGGAATGAACCCCTCAGTCATTCACCCCACCAACTCCAGACCTTCCCTCTGCTCACCAGACTCCAACATATAATGCTCCGCTTCCTTGTCTCACTCCTGACCCTCTTCCCATTCTGTTCCGTTTCTTCTTGTTAGCTGTCCTAAAGCTTAGCTTCCCATTTTCTACTGCATTTTTCATTTTTGAATAAAAACAGCTTTATTGAGATATGATTCATGTACCATAGTGTTGATCTATTTGCAATATACAGTTTAATGGCTTTCAGTATGTTCAGAGAGTTATGCAGCAATCTCCACAATCCATTTTAGAGCATATTTATCATCCCCAAAAGAAATTGCTTATGCATTAGCAGTTATTTCCCATTTTCCTTAAGTTTCCCCACCCTCTGAGGTAATAAGTTACTACTTATCTAATTTTCTGTTTTAATAGGTTTGTCCATTCTGTACATTTCATATAAATGGAGACATACAATATATACTCTTTTGAATTTAGCTTCTTTCAATAAGCATAATGACTCACAGATCATTCATTCTATGGCATATATTAGAAAGTAATTCTTTTTATAGCTGAGTAATGTTCTATTATATGAATATTCTACATTTTGTTTATTAATTCACCAATTGATAGACAGTTGAGTTTTTTTCAGTTTGGGGCTATTATGAATAATACTGTCATGAGCTTTTATCTAAATGTTTTTGTGCAGATGTATGTTTTCTTTCTCTTGGGTAAATTCCTAAGAGTAGAATTGTTGAATTGTATGTTAAGTTTCACTTTTTAAGAAACTGCCAAGTTGTTTTCCAAAGTGACTGTACTATTTTCTATTCCTACAAGCAATGTTATCAGGGTTCTAGTTTCTCCACATCCTTACCAAAACTTATTTGTCTTTTGAATTATAGCCATTATAGCAGGTGTGTAGTGATATGTATTGTATTTTTAAAATTTTGAAGGAACCCAGCTTGGCCAGGATCAGCTGGATAGGAAGGGGGTGAAAAGGGGCATCTTTGTCTTGTGCCAGTTCTTAGAGGAAAGGCTTTCGACTTTTCCCCGTTCAGTAAGGTGTTAGCTGTGGGTTTATCATATATGACCTTTATTATGCTGAGGTATATTCCTTCTATGCCTAGTTTGTTGAGGGTTTTTTTTTTATATCATGAAGAGACACTGAATTCTAACAAATGCTCTTTCTGTGTCTGTTGAGATGATCATATTGTTTTTATCCTTTAGTCTGTCCCAGAGATGTTTCATGTTTACTGATTTGCATGTGTTAAATCATCCTTATATCCTTGGGATAAATTTCACTTGATTGTGGTGTATTATCTTTTTGATATGTTACTGAATTCAGTTTGCTAGTATTCTGTTGGTGATATTTGCATCTATGTTCATCAGGGATATTGGTTTATAGTTTTCTTTTGTCATTGTGTCCTTGTCTGGTTTTGGTAGCAAGGTAATGCTAGCCTCATAGAATGAGTTAGGGAGAATTCCATTCTCTTGAAATTTTTGGAATACTTTGGGGGAAATTGGTGTTACTTTTTCTTCATACATTTGGTAGAATTCAGCAGTGAAGTCGTTTGGTCCTGGGGCTTTTTTGTTGTCGGGGAAGAGTTTTTACTACTGATTTAATCTCATTACTTATTAGTATGTTCAGGTTTTCTATTTCTTCCAGATTCCATCTTAGTAGGTTGCATATATCCAGGAATTTATTCATTTCCTCTAGATTTTCCAGTTTGTTAGCATATGGTTGTTCATACGATATGTTCATGTCAAAGATCTCTGATGATCTTTTGTATTTCTGTGGAATCAGTTTTAGTATCTCCTTTTCATTCTGATTTTTAAAATTTGGGTCTTCTCTTTTCTTATTAGTCTAGCTAGTGGTTTATCAGTTTTATTTCTCTTTTTGAACAACCAACTTTTTGTTTCATTGGACCTTTATATTGTTTATTGCATCTATATTTTGTTTAATTCTTCTCTGATCTTTATTATTTCTTTTATTCCACTAATTTTGGGTTTGGCTTGTTCTTGCTTTCCTAGTTCCTAAAGTGCTTCATTAGATTATTTGAAATCTTTCTACTTTTTTGATGTAGGTGTTTATTTCTATAAACTTCCCTTTTAACATACAGGTTTGGGCTTGTTGTGTTTCCATTTTTATTCGTTTCAATTTTTAAAAATTTTCTTCTCTCGCAGCCCCGGAGTCAAAGCAGGTTGCCGACCCAGTCCCGTCCCGCAGCAGCCTGCCTCCTCTTTTCTTTCAAGGAGACAGATGTCGCTGTGTCCTTCGCCATGGACTTCCTGGAAGGTGGAGTGGCCGCAGCCATCTTCAAGACTGCGATAGCACCCATCGACCAGGTCAAGCTGTTGCTGCAGCATGCCAGCAAACAGATCACCGCAGGTAAGTAATACAAGGGCATTATAGACTGCGTGGTCCCTATTCCCAAGGAGCAGGGGAGTCCTGTCCTTCTGGCGCAGTAACCTGGTCAATGTCATCAGATACTTCCACATCCAGGCTCTCAACTTGGCCTTCAAAGATAAACACAAGCAGATCTTCCTGGGTGGGGTGGACAAGAGGACCCAGTTTTGACACTACTTTGCAGGGAATCTGGCATCAGGCGGTGCCGCTGGGGCCACATCCTTGTGTTTTGTGTACCCTCTTGATTTTGCCCCTACCCGTCTAGCTGCTGATGTGGGTGAAGCTGGAGCGAAAGGGAATTCCGAGGCCTCGGTGACTGCCTGGTTAAGATATGCAAATCTAATGGGATTAAGGGCCTGTACCAAGGCTTTAATGTGTCTGTGCAGGGTATTACCATCTACTGAGCTGCCTACTTCGATATCTATGACACTAGAAACGGAATGCTTCCGGATCCCAAGAACACTCACATTGTCCTCAGCTGGATGATCGCACAGACTGTCACTGCCCTTGGTGGGTTGGCTTCCTATCCATTTGACACCATTCGCCCCCACATGATGTTGCAGTCAGGGCGCAAAGGAACTGACCTCATGTACACAGACATGCTTGACTACTGAAGAAGATTGCTGGTGATGAAGGAGGCAAAGCTTTTCTCAAGGGTGCATGGTCCAGTGTTCTCAGAGGCATGGGTGGTGCTTTCGTGCTTGTCTTGTATGATTAAATCAAGAACCACACATAAGTTATTTCCTAGGATTTCCCCCCGCCGTGAACGGGTGTGTTGTATTATATAACATATGTTGAGCATTCTTGACAGACTCCTGGCTGTCAATTTATCAGTGGCAACTATTTACTCGTTGAAAATGAGAAGCAATAATATTCATCTGACCAGTTTTCTCTTAAAGCCATTTCCATGATGATGATGGTGATGATGACGGGACTCAATTATATTTTTTATTTCAGTCACTCCTAATACATAACAAATTTGGGGAAATAAAAAAAATCTAAAATTTAAAAAAATTCTTAATTTTTTTTCTTGACCCAGTGGTGGTTCAGGAGAATGTTGTCTAATTTCTGTGTATTTGCAGTTTCCAAAGTTCCTTTTTTTATTAATTTCCAGTTTTAATTCACTGTAGTCTGAGAAGATAGTTGGTATAAATTTGATCTTTAAAAAATTGTTGGACTCATCTTGCGATCAAACATATGACCTGGAGAATGTTTCATGTGCCAAGAAAAAGAATGTATATTCTGTAGTTGTTGAATAAAATGTTCTGTAGGTGTCTGTTAGGTCTATTTGATCTAAAGTGAAATTTAAGTTCAGTTTAGATTCAATGTTTCTTTGTTAACTTTCTGTGTAGAATATCTGTCTAGTGTTGATGGAGGATGAAGTCCCCAACTATTATTGCGTTGAAGTCTACCTCTCCCTTTGGATAATGTTTGCTTTATACATCCGGGTGCTTCAGTGTTGGGTGCATATGTATTTAGAATCGTTATACTCTCTTGCTGAATCTACCCCTTTATCATTATCTCACTACCGTCCTTGTCTCTTTTTTACTGTTTTGACATAAAGTTTCTTTTATGTGATATAAGCATAGCAACTCCTGCTCACTTTTGATTTCCATTTGTGTGGAAATTTTTTTTTAATTCCTTTGCTTTCGGTCTATATGTGTCTTTATGGGTGGGATGTGTCTATATATATGTGTCTTTACGGGTATCTATCTTGTAGATAGCATACAATTGGATCATATGTTTTTGGACCCATTCAGCCAGTCTATATTTTATAAGTGGATAATTTAATCTGTTTACATTCAAGGTTATTATTGGTAAGTGAAGGCTTATTCCTGTAGTTTTGTTCATTGTTGTTTTGTATGTCCTTAGTTTCTTTCTTTCTCTTTTATTGCTTGTCATCATAGTTTGGTGGCTTTCTGTAGTGGTAACATGAGTCCTTTCTCTTCCTTGTTTGTGTGTTTCCTCTACCAGTGAGTTTTATATTTATATACTGGAAGTCCTCACCAGAGCAATCAGGCAAGAGAAGAAATAAAAGGTATCCAAATTGGAAAAGAGGAAGTCGAACTGTTTCTTTTTGCAGATGACATGATCTTTTACTTAGAAAAATCTGAAGACTCCACCAAAAAACTCTTAGACTTGATAATCAAATCAAATAAATTTGCAGGAAACAAAATAAATATACAAAAATCAGTAGCATTTTTATTTATCAATAATGAAATAGCTAAAAAGAGACCAAGAAGGCAATCTCATTTGCAATAGTTTAAAAATACCTGAAAATAAATTTAACCAAGGGGGTGAAAGATCTCTGCAAGGAAAACAACAAAACACTGATGAAAGAAATTGAAGACAGCTGAGTGTGATTGCTCATGCATGTAATCCCAACACTTTGGGAGGCTGAGGTGGGAGGATCTCTTGAGTCCAGGAGTTCAAGACCAGCCTAGAAAACATAGCAAAAGCCTCTCTCTCTCTAAAAAAAAAAAAAAAAAAAAAAAAAAAGTTGGGTATGGTGACACATGTCTATATAGACCTAGCCACTTGGGAGGTTAAGGCAGGAGAATTGCTTGAGCCCAGGAGTTTGAGGTTACAATGAGCTATGATCACACCACTGCACTGGAGCCTGAATGACACAGTGAGACCCTGTCTCTAAAGAAAAGAAGAGAAAAGAAATTGAAGATGACACAAACAAATGGAAAGACATCCCATGCTCTTGAATTGGAAGAATTATTATTAAAATGACCATACTACTGAAGGCAATCTACATATTCAACACAATTCTTATCAAAATACCAATGTCGTTTTCCACAGAAAGAACAAAAATCCTAAAATTTGTATGGAACCAAAAAAGAGCCCGAGTAGCCAATGCAATTATGAACAAAGAGAACAAACCTGGAGGTGTCACACTAACTGACTTCAAAATACGTTACAAGGCTATAGTAACCAAATTAGCATGGTATTGGTATTAAAAACAGACACATAGACCAATGGAACAGCATACAGAACCCTGAAACAAATCCAGGTATTTACAGCCAACTATTTTCAACAAAGGTGCCAAGAACATACCCTGGAGAAAGGAAATCTTCTTCAATAAATAGTGCTGGGAAAACTGGATACCCATAAGCAAAAGAATGAACTAGACCTCTATCTCTCACCATATAAAAAAATCAACTCAAAATGTATTAAAGACCTAAACATAACACCTGAAAATAAAATATTACTAGGAGAAAACAATACTTCAAGATATTGGTCTATGCAAAGATTTTACAACTAAGATCTCAAAAGCACAGGAAACAAAACCTAAAGTAGACAGATGGGACTATAATACACTAAAATGATTCTGCACAACAAAAGAAATCATAACCAGAGTGACAATACAACCTGTTGAATGGGAGCAAATATTTGCAAACTATTCATCTGACAAGGGACTAATACCCAAAAAAAGACAACAAACTAAAACAACTCAACAGCAAGAAAGCATGTAATCCCATTAAAAAGTGGACAAAATACATGAAAAGATATTTCTCAAAAGAAGACATACATATACGTCTTCATAGATGTATGACATACATATATGTCAACAGGTATATTAAAAAGTTCAATATTACTAATCTAATCTTACCCTAGTTTGAATGGCTATTAGTATTAAAAAGACAAAAAATAACAGATGCTGATGAAGATATAGAGGAAAAAAAGAACTTTTATACACTGTTGGTGGGAATGTAAATTAGTACAACCACTATAGAATATAGTATAGGAATTTCTTTTAAAACTAAAAATAGAACTACCATACAATCCAGCAATCCCATTACTGGGTATTTATCTAAAGGAAAGGAAATCAGTATATCAAAGAGATATCTGTACCCTCATGTTTACTGCAGTATAATTCACAATAGCAAAGATATGCAACCAACCTAAGTGTCTAATATCAGATAAATGAATACAGAAAATGTGGTATATACCCACACTGGAGTACTATTTGACTAGAAAAAGGATGAAATCCTATAATTTGCAGCAATGTGGACAGAACTAGGGATCACTATGTTAAGTGAAATAAGCCAGGCACAGTAAGACAAAGATTGCGTATTCTCATTCATATACTGGAGCTAAAAAAAGTTGATCTTATAGAGGTAAAGAGTAGAATGATAGCTACCAGAGGCTGAGAAGAGTGCGTGGGAAGCGCATGAGGAGAGGCTGGTTAAGGGTAGAAACAGTTAGACAGAATGAATATTTATTATCAGAGTAGGATGACTATAGTTAATAATGTATCATATGTTTCAAAATAGCTAGAAGAGAGAATTTGAAATGTTCCCAACATATAGAAATGATAACTACTTGAGGTGATGGATTCTCTAAATGCCCTGACTTGATTGTTATACATTCTGTGCGTGTAAGAAAATGTCACATGTGCCCCATAAAAATACACAAATATTTTGTATCAATAAAAAATATTTCAATTAGTTGGTTACATTTAAAACTTGGGAGAAATTCTGGGTATTTTAACTCTCTGGAATCATCCAGATGTTCTCACAACACTGGGCCTCAGTCTTACAAGGTGGCAATTGGCTGGAACTGTGTAATTGCCATTCTCTTTAGAATGGCATGTTCTCTCCAATTTACTAGAGTCACATCTTATAAGCGTGACAATGATCGTATCAGTTTCCACTTTTATCATAGTTGTGCTGTTATTTTTCTGTATTCTGTGACTCCATGTCTGTAGCAAAAGTGGAAAATGACAAAGAGACTGCAAAGACAGTATAATTCAAGAAAAGTAGGAGAGAGCAAAGTTGTTTTCAAAGAAACTAAATAAGTATACAAAAATCAGTAGTGTTTCTGTTTATCAATAATGTAATAGCTGACAGAGAAATCAAGAAGGCACTCTTCATTTACAGTAACTTAAAAATTACCTAAGAATAAATTTAACCAAGCAGGTGAAAGATTTCTACAAGGAAAACAATTGGAGACAACTCTTACATGTTTAATACACAAAGTATGTCTTTGTCAAAAGGATGCAACTGAAGTCATCATTATGAACAAACTACAGAAAGATAATGCATGATGAGAACTTAATGAGCTGAGAGAAACAACAGAAATTTCAATAGTGTTCTATTTTAGAAGCAAATCAAATAAGTAATGCTACCATGAAAAGTAATTATTAGTTTTTTTTTAATGCAAGGGAGATTATAATTTTTTTTAAATTTATGTTTTGATTATTTTCTTTTTAGAAAGAATTGTTTCTTTGGCAAGAAATAATCTACCATACGTTTTAAACCAGACTCAGTTTTCAGAATTGGAAAGTACAGGAATTCCCCAGTTGCAGAGTTGAAGACCTAATTCCAAAGAAAGTTCTCTAACTGCAAACTTTTTAAAAATAAACAAATGTTTTTCACTTTGTTTTTCACAATTAATACTGATAGAATGAATGAATGAAGTTATCAAATAAACCAAGTAGCATTATAATATGATACTGATAGCAAAATATGATTAGATTTCTTCAATGTCTTGAAAGTGGTTACTCTAAACATAAAAGCAAACTACGTATATTGAAAACATGTGTTCGCCGTTATGAGCTAAAATAAAACAAAATATTTTCTCATTTAAGGGATTCAAGGCCAAATTCTGTATGTCTATTTTAAAGAGAAATTCAAAGTCCAGTACATGTTATATAGAAAAAAGATATTAGTTTTCTAATTATAAATCAGAAGAATTGGAGTTTGAAAATTTTCAGTTAATCTTTTTATTTTGAATTTAATATATAATCCCAAATATCATATCTGCTTACATTATGCCATGCACTTCTAATTTAGTTCTAATTTAGTAAAAATAAAGACTGTGTGATTCTATTTCTGAAAGTTAAATGTTCTCATACTTGGGCTTCCGCATACATTTACATTACCTACTTTGACCCTCAAAGCTGTTGAATTGTGAACACCTGCACCAAGAAAAGTGTTCAAGGATCTTCATGTTTCTTCATGATCCAGTCCAGATTATCAAGATGGGAGAATGCATGGGAACTATGAGCAGACACTCAGAAATAGAGACATATTTTGCTGAAGAAAGGAGGGCAGAATGGGGATACTCAGCTGATGAAGAAGATGGTGGCCCAATGTTGATATTAGTCAGGAGGATGCAAGCTCAGCATGAAAATGTTTGAGGTGGTGGAGGAGGTAACTGAGGGTGGCAGGAGAACACTCTCAACTTTTTTTGTTTGCTTGCTTGTTGGTAGCTCATGGCTGTGCAAGCTCAGCACAGGCCCCTTACTGAGGATCCTTCTACACTTAACTCCCACAGCAGCCCCTCTCCTGGACCCCTACTTCTGCAGGGGGCAGTATCTAGTTCTGGCAGAGAGGTAGAAATGTTTCTGTGTTCTGAATGGCTAATTATATATCAGTGTTTACAAGGGAAAGGTCCCTACTTCTAACCCCTGCAGCACTTGGCCTGTGCTCTGAAACATGTACTTTGACTACCCCTTTATCTTAGCATGAAGAACTGGCACTGGCATTTATTAGTCATAAAGTTATTCATTCAATTTTAAATCTATCTATGGTGTTCAACTCCATAACCTCCTGTGGCAGTGGGTTTCACAAGTTGGCTATATGTGGCACAAAGTAATAGTTTCTTCAATAGTTTCTTGCTCTAATTTTATCAGCCATCAATTCCACCATATGACATTTTGTTCTTCAGTGACATTTTGGAACATTCAGTTCTTTGGTTGAGAGTACAAACAAAACCCTCCCTCAGGCTCTCAGGCACTAAATAATCACCACTTGCCATTTTCCCTTTAAATATGTTAGCCTGGTTTGATTGACTTGGAGAAAAATCTTAAATTCTTTTTTCTAATTTGCCATCATTGTATTTGAATTTTAGTCTTCTCTACTAGCCTTTCTTGGGAGTCATTTCAAATGACTATTTATTACTAGGTATATTCATAAAGTGGCCTATTTGGTAGGATTAGGATTAATTTGTGTGAACAGTGTGCTCCTCAAAAAGTATCAAGTGTCTTCTAATGACAATGACTCACAATAAATTGTCTGTGGCCATCACTTCATCCAGGGAGTAGGTGACAGGATGAATAACATGATTTTAGAGCAATTGAATTGGTTCTGTGGCTGCCACCTCCCTCACTATCAATTCTCCCACTCACTCTGATTTATGAAAATTTTCTACTGAGGTTCAGTTACTTTGATCCCTATTTCAACTAAAACTCCCTCAAAGAGAGGTGTTATTTAAGATACTGTCAGCCATTTTCTCCAGGACACAAATTATGATGATGTATGACGTCTCTTATTTTTTAAACCAGTGGTTTTCAAATCTTGTCCTGTAGAACCCTAGAGTTCCCAGAGTATCATAGGAATCATAGCAGATTAAGAAGAATCAGATGGGCTAGGTTACAATCAGAGCAACTCTGCTGGTACTGTCACAGGATCCTTAAGTGTGGCTTTTCCAGCCAGAAACCTCTGTGGCCAGTGGCACCTTTGCCTGAGTTTGGACCCGCTGGGCTCGTTCCACCCACCTGGCCTGGCAGGCTGAGTTCGGTTTGTGCTACTGGCCTGGATCCTACACCTTCCAAGGCCGAGCCAGGCATGGAGAAGCAAAGTGTGTGTGAGCGAGTGAGCATGGGCCACTGCTCACAGCCAGGCATGCCGACTGCTGTGACAGGGCAGGCAGCTCCAGGTGTCAGCACAGGCACCAGCTCAGGGGGCCAGCTCTGTGAAAGACTGTGGCTGGATCAGATGTAATGCAAGCAGCTTCTGATGTGGGTACACGTCTGGGCAAGGGAAATGAGTTTGTGTCCGGAAGCTTGGAGACACCAGGAACTGCAGACCCCTAAAGAGAGTGTCACAGCCCTCGCATGGGGAGCCGCTAGGTGTGGGCTCCTCAAAGGACTGTAGCTCTTCTCTCCTTCTCTTCTTCTCAATGCCTGCAACGTGGTGAATGGGGGGTGTGTTTCTGCCCTGTTTGTGTTAGCTCTTTCAGTCCCATTCAACAGGTCCAAAGTTCTTGTCCTGCCTCCAGGAAGAATGTGGTACCTGGACAGCTGGAGGGGAAGCACAGCAGAGAGGAGCTCCACTGAGTGATGGAATAGCTCTCAGGAGACTCAAAGTTGGTAGCTCCTTTCTGCAAGCTGATCATCCTGATGAGTGTCCAGCTCTCAGTGGAGAGGAGGCCCGTAGAGGGTAGCTCTTTTCCTCAGGCAGATCATCCCGGTGAGTATTCAGCTCTTGGTGGAGAGCTATCCACCTGGAGTGGATAGCTGTTTTCTGCAGGAAGATCATCCTGATGAGTGTCCAGCTTTCAGCGGAGAGTAGACTCATAGTGGGTAGTTCCTTTCTGCAGGCAGGTCATCCCAATGAGTGTCAGTCTGGCTGAGTCTGGAGTTTTTATGTGCTCAGAATGGAGGCAATGTGTGCTGATTGGTCCGTGGGCAGCCATAGGCAGGCCTGGAAAAAGCACTGTCCAATTGGCTGAGTGGTCATCAAAGAAGATCTCACTCCTGGCCATGGACTTTGCCCAGAACTGGCAGACCAGCCTCCATGCTGGGGCTTCAACATGCCATCTCCAGCATGCAAGATGTCCTTTAACATGCCATCTCCAGCATGCAGGATGTCCATGCCAAGAGGTGCCCTCAGCCGCCCTCCCCACTCCTTACTCCCCTCCCACACTCCTCAGCACCCAAAGTCCAGAGGGGCCAAGATGGCAGGGGGTTGGTGTGTCGCACCATCCTGAGTGCGGGCACAGCTGGCCAAGTTGTGACAGTGTCCTGGGTTGGCCACAACTTTGCTCCATCTCAAGCAGGCACCAGGAGTTGGGAGAGACCAGGGAGCAGGGCACTTTCAAACTTGCAGGGGCATGGGGCTTCCCAGGCCCTGAGAACCCCAGGAATGCGGGGGCCTGGAGCCATGGCTAGGCAGCTAAAGCTGCACCCAGGAGTATGGGGCTCCCACCCTGCCAACTCGGTATGGGGCAGGCCTCCCTCCTGATCCTGCCCCCACCAGCTCCACAAAGCATGCAGCCATTGCTATGCCCTCTCTGCTGCAGCAGGTGTCTCTGCAGCAGCTGCTCCAGATGGACCACCACCACCATCAGTACCTACTGTAGATATTTAGCTTCTGTGTTAAAATTTTTATGTAATAAGAGTCTGACATTCTTGTTATTATTTTTGCATCTCTGTTTTAAGTGCTCAGGTTAGTCCCTTTTGCATGAGGCCAAGAGTGAGCCTCCAATACTTTTATATCATTTTCACGTAGTTAACTCTCCCATGTTCTACATTTCCCCGTTTCACCCTGGCTTCTGATGGGCATTCTTCCCAGCCCATGCCTTTGCTTCCCCACTGGATTACAATCCAGAGCCTCTCCTGCCACCTATAGAATTGCCATCCTTGCTCCACTGATAAGAAAAAAAAAAAGAAGAACTGAGACTAGGAAGAGCAACAAAGAATAGCTATGCATATGCTTCCACCATTTCCTTCTTTCCTAAAATATAGTATATATAGAACATCATTACCCTTAGGAGCTTCGGAATGCCTCAACAAGTGAGAAGTATCTGTTATAGCATAAAATCAAACGGGTTAAGAGACCTGGAGAGCTGGAGCTACATAAAAACATATTAATCAATCTAAAGTCACTTGCCACTAGTAAGCATTAAAAATATATATATTTAGAAATAATGAAAAATTGGGTATAAATTGGAATAATTTAGATGTAGTCAAAATAAAAAGTGAAGAAATTAATTATTAGATGGGTGGAGGGAAGCTAATTTTTAGCTTTGAAGGAATTGAGTAAAAAAGTCACATAAAACCTTAGAGATTTAATTCTACAAATTAAACATTTCTAAAAAGTGAGAAAACAAAATTAAAAAGAAGTCAACAAACTGGGAAAAAATATTATATAAATTTGACTAAGGATCGATTATATGATATAGGTAACTATTCTATCAAATCTAATTATAAACAATAGAAATCAACTCTAGATAATTTATTTTTAAAAAAGAATAATTTTTTGAATTAAATTATGCGATGCACCTTGTAAAACTAAGGACAAAAATATCAGCTCTTGGTATGAATGAGAACCAAGGGAAATTTCATGTAAATATGAGAAACTCTAATGGCTGGGCAGACTTTCGGAAAGCTATGGGCATCTTGATGTGGCTTTCATCCTTTTCTATTTTTGTTTCATTATTTTCAGGGTTCAAGCACCAGGGAGTGTTTAATTGGTCAGGGAGTGGGCACATGTCTGATGCTGTGTAGTCTGCAGCAGAAGAGGGATAATTCCCAAAGGAAAATCCATGTGTAAAAGAGAAAGGACTCTGAGTAGGCAAAAGAAGGAGATGTCCATGATGAGTCTCATTCAAATTTTTGGAAAAACATTCAGAAAAAAAGGTAATCAATAAATGGACAGAGGACATGAACTGATAATTATAGAAGATGCAATATAAATTAATGTAGATAAGGAAAATGTTGAGATTTTAAAAAGTAAAAGCTATGCAAAACAAAGCAAACATGAAAAGTAGAAAACAAATAAGCAAAAAATCAAAGAACTTTTTATTGACCACGAAAGAATAACACTCTTCAAAAGTTAAACAGAATTGCCATATGATCCAATGATTCCACTTCTCCACATATACCCCAAAGATTGAAAAGTAGGGACTCAGATACTCATATACCAGCGTTCACAGCTGCATTATTCATGATAACCAAAAGGTGGAAAAGAACCCAAATAATCATGGATCAATGAATGGATAAACAGAATGTAAATACATACAACGGAGTTTTACTCAGCCTTAAAAAGGAATGAAATTCTGATACATGCTATGACATGGATAAATCTTAAAACCATATTGCTAGGTGAAATAAACCAGTCACAGAAAGACAAATATGGTATGATTCCACTTATAGGAAGTACCTACAATAGGTTTCATAGAGACAGAAAATAGAATAGAGGTTACCAGGGGTTGAGAAGGGGAAAATGAGGAGACACGATTTAATAGATACAGTGTTTCTGTTTGCGGTGATGAAAAAGCTCTGGAAGCGTATAGTAGGGAGGGTTGCACAATATTATGAACGTTCTCAATGCCAACAATTTAAAAATTGTTAAAAGGGTAAATTTTATGTTGTATATGTTGTACCACAATGTTTTAAAAAGTGAATGACACTTGCTATACTTGCTGCTTAGGATAAAGCTGTGTTTCACTAATGCATTTATACTGAGAGTGGCAACGAAAAGTGAAATAATACATTTTAGAAAGCAATATAATAATAATTTTCCTCAGAACCCACAAAATGTTTCTATCTTTTAACTTAGTTATCCTATTTGTAAGGAAATAATCTGAAAGTAGAAAAAGACTATTTGCATGAATCATAGCAGTACCAAAAAATAATAAAGAAACAGAAAACAAGCCTAAACATGCAAAATGATGGGAAATTTGTCACACTAACTCAATGAAACATTATGCAACCATTAAAAATTATAATGATTACATGATAATTTTTATGATATATCAGCAAGCAAAAAGAATTACAAAATGGCATTATGCTACGATTAATTCAAATTCATGAATGAAAAGTTTTACAGTAAATTAAGAGAATTATTACTAATATTTTCCTTTAATTTTTTCTTAACTTTTGTCATTTTACCTAAATAATAAAAAGTGATAATGTTTAGCATTAAACAAAATTTAAATAAACTAAATATTTGAAATGTATTATGCTACAAAAGATAGAAAAGTGACATAATTTTAAATACTTCTAGTAGAAATTTTATGGGATATTTGAAAAAATCTAATTACCTATTATCATTTCTATTGTAAAACTAAAGGTACTTAAATAACACCTATATATCAGCTATAAATAATAGAAATCAACTTATAAAAACCTTACTTATAAAACCACACATACTGTTTTAGGTCTAGAAGAAACCTGAGACTTGTATAACGTAGTTGTATTGTGAAATGCACATTTTACAGAGCAATGGAAAGGAAAAATAAATTGTGAGATGAAGTAGAAAAAGATTTTACAGATGATAATGGCAAAAGGAAGACAGGATAATAAAATAGAATATCTCAGGGAGATTCTCAGATGCAAAAATATTCCAAGAAGACATTTCCCATAGAAGTGGCAGAAATGAATAGCAGTGTGCTAAAAAGCCTCAGTATAATTACATATAGAATCAGAATAATTACATATAATATCAAATAGCCTTGCCTCTAATGTATAAGGGATGTAAAACAGTGGAGAAAATATGTGTAAAGATTTTTTAAATGAGAAAATAATTTGAAATTAAAAAAAGAAAACTGAGAACAAAGACAGTGACAACTTCACAACCAGAAAATTCTTCATTTGTATAACACCAATGTTTCCAATATAGTTGGTATCTTCCCCAGATACAAAAAAATTTCTAACTCTGTAGCATCAGAAGGGATCTTCGACAACACGTAATACAGTTTTATTTTCTAGTTGGGCATGCTAAAGCTTAGAAAACAGACACACCCAAGAAACATAGCAAGGAAAGACAGCCTGTCCATGGGTCTCCCTGGCTCTGTGGTGCCCCACGTTGTGTGTGGATTGCCTCATGTTTTTATGTCTATAGTGGCACCAAAGGGTTGGGCTGCAACACTGTCCATGTCCCAATACATCTTTTATCTAATGCCTCTGCTTTCTCCCAGGTCCTCTTTGTCCATTTATCTCCAAGGACATAAATTACTCCATTCTTTCCCTTTTTTTTTTTTTTTTTTTTTGAGAGGGAGTCTCACTCTGTTGTCCAGGCTGGAGTGCAGAGGCAAGATCTCTGCTCACTACAAGCTCCGCCTCCCAGGTTCACGCCATTCTCCTGCCTCAGCCTCCCGAGTAGCTGGGACTACAGGCGCCGCCACCACGCTCTGCTAATTTTTTTGTATTTTTAGTAGAGACGGGGTTTCACCTTATTAGCCAGGACAGTCTTGATCTCCTGACCTCGCGATCCGCCCACCTCGGCCTCCCAAAGTGCTGGGATTACAGGCGTGAGCCACTGCGCCCGGCCCATTCTTTCACTATTAAAGGCTCTCTGTTCCATGGATACTCCATGCCAGTATTACTTAAAGCTTATTATATATTACTGTTCAATCACTTAAGACATGAGATTCTTCCCGGTAGTGTTCGGTATATTTCAGAACTGAGATA
Organism: Chlorocebus sabaeus; assembly: GCF_047675955.1. Lineage (NCBI taxonomy): Eukaryota > Metazoa > Chordata > Mammalia > Primates > Cercopithecidae > Chlorocebus > Chlorocebus sabaeus. The sequence continues at coordinate 96,382,662 of NC_132916.1, read as the reverse complement.
TAACACATGAAATCAGCAACAATGCAAGAAGATAAACTATCCAGGGCTAAATCAGAGGTCAATATCCCACTCTAGATAGACAGAGGAAGAAATCCGTATTTTGCACAGGATTTGGAAAAACTTCATTAAAGAGACAGGACAGGGAAAAATAAAACAATGTTTGTCAAAGCAGGATCTGAGAATCATCTGCAATTGAACCATTGGGAAAATTGATTTCAACATGTAAAATCAGGAGTCAGTATTTTTAACAAGATCCAGGTGATTTTTGTGCATGGAAAGGTTTGGGAGCCACTTTCAAGCAGTTGGGAGTTTGTGCGTGAACTGCTGTAGGAAGCAGCACGATGTGTTCTGGAACTGTCCATGGAGGCAGAGCCTTCAAATCACACAATATGGGAACTAATGTAAAAAGATACCTCAGCAGGAAGCTACGAGGCAGAATAAACTTTAACTCTATGAACTGAAGAAAATAATCATGCCATTTAACCTTGGGTCACTACTGATAGGAAATCAAGTGTGCAGGAGCGAAAAGAATCTAGGTTGGGTTCTGTGAAATGATGAGTTCAGATGACACATTTAGGGGTGTTTCTTAAACTTAAATAGGGAATTTTAAAAACTTCTTCAGGCACAACTCTTAGTTCAAATGATTTACTGTTAGAGAAAAAAGACCAAATGATTTAGTAACTAGATTTAGGATTTCCCGTTGTTTTTGCTTTACAAGTGAGCTTTAAAAAAATTACTTTCTCTTTCATTTTATAGCTTTGCTTAATAAATTGTATTAATACATCTGGGCTTCTAGTGGAAATGATTCTGTTATAGTATCATTGTAGCAGTTCATCTGAAAAATAATAAATATATAAGTTTGAATCAGTCGCTTTGATAGTGAGGGTCTATGTGGGATCTCTTTTGGGTAAAACCCCTAGCCCACTGCTCCACCCCAAGTAGGCTTTCCTATGCCTTCCAGGTTTCAGGGATGTGGTGGATTCCCTCCCTTCTCTCCAGCTGCTCTCACTCTAAAGACTGTATATGTGATTAGGATACAGTCTTCTTAGCTTTCTCATTTTTCTTTGACCCAGAATTGAAGAATCATATACGCTGTTTATTTTAGAATTTTGCACTAAATACTATATGAAGTAGGGGTGCGGGATAAAAACAATGACTGATGAGATGCTGATGAAACTGGAGGAATTCCCTTATCCCCCTCACAGGGCACGTGACACGGGTGTGGCTGGCTTCTTCCGTACCCCACTGCTCAAACCCCTAGGGGGAACACGAAGACAGGCTGGTCATGGAGAGTGTTTTTGGGCTACGAACCCACGGCAGCATCTAGGGTCAAGTGTTTACAGCTTCCAAAGCCCCGGTGGGCGTGTGTTACAGTGTGCTCTTTCAGCTTTGCCATCTGCAGGTGGCTTGTGTTAATCAGCTCAATTAGACGCTTTGCCTTATCCTGAGGACAGAGGGCTTTCCGTATCCCAGGTTCTTGCCCTAGTGTACCAGAACAATTGGATCACACATGGGCTTGGAGGATGGGTTGGGAGCAAGGTTTTATTGAGTGGTGGAGGTAACTCTCAGTGAGGTGGATGGGGAGCCAGAAGGGGAATGGAATGGGAAGCGGCCAGACTCTCCTCTGATAACCCCTGACTGAATTTCAGGTCATCCTGCTGTCGGTGGCCTGCCAGTGTCTGCTGGTGTCTGTTGGTGTGTTCTTCTGCTTCTCTGCTCCTCTCAACATCCAGCTGCTTGTGTGTGTGCCCGCTACGGTCCGGGGTTTTTATGGGCACAGGATGGGGGGCGTGGCAGACCAAAAGGCAACTTTTTCAGTGTGAAAACAGGAATGCCTGTCCTCATTTGGGTCTGTGGGCACAGGCCTGAGGGTGGAGCCCTCACCAGGGACCCCACTCTTCTCTACCCAGCACTTCCCTACCCCTCTCCTATATCACTGACAGCTTTAAGACCTCTCCAAAAGCTCTCACAATGATTACCTTGTCGTATCCTATGCTGTATGTGGGGAAGTTCTCCTTTTCCTGACTTCTTCATGAACTGCATCTTTGCATTATTCTGATGAAGTCTCTGTATGATTATTTTCTGCATTTTTAACACTTTTGGACATAAGGCTAAAATGAAGGGTCCTTCTCCCCTTCTTCACAGGCACAATTCTCATTCCCATGGGACTCTCTTTCCAGGTAGATATTCTGAAGATTCGGGGTGGACAATAGGTGGGAACTCATAGGGTATCCTGTTTCGCTATTTCTCTCCTGCAGCCTCCTCACCAACCTTAAGTCTCTTGTCCTCCAGGCCTATGTAACCAAGTGTGAATTTGGTCACATCTCAACATCGATCACTCATACTTTTTGGTACTATGGAAATTTCTAGTACCTCGGGGCTCATGAGAGACATTTTCATTCTGATCATGAAGAGATGATATTTTTCTCTTCAGGGATAATTTCAGTTCCTGTAAATTATGCCTTTCTGTTGTTCTAGTCGTATTTTCTTTACCAACCCTGCCTCCAAGTCTCATCTTGCTCCTGAAATGTTGACCCTGTAACAGTTCCACAGGCTTCCCTCCTTAATAATACAGATAGTTACTAAAACTCTATTCTGGGACTTGGAGAAAGACAAATGGCAAGTACACCTGCAATTCTCTTCACCTAGAGTTCTTCTAACTCCCTCTTCAATTATCATCTCACTGTGTGCATTTACTACTCTACTTGTACACAATGAATACAGTTTTATTTCATACAGCATAGATTTGACTGTGTGGCAGGAATATTAATGTTTCTGTTGTCATTCATTAATTGAAAACCCTATATCTATTTCCTTGGAGCACCTGCCCAGTGCTACATAAAAGGGGAGCAGGCAGCAAACACTCTTGGTATGAGAGGAGTTTTTGCTGCTGTATGTATTGTGTTTTTCTAATACTGCTACACATGATTATTAAGTTCTGTGTGGGGTTTGTATTTACTTTCCACATGCCCTTAAATTCTTGAGGGAATTATAACTGTACTAAATACCACCCAAATGGAACAAAGAAGCCAAATGGTTCTCTAGAACAGAGCTAGAGAAGAAAGGAGTATAGAAACGTATTTTCCTCATTATAGAGTACATAGTTTTCCTAAATGATGGCAAATGTTTCCAGAAATCTAGCCAAAAATCACTTAGATAGGAAATCATATTAGTAATTGTAATAGCAGTTTGGAGCACCAAAAGTTAAAATTTAGGGATAAATATCTAAATGCACGGTAACAGAAGTTAATTTAGAAATATACAATTAATATGGATACAAATATTATTAATAAGAATCTCTATATGAATATTTGAGGAAAAAACTTGAAATTTTAAAGTACCTTTTATTTTAAAATCCATAAAATTTTGAAGTTTTACCAGAATACCAAATATTTGCATTGTTAGTTGCTACCTTAATTGAGGAGACTGTTTCAAAAGTTGTAGATTTCTGTTCTAGTCAAAAATCTCTGGTAGAGATTTTTTTTTTCCTCTACCAGTCCAGTTTTCTTTTTTCATAAAGAGATAAATAATTTCAAATATTCAAATAATTCAATTTTTGTCTTTACATTTAATGAGGTTTAATAAAGTACTATATTGAAAATCACATAATTTTTAAATTGTGATACTATACACATAACATAAAATTTACCATCTCAACCATTTTAAAGTATATGACTCATTAGTGTTAAGCATAGTTACATTGTTGAGCAACTAATTATCTCCAGAAATTTCTCATCTTGCAAAACTGGAACTCTATAGTCATTAAACAACCCCTCCCCATTCCTCATGCCCCCTCAGCCCCTGGCAACTGCCATCCTACTTTCTGTCTCTGAGTTTTGTGAGTACCCTAGGTACTTCATGTAAGTGAAATCATTAGTTCAAATAATTGCACTTTCATGAACTATAAACAATGTATTGCATGATAAATCAAGTCTCATAAACACAGTATAACCAAAATCATATAAACCTATTTAACAGATCTATGTTGGTATATCAAAACTCTATAAAATAGGTATTTACTTGAATTTTACCTGCTAACTTCTGAAATAGAAGCTTTTTAAAATAAAGTTTTCAAGAAACTTCAAGAAGCTCTAATGAGGTAGAGAAGAAAACTAAAGAAAAATAGACTCCATTGTGAAAATGACAAGGTAAAACAACCCCCAGGGAAGAAGCAAAATTCTTTGGCACTAAAACACCTTCCGTGGAACGTTTGTCTCCAAAGCTGTTTCCTGTTAAAAAAAAAAAAAAAAAAAAAAAAAAAGTTTCTGTGATCATAGAAGTTCTGGCAAGTGCACAATATATCTCTTTTAAGGAAATTAAAATTATGCATCAGCCTACTAAATATTATCAGAAGTTCTTAATAATTTTTTCCTATGTTTGACAGAGGTGTTTCCCAAACTTATTTGACCTCTTTATCCTTTTTTCCCCTCATAAAACCTGAAAACTCTGTGGAGGAAAAAGGATGGCCTCTAAATCATGATATGGCTTCAGCTATGTCTCAGCCCTTGAAAGACTGTTTTTAGACTTGGAGTCTTAATTAGACACTCAAACCTCCCTTCTTCATTCCATATTTTCATATTTACTTTTGGATAGAGATTGCTGTATGCTGCATAAATGCTGTCACCAAGATACTCCTTACTGTAAATGTCAAGTTGATTAAACTTTCATTTGAAGGAATAGTAAAGCAAGTCTGACAATACACATTTCACTTAACTTGGGCTTTGAAACTACTGCATAAATCCCAGGGGGCAGATCTATGATCCTCCAGGCTAAAATAATAACTGTTTAGCTATTATGCCTCCACTGTATGTGAGCTATAAGCCCATCTCACATGATAAGAGGAACAAATGTCTCGGCTGCAAACTGCTTTTAAAGTACTAGAATAAGAGTAGCAAAGACAGGTAAATGAGAACATTTCTATGCACATGCCACATTAATATTGCATTGAAAAGCTGAGTCTGTGTGGACTGTATTTAGAGATACAAACAATGGTTACTGAAAAGACTACATAAAGTACAAGATGAATTACTGTTACTACACAAAAGCCTCTGAGATTATGCACGCAATCAGAATAGTAAAGGCTTGGGTAATAACTAGGAAATGACTGATTTTTCCACTGGAGACACTTTGTTAATTATTTCAAGGCTCTATAGGCAATTTTAACACCTTGTGAGGCTGTCATTATGATCCATTTACAATAACGGCAATTTCTCTCTGAATATTTGACAGTGCATAAATTAACTCCTTCCTTATGATATGTGTTTTCCACAATTATATCTGGATATTTGAATGCATGTCTTACCTCTTTTACTAAAGTTAAGCTCCTTGAAGGCAGCAGTGATATGTAAATCAGTCTGGTACGGCCTTCAGAAATAGACCCAGTATTTAGTACAATTTTAACACATTTTGGGGAATTAAATTGTGTAACTAGCCCTTTTCAGTATTTTTTAGTGTCAATATTTTTAATAGAAAGAACTATTTGCCCACTGACTATCACTGAAGAAGTTTCAAAAGGCTAAATTCTTCTCTTGTTTGAAAAAAGTGATGATATGCACAAATTAAGGGCCCAATACGTATTTAGTATGTATTTTGCTTTGATCTGATTCCTTAAAGAAAATAAAATATTAAAATGTGAACTTATCCACGGCAAAGTAAAAAAAAAAAAAAAAAAAAAGACAGGAAAAGGAGAGCGACATATTTGGGTAAAATGCTCTTTATTAATTAAATACTAGATTTAGAATGTTGTTTGCATTACTAATCATCAGTGCTCTCATAAAGTCAAAGTGTTATTCTTTCTTAGGACTATTCAGATGTTTTACTCTCCAGTCATGTTTCACTATCCAGTTACAGTAGCTCTTCTGTGAGGATTCAGTAATAAACTCTGCCATGTTAAGAATTGCTGCTATGGACAAGAGACTTCTCCTGTCTGCCGAGCACAGTGCCTGGCACAGGGCAAGCACTCCAGAATTGTTAGTTGAATGAATGACTGAAAAAATAACAGCTCACATTTACATAGCATGTTTAATGTTGGAACATTGTTGTCACACATATTATTTACTTTTATTTAATTTCTTCATTTTCTCATTCAGCAAATATTATTGGAATATAAAGCAATTGCCAGACAGGAGGTATTAACCATTCAAAGAAAATTAGTCATAGTTCTTGCAACTCAAAGAACACAAAAATCCACTGGGGGAAATATCAAAGCCAAGGGAAATTAGAATTTTTGAGAAAAGTGTCAACAATTTGTTATGCATTAACAAATATTAGAAATAGTGATTGTAAAATTATTGTAAGTTTATTACAATAATTATAAAATTATAAAAGTTATAAATTGTAAATTGTAAATGTTTTTGTAAAATTACTATTGACTGACCAAATTCCCCAGAGGTTGAGTGACTTGCCTAGAGTCACATAACTAAAAGAGAGACAGCTGAGACTGTACCTTTACTTTGTTGCTCCACATTGACCAAGTGTGAGGGCTGTTCTCTTTGTGATTCAGGAAACTTAAGATTGGAGGTGAGCTCAGATTTGAGAGAGTTTTAAGACACAAAGTGCCAGACAATTCATAGAGGGAATACCAACAATGAAAAGAAAAAAAAAAAAAAGAAAAAACAAAAAAGGACTTGGATTTAAAGAATTAAGCAAAAACTCTGAGGAAGTAGTTTCCTTGATTGCAGTGGAGGAAAAGAGTGAGAACATTGGGGTAAGAGGTCAGGGGTGGCCTGGAGGCTGACACAGTCTCCTGCATACTAGAGTAAATGATTCAAGTGTGTGTGTTTTGGGGGAGGGGAAAGGGTTAGGGAATAAAAGTGTAAATTGTAGCAATAGCAGAGAAATACAATTTTGTCCCAGCTTCCCTTGGACAGTATTTATGATTGTGAAGAGAGACCTTTCTGTAAGATATCTTTCCTACTTCCTGACCTCTAGTCAAACCCAATTCAAATCAGAATACGAGGAAACTATTGAAGATATGAATCTGAAACTCCTGACAGAGGCTGTAAAAATGGATCTTGAGTATGCTCAACTGCCCATCAGTTATTTGTGGGTTCCTATATCAGAAAACCCTCCCTGTAAAGCAGAAAGCATTTATCCTCCACTCCTACAGCTGGTTTAATAAAATTTAAAATACTTTGTGACATAAAATATATATGAACAATAAACATCAATCAAAATATTTAGCATTTTCAGCTTACTTTCCTTTCTCTCTACCCATTCCACAATGGAGAATATAATAAACACGACGGCTTAAAAACTTTCTAATTTATATTATTTCTCAGGCCTCACCAATGTACAGAGTTGAACTGACATTTATGTTGTATAACTAAGTTTATGCTGAGTCAATTTGTTTTTGCTTGGTTTTGAAAGTGACCATAGTACACAACACCACAGTGTAGGGTATTTTGTTTTGCATTAAATGAATATAAATTATTTTCCTCGTTACATATGTATTAAAATAAAAATTAAAAATACTCAAAATTCTTCATGTGAATAGAATATATATAGGGCATTAGAAGTGTGGGTTCTTGTGCTGAATGTATTCAACATGTATGTGTCATGCTTTGCATAATTTAAAAGCAAAACAAACAGAAAACAAAACCAAAATGAAACAAGGTAGTATAATATAATTTGAAGCTTAGAACGCATAGAAGCCACAGTGAAAATCACTGAACTTCTGGGAAATCCTAATATCCTAAACATATATTAATGCTTATTTTGAAAGTGATTTTTTTGTCTGTAGATCTGAACTGAGCTAGATTGAGAGTGGATTCTAATGTGGCCCATTTATGAAAATAAGCCATATGCTGCTGCATGGATAGAATCTACTTAACTCAAAGAAAATTAAAGTTAAAATAATGTTGATTAAATATTAAAGTAAAAATGATTTTGCTTACTCAACACAAAATGAATTGGAAACCTGAAAAATTTCAGTGGATCGTAAATATGATGAAAATGTTTAATTAACACATTTACTCTTTTTTATTTTTTTGAGACAGAGTCTCATTGTGTCGCTCAGGCTGGAGTGCAGTGGTGCAATCTCAACTCACTGCAACTGCCGCCTCCCGGATTCAAGTGATTCTCCTGCCTCAGCCTCCTGATTAGCCGGAACTACAGGCACGTGCCACCACACCCAGCTGATTTTTTGTATTTTTAGTAGAGACGGGGTTTCACCATGTGATCTCCCCGCCTTGGCCTCTCCAAGTGCTGGGATTACAGGTGTGTGTCACCGTGCCCGGCTAACACACTTACTGTTATTAAATGAGTTTGGTTATGAAAATTTTTCTTTACCTTAGGCCACTAGGTCCTATCTACCAATTCAAGGATGAATCCACTCATTGATTGGACTGATTTTTTCAAGATTAAAAAAAGCCACTTTCTTCGATGAAAAAATGCTTACTGTGAAATAGCCTTTGCAAAATTATAACAATAAGAGAAATGTGACATGGTTGACTCTATCTTGCCTCCAGGCTCACAGGTTGACTGTCTGCTTATTCCTGGGCATGGGCCAAGCTAACTTTGGAAGAAATTTAGTTTATAGTTTAAATAATAATAACCCTTCCCCAAAACTAAGCTGTTCTTGTAAAACTAATGAAAGGCCAACAAGTTAGGAGGATGAGAGGGGCTTGAATCCTAAATAAGTACCAGCCATTATTCTGGAGGTCATAAGATTTGCAACTTTCCCAGTTACTTTTGGAGATAACATTACTATCGTAGAACCTAAGACTGGTCTTTGAGACCCTTTTCAAGGGTTTTTGTATTTCTGACAACCGATGGCTCCACCAGGACCTGCTATCCGGTCCTGTGGCCCCTACCCAAGAACTGACTCAGCACAAGAGGACAACTTTGATTCCCTATAATTTCACCTCTGACCCAACCAATCAGCATGCCCCCTACCCTATCCCCCTGCCCAACAAATTATCTTTGAAAAACCCCTAACCTCCAAGCTTTTGGGGAAATTGATTTGAGTAATAACTCAGTCTCCCACCTCACATCAATTAAACTCTTTCTTTACTTAATGCCATGGTCTCGGTGAGTTGATTTTATGTACAGCGGACACGAAGAACTCATCAGGCAGTAACAACTGCATTGCCATAGTCAAATTAATATGATCAATTTCTTGCCAAGTCAAGAACCAGAAACATATGAGATGAAGCCCTGAAATAATATTTAAAAAACCACCCTGGCCTTGGAGTCTAGGCCTGCTCTACTCTTCTTTCAGCAAAGAAATATGCTTAAAACTTGTCCATAAAATTTGACAAAAATGCCCTGACTCCTGTATTCTGTTCCAGCTCCTGCCGTATTATTCTCCTTTTCACTCCGTGCTGGTTGCCAGGGCTGCTGTAACAAAATACTGCAGACTGCGTGGCTAAAAACCCAGTAATTTATTTTCTCATAATTCTGGAGGCTAGAAGTCCAAGGTCAAGCTGTTGGCAGGTTTGGTTTTCTCTGAGGCCTCCCTCCTAGTATGTTTACATATGTATTAACAAATAAATACGTAGATGTCTGCTTTACAGAAATCTGCGTTCTTGCTGTGTCTTCACACGGTCATTCCTCTATCTAGGTCTGTGTCCTAACCCCTTCTTCTTATAAGGACACAAGTCATACTGAATTAGGGGCCACCTCAATGACCTCATTTAAACCTAATTACATCTTTAAAGACCCTATCTACAAATAACAGTCACATTCTGAGGTACTAAGGGTTAGGATTTCAATATATGAATGGGGGATTGGAGCACAACTCAGCCCGTAACACACTCAGTTATAAGCATTTTTCAAGATCCTTCTTGCAGGCATAGGTGTGGGCTGCTGCAGAGGTGTCAGGACCACCATGGTGAATGGCATAGTCTCCGTTTGTGCAGCTTACTAATGTCCTATGGCCCCACTAATGCCCAATTACAGATGTACCACTTTCATCCAACAGTGATGCTACTGAGCCTACCCGACCTATGAACAGGGATTACTGTCAACTTCATCTGGCATCTTTTCCCACTGTAGATACTTACAATACCTAAAGGTCTGCCAAATTACATGGCTGAAGCAGCAGGGCTGTGTCTTGGGTTGGCTTGCTTTGGGCCCCATTTGGAGCCAGTAGCCTTTCATGTCACTTGGTAATTAGGTCAAGACAGTATTCTTAAGTTCTAAATATGTTGCCCCCAGAACTGATGAAGCCTGCCAAGAGCTATGCATCTCTCTTGGTCGTAGGAAGGAAAAGATCCAATAACTTTTTCTTTACTTTGGAGGAGATAGTCTGGCATGGCCCAGATCACTACACTCCTAAAACTTCCCTGACAGGTCCCTGAAACTTTGTAAGGTTTATTGCCCAAGGCATGAGAAGGAGTATCACTATCTTCCAAAAAGGAACCACTCTGCAAGCCCAGTGGGTTCAGGGTAGTCTGGCATTTCAAGATCTCAAGTGCATTTACCCAGATAGCCCCAGATCTCAGGGTGGCAGTCCTGCCTCATTAAGGCCTTGGCTTTGGCATGGGAGATTTGCTGAGGCTAAGATTTCAACTTGCTCTGAAGCTTTGCTAATGTAATTCATTCCTGGGTTTGGTCTTCCTCTAGATTTGCCCTCTAGATATAGAAGATTAGGGTTTGGTAAGGAGGCCCTCTGGTTTTCATAATTTGCCTTGAATTGATGATTAATCACGCTGATTCTGTCATGAACTATCTTTGACAAATCAATAGCAGTTAGCAACAGCCACCCAATGCCAGTCTTTTAGTTAAAATTTCCTCCTTATCTCTCAAGTACCAGCAATGTTGCTTCATCCAGTACACATTTTCTGTGAACACCCATCTCAGTTCACCATTGGTGAAAATTCTAACAACTGCACCTTTACAGCATGTCAGAGGTCTGTCCACCACAAGTGATGAGGTCCTGCTTGCCAGCTGGTGGGTGAATAATCCATCTTTAAATTCCTATTTTACAGTCTGCTTTCTAGGGCCACTGCTAGGACCAATTACCTTAGGTTTGGAAACAGACAATAAGAGAGTTGCGTGCTGGCTCACTGGGAAATGTTCTTGGGAGAAACACATGTAGGGAAGAGAGGAAGGTACATTGGGCGTAGAGAAAAGCTAGCCTGCAATGCAGTTGTCCCTGAGGCCTCAGCCAATCCTTCAGAAACCTTGGGAACTATGAGGGGTATCAAGTTCAAACATGTAAGACAGGGCCAAAGGCCAAAAGCTGATGATGCCGCTGGTAAAGATTCAATGAGCCACTTAGATCTAGACACTTTATTACCTACATAGATAACAAAAAGAAGAATAAGCCCAAGGTTCCAGTCCCCACAACCCTTGTCCCACGCATCACAAAGGATGGCACCGAAATGAAAGGGGCTGGATGACTGACACATGCGTTGTGGGATACCCAGTTGCTGAGAAACCAATTCTAGATTGCAGCAAAGTGGCTTTATCACCTGCAGCCCTGCTTTGGGGGGAATGGGGTAGAAAGTCCCACACTCCATGAGAACCTAGGAGGCAATAAGCAACCAACTCAAAACAGTTTCCTGAGGGAGCTAGGGAGGCAAGTGGGAGATGGCCTCATAGTAGCTCCTTACAGGCCTCCCATCCTCTCTTGTTCTGGGAGGACCACAAGGCATTTCTCCAAGACTCAGATAAGCTATGGTTCAAGCCTTCACTGTACGGATACATAAAAAGTCATCAGGATGTCATGGCACAGCCATTCTCCTATAGATAGCCCTTCAGAGTTGTCTCAAATTGAGGGGAGAGGGTTAGGGCTTTATCTCTGCACATCAGCCACCCCCTGCTTGGGGCTGTATCCTTGCGAGAAGCAATTTCATATCACAACTTGAGCCGTCAACAGCCCATATTCCCAGCAGCTGGGGGATGGGTGCCTAGGACATAAAGAGCAGAGCTAGACAGAGATCCACAGTATCCTATCAATGTTATATTATTTTGAGCCAAACTGCATTTGTGATTGTATTAAGATGTATTCAGAGACAAGAAAGAGAAAACCTAATCTACAGGCTTAAATGATGAGGACATTTATGAAAGTGGAAAAAAAAAATTCCAGGAGGGTAGCCCCAGGATTAGTGTGGTGGTTCAATGAAGTCATTAAAGGCCTAGGCTCTTTCCATTTTTTCATTATATTGTTATGAGATGCTAGCTTTCATTCTCAGATTTGTAATTTCATGGTCACTAGGAAGCTGCTTCACCTCCATAAATCAAGTCCTTGCCTGATTTTGTTTAAAACAGAAAAGGAGGGAGGGAAGTAAAAGAGCTTTCTCTTCTTATGCATCTTGAGGGAAAGGAAAGCCTTTCCTAGAAGCCTCCAGCAGACTTCCCTTATGATATATTCACCAAAACTGGGTCACATGACGATCCCTGAACAACCACTGGAGAAGGGAAGCAACTTGGACCAATCATGATTACCTTCCTAGAGCTTAGTATGTTGCCATTTACCTCAAATCAAATTCTATTAGCAAAGGAGGAGGAAGAAAGTGTTTGGCTATAGGGTGTACTAACCACCAGTATCTGCCATGTTTATTGCCAAAAAGAGTCATCAAAAGTGCTTAGTGCTCTGAAGGTAATGCAAATAATGATCTCTATTTTGCTGCCTCCTGCTCAAAAACTTTCAGGGCCTCTTGAAAGGGCTCATATTTGCATATGAAGGCATAGTAGAACCAATAAGATGTAGAAAAGAAAGACATGTCTGTAGGTTAAAGAAAAGAAATAAAGCAAAAATAACCAGCTAAAACAACATGAAGAGTTCCCCACTCTTCATGTACTCGTGTACCCATAGGTATATGTGCACACAACTACACACACATATATACTTCATTTCTAGAAGAAGCACATAACTACATTGTAGATGTCTCTATTGTTAAAAATAAAGATGCAGAGATTCACAAATGAAATTTCATTTAAAATGAGGGAAAATAACTCTGAAAGGAGCTTTAATGATAAACTCAGCAACTGAAGTGCCATTGAATAGTGCTCCAACTGGATATTGGAGAACTCAACACCTGGACAAACACAATTTTGATAGTAATTATTGAGATGCATGAACTTTAGTTGTCATCTTCTGAATATAAGAAACACAGGAGATGACACTACAAAAAGCACACAGCAAACTTTAACTACAGTCATAATAAATAATACTAAAGAAAACACAAAAGCAATGAAAGCTTTATATACATACTAAACTCCAAGAGTTAGTGAGGTCTGGATAAACTTCATTTTCTTTTCTCTGTTTTGAAATTCACCCTGATACTCTTTGCCTTCAGAAACTCCCATTGAACGAGCTTCTGAAAATAGCACTTATTTGAGGGACTTGACCATAATTATAGGGTACAGTAAAGATGGAGTAGTGAATCCCCAAAGACCACCTCCAGGTGTGGTGATTGACTGGAAGAATTCAAGGGACTCAGCATACAGTTGTATTCATGGCTATAACTTATTACCAAAAAGGTTATGAAGCAAAATGAGCAAACGGAAAAAGGCATATGAGTGAAATCTGGAGGACGCCAGGCACATGCTTCCAAGAGTCATTTCCCAATGGAGATGCACAGGACATGCTTAATTCTTCCAGCAACAAGATATAACAACACATGGGAAATGTCTATCCGAGAAGCTCATTAGAGACTTAATATCCAATGTTTGTATTGGACACTGGTCATTTAGGCACCCTCTGTCGCACATACCAAAATTCCAGACTCCTAGAAAGAAAGCAGGTGTTCTGCATAAATTACATTGTTTGTACAAGCAATTGAGCCTCATTAAAACACCCTTATCAGTTAGGGAGTAATGGGAACACTCTCAAAATATAAGTTTCCAGATGCCAGCAAAGGGCCAATCTTGCAAATAGGCCTTTATAAGGAGAGCAGTCTTGGGCCTGCTATGTTCAATGCACAGATACAAAAGCAGAGGGTCTGCTTCCTAGAGGCTGACTCACTGCTGTTCCTCCTCTGAATTTACCACAATACAGAGAAATCACATACAAGGGACCTCAGCTGGGTCCTTTAGAACATGTCATTTGCTTGCCATATTGTGCCAATATTTAGCATTTTATCTAGCATCTATTTTGTTGAATCAATAACTAAATGCTGCTTTCCTTTTTTTCCCCTGCCCCTTTGCCCTACAGAAGCAGTACCAGAGCTTTCCCAAGAAAACCATAGTGACCCTCACAAAAATTAATAGTGTATCAACCAAAGAAAACATAGAGTGGGATTGTAAAGCTACAGGGCTGCTTCCTGGCATGTCTGGTAAGTTGACTCTTGAGTCATGTCCTACAGAGAACCTTCCATCCCAATCTGAGCAATGGCCCCATTCCTGGAATTAGGCCAGGAGAAGTAGATTGAGTGGCCCAAAGGAGGAGCCCTCATCTGGCTAGTCCGTTAAATTCTGGCTGCTTAGATTCTAATGCTTGTCTGAAAAGTTTATCCTATTACTTGATAATTATACTTATCCCATTTTCCACTTTGAACTAAGTAGGACATGAACAATGTGCCTTTTTAGGTGATAAAAAGAAAATATTTTCCTGTTTTAATACCTGGATTCTTTGAGAAAAAAAAATGAGTATGAATTCAGTTAACCCTAAAGTCACTTGCATTAAATTTTTTTTTAATTTTTTTTCTTAAAGTTCATTTCCTTGTTTTAAAGGGAATGTTTTCTGTTGGTCTGTCAAAGGCCTTTGACGGAAGCAGACCCACCAAGTATCTCTTCCTTCCCTTTATTCCCTTGGGTATTCCAGGATTTCTCTTTGGGTGACCCCGTAGTATGCCACCAGAGCTTCATGCATGATTTTGTCAAATGCTACCACTGGAACTTGACAGCAGGAAGTGGCCCCTGGAATTTATTAGTATAAAGAACTTCCAATTATTCATGTCCTCTTTAGTCAAAACAGTAAATATTTCATTTGGCACCAATTTTATTTTATTTCCTTTCTGAAATATGTAGTGAAGACAGCAGCAACAGCGGGAAAGGGCTCATTTGGTGCAAGAGACCTCAGGAACTTTCTGTGCTTCAGTAGCTCAGGCTTGCATTTATGTTTCTAATTCTTCACTCTTCTTTCCATCGACAACATTGTTTGTTAAAATAACAAAGGCTCCCCCTAAGTCTTGCTTTCTTATATTATCTTAAAATAAATGAGCAAGAGTCTTTCCTTATTTCAGAGTTTTCTTAAACCAGTATCCTTGAGAAGAAGCAAATGTGAGCAGGCAGTCATAGAGATCAGCAATAGTTTGTACAGATCTGAAAGAAAGAAGCTGCCCTGGGAGGTAGAAAACTGGGTGATCTTTGTCATTGAGCACACCGTTACCTGTTTATTCTCCCTTCGTACCTTTTGATGTCTCTCTCCTCCTTTTCTCTCCCACCCTTTCCTAAAGAAAAATGCTGAACCATTCCCCCATCTGGATGCTGACCAAAACATGTTGTGTCCTCCCATTTGTTCTCACTTTGATGCTTTTTTCTGCCAACTGAATCAACTCTGACCTGATTTGAGTAATTTCATGTTTACTTCATCTCTTGACTATTTGAAGAGCTCCTTAACTGTTCTTTCTTTCTATCCTCCAAGCCAATTCTAGTAATATTGTTACCTACACAATATTATTATTTACTGACTTCTCACTGCCCTCAGAATAGGCCCAAGCACCTTAGTCTGGCATTCTCAGCTGTGAACAGTTGAGTTCCATGCCCCGTTTCACTTACTTATATTTGTATTAGTTCGTTTTCACACTGCTGATAAAGACATATCCAAAAATAGGAACAAAAGAGATTTAACTGGACTTACAGTTCCACGTGGCTGGGGAGGCCTCAGAATCATGGAGGGAGGTGAAAGGCACATCTTACATGATGGCAGTAAGAGAAAAATGAGGAAGAAGTGAAAGTGGAAACCCCCTGATAAACCCATCAGATCTCGTGAGATGTATTCAATATCATGAGAAGAGCACAGGAAAGATCAGCCCCCATGATGCAATTACCTCCTCCTGGGTCCCTCCCACAGCACGTGGGAATTCTGGGAGATACAATTCAAGTTGAGATTTGGATGGGGACATAGCCAAACCATATCAATGTTTTATTTGTTTGTTTCTTTATTTAATTCTCATCTCAACTTTGATTGGTTCATTTATTGGCGTATTCATTTATTCAACATTTCTTGAATCATCTATTTTGTTTACTAAACCCAGTAGATTTAAAAATGAAATAAAGAAAGAAACAAAGAAAGAAAGAGAAAAAAGACATCTTTCTTGTCACCAAAAGATTTATAGTCAGGGAGATAATTAGAGTGGAGTTTAGTAAGTTTAGCAGATGATATGATGAGATGTGCACCCAATACTATGCATTGACGAATTAGCAGATAATTCAATTCCCTTGGTCTTTTTAGGTTATAAAAAGACAAAACTTTTCTGTTTTATACATGGACTTCTTGAGGCAATTGGGCATAAATTCAGCTACCACTAAAGTCAATTGCACTTAAAAAAAATGTTTTAAGGTTTATTTTCTTGTTTTAAGCAGAACTCCATGTTTGCTGTTGTTCTATCGCAAACTTATCAGGCACCTACAGTTATGCAAGCAATGGGCAAACATATAAAAGATCAAATCAAAAAGGAGAATCACAGCAAGTTTCTCAGAGATGCTATTGCTTCAACAATTGGCCAGGTCATTAAGGACTCCCTGAGCATCCAAGCCCTCTGCTAACCACCATCAAAATGCCCTTGGCAGAATGCATGGCATACCTTCTGCTCACTCCATTTCCTCACCTGGAATACTTTCTTATGTAAACCCCTTCTCCCCATTTTTTGTGGCCTAACCAAATGTACATCTTCACCTGCTGTGAGATTTTTTCAGGATTCCTGCTCTCACCTTTCCAAAGCCCTACAGCACATTGTGCTTTTCTCATGGGGCAACTTTTTGGTTATTTCAATGAATATTTAAGGTAATGAACAATAATTTAAATTACATAGATGTATGTATAATGAAGAGTGAAAGACCATCTTTACTCCAACTCTACTCCTATTTCTGTCTCCAGAAGCAAGTCCTGTCAACAATTTTGTGTGTGTTCACCCAGAGCTTTCTTTGGGCATTTGCACACATGCATGCATGTGTACACACACATATAATAAAAGTTAATTTCTTAAATAAGTGAAATCACACTCTACATTGTTTTGGAATTATCTATGAAGATTATACTTGGACAAACATTCATGTCAGTACATAAATATGTCATTTGTTGTTTTCAATGTAATATTTAGGTGGACATTTGTTTTCTGACATTCTATTGTTAAAAAAAAAACCTGCTATGCACATTTAAATATATCCTCATATATGTATGTGACCATTTCTATGGATAAATTTATAGATGTAAAATTTCTAAATCAACGAATATACATATTTTAAGTGTCGGTAGATACTGCCAAATTGTCCTCCACACAGGCTATTCCTGTTTAGACTACCACAGAGTCCTCAGACCCTCAACTCGTGGCGCTTTGCACGTGTTTAACCTCCCCTAGTAGATGCTAGGAAACATAATCTTGAGGCAGGAACTACATCTTCTACATGTTAGCGTCCCTCGTGATTTCTAGCATAGAGCAGTGCTTGGCACGTAACAAACATGTTCGATAAATATTTGTGGAAACAAAATGAACTGTGTAGATGTAAAACACCAGGTTCCTTCTGGAGGCAAAGAAAGGGTCATTTGGTTTTGTGGAAGATCTCTGATCTGGCCCCTGTAGATTGGAATCCTATTTCTAGTACCTGATCAAGTACATAGTTATATTAATGGCACAATCTAGTTAGATGCCATCTTACAATGAAGATTTTAAATAAGATACTCTGAGGAGTTAGTAGGAAGTTCTAAGAGTAAAGGCCCTAGACTGTGGCTACGGAATAAATCATATTAAAAGGCCTCGAGCTCCAGGGTCTCCTCTTGGCACCGTAAGAATGTGGCCAGTAATCACCAATGCATACAAGGAATGTGGAGGCACAGGAACCTACCAGTGGAGCCCAAAAGCCCAAACAGGAAATAGCACTGGCACCCAATTGCTTCAAAGTACAACTTTTGCACACTTTAAGTTGAAAGGTCTGGGTTAAAACCCCAGTTCCATGACCTTTAGCACTCTACATACTTTTTATGAAAGTTGCTTTGCTCTTTTGTAAAATGGAAAGAACAATCCTACTGGGCTATTGTGAGAATTAAGAATGAGCAGGTGAAAGGAGCCAGCACAATGTCTGGTACAAAGTAAGGGCCTTTTAGCACTGAGCACGGCATAAAAAAGGACTGCCTCAGCTGATTTAGCACAGACTCACTTAGGAACATCATCTTTAAAGCCTACTTTGGGCTGGTTGGCTTGTCCATTTCATGTGTGAGTTTCAAAGGCAGCTTCTCAGAAAAACATACCAAGAAATCCAGATGTAACTATTTTTTTACTTTTGTTTTTATAGCTATTAATTTCCCTTTTCAACAGTTAAGATAAACTTCAGTTCTTAACACATAAATCTCATATGGATGTTGTCTTAGTCTATTCTGGCTACTGTAACAAAATACCATAAACTGGGTAGCTTATAAAAAACGTAAATTTATTTCTCATAGTTCTGAAACTGAAAGTGTAAGAGCAAGGTGCTGGTAGGTTTAGTGTCCGTTGAAGGCCCACTTTCTGATTCACAGATGATGCCTTCTAGCTGTGTCCTCACATGATGGAAGGGGCAAGGCAGCTCTGTGGGGCCTCTTTTATATGGGCACTAATCCCTTTCATGAGGGCTCCACCCTCATGACCTAATCACCTTGTCATGGCCCTTCTCTTAATACCATCACACTAGGGATTAGGATTTCACTGTAAGAATTTTGGTGGGACACAAACATTCAGACCATAGAAGATGGCATGACCACAACAATGTGAAGGGACAGATGCAGGGATTAGGCTGAATGTAATATGCCTCCATGTTCTAGAATGGGGAGGGTGGTAACAAATCAGGAGATCTGTGACCATGAATCATTTCTGTGCCTTCAGGAGGAACAGCAGGAAGCACTGTGAGCCACTTGGGTTCCTGAGCTAAGGATTGAGCTAAGGATTCATTCCCACAGAATCTCAACTGGCAGAGTGGAGACTACCAAAGCAAAGAACATTTGAAAGTCACCAAAACATTAAGAAATCTCCCATGATATCTTCTTTTTCTCTGTCTCACTTTTGTTTGTTTTATTCCTTTAACCCTTCCTTTTCTTTTTTTTGTCTTTTCCTTTCCTTTTTTTTTTTTTTTTTTTGAGATGGAGTTTTGCTATTTTTGCCCAGGCTGGAGTGCAATGGCACGATCTCGGCTCACCGCAACCTCCTCCTCCCGGGTTCAAGCAATTCTACTGCCTCAGCCTCCCGAGTAGCTGGGATTACAGGCATGCACCACCACGCCTGGCTAATTTTGTATTTTTAGTAGAGACGGGGTTTCTCCATGTTGGTCAGGCTGGTCTTGAACTCCCGACCTCAGGTGATCCACCCGCCTCAGCCTCCCAAAGTGCTGGGATTACAGGCATGAGTCACCGTGCCCGGCTATCCTTCCTTTTCATTTCCACTTCCCACAGTCCCTGTCATCTTTCAGGGCCTAGTGCCAAGCCTTCTCATATACTTCCTAACATTTTTCCTGGATAGCATTTTTCATATTATGGTTTCCTTTCAAATTGTCTGTTTCCCTTCATAGCCCATTAGTATCTCAATGGTATTTTTTTCACATTTCAACTTCTCTCTCCCATGCCCTGAGCTTTACACAATGCCTTGTACTAAATAGTTTTCCAGTAACACTTTTTAAAGAATAGATAAATGCAAAGAAAGGGAAATGCAGGCATGGAAATGGGTGGATTTGTGGCCAGGAAAATGACTGTCTCAAAGACTGCCAAAGATGTTCAAGGCACAGTTCTTTCACTGCTCACTCTTTCACTGAGCAATTCTCAGAAGTCAAAACATAAATTCTCTTATAAATAGAGAATAAACATGTATCAAGGGTTTTATTCAACTCAGTCACTAATGATGGAACCAGCAAAATGCTAAAGCTGATTCTAAGAAGAGTTAAGGCATTGGGGTTTATGTCGTCCTTTTAATAAAAGAAAGTTAGCTTAAGATTGCAATTTGGGTACAAAACTGGTTAATGTTCTCATTAGCTTTAACCTTTGGGATTTTCTTTTCTACAGGATAGAAATCATTTGCATCTCTACCAAACACAAATGTACAAGTGAAGGGAATGTCACAGAATCAAAACCCTTAATTAATAGTAAAAAGCAAAGTCAAACAATGGTATATTTTCCTAGAAAATTAAATAATTCATGAGTGGGCCTGACAGTTATTCATAATGACATTGAAAGGACATGTAACCATTCTCTTGGCCTTATTTACAGACTGTGAATAGTTTTTCTTTCCCAATTTTCAGTTCTTTTTACTCTACACTTTCTCACTGGACCAATTTTCTCTATACCTAATGCTTAGCAATGATTCTCAAATTTATAACTTCAGACCACACCTTTCTTCTCAGCTCTAAACTTGCATTTTACATCCCCTGCAGATGTAGTTTGGCTCTGGGTTTTTGCCAAAATCTCATGTCAAATTGTAATTCCCAGTGTTGGAGGAGGGACCTGGGGGGAGGTGATTGAATCATGGGGGCAGACTTCCTCCTTGCTGTTCTCGTGATAGAGTTCTCATGAGATCAGGTTGTTTCAAAGTGTGTAGCACCTCCTACTTCTCTCTCTCTCTCTCTCTCCTGCCAGCCATGTGAAGAAGTGCCCGCTTCCCCTTTGCCTTCCACCATGATTGTAAGTTTCCTAAGGCTTCCCCAGAAGTAGAAGCTTGTACAACCCACAGAACTGTGAACTAATTAAACCTCTTTTCTTTATAATTTACCCAGTTTCAGATACGTCTTTACAGCTGTGTGAGAACAGACTAATACACATACTGACCAGCAGTGCAACTCTGGGGAGATTATTTCACTTATCTATGCCTTTGTTTCCTCCTCTATAAAATGGGATTAATAATAATACCTACCACATAGGGTTAAAGAGTAAATGAATTCATATATACAAAGTGCTTTGAACAGCATCTGACACATAAGTGCTTGCTGTTACTATTCTCAAAATCTTTATTTAGATGTTTCAATGGTACTCAAACACTACACGTCTGAAATCAAACCTATCCCATTACCTCCTACAAACCTGCTTTGCTTCCAGTATTCACTGCCACAATCAAGTACAGCACCATTCATGCAGTTATAAAAATGAGAAACTAAGGGCCATCCTTTATACTTCTTCTCCTCACTCCTCATATCTAAGCTGTCAATAAGTTCTGTCTATTATATTCCCAAGTACCTATTGAATCCATCAATTTTCCTCCATCTCCACTGCTGGCACCCTAGTCCAAACTGCTTTCATCACTTGCCTGAATTACTACAATATCCTCCATAATGGTCTCCCCATAAACATTCTTGCCTCTCTCTAATCACTCTCCACACTGAATGATCTTTTAAGAATGAAAATCTTACTATGCTACCCCACTAAAGACTCTTGTCTGGCATCATTCCCCTGAGTATCTGTGGGCCAGCCATATTGGCCTTCACTTACACTGTGACCACACAAGGCTTCATAGTTAACCCTCTCCCTGTGCTGTGTCCCCTGCCTGTAGTGTCTGTCCCCTCTTTACCTTGTTGACTCCCAACTCAAACAGCACCTGCTCAAGGAACTCCCCTGAATCCTCAGACCAGGCCAGATTCTCCTCTCAACATCATTTATTTTTCCTCCAAAACATGTATTGCCTGTTATAATTATGCACTTAGGAGTGTAATGAATGTCCATTTCCCCTACTAAACTGGAAGCTCCATGAGGGTAGGGGCCATGGCTGTTTTTCTCACCATTGTGTCCCCTGTGTCTTGCAATGAGCTTGCCTTGTAAGGAGTCTGGTATTTAGGATATGTTTAATGCATTTTTGATAATTGAATGAGAGAACCCAGAGGACAGACTTCAGTGGACTCCTGCAGAATTCTTTGGCCTGTTCAACATATTTATTAGTGATTTGAATAAAATCATAAATATATATTCATCAAAATTACAAGGGCTAAAAAAAACCAGAAAAATACAACAGACCCGGGATTCAAAAAGACATTAAAAGAAGAAAAAGTAGGCAAAGTAAAAGGCAAAATTTAGTCAAAATACATTTAAAGACATTCGTTTAATTTTTTTAAAAAGTTTCCTGTAGAAAGACATTATAAAGGAGACTATTTGCTAACAATCCATTTGGAAGTAGCCAGGCAGGAGTGGGAAGAGGGACTGCTTGGGTGAGTTAATAATGTGCGGGCAGCAGAATGTCTGACACTATTTTGGGCTGCATGTACTGAGAAGTTGGCTCTCCTGAAAGTGAGGGAGAATGTGGATGGTGTCCCTTGTGCCTAATGGAGTCACAGCTGACAAATAGTGTTAAATTAGAGGATGGGGAAAAGGAAACGTGTACACAACACAGTAGAAAGAACACAGGCTATTTTGTCTGAAGAAGATTGAGGTAATAAAATTGTTTTTTTTCAGCCCTGTGGTATAATAGCCAAGGTTTATCAAGGCCTTATTATAGTGTGTTCCAGGCATTACCTTGTTGAAGCCTAACACTATCTGTATGTTACAGATATTATGATCTCCATTTTATGAATGAATGAAAGGGAGACACATGGTAAACACGCACAGCTCTAAGTGGTGAAGCTGGGATTTGAACTGGATTCTAGAGCCTGTTCCTAGTGAGGCCTACTACAGAGCCCATGGCCTGCTTAGGCCACCCTCTGGACAAGGGACCAAATGTCTGTGTGCAGCTCCAGATCCAGATACAAACTCCATGAATGGAAGAAGGAAGCAGATTTATGTACTATTTAAGGGACATTTTTCTAAATGGGAACTTCACAAAATTCTTTCTCAAAGATAGTGAAAGTTCTAAGTGGACATGCTAAAGCTGAAGCTCCATCACCACCTCTCAGAACTGTTGTGGAGAGCGTCCCTGTGTTGTGGAGGGAAGTTTGTTCTAGCTGACCATTAACTTTCCCTCCAACTCTCAGCTTCTAGTGTTGAATGAATTGGTAGTGGTGGGAACTACACATGCCTAAACCTGGTATGGCACAATGGGTTATGGTTCAGAAAATAGTCACTCAACTTACACTCCTTCTTGAGATAGAGTATAATTTCTTAGCCTCATTGACTTCAGGCTTGGCCGTGGGACCAGCTTTGGCCTATGAAATGTTAGCAGATGTGGTTCATGTAGAGTCTTCAAATGTGCCTGTTCAGTTTGGCTCAGCTCTTGAGCCCCTGTGATCCACCATAAGGTGCTCCCTGTAGCCACTGCGTCTTCATCCTAGGACTCGGAACCAACAATGTGGAGCAGTCTTCAATCCAACCTGTACCCTAAAGCCGAGCCCAGCTGGCCCAAGCTTAGGTCAGCAGAACCTGATTTGATCTCCAGGCCCGTGAGTGTGAAAAGAAATACTTCTTACTGTAAGCCACTGAACAGTGGGGTGGCTTATTATGCTGCATTATTGTGACCAAAACTGATTAACAAATGCCTGGTTCACCGTAAATGGAGGCACTTGCTACATATGCTGTGATATTGGCCCTTTTAAAAGTCATTATTCTCCCTGCCACCCCTCTGCCTTGGGATTCCGCCTTACATGAGTATGTGGGGGCAGAAGAAGGAGATGAGTGAGTGGCTGTCGGCTGATACGCTGGCCCTCTTTACTCTGCCTTGAATCTAAGGATCTCAAGACACTACTAGGTTTTCTTTGATATGTCTTTAAAACAATTTTCAGAAGGAGGCACTGTGCTGTAGACTCAAGGTTCTCACATATACTTGAGACTGTGCTATAGTCTCAAGGTTCTCTTTGTGCAGGTTGTCTTACATCATTCTTGCTCTGCCCTTACTTAGGTAATAATATTTGGGTAAGCCTCTCAGAGTATGGAAAGAGCTTCTTTCTTTTAGGGCCTGCAGCCCTTAGTATCCCACATTTGAGTCCATGTTATATTGTTTACCATGAGAAACTCTTTCAGAAGAGTTTTAACACAAAGGCAAAATCCACCTCTGTCTTTGTTTGCCTTGTGTACAAGCAGATACCAGCCTGAATTACTATAGTAGGTTTGTGAGAGCCAGAGCTGGGTATGAAGATAAGGAGGAAAGGAACTGAACCATGGGCTGGGTGGAAAGGCAGAAGCTAGGCACAAGACAGGAAGGATGAGCCAGCAGATTCCTGAAGGAAGTCACTGGTGCCTTCTCTATGTCATCTAGGGCTTCTCCATGATTGGATGGGCCTTTCAGATACTTCTCCTTTAAAGCCTTGAATTCTGAAATTGTTCATGCTGGCTCCCTTTGGTATATCTTTCATATCTGGGTTTTGTACTATGTGTGTAAGGAGAAGAGGAAAGAAAGGAGGGTATCAATGATTATATAAGAAATATCTCATTTACATTTGGAAAGAAGGAACAGGTAGCAACTCTCAGAACTGCAGAAATCCAGCCTGACTTTTAGCCCTGCCTGTCCCTCTTTTTTTCCTGAGGCCCCAGAGTAGAGATTTTAACTGAAGAGACGAGAGTGCACTTACATGACTAAAGAAGGGTGTGAGTTATTGGAAAAGGAGGGAAGAAAGCAATCTATGTACATATGGAAGAAAGGAATGCAAGATAAGAGGAGAAAACACATGTGCCAGACACCAAATGGTACCTCACTCAATTCTCACAGGAGTCCTTTACCAACCTCTCTAATATATAAATAAGAAAACTGAGGTAAAGAGAACTCCAGCAACTTGCTCAATATCTCACAGCTAGTTAATTGGAGGATTGGGAGAACATAGGTAGAACTAGGATTAGAATCCACATCTATTTCTAGAAAGTGGAAGAAAAGATGAGTGCCATTTAGACCCAATCCTACATCCAGATGTTCAAACATTAGGTGACCTGAGATGCCAAAAAAAAAAAAAATCCTCAACTCCAAAATGGATGTTTAAACCTTAAGTGACCTGACATGCCAAAAAAAAAAAAAAAAAAAAATCCTCAACTCCAAAACGAATCCCCCACTGACTTATTCTGATGCCTAAATTTCCAGTATTGTTATTTCCCTTTCATTGGGTTAGATCCATGTATCTCAAACCAGGGACTGCACAGCCCAGCAGGTATGTGGCAATATGCCTGGGATACGACAGAGAATCATGGTACATTGTTTGAGAACAGTGGCTTCATTCCAAAATTTGAGAGACGTTATATCAAAACAAATACAAATGTTTTATAAGATGCAAATTGACCTGAGTTTAAAAGCTAAAATGTGAGAAATTTCGCATTTACTTTGCACTGCAATCCCAGAACCCTAAGCATAGGAATTCTTTCTATGATAAGGGCCACTTTGTTGGAAAAATTTGAGAAGTGCTAGTTTCAAGCACCCTGTCCCTAGGAAGCCTCTGGTAAAATGAACACATGTTGGCTATTAGTGGTGAGGGGCATTTACAGTCACTGCAAAATGTGAGCTGTTGAGGATAGATAACGGCTTAGACATCACCCAGCACAGAGAAAATACTTGAAGTTATGAGACCCTAGAAGCAGAAGTTTGAATTCTGGGTGTCTACAAATCATATTTGTTGAGCAACAGTGGGAAAGTGCTTCAGTGGGACATCAGAATATTATATGCATGGGGTAGGGTTACTAAAAAGCCATCTTTTTCTTCGTTATCCATTTATTCACCCTACGAACCTTGAAGAACTTTCTCATGCTCCCTTCTCAGAGAAAATGCTCAGAGATCTATGAAAGGGGTAGCAGACCATGTGAGACCTCATCTCCTCTCCAGACACAGCTGACTTAACCATAGGTGGATACCACACTCAAGGCAGTGTGTTTGGAATGCATTTGTGTACATGTAAAAAAGCCAGGCATTCTTTAATTTAGGAGTATGGAAGTTGGAGTTATAAACTGACATTAGTCAGTGCCTGATGGACTTGTGAATGGTATAAAGCTGGAGATCATGGTGGCCACATGCATGCTAACGGAGTGAAAGCCAGTAGTTTTTGAAAAGACAAAACCAGATGTGCAGAGAGAAGCAATCAGGAGAACGTGCAGCTCTGGGGAGATAAAAACATAACTTGAATTTCTGAGTTCTGGCCTCTCATGAAGCCTGACTGTTTTGTGAACACTTCTGCACCTTTCCAGTGAATTCCAACTATTGCTTAAGCTGGCTGGAGGAGTTTCATTCCTTCCTACTAAAGTTCTCTAACAAAGGCAGATGGTGTTATCACAAAAAGGGTTAGAAATGATCAAAACCCAACTTTACCTGGGTGTAGCGTAACCACGTAATTTATCATCCTAACTGGGATACTTGGGGCGCTGTTAATAATTATTCCAACACAACAGGAAAACAAGGATGTTTGGCCATCCTTCCCAAGTGGTAAAGAAGGGAAATCAGGTCTTAATTGCTTGCATTTCCTAGATACTCTTCGCTGCTTACATCTATGCTATTTTATCAGACTGTCACCATAACCCTATTTAGCCTGTCCTCTCAGACAAGCAACTGAATTAGGGATGAATGGATTTACAGGCCCCATAGGAAACTGGTAGAAGAGCCAGGATAGGAATCTGAGTCTATCTGACCACAGATTCTGTTCTCTTCTCACCAGGCTGTCTTCTTCCATAACAGTTTTGTCTAGGGCCAAGCTGAGACAAGGCCACAGTACCAGCATCAGCATTCTGGGGCTGTTTGAGAGCAAGGATCAGTAAGAAGAGAAACACACGTAATCACACGATTCTCTCAGAAAACCCACGCCCACCCTACTGATGCAAGGACAATGTCTAGCCTCTTGGTTGTTTGACACGCCTTTCAGCTGAAAAAGCACAATGAAAGGAAATTTCCCCTAGCAAAGAAGGAAATTGAGGCAATTTTAAGACAATTCAGGAGAAGCCCCATGTTTTACCTGAGTTATTTGAGGAAACAAAAGATAAGGGTCAGAATTTTTCAGATAATTGCTTGTTTTCCTAGTCTAGCAGGTTGAACTCTCAGGCTTTCTTTTCAGAACCTGTTTTGTCGTCACCATACAGTGAATACCCACCAATTTCCAGGTAAGACCTGTGTGGCAACAGAAAGATGTAGTGGGAGAGTAGAACCTGTTAGTCTCATTAAGACTCAGGTGAAAAAGTCTCTTCATTAACATTCTAATGAAACCCTGGGTTTCTTTCTGCTGAAATGCCAACTACAACAGGAAAATAATTAGTTCTGAGTTGTATATCCCTTTTCTTATCAGGCACTTCTAGCTCTGAGGACTAATCCAGTCCCAATCAAACAATTACTTGATGATTAGGGCTTCTGGGATTTGCTAACCATGGTGGGGAAGGTGCCAGGTTATTTGTGAGTCAGAAAAAGGGATAATTACCGCCAACTGCACCCACCTGTTTATCCTTGGTAAGGGGTAGTCTGCCAGGATAGTAATTACATCTTAATTCCAGGCGACATGACCCAGATAGGCAGTGAGCTCTCCATCCACAATGACCTAGCTTGAAGAAGAGACTCCAGCACCTGAGAGGCGGGGCTTTTTATGCCATTAAAGAGTCCCAGCTGTTTTCCCTACCACTCCTTTCAGAACCACTGATGATTCTGCCTTTGCATGGTTTGCTTGAAGTATGGGTTTCCAATAAAATCCCTGACTTTGTGAGAAGGTGAAAGGGTGATGGAAGAATTTTGAAGGAAGTTGTAGTATGGGACAGGGGAGCACGATTTGGGTTGAGGACCTATTGTAACCACTTGGCACTGTGCAGTCTGAGGCCCGATGTCTGACCTTGTAAAGTGTGATCACCTGTGGCTGAGGCCATGTAAAAGGCATGCTGGCCTTGCACTAGTTATCTGGAAGCCAGAAAAATATGTTTGACACAAGGCAACTTATTAAACCTTATAAAATGGAAATGTGAATTTTTATACATTGATGATAATAGAGAAAAAAATCTCTTTGAAGAAAATAAGAAACATGGAGCATGATTGTTTTTTGAAGAACTTGATAATAGTGTAAACCATATTTACACTATTTAGTATGTTTTTTGAAGAACTTTATAATAGTGTAAACCATATTTACACTATTTAGTATAGTACTCTTCGTATGGTACCACATCTACCCAGTATTTTCCTGACATTTTTCATGCCCACAGAATTCCATCATAGAAGTTAGGAAACCTCATTATTTCTCTTTTGAAATCCTTGAGAATTATTTAAATGCTTATGTGATTTTTCATCACCTTTCCCGACGCACCGCTGAATCCAGAGAAACAATTTTAACAGAATTACCTGAATGCATATCCCCAATATATGTATACACACAAACTTTTAGTGGTCTGCACTTAGAATACTTTTTATCTACAGATGAATAGATAAAAAGGCCTGTTTGGTGCTAAATAATCAGACAGTGCCATTCATTTTAAATGAAAAAACATTCAAGTTGAGAAGAGAGTGACATAAAACAGCAGCTGAACAGAGAGGTTAGTGAATGTGAAGCCCAACTTAAAACCAGAAAAAGAATTCCATCATCTGATATGTGATTATTTCTTATTACTATCTTATCAAACAAATTTTTTTGAGACTCTGTCGCCCAGGCTGGAGTGCAGTGGTGCAATCTCAGCTCACTGCAACCTCCGCTTCCTAGGTTCAAGCGATTTTTGTGCCTCAGCCTCCAGAGTAGCTGGGATTACAGGTGTGGGCCGTGACACCTGGCTAATTCTTTCTGTATTTTTGGTAGAGACTGAGTTTTGCCATGTTGGTCAGGCTGGTCTTGAACTCCTGACCGTACGTGATTTGCCCATCTCAGCCTCCAAAAGTGTTGGGATTACAGGCATGAGCCACCATGCCCGACCCTTATCAATATTTTTACCTTTCTCTTTGGTAAAATCCATTTTTTTTTTTAGTTTTTTATAATGGATTTCAAATAAAAATATCAGTTTATTTAAAGATTTAATAATGGCTTTCTCACAGAACAACTATTAAAGAACTTTTCCTGAGAACTTTCAATTAATTTCATTTCCCTGGAAGTCGTTGTTTTGAATCTAGTTTTCTTCCAGGTGGTCAGAATGCAAACATTACAGAAATGTTTTTCTTTTGTTCTAATTTTCTACCCTAATATCAACTTCAGCCTTTATAAGTGGGAAAATTATATCAATATAGATGAATTTTCTTTAACAAGATAGCATTTTATTTACTTGTTATAACAATATCGTTTAATGATGGTGTCAGTTGCCCTGAAGAACCTGCATTTTGTTGCAAAATCATATGCAGTGATTTCTTTAAAGGGTAGGTCACTGCTTGTATGGATTTTAAGGGTACTTTTTAATACATTATTTACACACAATACTTCAGAATATAAATTTTGGTCAAACAATCAAACTGATTACTTCATTGGGAGAAGAGGAAGTAAGGGAAAGAAGGAATAGTTAGAGCAAAAATATAAGTATTTCATAAAGTTATGTCAAGAATTAAAGACAAGTTCAAGTTGAAGTTGAGTAGCTTTACTAGCAGTCCTTTAAGTTTTATGACATCACCTGGGCTGTTAATTTGCTACACCTACTTATACTCTGGTCTGTCTTCAGCCATTACCAGCTGGCCAGCAATGTACTTTTGCCCTGGGATTTTTAGCCAAGCAGGACTTGTTATCATCAAAACCTTTTTAAAAGTTATGACTAAAAAATATACTTTGTAAATCTTTCAAAAAACAAAGGTTTGTAAACACATTGGGTGATATTTCTGTCTTATTTAATACCTGGTATTAGATATACGCATCTATTAAAATTTTTTAAAATGCTGTCAACTCTCCAAGCACTGTCCTTTCTGCAGCTGTGATTTGGCAAGGCCCTGGAGATTCTGTCATCCAGGAGGCTACATGTCCTGAGAAGGCAGGTAGGTACTCCTTAGTAGTGGCTGAATAACACCACACTGAGCATCAAACAGAGGCCTGGATCCAGCTTTCTCTCTTCCACTCAGACGCGTTGTCTTGTGTGGTATTTGCACCCCATGGAGCCAGATATCCAGGCTTCAATCATTCATTGAAATACTGTCCCATAAAACACCCCCTCTATCTTGCTGGGCTAGGCCCCTGGTTTTGTGCTGTCATGCACACACTTAGCTTCTCTGGGCTTAGGAATTTGCTAAGAAAATCATAGTCCCGGCTAGGTTTCTAACAAAAAAGGTTGGATAGGACAAACACATTTTTTGTTCCATTGGCTTCCATTATTATTATGTTTTAATGCACACATTATTTTAAGTTAAATCAGGGATTTTTCAACCAGAAGAGGATGATGTTGTTTCTGAGAATGCAGATAAAACCAAACATTAAACTTCAGTAAGAAAAACATGCAACTTGAGTTCCAAGTGAAAAGAAAAAAAAAAAAACAACTCTAGATGTCTTCAAATAATCTTGGCCAGGATCCTGGGTGTGGGAAGCCAGAGTGTGGTTCAAACTCAGGGATGGATTGAAAACCTTCCTCTGGAGGTTGGACGGACAAGGCTTGTCTAGCAAAGAATAGATGCCTAGGGTGGCTCTGGGAGAGGACTGCCCAAGTTCTGGACTTTTCAAGGTCAACTCAGAATCTTGAAGAAGAAATAATATGAATGTCAAGATTGGTTTCCTAGACCCAGGAGGAGGAGGGTCATGTACACAGATTCACAGGCTGTTGAGATCTGGAAGATGCTTCCCAATGTTACAGAGTAAGAATCATTCAGGATCAGAATCAATCATATGTTGGGAGATGGGAGAAAACAAATAGGCTGGAGTGTTTGACATTGATTTTTCTTTCTATTTCACAAGTTGGATGGTACCTGCCAAGTTCTTTAGCTGTTTTGTGCCCCACATATGATGAATTCCAGTGTGCAAACATTATTGTGCACTGTGAGAGCCAGGAATTGTAATCCAGGCCTTCACAGTGCACAATAGCCTACCACATGCAGGGAGCAAAATACACTGCTTCCCTAAAGATGTTGGGAAAAGCACATTAGTTCTGAAGCTATTCAAATAGCTATTCAGAATAGCTGGTTCAAATAGCTATTCTGTCCTGACCTCTACGGCTCAGCAGAGAGAGATTCATTTAAAAAGCAAAACAAAACGATTTAAGGCCTGATATTTGAAACTAGGCTATTTTGGGGCAGTATTTACCTGGTTCAAAAGACAATCCACAGTATAATTATTCACTCATAAGGAAGGCTCGAAACAATTAAAACAAATCAGTACTTTTTTATTAAGAATATCTAAAACAGCAGATTTAAAAGTCATGGAAGGGTTGGAAAAGCTTTGCCATTTGTTTTGCCTACTTCCCTAGTGCTGGTAATTGTAACCAAGGCAGAGAACTCTAGGCAGACAGGGGCAGGTCCCTGGCAAAACTCCACCTTCAAGTTGAAAAGCTGAAGCCACCATGGCCCAAAGGAAGAATTTCCATCCCTGTGTGTGCCTCCTCTCTCCTGATTGGTTCTTTCTGAATAATGTCTTTTTATCAATCAAATGTTGCCTTTTCTAAAACTACCTATGGCCTGCCCTGCCCCCCATCCTGTGCCTATAAAGATCCCAGACTCAGCCAGCAGAGGGGAGAAGTGGCTGGACATCAGGGTGAGGTGACTTAACTTCAGAGACAGTGGCTGGTTGAGGCAACTTGACTTTGGAAGACAGAGGCCGAGAGGGAGCTTGACTTCAGGGGAGAGTGACCTGCCCTTCCCATCTCCTTCCCAGCTTCCCTCTCTGCTGAGAGCCACTTTCATCACTCAGTAAAATTCTCCACATTCACCATTCTTCAATTTGTCCACGTGACCTCATTTCTCTGGGCACTGGACAAGAATTTGGGATGTACCACATATGAGTACCCAAAGAAGCTGTCACACTGGCCCTTTGCCCTTGCTGGCAGAGGGCAGCCACTGCATGTGACAAAGCAAAAGGCCCACTGAGCTGAAAACACACTGCTGTCTGCAGGCAGCACAGCAAAGAAAGCATTGTGACACACCCTCTGGGGCCTTGGGGTCCCGGGGGCCTGTACAGAGTTTGCTCCTGCCAGTGGAGTTTGCTCCTGCCGGCACTGAAGTGACCAGCTGGTTCCTGCACTTGTTCGCTTGCACGCTCCCTCTCGCGACAGGTGGAGCCTGGTGAACCCAAGTAAATGGAGCTTGCTCCTGCTGGGCCGCTGACCAGCTCCTGCACTTGCTTACTCTGGTTCCACACTCGTTTGCTTGCACACTCTCTCCTGAGAGGGGTTGATCAGGGCAGGCTGAGTAAATGAGGCACCCTTACCGCAAGTCCTGTGAAGGGGTTGAGAAAATACCGTACATCACTGGCAGGCACGGGCAAGGACATGCCTACTCTCAGGTAAGGATTATTTTCAAATACAGTTTGGGTTCAACTGTATTTCAGACCAAATAGGTTTGGGGAACCCTTTCTTCAATCAGTTTCTGCAATAGTAAGCAGAGTGATAAGAGAAGGCTGCGTTGGTTATAACCTACACACTGCACTTTGTTTCTAGGGTGAAGTGTGCCTCTATAGGAGACTAAAGGAAGAGGAATTTAACCTGCTTCTCAATGATAAAAATGAAGAACTATTAAATATTATAAAAGCTAAGAGATTTTTTTCTATAAATCATCAAGCTGTATGTCTCTTGGCATTTACAGACTAACAATTCTTTTATCTGCTATGCATTCTAAATATATCAAACTCAACATCTGGCAAAGGAGGGAGAGGGAGAAGTTCAAGTCACCCTGCCCTACTCTTCCCTCAGCATTGAAGGTTAACTCTGCCTTGACCTCTGTAATTCAATGTTTTGTCCCATGATGCCTGTGTCCACATCCTAATCCCTAGAGCCTGTAAATATGTTACCCTATGTGGCAAAAGGGACTTTGCAAATATGATTTAGAATTTGTAATGGGGAGATTATTCTGGATTACTCAGATGGTCCCAATGCAATTACAGGAGCTCACATAAGGGATAGAGGGAGGCAGGAGAGTCATAAAAAGATATATCACCATGGAAGCACAGGTCACGATGTGATTGTTTCTTGGAAGATGTAAAGGAGCCACAAGCCAAGGAATGTGGGCAGCCTGTAAAGCTATAAAAGGCAAAGAAGTGGGTTTTACCCTAGAGCTTCTGAAAGGAATGTGGCCATGCCAATACTTTGATTTTAGCCCCATAAGACCCATTTTCTAAATTCTGACTTCTAGAAGTATAAAAAAATAGATTTGCTTTGTTTTAAGCAACCAGGTTTGTGGTAATTTGTTTCAGCAACCATGGGAAACAAATTCAATGCCTCACTAAATATCCATGAACAAAGGAAGACATTCATAGAGTTCTTAGCAACTCTGGTCATTTCGGGCCTAGTCATTCCAGATATAGGGGTGATAGGGAATCAGTTACTCACCACTGAGGCTTCATTCAGAGCTCAGGATGGAGCCATTTTCTCCTCCAGCTGCAATGTCCTTGGCTTAGACTTCACGGGATGCTTTTGCTTCTGAACCTGTGAATCAAGGAGGTTGCACAGGTGAATCTGCATACGTAATTTCCCCATGCTTTACTTCCATCCTTCAGACATCAGTACCATTGTCCAGAGAACCTGACATGTTGTATGCTATTTCTGTGTCAGAGCAGACCTGAGAAAGCTTTTTGGTGCCAAAATACAGGATTTATCAGCATTGGTGATATTTGCCATGGTGGCATTCTGAATTTGATGACATAAATCTTCCACACGAATTGCCACTGAATCCTTGGTAAGTTTCTCCTCTGGTAGAATATCTAATGAAATAGTTCTCACATCTACTTGGATCAAGCTATCATTCATGGCAGGACAACAAACAAACCAGGTTCTTTGGCTCCTCATTATAGGATGTGGCCTGATCTAAAGATTACGGCCCTTTCATATTCTTTTAGGATAATATGGAGAAAGTTATGATTAGTCAAAACTCTACCTGCAAGCCTATAGTGAGCTCCTCTTGAGGGAGTCAGGAAATACCATAACTGGATGTTCTCAAGATGACACTATTGGTTGGCTGTCAGAGTCCAAGTCTCTGTTATCACTTCACCAGAACTGTAGTAGCTGAGGAATGTATTGGTATTTTTAAAAAGCTCTCTGGGTAATTCTAACACACGGCCAAGGTAGGTTATAAACCACCATTCCAGAACATCTCTATGAGTTAAATGTCATTAATATCTTCATTTCACTGAAGACAAAATCAAGGCATGGAAAGGTCACATAATTTGCCCAAAGTCACACAATAAGTAAGGGACAAAGCTAGGATTCAAACGCAGGTTCCAGAGCCTAAAATGCAAGGCTTCTCTATTGCCTTGTGAGAACTGAATCCTAAGCACACAGCAGAATTCCTATTACTCAACAAATGCTTATTGAATGGATAAATGAAAGAATAAATGAATGTCAACACCTTTTTGTGATATAGGCTTTCATTAAAATATTGATGGGTATGGGCTCAATATTACCTTTTAATTTACAAAGTACTTTCATACACTGTTTTGCTTCATGTTCATTTGTGAAACATTTTTTCTAGAACTTAGCTTTTAATTCTAAAACAAAAGTCTTGAAGTAAAGAAAAAATACTAACTGAACAAATAGTAGCATTTTTATTCCCAAGCCCATGAAAAATAATCAGTTTTTGAGTGCCACTATATTCTAGGGCTTGTAGTATGTAATTTTCAAAGTCATAATTTTATTTTGAACAGTGATTTCTCATATTAAGAAATTCATTTTTGGATAGCCCAGAGCTAAATCAACCCAAAGAGATTAAAATAAATAAATTTTATTTGACTCCACTTTTAAAATACTGATTTAAGAAATGCTTCACTTCCTTAATGTAGCATAAATATATGTTTCATCCTCAGAATCTTTAAGATCTCTACAATGCTATCTTCCTAATCATTTAATGACAAAAAGGAAGTAAAGAGACCAGAAAGCAGATTTTTTTAAAGTTTAGAGCAATTTGTTACATGCTAGCATTAAAATGAAAACTAAAGTAAATCTTTTCCTGTAAAAATATAAGTCCAAGAGACGCAAAAGCTGATTTTACCACAAACTGCTTGTGCACTAAAATAAAAATGGAAAGTGGAGGAAAAGTAGAACAGTAATTGCAAATTGCCTCTTATATTGTGGTTGAAGGCACTTTCCTGTTCAATAATTTTAATAAAGAAATCCCCCTGGTCATCCCCCTGATCATTTGAACATAATTCAAGCATTATACACATTGTTCCCTTGGGCTTATACCTTCATGGTTTCAAATTATGTCTCATATCCTGCCAAGGCTTAGATCAGTCTACCGTAGTTAAATATTAGACTCCAAAGCAACTAGAAATTCATGTTTTTCCTGTTTCAAAAACAAAATTCTATTTACAGTCAGCCTATCATTATTTTGATTTTTAAATTCAGCAGTCATTAGTAGAATTATAGACTACTCAGAAAGATAATGTTCAACTTAAATTTGTGGTACTTTCTTCTCCAAACTCTCAGTTAAATACCTTTAGACATTGGTTCCCAGCCTGCAGGATGTAGGTCTCCGTGGCGCCAGGATGTTCATGCAAAAGAGATTCTTAGTTTCCTGGATGGCTGTTTACTGGAGAGTTGAAATGTTACACGCAGAAATGTACTACCATTTTCCAAATATACATAGATGTTAATGTGATTCATAAAATGTCCATTCTTAGTTAATTCACTATAGCAGTTTTTCATAATGTGTTTCCTCAGTCAACGGACCACTGCTTTTGGGAAGGGATTGTATTATGTAACATTTCTTGATATCAAGAAGAGGTCCTCATGATTGAAAATTAGAGAAGATACAGAGCAAGGGAAATAGACATATGAATGATGACCTCATCTGTTACATTATGTAAGAACAGCAGTAAACGCCTCCTCAACTAATTATCAGAAGACTGTGTACTTCTCCTGGCTCCTTGTGATAGCCGTGAGTAAATAACTCCAAATAGTTCAAGCCCAGATGTTTTCCATAGACATTTGAAAGTACATATTAAAACTTTTTTTGGTTTGCAGAGCAGAGGGCTGGCACTCCTTCATAGAAGGAATAGTTCTTCCACTGGGTAGTTGTGACAGAATTATATTCATTGTAAGCAAGGCCCTTTCAAGTATTCACATTTGGGATCTTATTGCATATCTAGGGGCATCATCAGGAAACAGGAAGAGTTTTTTAAAGGGATCTAATATAAGTGGATGGTGTAGCTGATCAGTTAGCAAATGACCGTCAGCAGTACTGGCTGGAACCCAGCAAAGTGCAGGCTGGAGGCAGAGAGCTGGGCCATTTCCTTGTGTGACAACCAATCTCTGTCCTTGGGATCACTGCTACTATTTATTTGGAATTTATTGAGTCAGCAACTGTTCTACATTCATTGCCATCATTATTATGTTTAAATCTTGTTACAACCCTTAGGAGATAGCAGATGAAGAAAGAGATTCTGAGACGTTAGGTGGTCTTAAGTTCCCCTAATTAGGGAGAATCAGGCATGGAACTTGGATTTTTATTTTTATTTTTATTTTTTTTGAGACAGTCTCCCTCTGTCACCCAGGCTGGAGTGCAGTGGCGTGATCTTAGCTCACTGCAAGCTCCGCCTCCCAGGTTCGTGCCATTCTCCTGCCTCAGCCTCCCAAGTAGCTGGGTCTACAGGCACCCGCTGCCACCATGCCTGGCTAATTTTTGGTATTTTTGGTAGAGACAGGGTTTCACCATGCTAGCCAGAATGGTCTCGATCTCCTGACCTTGTGATCCGCTTGCCTCGGCCCCCTGGAACTTGGATTTAACCTCAAAGCTTATGCTTTAGTAAATATTGGTGGCAAGACCAGTTCCTGGGCAGAGGTGTGAAGTAGGTGAAGGAAACCAGAATACATCACCCCCAAATATGCCTCATGGATATAAAAATTATTTTTGAACTAAAGGTAACTATGAAGCAGCAAATGGATGAAGAGCTCTATCTTCCCCTTTTCGGCCTAAAAACAGTATAGATAGTCTCCCTTACAGGAGACAACTCTTATCAGCCTAGAGACAGTGCCAGGGGAATCTGAAATCAAATGTTACTTCATTAGTTTCTTCTCATATATTTATCTTCCACAGTTTCTGGCTTCGGAAGCCCCAAGCTGCTTTCCTTCATTCTGGCATTTCTCTCTAATTTTTCGTTCTTTGTTGAAGATGCTATATAAGCCAGAGTTCCAAGCCACTGCTTTGAGTTACTATTCAGTGGGATTTCTCTCATATGATGTGCACTTCATGCATTAGTAAATTTGCTTATTTTTCTCTTGTTAATCTGTCTTTTGTTATAGGGGTCTATCCCGAGTACACATTTATGAGCAATGAGGAGAAAATATATTATCTCCCCAACATGACTAAAGTTAATCTTCCTCTCTCATTGTTTCCTTCCATTACTTACTAAATGCTCTCGGTACCCCAGCCACCACTTCTGTATATTGGGAGCCAGAATAACTTGGTGGCTCAAAGCAAAGGCTTTGGAGTCATACACACTTGAATTCAAGTCTTGATTCTGTTACTTGCCAGCGATGTTATCTTGTAGAATTTACTTAACCCATCAAAAACTTGCCCCATAAGGTTTTTATAATAAAATCATGTAATACCATCATTCATTCAATGAATTTTCATTGGAAACCCACTGTCTGCCAGCAACCTGCCTCTGAGGGTTAACAACACAGAGTTCTTTCTTCATAGAGCTCACATTATAGTTTGAGTCAGGTAACAAAAAATAAAACAAATAAATATATAATTTTAGCAATGGTACATGCTATGAAAAACACAAAGCATGGTTAAGGGAGTGAGAATGATGGGGGTGAAAGAGATAATACCATAGATATGGTTGTAGTGAACATTAATGTTAGGCTCTTATCATAGGGTCTGACACATGGAAGGACTCACTAACTGTTGTCTATTGTTGTCATTAGGTTCCCTATACTGACCCAGGGGTTTAAGTAGCCCCCTAAACATGGAAGATCCCAAGAAAAATGATTTCAGTGGGTGGCATTTAAGATCCTAAGGGAGACCGGCATGTCAGTCAATTCAAATGACCCTCCCGTTAGGTGGTGATCTGCACTGCTTAGAGCTGGTCCTGAGTTGTCCCCTCATTTCAGTGAAAAACTGCTGAGTGAATACATCTAATTAGTCACATCTGGAAGAGCTGAAATTGCTTGTTGTTCAGCAACACAAAGGCCCTGTTGTTCTTTCCTGACTAGGATTTTGGTCAGGGTCATTCCAATCTACCCCAACAAGTTTTCCTAAATTTGAATCTCTGGGAGCAAGTGTTGGGTCTCGATTTTTTCCTTTTCAGAAAGCATTAGGCTTTTATAAATGGGTTCACAAGAGTCTACAAAATTAAGCCCTCGTGGAGTCCCTAAGTTTCTGTCTTATGTTCCCCCAGAAATAGTGTTTATTGTTGTCATTTACATAACAGAAGGGGACTCACTTTACTGACTTTTCCCAGAAAACGATCTCCTCTAAGATGACTTTCTGCCAGTGTCTAAATGGAAAAGGAGTTTCTCTCCCTTAAAATAAAAAAATAAAATTTGTCCCAATCTACAAAATCAGTAATAACCAGGGAATCTCAGCCTTATAAACTTTGATGTTGTACCTCACATAGGTTTGGTTCTAGTAACTGATTGGTTCTGTCATTTACTAGCAAGTTATTTTACCTACGGACTAAGCTCTTCTCTCCAGTGAAGCAGAGGCAATACTGAATCATCCATGGAGGAAACTACCTTAAGGCCAAAGGGGCAATAATTAGGATTCTGAAATAAAGAATGAAAAACAAAATAAGATAAGCCTTGGTCAGGAGCAGGGCAGGATCTGGCCTCTAGGCTGACTGCACAAAGGATGCTGACAGGACCCTCTCACATCTCTGTTCCTCTCTGAGTGTTGGTTTCATATGTACAGATCTTTATCAAGTGGGGACATGGCATGCAGACACTTAAAGATAACATATTCACAGAACCTCATCAGAGATGCAAGAAAAACTCTTTCCTGTCAATTCGATCAGAAAATACTAAGAGAGGACACTGAGGGACCTAGCCTCAAGCGTGTTTCCCTGGACCAGTCACAGGGACCAGGTTAAAAGGTCACTCTCATTGGGTCATCTGGAGTTACACGACCTTCCTTATGGCCAGGGAGCAGGAAGCCATAATGACCGGTCCTTACCTGAACCAGGAGGCTGGAGTCCGGATGATGCAGTTCCCTGAAGAAAGGGTAAGGCTACTGCCACAGATGGAGTAACGTGGTTATTAACTGTTAACGGACCTCTTAATCCTCACAAGGTTTTTTTGAGAGTTCAACTAACAGATTTCAGTGAAGAATTTTTTTTTTTCATCAGAATTAGGCTCTAAACTCAAAATGTTAGGGGGAAAAAAAACCCTTACTTAGAGGCCAGTCTACTGAACACAACCAGTTTTAATTCCGGCATTATAAGAAGTTATTAATTCCTCAGTAGAGAGTATGAGGGAAATTTGGCTGATGTTTAAGGGTCATGTTATATGAAAAAATACTTATCTTTAAACACCCACGTCACTGTGTACACAGAGCGATGCTCACTGTACGAGAACTGAGATTAGCCAAGGGAGAGTAGACTCCTCCACTTTTTACTAAACCTATTCCAGGTAGAAACTCCACAGTAGTGTTTACTCATTATTAAAACAATAGGTGAATCACTGGAATTGTTAAATGAATATATACA
This sequence comes from Chlorocebus sabaeus, assembly GCF_047675955.1. Lineage (NCBI taxonomy): Eukaryota > Metazoa > Chordata > Mammalia > Primates > Cercopithecidae > Chlorocebus > Chlorocebus sabaeus. The sequence continues at coordinate 96,343,005 of NC_132916.1, read as the reverse complement.
TACATATATACACGTCTGTGTATATATACATATGAAATGGGATAGCTCGCTGACCTCCTTCACCGGATGTACAACAGGCTCGAATCCCACGGTAGCACCTAGCGGTGGGTGCCTGCAACTCCCGAAGCCCCAGTGGGCATGTTACAGTGCTCCTTTAGCTCTGCCATCCACAGAGGACTTAAGTGTTATCCAGTTCCGTACACTCTTGGTATCCGGGTTCTTGTCTGGTGTCCAGGAAAAACCAGGTCCCACATGGACTTGAAGGATGGTGAATGTGGGGGTTTTACTGAGTGCTGGAGGTGGCTCCATGGGATGGATGGGTTACTAAAAAGGGGATGGGTTGGGAAGATGATTTTCTCCTGAAATTTGGCTGTCCTGTGGCTGATCTGCTCTCCAACCATCCCCAGCCGAACTCTTACAGACATTCAGATGCTCCTTCTCTTCTCTCCTTCTCTGCTGCTCTTTTGTTCTGCTTGTCTTCTCATGGAGCCTGGAGTTTGGGGTTTATATGGGTATAGAACAGAGGTGTGTGGCCGGACAGAAGGCAAAATTTGGGCACGAAAACAGGAATACCTGTTCTAATTTAGGGCCGCGGGCTTCCAGCTCGAGAATGGGGCCTTTGCCGGGAAACCACCCACCTCTACTCAGTATTTCTCTGCCTCCTGCCCATATCATCTATACACATAATCTAAAAGAAAAAGATAAATATATATGCACTTATACATTTTCTCTTTATTCCCTTCCTGAACTGGGATATTTGAATACAAGTACACAATAGTACATAATAATAACATGTTACTATTTGAGAAATCACCAAACATGGTGTCTGAAACTTACCAGGAACACCCTAAATGTTAGTTGAATCAGAATCTGAATCTCTCTCCCTCCTAAAGGGTGACTTTCACTCACACAGCTATCCTTTCTGCTCCTTGCAGCTTTTTCTGGGAATGGTGGGGCTGCTTCAAAGATGATCAAAGGAGATTTCAAAATTCTGAGTGTCAGAAAAAACAGGAGAAGGATTTTTTAACATGTTTCTACTCACGATTTGGCAGCTTCCCAAAACCACTCTGAATCTGTTCTTATTTCCCTGCAACTGACGCTTTTCTCAAGTTAAATTTTCAGTTATTACTAGTGGCATTTCCCACATCTCATGCACATATATATTACCCATTTGAATGAAAATAAAGGCACTCCCAACATTCCATTCTATGGGAGGGAAAGCACTCAAATATGTTGAGTGGAAAAATGTGCATTTCCTGTTTGTGTTCAATTAAAACTCAGACAGCCTCAGAACGGTATGTATTATAACATAACCATTGCCTGCCTAGAAATGCCTCTATGAACATATCACCTACTTCTAATTCTTTTATTCGGTCTAGAGTATTTGAAGAGACATTAAAACTGATATGTACAGGAAAATATTACACATGTAATACACGAAAGAATCTTGTTGTTAACAATTAGTAGGCTCTGTTCTACAAATTTTGCTAGAAAAATGTGGACCCTAACTTGCCCATAAAAGAAAAGAATCTTTACTAGTTATGTTTTTTCCAGAGGCATTTATTAATCATTATCTTCAGGTGCTTTTATGTGTTTGGGTCGTCAGTCTGAGCACTTTCAGAAGAGCTTGGGGATTTAATGAAATAAATGGATTTTTTGGGGGGGGGGTCATTTCATGGGGGTTGAAATTCATTTGCTGTATAATGAGCATGGTGTATTCCACTTAATTACTTTTCCAGACTCTTCTGTCTTATACCTGAATCAAGGTTTTTCAAAATTATAATTAAAACATTCAGAGTATATGGCAAGGGAAAAATAGTATTGAGACATGTTTGACTTTGCCTAAAATTACAGAAAAGAACATTAATACTTTAAAAGTCTCTCTCAGGAACTGTGCTGCGACCTTGACACTGGGTTTAGCATCCAAGTTATAAAGGGCCTTGTCAGGAGCCTTCAAGGTGATAGTAGGGATGGAAGCTGGAAAGCTGTGGGTTAAGAATGAATAGGAAATGAGCAAGAGAACCTCCTAAATGTAATCCTGTTTCACAAAGCTTGACTTTTTAAAGGAATGTGCTATGTGGCCTGTAATTTACTTTAAAATACCTCAACAAACAATCTATGTGTAAATACTTATTCTATTTCATTTTAATCCAGACCCTAGGGCAGGCAGTTATTCGAATTGAAAATATTTACTCCAGCAATGGTTTTTGGTAGCATTTAATCAAAACGCTAAATTTCAGAGGCAGCTATAGGTGCCTTGGTTTTTATCTCAAACACGAGAGGTTTTGATAATTAGTGAAATGAATGTGAGAAGTAGGTTTTCATTTGTGAAATTCCAGGTATTGAAGATGTGTGGATTGGTTAGAAATGCTTTAGAAGTGTTCTCGCTTTTTCATGAACAAGATAAAAGAATATGATTATGCTCCCTAGGCTTGATTTCTATGCAGCCATGTGTCCAGGATATTGAAAGGAATAAGGTCCCAGAGGAGGAAGGAGGATGGAAGAGATGGGATACCTCATGGAGGTGGTAGAACAGGTCCTGGAAAACAGGAGGATGCCTTGGGACTGGACATAAACTCTATCATTTGCCTAAAGCCTCTTAGGTCATAACATTGTTGACACTGGAGCCAAGTTTTACTAATTAATAGATCCAGGCATGTGTGGTCGACTCCATCATGGTCTTCTCATCCTCTCTCCCCATCCCAGGGGAAAGCCTTGTTTCTGGATATTCAGATACTTTTCTTTCTCCCAGCTGTTACAATCTTTTCTCTGAAGCAGACCAAAAGAGACTCTTTTTTTTTTTGGACAGAGTTTCGCTCTTGTTGCCCAGGCTAGAGTGCAACGGCACAATCTCAGCTCACTGCAACCTCCGCCCCCAGGCTCAAGTGATTCTCCTGCCTCAGCCTCCCGAGTAGCTGGGATTACAGGCATGCACCACTGCACCTGGCTATTTTTTTATTTTTAGTAGAGACGGGGTTTCACTATGCTGGCCAGCCTGGTCTCCAACTCCTGACCTCAGGTGATCCACCTGCCTCGGCCACCCAAAGAGCTGGGATTACAGGGGTGAGCCACCGCGCCCGGCCAGAGAAACTCTTAAGACTATTAATGGAATTTATCCTTCTGGTGAGTAATTAAAACTTATCTAGGGTAGGGCTTAGAAATTATCTATTTATAGTTGCTGTTAATATGTATAACCATGCTTAGTATATATTTTGATTAGCATATAAATGCGCTCAGAGTAGTATCTATTGGGTAAATGTGAACCTTTACATTAGCAGGTTTTTTCTTTTTTAAAATAATAGTATAACAAATTTAAGGAGTGAAAGAGGATGGCAATTAACAAAAAACAAGGTCAGCTACTAGGTTAATGCTAAGACAGAGCTGTCGGTAAGGTCAGTGAGCTAAGATAGATTGTGATAAAATCAACAGTGTGCAATGACATTTTACTGAACACTTGACACTAAAATTTTGCTTAATTCTTTTACCTACTATATAAACCATAACTGACTTTCTCTAAACATGTTTTAATCAAAGGTGGTTGAAAGAACTATACCCTAGGTGAATAAATGGTTTATTTTTTTTCTATCTCTACAAATGTTTAAAGATATTCTAAAGGCCAATATTTTGTTACATTAAGCAATACTGCTGAAGAAAATTTCTATTTGAAGTTTAAACAGTAAAATGCAGTTATCATAGCATAAAATAAACTGCATAACAATGGATGCTTCTTTTCTTAAGAAGATTAAGTTCACATTTTTGAAGAGCAGTCAAGAAATGGAGCTCCCCACAGTTTGATAACATAACTGTGGTTATTAGTACCCTCCCCAGTCTAATTATACTGAACGGTATACATCAGAAACAAAACAAAAGATGCTGAAAGGGCAGGAGTAAGGGTAGAGGAAAGGAAGTTGGTAAAAATGATCTCCATGAATGCTCTTATTTGAGTCCAAGGAGTCCTTTCAGTGTTTAAGAGAAAGCCTGAGACAGTGCCTAAGAGGCCAAGAGTTCCTAATTTAGGAAACCATAGAACAAAGGGAACTCGGAGAGTTCTTACTTGGAGTAAAACTAGAATGTAAAGCTTCATGTAACGTACCATCCCACATGGCACTAAATTCATGGGCATTGAATGTTTTTTAAAAAAGTTATTAGGCGTAGAAAACAAATATTGAATAAATTACAGTTGGAAAAGGGAATATACTATACAAGCAGCACTTTAGGATTTAGACATTACTTACAGAGTGAGGGATTCCAAGTGTATCAATTTTATCAATTCAGAACCAAGTATCAGGTCAAAAGACATGTTTTGGAAACTCTACAACAAGATCACAGGAATAAAGAAGTTGTAACATTTGTTCTAGTTACAGATGCAACAGTTAAATTGTTTTTTTTCTTTGCCATTCTCTAATATCATAGGAGCTTTTAGCTTTGAAAAATGCATTGGTTTGGGCCAGAAATGGCATGGAATAGTGCTGCTCAAAGTGTGGTACGTGGACCCACATCAGCCTGCTGACTGTTACTAGGTTGTCAATGAAATAAAAGCAGAAATTAAAAGTTAGATTTACAAACTGTTTTAGCAATTTGACATAGTAATTTTATGTTTGCTAAATCTAATAATAAACAAATGGGCTTCTTTTATATTTGTTTATATTTTCATTTCACCTTTCTAGCAATTTATATTATATTTCACAGAACTACTCTCTTTCTGATGGGAAAAAACCCTGGTTCTTCACCTTAGATAGTTTGAGAAGCATTGATGTAGACCATAACTGAGTGATAATTATTTTAAGACCAGATTTTTTGTTTTTTGGGTTTTGTTTTGTTTTCTTTTTTTGAGACACAGTCCTGCTCTGTCACCCAGGCTGGAGTATAGTGGCACAGTCTTGGCTCACTGCAACCTCCCCCTTCCAGATTGAAGCAATTCTTATGCCTCAGCTTCCTGAGTAGCTGGGATTACGGGCATGCCACTACACCTGGCTAATTTTTGTATTTTTAGTAGAGACGGGGTTTAGCCATGTTGGCCAGGCTGGCCTTGAACTCCTGGCCTCAAGTAATTCACCCACCTCGGCCTCCCAAAGTGCCAGGATTATAGGCGTGAGCCCCTGTGTCAAGTCAAGATTAGGTTTCAAAGTCCAAGGTCCATACCTTTGTTAAGATATTTTGGATTTAAAAAAAGCTGTGATGACATCTGAGATTCTTTGAACTGCTTTTTCATAGAATACTCATGAATACTTGAGCCCTCCCTGAAAATGAGGGGTCTTATAGAAAATGTTTTATGGGCTGTTGATTGACTAATTCTACATTTCAGAGTCAAAAATCTATGTCTACTTTGGGTGACTTGTTTCTGTTAAATTTCCTTGAGTCCCTTCTGTCTTCTGATTTCATTCTATAAAATCATAGCAGTGTCTGATTCCGGGAATGACATGTGGTTTTCATTTTTTCAAAAACAACATTCAGCTTTCCATTACTTGTAATCATTGAAGAGCATAATGCACAGATAGCTAGATGGCAGAAATTTCCAAACTCACTTGTAATTAGCTCTGTAAAACATTTATATACCTTTAAAAAATCGTTCTTCCGAGCTGACATATGTAAAGTTAAAGTTAGCTGGCATTTCTGAGCAGAGCCCAGTAGAAAGCAGTGTGAAGAGCCCAGGCTGAGATGATTTTTTCAGTCTGGTTTTTTATTTCATTGATCTCCAAAGTGGGTTATCTATGGGCTGGTAATTGAGAGTTGCCTGTGCATACAGACCTATCTCTTAACTGACTCTAAAACAAAACAAGGAATGTGGCTTCAGTCAAGTCAACCTCTGATGAATGAGGGAGATACTAACCTTCAACGAGCCCCTTTAATCAGAGCACAGAATAATAAATGATGATGGGATAATTAGAAAACAATTTAGAAAGCAACGTTATAGCTCTACTTATATCAATTGTTAGTAAATTAATTAAACTGCAAATGGGTGGCAAGGGTTTTTTTAAGCAAACCCCTAATGTAGAAACTTTAAGGAAAAAGAATGATAGGACTTTTTCAAAACAATCACCAAAAACTGTGCTTTCAGTAATAATTGAAAACAAGTGAAATAGTGTGGATATTTGTCCCCTCCAAATCTAATGTTGAAATTTGATCTCCAATGTTGGATGTGGGGCCTAGTGGGAGGTGTTTGGGTCTTGGGGCGGATCCCTCATGAATGGTTTCATGCCATCCAAGTAGTAGTGAGTGAGTTCTCACTTGACCAGTTCACACAAGAATTGATTGTTAGAAAGAGCCTGGGACCTTTCTCTCCCCCAGCTCTTCCTTTCACTTGTTATGTGATGCCTGCTCCTGTCTATCTTTCACCATGAGTAGAAGTTCCTTGAGGCCTTCACCAGAAGCGGATGCTGGTGCCCTGCTTCTTGTACAGCCTCCAGAACCATGAGCCAAATAACCTCTTTTTGTTATACATTACCCAGCCTCCCATATTCCTTTATAGCAATACCAACAGACTAAGACAGTAAGAAGAAATTTAAAAAACATATACATGACATGAATGACTTGAAAAAAGAGGGAGAGATAGACCTTTACAAGATACAATTGGAAGTACAAAAGCTATAAAGGAAAGTCTAGATATTGTTTACCGCATAAAAGCATTTTAAAGTCTGTATGAAAAGCAATGCTTTATAAATAAAGCCAAAAGACAAGCAATATGCAGAAGAAAATGCTTGTAACATATAAGACAGATTAAAAATGATAACAGAAAAAAACCTAAGACTTATTATGCATCAGATACTTATAAGATGTATGACAGATTAAAAATGATAACAGCAAACATAGGACGTTAGACATTATGCATCAGGTGCTATTCAAGACATTTTACATATTAACTCATTTAATCCTCACAAAGATGAATATTACTAATGAAGTAGGTACTATTATTACCCTATTTTGCTGATAAGAAAACTGAGACCTTTCTGGTCTCAAGAACAAGGACAAGGTGGAATTCGGATCCAGGCAGTATGGCTCTAGGGTGTGTGCTCTCAGTTATCGTATCATAATGTGTCTCTTAAAAACTTTAAAATGTGAATGCTGTATACAGTGTTAACAGTGATGTGGATGACAGCACAGAAGGCAACTACTCTCACCTACTGCAAGTAAGAATGTAAATTGAACAATTTCTCAAGGTCAATTAGATATGACTTAACGAAAAGCCATAGAATTCTGTATGGACATTTGACCCAGAAATTCCACTTGTTTTTTATAGTATCAATTTAAAATGGATCCTTATTCATCGACACATGAAATTTATATACCTTAAAAATATTACACAAAGTTGGTGGCAATCAGAATCCAGGTGCCGGCTTTCAGTTTTTGCTTATTTACAGCACTGCCAGAGTGTACTAAAGTATTCAAAATATGACCAAATTTAAGCAACCTCAGATAATGGTTATTATTTCTCCCCTCCATACCAAACCATTTTCTGTTCTTGAGTACACAATTGGACTACATATCCCAGCCTTCCTGCAGTTAGATCACATGACTGAGTTCTAGTAATGAATACCATTTCTGGGACAAAGCTTTAAAGAAGGAGGTGTGCCACCTCCAAGCTCTCATTTTCCTTTCACTGACTGGAGGTGGATGATGAATATGAAGCCTCGACGAAGAGAAGGCAAAATGAGTTTGTGTCCCTGAGTTGCTAAGTGGAGAAGAAACGTCCACCAACCAGGAAACACCTGCCTCCAACTGTTAAGTGAGCAATAAATAAACTTCTATTTTGTTTGAGCTATTACACATTTTCTGATCTATTTATCTACAGCTTAATTTATGTTTAAATATGTTTTAAACTGCCACTGAACCGACTTAGTCACATATTTAAACTTTGCAGCAGGTCTGTGAAATGTGCTTTCTTTCTGGTCAGCATGGTCACCCGCTTTAATAGTGGCTTCAGATGAGGCACTTTGTGACAGAGGAGCTCTGCCCCTGGTAAGCCATTTCTCTTGATATGTCTTCAGCTCCTTGATAACAGCTTGTGATGATGATCTTGCAGACTTCTCCAGCTTTTCTGCTGATAACGCAGATTCTTCTTCTCAGCATGCTGGTTCTTGCTCAGCTAGCTAATGATTTTATTGAATCTTCAAGAACCTTGTGTTTGCCCTCCGTCATTGTTCTGACCTTAAATTTTCTTATCTTCCACCTTGTCCTTAGTGAAGACTGTGGATTTCAGTGAGTTCTTAGAGTTCTTAGGAGATACCAACTCTGTTTCTCTGCTTCTCCTTTTCTGTGTGTGCGTTGAACTTCTCAGCGTTTTGGACTATGTAATTAAGAGCTTCATTAATCAACATATTCTTCCACGTTGTGACTTAATACTCTCCTGTTTGGCCTCTTTGTTCACAGCGGCAACCTTGAAGATGTTGTGGAAGTCAATAGTCATTCTTACTTCACTCTGAGGACCACAATAGTGTGCAAGGGTGTGTCAAGCTCATTGCTCTCTTTGGCCATTCTCTCTCACATTAGTACACCTGGATCTGAATGGCATGTTATCTGTGTAAGCAGTGATGGTCTCTATCTGGTGGTAGAAATGACAGAATTACACACAATCAGGACAGCTGAGATTCCATTTACTAGCTCAGTAATCAGAGAATATGTATGACATCCCAGCAAAAAAAATGTTGAACATGTTCAGATTTCATCGTATCAGCACCACAGTATCAGTCTTACTGGGAAGACGCTTGCATTCAGTTCCTGGCTACTGAAGAAATTTTGCAGGAGTTCCAGATAACTTACTGGTTCCATAATAATGAAAACTATTACAATTATGCTAAAGAAGAATACTTAATAACACAGAAAATGTTCATGATGTCTTTTAATTTAGAAAGCAGGTTATAAAAGTATTACAGTATGATCGCATATTTATAAGTAAAATATATATTAATTCATTTAGCAAATAAATATTAAGCCCCTCCTATGCACATACCAATATAGATATTGGTATTTGTGTGTGTTATGGCAGATTTTAATTTTCTTATTTTGTATTTTCTGATTTATCTACAACGAATATGTATTAATTTTCTAAAAAAAATCACTATTAAATTTTTTTGAATTATAAGAAAAGGCTAACGTCATAACAATAAGATTATATAGAATAAACTGACAACACAGAAGTTATTTCGGCCTTGTGTTCCACAGTGACTCACCAAATATACCCTGCACTGTTTATTTTATTTTTTTCTATTTCACTATTGAAATGAACAGATGCATTTCATGTCACATGGATCTCATGGAAACATGCCAAACATTTTCTTAGCAACCAAACTCCTGTCTTCTGCACTGTGCATGATTAACTAAAACAGCCTGTTGACGGCTTAAAATAAACCTGCCTTTTCCATTTAGCATTTTATCAAATGAATATAATTTCATTTGCTGATGAATTTAGTTCAGCTTCAAGAGAATTTTTCTTTTCTTCATGGGGAGGCTGAAGAATCAGAACTGTCATACCAAAGAATGAAAAGCAAGCCTAGGGAGAACAAGACAGTCTGATGTTTACATGGGTAAAGTAAAAGTATCTTTGTCAATATTACCAGCATTCTCCCTCACCCTCTGTTTTATACGGTGGAATGCTGATTTTAGTTCTGCTTTTGTATTACGGTGTTTACGTTGCTTGATTACAAACATTAATTTAAATGACTGCTGTGGGGATTACTATTGTTATTATATGTGAGCTCTTGTCTTACTTTTGTTTATTTCTAGCACTTGAGTATGCCCTAAAATTTAATTAGATTCATCTCATAGGATAGTAGACCCATTGCTGGGGTTCAAAAGTAAAGGGACTAGATGGTATAATCCATCAAGGGAGGAGGGATGTATATTATCAGCAATCAGGAGAGTCAATGCTTTCTTAGAGGATGTGACTCTGCACCTTGGAATGAATTGATATTCTGTTTGATGAATATAAAATATATCTCTGTGTCTACATGTACATGTAGACACTTTGCATCCAAAGAGTATAGCAATATTTGCTAAATAAGGAAGATTTAAAGTTTCTTTAAAGATTAACAGCTTGAAAACAAAGTCATCTATGCAGTTAAACCAGCGTGTACCTACAGAATCAATGAGAGGAAGAGGGTTGTACTGAATATTATATAGTCCATGCGATTTCCCCACTATCTTTTACTTGTGTCCTCATTTGGAAATAGACAGTGAAAGACAGCACTAATGGCAAATTGCAACACTATTTAAATTTCCACCTTATTTCCCCCAGAGCAAATTCTTAAATGTTAATCATCATCAGGCAGTCAAGTAGACACTTTAGCTGCAGAGAGTTTTATGTTTTTCCTGGGGAATAAAGGCACGACAAATATAAAACATAATCCTGATAAATCCACTCTTTCTGATTCTTGCTCTATTTACATTTTCAGAAATAATCTTGATGTATTGTATTTAACATTAGACATAATCAATATAAGATTGATAGACATTTTACATTAAACATTGTAAAAATAGCTGCTCCCACATTTAATATTCTTCAGTTACAAGTCTGAATTCTTCATTACTTAAGCGAGGTTATGATGCTGGTCGGCTACTTTGGAAAATGTCACTATCTTCTTCAGGTTTGTTTCTGAAAGTGTACTAACATTTTCAAAACCTGGTTTCTAAGTTGAGAAAAATCCAAGTGAAAGACGTCACAATGACTATTTGAGACTAATCCTACTGACGGCATTACTTCCTTTATGGAGGTAAGACTTGATAACTAGCATTCTCTGCCATAAGCAGTTCATGGAAACCTCAGAGTGTCTCAGCTTCCCTGCTTTATATTCATTAAAATCCTTTTCTCATATTAATAAAGGTCAATGCTGTTAGTGCCTACCTTATCCATAGAAAGGAGCTTGATCTTGAACTGAGTCGTTCCATTATATTCTACTTTTTAATAGCAAACTAAAATCTTACTTTTGGGGATGGCTTTGTTGTCAGTATGTTTGGTATAGCTTTGTCTTTTTCTAATGAATAGCCCTTTACTTTATTCCAAAAGATCGTATGCTTCTTAGAAGTGTTTCTGTTCTTTAGTTAAAATTACATTTTAGTTTTAAAACTCAATGAAAAAATCAGTAGTTATTTATTGATGGCAGGATATTAGTTGCTATACTAAATCCTATAGATGAATTAATTCTCACATTGACACTAGGAAGTAAAATCAGGTCTTTCTGATGCTCTATAATGAAGTGAAAAAGAACACACCACACCCACATTAAGAATACATTACATGTCTTAGTTAGTCAGCCAAGGAAAAAGAAACCTCTCTGAGGCAGGACCAATATGGCCTGACTAACGAGGATTTCCTTGGTCTCTGCTTCCTGAGAAAGTCCATCAGGAAGGCCATATCCACACATAGTAAAGACCATCAGTGTCTAAATGTCCCTGACAGTAGACCTGCCTCCAACTTTCCAGGCTTCCCAAATAATTACATCTTCACAACCCAAAGTATTTTCCAAGTCCCATGTTCTTATAATTACAGCAGATTCCAGAACATCATACCTTTGCAGTGGTGTTCCTTTAAAATGAGGTACATAAACTCCTTTAATTATACAGTGAAATAAAAATATAGTTCATTTTCAATATAAGGATTGGGGCAACTAAAATCTGGTCACTTGAAGAACTAATTTCTGGTAAAAAGATGAGGAACTAAATTATAGAGATTTGTTAATATAGTATTGTAAGTTGTCAGGATAATTTGGGAATAGTTCTTTCTAGATCAATGGATGGATTGAATAAAAACATCTTTGACTTATGATTCTAAAATGTGGTACTACATTTTTGCAAATTTCATCTTGAGGAAATACTTTTCTGTAAGATTTTCTCCCTAAAGCTAGATTAGATCTCCAATGGGAGTACCCATACTCCCTGGAAGTCTGGAACAAAACAGGAAATACTTTCTTGGCTCTGCAATGGCATACTATGGTTGCCTAAACAAAAAAGGGCAAGGTTGTCTAGTACTTGCATAAATAGATAACTAGAAAGATATAGACATGGGTGTTGCGTGTGTGTGTATGTGTATGTGTGTGCATACAATTAAGAAGTCTATATGTATATGGATATAAGCTTATACATATACATACATATAAGCTTCTCAGTTCCAAATATAGTAACATAAAGAACACTTCAGTTATTAGGAAAAGATACTCTTTCAATGCAGGCTCTAGGGTGCACTGTCTAATTCAGTAGCTACTAGTCATATGTGGAGTTATATAAATTTAAATGTAAACTAATTTCATGTAAATTAATTTAAAATTCATCTTCAGAGCCGCACTAGCCACGTTTCAAGTACTCCACATGTGGCTAGTAGCTACCATATCAGATAGCACAGATGTAGAATCCTTCCATCATTGCGGGAAGTTCTACTGGACAGTGTTGGTCCGGAAATGAAGGAAATATTTTAAAAATGCATTTAATTAGGGCTTGTTAGTCTTATCCTTTCAATAAAATCTTCCCTGAACTAATTTCTGTTGTAGATTACTAAAATGGGCTATTTTGTTATGCTGTTCACATAGTTATTCAACTTCTAATTGGAGGTTGATGAAGTTCTTTCATTTACGACAGTATTATTTGCACCACATTTTCCAACTGCATTAAGAAGTTAAATTATCTCACAGAAGATAACAAAAGACAGGGAATTTACTCAACAGTCTAGAACATATAAATATAAATATGTATGAGGGTGTATGTGTGTGTGTGTATGTGTGTAAGTTTGTGTTGACTGAAAACCAAAGTTGAGGATGCCGTGCTCCCACATTGTAAAGTAAAATGCTAAGCATACTACTAGCTTATCTTTGCAACCTTTTCAAGAAGAGTCCAGTCAAGTCCAACAGGGACTTCTGCCCTGCATAAGGAAATCATTAGAGAAGATTTTCTGAAGAAATGTCTAAGAGCAAAGAATTACCAGTGGCTCTCAAAGATTCTGTTTGCAAGTGGCATACTGCTCATATTTCACTTGCCAAATCAAGTCATGTGACCAAACCTGCCATCAGTGGGGTGGAGAAATATAGTCTTCTCACAGAGAGTAGCAGCAAATAATTAAGGACAATAGTATACCTGTCACAAGGCCTTTTTGCTAATGATAAACATCTCACTCTCTGTATTAGTTAGGGTTCTCCAGAGAAACAGAACCAGTAGGATATACATATAAAGATATAAGGAGATTAATATGGGAATTGGCTCACATGGTTATGGAAGCCAAGAAGTCCCATCGTATGCCATCTGCAAGATGGAGAACTACGAATTCAGACTGTAATTCATGTTGGGTCCAAAGGCCTGCGAAACAATAGGAGCTGCTGGCATAAGTCCCAGAGTCAGAAGGCCAGAGTCAGAAGATGGGTGTCCCAGAGTCAGAAGATGGGTGTCCCAGCTCATGGAGAGGGGGAGAGAGAGAAAAAGAGAGAGAGAAAATTCGCTCCTCCTCTGTCTTTTTGTGCTGTTTAGGTCTTCAACAGATTAGATGATGCTGCCCACACTGACGAAGGCAGCTCTTCTTTACCTCAGTCCACTGGTTCAAATGCCATTCTCCTTCAGAAACACCCTCACAGACACACCCAGAAATAATGTTTTACCGGCTATCTGGGCATCCCTTAATGTGTCAGTTAAATTGACACGTAAAATTAACCATCACACTCTGTCTTTTATTTATCTTGTTATGATACAGCTGGTTTCTAGATGGTATTTTTTTTTTTTTTTTTTTTTTAGACAGTCTCGCCCTGCAGCCCAGACTGGAGTGCAGTGGCACGATCTCGGCTCACTGCTAGCTCCACCTCCCAGGTTCACGCCATTCTCCTGCCTCAACCTCCCGAGTAGCTGGGGCTACAGGCACCCACCACTATGCCCAGCTAATTTTTCTGTATTTTTTTTTTAGTAGAGATGGGGTTTCACTGTGTTAGCCAGGATGGTCTCAATCTCTTGACCTCCCAACCCGCCTGCTTCAGCCTCCCAAAGTGCTGGGATTACAGGCGTGAGCCACCACACCCGGCCTCTAAATGGTATTTTTATATCTGCTTAGAAAAAATAACCCTATTTTTAGAACAACTGAGGTATCTGGTTTTTCAACATTATCAACAATAGACCACTGTGGTTTCTTGGAGTCTCTTATCATCCTTGACCTAGGCTCAACTGCACTGGTTGCCCTCCTACTATACTCCGAATCTGTAGAATGCATAAAAAGCAAAGGACACTTTGTTCATTACTCTGCCTGTTTTAGTGCCAGAGATCCTGGCCTGGAGTCGGAAGTCTGGTAGGGAACAATTTGGACAAATTGAATAGAAGGTGTTATTTATGGCCATGAGGACAGAACAAGAATACCTGCTGCTGGAAAGTTTTATAAGATGATGATCATGTTTTCTTTCTCATTAGCAAGGTATTTCAAAGGTGGGTGGCGGTCACTTTATTCATTATAAACAAATACCACTGAGTCTTAACTTTTGGAAGAAGCTTGTATTAATCAACACAGCACCCAGAAATGACACCTGTGAGACAGGTGTTTTTATCTCCATTTTGCAAAAGAGCCAGCAAAACAAAGAGAGATGAAGCGACTTGCCCAGAGTCTCACAAGTCAAGTGCTAGAGATGGCGTCTGAGCTTGAGTCTTCCTGATTCCGGATTCACACGTGGATCTGGTGAGCATCTTCCTACCCATACCAACATGCAGCATTTGTCAGGTGGTATACTGCGTTCGCCAGGCCTCTTGCCAAAGGCAGTATCAACGTTGGCTGATCTGTCTTTAAAATTACCCTGCAAAATAACTATTATTTCTTAGTATTCTATGGTTAGGAAATTGAAGCTTAGAGGGGTAAATATGGCATGAAAGATGACACTGCTAACAAGTGTCGGAGCCAGAATTTTAAACCAAGTCTAACTCTAAAGTCACTGTTCCCATGGCTAACTAACCTCTACTGTTACAGCTTTAATGCTTAGCATCTGCATCCAAAACTAGGGGTGCCCTGAAGTGAAAAAGGCAGTATATCTGAAGTCATACCAGGAAGGCAAGTAAAAAGAATAAAAGTACTTGAGTAAAAATGCATGGGATTGGATGATGGTGTAGGTTTATGGTGGAAATGAGAATATTAAAATGAGAATTACAGAAGAAAATCACTTAATCATGAAATAGAAATGGACTTCTGTCCCTGAAGCTCTTTGGTTAATTTTGCTTTTCAGATCTAATTTTTTTCTTAAGCATGCTTATTTTGATTCTAATCCAGCTGAAGCAAGCTTATAATTAAAGTGGCATTTACTACATTGGACATTTTTCATACTGATTAGATAGGAGTGTCTAGGGCAGCGAAAGGCCCTTGGGACCTGAGCACATCCAATGTCTTGATCACACAGTAGAAACAGGCAACCAAAATCCAGCCTTGGTGGGAGACAGTCTGAGTCAGAGGGATTGTTAGATGATAAGCCAAAGCAGAAGCCAGGGAGTGCACCCGGAGACACTCATTGCTGGGAGGCTCTGCGTTCATCTTGTTTTAATCAGTTGACCATCGAAAGAGGGAGAAGAAAAAATGAATGAAAAATTGTTAGGATAACTGAGTCAGATGACAATTGTGTGCAACTCAAACATACCTAATACTAAAACAAGAGGTATTCTGATGGAAGTTAGTACACAGATTGACATGAGTTGTCCTTTCTGACACTTAGAACCAATCTTTTTCTAAAGAATTGCTACCTCTCAAAATGGTTGGATATGAAAATTAGGACCTAGCTGGATCAACTCAGTGGAAGCTAGTATATGACTTCTTAACTATTTCAAATAGAAGTACGTACCAGGCTATGTCACTGATGTCCAAATAACCCCTGCAACACTTAGACATCCTTCCACAGAAAATTATTCCTAATTCCTATATTTCTAGAATGATGCCCAGAATTTAAAATAATAGCCCCATGCCTTGCTACTTATTGTAACTGAGAATGCAAATGTCCTTGGATAGCTGGAAAAACTGCAGAAAAAATGATAAAGGTTTTTCTGTATGACAATCAGTTCTACAGACATCTAGCTCTGCCAGAATGGAGGCAATTATTTATTGTTGATTAAGCAGTGGAAGTCGTGGTTCTGGGTTTAAGGAAGACAGTTTTCTGGCCAAGAGGATCTAGAAAGTGCCCTTGGAACAACTGACTTTCCAGGATATTCATATACTCTATAGTTACTGACAAAAATATAAAGGATCTGGGCTTGATTTTAATGAAAGAGTGAATGTTCCCCCTCACTTCTTAGAATATTGAGTAGAAAATCAGAGGCTTTTCTCTAATCTTCATTCCTCTCTTTATTCCACTCTTGGAGCCTGGTTGTAAACCTTGGTATCCTGTACCTATGGTGAGTCTACAGACGGACTGGGTTGTTCAGAATCTTCCCTCTTGTAATACACTACTACTTTATATAAAGAATGACCCCAATCATAGGTTCTTATATGTCTTTAGAGGAGAATTTAAAACTATGGGGTAAACAGTAATTTTGTCCCACTACAAACAAATCAATCTGTGATTTGTGTATTGAGACTCCCCCAGAGAGATTTGGGCAATTAAGAATTGGAAACCCTTAATTAGAATGAAAAAGACTCAGCGATGGTAGATGGAGATGCTGATGAGTTCCAGAAGGGCTCTCTGTGTGTTAAGAGTTGGGTAGTCAATATGCAATGTAACATCTAGAGTAGTGTGGAACATTTCATTACCAAACACTGTAATCATGCTCAGGGCTCCCCTGGAGTGGCTCATCATGTGCCCTGACCTCAGGGTCCTATTTCTTCTGGTGTGGTTTGGGGTGTATTTAGTGAGTAAATGACCATGCTTTCCCCCAGTGGAACTAAAGAGGGCAGGTTGGATATAATAGCTTCTAGAGCTGGCATTGGACTTTGTCAGCCGTGTGGCTTTTATGATCATTGATCATAAGCAAAGAAAGACTCTTTCTGTCCCTCTCTCTGCCAGACATCCCTCTAGTGTCCAGGTTTCCCTTCTGCGGCTGAGTGGTATACATAACACCCTTTCTATGTGCCAGGCTATGTCACTGTAAGGCCCTTCTGATAATGATAAACAGCTCACTCTCTGTATTAGTTAGGGTTCTCCAGAAAAACAGGACTATTAGGATATACATACAAAGATATAAGGAGATTAATATGGGAACTGGTTGTAAGCAATTATAAGCAGTGACATAGCCTGGTACATAGAAACAGCCTCCCCTTTTCTCTACACTTAAATTCTTCCTGTTCTTTAACATGGAGCTGGGACTTCACCTCCTGCAGACAAATATCTACGTATTACCCTCCAGTTTATTTTTTATTTTGTTTGTTTAATTGTGACTTTCTTCAATGTACTGTAACTCCCAGAGTGCTGAACATAATTCTAACAGGAAGCCTTCAATTAAAATGGAGTAATGCTGAGGTACATTTGAAATACTTGCTATTTTGGAATCTAGGAAAGCAAATGTCTACGGGAAAACAGGAAAGTCGGATTCAACATCTAGACTTTTTAACAGTAAAGATTCCTGGCCGGGCGCAGTGGCTCAAGCCTGTAAGCTCAGCACTTTGGGAGGCCGAGACGGGCGGATCACGAGGTCAGGAAATCGAGACCATCCTGGTTAACATGGTGAAACCCCGTCTCTACTAAAAAATACAAAAAACTAGCCGGGCGAGGTGGCGGCGCCTGTAGTCCCAGCTACTCGGAGGCTGAGGCAGGAGAATGGCGTGAACCCGGGAGGCGGAGCTTGCAGTGAGCTGAGATCCGGCCACTGCACTCCAGCCTGGGCGACAGAGCGAGACTCCGTCTCAAAAAAAAAAAAAAAAAAAAAAAAAAAAAAACAGTAAAGATTCCAAAGAAAAGACTGTATTTAGGAAAATGAACGAATACTGTTTACTTTTACATAAAAATCTAAAAATAAGTGAATGAGTATATACATTGGAGAGAGTGACAGAATTAAAAGTAAGACGTCTGCAAAGTGATACAGGAAATAGAATAGATAATCTGGATATTACAGGCCAAAAGCAACAAAAACACCTAACGATGTTTTTGGTATAGTGGAAAAATCAACAGTAATCTGAAATTTTCTGTCCTTTTGCAATATTAACAAATTTTAGTTTATTGTTGGATAGTCTCTCTGCCAGCTTTCTAGAATGATCTGGATATATTACTGACTTTTCTAACTTTAGGGGACCCTGCTACTATTATTTTAGGTATTACTCTGTGGACATCTTATTTTTTTGCCTACAGGGAATAATTTAACTTAAATATTAACATTAGTCATTTGAGCATAGTATTTCACGGACATTTTTATCCCTCTGTTTTTTTAAGACCATCCATTACTTTTACTCTGTTTCCTGTGTTGACGTTTTTCATGCTGTTTGCAATAATTTTCAGTAGGAAAAAAGTTTAAATGCATACAGTGACACTTCCATGAAATGGAATTTTCAAAGACATTTGTTTCTTGGATGTGTTGCTACGATTTTAAAATAGGAATGTTATACCCAGGAAAATATGCAATGTGGGAGCAGGACATATTTTACCACTGTGGGTATGTTCAAATTTCTAAAAATATTTTTGTTTTCTTTCTCTTTTTAAAGTTTGACAAGAAAATATTTGTGCACTCAAATTTTTTTCCCTAGTTATTGAGTTGTTTTTTCTCATTGTTCCTTGATATCATCTCACCTAAGTGTATGATTTCAGTGTGTTTTCTGGTTGGACTCCTGAGAGATGGCAACGTCAAGCAGGTTTATTTAGCTGTGTGTTGAACAGAACTGCAGGAAGCAAGCAAAGGCTGTTAGCAGAAGCCAGGAGGAGATCTTTAAAAGCATGATGAGCTATGTTACACACACCAAGGGCACAAATAAATTGCATTTTGCACCATCCTCAGAGATATCGCTGGCAGGTGGTAGAGTGTTCAGGAGTCAGAGCGCTAGTCCAGGATCAATGCAACAGCAGCAGCATGGAGGTGAGAGAGCCGAGGATGCCGGGAGCCACCTGGTTCCCACAACTGACGGAGCAGGACCACCGCCCTCAGCCTCAAGCTGTTCCTGCAGCTTGGAAACTATCGGCTAAGCTGGCCGAGTATGAGAATTTTCTGAAAGCTGAAGGGAGACAGTCCCTTTAGTGAATGGGTATTCCAGTCATTAGATCCAAAGACAAGCGCAGCTTCTATTTCAAAAAAAAAAAAAAAAAATAGCAGATAGCTGTAGGGTTAGCTCTTCCCCCAATGGCTGTTCACATTGATTTGCTTCATAGATTGATTGCTTTTGGCATTCGCAACCCTCCTGAACAACAGGGGAAAAAAACCCAGTGGCTGGGCCAAATTCACAAATGATGAATGAACGTGGAAGACACATTTGGTGTCACACTCACTTGCAATGGATAACAGCATTTAAAAGTAGTAACAGCTGGATTCAAGTTTTTAAAATTAGGGCTGTATTATTAATGGGGGAATTGGGACACTGGGAGTCTGAGAAGGAGATTAAAAGCTTATTTGAAATGAATGGGCTTTCTGCTGCACCTTGGGATGGCAGCCACCAGGTGGACATGACACACGGCTCTGGCCCCTTGTCAGACAACTTTTACTCAGCTGGATTCAGCATTAGACCTTGGTGTGCAATGAGGACACTCTAACAAGGAGCAGCACAAAACTTCTTTTGTATTTATTGTGGGGATTTTGTAAAGTATATTGTCCAATAAATCTCATATCGTCTTCTTCATGAAGACATCCAGGAGAAATTCCTCACACATCTTACAGAGGGGAAAAGGTATGTTCTCCAGAGAAATGATGCTAGTCCCCTTCGTAAACACTGAATCTTGTGACTGCCAGAGTTTCCCTCCTGCCTTGGTCCCGGTGAAGCAAGTGACTGGGTTTAAGACTAGAATGGGACCTTCTGTATACACTGATATTCAATACTTTTATTCCTGGCTTCACTTTGCTTTCTCACCCTTATTTTTCTTTCTCTCCTATTACATGCATTTATGCAATGAGGAGGAAGATAAACAGTCAGTACACATTTTTTAGTGATAAATTATCATTTTAAATTTTGCCCAAGTGGCAATATAGTTACAAAAGAAAATATCCTTAATTTTTAGGAAATGCAGATCCAAGTATGGATGGGAGTGAAATGATGTGCAACTGCGATTTGCTTTAAAATACTTCAGCAATCGAAGGGGTAGATAAAGCAAGGAGGGAAACATTTTGAAAATTGAATATAGGTGGGTTTTAAAAACTATCCTTTTTAACTTCTGTGTATGTTTAGGAATTTTAATTAGAAAATGTTTTCCATTTGGATCAAATTTTTGATATAGTGGGAGGCCAAGTTTCTTGTCAACTTGACAGTTATTTCCATCAGAAAATGTTGACTCGTTTTTCATATATTCTTCTGAAACTGGTTTAACTGTTTTGTTTTTCTCCCCCGGCTTGTCAGTTGAAGCTTCAAGTCATACAATCTAAGACAGAATGAAGGCAGCAAATCTAAACTCCAAGGCTACATAAAATGTGCCAATCCACAGGTAGAAACACTCACATGTGCTTAGAAATGCTCTGCTTTCCTCCTTGATTACCCAAATTCTCACTCTGAGCTTCTATTTATCCAGATCTAGACCTGGCAATTTAATATCTGAAGACTCATATAGGGCTGATGTACCTAAGTTGCAAAATTTCATGCATATTTCATACTTACACTCTTCATATGTCAATGGTGCTATTGAGTTTGGTTACTTTCTCTATCTGTGTGGTTTCATCACCAGTTTATTCACTCCTATATAAAACTTAAGATTTGAGATAAGAACTGGAATTTAAATGAGCTTTAGGAAAGAGTGTATCTTGGTTAGAATGTAAGAGTCTGAAAAGTCTGCTGTGGGTGCTAAGCTGGCTAACTAAGGGAAATGGTGATGCTAACAGAAATTTGTCATGTGTCTTCAGAGTATTGTCTGGCAACTGATTAAAACAGAGGAAGAGTGAAACAACATCTGCTTCTCTCCACCTCACACTGATAAAATGGTTGAATAAATGCACTTTGCTTATGGCCATGAAGAACGCAGGGGACTTCATCTTTCCAAGTGTTTTCATGCAATGCTCGAGGCTAATTCTTTTGGTCCTGATGTTTTATTTCTTAGCACCTGCTGGATCAAGAAGCGCCCACAAGGATCATTTCTCAAAAATGTCTGAAACTATATCTATTCTGACTATGAACCTTGATCACAATTCAAACCCTTAGGTTACTAAAAATAAAACGTTCTAATTGTTTTCAGCATTACCCACTAACTTTTGCTTTCTATTTCCACATTCTGTCTTCTGAGGGCACTTTTTAAACAGAGTCTGAAAGTGCTATTCTTTTTTTTTTTTTTTTTTTTTTTTTGAGACAGAATCTCTCTCTGTTGCCAGGCTGGAGTGCAATGGCGCAATCTCGGCTCACTGCAACCTCTGCTTCCAGTTCAAGCAATTCTCCTGACTCAGCCTCCCGAGTAGCTGGGACTACTGGTGCGCACCACCATGCCCAACTATGTTTTGTTTTTAGTAGAGATGGGGTTTCACCATGTTGGCCAGGATGGTCTTGATCTGTTGACCTCCTGATGCACCTGCCTTAGCCTCCCAAAGTGCTGAGATTACAGGCGTGAGCCACCGTGCCCAGCCCGAAAGTGTTATTCTTACTATGACCTACAGTGGTAATATTTCACTTAAAAACCAGTGCTATGCCCATTGCTGGTTAACAAGCTTTGGAGAAGTATTAGCTTGAACCATAGAAACTGCCACAAATGGTCAAATATTGAAAATTTTATATGCTTCAGCTCATAGTCTCTTTCACACACATTCTCTTTCGTATTTTTTTAATAATTTTATTTTTTATAAGACTTAATGGGCACATGCTGATTTCCTGTATATCATCAACACTCCGGAGCCATGAGGGTAAGATCAGAGCTGCAGGAGCCCAGACACGTACTTTGTCACCTGCCAAGTGAAAGACAATTAATGGAGTACCCTAAATTTTTCAGTGAACTTTTTGGTGTCTATGTTGCCTAATTTTATTCCCTTTCTTTGTGTTTAAGAAAGATCTAATACCCACATAGAATGTCAAGGCTATTAAACTCTAAGCAGATTGCCAACCTCAAAGCTTAAGTTCCTGTTATCATAGGCCTCATTTCTCAAATTTGTATAAATGTACATATGATAGAAAACCAGAAGATGCTTGGTAAACATGGTCAGTTTTACTCAATGATGAATGGTTTCAGTCATCATTTTTTCTACTAAAGGAAACAGAAATATACTATAGAGTATAATGCAAACACTACGTGGATTTTTAAGATAAAATCTGACACTTGAAAGGCATGTTCCGCATTTAGGGCTATTGCAAGGCCCAGAACCATGGGATGAAGTTTTACTCCTTCTGTCGGTAGATGAAGTTTAGTGGAAGATTTGAGTACCTGACCCCTGAGTGCAGGAAATGCAGAGAAGTAGCAAAGTCTGAACAACACTGAGAACTACACAGTAAAATTAGCACATAGGATTTATTATCCTTCGTTGAATGAGTATATGAGTATATGATGATGATGATGAAAATGGCCACGATGATTAAAAAAAAAAACAGTATTTTTGGAGTTCTTACAATGGGCCTAAGCATTGGTGCACAAGTACTCCAGGGATTGGCAAACTACATCCTGCAGACCAAATTCAGTCCACTGACTGTTTTCGCAAGTAAGATTTTATTGGAATATAGCCACACCAAGTCATTCAGGTATTTTCTATGGCTGTTTCCATTCTGTTTAATACAAGGGCATACCTGAGTAGATGCAACAGAGACAACATAGTCCACAAGGCCTAAACTATTTAGTATCTGGTTCTTTACAGAAAAAATTTGCCAATTCCTGTATTAGTGCATTAATTCTCATAACAAGCTTATGAGGGAGATTCTAATATTAATTTCGTTTTGCTGATGAAAAAACTAAGGCACAGAAGGTTATTTAACTTACTCAAAGTCATAGAGCAAGTAAGTGGCAGGGCAGTATTTGAATCCATCATTCTGGCTGTAGAGCCCACATATCTGAAACAACTCACTATAGAGATCCTTCTAGATAACAGAAAACATATTCAAGGTCACTTTTAAAACACAGGCCCTAAGTTGATAGCCTCCTAGTAAATGCTATTAATATATCCATAACTAGAAAAGAAGGTGCCAAATTATGAGGATGGTGAGCAAGAAACCTGGAACATGGAAAAAATAGCATCTGTCTTAGCCAGTTCAGGCTGCTATAACAGGGCACCACAGATTGGTGGTTTACAAACAATAGATA
Organism: Chlorocebus sabaeus; assembly: GCF_047675955.1. Classification (NCBI taxonomy): domain Eukaryota; kingdom Metazoa; phylum Chordata; class Mammalia; order Primates; family Cercopithecidae; genus Chlorocebus; species Chlorocebus sabaeus. Next base: position 96,319,756 of record NC_132916.1, on the reverse strand, counting down.
TCTGTTTCTTATAGTCTGGAGGCTGGAAGCCCAAGGTCAGGGTATGAGATGGTTTGAAAGTTTGTCCCCTCCAGATCTATGTTGAACTGGGATTCCCAATGTTGGAAGTGGGGCCTAGTTGGAAGTGATCGGATCATGGAGGCGAAACCCTCAGGAATGGTTTAGCACCATCCCCTTGGTAGTAAATGAGTTCTCCCTCAGTTAGTTCATGTGAGATCTGGTTGTTTAAAAGAATCTGGGACCTCCGCCTTCTCCCTCTCTTGCTCTCATTCTCACACATGATAACACTGGCTCCCTCTTTGCCTTCTGCCATGATTGTAAACCTCCTGAGTTCCTTACCAGAAGCAGATGCCAGCACCATGCATCCTGTACAGCCTGCAGAACTGTGAGCCAATTAAACTTCTTTTCTTTTTAAATCACCTAGCCTCAGGTATTTCTTTGTAGAAATGCAAAAATAGACTAACACAGGGTACCAGTAAGGTTGGTTCTGGTGAGGGGCCTCTTCTAGGTTGCAGACAGCTGACTTCTCATTGTATCCTCACATGGCAGAAAGAGAGCCAGAGAGGTAATTGGGGTTACTTTAGGGCACTAGTCCCATTCATGAGGGCTCCACCCTCATGATCTAATTACTTTCCAAAGGCCTCACCTCCTAATACCATCCCATTTGGAGTTAGGATTTGAACATATGAGTCTGGGGGAAAATACAAATTTCAGTTCATTGTAGTGTCTAAAAACATCACAGCCCCATCCACTTGATGCCCACTCCCCATGTGCCAGTGGGAAGTTCAAAGAATCCTGAAACATCTAAACAGAGCCCTTAAAAAAATTAAAAACCATGAAATCACTAAAACTATTGCTCTAGCCAAAGCTGTCTCTTCCTGAATATGGTTCGCAAATCCCAATTCCATGTTTGTGCATTCCGTAAGTTGTTGTTTTCTACTCTTTGCCCTCCCAATACCCACAATGAAAGTGGAAGGAAATTCAGACATTATCTGAAGGAATGTTAATAATGATGGGGAGTGTCAGGTTTACACTGGGGTGATCATGAAAATGCTGTTCTTTTAATGTCATATTCAAGATTCCTAGAAAGCAAAGGTTAGGACTACTTAGTGAATTTCTTAAGATCTTGCAATGTGCATGCAAATACATAATAAATACAAGAAATGATCTTGTGTTCAGGCTTCTGTTAACTAGAATGCCCTGTTAATTGTTACTCCATACTTCTATAGTAATGGATCTCAGAAACTTGTTGACGTTGCTTCTTAATTATCCAAAACCTATATTCATTATAGTTTTTTTTTAAGTCATGAATACACTTTTAATTGATCTCGGATTAAAAACTACTCAAGGAAGGTCAGTAATCGTTTTTGCCCCTAAACTGTTAGAGCCCTGTGGTGAGCAGCCTTGAGGAGCTGGGTTAACTGGTTATTTTCCCAGTTTCCATCATCTGCAGTATTAGAAAAACAAGGCACTGTCTCAGTTTAGGATAAACACATGGCTGGCAACCAAATCCAGTCTCTTACATTCCGTGTTTTTTCTTTAGCTCTTCTACTTTGTTGATGTAAGCTTTCATGGCATCTTCCTTGGTAGTCCCTTTCAGCTCATTCCAGGTGTCCCACTTGGTCTTACCCTTGAAGTCCAAGAGCCCAGGCCATTCTATATTTATGTTGCCCGCAGTTGCTTGTTTGTAGTGGCCATAGATGAACACATCTCATCATCTCCTGGCTCAGTCTTAAGGTGTTTGACATCTTCCACAGCTTTCTCAAACTCAGCCTGAGACATCCTGGCCAGCTTGCAAGGACTCCAGGGAACCCATGGAGGAGGAGAGGAGCAGGAAGCAATCATCATAGTTTTAAAATTAAATATGTATACTCTGCTTAATTCTTTTACAGATGCACTCTATATATGTATATATAGTACTATTTTCTTTTAAACTGGTAACAGGTTCCTTACAAAATTGTTGATAGTTTTCTGTCTCTGATAATGGAGATGTCAGCTTACCTTTGGAACTGGCTTCTTTTTCGGGGTGGGTGGGGGAATCCCCAAGTAGTCCTTTGTGTGGTATAAATGTAAAGAAATAACCATCCATGAGCTGATAAGGGTAGATAATTGGATCTTTGTGGGATCTAGCCCAAGGCTCTGGCCCTTTGAGTAGATGATGTCTCATAGCCCTCCTCAAGTGAGTGTCCACCTCAGACTCCCACTCTCAAGTTCAGAGTTGTCAAATGGCCTGATGGGCCTCCAAAGCCCTGGTGAAGATGACCAGCAAAGGTAATTAAGTCCAAAGACAGAATTTGTGATAAGGGAGAAGAGCCTGCATTGGTGACCCTGATTCAGTGTCAGGGCCTTGATCAGATGGAGGAAGCACTCATTCTGGACTTAGTGCACAGCTGATATCAAAACTTCCTTGGACCAGTACCTCCAGTGCTGTGGGTGTATCCTGGGGAAATGACTGAGGTTGTGATTAGATTACATATGGCTGATTCCTAGACAACTTGAAATGAAGGCTGTATGTCTTGTGGGACACCCATGGCTGAGTCTGTGGAGAAAGGGGTAGTTTCCCAAGGAACATATTGGTTATTTTACCAGCAAAAATGCAAACGAATAGCAGGGTGCAAACAAAAACAACTATGCCATAAATACTAAAAATGGTTTCCCCCTTTCATAAAAGGTAAGCAAGTGCCTATGCCTTTCTCAAGTTCAAGAATTATTATAACCATGCTTCCATTTCCAAAAGAAGGGAACTGTACCCATAGTGACTGTATAGAAAAAGAAACACAACAGAGGTTCAGAGTCATAGCTGGGCTCACTGCCTGCACACACCCAGCTGTTCTCTTAAAATCGCAAAGCCCGTGGAAGTTCAAGACTCTGTTATTTTGGCCCAAATTACATATTTCAACACTTTATTGTTTGCTTTTGATGTCTGGGTTAGTAATTTTAATGCAAAAAGGACCATCTGGGAAAAACATTTTTTTGTGTGTCTCATGTGGGTTCTTTATGGATAAGCAAAAATGCTCATTATTTAAGCAAAAATGTTTTTAATATGGAGCTGCAATGATGTTGTGAATAAGGAGTTACATCATTGTGATATCCACTTCTGTGCCCAGAAAAACAGAAACACATTGCTTTGTATTCATGAGGAAAGTGTAGAGATCCCTGCAAGAAATGCGTTTTAGAAATTGCCCCAAGTATTACTCTAGAATACGTTGTTTATTATTAAGCTTTGTTATAGCATAAGGGAAAAAAATGCTTCAGTAAACTTTTTCAAATGATCTTTCATAAAATTACAACATTTCTTAATATATTTTTAAATCAAGAAAGTCACATATACCATATTAACTGGGAAAGGATATTTTTTAAAAATTCTTGAAAATAACAGATTGGCATAATCAAATCAGGTTAGTTCTGGTGATTACTGAGAATAAAACACCTGGATTCAATAAATCTTAAAGCACTTAACCATGTAATAGAGCACAGAGCGATGGAACAAAATGTGTAAATTTGAAGTCTCATTTAATTCAAAGTCACAAAAATGAGAATCACACAAAATACTCTCACCTTCCTGGGCAGAAATGAATACATCCACACTGCAGGCTATGACAGTGTAGTACCTATTAACGCATTGTGGATAAACAATTAAAAAGCTTGATTACCAAATGTAAGATAATGTAAGGGAGCACTCTTCAAATGAGTCTCGGTATATCAGAGCATATGCAGACTTGCCCTAAGAGACCTTGTTTGGTGGGGGGGTGGCTTTAAGGAATCCAGGTTCTTAAGTGAATTAAGGCAAGAACAGAAAACCAAATACAGCATGTTCTTACTTATACGTGAGAACTAAGCATTGTGGGAGCTAAGCATTGGATACTCATGGACATAAACATGGGAACAATAGGCACCAGAGACCACTAGAGGTGGAAGGGAGGGAGGCAAGGGCTGATAATCTACCTGTTGGGTACTATGCTCACTGTTTGAGTGATGGAATCGTTCATACCCTAAACCTCAGCATCATACAATATACCTACATAAAAAACCTGCACATGTACCCCCTGAATCTAAAATAAAAGTTGAAATTATTAAATAATTTCTTTAAAGAATCCAGGTCCTTACCTTCCATATGTTCTCTTTCCTAAAACACACCTGCCTACAGGATATCCCTCTGGTAGTTCTCCTCTTATTTCTCACCACTATCACCTTCCAATGTACTCAAGAACAAACCTTTTACTCTTCTTGAATCCAACTACATACATTTTTCCAGGGTGGAAAAACCCCTCATCAAACCAAAGGTTTAAAATGTCAAAATTGAAATATGACATATTGGCAGAGGAAAAGAAAAGAGATTATCAGTATGAAATATTGAAGGCATAGGTGTGTTATTTTATACAAGTGACAAACTTTTATCAAAGGTTTTTATCTATTTAACTAGAATATTTAACTGGAAACCATGCTAGGAAGTTCCAATCGGTTAAGATGTGTGTTCTCTCTGCATCTTTATGATTCTCAGTAGTGAGAATGAGCTTGATAATTTGCATTATTAACCTGCATCATGACCTGTGTCACAGTTGCATATTTGCATGGTTTCAAGGAAGAAGCGACAAAAATGTCCGTGTTTACTTGCATCAAGTTTTTCCAAAAAGACCATTTACAAGAAAAATCATCTTTATTTTATTTAATAGAGATACGAATCTCCTGCTCACTGTCAGTCCTCAGTCATTGTGTTTATTCAACTATTTATGTTGTTTTGTGACACATAATTTATTTAATAGCAATCATCAATTCACTTTTTGTAAACTCTACAATTACTAGGGACTCAATACTTCCTCTTTTCTTTGCTGGTAATTCCAAGCAGAGTAAACTGCACTCTTTAAAATAAAACATTTACTTAGGTGTGGGTGTATGACACCCCTCTGCCCCCTGTAGAGAGGGTAACTGGCTCATAGTGAATCCTAGGTTTCTGTTGTCCCTTGCTCCCTATCTGTAAGTGATAAGCCTGCTTCATGGAATTTGTATGTGACTGTTCTATCTCACTGGACTCAGACAAGTTAGTAACCAGTGCACAGTGAACCTGCATCACACTATTGGCTTAAAACAATCATTTAACTCTCACAATTCTGCTGTTTAGGAATTTAAGCAGTGCTCAAAGGGAAAAGCTCATTTCTGCAACATGCACACTGACTGGAGAATCCATGATAGCTTTGCTCACATGTCAGGTTTCTCAAACGTTTGAAGTGGCTGGGACCTGGCTGATCCTCTCTCTCTCTCCCTTCCTAGGCTCTTATACTCCAGGGCCTCTTTTTTCTGCACACACTCTCTCTTTACATGGTTTCTTCATATAGCTGCTTGTTTCGTCTCTGAGCTAGAAAACAGAAGCTATACGACATTTGAATGTCTGGGCTCAAGAATATGACTTCTGCTGCATTAAACTTGTCAAAAAATCACAAGTTCAGTGCAGATTCAAGGTATGAGTAAACAGACGTGCTCTCTTGGTCAGAGAACTGGCGAGTGCACGAATAATTCTTACTGGCTGTAGTTACATACAATCTTCCACAGTCTGCCCTCTGGCCACAAAAATTCACATTACTTCCCTATGTAAACTATAGTCAACTGCTCCAAAGACTCCCAAAGTTTCAACAAATTATAATATCAAATTCTATGCCCAGTGTCTCTTGATCTACACTGGGATCATACAGATGTGCATGAAATTTCGTAAGTGCAGCTGCTTTTGATATGAACTGTGAAGCAAAAATGCAAGTTATCTGTACCTCCATGTCCAACAATATAATGTTAAGACAGACTAGAATAACCACATTAGACACTCATTTATAAAAGGGAGAAATGAAGGCGCATAGCAGTCACTAGTCAATAGAAATTCTGAAATACAGTCAGGCTCATCTTATCAGTGTCCCCTAATTGGGAGGCAAGGAATGTGTCTTGATTCAGGTTCGGTTTTGCTATACGGAAGTGATTATCTAATCCATTGCTTCTAATAGCTTATATTTCTGTTTGTGGGGCTCTGGGCTCCACCCTCTGAATCATATTTCCTTTGTTCCTAGGAAATTTTCCATGTTTGCCATCAGGTAGCTGTCTCAGTCTACTTTTTGCAAAACAAGTTGAGGGCGCAGAGAAAAATGAAATAAAAAAAGACCTTTTTTTCATTTTGCACCTTCCATGTCCTTTTAAATTCAAGCTGATATAATACCTTAAGAAATTTAGTGTGCTTCCTGTGTATCAAATTGTAAATCTGAAATCCAAAGTAAATCTAATTATAAGTGAAAAAGTCACACGTACAATTCTCTTCAAGACAAGCCCCTCTCTAATGCAGGCTTTGAGTCAGAATGTTGTGGAACAATATTCTTAAAATTCTTACAAGCTGTTTTGCCTAGATGAGAAGGTTGATGAGGCACTGAGTTAAATTAGGGATCTTGTAACTACACTGTTGATTTGATCTTTACACTAAAGTCACGTATTATTGACAATGTCCTGAATTCTATCTTTTTCCTGGGGCCCTTTCTCACTTTTAGAACATTTTTCTAACTCAAAAATGTGGGAATGAGAAAATATTTTATTTTCAAACTCAGCAAGTTCTCAGTTGGAAATATTTTCTCTACATTTGACTTGAAAATTGGAATCATTCCTCTTTAGTCAATGTCATTTTTGCAATACCTTATAATATGTAGGTCTAAGAGGCTGTATTAGTATGTTTTCTATAAAAAAATGCTGCTATAAAGACATACTTGAGACTGGGCAATTTGTAACAAAACAAGAGGTTTAATGGACTTACAGTTCCACGTGACTGGGGAGGCCTCAGATTCGTGGTGAAAGCTGAAAGGCATGACTCACATGGTGGCAGACAAGAGAAGAGAGCTTGTGCAGGGAAACTCCCATTTTTAAAACCATCAGCTCTGATGAGACTTATTCACTATCACGAGAACAGCACAAGAAAGGCCCACCCTCATAACTCAATTACCTCCCACCAGGTTCCTCCCACGACACATGGGAATTGTGGGAGTTACAATTCAAGATGAGATTTGGGTGGGGACACAGTCAAACCATATCATTCTGCCCCAGCCCCTCCCAAATTTAGTGTCCTCACATTTCAAAACCAATCATGCCTTCCCAACAGTCCCCCAAAGTCTTAACTCATTTCAGCATTAACTCAAAAGTCTGCAGTCCAAAGTTTCATCTAATACAAAGCAAGTCCCTTCCACCTATGAGCCTGTAAAATCAAAAGCAAGTTAGTTACTTCCTAGATACACTGGGGGTATAGGCATTGGGTAAATACAGCCATTCCAAATTAGAGAAATTGGCCAAAACAAAGGGGCTATAGGCTCCATGCAAGCCTGAAATCCAGTGGGTTAGTCAAATCTTAAAGATCCAAAATGATCTTCTTTGACTCCAAGTCTCACATCCAGGTCACACTGATGAAAGAAGTAGGTTCCCATGGTCTTGCGCAGCTCTGCCTCTGTGGCTTTGCAGGGTATAACTTCCCTCCTGGCTGCTATCGTGGCAGGCATTGAGTGTCTGTGGCTTTTCCAGGTGCACAGTACAAGCTGTCGGTGGATCTATCATTCTTGGGTCTGGAGGATGGTGGCCCTCTTCTCACAGCCCAACTAGGTGTTGCCCCAGTAGGGGCTCTGTGTGGGGGCTCCGACCACAATTCCCTTCTGCACTGCCCTAGCAGAGGTTCCCCATGAGATCCCCGCCCCTGCAGCAAACTTCTGCCTGGACATCCAGGTGTTTCCATACATCCTCTGGAATCTGGGAAGAGGTTCTCAAACCCCAATTCTTGGCTTCTTTGTGTTGGCAGGCTCAACACCACATGAAAGCTGCCAGGGCTTGAGGCTTGCACCCTCTGAGGCCACAGCCTGAGCCACAGCCTAGGCTGGACACAGCACAGGTATCTTGGGACCCACCCACAAAAGCACTTATTCCTCCTAGGCCTCCAGGCCTGTGATGGGAGGGGCTGCCATGAAGACCTCTGACACACCCTGGAGACATTTTCCCCATTGTCTTGGGGATTAACATTTGGCTCCTAGTTACTTATGCACATTTCTGCAGCCAGCTTGAATTTCTCCTCTGAAAATGGGGTATTCTTTTCTATCAAATTGTCAGGCTACAAATTTTCTGAACTATTATGCTCTGCTTCCCTTATAAAACTGAATGCCTTCAACAGCACACAAATCACCTTTTAAATGTTTTGCTGCTTTGAAATTTCTTCTGCCAGATACCCTAAATCATCACTCTCAAGTTCGAAGTTTCACAACTGTCTAGAGTGGGGCAAAATGCCACCAGTCTCTTTGCTGAAACATAACAAGAGTCACCTTTGCTCTTGTTCCTAACAAGTTCCTCATTTCCATCTGAGACCACTTCAGCCTGTCCATACTGCTATCAGCATTTTTGGCAAAGCGATTCAACAAGTCTCTAGGAAGTTCCAAATGTTCTCACATTTTCCTGTCTTATTCTGAGCCCTCCAAACTGTTCCAACCTCTGCCTGTTACCCAGTTCCAAAGTCACTTCCACATTTTTGGGTATCTTTTCAGCAGCGCTGCACTCTACTGGTACCAATTAGTCTGTTTTCATGCTGCTGATAAAGACATACCCAAGACTGGGCAATTTGCCACAAAAGAAAGAATTGTAATGGACTTACAGTTCCACATGGCTGGGGTGGCTTCACAATCCTGGTAGAAGGTGAAAGGCACATCTCACATGGCAGCAGACAAGAGAAGAGAGCTTGTGCAAGAAAACTCCTGTTTTTAAAACCATCAGATCTCATGAAACTTATTCACTACCACGAGAACAGCACAGAAAAGATCTGCCCCATAATTCACTTACCTCCCACCAGGTTCCTCCCGCAACATGTGGGAATTGTGGGAGTTGCAATTCAAGATGAGGGGACATTCTTAGGTGGGGACACAGACAAACCATAGCAGAAGCCAACTGCACGTTCAAAATTTTGCCTGGAGGCCGGGTGCGGTGGCTCATGCTTGTAATCCCAGAACTTTGGGAGGCCGAGGCAGGCAGATCACGAGATCAAGAGATCAAGACCATCCTGGCTAACACAGTGAAATCCTGTCTCTACTAAGAATACAAAAAAATTAGCCAGGCATGGTGGCCGGTGCCTGTAGTCCCAACTACTCTGGAGGCTGAGGCAGAAGAATGATGTGAACCCAGGACATGGAGGTTGCAGTGAGCTGAGATCATGCCACTGCACTCCAGCCTGGGCGACAGAGCAAGACTCCATTAAAAAAAAAAAAAAAAAAAAAATTGCCTGGAAATCTGCTTAGCCAGATCCACAAAAATCCTGAGGCATATTTTCTATCTTTATATTCTTGCACATAATAGTTTTTTCAAATATTTCCTCAGTGCTTAATATTGGGCATTCTTCTCCATTCTCCAATAATAATTTGCTTACCGGTCTTCTAACCTCCATAAATAGTCCCATTGTTCTTTCAGTTTTTACCTGCAGTTCAGGGGCTGGTTGGGCTTCTAGTGTCTCATGCTTCAGAGGTTTTTTCTCTCCATGTGGCCACTCTCTCAGGGACAATAAGTGAACTTCCTCACATAGCAGCTGGTTTTCCCTCTGACCAAAAGCAGAGGCTATGTGCCATTGTAGGCCTGGACCCAAAAGTCCTAGAATGTCATGTCTGCTGCATTCTATTGGTCAAAACAAGTCCCAAGGTGAGACCAGATACAGTTTACCCTCATCTCTTGATTAGAGAACCCACAAGCATATATGATATGCAAAAAACTCTTGGTCCCTACTGTGGGTTGAATAGTGACCCCCAAATAAATGCTTATGTCCTAATTCCCAGAACCTGTGAATGTTACCTTACTTGGAAAAGGTATCTTTGCAGATGTAATTAAGTTAAAGATCTTGAGATGAGGATAGCAACCTGTCTCATCCAGGTGGGCTCTCATCCAGTGACAAGTGCTCCTATAAGGGACACACAAAGGAGAGCCACACAGGCAGAAGAAAAACCATGTGAAGATTGAGGCATATGCAGTCACAAGCCAAGGAATGCTGGCATCTGTCAGATGCTGAAAGAATCAAGGAACAGAATCTCTTAGAGCCTCTGAAGGAAGCACTGATACCTTGATTTTGGACTTCCGGCCTTGAACTGTGAGAGAATCAATTTGTGTTAAGTCACCACGTTTGTAGTATTTGGTTATGGCAGTCAGAGGAAACTAATATAGCAGCTATGTTCGAAGTCGATCTAATACGTTATGCTTATATTATTTTTAATATTCAAATACTCAACATAAATAAACTTTACAAAAATTTTACTTCAGTCTACATAAATCAGATATATAATATCTATTAATAATTTTTAAGAAAAAATTTATTTTTGAAAATAGTTTTTGAATGGAATGATTTTATGGGATAATGAATATAAGAAAAATCATTTTCATTTTGTAAATGGTTTTCAAAACTATAAATGTTGTCCCCGTGTAGATTTTAAATTGCATATTTACTGTACAAATACTAGTCTAAAGCATTGCTTTCTGCAATGATGGAAATGTCGTATGTCTTCCCTGTCCAATGTTGTAGCCACTAGACACAGGTGAATATTGAGAACTTGAAATATGGTTTATGTGACCAAGAGTTAAATTTCAAATTTTATTTCATTCAGTTAATTTAAATTTAGCCAAATGTGACTAGTGGCTACCATATTGGACAAGTGCTGGTCCAACAAATCCTTTCACAAGTTAGGTGGTATATATTTTTTTTCTTTTAACAGAATTGAAGAGGAGCATAACAGTATTGCCCACTGATGGACTGAATTAGTCACAGCGACCACCCATGGCCACATGGCAAGAAACACATGGCATGTATTAGGTAAAAGGTCAAGATATGTGTAATAAATAAACTATTTACAAATGTGAGCAGGATGTAAAGAAACTAAAGATAGTGTAATACCCTGAGAATAGTAACAAGAAGGTTGTCAATATCTTTGGGCCTAACAGGATATAAGGGAGAGTTTACCAGAACCCAGAAGGAGATAGTATAGATAGGATTACCTTGAAAGCGAATGTAATTTTTCAGGGAAGGAGCTGGGAGAATAAATAGCTGTCTCTTCTCTTCCTCTAATCTCCTGCCAAGAGGTACTCATTGGTAAAATCCAGCTAGAAGCAAGAAGGCAAGCATGCTGATATAGTCCATACAGGTCAGCTTCCAGGTAGGAAGTAAGGTAGAAGAGGATGGTATAGATCTAGAAGGATAAATAGAAGATATCCAACACCTACAAAATTAAAATAAAATTATTATTTATTATAATGTGTTTTTGGCTGATCCAATTCAGCTGATGTTTACAGAAATGAGTGACATCATTATAATTAAACTTTTTCTATTTTGTTAACTTATTTATGTAAATGAGATTTCCACAGTCTGAGCCCTGCCTCATTTTAGCAATAAGTGATTCATCCAAAGGTACATAAACTGAAAGGAAGGGAATGCTCCATTCATTTCAGATGTTTCCAAAAAATATGATAGGAATGATCAAATGTTTAATATATTTAAATTAATGATGCATTATAATAACATTATAATTACAATTTAATCCAGGGGAAATTTTTCGATAGCAAGAGCATATAGTCAAAGAATTTTAAAATTTAATTTATATATATCCAGAGAGATTATACAGTAATTAATAAAAGACTTTTAAGCACAAACATATTTCATTAGGATAAAATTCTACAGAGAAAAAAGAATGAATATGTAAGTTCAAGACAGAAAAAAAGAAACAATGTAAAATTTCTGACTTTTCTGAGTTTTTTTCCACAAATGTGTTTTTGTAAATGGATGAAGATGGGCATCAGGTTACTCTGGTAGGTGAGGTATCAGCAAAAATGGCAGAGTATGAATTCCAAAAGTCTGTCCCTCCACAAAAGCAATGCATAAAATGGCACAACGGTCAAAATCAACTTTTTCAGAACCCTGGAATGTAATCAAAAGCTTACAACAACCAGGGGAACACTTAATCAAGAAAAGCAGCCAAATCTCAGCATATGTCCTAGCAATTCCACTCCTGGGTATACACTCAAGAGAACTGAAAACATATGTTCACATAAAAATTTGTACATGAACATTCATAGCAGCATTATTAATAATAAATAAAAGTGGAAACAACCCAAATGTACATCAACTGATGAAAGGATAAAAAAAAAATTGATATAACTATACAATGAATATTATTCAGCCATTACAGGAAATGAAGTATCAGTAAGTACTATAGCATGGATGAACCTCAAAAACATTATGCTAAGTGAAAGAAACCAGTCACAAAAACCCACATGTTACATGATTCCATTTATATGAAATGTCTAGAATAGGCCAATCCACAGAAACAGAAAGCAGATTAGTGGTTGCCAAGGGATGGGAGATGAAGAGAATGGAGAATGACTGCTTAATAGATACAGGGTTTCTTTTGGGATGATGAAAATGTTTTGGAACCAGATAGAGGTGATGGTTCTACAATGTTGTGAATGTACTAAAAGCCACTGAACTGTACACTTTAAAATGGTGAATTTTATGTTATGTGACTTGTACCTCAATTTTAAAAACTGTGGTATTTAGATTCCATTGGATACATTAACAGTATGATGGATTTTTATTTGAAAATTCAGAATTTTCAATATTCTTGAAGTTACCATCTTTATAACAATTTAATCTAGAATGGAAAAATTTAGATATTACTTAAAAAATGTGTGGCAGGGTAGGTTGAATCAAATGAGGCTAGTAATATTTGACTGTTTTAACCTATCAAATGACATTTCATATGATTCCATTGTTCTTCAAATTTTCTAGAAGGTATACGAACAAATAAATAGATCACTATGTAAACGATTGGAGAAACAAGGTAAACTTAGCACCTGCTAACCTGGGGCAAGTGAGCTTCGCGTGAGTAAGAATTTTCAGAGAGGGAGTGGAAGCGTGAGCAGTGTGTGATGGGGGCAGCACACGAGAACCCAGGCCCTGGGCCTGCAGCTTGCCTTCCAGTGCTCCACCACTTCCTGCTATGGAGCGTTAACAAGTTCATTACCTTCTGTGTCTCAGCTTTCTGCATTGTAGAGATGATACTAGTACTTACCACATAGGGTTGTTCTGAGGATTAAATGACCTAATGTGTAAAAAGAGTTTGAAACAATACTAGTAAAATACACGCTGCATTAGCGGGCCACTGCCACAATAACACTGCATAACAAACAAGCACAAAATCTCAATGTTATACAACAATAAGCATTTATTTCTCACTCTGCACCTGTGGATTGATTAGACTTGCCTCAGGCTGCGGGTTGGGACCAGGTCTGCTACACAAGTCACTCATCTTCCTTGGACCAGCAGACAATCAACGAACATTCTTCTCATGGCAAAAGGCAGGAATACAAGGAAATGTTAAACTCCCTTTTGAAGTAAGGCTTTTTCTCAAGTTTTTTATTTCCTTTTGTTTTGTATGTTCTTCTAAATTCTTGTATTTTTATTGGAATTTCAATAGAGAAAATATCACTATCCATTAAACATTCTTTGGTTGTGAAGCAAATTCATGCTTCAGTCAAAAACTCTGGTGTGTCCCATTCTTTGAAACAGTCATCTTCCCTTCTGCACCAAATGAGCTCCATGAATCCCATACAACATTGATAAAGAGAGATGGAGAAATATAATTTCCTTGGATTCTGAATTCATTTTGATTATAATTTTCTCTCCTCTTCTTTTGACAAGCCAGACTTACGTGTGTTGTCAGAGCAATTCTGTAGCATCTACTAAAGAGAAATAATTTGGAAAACACATCCCACGTGCTAGCTGAGAGATTCATCTTGTTGTCAGGCAGGTGAAGCAGAATTCAAGGAGAATGTGCATCTCCTCCTATAGTTTGGCCTGTGTGTTTTATTATCAGAAACCAACAAAGTTTTAACTTCACCTTCTTCTGTTTACTGGTGAGTAAACGAAGGAAGATGTTTTGATAAAGAGACTTAATGGGAGAAGCTGATGTATTATACCTTTGCAGATAACTCAAATTTATAAGCCTAAGGAAATACCTTTATCAATTCCTCCCAACTGAATAGACCGTTTAGCTTGTGAGATTCTGATAATAAAGTAAATAAAATCAACACTTTTTTTCCACATACTACTGCTGTAAATGACATGCAAAGTGATCACATGTGCCTGGCCAGGATGAAAACATCTTGAGATCAAGTCTTTACTATAATGCTAATGTGCAGAGTCCTTTTGGCCAAAAGCAAGAAAGCACCTTTCTTACAAGTACATAATGTGGCTTCCAAACACTAATACTTTTTTTCTGGGTTGCAATTCTAATCGGCAAAGACTGAGTGTGAATAACACACTTGATTTTGTTGACAGCTCTTATTTTATTTTTGGTTGCAGACAGGGTCTTGTTCTGTCACCCGGGTTGGAGTGCAGTGGCAAGATCACGCTCACTGTAGCCTCAACCTCCTGTTCTCAAGTGAACATCTCTCCTCAGCCTGCCAAATAGCTGGGACTACAGGTGTGCACTACTATATCTGGCTAATTTTTAAAAACTTTTTTGAAGAGATAGGACCTCACTATGTTGCCTAGGCTGGTCTTGAACTCCTGGCCTCAAGCAATCCTCCAGCCTCACTCTCAGCCTCCCAAAGGCTGGGATTACAGGCATGAGCTATTGCATCTGGCCTCCCAGCCATTCTTTTTTTTTTTTTTTTTTTTTTTTTTTTTTGAGACGGAGTCTTGCTCTGTCGCCTGGGCTGGAGTGCAGTGGCCGGATCTCAGCTCACTGCAAGCTCCGCCTCCCGGGTTCACGCCATTCTCCTGCCTCAGCCTCCCGAGTAGCTGGGACTACAGGCGCCGCCACCTCGCCCAGCTAGTTTTTTTTTTTTTTTTGTATTTTTTAGTAGAGACGGGGTTTCACCGTGTTAGCCAGGATGGTCTCGATCTCTTGACCTCGTGATCCGCCCGTCTCGGCCTCCCAAAGTGCTGGGATTACAGGCTTGAGCCACCGCGCCCGGCCTCCAGCCATTCTTTTTAATTGCAGTTTAAATGTTTTACATTGTGATTATATTTCCTTAGAGTGAGGGAGCTTTAGCCCAGCCCCAAGATGGAAGGTGTAATGTCACAGGAAATCCTAGCTATTACTCTTCCCTCTGAAGTTCAACTAAAAATGATTAGGTACCTTTGATCACATGTTTGATTCTCAGTCTCAAGGAATGTGTGTGTGGGCACTATGCAACCATTCATCGTGATACCGACAGGGAGAGGGGTGAGACGAATTCTAGGCAGAGAAGGACAGGTCCCTAGTGAAGTCCCACTCTCAAGACAAAAAGCCTGAGACTGCAGCCCAAAGTGAGATATTATCCCTGTTTTCCTGCTTGAATATTGCCTTTTCCTAAGTCACCCCTGGCCCTACCCTGCCCCACGGTGTGCCTATAAAGTTGGATGTCAGGGACTATGGCTGGACATCAGAGAGAAGTGGCTCAACTTCACAGGAACAGCTTGACAGTGTAATTTCAGAGAAGAGTCCAACCAGAGATGGCTGGACTTCTGGACCTGAGGGGAAGATTACCCACCCATCCCATCCCCTTTTCACCTCCCTTTCCCACTGAGGGTCACTTCCATCAGCAATAAAATTCCCTGTATTTACCACCCTTCAGTTTGCTCATGCAACTTCATTTTTCCTGGACACTGGAAAAGGGCTTGGGAGCCAAGAGTATGGATACAAAAGGCTGTCACACAGGCCCTTTGCCCTCACTGGCGGAAGGCCGCTGCCTCAGGCGAAAAGGCAGAGGGCCCACTGAGCTGTTAACACTTAAGCCATCCGCAGATGGCAGAGCCAAAAAAGCCCAGTAACACAACCTCTGGGGCTTCAGGGGTCTCAGGCACCCCCAACTAGATGCTGCAGCGCCTGCACGGAGTTCGCTCGCGCCCGTGCCCAAAAGTGCTAGCTCTGACTCCTGCACCCACTCACCTGTGTGCCCCCTCCAGCAAGGGGTACAATGAGGCAGGTCAGAGTGAGTGAAGTTTGATCCCGCTGGCACTGAAGTGGTCAACTGGTTCCAGCACTCCAGTTCCCACCTCGTTCGCTTGCGTGCTTCCTCCTGCGAGGAGCTGAGAGCAGCGGGCTGAGTAAACAAGGCACCCCTGTCCCAAGTCCCACAAAGGGGTCAGGGAAATATCCTGCTTCCTCACTTCTTTAAAATCCTTAACAACAGGAGAAAATTCTCACGAGAGAATCATACTACTTCTAAGTGAAAAAAAAAAAAATACAATACAAACTATTTAAATAGTATAATTCCTATTGAGCAAGAAAAAAGTACAGTTATTTGGAAGGAAATACTTCTAAATGTTAATAGTGGGGCTTGGAATCATTATTAGTCCTCCTCTTTCATTATCCTGTATTTATGAACAGTTTACAGTAAATGAGAGTAACTTTTATAACTTGAAAAGTTCCTAAAAATTAGCTCCCCATTCTTGTTCTGTCACCCAGGTTGGGGTGCAGTGGCAATATCACAGCTTACTCTAGCCCTAACTTCCTGGGCGCAAGCGATCATCTCTCTTCGGCCTCCCAGATAGCTGGGACTATAGGCACGCACTACAAAACCTGGCTAATTTTTTAAAAATTGTTTGGAGGGATGGCATCTCACTGTGTTGTCCAGGCTGGTCTTGAACCTCTGGCCTCAAGCAATCCTCTGGCCTTAGCCTCCCAAAGGGCAGGGATTACAGGCAGGAGCCATTGTTCCCAGCCTCCCAGCTGTTGGTGAAATATGCTGGAAAAATAACATTGTATACATTAAAAACAAGATATAAAAGAGACTTTTCTAAACTTCCCAAAACTTATACCTTCTGCCATAACTTGTTTTTCTTTATTCTCTTCTTGATGGTCTCAGTTAAGGTCATAAAAGCAACCACTGATGTTATCACATAAACACCTTGGTCCTAGGTATCCAGTCTTTGCCTTGTCCTTCAGTTCCAGTCCTGCAATGCCGACCACTTGCAAAGTAGCTCTATATGGATATCTTGTAAGTATACTCATTTTTAACCCCCAAACAAACTCATGAATTGTCCTCCGAGGCCTGCTTGTGCTCCTGCTGACTCTGTTCTTGTTAATAGCACCACTGTCTCCGTCATTATGAAGACAATCACACTGTTCTCTTAACTCTTTCTTACCTTTCACATACAATTGTCATCATATTTTATCTCAACAATGTTGCTTGAATTTAATTGTTCCTTTCCATTCCCACTGGCAATATCCTAATTATATCTCTCACTTGGACAATGGCATTGTACTTACCAAACACCTCACATTTATTAACCTTAACCTTCACAATAGTCCTAAGATGTAGGTACTCTTCTTATCATCTCTATTTAGGTCATAGAGTTTACAAGCAGAGCTAGGATTTGAACCCAGGCAGTCTAATGTCAGAGATTGTATGCATAATTTCCTGCCACATAGTCTCTACATCAGTAATGGCAACAACAGCTACTCTTTAATTTTCACTACAATCCTATGAAAGTAGCATTATCCGAATTTTAGAGATTTGGAAACCAAGGCCCAAGCAGGTTAACAACAGAAACAACTCATGAGTTGAGTCGGCCTACTAACCCACCTGCCTCCATCAGATTAATCCTCTAAGTGCACCCATCTGATTACTCCTTAAATAAGAAAAAAAAAAAGAACACTGGCCATCAGAGAAATGCAAATCAAAAACAAAATGAGATACCATCTCACACCAGTTAGAATGGCAATCATTAAAAAGTCAGGAAACAACAGGTGCTGGAGAGGATGTGGAGAAATAGGAACACTTTTACACTGTTGGTGGGATTGTAAACTAGTTCAACCATTATGGAAAACAGTATGGTGATTCCTCAAGGATCTAGAACTAGAAGTACCATATGACCCAGCCATCCCATTACTGGGTATATACCCAAAGGATTATAAATCATGCTGCTATAAAGACACATTCACACATATGTTTATTGTGGCACTATTCACAATAGCAAAGACTTGGAATCAACCCAAATGTCCATCAGTGACAGACTGGATTAAGAAAATGTGGCATATATACACCATGGAATACTATGCAGCCATAAAAAAGGATGAGTTTGTGTCCTTTGTAGGGACATGGATGCAGCTGGAAACCATCATTCTCAGCAAACTATCGCAAGAACGGAAAACTAAACACCGCATGTTCTCACTCATAGGTGGGAACTGAACAATGAGATCACTTGGACTCGGGAAGGGGAACATCACACACCGGGGCCTATCACGGGGAGCGGGGATGGGGGGAGGGATTGCACTGGGAGTCACACGTGATGTAAATGACGAGTTGATGGGTGCTGACGAGTTGATGGGTGCAGCACACCAACATGGCACAAGTATACATATGTAACAAACCTGCACGTTATGCTCATGTACCCTAGAACTTAAAGTATAATAATTAAAAAGAAAAATAAAAAGAGAAAAAATGATGTCCTTCATTGCCTAAGGAATAAAGTCCAAATTGTTCATTTGGGCATTCAGGGGCTCCCCGTGTTTGTTCACTTTCCAGCTTCATCTGCCACTTGTCACTCCAGCTAGGTAAGTCACCTACCTGGCCTGCCCTCAGCCATGCCCTCAGGTCCTGCCTGTACTCATACCTGCTCAATCTTCTCTTTTCATTTCCCACCACCCATCCAGTTGTTGTGTATGTATTCTGTGTATATACTGAAGAGGGACATTTGGAATTTTCACTAAATAGCAACCATAGATTAGGTATATTCTGAAGACTTCTCTGCCATTACACAGACCCTAAAAAGAGAAAAATCCTTTAGTTTTTACAAAGTGGGAAAATAGGCTTGGCAGAGCTATCTTCTTGCTTTCTCTCATGCAGTGGTATCCCGTAGTAATGCTGTCAGTTCAACAATGTATATGTAAATAATAAAATGTAAAAAAAATGAGGGTTGTGATGAGTAGAGTGGAAACAAGAAGCAGGTTGAATCTTTTAGCTGTTCACCCTAAAAATGATGGCTTAGATAGTCCCAGCCTAGAGACCTCTCGTGCCCAGATGGCTCTTTTGTACTGGTCTCCTGCTGTAGGCTAGAATGCTGGTTTTAATCTTTTCCTCCTTCTCCTCTAGCTCCTTCACTTCTTCCCCCTCCCTCTTACCCTTCCTCTCCTTCTTCTCGGAACTTTTCATCCAAGAAAGTCTTACCGGGAGGTTCCATGTGAACAAGAGATTAAACACAGAGCTGCTCTCCTGGAGGTTGGGTGGGGAGCCTGAGAGGTTCAATGTGAACAAGAGATTAAACACAGAACTGCTCTCCTGGAGGTTGGGTGGGGAGCCTGAGGACTTCTTCATCTGCCCCTCACCACATCCCCGCTCCTTGCACCTGAAGAATTCTGCAGATACCAGTTTCCAAGGGCTGTGTGGGCAGAGTGTGCATGTGCAGGCATGCATGCCTGTTTGCAGATGGTATGGAGAAAAAAGCGATTGTATTGTTCATAAAAATGTAACTTGCTCAAATATACGCCCCCTTTCTTTCTAAATTACTTGGTTTTACATTCTGGGTTCCCTAGAATTTAGATTGAAATATCATCTAACAACTATTTGTTTAGGGCTTGCTGAGCTGCTTTCATCCTGTGAGGATTGAGAAATATATGAAGCAGTCCCTGCCCAAGAAATTGCATAATTTAATCATGAGGCCAAGACTGTCACCTTCCTGAGAGTGACTCCAACATTCTAGATTTTCAGTTTTGATCTTTTGCTTGAACTTTAACTGACTATTGTCCTCCTAGACAATCTGCTTGATGATCCTACTCTTCCCCTCAATTCGACATCTCTAAACCTGAAACAATGTCCTTTGTCAGGAAACCAAGACGTTTGTAACATTCACATCAGAGTTGTCTGGTAAAGGAGTGAAAACATGGAGGAGCAGTAATAAACAGTGGAGATCATCAAAGTGACCAAAGTAACAAAAATAATTGGGGATTGCTAAGACGTACTGTTAATTAGTTGAAGCCTGGAATGTATGAGAGGGAGTAGATGTCTCCTGGAGTGAACATATACCTGCTATTACCTCAATGACCTTAGTTCCCTGCCTTTCATCTTGTCAGTATCTCTATGTTATTATGATTATAGTATTTAAAAACAAGTTTTTATATATAAGTAGCCTTTAAATTGCAAGTCAATAACTATATCTACAATGCAGCCAAATAAATAGAAATCTATTCTAAAAATGGAGAAAAAACTAACCATGATGGACACTCTAAAAGAAGGTACTATATATGAAAAACAGTATTTATTACAATTTCTGGGTAGTGACTGGTATTTTATGGATCCCATAGATCAGGCATGTTCAGTGTGGTATGGCCATAGACATGACTGGTATTTTATTTTTATTTTTATTTCTTTATTTTTTTGAGACAGAGTCTCGCTCTGTCGCCCAGGCTGGAGTGGTGCGATCTTGGCTGACCGCAACCTCCACCTCCTGGGCTCAAGTGATTCTCCTGCCTCAGCCTCCCGAGTAACTGGGATTACAGGTGCCCGCCACTACGCCCGGCTAATTTTTTGTATTTTTAGTAGAGATGGTGTTTCACCGTGTTAGCCAGGATGTTCTCAGTCTCCTGATCTCATGATCTGCCAGCCTTGGCCTCCCAAAGTGCTGGGATTACAGGCGTGAGCCACCACGCCCGGCCCATGACTGGTATTTTCAAGAGTAATTTTGAATCCATCTTATCTGCTTACTTTAAAAACAAACCCTTACCAAAAAAAAAAAAAATTGTGACTTTATTGTATTTGATTTTGCCTTAGAGAAAAAAACCCAAGGGTTGCAGAGTAGCAGACTGTTGCTCAATGTAAAGGAGAACTCCTAATAAGAGAGCTGCCCAAAGTCAGACCGGTAGTCTAGGAGGGCAATGTGTTTCCTTTTCCAATTCAGACATGAGCTGGGATGAAGCCCTGCATTCAGAGGGATGTTGAATTGAAAGTCCTTCAAAGTCCTTCCAACTAAACACTTTATGAGCATACGAATGTAAGTTCACCGGGAGGTTAGGGAGGCGAGAAACTAAAATTAGAAGGAGTTTTAGCAGAGGGGTCTTCCTAATGGAGGAGGTCATTAGGGCTTGCTTTGAAGGGCTGCTAGGTTTTTTAGAAGGGGTGAGTAAAAGGCATCATTTTGGGTGGGAAACACATGATGTCAAAGGTGTGGAAGAGGCTGGTCAGGTGCAGGAGAAGGAAGAGGGCAGCTGATGCTGGTGGGGGAAAGCAATATGACAGAAAGAGCCCCTGGAGAGAGAGTAAGATTGAACTGTGTTTGAGGCTGTGGTGAGTTTAGCAAAAAGCTGACAGCTGTTCATATATTATCTGATAAACCTGACAGTTGCCTAAGGACATGTGAACTCAGGAGCAGCTCTGAAGTGCAAGGAGGTGAAAGAGCTGTGTGCTGTGTTACAGCTTCTTCTCCAGGCTGAGGAACTGGGTCTTGCCTAAGTACAAGGGGGTGGCTGCCAATCAGAACTTCCAGTATATCCAAGGCAGAGTAACCTTCTTTTAGGTGTCTCTCTGCCTTGACTATATTGAGATGAAAGGGCCGCAAGAAAATCTGTAAACACCCTACTCAAGCCAGAACATGACATTTTAAGAACTTTCATTTCACCACAGAGGTGAAAAAAGACTTTCAAAAATATCATAAAGATCCTTTGTTAGTGAACAAATAAGTACAGATCATTTATTAAGGAACTGAAACACTGAAAGCGAGCCAGATATGGAATTGTTCACACACAAAAAAACCCTTGAAATTATTATCCATTATGTAACTCTACCATTATAACTATAATTTTATTATAAATTATATATCCAAATTATAGCATAAAACCATTACAGGATGGTTTGCAGCAGTATATTGTCACCCCACTTCCAGCTGGGAGTGACAGTATATCCTCTGGACTGCAAATGACCCGTCTCTGATGTTACTGGCCCCACTTGAGCCCTAGGTACAGAGCTGTGCATATTATGGCAAGTGGCCAAGGAATTATCATGATGGTCCCATCAGCAACCCCAAAACTGTGATGGTTCTAGGTAGTTTGCATATTTATATGTTTTGGCATTATTGAGTTTCAACTGCATAAATCTGTATTTTCATTGTATTACTTAATGAATACTTAATGAAAAGGAGAAAAAAGCAAAGAATACATTCAGAAAACAGTAGAACAAATTATGTTTCAATCAATTTGTACTTTTGTAATAAAGAGACCTCAAATCCTGAAATATTAACATACAACAGGAGAAGTTCCAAACATTCTTCTACCGTCATCCAATTGTCTACATGTGAGGATAATGCTGGTTGTGAACACACAGAACTAATCACAAAACTCATCATTTGGGTAATGAGACCCTTAGTAGAATAAAATAACACTTTAGATTTATTCTGAAAAAGACAAAAGAATTTTTGGCTGGTGATACCCAGTATTGTTTCTATGATATTACCTCCCACCGTAGACTATTGCGCCTCTCCTTGTACTCCAACCATATTTTTGGATTGACCTATAATTAACCTCGGATTTATTTCAAATAAAATTTCCAAGATATTGCCGTTTTCCCCTTTCTTAAGTGTATATACAGGTGGCATTTAGATGGGATGAGGGAGGAGGGGACACTTAAAGCAAGGGAACGGCCTGAGTAATGACAGTATATTCATGTATGAGAGAAGTCATAAAGAGCCACGGCAGACAATTTCTCCTAGAGGGGGATGGTGGGAGGTTAAGGAGGAATCTTCTGGTGGCACAATCTTATAGAGTAGTGGGTGTGCTCGGTTGTAGGTGGTGGGTGGGTGCCAAAGAGATGTGGAGGAGGAGAAGGTGGCAAAGCTCACAGGTGGGTGATCATGAAGAACAGTGGAGAGAACTGAGTTGCTATCCTGAGTGAAAAGTCAGGAAGCAGTACACAAAATCACCCTCACTTCTGACACCAAACGCAATTCCAGGGTTCCTGGAGACCACCCTCAGTTTCCATAGTTCACTGGAAGGACTCACAGAACTCACTGAAAGCTGTTATATTCATGGTTTTGATTTATCACAATGAAAGGTTACAGAATCAAATCAGTTAAGGGAAGTGATACATAGGGCAGTGTTCAGAAAAGTCCCCAACAAAGAACTGATTGTTCTCTTCCAGCATACTGTGGATAGCATTAGCTTTCCCAGTAATGTTGTGAGGCAATATGCACAGAGTACTGCCAACCAGGGAAGCTCATCCACGGCTTGGTGGCCAGAGTTTTTACTGGGGCTTAGTCAAACAGACCTGGTTGATCACCCATGTGTCTGACCTCAGTCTCCAGCCCCACCAAAAGCACACTGTTAGACTGTTGGTATGGCCCAAGTCCCTCAGATAGACAAAGACATGACATTCTAAGGGGTTAGAGAGTACCTCCCAGGGCCCAAGGAAAAAGCCAGCCTTCTCTTTGGGTATGGGTAATTTATTACTATACCTTGAGGTAACATATTTTGTTCTTCATTTTGTCCCTTTTTTCTTTTTCTTCTTCTTCTTCTAATTTCTGTACTTTCTTCCTTTTCCAACATTTTTAAGGTATAAATCTATGCCCAAATAGTCTATGCCCAGAACCCTCTCCTCTGCTGCTGTCCAGTCACTGTCACAATGACTGGGTTCTATGAAGTGAGAACAGGGTCAGTGGCATCTCTTCTTTCTAAGTTTGACAAACGCCACAGGGTATGCTGGGAAAATCTCCTGGTGCCAGGTCCCTAGAGAATGCTGTTTGCAAGACAGTCTCCTCAAGCTGAAAAAATACACCAAAAAATACAAGTCACCTCAGAAGCCAAGTACTAAAAGTCTGATTCCCATGGCAACACAGGGATTGCCCCTTTCCACCAGGGGTAGAGCATGCTGAAGATTTACTCTGGGTTATATAGTCTCAAATAATGAGAGTTCTTAAAAATATTAAATTACCCTAAATAAATTGACTATATGATTCAGGTAAGGCTGCCTCACAGTCTTAGAACAGGTCCTTTTAAAGCTTTCCCAGGTGTCTTTTTGTTTTGAGATTCCTTTCTTTGCCACCCTGTTTCCTTCAGTGAATGCTTAGCCAGGGAAAGCCTTCTCAGAAAACGAGATTTCGCCACCTCAAGTCTTTGGTCTTCCTTAATTATCTTTAGAGATTTCTATAAGAGTAGCCTGCCTTAATTTTTTTTTTTTATTCTTTGGAAAAATCAGACTGGGTCCAGCTTTGGGCTTATGTCTACATTATAAATGCTAAAGGGCTTTATTTGCAAATAAATTATTTCCCATACGCACTTGTCAAACTAAATCATAAGGCACAAAAATAAAAGGACTTGAATTGACAAAAATGATAATTATTCGCAAAGGGAAACCATTTCAAATGTGTTCATACTTACCCACACCTATTTTTTTATCTTTGGTCCAAAAACTCTCTTAAATTAAGCGTTTTGCTTTCAGTGCACTTATCTCAGCATCGTGGAATGAAATAAATAGGGAACATAAACGGCATTATTTTAAAAAAATGCAATTTGTGTCTAGTATGGTCATGTGTGGTACTCTTACTTATTATGCTGAACTGTAATTTAAAATACTTCATATCCTATATACTAAAAACTAACCTAGGGTTTTCTCCTACATTTTCAAAAATCATTATTATACATTCATATTGTCATTAACAATGATTATGCTGCCAGACAAGTGTTCTGCTTTATATATTTAAATGTTTAATGTTTTGTACTTGTACCTTGAGGCAATCTTAACATGAAGGGGACAATTTTGTAACAACAACAACAACAACAAAAAACCCAACACATACAAAGAATGATATGTTTCCCATAGAACATTTAAAAGCCAAAATTCCTGCCTCAAAATGTTTTTAGGCTAAGGAAATTATAAGGAAAATTAAATGCTTTTAAAATGTCAAGAGTGAGTTAGTTCATTTATTTAGTTTGAGTTTTGGTTTGTTTGATGTATTCATGAAACCTGTTCTATTTTTGCTGAACAGAAATTATGAAGGTTTATTACATACGTTATTTATAATCCTTAAAAAAATTGGAGATAATGTAAGTGCCCCAAAATAGGAGGCTGGCTGCACAATTATGGAGCATCCATACAATGTGGCCCATAAAAGTCAGGATGTAAAATATGTAATGACATAGAAAAAGTTTACTATATGTTAAGTGAAAAAAATAAGATTATAATGTAGTATGCACAGAATACTCCTTATTTGATTAAGAAAAAGTATGAATTTTATGAATAAATAATATATGTCAATATTCATGGAAAACACTGAAAGGATGTTCATACCAGGTTAATAGTGGTTCTCTTTACATAAATTAGACATGGTTTGGAAGAACATAAATCATTAACTCTTAGAGATGAAGAGACTTTGAGATCACTTAATTCAGTTGCTCATTAACTCACCAGATAACTCATTCCATTTACAGATTGATCCAAATATTTGGGAGTTTTTTCTTAACTTGTGTCTGCCTTCCTGTAATTTCCACTGGCTGATCCTATGTCTGCCCTCTGGAGCAGTGGAGAATAAATTCAATTCTTTATACGTGACTAGTTCAAATATTTAAAGACAACCCCTAGTTCTTCCTAAATCTTTTTTTCTTCAGGGTGACAGTTTATTCAATCTTTCTTTATGGTTTCCGAACTCCTCCCATGGCCCCACCATACTTACCCGGAGGCCCGGGAGTTGTTTGCATCCCTTTAAAATGAGTTATCCAGAGTGGAACCTGCATTCCAAGTATTCTTTGGCCTGCTAGAATCCAGTGAAACCTCTTTGCTCCTTTGATCTCTGTGTAGCAAAAGCTGCCATTCATATCAACTTTAAGTTAACTAAAACTCTTTCAGGAAGTTTCTGCATAAGCAACTATTAAGAACCATCTGATGCAATCCGAGTTTATTCTATTAATTATTTGAATCCAAAGCAGGACCCATACGGCTATAACAATCTGTGATTCAGCTTCTGGTCTTTATATTAATGCTTCATATGCCATATTTTACTTGTTTTAGCCCACATCCAAGTCTATCAAATACTGATACGTTTTAGGAAATAAAAAAATCTATAACATTTAGTATGGAAAATAAGGACCAGTACAAAATGGTAAAACCAAGGAAAAAAAGAAATTCAAAAATATCATATATAGCAGAGTGGTTAGTCAAGAAAAGGATATAAAATATCCTTGCCTTTTCCCTTTTACCAGTGGGTCTCATTATTGGGCTTTCAGCCCTGTACCTCCACAGAAGTACTCCCCAATGATATAGCTTGGACAGACCTCCCTACATTTTCCTCTTCAGAATCCCATCGAACATGATGGTGTCAGCAATTATAACTAATTTGTAAGTTCCAAAACTATATATTTCAGTCTGACTCTTTGAATGAAAGTCCAATGCCAATTTTCAGTTGCTTTCTCTGTGTTCTCTACTTGGGTGCTCATCTATGCATCTCTAAAAAGCTGAAGTCACCATACTCTCCAAACTTATCCCTTGTCCTTGGTTTTCTAATCTGTTGGTAATAATTCTGTCCTTCTAGCTGGACAGCTTTGCATCTTTATCAATTAATTTGTTCACTCATCAAATATTATTGGGCATCTAAAATCTGTCTTGCACCAATGACTATGTGCTGAGGATACAGTGGTGACTTAAAGTTCTTTCCCATATAGAACTTCATTCTAGGCAACAAAATTGTGTTATATAAGTGCAGCAATTTAAAATAAAATAAGAGAGAGAGCATAAGAGTGTTTGCTTTCCACATTTAATAAGTCTCCAAGGCCTTTTCCTTCACTTTTAATGTCTCTGGTATTTATCTTTATTCCTCAGATTCCACACTATACAAGTTCAGCTTTCAATGTGCCTCATTTGACAAATGGCAAAAATGTCTTGGTTTAACCCAATTCATTTGAAAAAGTATGTATTGAGCCCTTACCATATGCTAGGCACTAGAATTGATACAGATTCCAAAATGATTTCTAAAAAATTTGCAATCTAGAAAGAGGGAGGAAACAGACATCCAACCCACTTAAATACAAAACAAAATTGACAAACTCAGAAATTATACTCAACCAGCCATGGAAATTCACAAGATGGGGAGCTTCTGGAGAGGACTCAGTTAAGTGAGTGGTATTCAAAATGCTGCTTGAAGAATGGATGGGACCTTTACAATTTGCATTTGGGGAGGCAAAAGCACTCTGGGTAAAAGACTGGATGAGTCAAGAGAGGAATACTGAAAAGCACAAATGTCTGAATAACAGTGGGTGGTGCCGTTTGCTGGGAGCTTAGGATATTGGTAGAGGAAGCCAAGGTTAGGAAGGTAAACTGGGGCCATTCTGTGAAGAGTTTAAAAGGCTGGTTCGAGGAATTTGTATGTAATTCATTAAACTATGAAAACCTATTTTCTTCTCTTTGGAATGTGCATGACCTTTCTGTTAATCTGTTTGTTTATAAAACACTTACGAGATAACTGCTTTCCACTAACCTAGGATATTGGCATACGTGTTGGAACAGTACCTTATCATATGAAAGCTAAGCACACCTTAGTAGATGGTGATATGAATGTATTTATATCCACAAAATTATGTTTCTGAGCTTTGGAGTATTTTAGGTTCCTATTACTTTGAAATTAGATAAAGGCTGCCAGTGAGACAATTTCCAAAGTTCTATTCTCTTAACTTTAAAAAATGAAGAAAGAAAAGCATTCTCCTTTGGCATTTATCAAAATTCAATGAATTGGCAGACTCTAAAAAACACAACAAATGTGACAACAAAATTTTGGTAGAATATCTTCAGATGTTAATGAATATCTGAATGAAAATACCATAAATATGGTTTCTTCTAAATATATGTAAATAATTACCCATTTCTAGAATGAAACATTAGTTTCCAAAGAAGTAATTTGTTTTTCGAAACAAAAAAGACTGAATTGTTTAATTTAAATTTTGCATCAAGTTACAAAAGGAAATTCCCATTTGAACTGGTTTATTTCAAAAGCAAATAAACCAGTTGAAGTTTTCAAATACAGAATTATATGTATTGTGTTGATGACTTGTCATAACAAACAACATTGTGGTGTAACTTCTTATTCTGTACATGGACAATCTTCAAAGTATAGAATTGGTAATGAGTATAGTACTAACTTTGTACTATATGGAATGTATTTGAAACCCAATAAGATTTCAAATTTGGCCAATTTTACCAAGAAAACATGAAGAAAGGTTTCCATGGTTTCAGAGAATCAATAGTGCCCTCTAAAGGAAATCTATGTGAGGTACATTCAATATCTAGGTTTAATTCAGTACTTATTCCACAAAAATGCTATTTAATTGTAACTTATAATAACACAGATTAAAAATTACAAAAAGAATGCAGGCCAGCCCTAGTCATAAGTATCACAAGACTACACCAATGCTGGACTGGCTGGCAGACCTACTTCAGTCCTAGTTGCTTTTGCCCCTTGTGTACTGTTGTTACCATCCTTATGGAAAGTTCCTAGAAAGGGAAAAGGGGATAATTTCCAAGTAGAGGATTAGACATCCTAGATTTGGAGAGATTGGAACCCCAGAAGAAGATCCAAGTAGGTATCTTGGGAAAACGTGCTACATTGAAGAAAATATCTGTAGAACTGAATGCTGAGAAAGTCAGCTATTGCCCTGGGCCATAGCTGAAAATCTGTGTATCAGGAAAGATAGCCAAATTAGCTGAATTAGAAGAGGGCAGGCAGTGTAGCCTGGCTGAGACATACGAGCATGAAAAGAAAAAGTGATATGAAACATTTATGGATTTTTGTTTGTCCATCTAATTTTTTGGTTTATGTTTTTGCTTCTATCCATTTTTCAAATACACACAGATCCATCCACAAATAGCTTGATAATGTCACAAAAATATTGAGTAAAACCATATAATGCTATTATCAATTAGGAGCAGGGCAAGCCTTGGCGATTACTATCTGCCTTACAGACATTACAAAGTCAGTGAGTACAGAAGATTATTAACTCCAGATATTAATGGCTGCAGCAGAGTTACTGCCATAATAAGATGGTTGGGAATGAAAAATGCTTCATTTATTCTGTTACCAAAACTACACATATAGAGCATTGTTTACATTTTAAAACTTTTCCTCCAGAGTTCAGGTCCAGTTTTATCAGATAACAAAGATCACAGATTAGGTTGACACTTAGCATGTACACCTGTAGACAACCTACCCTAAAATATTGGACAACTTACCCTGACATATTACTATACATATATTACTGCACCTGAGCAGCACAAAAACCCATGGGGTTGGCAGAGCAGCTACTATAATTGCAGAGCAAGAAAAAAAAAAATCTTGTGGAGCATGAGTCATATTATGTGGGAAAATTAATTTTCCAATATCTATTTTTCTACTTATTGATTGGAATATTAAAACACTTGAAGATATATTAGGTTAATAGTTAATGGAAATAAAAAACCTGATAAGAAGATACTGTGGCATCAACCACAGTCAGCAAGCTGTTCCCCAGCTTTTGGGACAATCCAGGTTAAATGGCACATTTCAGCAGAGAAGCTGTGGTAAGTAGAGCAAGGTGACAGCACTGCACCATCTTAATTAGATGTGACACATTAGTCTGAAGTAATCTCAGAATTAAGGCAAATAGAGTCATCTTATTAGGTTCCTCAAAATAAGACCAAAGCTAAAAGTTGTGTCATCAGAGCAGCAGGAGTGCAGGAGCTGCTGGAAGCAGCTGACTGTTAGCACCACATCACATCAACGCACAGGCCTCCTACAGTATATTTGGAACTTCACAGGCCACAGTTCAAAGGGGCTTTAAATGTTCATTTAGGTTTTCCAATGGCTCTTAGAAAAGAGAAATCCCAGAGAGCATAGCTTCCTTCAAATCTCCAGGGCAGGAGGTAATACAAAATCCCTCCTCCTATAATTTATTATTTTTAGCCAAGAGGCTAATTTAAAGGAGGAGCCAAAGATGTAGGGAGTTTATCACCACCATAGCATGGCACAGTGACTGGCTGGGCAGGAACCATAGGATTCCCTAGGTCTGACTGCCCAGTCTCCAGTGTGTAATGGAAAAGAGAGGTGCAGCGTTCTCTCAGGATTTTCAGAATTCCCTTCTGGAACCAAGGCCTTGCTCAAGAAAAATGGCTCTAGATGAAGTTTGCTGCTCGTAGGTGCTTCTGGATGAATGAGCAAGAACGTTTCTAGCCTGGGCAACAGACACAGCCTAGGTACAAGTGAGTGTCGGAGAAGCTGCCTTCAGTGCCCTGGTCATCAGCCACAGTCCTGAGTCTAAGGAAGGGGCTGTTGTGTTCCTGCTGATGCCCAGAAAAACTGCGGCTTATCACTGCCACAACCCAGCTCCATTTCTCCTGTTAGCTATTCTTAATATACTGCACTATATGGTCATCAGTACTTGGACACAGACAAAAATGGCACGGGCAGCATTCCACATGGTTAGGCAGGGCAAGTTATCATAATCCCCAATCGGCTGCTAGCGAAACTAACAGAGGAGTTAAATAATTGGACCTGAGGACACTGCTAGCGAACAACCCTCAGTTTCTACCCTTTAAGCTAATGCTCTTTGCTTTTTGTCACTTACACACTTTCCTTTGGGTCATGTGTCAGGCAATCTGATAAAATAACAAACACTCAAGGGAGGAGAGCAGAAGTACTTCCCCTTAGACTGTCCTCTCTAAGGTCTTTCTGGAGATATCTTAAAATGGTCACTGTCTTCGTAAGAATTTTAGGCTGGAAAGGACAGAATTTTGTAGTGATTTTTAGGGGTGATGAAAAGGAGTAAATGTACATCTTTTAGTGTCTCCCATGGGATGTTCAGAATACATATCCACAGAATCTTTGGGGTGTTTATGAAAACTGGCCAGGATAATAGGGTTCTGTTACATGTCGGGATGGGGGAGGGTGTTGCTGGGAGACAGGTCTTGAAGGGTACTACATCCATAAAGGAAAGTCACCTGTATGAAAACCCTCTGTCAGGTCACTGTGGTTATTGAACTATGGAGTCATCCAGGATGTGTCTTGTGAACAATGGAGCTGTTATTCTCATAAATTTTAGTTTTGTTTTACTAGACTTAAGCAGCATTTTGGTGTCCAGAAAAGCAGGAGCCCTGGGAAACTGTTTTGAAGGTCTTGTGAGATAAGACAAGGAAGTCATAGTCAATGGGGCTGTTTACCTAAATGAGCATATTGGTCCAGAGTATTCATGGCAGTCATAGCTTACTCGGTCTTCTGATAAAGAGAAAGAAACCGGCCGGGCGCGGTGGCTCACGCCTGTAATCCCAGGACTCTGGGAGGCCGAGGCGGACGGATCACGAGGTCAGGAGATCAAGACCATCCTGGCTAACACGCTGAAACCCTGTCTCTACTAAAACTTCAAAAAATTAGCTGGGCGTGGTGGTGAGCGCCTGTAGTCCCAGCTACTCAGGAGGGTGAGGCAGGAGAATGGCGTGAACCTGGGAGGCAGAGTTTGTAGTGAGCCGAGATTGTGCGACTGTACTCCAGCCTGGGTGACAGAGCGAGACTCTGTCTCAAAAAAAAAAAAAAAAAGAGAGAAAGAAACCAAATCCTGAAAAATATTTCTAGAGTCTTACTCATTACAGGGGCAATCAATTGTGTTAGAGAAACTTCAGCCCTAGTTTCTTCTGCTCACTGGGACCTGTTGTCACCATCCTTGTGGAAAATTCCTGGAAAGGGAAAAGGTGATGGTTCATGAGTAAAGGATTGAACAAACTGGATTTTCAGAGATGGGAAACCTAGAAGTTAGGAAGTGGCATTTGACTTCCATTAGTCTAGTTAATCCCAGTAGCCTAAGATTGTATTAATCAGGAATACGTACTTTTATGAGCATCAAAAATTGGAAAGCTAAAAATGACATTGCTGGAATGTAGGGTCCTGGAAGCTATCTTCCTCCTTTTTGGGGCATTTTTCTGCTGGCAACCAAGACTATGGAGACCTGCAAATACAGTTTGCAGCTGCTGCAGGGACAGCAGGAACCAAACTCTGGACTCCGGTGTCCAGTGACTGTGGTGATAGTGACTTTCTAATTCTTGCCTTTTATTTTCTGAGTTGTAGCTGGATGACGCATCTTGAAGTCGGGTGACCTTCTGATTGTAGTAGAAAGTGATTCCCCTATAGGTGGTCAGCCAGTGTTCTGTGAATCACACCCAGGAGCCTAATGTACAGCCTGCTCCTCCAGTTCTTCCAATTTCATGAGCACCTCATTGCCTGTATTAAATCCTTTTTGTTTAAAATATCTAGAGGTTTCTGTCTTATGTACTATATGCACAGAGTCTTATGTCTTATGTCTTATGTCTGATGCACAGAGTACTAGGAAAAACAAGAGACCTACACTAAACATGGTTTGTTGAAATTTTCATTTCAGTGATAAAGAAATAAAATTAAAGTAAACAAAGAATCTACTAAGGAGAAAAAATCTAGATTAAAGTTATCTGTAATACTTAATACCAAAAGAACTGGCATGGTATCAAATTTGGGAAAAGTGCATGTCCCTAAGATTTATAATCCATAATTGCATAACACGGACTCTGAGAAGTTTGCAATAAAGGAGCATGCTTTATTTTGTTTGCCCAAGTGTTTCCTAAATTTATTTCAGAATGACAGTCATTATTTTGGAAATAATAATTTGCTTAATTATGAGGGAGAAAGTATAGTGTCAATATAACTAAGAAAATATTTGAAACATCAAAAACAAAAGATCAAAATTTACAAAGTGAAGATAAATACAGAAGAAAAACCAGTGAGCAGTAAAACCAACAGTTAAAAGTCTAAGTAACTGTTAATACAGTTATTACATTTAGTATGCATATCAAGTTCTTGAAAGGGAGTGCAAAGTAATAATAATAACAATATGAATTTACATTCCTATAACATTTGAACAAAAACTAACAAATGGGAAAGGGGGAATGAAGAAAATAGGATAATTTTTACATCTTCTACTGAGAGAGTCAACAGATTTGGGATATCCTTGACCCAGATAGAAAAATTTAGGAAGTAAATAAATGAGTAAAAAAGTGTTTAATGATGAGGTAATATAAAACTACTATGATTAATAACATTTAAATCAATAGAGAGAAAAAACAAAACCTAACAGAGGAAAAAAAAATCAAGAACTTCAAATATTAGATGGTTAATGTTAAAACCCAGCAGTGACAACTCTAAGTGTAACAAGCAAAAAAGATTCATGCTGGCTTTTAAAGAAATCCAAATATATGCTCTTTATAAGAATATATCAAAGACAAAACCATATAGAAGGCATAAAATAAATCAAGGGATGAATAAAAATATGAACATGCAAACCAAAGAGAAGTAGGGGGTCTTGATGTCAACACCAAAATAAAATTCAAGGTAAAAGAATTTACTTGAAGCAAAAGGGAGACTTTTATGTTGCCAAAAATTACACAATAATGACAAAGGGAAGGGATACTATTTTCTCTCTCTGAGTGCTCCCCTTGATAAGTGTTAAGTGTTAAGGTGCACCACCAGAAGTGCCTCCCCTTAGCTCTCATTTGCTCCTTCCACAGGGATAACTTATTTGATCAGTGAAATCAGAAAAGGATCATTCCGCATTCATGGACTCCTCTCATTGACACACTTGCTTACCCATCTGAAAACAGCATGAATTCTATGTGAAAATCTCCCTGAATCATACAATGGTAAAATTAAAGTCTGGCTTTGGAAAAATTCAGCCCTCCCACCTAAGCCATTCAGCGAACAGTAAAACAGTGTGTTTGCTATGCAGACACGACTTCAAGATACACTCCCGAGCGTGCTCTTCCAATCACATTGTTGTTCCTATCCCTACGATTTAAAACTTCTGGGGCTACCACCTTTTCTCATCTACCTTTATTTATGACTGAATAAAGTGAGTAAGTAGTGGAAAGTCTGCTTTGGCTAGAAATTCAGTCCTGAATTAGAGAAGTCCCCTAATTCAGTGTAGCAGGCAAGGAAGCTAATATTTCATCCGATCCAATCCGATTTGCGTATCTTTCTCAATTAGTTTATAAACTGGAAAGGAAAGAGTTGTGAGTAATTAACACCCTCCAAACCTCCAAAATGGGGACCATTAACTTTATTGGAAATACATTAAAGAAATATATAAGAAGAATTGACAAAATCACATTTTATTTTATTTTCATTTTTATTTGTAAATAGAGATGGGGGGTCTCACTATGTTGATCAGGCTTCAAGTGATCCCCCCATCTTGGCCTCCCAAAGTACTAGGATTACAAGAGTAAATCACTATGCCTGGCTGACAAAATAACATTTTAAAAGGGAAATGAATGCTCTCTTTCAATCTTTAATTAATCAAAAGGACAAAGAGCAGAACTGAAATTTGTATTCTACAGAGAGTTCTCACTCTTTTCGTGTATTCATTAAAAAAAAAAACTGCAAAATTGATCATATACTAAGCTCCAAATAGAATCTCAATAAATTTCAAAAAGTAACAATTCTACTTGCCATATTCTCTAACTATAAAAATAAAATCAGAAATTAACAATACAAGACAATGACAAAATAAAATTTAAAATGGATCCGAAATATAAAATAATCTTAACTATCTAGTCAAAGAGTTAATTAAAATCACAGTTTAAGATACTGGAATTGTATCAGATGCCTCCTGTGTACCACCTTACATCCTCTTGGTCTCATCTCTAATTCCAGTTATATCTGTGGCAAATATTTCCACATAGGTTGCAAACTGTTTTGTGCACAGAGCAGCTCACCTAAAGGGTTAGTCATACTCAGCACTCATGGATTCTCAACTAGGAAGTGTGAGGAGTCAATGGAGAAATACTTCTCCCCTTTGTCTTTTGAGGAGACAATTCCAAGACACATACAGTACAA
The DNA here is from genome assembly GCF_047675955.1 of Chlorocebus sabaeus. Taxonomy (NCBI): domain Eukaryota; kingdom Metazoa; phylum Chordata; class Mammalia; order Primates; family Cercopithecidae; genus Chlorocebus; species Chlorocebus sabaeus. The sequence goes on along the minus strand of NC_132916.1, from coordinate 96,284,904 downwards.
TCCTCAGAATGTCCTTATCAATTCATTAATGCATGCACATATTGGAGTTCCCTCCTTTCCCTGTTTTCTCTGGCCCCTCACTCCCACTTTCTGGGATCACTTCCCCAGCCAACTACTTGTACACAAGCTCTTGTCTCAGGCTTACCTTTCCCTTTCCCAGGAACATAAGTCAGTCAAGTATGGTCCTGAAAAACAAACCAGCAGGGTGGTATCTGGAGCCAAATTCACCAGTCAGATGGCAACAAGAATTTCACTGTGGTGAGATGAACGTCAAATAACAGAGAGATGACTGGAGACGTTACTGCAATGAGATTGCCTACAAGCACCGAATATATTTAACCACAGAATAAAGACTAAAGCAAAGGCAGAATAAAGTGTCAGAACAGAGTGTAAATGTTTCATGTCTTGATGGTGTGAAAATTACTAAACTAATAAAAGTTGGGAAGAAAAAGGAGAAAAAAATAGGAGCTAAAATAAGTATATTGCTTTCCTTATTTGTAATAGTTTAGAGTTGAAAGGTATCATTTAAAGCTGACAAACCAAACCAAGTAGTAGAAATATAAAAATACTTAACAGTATAACGAATAAGAAAGATAATATTATATTATCATCTAAAATCTATTGTTGAAGAGGAGTCATGCAAAAGAAACATGCTTATTTTCAACACTGCCGAATATGCAACTTACAGATACTGCCCAAAGTAATAGAAGATCAAGGGTATTAGGCACTAGAAAAAAACCGACAGACTTTTCTTAATATCAGAAAAAAATACACACACACACAAAAGATAAATCATATAGTGAAAGATATTTTAAGAACTGCTAAAGCAGAGTACATAAAATAATACAACAGAATAAAGATCAAACGTATCTGAATATCAATAAATGTCAAGTTACTTAACTTACACATTGAAAAAAAGATTTTCAGACTGGATCACAAAACCATCCAACTCTGTGTTTTACACAAGTTACACACCTAAAAGAAAATGATCCAGAAAGGTTAAAAATAAATACTAGGCAGGCACCCCTTAAAATAAAAATAGAATCAAGATCTTAATATCAAAAAAGGTAGAATTCAGACCAAAAAGCAAGCAATAATCTACAAAAATAAGGACTTCTTAAAGCCAAAGGGTGCAATTTACAGTGAGGATATAATTATGAATCTTTTATGCATCAAATAATACTCCTGCATATTGAATAAAGCAACCATTACAGAAATTACAAGGAGAAACAGAAATACATTCTACTAACATAATTCACCACATTACACTGAGACAATCATTGTCTATCTATGGCCACCAAAAAAGCATATGAAAAACAACTAAACAGTCATTTTTTATTATAAATACTCAGGTAAAATGGGAAAAGATGTATATTTGCTAACATAACAAATCTATCTCAGCCCAAAAGTCAGCATCATGCTTAAAGGGAAAAGAGGAGAAAGCAAACCAACTAAAAAATATGTACAAGACAATTATGACCGCCATCACCATTATTATACAATACTGTGCTGGAGGAAGAAGCCAATGCAATTAGCCAAGAGAAAGAAATTAGAGAGCTTTAAAATGGAAATGAGGACTTAAAACTATTATGTACCTGGAAAACTCAAAAAAATAGCTTTTACATATACAAATACTAATAAGATATGAAAGACCACATTAACAATGGCAACACAAAGCATTAAAAATTGACAGAATCACAAGAAATGTGTAAGACTGATACAAAAAGAATAACTACAACACAGCTTTAAAACATTACTGAAGTAGGCCAAACATTATAAAAGCATTGATTTAATATTTAAATGAAAGCACCAAAATGTTATTTTAAAAAGCTAAACAAAATGATACTAAAGTTTATAGGCAAAATGTATACATAAAGAAAAATTCTGAAAAACTTGAGATGAGTAACAGGTTGGAGAGTCTAGTGTCACTAAATATTAAAATATATTTTACAGTTTCAAACATTAAAATAGGGTGATACTGGCATATGAATAAACAGGCAACCAGTGGAACAGAATAAAAATTCCAGAAATAGATCCAAATACCTAAAATAATTTAGTATATAATAAAGGTGTAATTTCTAATCAAACTCAAAAGATAGGCTTTTTAACAAATGGTATCAGGCTAGGTGGACTGCCACTTGGAAAAAATTAGTTAAAGTTGTATCTCACAGTATATATAGATGCATAAACTCTATAGAAAATAAAACTTAGAATGTTAGATAAAAATTAGAGAATCCTTTTATAACCCTAGAATGATTAAAAATAAATGACTGATAAATTTTACATAAAATAAAAAAGTAAGCATAGTAAAAAGAAAAAAATACAATAAGCAAAATCAAAAGATAAGAGATGATTTGGAAGAAAAGTTTTTAAGTCACATCACAAGTAATTGACTAATCTATCAATATATAACTCAATCTTAGAGATAAAGATCAATAATATAATGGTAAAATGGGGAAAGAATATGAATAAGTAGTTCAGAATTGTATGACTCTTAAATGCAATCTCCAATTAAGGGAAATGCAAATTTCCTTACAAATATTGAGCTATCCATCAAAAGGGCATAACAGGCACTTATACAGATGAGTGTGTAAATTGGTTAAAACCATGGTGGATAATATTGTAGTGTCTGTTAAACTAACAAATGATACACCTTCTGATCCATCAATTCCATTTCTGGAAATTTCTCCTACAGCTATACTTACACACATGTAAAACTAATGTACAATGTCATTTAATGAAGCATTATCTGTAATAGCGAAGACTGGAAGCAACCCAAATACTTATCACAGGAGGACTGGTAAATTAATGTTGGTATATCCATAAAAATTGATTAGTATGAAGCTCTCTCTTAAAAGTGAAGAGGCTTTTTATGTAATGATATGAAAAGATCACTGTATTACTCTCCTAAGGCTACTGTAACAAATTACCACAAACTGGATAGCTTTAAAACAACAGAAATTAGAATATTCTCTTACAGTTTTGGAGACTAGAAGTCTAAAATCAAGGTGTTGGCAGGGCCGTATTTTGTTGAAAGGCCCTAGGAAAGATGCTTCTCTCTGAGCTTCCTGTGGTTGCTGGCAATTCTTGGTGTTCCTTGGCGTTCCTTGGCTTATAGACATCACTCCAGCCTGCCTCCATCTTCACAAGGCATTCCCCTCTGCACTAGGGCTTGACTAAATAACTGGGTACTACAGCTAGTCAAGTTGGCATATAGACTAACCATCACAATAAGAAATATAATGAATAAGAAATAAATCAATGGACACAATAGTATATAAAATATGCCATATTTACAAGATGGAAAGAATCACAATTCATATTGTATTTGCACAAATTTTGGAAATGTCACTGGTTCTCAAGAAACCAAAGAAAATAGTTTTTTTTTTTTATATTTATGTACATTTGTAACTAGTTAGATTAAGGACAGGAAAAGGAACAAGAATGTATTGTATACCTTTTCATATCATTTTGATTTCTGAATCATGGAGTGTATTACCTAGCCAAAATGTTTGATTTTTAAAAAGAACATATGTTTGATTTTTAAAAAGAACGTAAGATATGTGGTGCTGACACAGAAAAAGGAGGATAATTAGAACAAGATACAAAGTCCAGAAGTGTACACATACATACATAGACACACACACACACACACACACCAAAATGGCATTTTGGATGAGTTGGTTGAACTTTAGGTTAATTTTTTGTTCTTTTGCTTATCTGTATTGTCTATTTCCTCTATCAGTTTGTTTCTTTTACATGAATAGAAAAACAATTTAAAATGTCTTTAATACCCTTTGGCAAGTTTGGCAGAGGCAAACAAGGATCAAAGCCTTCTGAGAATAAAAAAATTCCTCATTTTCCTAAAAATGTTTAAAAACTGATTGCCTCCCCTATTAAAGAAAACATTTTTTTATCTTGAAGGATTTGCAGAGAGAGGAGAATGAAGAAGGGCCAGGAACTTAATTAACTGTACAATTCAGATATTTATGAAAGTCAGAATTAACAGGGAGAAATGAGCTTTAGGAAAACCATTTCCAAAGTTGAAGCTGTTGGACATGATCATTTCTTTGTTATTATTGTTTGTATTCATGCTTTTTACACACTGGGTAACCTTGTGCACACACATGGCTACAAATACCACATATGTATGATTAAGACAAAGATCAATATCTTTGGTGTAGATCTTTCTGTTTGCTAGGCATGTCCACGGATATCCCACAACAAATTCAACATGTTTAAAACAGAGCTACTCATCAACTCCTACGTTCAAAATCTGTTTTTCTAGTAGTTTCCATTTCAGTCAGTGTCCCTGTCATCTCCTCAGTTATTGGGGGCTTCTTCTCTCTCCCTCTCTCCCACATTCAATTGATTACCAAGTGGTATCAATTCTCTCTCATAAGTAACTCTATCATTCTTCTATATAGTATATGTCCACTGACTTTTTCATTATTTCTTATCTGCAATTCCTAAACTGTTTAATCCTTCTTCCACGTCAGTATAGAAGTGCCTGTTTCAAAATGAAAATCTCATGTCATATTGCCATCTAAAAATCCTCTTATGATTTCTAGTAAATTGCATTATATAATAGGAGCTCCATAAATGCTTAATAATGAATGAATTAATGTACAACTGCAAGATGGGCAGGAATAGAATCAGGCATAGTTATTTTCATACTTTTTAGCCATAAAACAATTGCTAGAAAAAATGTCACCCAGATACAGCCATTTGCTAGTCCTTAACCTCTGAAACAACTACCCATATCACATCAAACTATTATAGGTGAATGTCTCTTTTTCTTCATAAGCTTCTTGATTTTATTTTACTAAATAAACCAGGGACAATGGTTGCAATTTATATAAAATTTTGAAATCAATTATACCAATAAATAATAATCATGATAATCACAGTAGGATTTCTGCAGAGCTATAGATACAGTTGAGATGTATTTGCCAATGGTGATATAAAATTCAGAACTTTTTCAGCTTCAAATTCATACACATTGAGCAACACAAAGAAATACTCTCCCTAAAATAAAAATGACTAATTCTCCATCTCCTAATTGTTATTCAAAACACATTGTTTATAAGTATACCTAAACACATTTCTGCAATACTAAAAGCATCCAGAGATATATAGCACTTACCTTGCTATAAATTTAAATGCAATCCTCACCTGTATTTCTATGAATTAATAAAAATGTTATTTGGGCAATCTGGGTTTTGCAGTTAATCAAGAGAATTGTATCTTTAAGAGAATATCCTAGCAACCTCTCAGCAGCTAAGAAAAAAACCCAACTGACAATGTACACTGATTTAATTAATGCTGCTGGACTCCATCAAACTTTGCAGTTAATCGAAAAGACACTTAGAAACAGAAATTAAGCTACAGCTGAAAATGAGAAATACTGGTGAAGGGTATGAAGAGAAAAATTTCATAACTAAATGAGAACTCTTTACTCTGGAGCATGTTTATCAATAAACAGAGTAACAAGGAAATTGATGAAGTTACGACTCCAGTGGGGGTGTCAAAACCAATATATTCATTACTCTAAGAGATTGCTAGTCCCAGAGCCAAAATTACACTGGGGTAATCACACTTTTACGGATACATTCAAAACTTGCAATGCCACTACATTTTCACTGGCCTGTCAGACTGTACATTTCCTAGTGGAGATGCATTTTATGGCACCTGAGCCTTGGAGAAATATGCTTCTCTCTTCTACATTTGGAAATAGATGTATTTTCATCCCCAGCCCTCCCCCACTCCATCATCAATATCAATATTTTATATGGCCTGGTACTTGGCACCATATAAACACATTACACAGAAACAGGTCTGTTCTAGACGAGGTGGGTTTTGTTTTTGTAAGACAAAAAAAATTTAAAAAGCCAAAGAAAGACATATGAAGACTTTATATAGCAAACAAAATCCAAACATGATCGACTGTGTTAGTAAAGAAACACTTCCTCTAGATGTATGTAGGAATTTTTGTTTATATACCTTTGTCTTCACATACACTGAGGAGTGGATACATGAGAAGCAGGAATACTTAATTCTGTTTCATTTTTCTTTTTTTGAAATACTCCCTGTATATTGGCTAATTTAATTTAGATAATTTTAATATTTTTTAAAGCTCAAGCATAGAAACTACTTGACTGGACCATGAAGTACACACACACACTCACACATACTTTTCTCAAACTTTCAAAAACCTGAACACTTAAACTTGTTGCATTAAAAAATGAATGTTCACAAAGAACGTCAAATTTAAATCACATTGATTTGCTCTCCTTGAGGGAATGCTGTAAGAATAATGTTTTGAAGCTTTTTGTGAAAGTTTGGGAATCATAGGTTATAATGGAGGAATGCTACATGAACTACCCAATCTGTTTGGTGCTCATTGTTCCAATAGAATTCCTCCTTCGTGACTAGTTCAAATTTTCTGACATGTTAACCGCGCAGAACAGACAGTTACAGATCACATCTGGTTCAGTCACAAAATAAAAAAGACAGTGGCTTCTCTCCAGTCTAGCCAGTGTGCAGTGTGAGGAGGCAAAGATGCGTCCATACACTGCACCTGCTCATTGTGATCACAAGCCCTAAGTGCTAGATTTAAATATAGAAGAACCTTCCAGGGTAGCCATTTCTGTACATAAAGGAACACCTACTCACCCCAACGAGTAGTACTTTAGAATAGTGGTTCTTAAATGAGCTGCATCAGGATCACCTAGGGGGCTTGTTCAAATACCGATTGCTGGCCCCTACCCACAGAGTTTCTTATATAGTAGGTCTAGAATACAGCCAGAGAAATGACATTTATTTTCTTTATTTTTTCCTTTTTTGAGACAGAGTTTTGCTCTTGTAGCCTAGGCTGGAGTGCAATGGCAGCGATCTCGGCTCGCTGTAGCCTCCACCTCCTGTGTTCAAGTGATTCTCCTGTCTCAGCCTCCCGAGTAGCTGGGATTATAGGCACCCGTCGCCACGCCAGGCTAATTTTTTCTATTTTTAGTAGAGATGGGGTTTCACCATATTGGCCAGGCTAGTTGCGAACTCCTGATCTCAGGTGATCCAACCGCCTTGGCCTCCCAAAGTGCTGAGATTGCAGACGTGAGCCACCGCACCTGGCAAGAACTGACATTTCTACCAAGTTCCCAGAAGACATTGCTGCAGCTCTGGAGGTCATACTTTGAGAGCTATTGCCTAAAGTATAAAGTAAATTTATTTAAATGATGCTGAATCTGTTCTTCAAGAGGAAAACATTAGCTCCCGTCCAGGGAAACACCACAATTTTCTGCCTAGGATGAAGGAGTGCATGATATTCATTATAAAACTAGACTTCAGAAATACGGGTCCCATTTTTCTATATTCTAGACCCTGGTCATAATGTGTAAAAGTATTAACACTAACAGATTTTCCTGGCCTATGTTCTTTGTTTGTACTGATCCTATTTTTCTACTGAAAATTATTTTAGATAAAGAGTATGAAGGTTTATCCCGATTTAGTTGGAGTTCCACTGTGAGTACTTAGGAGAGTAAATATTACAGGTATCACAGAGATTAGGAGCAAATATTGAGGCTAAATTTAAGACTCGGGGGGAAGTTCTTATAGAACAAAACAAAGCCTTAAATCAACCTTTTTTTCTAGGTGTAGTTTTCAGTAGCAGCGATTGCCTATATAAAAAACTCTTGGGTTCCTTATATCAAGGTAAAAAAAAAAAAAAATCTGACATCTATAATGTCCTGTTATAGACTGCACAAAAAGTATACATAACCAGGATCAGTATCAACTGGAACCAGAAATGTGAAAGTTGGTATTTAGGTCAGTTAAAGAGAGAAGAAAGACAGTCACCTTTGGCCATGGTAGTTAAGGAATCCCTGTAGTTCTACTGGCAGGGAGACCAGCCTGAATTCTAATGCTCTGTCTTCAGACCAGTCTGGGCTCCTGATTTGTATCTATTACCCTCCATGGAAATGGCTGGTGAAGTAAAACTATGTGTGTAAAACTGCATCTGCCACAGACTGCTCTGCTTGTCCACAAAAGCATCAAAGCATCTCTATGGAATACCTCTGCATGGGTCTGTAAGGAAGAGTCCCACTTCGATCAAAGACAGCAGATTATGAGGTAAGATACCAAGTGCAGTTTTTAAGATTCCATACTGACAAGCTTCTGTTGTTTTTAAAAAAAGTTTTGGGTGTTGATACAGAAGTTAATGCTTAAATAGATAATGCTCTCCCTCTACTGACATGCTTCATCATGTTACTTATTCTCTTCTCTCAAAAATACACGATGTCATTTCATCTTCACAATAACCTTGTAAGATAGGATCACCTCTATTTCACTTCTGAAAGATGTTAAGAAAAGTTAATTATTTGACAAAAGTTGTAATTAGCAATTGGCAAGCACTCCAATCCAACTTCTGACTCCAAAGTCAGTGTTTTTACTATTCTACTCTGATTGCTGAGTTCTAATTTTTATTTTGTCTTAGATTGAGGTAGATAGAATATAATCGCTTGTATATAAATATGTATTTCAAAAATGTAGCATTTAGTATGGAAAATACATATTTGGGTCTCTAAGTCTTTTCTATGAATTCTAAAATGTAGATATCATATCCATCTTACCTACTGCTGATACATCATTCACCCTTTAATAATCAATAAACTTCACAGTGCAACCCCATCATATCTTGTTAGAAAAATGCCTCATTCCTGGGAATAAGGAGTGCTGAACAAGTAACTAACTTTTAATGTTTATTCCCTATTATTTTTATTCCATATTATTTTTTGATTAAAATTTTTAATAAAAAAAGAATATTTTATGTCAAAAATTCCTTCATCAGGGGAACCATGCCTCCTCCATTCCACAAAAATCCTGTTCATTTCATGAAGTGGGTAAGAGTTGGGATCCATCCTTTCCCTGCACAAGACCACCAACCTTAATGCCGGGCACACAGCATTCCTTGGGCCAAACAGACTTCTGCCAGACTAGACTTTCTTTTTGTTGGGGGTGGGAAAAGGGGCATGCCAGATGAAGGAATGATGTGGGTTCAAGGCTACCAACTGTAACAACTGAAACATTATCAAATGTAAAGTTTCTCTGAAAATGAGACCAAGCAGTGGACAGATTAAGTACTATTATTCGAACTTCCAGACCCAACCACACTTTATTAAGCTTTCTGGATTTGAGACAAAAGTAATTTCCTTATTTTGCTTAAGCTAGTTTGATTTGGGTTTCTGTCACCACTTAAAGAGTACTAGGCCGGGTGTGGTGGCTCACACCTGTAATTCCAGCACTTTAGGAGGCTGAGGTGGGCGGATCACCTGAGGTCAGGAGATGGAGACCAGACTGGCCAACATGGTGAAACTCCGTCTCTACTAAAAATACAAAAAATAATTAGCTGGGTATGGTGGCAGGTGCTTGTGATCCCAGCTACTCAGGAGGCTGAGGCAGGAGAATCGCTTGAACCCGGGAGGTGGAGGTTGCAGCAAGCCGAGATTGTGCCATTGCATGCCAGCCTGGAGGACAAGAGTGAGACTATAAAAATAAAAATAAAAAGTACTAAAACAAAACTCTAAAATATTTCTTTAGAGTTCTCATATTGAGGCTACTGAATGTAATCTACTACCTGCGTAATCTCATGGGCAACCTATAACATATATCACAGTCTATTAGCTGAAACTGAAAATGGGACTAACAGTACTTATTTGGAAAAACTTTGTGAGGAATAAAGCACATAAAAAACGCCAACTGCCATGGCTGGCATTCAGTAAAAATAATTGCTCTCCGCAATTACTGTCTTTCCAAAACAAAAATAGCAGCTAACGTTCACAAAACAACAATAGCAGCTAATGTTCAAGTGCTTCTGGTTCTAAGCAGTTTTTCCTGTATTAATTTCGAGTTAATTAGGTTAGATTACTATGAGGTAGACACTCTAATTAGCCCTGTTTTATAAAGAAGAAAAAAAGGTGCAGAGAGGTTTTGTAACTTATCCAAGGATACGCACAGACAGAGATTAAGGGCCAGCTGAGGTATGAATTTATGCAACCCAAAAGTTCTGTGGGTTTGAAAGTTTCTGGATTTTGTTTGCTGTGAAGCTGTTAACTCTCACCTCTCCTTATGTCACTGAACCTGTCTTTAGAAAATCCTTTCAAAGTTTAGTTTTTTCACTCTTCTGTGGGTTAGGAAACAAACCCATCAATCTTACTGCAAATTTTTTTATTATTTTTATTTATTTATTTTTTCTTGAAGTTCCAGAATACACGTGGAGAATGTGCAGGTTTGTTACATAGGCATGTGTGTCATGGTGGTTTGCTGCACCTGCTGACTTATCCTCTAAGCTCCCTCCCCTCATCCCTGACCCCTCAACAGGCCCCAGTGTGTGTTGTTCCCCTCCCAAATTTAACACTGAATAAAGGAAGGAGAGTTTTAAGTGCAGATAAAAAAGACATAATATATTTAGTACAGAAGTTTTATGATAATTTGGAGGTTTAAAAGCTTTTTCTGCTTATGTCTATTCACAGTATAGCATTAATGTATTACACATTCATACCAGTATTCTATTTGTTTATTTTCTTTTCCCTACAAGAAACTCATAGTAAGTCATGGTAATAGCAGCTAATATTTACTGAGTGCTTATAATGTGCGAGGCACCTGCCAAGCATAAACCTAAGTATTTCATTTACTCATAACCACCATAAGTAGTACAATTAAAGACCAGTAACAACTGAGCAAGCTGTAGTCTAAGGACACACAGGGAACAGTGGGAGAGCAGGGATGGAAACTCGTGCAGTCTGGCTCACTGTGCTCTTCTTCCACTTTGTGAAGACAGGGGCCTCTCTGGTTTACTCTCCACGCTCTCCTGCCATCTAACACAGTCTAGGGCATCCAGGAAGCACTAGTGGTTAATTTTTTAAAATACCCCTAAATAGACTCGCTTGAACCTGGGAGGCAGAGGTTGTAGTGAGCCAAGATTGTGCCACTGCACTCCAGCCTGGGCGACAGAGTGAGACTGTCTCAAAAAAAAAAAAAAAAACCCAAAAAACAAACAAACAAAAAACTCCTAAATAAAAGGAGAGCAATTTCAAGTGATATGAAAGGAGACTTTAACATAAAAGAGGAAAGTTTTGTGTAGAAGGGGAAAAACTTTTTAAGGCAGATTCGTCACAATTTATGGTAACTTCTTTAATTCTAAAAAAATCCATATTATCCCATAATACAAATTTCCCTTCCCATTTTCATCAGGGAGATTTACATGCTCTATCCAACTAACAATTAGTCAGGGATACCAGAAGTCGAGTATCTTGGAAAATGAGGTGGAAGAGGATGATCAGAAAAACTGCAAGTCAGCCATGGAATGAATTTGTGTTTATTTCACAATTCAATTTAATCCTCTTTACCCTCGCCTTTTGTAAAAAAAAAAAATATGAGCAATATGTGCCATTATGATAGCCATTAACGGTGAAAGGATTAATTAAAACTATAATTATCTGATAAGACTAGCATACCGTCTAACCTGATTTAGAGCAGATTCATCTACTTCAACTAAAAATACTGAACATAAAAAAAAGGTGTATAATGAAACAAAAATTAACCCTGCAGGTCCTGTTTCCATTACATATTTTCTAAGTAACTTCAGATATCACTCAAATAAAGAGTCATAGTACATTTTTAATTTTTATTAGTAAGAGTTCTGAGTACAAATAAATTTAATGACATTTAGAAAAAAACAATTTACCCTCTAAGGTTTGTTCATAAAGAAAACCCTGTTTTGTACATTTTAATTTCCAATTTTAATGCTTAATATCATAATGCCTTTACATCTATAACTTAACTTTAGGTTTAATTTTAATAATTCTGTCTTCTTGCATCTGGTTAGAGATCATCAGGTAGAAAAAAAGCAAAAAATTAGGTTAAATGACCTGAATAAAAAACTTAGCTAAAAAGTTTTAAAAGCCTTTAAAACAAACTAAAAATTAGAATACTTTTGGCAGAAAAATTAGCAGCTAGGAACAAAATTAACATTACATAATATTTTACCAAGAACTGCATTACAAATAATATTGTTTTACGTATATTAGAATGATTTGCAACATATTAAATGATTACACATATCAGATGTACAAATCTATTAAGAAAACTTTTTAATATAGTTTAGCACTTTTGAGATATTCTGTTCCCAATAAATGAAAGGAACACAATTTAGAAGATGATAGGTGGTACATCTTTTAATTGGAGACCTAACCAGGTAAGTCTTGATAAATAGTCATGCAACGAAATTCAATAATATGCATTTATAAGAACTCAGAATTAACACAGTAATGCCTTCCCCTCATCAGTATGTATACCTAGCATCAGAAATCATACTACGAGCAAACGGTAGTAAATTCTTGAAAAAAACAGCTGACTTTAGAATAAGTGCCAATCTAAATTTTTTATTCTTCCCAACACACTATTTCTACCACTCTTCATTTTAACAGTGTTTTCTCCTTGGTTGGTGGTATATTACTGCTTTTTAAAGACCAATCATACCCAGCATGATCCAAGCTCATCAACTTCTCTATAAGCCGAAGTGAATTACAAACAGCCAAAAGACCAATGCGTTTAAACAGAAAACTATCCACTCTAGTCAGCAAGGCAGAAGTCCTATGTCTAAAAATCTTCTCTACAAAGTTACTTTAAAACTAGTCCTGTAAGTCCAATAGTATTACACTATTGTTGTCTCCTTGGTTTGAGGACAAGTTCAAATCTTAAAAGCATTAACATTTCCAAATTATATTACTCTGGAAACATAACTGAACTGAAGATCTTTCTGTAATATATTGGGATAAAGTGTCTTCTATTCTTTGCAGTTGGTATGTATTTCTACTATTCCTTGCATTTGGCATGAAATCTTACACCCAGTCACTGAGATACAAAGAATGTAGGAGAACAAGGAGAGGAATTACACTGTATCCAAGCTTCTGGGGGCTATGACAGAGAGCAACTGTCCTTGCAAACAGAGAAATGTCTTCTGAACTCAATGTAATATTCTAACAGAATTGTAGGTAAGTGATTTCAGTAAATACTGAAATTGGGAAATGAGTAGTGTTTAGCTGTGGGTACTTTCAGAGGAATGGGAAATCCCAATGTTGTGACTGCTATCATTCAAGAGTAGCTCAGCATTGCCATGTAAGATAGGGACCCCTGGCCCTATCCATAAAGGGAAGGGCTCCTAAGAAGCACTCGTTCTCCACCATCTGGAGCTACACTTCCCAACACAGACTTTCACCCTTAATTTTCATTCAACAATTAGTGGGAAGACTATATTTAGCTCAATGAGAATATGATCAAAAATACATAAATAGGGATAAAAGTAGAAAAGGAATATCACCTCCAGTGCAGTTAAACTTGCCATAGCACTGGTTGAAGAGTTAAAATCTATTTCATTTTTCAAGATACATTTTTATTTTTGGTTTCATTCAAAAAAGCCTCCTTCATTCTTGGCAAACTATGTGGTGTATGTATGATCTACTTCTTTTTAACTGCATTGTATTTAGCTACTAAAAATCATTCCTTAATAAGGACATTGTAGCATTAAAAAGTGTAAATGTTTATAATAAACACTGTATTAAAATATTTCAATATTTACAATTAGGAAAAATGTATACTCCAGTCAGTCATCTCAGTGCTACTTCTTCAATTTCATCTTCTACAGAATCAACTGCTTTTACTGCTGGTTTATCATCTGCATGTTTTAATCGGTGTCTATTTGGATTAAAACTTCTTCCTTCATTGAGGAAAAAGTCTTCATCTTCATCATGTTCTCGATCTCTGCTGCCTTTATCCCCAGGGAGAAAATTTAGAGGGTCAATGTCTCCTTTACCAGAAGCCATAGAATTTGGGTCACTGCTTTTGGAGGAAATGGTGCTGCTACCACTGGCACCAAATAACTGTTCCATCAAATTAGCTTTTTTCTCTTTTCTTGTAATTAAATCTACACCATCTTTACTAAGTTTTTCCATACTGTTTCTTTGGAAATCCAAAAAACTACTTTTTTGACTAAATGGATTTGGCCTCTCTGATGTTTTTGCAAATGAAGGCACATAGCTACCAAATGCAAACTCATTAGGGGAGGCTGAACTTCTAACATTTCCTGAATTTTGACCTTCTCCTTTTGGAGGTAAGAAATCGATGTCTTGCAAATGATGCCCGTTAAATAACCTCTCTGAGGATTCAGAGAACCTGTATGTTTTGGGGCTTCTCTCTGGGGAGTGTAGTTTCGATTCAAAATCAGGTAACAATGGCAAAACAGGGTATTTTAGATTTCGAGAATCTTGGAGTTCTCTGTCAATTTCATTCAGTTTAGCAAGTAGCATTTCTCTCTTCAGTCTTTCTTCTTCCTCTCTTTGCAATTTATCCATATTCTGAATTTGATATATTTCTAGTTGGTACTTTCCAGTTTCCCACTCTGGCTTTTCTTCTCTTTCCAGTAAATATGTCTTTTCTTTTTGCTTTTTATCAAGTTCTTCTCTTTCCCATTCTGTATGAAATCAAATTTTTTTTAATGGGATTTTGTAACAGTCAGTATTTTTAAACAGGAAGACTATCAAGTTTTATAAAACAACCATATTTAATTTGGGTATAATAAGTCAAGTGAGAAAAGACATCATAAATTTCATTTTTACTTGATATTCTGGGAATAGAGAATAATATATTTAATATGCATTGCATTTAAGACCCTCATTTATAAAAAAAATTTGTTCTTCAAGATACTGGTGGAGAAGAAAGGTTCTTTGCCTATTTTTTACAACTAATGTAATGCTGTATGGTGGGGATGGATGGATAGATGGAGTAAAGACTCTACACTTAAAAATAAATGAAACCTTTGGATGTCATATCCTGAGATATGACTTATGTGATATTCTGACAGAAGATGCATTGACTTGAATCTAATTAAGAGAAAACTTCAGACAAACCCAAAATGAAGAACATTCTGTTTTTAAAAATGGGTCTATATTCATCAAAAATGTTAATCTCTCACACACATTCTCTTTTTCCCTCTCTCTCTCTCTCTCTCTGTACATATATATATGTACACATATATATGTGTGTGTGTAACAAAAATCTCCAGATTAAAGAAGACTGAAGAGATATGAAAACTAAATGCAATTCATGATCTTGTAACAGAAGGAAGAAAATGTTATCAAGAACAATATTGTATCAACTGACAAAATAATAATATGAATGATAGATTAATGTGTTGCGTCAAAATTAAATTTCCTGAAGTTGAAAACTACATTAGAATATGGTCTAAGAGAATGTCCTAGTTTGGGGAAATATACATAGAAGTATTTAAAGGTATGGGCACGAGATACACAACTCACTCACAAATAGTTCTTTAGCTACTCTCGCAACTTTAACTTTGAAACTACTTCCAAATGAAAAAATTAAAAATATTAAAATATGTAAGAACACTACAAGTATAGTAACTTTAGTAAATGGCATCTGAATTCTACTTCATCAGAATTTTCTGAATGCAACTCGTCCTTATTCCCTAACCCTAAATAGCAAATGACTTAGAGTGTTCCATTTTTTTCTTTCCTTAATAACATTATTCAAATGTGTACAGCTCCTGATAAGCTATCCCCTACCACTGTATCCACCTTTCTTTGTTCTACCTAACCAATTCACACTTAAGTTGGAAGATATTAGAGGACGCTCACTCTTTCTTTCCCAAGGAATGCTGACTTGTCACATGCTTAAACAAATTCTTTTTCTTACCATCCTCCAGCTTTTCAACCTCCTGTTTTACGACATGGAGTTCTTCACCTTTAACAAAATTTTCTTCTCTTTCCACAATTGGGTTTAGAATCCCTGCTTCTCCATGCCCATCTTGCTTCTGAGACTGCAAGTCCTATTATACGTTAAAAAAAAAAATGCAAGTTCACAAATTATAGAAAAGGGGGGGAACTAAACAATACAGATTTATCCATTAAACATGATTACCAACTAAGTTAAAACTTAATGCAGATTTTCAATTAATAAATCAGTAAATCACAAGTTACCACTCCTTGAAAAATGCTTCAAAACCACACAGGATTATTTCTATTAAAATTGTAAAGAAGCATTTATAAGACGTATTAGAACCACTATAACTGAAGTAAAGCCAAAATGGTGCATAAAGTTCTGAAGAGACAAGTTTTAGAAGGATCCTTGCTTTGTGCATTTTCACCAAAAATCTGATTAATTCAGTTAACCAGTAATGGCTATTTGCCAACCATGCGAATCAACTGAGATGCTGTTGAACTGGTAACATGAGCAGTGACAATACTATGTCCAAGCCTCCAATTAATATATTGTATAATATTCAAATCAAATAAAAATGTTATAAACTTTAAATTCCTTGTTTCCTATGGTGTGATTTTTCTTAATAAAAGTGAAATATCTATTATTAGTAAAGACTTGTCTAGTATCTATTTTCATCTTCTTCCTTTTAGCAACAGAATCCTGTGAGTTTTAGCAGGACATATAGCTGCTTAGCTGGAGGCTACATTTGCTACCCTCCCTTGCAGCTAGAAAGGACTAATGGAAGGGGAGTGGAAGTACATGTGCAATTTCAGATCACATTTATAAAACCAAATGCTGCTTGCCCTCCATTTCCTTGCTGCCCTTTCCCACAGGGGTGGTAAGCCAGTTTCAAACACACACAAGAGGGCTACACTCTTCAAAATGGAAGATCAACAAGACAGGGGATGACTACCATGAAATGAAGCTGTCTACCAACTGTCAACTACCAACTGACTTCAGTCTATTATAAGAGAGAGAAATTTTTCTCTCACTTGAGCCACTCTATTCTTTTTCCAATAGCAACTTAGCTGGTACTCTAAGCTACCATTTGGTGAGGCCCTTTACAGTGGCAGGTTCAGTCTAAAGAGCTTTATAAACATCATGATTATTTCCAATTTCATGTGACTAAAAAAGAAAGAAAAAATAAAAAATAAAAAAAAATTGCATGATTACTCATTGTCACAACCCTGAAAAGTAATCCACCCTAATTTTACAGATGAGAAAACTGAGGCTCCAAGAAGTCACACAATTAAAATGTTAGAATTTAACTAGAATGAGAGCTAACTCCAAGGCTCTCATACTCTTACACTCTTTTTACTATTCCAGGTTTCTATTCCTTCTGTTGAATGTATACTATAAAAAGACCAATATTTTTAGTCCTTTTAAAGTTAATAATTACTTTGTCATTCCTCACTTTGTGATCTCAAAAAGACAAATCAACATGATCTAGTTTCAATGACAGTACAAATACAGAAACACACTTAGCGGATACAACTAACTTGTATGAATTATCAAGCAAAAATAAATAAACAAGCTAGAATATACACAGAAATCAAATCAGTCCATCCTTTCTGTTTTATACCTCAAGAAGAGACCTCAGGGTCACTGGGAAACTTATAAGGTATAAACATATACCATTGTATGAAACATGCTAGGTTGCCGATATGTTGTTTTCTTTGGAGTTTAAGCTGTAAACATTAAAGATAAAACTCTCTTAGAGAAAGAGACTTTCCAGTGATTCAGAATGGAGGTCCTTTTAAATGAAAGTCCAACAGAGACCCCCTGAATTCCACTCTAATTTGAACAGGATAAGATCAGATTCCATTGCAATTACTTTGTTCATTATTCAGTCAGTTACCATGTAAAATTCTCCTATATAGGAGACCAAAAATAAAATTAAACCTAGTCAAATTCTAAGAAATCATTTGAAAACTACTATTACTTGCTACTAAACATAAAAGTACTGAGGGTTTTCCAAGACTATCTCGGTACATAAGAGAAACTTAGAAGGCAAATTCTTCTCTTCTGCCCCCAACCCAGGAGGCACAATCCATCATTCTGAAGCACCTGAAATATGTGATGTAAACTAAAAGAGTCAAGCCAAAAGAATTTTATAAAATACACAATACCTCTTTCCATTCAAAAAGGCTAGTTGCATATTCACATAGACATAGTACTAGCTTCATTACTGAAATTTTAAAATGTTTGATATTGTGTTTTTAGGAATAACTTCATACTGAATTTGGTACATAATAATACTGCTAAACTCACCAAAGTAAGATGTTCTGGTTCTTCCCATTTGTTTTCAGAACACATAATTGTTTCTGGTGTTAAAGGATATTCTTCTGGCTTGAAGTCTTCCATCGTTTGTACTCCTTTTGTACACAGGTCTGCAAAATCACTCTGGCATGCAGCTACAATGAAAATTATTTTTAAAATATTATTACAAAGAATAATGCCAAAATATATGGAATTCAACTGGCATGTATATATATACACATGCATATATATATATACACACATGCATATATATATATGCATGTGTATATATATACATGTACATTTAAACACACCACTTCATTTAAATGGTGAATATATTCACTTCTATATATTCATTATATAAATATAATGTATGTTTTGCTCAGCTTAATACTCACTATTACTATTTTTGTTTCTAGGATTTACTGGCAATTGTATGATTTGGGGAGAATTCTGACTACAAATGCTTTAAGTTTCACAATGTTTATATTTTAAAATCTTGCAATTCACATAAGAGGGAAATTACAGTTTTGCTAAAAAAGAAAGTAAAACTACAAATAACAATACAAAGTATTTGTAGGTGAAATCAACTGACATCTGAGATTTACTTTAAAATATTCTAGAGAAAAGTAGAAAAAAATAGATGAAATAAAACTGGTAAAAAGTATAACTGTTAAAGCTACATGATACATAAATGAAAGTGCATCATATTACTCTCTACTTTGGGGTATATTTGTATATTTTCAAAAACATTTAAAAAATTATAATAAGGAAATTTCAAAAAGTTATGTAAAATAATTTTAACAGCCTCTCTTCCGGGGAAAAAACCAGAGAAAACTGAAAAGAATTTCTGAAAACTGTCGGAAATTTAAATTGCAAAAAATACATTTATTTTAAATATATTTCAATGAGGTTCTTTTCCTTCCCTTCCATTTCAGAATTATTGTACTATCACTAAATAATAGCAATAATATCAGTTTGTGAACAATCACAGTTACTATACCATTTTTTCTTAATGCAAGTTCTTTTTCTTTATTTGGAGAGGACTTTGGCAGACGATTAGAATATATATTTTTTATATCCAGTTCTCTCTCCTTTTCCTGAAAACAAACACAACATAATTAAGGAAGTAGAGTCTCAGTTTAAAACAAACCAAAACCCCTCACTTTGTCATCTGGTATTTTCTTACCATATTGAAAGATACCTGGTTCAGCTTCCTTCTGTAACTATCAAACTATAGAAAAAAAGTCTCTAGTATACTGAGGTTAGCATAGAGCAATAATTTTCCCAAAAACGTCTAATATGTCCTGGAAATTTAAAAAATTAAGGCAAATTTCATTTTTTACCCATTCTTACCTGATATAGCTAGTATTGTCTTAACTGAGACACAGAAACAAATAATTTAGTTAGTATCTCTCAAATGTAAGTTCTGAAATATTGATGAGTTAAAAATTAGACTACTCTTTTAAACACAGGCATACTTGGCCATTTTGGGGCTGTGGCTTTTTCTGAGAATTTGATTAACAAAAAGAAAACATAAGATAATGTATAATTTTGCACTATTTTACACAAACTTTTGTGCAAAATTTCATTCTACCTAGAACTCATTGATGACTTCAACGTAGAATGAAAAATGCCCGTTTTAACAAAATTAAATAATTTGAATACTTTCTCTAAACACTGTGAAAACGAAGGGCATCATTTGAAACAACTTCAAAAATAATAAATCATTGGGTGATCTGAGGAAAAACACTGCATTCAACCATGCAACACAGTGAAGCTCTAGTTCCCAAAATTTTCTTCTATGATTTTACAATTTACTTCAGTTACATCATTTCTATTGGTGTATTCAGTGTTTCACCTTTTTTGTTTTTGTTTTTAATTTCACTTTGTTATAGTGATTATACCAAAAACCTTTTCTAAGTACTAAAGACAGTATCAGAATTTTGTAAATTATATTGTACCAACTTACAAATATGAATAGTAATATTTAGTGTTTTAAAATATTTAATTTTCATCTAATACATATTATGGACAACATAACACAATTTAAAATATTTACCTTTAATTTGTGATATAGTCGCTGTATCTCCTTTTGAAGAACTTTATTTTCATCATAAGCCTCATATGCCCTTTTCCTTTCAGCAAGCAACTGCCGTTGGAAACTGTTAGTACTCAGCTCAAGGTTTTTTGATAGTTCCTATATGTATAAACACATAAAAAGCATTCCTTTAAAAAAAATCCAACAATAAAACATAACACATAGCAGTGTCAAAATGATGTTTTTCGTGGTATTGTTCAAGACCTACAAATCAGACTGGGCATAGCATTCATGTACGTAACCTAGGAAACAGATTTACCAACAATTTAGTAAGGTATCAAGCTTATTATTCCTATCTGTTTTTCATAGTAATTTGTAAATAAATTCTTAAGGATGGGATGGTGGCTCATGCCTATAATCCTGCGCTTTGAGAGGCCTAGGTGGGAGGAGCACTTGAGACCAGCCTAGACAACAAAGCAAGAGCCCATCTCTATGAGAGTTTAAAAATTAGCTGGGCATGGTGGTGCATGCCTGTAGTCCCGGCTACTCAGGAGGCTGAGGTGGGAAGATCACTGGAGCCTGGAAGTTTGTGCCAACGAACTGAAGCCTTGGTGACAGAACAAGACTATCTTAAAACAAAACAAAACAAAACAAACAAAAAAAAACCTTAAGCACACACACATTGCTTGGGCAAATAATAAGATACCAAGACAGATAAAATTACACAGCACTACCAAAGCTGCAGAGAGTATCTACAGTAAAACATCTCTAGATAAAAACAATAGCCATTTCCATCCATGGTCTTCAAACATGTTCCATCAAGTTTATACAATAATTTATGTTAAAATATTTTCTTTTAAAATAACTTAAGTTGTCAAGACACCATTTCTAATTTGTGGGTTTTTTTAAAGCATCTTATAGATAGATAGACAGACAGATAGATAACAAATAAATGTTTATTATAAGTATAAATAAAATCACAAAGAAAAACAGAAAATAAAAAGCAGTTACAATCTCATTACGTTGTGATAATCACTGCCAACATTTCGACGTATATAATTTGAGACTTTTATGTATCTTTCTCAGTAAATAATACCATAAATCCCTATGTCAATCTACTGTAATAACACAATCTTTTTTCAATGGAATAGTATTATGCTTTACAGATTATCATAACTTAACTAAATTCTGCTGTTCAATATTAGGGTGCTCCAATTTTTCCTAGAGTGAACATCCTAATATATCTAATTTTAATCATTTATTATTTCCTCAGTGTAAATGTTAAGAAATAAAATGTCTTAGACTTTATATAAATCAAGAACTCCTGACCTTTGAAAGGTCCCATTAAGCAAATGAAAAGATAAGCCACAGACTAGGGAAAATATGTGCAAATCCCCTACCTGCTAAAGCAGGGGCGCCCAATCCCTGGGCTACAGAATGCTACTGGCCTGTGGCCTGGTAGGTACCGGGCTTGCACAGCAGAAGGTGAGTGGCAGTGAGCCAGCGCCAGCATTACCGCCTGACCTCTGCATCCTGCCAGATCAGCAGCAGCATTAGATTCTCACAGGAGCACAAACCCTATATTGTGAACTGTGCCCGAGAGGGTTCTGAGTTGTGTTCTCCATATGAGAATCTAATGCTTGATCATCTGAGATGGAACAGTTTCAGCCTGAAACCATCCCCCTCAACCCCGTCCATGGAAAAACTGTCTTCCATGAAATCAGTCCCTGGTACCAAAAAGGTTGGGGACTGCTGTGCTAAAGGACTTGTATGAAGAAATGTATAGAGTTATCCCTCTGTGTCTGTAGGAGATTGGTTCCAGGACTCCTGTGGATACCAAAATCCAGGCATAGTCAGGTCCTGCAGTCAGTCCTGTGGAATCTGAGTATATAAAAAGTCGGGCCAGGCGCAGTGACTCATGTCTGTTATCCCAGCACTCTGGGAGGCCGAGGCAGCGGGATCACAAAGCCAAGAGATCGAGACCATCCTGGCTAACATGGTGAAACCCCGTCTCTACTAAAAATACAAAAAATTAGCCCGTGTGGTGGCATGTGCCTGTAGTCCCAGGTACTCAGGAGGCTGAGGCAGGAGAATCACTTGAACCCGGGAGGCAGAGGTTGCAGTGAGCCAAGATCATGCCACTGCACTCCAGCCTGGGCAACAAGAGCAAGACTTCATCTCAAAAAAAAAAAAAAAAAAGTCAGTCCTCCACATCCAAAGGTTTCACACACTGCAAATACTTTTATTTCTGCATTTGGTTGTGGAATGTGGAACCTGTGGATATGGTGGGCCGACTGTGTTTATTGAAAAAAAAAAATTTGCATAAGTAGACCCACTCAGTTCAAACCTGTGTTGTTCAATGGTCAACTGTATATTACATCTAAACATCTATATCTGTTCCACAAAATTCAGTAACATGAAACCAAACAGCTCAGCAAAAAATGGAGGAAATATGTAAACAGATAATTCACCAAAAAGATATCCAGAGACAAATGGGCACATAGAACAATGCTTCAATATCATAACTTATAAAGGAAATACAAATTAAAGCCACAATAAAACAATGCTATTTATCTATCAGAATATCTAAAACTGGAAAAACTGAGCATACAAAATGGCTAGGATGAGTAGCAACCAGAACTCTCATACACTTTTGTTTTGGGAATGTACAATGGTACAACCATTTTGGAAAACAGTTGGGCAGTAAAACATACGTCTACTATGTATAACACAGTCATTCCACACTTAGGTCTTTACACAGGAGAAAAAGAAGCCAGTGTCTATACAAAGACTTCTGCATGAATGTTCACAGCAGCTTTATTTGTAATAGTTAAAAACTGGAAACAATCCAAATGTCCATCAATGGGATGGATTAATGGATAAACAAAATGTCATATATATGTATATAATAAGGGTAATCACCACTTAGCAATAAAAAAGAATGAACAATTGATACTTCCAACAACATTTTTGAAACTCAAAACAGTTTTGCTAAAGAAACCAGGAATAAAATAATACATACTATATGACTCCACGCATATAAAATTCTTAAAATGCCAAGTAATTTATAGAGACAAAAAGTAGATTAGCTGAGGAGTAGTGGGCAGGGATTGATAAAAGGGAGGGAGTACAAAAAGGCATTAAAATTGTTTATAGATAATAAAAAACAGTAAAAACAAGTGTATAAGTTTTGAAAAATGAAGCTTCTGGGTTGATAGACATTTGTACAATTTTAAGGTTTTGAAAAGCATTACCAAAATGCCCTTAGAAAAGGTTGTAACAGTTTACATTCTCTTTGAAAGTCTAGTAGCCTTTATTTCACTAGATACTTACAGTAAGAGGATACTGTAATTCTTTAATCCATCAGATTGGCCTAAAGAAGGATAAAATTGTTTTAATTTGTATTTCTTTGATGACTACTGAAGTTAATTTTCATCTTTATTGTCCATCCATATTCTTCATGAAACGTTTTTGTAATGTAATAAGAATTTAAAAGACAATGACGAAATGAGGAAAAAGCAAACTGATAAACAAAAGAAGCAAAAAAGTTAAGAATTTTCCAGAATTGAAGATATAATGAGAGATGAAGTTGGAAAGAGCATCATGATAAAGACTGGATCAGAAAAGAATCATCAACGGATGCTAAATTTTGATGAGGAACAAGATATTTACATATTCTTAAGGCAGCTCCACATGGTCAGATTATTGATTTCACTATAAGAGGAGGAACAGTTAATGGGTAAATGTTAGAGAAGTTGAGCAGAACTTTGGCTAGGAGATCAAAATTAACATCACTAGTGAAGGTCAAGAGACATCATGTGGCTCCAGATGTAATATCTTAAGAAGGAAAATAATATTACCTATTCAGTATTCTCACCAAAAACACAAAAACCCCAGTCTATACACAATGAAACATAAGAGAAATACAAAGTTAAGGATATTCTATTAAATTAAAAGGGGTAGGGAGCTGTATGTTTCAACAAATGTGAATGTCATAAATAAAACAACAGTATGTGGAAATGTTCCAGATAAAAGAAGGCTGGAAAACTAGACAATTCAGTATAATACTTAACCCTAGACTGGGTCCTACTGGAGAACAGAAAGTACTATAAAAGATATGATGAAGGCTGGGTGTGGTGGCCCACACCTGTAATCCCAACACTTTGGGAGGGTGAGGCGGGCAGATCATGAGGTCAGGAGTTTGAGACCAGCCTGACGAACATGGTGAAACCCCATCTCTACTAAAAATACAAAAATTAGCTGGGCGTAGTGGTGTGCACCTGCAATCCCAGCTACTCAGGAGGCCGAGGCAGGAGAATCGCTTGAACCCAGGAGGTGGAGGTTGCAGTGAGCCAAGATCGTGCCACTGCACTCCGGCGTGGGTGACAGAGCAAGACTCTGTCTCAAAAAAAAAAAAAAAAAAAAAAAGATATGATTAGGTCAACTGAAAAAAACTGTGCTACAGACAGTAGATTAGAGGAAATTATTATATAAGTGTAAATCACAGTATAACCATAATTTTACTATGGTTCTATAAGAGCATAATCCCTATTCTTAAAAAATACATGCTGATGTATTTAGGGGCATGATGTATCCAAGTTACCCTCAAATAGTTTAAAAAAAAAATTGTGTATATATGCATATAACAGAGAGACCACATGAAAGAGCATGCATGCATATTATAAGACAAATGGGATAAAACGTTAACAACAGACGAATCTGAGTAAACTGTATAGAAGTGTTCTTTGTACCGTTTTCAGATTTGCAACTCTCTGTAAGCTTGAAATTATTTCCATATAAAATATTAATTTAAGAAAATCCTATCCCCCCTAAATATTTTGGAGCAAAACAGGAAACCATTAAACTCAATAAGAATGTGTTAAAAAAAAAAAAAAAATACCAGGGCTAAAAAATACTCAAGTTCCAAATGATAATAACTGTCAACCTGGAATCCAGCAAGATCCAGTGAAATTATCACTGAAGAGTAAAGATAAAATATATTCAGACAAATACTAAACAGTGTTGCCAGTCAGAAGCTCTCACTTATATATATATTTCAGTTAAGAAAGGAAGTGAACCCTGAAGGAACAATAATGAAGAAAGAATGGTGACATGCAAGAAATAATGGTAAACTAATAAATACTATTAAAATACTAAGAAGAATTTTTTTTAAATTAAAAATACTGTTAAAAATTAAAAGATTAAGTAGAAAAAAAAAAAAGCAAAACCAAATTCCCACATGAGGACTAAATCCAGAAGGTTTCAGTGGTGAAATCTAACAAATTTTAAGAAACAGATTATCTGTAAAAGAGAACAGAAAGGAAATCTCTGTCATTTTTGATGAGATTTTTTATAATCTTGATGTCAATAGTGGAAAAATAAAATCGTACACCATTCCAAAATATGAATATTGTTGCAAAAGTCCCAAATACTAGCAAAAGGAATTCAGCAATGAGTAAAAATTGCATCACAACTAAATAGCACCTATCTATCCCAAGAAGCAAAGAACGAGAGTAGTTTCACATTCAAAACAATCCATGATTTAAAACAAAAACCCTAGCAAGCCAGTAGTAGAAGAAAATTTCCTTACACATAAATATACACACAAATTCACAGAAAAAGATCCAAAAGGATACACACTAAGATACCAAAAGTGGTGACATCTGAGTGGTAAGAATGAGAGTGTTTTCATTTTATCTTTTAATTCTTCTCTAATTAAAAAATATATATACATGTACTACTTATAAAAAATAAAAAGTTTCTAAAATATGTTTAAATAAAAATTAAAATGCTTAGAAAAATCATATCTAACAACTTCAGAATAGTAGTTACTTCTGAGCAGGGAGAGTAGAAAAAGGATGTTTGGAGAAAGGATACAGGGAAATATCAATGTATTTTAGAAAAATAAGATCTAAAGCAAAAATTGCTATATCAAGTAGGTACATGAATGTTTTAAAAACTCTTTTTGTATATTCAAAATATTTCATTAAAAAATCAGAAGTACTTTAAGAAATTAAATAAACTAAATAGATAAAGAAGAGAATGCAAATAGTAGTTATCTTTGGCTGGTAGGACTATGGATATTTTTCCCCTACTTTTACTGTAAATTTCAAAACATCTTTAAACAAATATGTTAATAATACAAGAAAATTTAAAATACTTAACATTTTTTCCAAAGGACATATCACAGAATTCTATCTTGTTAATGGAAATAAATATAATTTAACAATTTTTGAAAGTTAACACAAAGGATAAGTTTACCTTCATTTGTTTTTTATTAATTAGTAAAGAATTACAGATTTAAATACCAATATTGTATTTGTTAAAATAAGTCTATCAATGTCAGTTGTTTTAATATCTGTTCAGTATTGTTATAGCTCAATTCTAAAGACTCAGATCCTTGTGTAAGCAAGGACCCTGGAGGTCATGAGTCCACCTTATAGTAATACCTTTTTACAGTATTCCTAGAAGGTAGACATTGAATCTTTGCACAAATACTTCTGGTAGCAGAAAGCTTGATAATCAAAGGATACTTACTTCATTATTGGACAATTCCAATTATTAGGACGCTCTTTTGAATGAGTGGAAACCAGTTTTCTAGTAATATCCATTAAGTTTGTATTGCCTTCAGGAAATAAATCTATTTCTCCTGCTCCATGTGACAGCCCTTTAAACAATGAAGTAAGTTAACATTTTTCCTTATCTTTTCTATGATTTTATGTTTCTTCCACTGTTTCTTTTATGCCAGTTTTTTGACTCCCTGGTAATCCTGTCTGCTCTCCACATGTCAGTTTGTTACCTAAAATCTGGTACTTGTTATTAGATGTGATCTAACCAATGAAATTAGAGTTACTATTACCTCTTAGGACGAAGGTACCACCACACTTGGTTAACTTCTTCCCTTCCAATTTTTTAAATGGCCATATAATTATAGGTTCATATACTTAAAAAATTATGCTTTAACTTCAATTACTATTAATCCAGGGCTCCCCATAGTGTACACATAAAATAGATGGAAAAAAATTGAGGTGAAACAGTTAACCTGACTAAATTTTATCTTGCTTATTTTAGGTCAGATTTTGAGCCTAGGGGGATCAAGCTTGATCTTGTCATCCATCAAATTCATTGGGCCCCCTGTTTTTGAACCTGTCAAGAACATATCCATCCATTCATTATTTTAAGAAACACTAATTTTATGCCAGACAGAGTGCCAAATGTTGCAAATACAAAATCAAATAAGACTTGTTCGTGCTGTTAAGAAACCTGGTCAAATTCACTGATAAATATGCTGAAAGGAACAGAGCCTAAGATAGCACTTGAAAACACCCACCTAGAAACCTTCTCTTCAAGTTGACAGCTATTTATTTACCTGCACCCTTTGGGTACAATTACTGATCCAATTGTAAAACTTTCTAACACTATTTTCAACCAGTCCATAATTCTCCATTAAAATACAAACATGAAAGGCTTACTGAATTTACCCTATATACTATCCATATTATATCTACTATATGCTAATTGATACAATATAGTTATATATTATATATAGCATATTGCATGTTCTGTATACTAATATATTGCATATACTATACACATCTATATTATATAACTGTATAGAATTCTATAATTGTATATACTATACTGAGTTCTATATAGTTCTCTATATATAATATAGAGAGTTCTATATAGTTCTCTCTATATAATATATACAGTTCTATAACTGTATATTCTATAACTGTATAGTATGGTATACTATGTAGTATATAGTATAGAATATAGATGTGTAATATATAGTATATATACATAGGAGAATATAGTAGACATAGCATATCTTCATGCACCATTCTAGTAATCCTAAGCGGGGGGTGGGGGGAAGAAAGTAAGAATAGCTCTAAGTAAGCAATATTTTCCAAAACATTTAAAAACCTGGTAGAGATTTCTATCAAGCCCACTGACTGATAATTTCTAACACCTATCTCTGTTTACCTCTGAAAACA
Source organism: Chlorocebus sabaeus (assembly GCF_047675955.1). Taxonomy (NCBI): domain Eukaryota; kingdom Metazoa; phylum Chordata; class Mammalia; order Primates; family Cercopithecidae; genus Chlorocebus; species Chlorocebus sabaeus. Next base: position 96,256,779 of record NC_132916.1, on the reverse strand, counting down.
CTGGTATTTGCCTTTTTTCACTTTCTCACTTCTCCTAGTCTTCCTAACTCTCCAAAGTACAATGACAAAGGCTCTGGAATCACATTTGCAAGGTTCTTCAGTCCTCTGGAGGATAATTCATTTGAATCTGGAGACGGAGCTAATTTAAATGAGCTATCTGTGTCTTACTATTTCTTCATCTGCTTTGAGCAGGACAAGATAGAGGTAAACTCATAATCCAATAGTTATGCTTCCTCTGTACAAGTCTGCCCTAAGTAATGGATCTTGTTCTTGTTCTAATGAAACCTGTTTTCTTTAATGAAATCTGTTTTCTTTAAAAGTGTTTCGCCTTTCCTTACCCTGAGCTTTTGTCTTCCAGCACAGATTTTACTCCACAGTATTTACTAGTTAGCACCAAAAATACAACAGATTATAGAAGTGATTTCTGCTCAGCAAATGACATATAGAGAATTAGCATGATGACAGACTCTGAAAAAACAATTAGTATCTTTTACAGTTTTTAGATCATTTCATCAGAAGATGCTGATAAAATAACCAAAATTATAATACTTTAATTACTGCTATCATTTAAAACTATGAAAAAACACAAAATGTACTATTATAAGAGGAACCTATTACTCAGCATTTAAACATGACAAAATTCCAAGGATTTTACTAAAATAACAAAATAATAGAGCAACAGAAGATAGAATACTGCAATTCTACTCCCAAACACGAGCTTCTAGTGACCTATATGATTCTTTTTTGTTTCGTTGTTCTGTTTTGTTTCTTGAGACAAATTCTCACTCTGTCACGTAGGCTGGAGTGCAGTGGCATGATCTCAGCTCACTGCAATCTCCACTTCCCAGGTTAAAGCGATTCTCCTGCCTCGGCCTCCCGAGAAACTGGGATTACAAGGTGTGCACCACCACACATGACTAATTTTTGTATTTTTGGTAGAGACTTGGTTTCAACATGTTGGCTAGGCTGGTCTTCAACTCCTGAGCTCAACTGATCCGTCTGCCTCCACCTACCGAAGTTCTGAAATTATAGGCATGAGCCATTGCGCCCGGCCATGACCTATCTGATTCTATGTGACCTAGAGGAAGGCAAATAACATCTCTCAGTTTCCTCAACAGTTCAATGTTTGCACTGGACTAGAGAGTTCCCCATGGAGGTGTTTCAGAGGTTGCTTCAAGTTGTTAGGCATGTGAGTTTCTGAAGTCCCCTCTGTAACATAACTCTTTAATCACTACTACAGAACAATTCAGTTGTATCTGGTTGCCTGTGAAGAACTGTCAAAATCTGAAAAACCAACAGACCAAATCAGTAGTTTCAAACTTTTTTTAAAAAACAGTAGAACTCTTGAAGTCCACTGAGCTCAAATTGAAAACCACTGCACTAAATTATTTCCACGGGCCTTTCAAACTCAAGAATGCTACCATGCTTTAATGTATTTACTTTTAATTAATGTACTTTTAGTACATTTCTCTTTTTCCACTTATAAATTAGGTGTCCAGTAGGTACCAAGCACTGAGCCAGACTCATTATGAACTTTATCCCCAACCCTGTTTATGATCACCTGCAAACATTTACAGACTGGCAACTAAAGTGGTATATCACACATCACAAAGCTGGAATGGTGTATAACCAGAACTTGAAACTTGTCTGTTTGTGTGTGTGTGTGTGTATGAAGTTCCACTGGGAACTTAATAGGTTAAAGGGTAGGTATTAACAGTCTAATTAATAGCCTAATTAAAATATAAGCTAAATTTTTTAAAATTCGACCTTGAATTCTAAGCCAATAATTTGTAACTCAACTAAGTTAGCAAAGTCCATCAATGTTTCCGTATTAAAGATGCTTTCATAAAAACACAAATGCCTAGGGAATGGGAAACAAAAAATGGAAATGCTCTAGAATCTCCTGGAATGATAATAACCACAAGAAAGGCCAATTTAATCCTCCCAAAATGAAGAATTTAACTTTGATCCAAGAACAACTATTATCCAGCACCATTCTTTAGAGTCTTGATATTAACTAATAGCCAAAAATGATTTTAAAATGCTCTACTGACCCAGGGACTTCCTCTTCCAGGGTTTTTCCATTAGTATACTAACATATACAAATAAAAATTAATGTTTAATGCTTTGTATCTTTTATACTACCTCAAAACAAAAGCCAACACATATATTAATGTTAAAAGAATAACTTTAGACACACGAGCAGAGTTTACTTGAGCCAATTCACAAACTGGGCAGCACCTAGAACCAGAATAGGTTCAGAGTGACTCCACGGCTGCCAGATGGTCAGGTAACATTTATGGACAGAAAAAGGGAAGTGACATATAGAACACAGAAGTGAGGTAAAGAATCAGGGGGGCTGGTTACAGCTTGGTGTCTGCACTACTTTAACATAGTTTGAATAGTTGGCCACTGGTGATTGGCTGTGACTGGTACAAGAGTAGCTAACTGTCTGTTTACATATCCAGTTAGATTATAGGTTGCTATGTATGGAGAAACTTTTAGGCCAAACTTAAAATATGAAAGAAGACAGCTTTAGGCTAAACTTAAATTTAACATTAATAAGGAAAGGGTTCATCATATTATGATATATTTCCACAATGGAATAATATGCAGCCTTTAAAAAGCATGAGACTGGCCGGGCGTGGTGACTCAAGCCTGTAATCCCGGCACTTTGGGAGGCCGAGACCGGTGGATCACGAGGTCAGGAGATGGAGACCATCCTGGCTAACACGGTGAAACCCTGTCGCTACTAAAAAATACAAAAAACTAGCTGGGCCAGGTGGCGGGCACCTGTAGTCCCAGCTACTTGGGAGGATGAGGCAGGAGAATGGCGTAAACCCAGGAGGCGGAGCTTGCAGTGAGCTGAGATCCGGCCACTGCACTCCAGCACCGGCAACAGAGCGACACTCCGTCTCAAAAAAAAAAAAAGCATGAGACTGATTTTTTCGTGTGTGTGCAAAAATACACACACATCTCTATCTAAATATATGTATACAACATAAAAATATGTAAAAAGTGCCAAAATATACTTTTCAGTGAAAAAATATGTATTGAACAATGTGTATGGTATACTCCCATCTGTGGTAAGAGAATGAAAAATGGGCATTAATATATAGATATGAGATTGCACACATAGCAACAATTTCTTAACAGTGACTGTTTCTTTGGAACAGGCTTGCAAAGCATAGCATAGAAGGAAAACTGATGTTTCATTGTCTATCCTGTTGCATAAATTTTAATCCCTGTTTTAGTGCTTGTATTACTTTTTCAATGGGAAGGTTATCTTAAATATTAGCACAAAATTGCCTTAACAGTTGTTCTACCTAAATGGGTAGTTTCTAAGGATACTGCAAAGCTTATTTTCTGAAACTATTTTAAGCTTTACCCTTCAATCATAAATCTCATAATTTCATTGTAAATCTTCTCCCTCCAGAAAAGGTAAAAATATACATAAATAATAAAATCTAGGCGGTTCATTGATTATGCAATAAAAATTAGCAGAATCTCAATGAATGATATTTTGTCTTCTAGGCAATTATTCTTTTCAACAATGGGAATTTTTCATTTCTCCAACATTAAATAATAGATATAATAAGGACTTAATTGGGGAGCATAAATATAATTTACCATGTTAAAAACACTTTTTGCATATGAAAGTTTTGAAAGTATGAATTTAGACTTATCAGATTTCAGAACTGAATGTCACCTCAGAAATCATTCCGTTTAATTTCTTAGATGAAACGACTTCAACCTGGAGGTTAGGAGAACTGTACAAACTCAGAGTTAGACAAGAACAGGGCTAACCTGGTTTGACCATTATTCTGTACTAATCAGCTTCATTTGTTAGATAAATGAAGAACAGGTAGGAGAGGCAAAGGCAGGCTTCTGGATTTGGGTTTCTGAAGCTTTCAGAGCAGCTTCCAAGCCACTAGAGCAAAATATAGCAGGTAAAGATAAAGGAAAGTGATCCTGCCTGGCCCAATACTAGACAGTTCACTTCCAGTTCTGAATAAACTAAGTAGAGTAAAGGGAAGACAATGCTGTATCTAGGAAGATAGACTAGTAAGAGTAAAGGGAAGATAATGTAAGTAAAGGCAAGAATTTCAATTCTTATTTTTGAAAGTGGTTTACATGGAGGCAATATTATCAACAACCAACACTTATACCTACTTGAGGGCAGCTCTAGGGTCAAGAGAATTTGAATACCAATCTCTTATAGTAAAATCTACTGAAAGAAAAAGTTTATTCAAACTTTGTTTCATAGTTCCATGATACTGAGCTGTATGATGATACTCAAGCATTCCCCAAAATCTTTAGAAATTTTTTAAGAAGGAAAGTCTTAATAGTTTCATTTTGTTTTTCTAACAAAGTAACTCACTCTATGTCAACTTAATGTTAAAAAAAAAGTTGAATTTTTATATGTACTAAATGTGTACCCTATAGTTTACTGGAGTCCTTTTAATAATTATGTACATAATATTACATTTATGATCTTCTCACAATGCTTGGAAGATAGTTTTCCATTTCATGATTATGGTTTCTTATGATAGTTACCTTTCATGATATTTGCTTTATGACACACTGTTAGTCATAGCTATGACTGATCTGCTATTGCATCCCTGATCAGGAACACAACCCCAACACTGTCTTTCTTATAAGGAGTTAGGACAGAATTGATGCCTTTACCTTCAGCCCCTATTTGAAGCCAGTCTCTGGACCAATAAGAAATGGTGCAGTCTTGCAGTCACTAAAAGAAACTGCCTATTAGGGGAATTACTAATGAAGTTTCTAACAAAGAACTGTCTATGTTAAGTCAGTGATTCATAAAGAATGATGTGAAAACCCTTAAAGGTCCCTGAGACACTTTGGAAGGTCTTCAAAGTCAAAACTATTTTATAATACTAAGATATTATTTGCTATTTTCACTCATTGTGTCATGAGTATACAATGGAGTTTTCCAAAGGCTCCACTGAAACATATACACATTTGGAAAGTGAACCAGTATTTTCCAAATGACCAATGCGTGATGTAAAACATCCATTGAAAGACCATCAATGAATGTTAGTGTATCCAAATACAAACAGCTCATTAATATGGTTTCATATTCCACATTGCAACTAACCATTAAGAAATCACTTGTTAAGCTTTAGCATAATACCAAAAAAAGACTATCCATTACCTGAAAAGGCTACCAAAATACTCCTCCATTTTCTAACTACTTTAGACATCTGCGTGAGGCTCAATTTTCTTCACACTTATCAATCACAACATAACGCAACAGATTGAAGCAGAAGCAGATATGAAGACCCAGTCAGCTGTCCCCTATTAAGCCAGGCATTAAAAAATTTTTAAAAATATAAAATTATGCCACTCTTGTCCTCATTTATTTTTGGTTTGGGAAATACAGATTTTTTTTGTTAAAAGATCTTATAACATACAATGAGTTGTTTATTACTAAGTGAATTAAGATAAATGTTTTAATGTTCTCGATTTTTATTTCAAATGTGCTAAATATACATAAACAAAAGCTGGAGGGAGGTGTCAATAATTTTTAAGAATATAAAAGGGTCTTGAGAGCAAAGGTTTGAAAACCACTACTTTATATAACTAAAAAATGTTTCTCTTCTATAAAAGTTAGGCTGTACATGTGTTACAGTTTTATTTAAACATTGTATGGCATATGTATATGGATGGTAGATGCACCTGACAGCAATAACTGAACTTAAGCACACCCTGAGAATGATCCTGTATGGCAGGCACACCTGAATGTGTGTTCAGAGTTCCAAGCAGTGGCCAACCCAAGAGATTCATTCCTTACCTGTGAGGAACATCTGAGTCCCTGGCCTGTCTCGTGGAACGCTGGCCATACAGGGAATCCAGACTCTTTGTTTTGGGTTAAAAGAAGTTGCCAGGTGGAGGTTGTTAGGGGGTGGAGGTTAAGTGAAAATGCTATATAAACTGCATGCTTTCTGCAAGAGGTGGCAGTTCTACCGTCCAGCCCACCATCACTGGACCACCCTGTATGCAAGTTACCCTCAGTAAACCTTATGTCTCATTTGCTGGCTCTGGATCTCTTTTTCGGCCTCTTGAACCTGGTGCCATTCCTGAGGAAGTTAATAGGTATCCCACGTGACAAAATATTAAATTGAGGCTGATACATTGACAGGACTTTATTCAAGAAATTTATTGATATAAAAGCCAAAATAAAGGTATAAAGTCAACTGTAAGTAAGGAAGTAAGTATACAGACTGAGGTAACTGTCTGCCCTTTGTACAGAGCTCAGGAAGTTTAATCACATCAAGTATTTCTCCATCCCTGGTCTATGGCCTGGAACCAGAGCAAACCACATCTTACAACATAGGCTGTAATTTCTGAAGAAGGACAGACAACTGTCATGGTGGTTGCCCCACAGATACCTTTGGTTGTTCACCTCTCTAACCAGTTATCCATTTCTAAACTACTCCGTTCGTAAATTACTAAGATTCTGTGCATTCTGTCACTTCCATCAACGAACAAAATAAGCCTGTACCCAACTTACATGTTGATGTTCTGGGGAAAAGTTTTTCACAGCTCAGCTAGTTATAGATAACCTTGAAGATGCTTCATCCTCCCCCCCCCCCCCCCCCCCCACTTAAGAAGGAATTGCAACTAGCAAGAAGAATGAGTTGTGGCCTGAAATCCTGGAATGAGACAAGCTATAAACAAATAAACAAAGCTGCTTGATACAATTTCCAGCTTTATCTTAAAATAAAACAAAAAGTTACAGCCAAAAAAAAAAAAAAAAAACACACCATATAGACAGGTATCCTTACTAAAGAACATCATAGAACTTAACAATAACGGAGATCTTTGCTAAGATTTTACAGTAATTTCAAGGGATACCCAGGACTTTCTTGGGTTTTAGTTAATTTGCAAAATGAAACATCACAATCAAGTTTCTGGGTTTTTTTCCTTAATCAGTTAGTGGTTTGACTAGACCTGAGTTAGAAGAGAAAGGATCAACAGTGTTGGCTGAAGTAAAATTTGAAAAATAAAATGAAGCACAAAAACAAATGCTGAATTTTGCAGTAAAGTAAGAAACTCTATAGTAAATATTTCAAATTCTGGATTGACTGCTGAGATCATGAAAGATGTACAAAATGGGTTAAAAACCAGAGGCTGCATTTAGGAAGTATGAAAAAGCAGGTTAAAAAGTAGAGAACAAATACCCTCAGGTGGGCTGTGCTGGCTACACTCCCCCCATCCCCCCAAATAACAAGAGAGCTACCATAGTACAACAGCTGATGTGAAATTATTGGGTTAAGAGAAGTAGGTTCATGGCTGGGCATGGTGGCTCACACCTGTAATCCCAGTACTTTGGGAGGCCAAGGTGGGTGGATTACCTGAGATCAGGTGTTCGAGGCCAGCCTGACCAACAGAGTGAACCCCATCTCTACTAAAAATACAAAAATTAGCCGGGTGTGGTGGTGTGTGCCTGTAATCCCAGCTAATCAGGAGTCTGGGGCAGGAGAATCGCTTGAACGTGGGAGGTGGAGGTTGCAGTGAGCCGAGATCATGTCACTGCACTCGAGCCTGGTGGACAGAGTAAGACTCTGTCTCAAAAAAAACCGTTCATAATAACATATTAAATATTGATTCCAATATAGCAGAAATGAAGCAGTTTAGATGTACCAATCCAACTTTGAGGTATACAGTTGATAAATCCAGTATTTCTAAAACTTGGGAGTAAACTTCTAAAACCAGTCATTCCTTGGTTTGCACAAAACATTCTTAACTCCTTGTGAAAATAACTTTTACAACAAAAATAAGTTTTGAAATTCAAAAATAAAAGTTCAAAAGTAATTTTCTAATTTAGTAAGAATTGAGACAATTTAAAATTGCACCAAAAGAAATAAAATATTTAGGTATAAATCTAAAACATATACAGATTCGTATTCTGAAAATTACAAAATAATAATGAAAAAAATCGGATTCCCTAAAAAAATGGAGACACATACTATGTTCAAGATAGGAAGATTCAACACAGTAAAGATACCAATTCTCCACAAATTGATCTATGTTTAATGCAATTCCTACAAAAATTCCAGGAAGATGTCTGTAGATGTAGACAAGCTTATTCTAAAATTTATGTGGAAAGGCAGAGGATCAAGAGTAGCTAAAACAGTTAAAATGTTTAAAATGAAGTATAACATGAGAGGAATCAGTCTCTCTAATGTTAAGGTTTATTATGGATGCTGTACGTAATCAAGAGTGTGTAGTAACAACAAAGGAATAGACACACAGATCAATAGAACAGAATAGAGACTACAGAAATAAACCCATAAAAATATGCCCAACTGACAAGAGTGCCAAAACAATTCAATGAAGGAGGGGTATCTTTTTAACAAATAGTGCTGGAGTAACTACACATCCATAGGCCAAACAAACAAAAAAGAACCTCAACCTAAACCTCACAGTCTATACAAAAATTAAATCAAAATGAATCATGGACTTAAGTGTAAAACATAAAACCATAACAATTTTATAAAACACCAAGTGGTATACCTTAAAAGTAATCAGTTTTTATTTGTCAATTATACCTCGATAAAGCTGGGAGATGAAAAAATAGAAGAAAATCTTTGGGACAAACAGGCAAAGGACAATAGGGATAGGTGACGTGTTAGACTTGATACCAAAGCACAATCCATAAGAGATAATATCTGCTAAACTGAACCACATCAAAAATCAAAATTAAAAATTTCTCCTCTGAAAGACATTGTGAAAAGGATGACAAGACAAGCTACGGAATGGCAGAAAACATTTGTAAACCACATATCTGACAAAAACCTCGTATCTGGATTATAATAAAGAATTCTCCAAAAATAGATAAAGCAAACAATCCAATTAGGAAATGGGCAGAAAACATGAATGAAATGCACAGATCTACAGATGGCACATAAGCACATGAAAAGATGTTCAACATCATTAGCCATTAGGGAAAGGCAAAATAAAACCACAATGAGATGATGCTACATAGCTATCAAAATGGCTAAAACTTTAAAAAGTGTTAACACCAAATGCTGGCAAAGATGCTGAGAAACTGGACCACTTATACACTACTGGCGGGACAATAAAAAATGGTACCACTACTTTAGAAAAGAGAATGTTCTGATGATTGTTACAAATGGAAAAAACAACAACAAAGAAAAAAAGTATAAAAAAAAGAGAGAGAATGAAATGGCATTTCTTACAACATCAAACACAGATTTACCATAAAACCAGCAAGTACACTTTCAGGCATATATCCCAGAGAAATTAAAATGTATATTCAAACAAAAATCTGCACATAAATGGTCATAGCAGTTTTAGTAGTCAAGAGCCCAAAACTGGAAACAAACCAAATTTCCTTCAACAGGATGTACCATAATACTCCGTAGTGGTGCACACCATGGAATACTCAGGGAAAAAAGGAACTATTGATACATGTAACCATTTGAGTGAATGTATAAGCAGAATCTGCCAATGTCAAAAGGTTAGATACTGTGTGATTCCATTTATATAACATTCTTGAAATGACAAAATTAGAGAAATAATAAGCAAATTAGCTGATATCATAGGTTAGTGAGGGAAAGGCAGGAGGTAGTTGTGGCTGTAAAAGGGTAAAATACAAGGGATTCTTATCATGGAATTGGTCTATATCTTGACATGTTGGTAGTCACACGAATCTATACATGTGATAAAACTGCACAGAACTAAATACAACACATGTAAAACTAGGGAAAGTTAAATGCAGTTGATGAATTGTATGTATCACGACCAATTTCCTGGCTGTAATATTATAGTTATTCTACATATTTTTTACAACTGCATGGCAATCTACAATGAACTCAAAATAAAAATTTACAAAACTTCCAATATGAAAAAAAATGAGGACACTATATGGTTAACTACTTCAAAGACTTGACATTATAGGTGACTGATTTTCAGGCTCCCAAGTAAGCAGTCACATAATTCACCTCCATGTATAACTCAGAATCCACAGGATTAGTCCCATTTCTTATCTCTTCTCTCTTTCTTCTCCCTCCCCACCACCTGTCAATCCCCTTCACATAAGAGAAAACTGCAGTATATAGTTGTATATGTGTGTGTATGCACTGCAATTTCATGTTCTCTATATGTAGTTTTATATACACACTCAGCTATTTAGCATATTTATTAATTAGCAATCTGTGCTCTTCATAATTTTAAAATCCATTATGTGGCACATTTTATGCTTCCCTTTAAAAATAATTAAAATGTCAGTTATTTGTTGTTTATGGTAACTGTTCTCAGTACCCACTCCTACCCTACTTCATGGGTAAGTGGCTCTTAAAAATAGTTTGTTTGCTTTGCACTGTGAGCTGATCATTACTGGAATCTACATAATAGGATCTCTTCTGTGCACTGAAACAGAAGACAATAATTGCAAATTTTGGAGGGAAAAAATAGGCGCTTTTTCTGGCCACTGATGTACAGCGTGTATTTAATAAGTCCCTGTCCCTGGGCATGGCACTGGTATAATGGGCATGGCATATTATATAGACTAAGTATCACAACATGCCATGTATTAAAAACATCTAATTAATATATTGCAGAAACCTATTTTATTTATAGTTCTGAGCTTCCTTTGCTCACTCTCACAGCAAGCATTATTGCCATACTTTTTCGTACCTTTGCTTTCCAAACTACTTGTCAATTTTAAGCAACAGAACCTGACTCAGGGCTTCTGTCTGATACATATACACAGAAGGTGGCAACTGAGTGCCCTGTGTAAAAGTCATGGGATAGGACTCTTTTCCTCTCCATTCAGGAAAGAAATACTTTTAAAAGAGCTGCTGTATTCTCAGACTAGTTAGTCCTAACAGTCTCCCACCCACGCTCTAACAGTTTTTTCATTCTGGGGAGTAGGTGCAGACCATGTCCAAAAAGATGTACTATAATTAATCTTTAACAGACAATGTGCATAGATACAAAAACAGAAGGCATTGTTCATGTGGCATTTCTTACACAGTGGCCCCAAAAGGTCAGTTTTATATACTATGGCTATTACAGTGTCATTTCCAATTTTAGAGAAGCAATCAGATAACCAAATAGAGTATTTTCCCAAAATGACTATGATCCATCAGTCAACATGTAGCTCATTAATGTACACAATCTTTTGCATCTTCCTCTTAAATATAAAATACTAAATTTTCCCAAATCTTTTACTCAGAAAACAGTACTAAAAATAGTTTTCATTTCCAAGCAAATATCAAACTGCAATAAGCAATTTTAAGAGAGCACATTAAATGCCCAATAAGAAACATCCCAAGAAAGCACAATTAGAAGCCGGAGAAACGGTACCTTAATTCTTCTCTCGGTGTCATCTAACTTTAACTCTGCTGAAACTAGTTTCTTTGCCAAATCATCTCGTTCAGGTAGGTGTCGAGCTTCAGAGATCTCTTTCAGTTTCTGTAAGGAAAATTTTGTCCTAAATAGTTCACTTTCTGTATCTTTTACCCTTTTCTCAGTTGCCCGTTCTTTCTCTTGAGACTTTCTTAAGCGTTCTTTGAGTGCTGTAATCTCATTGTTATGACGAAATATAAGCTGTGAGATTTCATTTTCAGCATCTTCAAACTTATTCAGGGCTTTCTCCTGTCTGTACTGAAGCCTTTTCAAAGATTTATTTTCTTTTAGCAGCTCAGCTAACTTGACCTGGAGTTCAGATACTTCATTCTGCAACTCATTGATTTTTAGCAGTCTTGCAGACAGAATCCGTTTTGTAACAAGATCAGTATCTTTCCGAAGTGGCTCTCTATTGAGGCTCTGGGAGCGAAATCCCACTCGGACTCCCTTTCTGTTTGGTAGACCCTTAGGGCTTGGTTTCCGAGGGGCTAAAAAAGAAACAGGAATAATGTAAAGTGAAAGCTATACCAAATGTAGTGTTATTTATTCATCCTAACACAAGTAGGTCCATAACATTCTTTAGTTATTTTTGTCATTAAGAAAGGATTTTACAATGTTAGTAAAAGATCAAGTTTTATTTAGAGCTCTAAATAGGTTTCTATTAAGAAAGGTGTGCAATATTTTAAGAAAGGTAAAAAATATTCTGATCCACCAAAAATGATATCCCAATAGTTTATACAGAATTATTTTACATCGCTTTATAAGACAGCAGTGTCAAGCTTTAACCATTTTTAACTTTTTAGATAAGATGGCAAGTCAGAATTCAAACATGAGCGTAATCAGCATCATCACCATTAGCGTGGTACATAGCAAACACTGGACAAAACATTGTGATATCCAAGTCATTCGTGCCAAGATATCGGGATCATTATTTGAAATGTGAAAATGTATATTTTCAATTTGCATTTCTCTAATGATCAGTGATGTTGAGCTTTTTTTCATAAGCTTGCTGGCCATATGTATGTCTTCTTTTGAAAAGTGTCTGTCCATGTCCTTTCCTCACTTTTTAATGGGGCATAATGAGATACCATCGCACATCAGTCAGAATTATTATTAAAAAGTAAAAAAAAAAACAGATGCTGGCAAGGTTGTGGAGAAAAAGGATCACATATACACTGTTGGTAGGAGTGTTAAAATTAGTTCAACCATTGTGAAAGACAGTGTGGCGATTCCTAAGACCTAAAGTCAGAAATACCACGTGACCCAGCAATTCCATTACTGGGTATACCCAAAGGAAAAGAAATCATTTTCTTATAAAGACATGCACATGTATGTTCATTGCAGCACTATTCACAATAGCAAAGACATGGAATCAACCAAAATGCTCACCAATGATAGACTGGATAAAGAAAATGTGGTACATATACACCATGGAATACTATGCAGCCATAAGAAAGAATGAGATCACATTCTTTGCAGGTTCATGAATGGAGCTGGAGGCCATTATCCTTAGGAAACTAATGCAGGAACAGAAAACCACTAATACATGATTTCACTTATAAGTGGAAGCTAAATGATGAGAACACACAGACATATAGGGGGGAACAACACACACTGGGGCCTATCAGAGGGTGCAGGGCAAGCGGAGAGAGCAGATCAGGAAAAATACCTAATGGATACTAGGCTTAATTCCTGGGTGATGAAATAATTCATACAACAAACCCCCATAACACACATTTACCCATGTTATAAACCTGCACATCCTGCACGTGTCCTTGTACTTAAAACTAAAAAAAAAAAAGGAAAAAAAAATGTATGTTTTCTCTACATTAATTACAACTTTATCTGGGGACAGGATGACAGCATATTATACAGTGAGATTTGTGGCTCAAATTTATCACTTAACTATTTGGACAATTCAATCAAACCTTTCCAAGTCTATTTACCCAGCCCATAGAAAGAAGACAATGTCATCGACACAACTAGGTTGTTGGGAGAGTTAAATGTTCTACGTATTCTCTGTTAGTAATAAGAATATTCCATTTATCGGTGATTGAAAATGGAAAACAGAAGTACAGGTGTGTTTCTAAATGCTTTCTCAGAAGATTTCTGTGATGTTCAAATCAAAAACACCTAATTTGAGATGAAAACAAAAAAATCACATCCTAAAAAATGTAAGTATATGAAATATTTAAAGAATACATTTTAAATCACATTTCTCAAAAATTTGAAATAATGTTTTTATTTTTACTAAAAGTTCATTAAACTTAAGCCTCAATATTCAGAGCACCAGCCCTTTAAAAGAGGCACTTGAAAGTCTGCTAAGAATAATCATCTTTAATCTACATGGTGACTGCATTTTTTTTTTTCAAGGAGAAAACGCATTCCAGAGTACAAAAGTTTGAAGAAACACTAGAAGATCCAACCTTTCCCTCCCCATTTCATCAGCCATGGATACTTGATTCCATTTTGTAAATAAGTAAAGAATAACAAGTAATTTTCAAAATTTAACATTACAAAGTTTCATTAAAAAGATAATATAGAAACTGTTCTGAATGTGTATCAATTTGGGATTCCAGCTCTATAAATGACTGAATAAATGAAAGGAAGCAGTAATAAAAAGAAATGAGGGAGTACTTAATTACTGCTGCTTTGAAACTATGCTATCCATTATGGTAGCCACTGCCACACATAGCTTTTGAGAACCTTGACATGTGGGTAGCTCAAATTGGGATATGCTGTAATTGTGAAACATACACTGGATTTTGAACACTTGTTTCAAAAATAAAAATAATGCAAAATATTTCATAATGTTTTATACTTACTATATGTAGAAATAATACTCATATATTATTAAAATTAATTTCATTTGTTTTTCTTTTTTAACCTGGTTACTAGAAAATATAAAATTACATTTGTGGCTTGCATTTGTGACCTGCATTATACTTCCAGTGGGCAGCATTACTTTAGAATATAATTTTAAAGTTGAAATGTCCATCATTTCAGTTTTCTTTCCCAACATATGTAGTTAATGGAATTTTGGTATATATACGCTATTATGGGATATGTACTCAGCTCTTGGAATGACAGAAACTTTATACATAAAAATAATTATATATGAAGATGAATGTCAATTGTTCCAAATATGGTTTTATTATACTGCTTACAAAACGAAACTTCACAGAGCAACTTGTTTTATACGAAAAGTTAAAGCCTAATAATATAAGAATCAGGATAAAAATTTTGAGTCAGATAAAAAAGGGTTTTCACAACCAACTTTCTGACATCCTAAAACTCTGAGTATAAATTTTTTTAGCATATTCTATAACTACAAACTGACCATTAGCCGGAACTCACAAATATTTCCAGCTTTCATCTACCTTTTTATTTTCATTTTTAAAACTATCAAGACAAAAATATTTTAAACTATCAAGTGTTAATAAGAGTAAGAAGAAAAGATGATTGTTGTGTATATCATTCTTCATCTCTCCTTGTTAAGTCACTCCTAAAAAGTGGGTGGAAAATTGCTTTTTCTTCCTTCAGCTGTCAAAAATAATATGATTAATTTTTTTAATGTAGTAAAAATAAATTATGCATCCACCAAAAAAAATCAAGATATGTTTATATTATTGAAAAAACAGGCCGGGCGCGGTGGCTCAAGTCTGTAATCCCAGCACTTTGGGAGGCCGAGGCGGGTGGATCACGAGGTCAGGAGATTGAGACCATCCTGGCTAACCCGGTGAAACCCCGTCTCTACTAAAAAATACAAAAAACTAGCCGGGCGAGGTGGCGGGCGCCTGTAGTCCCAGCTACTCGGGAGGCTGAGGTAGGAGAATGGCGTAAACCCGGGAGACGGAGCTTGCAGTGAGCTGAGATCCGGCCACTGCACTCCAGCCTGGGCGACAAAGCGAGACTCCGTCTCAAAAAAAAAAAAAAAATTAAAAAAGAAAAAACAAAGAATAAACATATAATAAATGAACATGTATAACTAAAACTTATTAAATTTTGCCATGATAAATTCTGATGCAGCATGAATTTTATGCAAAAAAACAAAGTATGCTGAAAATTAAGGAAGGGGAAGGAAGAATATGCTATTGAACATGCAAACCCGAAAATTCGTTTGAAATACTGTTTTAATCACATTTGTTTTGTCCTTAGGTTAGTCTATACTGATTGCAAATTAAACCAAGAGAAATTAACTTAGTGTTTACGGAAACGTATCAGTTTGGTCTTGTTACTTGGTCTAAGGCAGACTAATTATCACAGATTTTAATTCAAAGGACAGTGTAAAACAGAAAACAGTACAAGTCAAATTGAAGTCAATAATTGAAAATTTCTGGCTGATGCTGGACTGCTTTTCACAGCTTTTCTCAATTATCTTCTCAAATAAGGTAAGGCTTACAAAGTTCTAACTCCTTAATTGGCCTCCTAAGTTGTTTCTGGGGAATGAAGAAAAAAATTAAACTATTCCTTACCAATAATACCCTAGGTATTTCTTCAGAATAACAGGCATTTTCTAAGGTTCAACCCTAAGATCTGTTTTGTTAGTTCTTAATTATACAGCAAAAGTTTAATAAGACATCATGCTCTCAACTACAAAATCATAACAGGCCCCTCACTGAGACAGATTTAGAGAAAGAGACCAAAATACCAACAACAAAGCATTGTACTCACAAAAAAAGAAAAAGAAAAAGTTCCCAATCATTATAAATGGTTAGAAGTATGGAAATCCCTGAGGAGCTAGACTGGGGGTCCATGAAAGGGTTTCTTTCAAAAGGAATACACATTCTTTGTAGTTTTTAATGAGCAAATATTATTTTTTGAAGTAAAAATTTTATAAAGGCAAACTTCATTATGCCCTTGCTTAACTCCTTTCAATGGCTAACTATTCCCCACAAAAATAGTCAATACATTAGCACAAGATGCAAGGTGTTTCATAATGTGGTCCCTTGTTTCCCTTTTCCACCCACAATTTTATCACTCCCTGCCTTGCAATCTAAACTCTCACCATTTTAAGCTACTGCTGTGCTACTTTTATTAATAGGTACTATAATTATCTCATTTGCCTTATTTTTCTATGCTGTACTTGTAAACCTTACATATTTTGTTACTAACTACAGTGGGGTTTTCTTGACCAGAGATTTATTGAGATGCAGATATTTGTAGAATATTATATAGTCAAATATGTATGAAGGCCTATTTCCATTCTAGTAACATTTTAATAACAAAAATGACTTCTAATGATTAATCCAGTTTCCATTATAACACACTTCAAAAGAAAGCAAATTACACCAAAGGCCCCAATTCCATTCCTAGGTTTAATTTGAATTTTTACAGTAAACACTGTATTACCTAGAGTAAGCAATTTTACTCAATCTATTAAAAATGTCCCTTAACCACTTTATATCAATGCTTTTTCTACTTTCAAAAAATGAAGATACAAAAAGGTACATATGATTTATAAACTTTTTTGCCTTTACAGTATCTCGGAAACCCCAAGACAAGCATTTCTTTAGGAAAAAGAAAAAACAAACTGAGAAGGCTTAGGTATGTTTCCTTCTGTATATTGTATGACTCTGAATATAACAAATTTAATAGTACCATCAAGCAACATTTATATATAAGTATATAACCTATAAAATGTAAATCAGCCCACTTCCATGTATACAACAACATATATACTAATAAAAGAGTTTCATTCATACACGTTTTCCTTAAGCACTCAAAATGAGTCTTCTAGGTCCATCAGACTCTTTTAAAGAAAACTTACCTTGGTGATGTACTTGGCCATCTGAAGTTTGTCTTTTAGGATTTTTTCTCTTAACACTTGCAGGTGAAGAACTGACCAGTGATGATCGGCCAGAAGACTGTGGCGTTTCAAAATCAGATGAATAAGAACAATGGTGTTTGCCTGACTTACTTTCTTGATCAGTACCTGGACTTCTTGCTCTTTCCTCCATTGTTTTGAAAAATGGTTTCTATTCACATAGTTTCACAGATTATTTTCTCCAGAGGAGACTATGACAATACTGAAAAACATTTTCACAGTCTTCAGATCCTGATAATATTCATTTCTGTGCAATCTATTTTCTCCACAAAGTATTTGTAGACCACAATTCACATTAGCATCCAGAAGATAAACTTTTTTGCCCTGAAATTAAGGAAGGGGAAAGGAGACTTATATACAGTCTCTACATCGTTTTTACAATTAATTACAATGAAAGACACTAAAAGCAAAATAATATATAGCTTACAATTTTTAAAAGAGGCTACAATTTATCTATATTTTCACAGATAAGTTATTTACAGTATTTGGAGGAACTACAGACTGTCACAGCCTAGACAGATAATAAGTACCTTACATACAACTACTTCTGAATAAATGTTAACTGAAGTTGACTGTTTAATTTTAAGAGTTATACTAGAGACAAATGCTGAATTTTAATGGACAATAATGATCAAATTACCAGTTTTTTCTTTTTTAGGCAAGGAGGCGGTGGGAGTGGAGGTAGTGGTGATAGTAAAGAACAAACCTGCTAATAAGAATAAATACATTTTGGGAGGCTGAGGCAGGCGGATCATGAGGTCAAGAGATCGAAACCAGTCTGACCAACATGGTGAAACCCCATCTTTACTAAAAATACAAAAGTTAGCTGGGTGTGGTAGCGCACGTCTGTAGTCCCAGCTACTTGGGAGGCTGAGGCAGGAGAATCGCTTGAACCCAGGAGGTAGAGGTTGCAGTGAGCCAAGATGGCGCCACTGCATTCCAGCCTGGTGACAGAATGAGAGTCTGGCTCAAAAAAAAAAAGGACAAAAGAAAAGAAAAAAGAATAAATAAAAATATCCAAGATTGACCACACCAAAAATGTTAAAGTATATTTTTTAAAAACTAAAAGAAAAAATACTTGATTGGAAACATTTGCAAACATGACAAAAAATTATCATCTTCAATACATAAATATATCATCCTTTGAGAAAAATATGAGGTAAAAAATTAAATGGGCAAAATATATAAGACTCCAAAAAGGCAACACAAATTATTAAAGATTTTTCAAAATAATAACACTCAACACTGTCAGAGTTGCTATCAGAAAAAGATCCACAGAGTTTTCTGGAAAAACACTGGCAAAATGTATTGTCACTTTAATTATGCTTTAACCTTCAATAAAATAATTTCTGGATTCCAATAAAATAATGCTAAAATTAGGAGAAAAGTTATGTGCAAATATTTAATGCAGTACAGTACAAATTTTTTAATGGAAGCAAATTAAATGCCTAATCATTGAGGAATAATTAAGTATTGTACAAATCCATACAGCATAATATCATGAACCTACTGAGAATGTTTACAAAAAGTTTGTATTTAAGGAAAATGCTTATACTATTATCTCAAAGAAAAAATTCAAATCAGTGCATACAGTATGATCTCAACTATACATATTCATTTAAAAAAAACTGAAAACACTATTATTCTTATCTGAATTCAGAAACTGAAAACATTTTCCAAAGCAAGGAATACACGAACACCAAAATAGTGCCTGCCTGACAACACGGATTTTGGATAATTTTCTCTCTCCATTAACATATTCTGGTTTTCTAACACAACAAAATTAGATTACTTTTATAATCCAATTTAGAAGAAACAAAAATCCCATTGATGAAATTAGTATTAAAAGTATTGTTCTTCTAGTAATAACATATGAAAGGACATGCACAAGGCAGCACTATTTATTGTAGCACTAATGTAAGTAGAAAACTAAAACAATAAAATGACCAATAAGAACTGGTCTTACAAATTATAAACATCCACACAATGAAGTATATGTAATACTATGAAGCTATTAAAGGAATGAAGACTATCTCTGTGCATTGCTCATAGTATGATGTAATCTCTAGGATATACAGAGAAAAGAAAGATGGAAATAAAGCACGTAGTATGCTACCATTTATCAAGGTAGAAGGGTAACATAAGTAATTTTTTATATTTTTAAGTAGAAGGAGAAATCAAGTAATTAAGAAAAATAAAATGGGTTCGCTAGGGTAGTTCTGTCCAACAGAACTTTCAGCCAGGATGGAAATGTTCTATAATCTGTGCTGTTCAAGATGGTGGCTAGGCACATACGGCTATGAAGCACTTGAGATGTTGCTGATGTAAGTGAAGAACTAATTTTAATTTTATTTAATTTTAATTTAAGAAGCCCCATGTGCTGGTAGTTAGCTTACTAAACACAGCTACAGGGGAAGGAAGGAAGCAGAGTTTAGGGAAAAGGATAGAAGCTTGGCTTCTTTGTATATAATTTTTGTAAATTTAACATTGGAAATTATAATTTTTAGAAATGAGATTTTTGAAAAGCAATTCCCATAAATCAAAATAAAATTAGATAAATCAATCTATATACATGGTTGGTGGTAAAACTACATAAATTAACCAGTTCGAATGACTTTAAAACACAATAACTTGATTTTATATTCCTAGTGAGACATAATGACCAAAAAAAAGTGTAAAAAAAATTTTACAGCCATTCCAAGAATCGTATTTTGCTACTCAGATATTTTGTTCTCACACTTACACACATGTACTGCGAAATAAAACAAACGAGTAATTATTATTGCTGCAGTTGGGCACTAGAATTTTCAACATGGAAGAATTAAATATAAACTAATGTGAGTTTTAAAACTTTGACATTCAAAATTTGAATTATGAGTGACAGTATGAATTTATGATGGCTTTTATTTATTTTTTAAAAACTTACTCACTTCGTTCACTGAAAAATCCCAGAAACAAGGAAAAAACTAGGAACATTCCTAGAACCCAGAAGTAGTGTCTATATGCCACTTCCCAATGAAAGAACCTGAAGTTCCTTGTGAAACGCCTGATTCCATTTCTGAGGGAGGAAACACACAAAATAAATCTAAGAATATAGCAGTCTGGTCATACTAGAAAGCAAGGAAGTTATCAGACACTACTGATGGAGTGTCAGTCAAATGGACTCAGGAGCCAACTTCAAGGAACTACTTGCCAAAGACAAGGCAAATTTGTCATCAATACGAATTATATCAGCAAACGATTTAAACATATCAAAAGTATTTAAATCCTTGAGTTCATATATTTTACAAAAACCTAATTATTCACCTTTGGAAGATTCTAGGAAACCATCTCATTTAACTTAAAAATTTATACGTTAAAAAAAAAATCACACATGCATCTTGCTATAATATACTCTTAAAAAGCTATTATCTGAAAATAACAAAATATTAGATGAGGGGAAAGTATTTCTTTATGGAATTATTCTAGTTAACAAACAAAAAACAAAGTATTAAAATGGCAGAATTAGATGAGTGATATTTCACAACTCCTAAAGAAATAATGAAGCTATATAATGATCATAAATGGCTGTATCGCTACAGAAAAGTAACAGCCAGACACCATGTCTCTGATAGGACACAATAATACCTCTGAAGTAATCTTCCCTCCTCCCCACAAAAACTGAATCTGAATCCAATGAAGCCTCTAAATGTAAATGACATTGAAAGTACGAGATCAAGGTACAAGGAAGCAATCAGAAAAAAATTCAGACTGTAGCAAACTCTACAGGAAAAACTAGATTCTTTAATGAACGAATTGCAAGCAGAACAAGAGAGGAGAGAAGAGGGTATTTATCTAATAAGAAAGGCTTAAGAAACAACCACCAAGTGCAATCCATGGATAGTATTTCAATCCTGATTACAATAAGCTGTATTAAAAAATAATAATCAAGAAAATTTAAACACTATTTATTGTTATTAGAGACAGGGTTTTGCTCTGTTGCCTAGACTGGAGTGCAGTGGCAAAATCATGGCTTACTGCAACCTTGAACTCCTGGGCTCAGGCAATCCTCCCACCTCCTGAGTGGCCAGACCTACAGATGTGAGCCACCATGCCCAGCCCTGACCACATATTTAATATTAAGGAATTATACTGTTTTAGGTGAGACACTGATACTGTCATTATCTTTTTAAAGAATCTTTATCTTTTAGAGATATATGTTGAAATATTTACAAATAAAATTGTCTGAGGTTTGCTTCAAAATAACCCAAAGGAAAATGGGTAAGGGTAGAGATACAAAATTGACCATGAGTTGACGATTATGTAAACTGATAGAAGACTTTTGAATTCATTATTCTAATATTTCCAATTCTGTATTTGATATTTTCTTCAGAAAAATATTTTAAACAGCAAAAACACACTTGACTTTGATTTTACCTCTGATGTGAGTATCTAGCAATCTCAGTCTCAAAATTAGTTACTGTATCTAAAATCAACAATTCCTATGGCAAATACTAATATTAAAAATATACATAAATCAGCCTGAATCTTTCACTCTGCAATCATGTGAAAAAATATTTATACATGAAAAAAAATTGTCTAGAAGAAAAGGATAATGATAGCAGCAAGTAAGTGGCTCTGGTACTCATTAGCTACGTAAATCTGGAGAGTTTACCTCTCAATGTAAGTCTAATTTTTTAATATGTAAAAAGATAATATTACTAGTAACTACTTTAGAGAATTCTTGTGAGGATTAAATGGGATAATTCAATAACTATTACACAGTAAGAACTTGGTAAATATCAACAATTATATTAGCAATTCAAATACATATGAGATGCTCAGTAAATTATAACTGATGTTCTTTGTCAACAACTTTCAGTTTAAATTCCAGTAATATAATTAAAAGTTGGTTATATGGTAAAGATGCAAATTATTTCTGTTTACATTTGCATAGCAGAAGTAGCTTCCTATGACCTATCCTATCTAAATCCGAGGGGCCCACCAACTTTCTATGGACAAGGGGAAGAACACACAAACAGTGTTCTCTCCCTGCCACCCCCAAATATATCCACATAGTTCCATAAAAATAAATAAATAAAGGAAATATCCAATGCCCCACTATCCAAGTCCTGCTCCCTGAAACAACCATTTTAATGGCTTATACCTTTACGTGTGCACTATATCTTGAGTTAGCAATTTTAGACTATGAAAGATGAGGATTTAACTCACCCTTCATTTTATATGGTTGCAACATGCAACTACGTGTTGGTTATGCATGGTTTTTCTCTTAGAATTCCTAATTGTCTTTTTTTCCTATTAAGGGGAAAAAACATTTCTTATATCACTAATACCTACGAGCTTCTTAATCTACCAATAGCCCTAAGTCCATTCCATTCTTCCTCCTAAAGACATTTTCCTTGAATTTCCTATTCTAATTTAAACCAACTACTTTCTAGACCTATTGTACTGCTGTCATTCTGGAATTACTTTTATTAAATTCCTGAGTTAGTGCACTATTTCATTTAGACCATGTCATCTTTATTAGTTTCCATCATCATTTTACTGGTCCACATCCTTAAATAACTTCTTCAGAAAGAGTTTATGGTTTAGGAAGTAAATGTTCTAAGTCCTTGCATGCCTGAGAATGTTGTTATTTTACCTCACACTTATTACTTTTCATACATTCCAAATTCTAGGTTATTTTCTCTCAGAACTTTGAAGACACTGCTTCACTGTCTTTTAAACCCTCAGCATTGTTTGTGAGACATGTTATAATCATTCTTTTATTCAAAATATATCAGCATTGTTTGTGACACATATGTTACAGTCACTCTTTTATTCAAAATATATTTCTTGAGCTCTATGTAGCAGTAATGAACAAAAAGTCCCTGCCCTTAGGGAATTTACACTCTAGTTATACTAAAATAGATTCTCATTCCTTTATAGGTTATCTTTTTCCTTTTTTCGCTCCCTAGGTGCATTTAGGGCTTTCTCCCTTGTTATACTGAAATTTCACAAGAACATGAATACCAGTGAGCCTTTTTCGTTGTGTTGGGACCCTTTCTCCTCCTCTTCCTTTCAGTCTGGAAATCTGTATCTTTAAGCACCAGAGGTTTTCTTACATTGTTTTTCAGATAATTAACCTTTTTTTCCATTTTCTTTTTGAAATTTCTTCTAAATAATAAGCCTGCTTTTTTTCTTCTGTTTTCAAAGAGTTTTATTCAATTTATCTTCTAGACCATCATTTAAAAAATTATGCCAATATCTTCATTTCCAAGAACTCTTTCTTGTTCCGATTTTTAAAATAATTATTCTGTTCTTGCATTACCGAGGTAATATTTTTTTTTCTCTGAGAATACTACGTAAACATTTTCTATTTAAAGTCTCTTCTGGTCCAAGAATTACCTGTGCATCACATAGTGTCGCTCTTCTGCTTCTTTATTTTCGTCTTTTTATTTAAAACCATACTTCTGGTTTTATTTATTTGAAGATAATTTCTGGTTGATCATTTATACTTAAAAAAAGAGAAAAAAGAAAGAAATGAAACCACTCCTAGGAAATCCCCTCGGTTTAGCAGACCAGCTGGACCAATTCCTAGGACCCATCTTTCACACCTGGGCTAAAACAATGTCTATCATAAATATCCTGTTCACAGGAGAAGAAAAGGGAATAATTAGGAAAGCGGTCATAGCCATCTGGGAGAGGCAACACCCTTCCAGGCAAAAAGTCTTGCCCGCCAAACAAAAATTTCCAAATGTCAATTCCAACTGGAATAATCACAATCCCAGGACTGGGCCCAAATGCAGAACCTCAGGAAACTAATAATTAAAGGGATCAAAGAGTCCACTCCTGGGACACAAAATGTCTCAAAGGCATTTGAAATTCAACAAGAAAAAGAGGAAATTCCCCCTGCATTCCTGCAGAGGCTCAGCGATCAAATGAAAAAATACTACGGATTAGATCCGGAGGACCCAGTAGGGCAAGGTCTCGTGAAAGTTAACTGTGTAACTAAGAACTGGCCTGCTGCAACTGCAGGTGTAGGGGCGGCAGGAGCCACAAGCCGGAGCAGCCAGCCAAGATAACAGTGGACAGTTTGGGAAAGCTAGTGTGAGTAAACCTCTAATAAAAGAACTAATGTCTGTATTACACTTAGGGAGTCACTGGGGACTCCAGGCTCTGTGTGATGCAGTACTTAGGAATTATGGGTGTACAGGGATTTATACCCTCAATAAACAAGTATGTGGAAGTTGTGTAACTTGTCAAAGGGTAAACAAAAAGGTGATTAGAAAACAGGCCACAGGAGGAAGGCCTCCCGAACTAAGACCATTTCAAAGCATTCAAGTAAATTTCACAGAAATGCCCAAAGCAGGAAAACTAAAGTATTTACTGGTAATTATAAATCACCTTTCCCTCGGGGTGGAAGCCTTCCCTCTTCCAATAGCCACTGCCGGGAATGTGGTCAAAATAATATTAAAACAAATTTTACCTACATTTGGCCTGGTGAAAAATATTAATTCAGACAATGGGAGTCACTTTACCTCAAGGGTGTTAAAGGGAATTATGGAAGGTTTACAAATTAAATGGAATTACCACACCCCTTGGCATCCCCCTTCCTCTGGAAAGATAAAAAGAATAAATCAAACTCTCAAAAAGCTATCACCAAACTAACCTTAAAAACTAAAATGCCTGGAACCAAATGTCTCCCAATAGCACTCCTTAGAACAGCCCCAGGAAAAAACTTGGGATTGTCCCCCTACAAGTTATTATATGGGCTCCTATATTTTGGCAAAGCTACAAATCTCCCTATTATGGAAACCAAGGATCAATTCTTAAGAAATTATTAACCGGCCATATCCTCCACCCTGTTATCCCTTAGGTTGAAAGGACTTCTAACTCAAACTCCGCCTCTTAAGTTTGCTGTTCACCACTTCCAGGCTGGTGATTTGATGCTGACTAAAACGTAGAAAGAAGGTAAGCTCCACCCAAGCTGAGAAGGTCCCATCAAGTGCTCCTAAGCACTGAAACAGCCATGCAAACAGCTGAACACCAGCAGATTCACTGTACTCCAATCAAGGGACTCGTAAAACAGACCCCAGAAGGGAGGGGAGGGGAAAACAACAGTAAAAAGTGCACGGGTCACCTAAGGAACCCTTAAAGTTAACTCTAAAAAAAATCTAACAAGAAAACATAGGCTGGCCCCGTGTCTGGAAGTTAATATGGCTAAAATGGGCTACTATACAAAAAGCAGAAGGTCAAAATGGAAAGTGGCAGGGAACTCCTCCCTACCCAATCAAGTTGGTAATTAATGTAACCAAGATGGTAGCACTCCAAACTCTAAGATTTAATGCCTGCCTGGTCTTACTTTGTGGGAATTTGAAAAATCAGAGATAGCTCTCATAGGCAAATAAATAGCTCTGCCCTTAACCAGGTACAGGTTACAGTAGTGTATGACTCTGCCCCAGCTGGGATGATGTATGGTAAACTACCCAATTTCAGGGTTGGACAGTAAACACGGGTGGGTAACTCCGAGCTGGAGACCCTTAAAGAATAAACTACATCTGCCCAAGGGCTCCCCGCCAAATAACTGCCAGAATTTAAAATGCAATCCTATACTCATCACGATTAACAATCCAACCATTCTAAATCAAGAACCAAAGGAAGCATCTTGGGTATATGGGCAAGGAGCAGACATCACAGGGAAAGACCCCCTAGGGCAATTCGTTCTCAAAAATCAAAAACTCAACTTCCCATTTGCTGGGGACTACTCCAACTCCAAACCCCAATAAACACTTTAATCCACCAAATAATAACCCTAAAAGGTTAAAAATAATTGAGGTAAAGAATTTAAGGCAAACCTTAGAAATTGAGACTGGGTACAGGAATGTGAATGCCTGGGTCGAATGGGTCAAAATTTCGGTACAAGCCCTTAACAAGAATAACTGCTACGAGTGTGCTGCAAAACAACCTCAGGCAAAGGTGGTTCCGTTTCCCCTAGGATAAAAGATCAATCCTGAAGGAATGCGTTGCATGTTGGCTCTATACCAGAACAAGGATGCATAGAAAAATTAAACTTATAAAAGTCTGTCATTGCTCTTTCCTGCATTGCAGAAGTCAAATGCCAGAGCAATTCCCTCATTCTCTATGGGGAATATAAACCACTCCTCTTGTCTCTCTAGGCAAGGGGCAGAGTTCAATAAGCCCATGGGAGAATCTTCAACTTGTCCCCACATCTTAAACATCAGTGGTAAGGCAATGGCAATCACTCAGCTCTCCACATACCCGGTGCTAACGTCATGTGGTATTGTGGGAAAAGGAACCTCCGTTAACCCGTTACCATCTGATTGGACCGGGACTTGTGCTTTAGTCCAACTGGCCATTCCCCTCACCCTGACATTCCATAAGATTTTCAAAAACACACATGGCCACAAAAACCAAAAAGACGTGACAAATTCTTTTAAGCCCAATATATGTGTTAACTCAACAGGAGTCCCTAGGGAGATGCCTAATCAACTTAAGGCTGGAAACCAAATACCTGCTAGGTTTAAGTTAGCACTCTTCTAGTGGTCAACTATTAACAAGAATGTGGATTAGATTAACTACATCGATTATAATCAACAAAAATTCATCAATTATACTCAGACGCCCTCAAAGAGGCAGCTAGCCAGTTAAATGCCATCAGCCAAATGGTCTGGGAAAACAGGCTTGCGCTACACATAATACTAGCAAAAGAAGGGGGCATATGTGTTATGCTGGGTGGCAAATGTTGTACTTTCATTCCTAACAATACTGCCCCAAATGTAACCATCACAAAAATTTTACAAGGACTAACAACTCTAGCCAACAAACTGGCAGAAAATGCTGGAATTAATAACTCATTTTCAGGCTGGCTAGAAGGCTGGTTTAAAAAATGGAAAGGCATGGTAGCTTTAATCCTTACATCTCTCATAATTGTGGCAGGAGTCTTAACAGCAGTGGGATGTTGTATTATCCCTTGTGAGGGGACTAGCACAGAGATTAATTAAAACAGCTATTAATAAGCAAATGCCCGTAACTTACCAGCAAAATAACCTGCTACTATTAGAAACCAAATTAAACTCACTCTCCTAGAAAGAAAAAAGTTAACAACTTCTAAAGCAATTCAAGGACCAGAAGGGTTTAAATAAAAATGAAACCAAAGAAAGTAAGTAGAAAAGAGGAGTGAATTAGTGAGAAAACATTTTAAATGGTCCACTTTCAAGGCATGATAAATCTAAGCACTGGCAGCCAACCTGCAAATGTAACAAACCACAGGGCTTATGCACCTAGAAGGTCACAATAAGTGAATAGAATGTAGAGGAGGGGTCAGCCAATAAAAGGGAAGAAAGTTTAGTTATTGGGAAATCGAAATTTAAGAAAGGAAGGGGATGGTGTAATGTATCAGCCTTATAAGGTATCCTTATAAGGGTAACCTTATATAAGAGGTATAAAACTTATGCAACGTCCAGGAATATTGTAACCCCATAGTGAGAGGTGAAGCCAGCTGGACTTCCTGGGCCAAGTGGGGACTTGCAGAACTTTTCTTACAAGAGGATTGTAAAATGCACCAATCAGAGCTCTGTAAAATGCACCAATCAGCTCTCTGTAGCTAGCAAGGGAATTGTAAAATGCACCAATCAGAGCTCTGTAGCTAGCAAGAGGATTGTAAAATGCACCAATCAGCACTCTGTAAAATGCACCAATCAGCAGGATCCTAAAAGTAGCCAATCACAGGGAGGATTGAAAAAAGGGCATTCTGATGGGACAGAAACAGAACATAGGAGGGGGCAAAGAAGGGAATAAAAGCTGGCCACCCCAGCCAGCAGCAGCAACCCGCTCAGGTCCCCTTCCATGCTATGGAAGCTTTGTTCTTTCCCTCTTCACAATAAATCTTGCTACTGCTCACTCTTTGAGTCCATGCCATCTTTAAGAGCTGTAACACTCACCACAAAGGTCATGGCTCCATTCCTGAAGTCAGCGAGACCACAAACCCACCAGAAGGAAACAACTGCAGACACAATAGTACTCGACCAGTGAAGAACTGGGGGAGGAACTTGTGTGCTGGGAGATAAATTACCTGCTGTAGCTGCCCTGGGTGTGCCTGCCTACCAGACACCCAATTCTGCAAAACCACTATTAAAAATCAACACTTGCCAGGCACAGAGGCTCAAGCCTGTAATCCCAGCACTTTGGGAGGCCAAGATGGGTGGATCACGAGATCAGGAGATCAAGACCATCCTGGCTAACAAGGTGAAACCCCGTCTCTACTAAAAAATACAAAAATCTAGCCGAGCGAGGTGGCGGGCGTCTGTAGTCCCAGCTACTCGGGAGGCTGAGGCAGGAGAATGGCATAAACCCGGGAGGCGGAGCTTGCAGTGAGCTGAGATCCGGCCACTGCACTCCAGCCTGGGCGACAAAGCGAGATTCCGTCTCAAAAATAAATAAATAAATAAATAATAAAAGTATCAACTATTAAAAGTATCACTTTCACTGTTCTTTGTGCCTCTGACTCCATTCGATGGGTTTAAACAGGTGAGCATGTTTCTCACAGTGATAACAAGAACAGCCCCAGGGGCACTAGAGAATATATTCTTTTCTTTGCTAAACTTCTGATTAGTTAGGTTCTATTGCGAAATAAGGTAGGTTTTTCTAACCTATGTATAATACTTATATCATCTCACAATTCACCATTGCCTTTAATAAGCAAGTACATCCTTAGGAAATATAACAACCCAAATAACTTAGCTTTCCTAGAGAATGGAAACTCAGACACTTGTGAAAATTCACTTGTAAAAACTTAGTCCTTAGTCCTTCTAGAAACTTGTAGCTGCCTGGCTAATAGCATTTCAGAAAAATAGCTCAATTAAGCAAACAGGCAAATAGAATATAAGTTAAATAAAAAAGAAAAGACATTAAAAAATTAGACCAAAAAAAGAGAAATAAAGATGAGGTAAAGAAAATAATTATTAAGTTTTCTTATAATGTATAAAGCAATAAAAACTACTACGGCTTAACAAGATTACATAACAATTCACCACTGGACAGGACCCTAGGAAATCAAGTCTTTCCTTTGCAAATATTTAGGAAACTGAGGCCCAGAAAAACAAAATGACTTACCCAAGTTCACAACTGGTCCAAGGTCAGAAAGCTCAGTTAGTAAAACTTGAAACAGACTATAAGTTTTCTGAGTCTTAGTTGAGTGACCTACTCAATATTTCGATAATAATCAGATAATAACTACCTCATCTTTGAAGCCACCTCCACCTGTATCTATCCCATCCTCTTTGCCCTCTCAACTCTGCTAAAACTGAAGAAGCATTTCTGCTCCTTTTTAAAGCTAAACTTTTACTCATCTTCTTTCCCATACTACCTCTCAATGTCAAGGACTGTGTTTCTGCAATTGTGCCCTCTCTACAGGATCATTCCTATCAACGAAGAGGTGCTAATGAAGCTGATGCTTGATTCCATGTTCTGTTGCATCTACAACCCAATTTCCCTACTCCAATTTTCCAATAGTTTTTTGAAGAGTAATCTTTGACCTAGAATGCTATCACTTCTTTTCCAAACATTTCCTTTTGAACTCACACTAGTCAGGTTTTCATCTCCACCACTCCACTGAAACAGCTTTTGTCAAGCTCACCAATGACATTCACCTTCCTAAATCCATCAGCCAAGTTTCTTATTTCTTCTCTTGCACATCTCCTCCCACCATCAGCCAATTTTCTGTCCTACTGGTCCTTAACCTCACAGCAGTGTTTGACATAACCAACCATTCCTTCCCTCCTAAAAATTCTCTTACTTGCTTTTCCTGGTTTGCTTACTACCTCACTGGCTGTCTCCTGTCAGTCTCCTTCGTTGAACCTGCCTCCTCTTCCTGATCTCCAAATGTTGGAATACACAGCGCAGCACATGTTATCTATACTCTCTCCTTAGGTGATCTCATCTAGACTTCATTTGCCCTGGCTTCCACATTCATATATTCACCTTCCTACTTGACAGTTCTATTTGGATATCTAAATATCATTTCAAATTTACATGTCCAAAACTGAAATCATTATCTGTCCCTTTTCCACCTCAACTCTTTCCTATGTTTCTGATCTCATTAAATGGTAAATCCATCTACTAAATTACTCATGACACAAATCTAAAGATCGTCCTGGATTCCTTCTTCCTACATCTCTCATCCAAACCATCTGTAAAACCAGACACTTTAATCTCCATACTATATTCCAGATCTGACCATTTCTTACTGTCCACAGTGCTACTGCTCTAGTCTAAGTCATATGAATCTAGTCCACATTCATGTTTTCTCTGTAGGACTTCTGCAATAACCTCCTAACTGATATTTCACTTTCATCCTTGCTTCACGTCGGTTTTTCAACACAGCAGTGAGAAAAAGCAACTCAAAACAGAAATCAGACCAGCACTGGTCTCCTGCTTAATACACTTAAATGGTCTCCTATGGCTGTCAGAGTCCTTAACCAGGCCTGCAAACTCATACAAAGTCGAGCCCTTCTGTCTACTTCTCTATCCTTACATCACTCTTCCTCTCAAACTTCCTTTTTCAGGTAAGCTAACCTCCTTTTGTGCCTTCAACATAAACGATTTTTGCCAACAGCCTTCGTACTTGCTGCACTAACTAGAACTTCACAAAAGTGGTTCATTCTCTTCTTCCTGTTCTTAGCACAAATATAACTTTCTCAAAAATGGCTCCCTGACAATCTTCTATTAAAGTGAGCCCGGTCACTCTATCCTATCACTCTGCTTTATTTTCTTCACAGACCTTGTTACTACTGGAAATAATCTTACATTTATTGTCTTACCTCTCCTACTAAATATGACCCATGAGACAGAAATCTTGTTTGTTTAGTTCACCATAGTAAACACACCACCCACCATTCATTATTTGTGAAATGAATGATTATAATGTTATTTCAAATAGAATATTAAGTTCCATTTTATAAAATTTTCCTTTTTGTTTTAAAGAAAATGTTAATTAAATCTTCCCTCTTTCAAAATAATTGCATATGAATTACTTAAATCTCTAAAATTCCTGAGAGAAAAGTTAGCAAATCAAAAAGTTTTGCTCAGAGTCACTGCCATTGTAAAGCTGAAATTTTTTTTCCAGGTTAATTTTAAATAACTGAAAACCTAATAAGGCTCCAAACAAAATGAATTTCACCTGCAATTACAACAATAATTTCTGACTAATGTAATGACTAATGTAATGTAGTCATAATACTATTGAGTGAATATAATTATTCACTTTTTTTTTGAGATGGAGTCTCACTCTGTCGCCCAGGCTGGAGTGCAGTGGCGCGATCGCAGCTCACTGCAAGCTCCGCTTCCCAGGTTCACGCCATTCTCCTGCTCAGCCTCCCAAGCAACTGGGACTACAGGCGCCTGCCACCACACCCAGCTTATTTGTTTGTTTTTTCAGTAGAGTCAGGGATTCCGCGTGTTAGCCAGGATGGTCTCCATCTCCTGACCTCATGATTCGCCCACCTCAGCCTCCCAAAGTGCTGGGATTACAGGCGTGAGCCACCGCACCCGGCCCATTCTTTTTTTTTAAAGGAAAAAAGTGATCTTAGATGAACAGAACACTGAAGATTTATACTCCATGTGTAGTTCTGCACTAATTTAAACCAAGAATGATTCAGTTAACAGTTTTTTGTTGTGGGGGGGAGTAGAGGAGTGAGGGGTACTTGTATGCATCCTATTAGTTCCCTCTCAATGATAATCAAAGAATTAACTAGATAAAAGCAAAAAAGGAAAATTATAAGTCTTGCACCCAATTTTAATTCCTAAGAACTGTTTATTTCCTAAAGCTGGCGAAACATGCTACTACAGCAATAATAGAAAGCTACCAAATCTAATTCTTGACATTGCTCATCCAAAAGTAAACTCTCCTTTAAAAAAAAAGTAAAAAGTCCCAAATAGTAGAGATTACACATAACAGTTCAAAAAAAAAAAAAAAAAAAGGTAACCTAAAGATCCTCGAGTGCCAGAGGTTTCTTTTATCTCCGATTACAAATGAATCAGAAAACAAATCTAAGCTACGGAGTCCATTGTATATAAATATCATAATGGTATCTAATTCATCTGACTCTAAGTAAACGATCTCAGTTTTAAGAAAAAACAGTAAAATCAATAAACTGTTAATTTCCTGACATATCCCTGTGCTTAGCTTCTTTGTATAAAACATTGCTGACTGGCTACCTTTGCTGCCAGCAAAAGAGTTCACACAACAAACTAGGCAAATAAAATGGAAATAAACTTAAGTGAGAAAGATAAATAAGGACATTTCTCCTCCCCCCAAAAAAGATGAGATAAAAGTAAAAACCATATTGCTACATTTGGTTTTTCTCCTTTGCTGAAGAGAAGCAGTTAGTTTTTGTAGAAAACTACAACTGTTTCTCTTCCACAAAGGAGAAATAAGTTTCTCCACTCTTCTAATGCATGTCCCCACGTATTTATAAGCATTTTCCTTATTCTGCTACTTATCTGCATAATCTCGCTTAAAAACCAAACTATTTTTAGTTAAAAATAAAACAAAAAATAAATAAAACCAAAAAATAAAGTTTGGATTTAAAGTATGATCAAATATGATCAATCAGGTCACAGTAAATGCTACACTTAAAATGTAAGACATAATCAGCTTATTTTAAACACTTTAAACAATGGATCAAGTTAAAGCATCTTAAGTACAGTATATATTCCCAAAGTTTAGTCAGTCAAATGAAAACATCATACAATGTTCATTCATTTGTAAGACATTTACTGAACACCTACGAAGTGTCACACACTGAATTATAGATGGAGCTGAAGATACAAAAATGAGTAAAATACAATAGATCCTTTACCATTAAGTAATTCCCAACCAAGAGAGAAAAAAAATAATACGACAGTCTATAAGTACTAATGTTAAAAGGAAGCAGAGGAAGCTTAGTAAACTCAAAACTAAGATTAGAGGACAGAGGGAGTTTGAGAAGGTTTCTAGAGGAGATAATGCCTAAATTGAGTCTTACGGTATTAGCAGAGGTTAAGCACAATTATAATTTCATGAGTGTGTGTGTTTGAACAGTGGGGTGGTAAATGAGGTTAGAAAAAGAAGACAGTAGGCCGGGCGCGGTGGCTCAAGCCTGTAATCCCAGCACTTTGGGAGGCCGAGACGGGCGGATCATGAGGTCAGGAGATCGAGACCATCCTGGCTAACACGGTGAAACCCCGTCTCTACTAAACATACAAAAAACTAGCCGGGTGAAGTGGCGGGTGCCTGTAGTCCCAGCTACTCGGGAGGCTGAGGCAGGAGAATGGCGTGAACCCGAGAGGAGGAGCTTGCAGTGAGCTGAGATCCGGCCACTGCACTCCAGCCTGGGTGACACAGCAAGACTCCGTCTCAAAAAAAAAAAAAAAAAAAAAAAAAAAAAAAAAAAAAAAAAAGAAAAAGAAGACAGTGAAGTAAGACCCTGTTTCAATAAGAGGATGCAGCATCTGCAAAAGTAAAAGGCACTAGATAAGCATGACATATCACCAAAGAGCAAATACTTTACAACTGTGCTGTCCAACACAGCAGCTCCTGAGCACCTCAAACGTAGCTATTCAGTCAGAATTGGCATATGCGGTAGTGTAAAATACAGGTGGAATTTTGAAAACTTAGTACATAAAACAGACCATAAAATAGCTCGTCTATAATCTTTCTTATATTGACACAGGCTAAAATAATATTTTGGATATATGTGGTTTAAAAAAATCTATTAAAATTTCATCTGTATTTTATTGTGTCTACTGAAAACACGGATATACCTCACATTCTACTTCAAATGGACAATGCTAGCTTAAAAGGATGGGATTGGCTGGGGAGCAGTGCTAAAGTAATAATAAGTGGGACTGGATCGGGTGGAAGATAACATCACAGGAAGAATCTCTATGTCATTAATAAGTTGGTTGGAAACCAAGGTTCTTCAGTAGGGTTAATATGATCAGATCTGACATTTGCAAAGATCCATCTCCAATCCAAGAATTGGAGGGCAGGAAAGCTGGAGGAAGAATATCAACTGGTCTCGATAATCACTGACAGATAGTGTTTTGAAGGTAGTATAACTAGAGATACAGAGTACAGAATTGATTCATAAATGTTTTTCAAGATAAGCTACACTTGGTGACAAATTACGACGTATGAGAATAGAGAAGAACGTGAGTAAATTCCAAAGTTTGGGGCTTGCAAAATTAGGAGAATGTGGTATTCAAGCAGGACAGTTTTGGCAGGGAAAGGTGATGGGTTCAATATTGGACATACTGAGTTTGGGATGCCTGTGAATGGGAAATTCATGTGGAAATACCAAAAATTAGCTACAGAAGTTTGACAGTAACTCAAAAGTTCCAGATCAGAAATAAAAAATTGGGAGAGTGTTAATAAAACACAAATAGTGTAACCCAAAGGAGAGGAGGAACACAGCCAAGAACACAGAGTAAAAAAAAGACAGAAGACTGGATTATGGGGAAAAACAATAATGAAATATGGTGGGCAGAGGAAGAAGATCCCACAAAGGAGCTGAAGAATGACAGGCAGAAGAAGAACCCAAGAGAAGGGTAGCACCTTTATTTTAATGGGCTTCCATTGGGTCCTACAGAATTATAGTTCTACAATATGTTTAACGGAAGAGATGTGACTGACAAAAGAAGAAAAATATCTTTTCCAAAGTCACAAACTACTTTTTGATATTTAAAATGATACTCTGTCAACTAGAGAATCAAAACAAACTATTATTTCCTATAACTTATTTGGATAAAGATACTAGCTAACACGCAGGAAATCACAAAGTGAAATATTTAAAATGGTAATATAGAATTTAAATGTGGAACAACTGGAAAAAAACATAGATTAAAATAAGCACGCAAAAGAAAGAGGGAATGAGTAAAGAACTGGAAACATCGGTTTTACCATTCTAAAAAACATACAGCCACTTCCAAAAACTAATTTAAATGACTTTTGATTCCAAAGACATCGCTAATGCAAGTTCTTAACGTGAAGATAAAGGACGGGCATAAATATGTATGTGCCCAAGTATACTTTCCAAAGAACGAAGTGAACAAAAAAGGGGTTTATATCAGATGAACTGGACCAGGGCTCTTCACTGTTAAACACTATCCCACGGTCTATCTAACGTAAACATACTTTATCTGAGTACCCACTCCAACTCGAGTGTGCCAAAAAGGCATTTTTTTTTCCTTTTCTTTGCTAACCATCTTTACTCCTCTCATCCCATCCCTGAAGGATGTATAGAAATATTACAGCCTGGACAAGTACGGCTTTCCACTCTAATAATAACACATCTATTATTATCCCAGAGCTACCAAAGCCTCCTTTTCCTTCTTGGCCCTTGGCCCTGCCCCTCCTCTCTAGTCTTGAGTCTCCATGGGCCTCTAAGGTTTTCGTTTTGTTTGTTTTAATAACTCTTAACCCCTTCTCTAGATCCGCCTGCTCCCTTCCTTCTCTTCCCGGTCCCTGGAAGTTAAATACCCTCTCCCAGCTCCTCTCCTCCTAACTTCCCAGTCCCTCCCGTGCCGGTCAACTTCCCTTCCTCGGGACCCTCTCGGGAGGCGAGCTCTTTACTCATTTTCCAAGGTCTTCCTTCTCCTCGCGGTCCCTAAATCCTCCCTGTCGCTAATCCCTTCATCTTCCCTGCTTTAAGAACCACCCGCAGGCCCCCATCCAAGAACGCCCCTTCGCCAGCTCCCAGACGCTTCACCCCAGCACCACCTCGCACTTCCACCTCCCCCGCCGTCTCCACGCCCACTTCAAAGCCCACCTCCAACCCGCCAGCTCTTCCGCAGAGCCGATGCGGCGTCCCGCCTCTTGCCTTCCCTCTTAGGACCGAACTCCCATCTGGGGCCTCGGCGTCTGGCCGCCAAAGAGTGGGTGCCTGGCTCCTGCGGAGGCTGCGGAGCGGGTGCCGAGGTTGCCAGGCTGCGGGAGGTTTGAACACAAGGATGAGACAGGGGCGAGGACCGAGGATCCTGGGTGGCAGCGGCCGTAACCTAGGCTCCAGGGTAACGGAGGCGGAGGCCTAGACTGCACTACGAAGAGACCGCAGCCAATCATGATGACTCTACTCGAGCTCCCATTGGCCTCTGTCTCCAGACGGCCCTTTTTATTGGCTTCAGTGGAACTGGAAGGCGGGACGGCAAGTGCGGGAAAAGGCCTCTATTGGCCGACTGCTCTAGCTGTAGCGGAGACCCCAAGTAGGGAAATTGGGGCAAAGCGTGGAGCGCGCCAGGCTCCTATGGGTTGTGCTGTGCGAAGGCTTGACTGCTGAGCGTAGGGGGCTCTGAGAGGGACGCGGGCGGAGGACAAAGTGGGTTCATGAAATGAATTGTAAAATTGGCGACTGCTTAATGTAAAACACTTAATTGCTTAGATTTCCTTTGGGAAATAACTTGCTTTTAAATTGTAAACAATTACAAACAAACGGCAAGTGCTTCTGGGTCTTCTTACCGAAATGGCTGATTCAGGAGGATACGGGGTGAGTGCCCTAATGTTCCTGCCTCGAGATCCTGGCCGTGAATCACCAACGAGCCGTGAGTTTGGCTTGAAAGTGATTTTTAGGTTTTGGAACGGGTTTGGGGTGGAATGGCACCTGAAATACTGCACACAAGTTTTTTGTTTTGTTTTGTTTTTAAGGAACGTTTTGAGGAGCATGTCAGTAGCCTATTGAGAGCTGATGTGTGACATATTTTCTCTTTTAAAAATGGCATTAATTGCTGGAGACAGGGGAGGTGAAAAAAAATCCTCTTTCGTGAGGGCTTTAAATGCTCCAAGCCATCTGATTATCAAGGTGGTTTAATACTTACTCTGGCGGTTAATTCCTCACTGGCCTTTACCACCATTCTGTAGAGAATCTAATATTTGAAGGTAAATGCTTCCCAATGAATCTTCTAACCATGAAGATTGGTAATTCCTACTTCTTGCTTAACCTCGTTTTTCCACCTTTGCACTGTTTCAGAGCTTTCATTTTATCCTGTCAATACATTATGCTTCAAGTTACAGACTAACCCACCCAAACAATATTGTGATTAAACGTAAATTTCTGTATGTGAAATATATCTGTACAAGATGGCAGTCATCTGTTAGTGAAAATAAGATGAGTAATCCCCAAATTGCACTGAATTACTTTTCATCAATTCTTTAATCTATCTCTGCTGACACTCTGTTAAAATAGCTCACTGATGGACTCTGTTAGAATTAACATGTAAATGTATGGGTGGATTACTTATAAGGGAAGATGCTAGGAAGAATCAGGAAACATGCCGTATTTACGTGGACAAACAAATGTCTGTCACGGAAGCGTCAAATCAAGATTGCTGAAGGACAGCAGAGAATGAAACCACCATTTATTCAACCCTCCGAATGCTCCAGGCAGTATAATCTCATTCCATCTTCATTCATGACTCCAGACAGGTATTGTTATTCATTGTTTATACTTGAGAAAGCAGATTTAAAGAAGTTAACGTATCTACCACAAGATACTAAAGTAGTAAGTAGTAATGCCAGAGTACAAGCCTAGGTCTGCTTCCAAATTTCGTGGTTTCAGATTTAGTGCCTTCAGTGTGTTTCACCTACAGGTTAAGAAGTTGTTGGTAAGCAAGAAAATATTTAAAACGCTGGGAGAGTCCAAAAAATTGTCTAGTTATGTGTAACATGTTCTCAGGATTCTTACAGGGTAAATAAAATCACCCCCTCATATTCAAAATAACAGTATAAGTTTGACCTTGAAAAAAGACCAGAAAATTTATAAATTTACAGAAAAACTAGTTATTGAATTACTATTTTAAAAGGTTACCCCAAAATAGAAAACAATTTTAAAAGTTTTATGATATTATATGGTTTTATATATTATTTTTGATAGGGCTAGAATTTTCTAAGATACCACTTGACATTTTATTGCACTGCCACACAGGATTCTGCTTTTCAGAAATAAAGGAAACAAAGTTAACCAAACCACGTTTATACTTCTGCCACTTGAAATTATAGTTAACAGAAATCAGACTCTTTCTTGTTTTTAAATATTTTACTTATGAAATAAATTCTGCAATGGTCATTAAGCACTTTGGTGTTTTATTTTTAATATTCCTGGGCTTCTTTCATTGATAGTGCTATATCTCCAGATTTGCTGTATTGCTAACTGAATGTTCATTTTCTGTAGGACTTCGATTGGCCTCTTTAACGCAATATGGCAATGATATAGCTGATATAATGTAATTAAAATACTCCCACAAATGCTTACTAGTAGGATTATTCTCATTTCCTTTGGGGAAACTAGTGTCGAGTTTGAATGGTTAGAAGTTTCAAAAAAGTAAAGGTAGATAAATAGACTCCGTAACTGTAGACAGAGAAATTACAATAACCATCATTTGTAAAGGGGGGACATACTATATATAGTATTTTGGAAAGCACGTAAGTATAATTATCCTTAGCTAAAGTTCAGTTGTCTGTTTCATACCATTCTACAAAAAAAAGAAAAGCACCATCACAATTTTATATAATTTACAGAAATTATATAAATTTCTGTGATACATAAAATTCAAAAATTTTATATCTAACTTCTTGATGTCATGTTGCTTGGAAATTTTAATTCAAAAACAGGCAAAAATCATCTAAAATGGAAAAAATTAGAACAGTTATTCACTGTGGGGATGGAGGTAGGATCGAGTGGAAGGGACTGAAAGTTATTTCTGGAGTCATGTGAATATGCTGTTTTGACTGACATGGTAGTTAAAGACAGTTTCCGGCCGGGCATGGTAGCTCATGCCTGGAATGCCAGCACTTTGGGAGGCCGAAGCGGGCAGATCACTTGAGGTCAGGAGTTTGAGACCAGTCTGGCCAACATGGTGAGACCTCCATCTCTACTAAAAATACAAAATTAGCCAGACGTGGTGGTGCATACCTGTAGACCCAGCTACACATGAGGCTGAGGCAGGAGAATCACTTGAACCTGGGAGGCGAAGGTTGCAGTGAGCTGAGATGATACCACTGCACTCCAGCCTGAGTGGTAGAATGAGAATCTCAAAAAAAAAAGTTTCCTTTATCAAAATTCATCAAAATATATAAAAATACATGTGTTTTTCACTGTATGTAAATTTTACCTCAATTTTTTAATGACTTAAAAAAAATGCATTGGCTTGTATAACAGAAAAATCTGGTAGACCTAGCTCCACTTATGTTTGGATCCAAGTGCTCAATATCATTACAATTTTTTCTTCTCTGTCTCTTGGATGTACTTTCTATGTGTTGGGCTTATTTAAGGCAGGCTTTCCCTTCCAGGTGTGGCCACGAATGCTCCAGATTTACATTCTATTTACCTAGGAACCACAATGGAAAAAGAATATCTCTTTCCTGATTGGTCCAGCAGAAATCATGGTATTAACTCTGACTGCCCACACCTGAATATAAACTAGTAGTAATTACTGTGGCCAAGTGTTTGCTTGGGGAAAGAATATGATAAAGTCCCCTTATCTTTCATGTTCCCTCAGAATAGTGAGGTGATTCTCCAAAGGAAAACTAGAATGCTGTTACTAGAAGAAGAAATACTGGACAAAGCTAATAGATGTACCCAAAAGTGATAATAATTTTATTCAAATAGGTTCATAGATCAGTCTGGTGGGCCTGTTTTCACATTTTGTTTAAGAAAAACTCTTGTAATTATAAGTTCCCCAGTCTGTAAATGCAGATGAGATTAACCAAATTTTGTTACTTTTTGACTGCTTCTTCTTTATAGTACCCCACCCCTCCAAAGACTTCCCCACCAATAATTTCTGGGACTTCCTAGAGAGTGTCTCATACTTACAAACATACCTACCTCTACTGGGCATCCCACTAGGCAAGATACCAGGACCACTGCTCTGCCAGGCAACAATCTATCCCTCTTCTCTCCAGGACCAAGCAACTCCTGCTGGTGGCCATCGTGAAGTTACTGAGTACCACCACTTACACCAGTGCCAAAGTTGAACTGGAATTGTGCCCGTTATATGCCTTTTGTTTCTCAGATCCTAGCCTGGCTTTTCTATATTCTACTTTTTTATTTATTTATTTGGAGAAAGAGTTTCGCTCTTGTTGCCCAGGCTGGAGTGCAATGGCGCAATTTCGGCTACTGCAATGCAACCTCCGCTTCCTGGGTTCAAGCGATTCTTCTGCCTCAGCCTCTCAAATAGCTGGGATTACAGGCATGCACCACCACACCCAGCTAATATTGTGTTTTTAGTAGAGACAGGGTTTCACCATGTTGATCAGGCTGGTCTCGAACTCCTGACCTCAGGTGATCCACCGACCTTGGCCTGGGATTACAGGCATGAGCCACCACACCTGGCCTCTATATTCTACTTTAAGATGCAGGAGCTAGGACTCAACAAACTGCATTTCCCAGACACCCTTGCTAGTTGGCTTATCAGTAGGTTCTGCTAAAATGGGGCACTTAGGGAGAGGTTGGAAGGTGGGCATTAGGGAGAAGTTCCTTCTCAATGTCTCTGTTCCTGTCAGGCAACAATTGGCTCTAGTCTAATGTGTCTTTTACTCACTGAATATAAAAGAGGAGACTAAATGAATGTGCTTGTTACTATGTTTGCAACGTACACCATTACTTTATCTCCTCCTTCTCCTCCCACCCCCAAAAAACCCATGTAAACAACAGCAAAAGAAAAAAAAGCCTCCACAAAACTTTTACCATCTTACAGAGAACAACTAACAGTTGATGACCACACAAGAATTAAAATGTGTTGAAATAAGGTCTTATATTTGCCTGGCACTCTACAGAGTACTTTCATGAAGATGACCTTGTGATCTTAAACAGCCCTGAGAAATAGAATATAGATGAGGAAACTGACCCTGAGGATAAATCAGATTTGTCTAATAGAAATAGAATGTGATCCACCCACTTAATTTTAGATTCTCTGGTAGTCACATTAAAATAAGTTTTTAGGCCGGGCGCGGTGGCTCACGCCTGTAATCCCAGCACTTTGGGAGGCCGACGCGGGCAGATCATGAGGTCAGGAGATGGAGACCATCCTGGCTAACACGGTGAAACCCCGTCTCTACTAAAAAATACAAAAAATTAGCTGGGCGTAGTGGCAGGCACCTGTAGTCCCAGCTACTCGGGAGGCTGAGGCAGGAGAATGGCGTGAACCCGGGAGGCAGAGCTTGCAGAGAGCAGAGATCGTGCCACTGCGCTGTAGCCTGGGCAACAGAGCAAGACTCCGTCTCAAAAATAAAATAAGTTTTTAAAAAGTAAGGT
Source organism: Chlorocebus sabaeus (assembly GCF_047675955.1). NCBI lineage: Eukaryota > Metazoa > Chordata > Mammalia > Primates > Cercopithecidae > Chlorocebus > Chlorocebus sabaeus. Next base: position 96,215,262 of record NC_132916.1, on the reverse strand, counting down.
TAGTTTTATTTAATATTTAATATCCAAATTATTTCAACTTGCAATCAATATTTTAAAGTCATCGATGAGATATTTCACCTTTTTTTATACTAAGATTTTGACACCTAGTATATATTTTGCAGTTACAACACATTTCATTTCGGGCCAGCCACATTTCAAGTACTCAGTAGTCACATGTAGGTTGTAGCTAACCTATTGGACAACACAGGATTAGATTATTTACCCAGAGGTATATAATAGAAAGTAATGGTCCCAGGTAGCAAGCTTCCAAAAAGGAAAATGTTGCTGGTCTGGAAACCCAGAGTCCTGAATTCCATACATGGCTCTGCCTCTTACTAGTTGTGAAACACAGGATAAGGCATTCTTTCTTAAAGCTTGGTTTCTGGATTTGTTAAATGGCATCAGTCCGTTGTCTTTAATCGCCCACCCACTTTCTGCAGCAGAACCCTTTCTCAAGTAAAATCTTATATGGAAACGCCATATTAAAAACATAAGCAGCATATTTAAAACATAGTAATTGTCTCTGTGTTGAAGGAGGCATAGCAGCAGGGAGGTGCGGGGCACAAGTGGATTACAATCTGTGTAGTCTGCACACGTACACACTCATAGGCATCATCTGAGGAGCCTCTGACAAACACTTCAAGTACTCTACAGACATCAGTATATTGGTGTTTGATTCACATTTTTAGTTTCATAGAATCATCAGTTGTTTATAAATATGAGGGCCTTTATGATCAATTATTCAAGTTATCTTCTGATGTCATTTTTTCCTTACTAAGAGACCCTTCTTTTCAAACAGTACCTTTTAAAGAAATATAAAACAAAACTGCTAGTTAAAATCAGAATTGCCCTGCAAAGTTGAAGTGTCTATGAGGAATTAGAACCCTAACAACTCAGCATCTCTCAAATACCCTCTTCCATAAGTGGCCCCCAAGAATCCTCTTTCAAATCACCCTGCAAGGGGTGTCCAGGGGATAGAATACAGTCATGGGTTCTCAGTTCCTGTTTCTGTTTTGGCCGGTAAAGCCCCTTCCTCATCCCTCTTCTGCCTAACACTAGAGACAGAAACTAAAAACCATGGCTCTTCCGGCTGCTAAAAGCCTAAAATAAAACAGAGCAACAACGACAAAATCAAGCGGGTTGGACCGGCTTACAACTAGAGCAAGCCAATGGAGTTTTAACAACCAAAGATTAAGCCCAGCTCCAACCCCTTCATCAGATAAGGAAACTGAGGCCCAGTGAGATGCTTAAAATCCCACCCCAAGCTGGTGTCAGAGCTGGAATAATCACTGCTGTGCTGGAGCCAGCTGGTTCCAGCTTGCAAAAGCCAATTGTTACATTTTCAGAAATTTTGCAAGCCAATTGATGTCAGCCTTGTAGCTCAAAATCAACCATGGTGAAAATATTTACACCACGGAAACCAACAAATGCTACAAATCATAGCCTCCCCAGAGCCGCTTGTTAAACCTTTACCAGCACACCTCCGAACCCAGCATTCCTGTCTGGGTCTTTATGTACTACCCAGCAACCTGAGAATAGATGTGCTGCATTTTGATAAGAAAAAAAATTTAAGTTAGTAAAAATCAAAAATAAACCAAAATAGAAATTGTGTCTCTTCATGAGTAACAACACCTAAAATGCCAATTTTTCTCAATATTTACCGTTTCCTGTTGTGCAGCACATACTGGTTCCTTTGATTCTTTAAGCTGTTATTTGGAGTATTCAGCTACTTTAGGGATTATTTTTAACATTAGATGAGCCAGGCAAATAAATGTCTAAAACTTTATTTTTAAATGTTTAAAATTTTAAATGTTTTAAATTATTTAAAATTAAAGCCCAAGCACAAAATAAGAAAATAGAAGAAGCTACAGAAACTACTGCTTGAGTAGCAACTGATCTGATACAGTGTCTCGGTCTCCCTCTAGTTCTATTTCTGGCTAGGAAGGGTACTGAAAGGTCAATGGAAACAAATGCTGAAATCGTCAAGCTTCTCAGCTGGCCTCATGTCTCCCCGTATTTAATCTTCCCAACCCAACTTCTGACTCATCATCTTAACAATGACCTGTTTCCCTTTGCGAGTTCCTCCCCTTCCCTGGCCGCTTTTCTTTTTGTCCTTTGTGGCGCTGCTGCAGCTCCCCTGCAGGCCTGTTTGGGCATGTTTGCGATGTCAGATGCCCGTACTTCAGCTGTCCTTTTGTATCCATGGTGACGGATGAAAAATAAGCTGCTTTTCAGTGATTTGAACTTTAATCCAGTCAAATGATGCATGCTTTATTACTCAGGTGACTTTTCCCAATACTTTCAGATCACTGAAATCTTGAATTATTAAAGAGGAATTAACATATTTATGTTTTTACCCTTTCTTTTTCTTCTTTAACCATTATTATGCCTTGGTAAATTCAAATAATCTTTGATCTTATCACCTGAAAATTTTGTCTTCATAATTAATAGGAAGATAATTTCAGAAATAAGATTCCAACAGAAAAGAAACTAAAAGATGTTGTTTAGTTCCCTCTCACTACATGTACATAAGTAACTATTAGGCTAAGTAAAGCATGGAGGACCTGCACAATACTAGGGAAAACAATGGAAACTGTAAAACATTGACAAAGTTGTGTCATCCAAAACGCTGGCCACTTAACACTAGTAGTACTTGAAATTATTAAATAACATTGACTTCAAATCTTTCTGCATTGAGGAAAGAGAAAACCTAAGCCTGATGGTAGTCTTAGCACCTTGCTAACGTGCTGTCATTGTTTTTTTTTTAATAAACAGCAACAACAACAAAGGGCAGACTTTTTGCATACAACCTTGATAAGCAATAGCTTCTAGTTAAAATGTTTCCATTTTCTCAACTTTCATATAAATTTCTATTTATAAATAACACTGACTTTCCAGGGATGTAAAATTTCCTTACATTAAAAAAAAAAAAAAAAAAAAACGTAATCAATAGTACAAGTGAAACAAGTAGAGTTGAGATCATGATATCTGGACCAGGCAACAGGGAAGGAAGAACAGGGTAGCAATTTAACATGCCTTGGTCTAATCCATAACACAAAAATTAATTATTGGGAATAGAACCCAGGTAGACCCTAACATTATGACACTATGATGTTGCCAAAGATATTTAGGAAAACCGTAATATTTGGATGAATTAAAAACTTTTCTTTCCAGATAATACAAATAAGGGGGTAAAAATGATTAAGCTTGAAAGTGTCTTCAGTCTTCTTTCTCCCAACTCCTGCTTAGTGGAGCTTTTCCTGATGTCTCAGAATTGTGGCTACTGCCCAAAGCTGAGAACATTTTCTAAGGAGCCATAAATAATTAGGAGTCAAAACCTCCCACCAGGGCTTATTAAAAAGTGTATAACCAACCTTACTGCCAGCAACCATCACCCTAGGAAACTCCTCTCTTCACTTTTACTTCACCGTAAGAGAGGTCTGTGTATGGGAAAGAAGGGAAGAAACCATATTTGGCTTCTTGGAGAGGGTTTTTGTTCTCCCAAGGAGAGAGTGGATGGGGCTGAGAGTAGGAAGTCCAAGAAAATAATTCATAGAAATTCATAGGGTGCTTTGAAGAAGAGGAGATTGGTATCTCCCTTCCTGAGGCCTGCTAACTAGCAACTCTTTTTTTTTTTTTTTTTTTTTCTCTCGAGATAGAGTCTTGCTCTGTCGCCAGGCTGGAGTACAATGATCTCAGCTCACTGCAGCCTCCACCTGGGTTCACTGCCTCAGCCTCCCAAGTAGCTGGGATTACAGGCACGCACCATCAAGCCCGGCTAATTTTTTGTATCTTTAGTAGAGGCGGGGTTTCACCATCTTGGCCAGGCTGGTCTCGAACTTCTGACCTCATGAACCACCCGCCTCAGCCTCCCAAAGTGCTGGGACCACAGGCGTGAGCCACTGCGCCCAGCCTAAGTTGAAAGTGTTTTGTAATTTTGTGCTACCATTGGACTAAAGCATTTGAGACAGTTCTTGGGAGAGTTTCCCATTGTTCATGAGGCATCCATAGAGACTATTCCCTGTTTCTAGTCTAGAAATTTCTGAAGATGGGAGTAGGAAAACCACTGCCATTAAGGCTTAAAGACATAGTATGCCTGAGAAGAGGATAAGACCAGACTGCCCACAGTCTGGTTCTCTATGACCTTAAAGGACATGGCAAGGACCACTGAGGTTTTATGGTTCCATGACTTAGAGGAGAAGCAGAGGAGCATGATCCACCCCAGGAGCCTGCTGGGTGGTAAAGAGCACAACCCAGAGATGAAGCTGGGAGGTACACTACTGGTGTAGACCTGAGGGAAGTCTTTGTTTTCCTCACAGCAACAGAGGGGTGCTGGGTAAAGCTGAGCATTGCCCAAGGGCACCCACCACACTTGACTTGTCTGGAGAACATCTCAAGCCTTGATGCACTGGCATCTGACCTGAATATGCTGAACTGGAGTGAGGCCCTTGTTGCCTCCCTACCCCTGACCCAAGGGCCATTTGCATAAGAAGCTAGATCCATTCCCTCTCCCTCCACGAGAGACTGCTCCCCAACATCAGTCCGTTGTGGCGGAAAGAAAAGAGGTTGAATTAGAAATTAGACTGAAGTTTTAAAACTGGACTATACTTCAAAAACTGAAAGTAATCAGAATATTATAGAATGTGGCTGAAATGTTTCAATGATGAGACTCTGGAGTTCCCCTATGCATAGTTGAAAGCAGTGATTAGGGGGGAAAAAATGTAATTTTTGTTAATACCCTAAGAAGCTGAGACTGCTGAATTAACATATAGAGTCCAACTATATACATAATAATAATAATAATTTTTTGAGACAAAGTCTTGCCCTGTTGCCCAGGCTGGAGTGCAGGGGCACAATCACAGCTCACTGCAGCCTTAACTTCCTAGGCTCAAGCAATCCTCCCACCCCAGTGTCTCAAGTAGCTGGGACCAGGTGTGCACCACCACACCTGGCTAATTTTTTCTTTTTTTTTTTTTTTTGAGACGGAGTCTTGCTCTGTAGCCCGGGCTGGACTGCAGTGGCCCGATCTCAGCTCACTGCAAGCTCCGCCTCCCAGGTTTACGCCATTCTCCTGCCTCAGCCTCCGGAGTAGCTGGGACTACAGGCGCCCGCCACCTCGCCCAGCTAGTTTTTTTTTGTATTTTTAGTAGAGACGGGGTTTCACCGTGTTAGCCAGGATGGTCTCGATCTCCTGACCTCGTGATCCGCCCGTCTCGGCCTCCCAAAGTGCTGGGATTACAGGCTTGAGCCACCGCGCCCGGCCTCTTTTAATTTTTTGTAGAGATGAGGTCTTACTATGTTGCCTAGGCTGGCCTCAAACTCTTGAGCTCAAGCTATCCTCCTGCCTCAGCCTCCCAAAGTGCTGGGATTATAGGTCTGAGCTGCTGCTCCCAGCCATACATAATTTTGTATCATGAATTTTCACTTACGAATTAACAATTTTATCATCTTAAAAAAAACTTCATAAGTATCATTTCTAATAGTTGTATAGTCCCATTATATATATATGCCAAATGTTTTAATCTTTATTATATTATAGGACACTGGTGTTATTTTTAAATTTTAAGATTTAAAGTATTTGTTCCCTTAAATGTGATTATTATTTTCATTATTAAACATCGACTGATCATTGGACAAAGAGATTCTGACTACTTAGTTTTTCTTTAGGAGACAGTTTGAGGTATTGCTCAGCCAGCGGGAGTTTTGATTATGTGTGTTTTTACTAAGCTGGCAGCACTGCATGTTTTATCCTTCTAGTGTTTGCCAATTTGTTCAGAGCTGAGGGCTGTAGTACTACAGGAAATAACATGTCCTTGCCGTCTAGAATGTAGGTACCACAAGGACAGGAATTCTTTTTCGTTCTCTACCATATGGCTAGCACCTAGAACAGGGTCCAATGCTGGATAGCCACTAAATAAATATCTTTTAAATATAAGTAAGTGAAGGTAGTAAAAACTAGGGGTGGGACATAATTACTCCTCATCGTCAGCTTTTGCACAGTGGTTTATGGAAACCACATAAGTAGATGGTTAGAGCAAGTCTGGATCTAATAGGGGAAACAATGAAAAAAGGCAGGGCCTACAGAAAACAAAGATGAAGGGGATGAGGGGAATTCAGGTCCCTGGCATCAGAGCCAATATCAATATGATCCTATGACTTTGTTCTTATTAAGATATAACTTAATCCAATGAATAAGATATCAAGCTTATAACAAAATGACTGAAACCAAGCAATGGCCATATAGAGGAAATTGTTTGTAGTGTCACCAAATGGTAAACAACACATTTCTCTTTTTTTTGGAAATGGAGTCTCACTCTGTGGCCCAGGCTAGAGTGCAGTGGCTGGATTTCAGCTCACTGCAAGCTCTGCCTCCTGGGTTTACGCCATTCTCCTACCTCAGCCTCCCAAGTAGCTGGGACTACAGGCTCCCACCACCTCGCCCGGCTAGTTTTTTGTATTTTTTAGTAGAGAGAGGGTTTCACAGGGTTAGCCAGGATGGTCTCAATCTCCTGACCTCGTGATCCGTCCGTCTCGGCCTCCCAAAGTGCTGGGATTACAGGCTTGAGCCACCATGCCCGGCCAACTGAACACATTTCTCTGTTTCCCAAAGTCTCCTTGAAATGACAGAAACGCCATGAAATAAATAAAAAGCATTTGTAAAGTTTAAAAACACAACATTAAGGATGAGGGGCATGGAATGAAGACAGCAGTTCACAAAAAGTTCAAGGAAATTCTGGAAAGTACAAACTAAATAAAATCAGACTAAGGGAGCAAACCAAGAAATAAAAACTTACAGCCCAAAATTTCATAGGTAAGAGAAACATTTTTCAAAAGAGGCCCAGAGAAATTCAAGTTCAGAGGCAACATTTGCAAAAGCCAGTTCAAGATGAGGCTGTCACCAATGTGAACATATAATGATGTTTTGGTCAATGGACCACAGAGTCAACATTGGTCCCATAAGATTATAATGGAGGTGTAACGTTTTTTATCTTTCATATCATATTTTTACTCTATGTGTTCTATGTTTAGATATGTTTAGATACACAAATGCTTACCACTGTGTTACAGTTGCCTACAGTATTCAGTATAGTAACATGCTTAACAAGTTGGTAGCCTAGGAGCAATAGGCTATACCATATAGCTGAGGTGTGTAGTAGGGTTAAATAGATGCTCCAAGCAAGCCTAACAACTGTTTTTAAAAATAACAAAAATCAGGGAGGAGGAAGATGGGGAATACCTATAAGTATCCTAATCTCTTCATCTTTTATAACAGTGAGTTAATAGATACTGTCTAAAATTAGTAAGTTAAAAAATAAAATGGAAATACATTATTTTAGATTAAAGAGTAACCGCCACAAGCAAACAAATAAGAATTCTTTAAAAACATTCAGTGGGCTACTGACAAAAATGATTATCTGTGGGAGTAAGGAGAGTTTTACACAGACACCTTTGTATCATTTAATTTTTTCTGTGTTTTAATGTTTCCTTGATTAAAAACAAATTTTTAAATGCATAGTAAGAGAAAAACATGAGGAAATACGCTAAAATCTTAGTAGTGATTTTTTTGATTAGTAAGAATTATGGACCAAAAAAATTTTTCTTGTTTTTCTGCAGTTCTGCATTTTCCAAGTTCTCTATCTCAATTACTTCCACGGTAAGAAAAAAAAATAGTTATTAAGAAAATGTCATGACCATGGGTTTGCTATTAAGTTTCACGCATATAAATAAATAATTTGAAGCAATATTTAGATGAAAGGAGGAGAATTAAAGAAGTCAAGAGGAGGCCGCGCGCGGTGGCTCACGCCTGTAATCCCAGCACTTTGGGAGGCCGAGGCGGGCGGATCACAAGGTCAGGAGATCGAGACCACGGTGAAACCCCGTCTCTACTAAAAATACAAAAAATTAGCCGGGCGCGGTAGTGGGCGCCTGTAGTCCCAGCTACTCGGGAGGCTGAGGCAGGAGAATGGCGTGAACCCGGGAGGCGAAGCTTGCAGTGAGCCGAGGTCGCGCCACAGCACTCCAGCCTGGGGGACACAGCGAGACTCCGTCTCCAAAAAAAAAAAAAAAAAAAAAAAGAAGTCAAGAGGAAAGGCTGGACTTTTGCAGCTGCTGGTAACAGGAAAAAGTAGAAACTGGAACTGAAGGAAAGAAACTGGAGCCCATATCAGAAAGAATAAATTCTGACTGTCTGCTGGAATGGAAAGTTTGGCCAGCCATAGAGTTTACTAAGCCACTCCTGGATTTTTTCCTAATGTAATCCTCTGCTTAGGTAGATATATATGTATAATGAGAGCTTCAGATCCTTTTTTCCTCTCTTATTTATCACAACCAGATAAAAATCTGACCACCACAGAGGTTAAAACGAAAAGAAAAAGATCACTGCTTCCTGGTTTTGACCTCACCAATCATGTCTGCCACCAACTAGACATGATCTTATAGAGTTAGCTTCATGATCACCTGACTACTATTCCTATTTGGTCAAGGAGTCAAGGTATTGAGTACTTACTTCTACAGGATGATCACCAAGTATGGTGTGGTTAGTGCAGAGTATGATCAGAAAGTAATAGCCGTCATAGGAGATGCCTTTGCACAGCAGCCTTGGTTCTCACTGAACTATTAATGTCCTCAGCAAACCTGTCTCACTTGTACTTCAGTGTCATAATCATGGTATCTGTCTCTGTGCCTTTATTTTCATATTTTCCTACCAATGCTCCAGGAAAACTATATTTTCTCACAAAACCAGCCAAGATTTTCTACAAAAGTCAATGGTCAAGGGTGCATGCAATATTAGTTGAACATCAAAGAGCAGTGTGCCAGTCTACTATGGGGAAAGCTAAATAAAAGAAAAGAAAATAAAGAAATCTCCACCATTTCAAGGATCCCAGGTGAAGGCCACTTTCTTGCAATGTTTCCGAGATTTGAAAGAGTTACTTTTGAAGGATATTTTTGTTACATTTTGAAGGAATATTTCTAATACCCCTGATGGACTTTTTCCATTACAAGCTGCAAGGACGTTTTAATCAATGTAAAAGTTCTATGGAATTATAAAACCTCACTCCTAAATTATTTAATACATAAAGAGCAGTAGACAGTATTGAAATATTCAGGGAGCCATGACTGACTTTGCAGTGGGCTAAAAGTCAGCTGGAATCTTTTTGGTCAAGGCTTCACTTACTAAAGTGAGATCCACAAACAAGCAGTGTCATCAATGATGTGAATCACTCATAATATCAGAAAATTTTTTTAAAATAGCATAATTTTTATAATTTTAGAAAAGGAGAGGAGGAGACTATTTCTTATAAAGAGTTACAGTCTGCCAGGTGGCCCTCCTGCAGGCTAGGAGGTATGCCTCCAGCCAAGACCAGAGACAGGCATGTTGAAGGAGGAGGGGTTGGGATAGGAGCTTTATGCTGAAGAGTTTGGCTAAACATACATGCTCAACTGGTTACAGGAGGAGCTGTGAATATTCATGAAGGTGGTCCTAAAGAATTGAACAAACATACATGTAACATACCACCCATGTTTACTTTGTGGTGGAGACTTAACACTTAAATATATTACAATTAGGCCCTATATGTAAAAATGCCTTTTCAGGCCGAGCATGGTGGCTCACGCCTGTAATCCCAGCACTTTGGGAGCCCAGGGTGGGTAGATCACCTGAGGTCAGGAGTCTGAGACCAGCCTGGCAAACATGGAGAAACCCTGTCTCTACTAAAAATACAAAAAATTAGCCGGGTGTGGTGGTGAGCACCTGTATTCTTGGATGCCTGGGAAGCTGAGGCACAAAATCGCTTGAACCCAGGAGGTGGAAGTTGCAGTGAGCTGAGATCGCACCATTGTACTCCAGCCTGGGTGACAGAGTGATACTCTGTCTCAAAAGAAAAAAATAAAAGTCTTTTCAGGACAAAGGCATGTGAGCGTGCAGTCTCTGTAAACTGGCGAGAGCCAGTCCATGGTCAGTGGTCCTCTTATGAGGAGAAAGTTACTGAAATCAGTCTCTTGTCCAATCAAAACTGTAGTTATGGCTGATGGAACAGGGGTTCCGTTCGTGTCTGTGAACTGGATGAGCTGTAATTGTTTTAACATTGCTTATCTTTAGGTCAGTGCTTGTTTAGTTGCCAAATGAAAAGAAAAACCTTGTGGCAGTTAGAACACAGTTTAAGTTTAGGGGAGTGTGACTTAACCCTTGACTGGCATGGCCTTTGGTCCTGTTTATAATCTGGGATCCTGTTTATAATCTGTTTATAATCTTATTGCCAACAAGATTCTGTTCTGTAAGTCTTATGATCTCTACTTTAACATTGATCTTGGTCAGTTTTTGTGTCTAAACCACAAAAAAGGGAGGGTATAATGAGGTGTGTCTGACCTCCCATCCTGTCATGGCCAGGAACTCAGTTTTAAGGTTCTTCTGGGATCCTCTTGGACACAAGGGGGTCCATTCAGTCAGTGAGGGGGTTCAGGACTTTATTTTTAGTTTACAGATCCTAATCCAGATCTACAGAATAAGAATCTTCATTCCAGGTGATTTGTATGCACAGTAAAGTTTAAAAAGCATTGGTTTAGGGGAATCCAAGAGTCCTTTGGGAAAGATCTCAGATGTCAAAATAGGGGCTCTGCATATTATGAATTTCACAATTAACTTCTCAGCATACTATACTGGTTATTTGGTCTTCGTGTTAAGTTAGATGGTTCTCATCATGCTAAGCAGTACTTCAGATTACAGTTACTCTAAGCATAAGACCGTATGTCCTAGGGTTCGGAACCAACTCCTTCACTGCTTTGGTGAATTAGACCCTTTTAATTGTGATTGCAGTAGATTAGAAAGGAGTCCATCTCCCAAAGAGTATTCAAGTTTTAGTATGGAAGCTGCTTTTCAGTCGTCACTGGAATTTTCCTATGAGAATCACTTACATAATGTACACAACCAAATGCAGAAAGAAAAGACAGAGTGGGTTAAGGAACAACGTTAACATCTCATCTGCATGGCCTCTGAGCTTATACCTGCCAATCCCAATGTTACTCTGATCAAAAATGCAGGATGTTAAGGAAAATGGTGTTTGTATGTTTTGTTAGTAAGAATTAATATGGAAATAATTTGCAAGACTGGATTCCTGTGAACCTCTTCAAAATCACAAAAGCTCAGCTTTAGGCAAGATATACACATGTCCAGATAACTGGGTTTAGAAGAGAGAGTTCATCATCTCAGTAAAAATAATCCATACTTGTGGCTCCGGTGAAGAAACACAAAACTTGGTAGTGTACATTTTGGTTTCAGTTTCTTTATTTTTTTACCACTTGCATGAGCAAGTAAACGATGCAGAAAAACAAGAAGGATGATTCTTGTAGCCCTAATGAACAGGCACCATCAGAACACCAAAGAGAGTCAGAAGACTTAATTTTATGAGACAGAGCCATTTTCCTCCTTTCTATGAAGTATCTCTGATAATGTACAGTTCTATGAGATAATTATATGGTCTGGGCCGGGTGTGGTGGCTCATGCCTGTAATCCTAGCACTTGGGGAGGCCGAGGTAGGTGGATCACTTGAGGTCAGGAGTTCAAAACCAGCCTGGCCAACATGATGAAACCCCATCTCTACAAAAAACACAAAAAATTAGCGTGGTGGCACATCCCTGTAATCCCAGCTATTCTGAAGACTGAGAGACAGGAGAATCGCTTGAACCCAGGAGGCAGAGGTTGCAGCAAGCCAAGATTGTGCCACTTATCTCCAGTCTGGGTGACAAAGCGAGATTCTGTCTCAAAAAAAAAAGAAAAGAAAATTATATGGTCTGACCCCATTTTTTAAGGACTCTTCATCCTGAATAAATACTATAGTATTATTCATAAGCTATCATATATGTCACCATCTATTTCTGAAGGATCACTTTTTAAAATTATGTAGTCAATCGAGCCATGTTGTTGAGAAATTTCAGCTCACAAGTATGATTCTCAATGGCCTTTGAAGAACAGTGGCTTGTCTTTCCCTCTTATTTTTCCTGTTGTGACCACAGTAGGTGTATTAATACCATATCATTATGATGGTTATCTAATGCATTTAAAAAATTAAGTAGGAATTTCTAGGAGTTATTTTTATATAAGAAATTCCAGGGGGTAGAGGTGATATAATTTCCAAATCACAAAGTTTTTACTAAGGGACGTAATGTATGCAAAAATATTAATAAGATTTTCTAAGCTTCTCTTGACAAATTCTACTAACAGTCATTTGAGGGTTCTTGTTTCTGGAGTATTCTTTGAAATTCAATAGAGGATTTATTGAGGAGTCTGCAATAGGGAATAAAGAATGCTGATCTGAAATTTGTAATTCTAATGTACTTTTCTCTAAATCCTAAAATCCAATCAATTGGAATATAAGTTAAAAATATAAAATTCAATAGCTTTCATATTGCAGTTTGGTGTTGTTAAGAGCACAGACTTTGAAGTCAGGGGTCAAAGACCTGGGTCTGTCACTCAGAAGTTGAAAATTGGTACAAGTTACTTAAGCTCCCTAGGTTTTAGTTCCCCTGTTTGTAAAATGGAAAATATAGTGACTACTTCCTCAGTTTGTTTTGAAAATCAAACTAGACAGTTTCTTAATAAACCCCAAGGCCAATGGATGTGGATATTATATTATCATTATATACTTGGCAATATTATTATATGCACAAATATTGTTATTACAGATACTGTTATTTATGTCTGGCAATATCTAGCTAGATAATGTAAAATAAAAGATATTTACTTCACAACAGTCATATTTTGTGACCTACATAAAGAAAAAATCTAAAATTATACCATATTCCTAGAAAGGAAAACTGAATAATTTAAAGGTGCTAAATCATCCCAAACTGATTTATAGGCTAATTGGCATTTAAAAAACTATCTTATTAAACTTTTAAAAATGATCTTAAGACCACATGCAGTGGTTCACGCCTGTAATCCCAGAACTTTGGGAGGCTGAGACAGGCGGACCACCTGAGGTCAGGAGTTCAAGACAAGCCTAGCCAACATGGCAAAACCCCGTCTCTACTAAAAATTCAAAAATTATCTGGGCGTGTTGCTGGGCACCTGTAATTGCAGCTACTCAGGAGGCTGAGGCAGGAAAATCCCTTGAACCCGGGAAGTAGAGGTTGCAGTGAGCCAAGATGGTGCCACTGCACTCCAGCCTAGGTGACAGAGCAAGACTCCATCTCAAAAAAGAAAAAAAAAAATCTTAATGTACTTGGATGCATAAACTTGGACACATAAACTGGCAAGCTATGTTTTGTTTTGTTTTGTTTTGTTTTGTTTTGAGACTTAGTCTCACTCTGTCGCCAGGCTGGAGTGTAGTAGTGTGATCTTGGCTCACTGCAACCTCCACCTCCTGGGTTCAAGCGATTCTCCTGCCTCACTTTCCGCATAGCTGGGATTACAGGCGCGCACCACCATGCCCACCTAATTTTTGTATTTTTAGTAGAGACAGGGTTTCACCATGTTGGCCAGGATGGTCTCGATCTCCTGCCCTCATGATCCTCCCGCCTTGGCCTCCCAAAGTGCTGGGATTACAGGCATGAGCCACCGCGCCCGGCCAGAACTATGTTTTTAAAATGAAAATTAATAATTATGAATAAAGATGTACCATATCCAAATATTAAAATATTATAGTGCTATGAAATTTTTAAAAATAGTACAACATAAAAATAAAAATATATGATAAAGTAAACTTCCCAAATCAAAGAAAACAGAAAGATCATTCACTAAATGATTCTGGGACACTAAATCATTCACTAAATGATTCTGGGACATGTCATGGGCTTAGGCAACTTTGTTTATAATCTGTACCTCATACCATTTCATCAGACACATAGCAAGTGAACTCAAGAAGTATAAAAATTCAAAATATAAAAAGGAAGATAAGAGCAAATATTTATCAAATTTCTGCAAGAAGGAAACATTCTAAAATTAAAGTAGTGAAAGATGTTACACTCAAAAAAGGCTGACAAATTTGATCTTAAAAATTAGAATTTATGACAAAAATATAAGCACATCTAAAAGACAAGAAACTGAGGAAAACAGCTACACTACATGTGACAAAATGTTAGTCTAAAAAGATAACATAAATTGGTTATTAAATATACGAAGTCTCCACTAAACACATTAACTAATGTTATGAACAGTTACCCAAAGATAATTTACTATATGTTAGCAAAAGTAGGAAAGTCTAACATCATTAGAAAACTTCAAAAACCTACCAACATCAAAGCAGATCCCTCTTTTATTTCTCCAATTGTCTCATATTTCAAGAACAAAAATACTGAATACTGATAATGATGCAATAAAACAGGTATTCTTATACTCTCTGAGAGTATAAATTGATTTAAGCTTTTTGTTATTAATATATCAAAAAGTCTTAAAATCACTGTATCCCTTAACCCAGTAGTTTCACTTTTAGAATTTTCCTCAAGGAACTTCCTAAAAACAAAACCTGTAATATACAAGCACACAATTCTCACAGAATTATTTATAAAAGTGAAGATATCTTGAGTAGTAATGTGGTTAAATATGCTAAATATGGTTTAATTTTGGAAAATATTAAGAATGTTTGTAAAAATTACAATAATGAGGGAAAATAAGTATATTATAACATCTTTTAAAAAGAAACATATTAAAGTATAATGAATATTCAAAAACATTGTCTTTGGATAATGGAATGGAATATGGGAATTTTAAAACTTCTTAAAATATATATTCTGATTTGTCTATTCTGAACATATTTGACTTTTAAAAAGTCAAACATGTGATTTAAGAAAAAATAAAGTACTTCTGGAAATCCAAAACGTATATATATACTTTTATAACAATTCATGCTTTTCTGCCTATGTGAAAAAACATATAAGATAAAACGTCAATTTGTATTTCTTCCCTGACCACATGCACAACTGTAGACTACAAGGTGACCAAGTAGAATAGTATTATATATATTTCAACAAACTGATTTTAAAAAATAAAAATTTTTTAGTTTTAAACAGAAAATGTAAAAAGTTTCTACAATTTATATTTTTATAATTTTTACAGATCATAAATAAGATTATTGGAAAAAGGAAATACAGAATTATAATTGTTCACATTTTAATTTTTATTAAAATTAAAACTTATCCATAATTCCTTTGCCTAATTCATGATAATTTGAGTAGCTCATGACAAGAAAAATTAATTTGTGACTATGAAGATGTTGAATTTTTGAAATTATTATTAAAATACAAAAGATTTAAACTAATTGAGCAGCAAAAAGCATCCAGTATAGGTTTTTAAAAAACATCAGTAATGTGGGAAAAGAATGTGGGGAACTATTAATAAAGAAATGAAAAAACTGGAGCTATTCCACCGGGAATGTTCCCATCCCAATATTATGCAATAGTCTTCCAAAGGTAATTATGTTTGGAGTATTTACATTTGGATTAAATGAGCAGTACAAGAAAGTGCATTATAATTAGTAGTGAATATGCTTGTTAGGATATAACCTTGCCTCAGCCAGCAAATATTAGATGTCCAGAGAACGACTTTTTCTAAGTAAATTTTAATATTTTATGAGATAGCTACTCATTTTTATGTCTCACTTGGAAGGCAAAACTTTTTCCAGATGCTCCCAGAAGAAGTTTCCCTAATTGCAGGGAGTGCGGAATTAATCAGTCTGGAATGTACAGACTATGAGGTATTTTACAGTTTATTATTGTGAACCTCACTGATTCAAGGACTTATGATCATTCATATCTAACTGGGCTATTGTTTTTCTTGTAACTATCAAGGAAGAAAATGTTCACCATAAAAATTAATATCATAAATACAATCTCCTAAAAGAGAAAACTAATTTAAATACGTTAGCACATTGTTTTGCTGTGACAGTCAAATGAGTTTCACTTGAATAAGTGATACATGCAAGGAAGGAGAAGATATAACCATGGGGAATGAATAACAGATTAAGAGGATGTGTGCAGAACCTGCTGCTTAAACTATTGACAGCTTGGCTCCAGAGATGGATGGACTGTTGGAGACAGCACAGTTAGGGCACAGGTCATATATACACAGAAGGGCCAGCAACCACTGTAAAATAAATAGGTGATTGCTTAGGATGTTGTATACATTGGATAGCACTAGATCCTGGCATCAAGCCCAGTTTTCTATAGTTATATAAATATATCATATAAATATAATTTTTAACATCCTATTGGAAAGGGTTTTAAAATCCTGCTTTGAAAGGAGGCAATGTATTTGAAGACATTTAAACAACAGAATACACTATATAGAGTCATATATTTTACTTAGAACAAATAAAAACTCTACATAAGTTCTCTGTGAAATAAGAAAGACTGACCCGGCACGATGGCTCACACCTGTAATCCTAGCAATTTGGGAGGCTGAGGAGGGCAGATTGCTTCAGCCCAGGAGTTGGAGACAAGACTGGGCAACATGGTGAAACTTCGTCTCTATAAAAAAAATACAAAAAATAGCTGGGGGAAGACATTCCAGTAACATCAAGCATACCTAGTGCTCAGATGTTGGTTTCTGATGCCATTCCCCACAGAAGGAATCAGGGCTTTTAGGAATAATGGCTGGTTTTAGGGCTAGGGCAGAGTAGGCACAAAATGAACCTGAAACATTTGAATATGCCAGAAAGTAAGCAGCACTAAAAGGAAGCAGGAGGAGGAGAAGAAGGAGGTGGTGGAGATAGAGAAGAGGACATGTCACAAGGACATAGAAGCCAGGCTGAAGGGAACTCCCACTGGTCAAATCTGGGACAATTTGAGCACTGAAATAAGTATATTAATGTATATAAATTATTGAAACGGCCAGGCACAGTGGCCTGTCCATTCCAGGTGTTCTCCGATTTTTCCACTGTATAGTTACCACTTTTTCCATTAACCACTATGAAGGAATCTGTGAGAATATGCTTTAAGACCTGTAGATAGACCAGGTACGGTGTCTCACACCTATAATCCTAACACTTTGGGAGGCTGAGGCGAATGGATTGCTTAAGCCCAGGAGTTTGAGACCAGAATGGGCAACATGGTGAGAACCCATCCATCTCTGCAAATTTTTTTTTGATTAGCTGGGCACGGTGGTTGGTGAGACTGGTGGACATTGTGTGTCTCGCAGTGTGATGTGGTACCTGGAAAAGGACTTAACACCACTCATGGAACATTCCAGCCGGGAATGGATAATCCAAATCTAATAATGAGTAAACATTAGACATCCCCCAAATGAAACATAGTCTATTAAAGGTGTCAATATTATAAAAGACAAAGAAAGACTATGGAAATGTTTTTCCAAGAATAGAGACTAAAGGGACATGACAATTAAACACAATACTTCATATTAGACTAGATCCTTTACTGGAGGAAATAAAAATGCTATAAGGGACATGATTGAGTAGATTGACAAAGTTAGAAGGAAAAGTAAAGGTGTTACATCAATGACAAATGTACTGATGTTGATAATTATACTCCAGTTATATAAGAGAATACCCCTATTAGAGAATACACATGGAGATATTTAGGGGTAAAAGACCATTATGTATGCAACTTCCTCTCAAATGGTTCAGAAAAAAGATTTATATATAATAGATGTATACTACACAAATGTAAAACAAATGGAGTAAAATGTAAACAATAGGTGAATCTGAGTAATGGGTATATTGTGTTATTTGTACTCTTCTTATTCTTGTAAATTTTTTGGATTTGAAATTGTTTCTAAATAAAAGGTAAGAATAGGAGAAAGAGTGTGCAAGAGAAGAAGACAGAGGAGGAGAAGGAAAAGGAGGAGAAGGAGGAGAAGAGGAAGAGAAGAAGAAGAAGGAACTTCAGAGGAAACAGTTTTGCCTGTGGTTCAGGAAGGGAATCAAAGTGGGAGGAAGCATAGACCATTCTGGGAAACTAAGGGGACTAAAACCTAATAATAAGAAGTAATCTTCAAATATGACCTAAACAAAGTGTAAATTCAGTGAGGGAAGCAGTTTAGACATTGTGATTAATGAAAGGGGACAGATACAAATAAAAAGGAAAAATAAAGGTTAGCATAACTGAAAGGCTAGGATTATTAACCTACTAACAGTAGAAGGATTAGTAACCTAATAACAGTAGAGTTATTGAACATATGGTAGCATCAGACTGAATAAAGATAGCTAGCAGGAGTCAGGTGTGGTGGTGTGTGCCTATAGTCCCAGGTACTAGGAAGCTGAAACAGGAGGATCCCTTGAGCCCAGAAGTTCAAGGTTGTAATGTACTATGATCGTGCCTGTGAATAGCCACTGCACTACAGACTGGGCAATATAGCAAGACCTTGTCCAGAAAGACAACAACTAGAAGCACCTGTAAGGTTATGGCATCAATATTTGTGAAATGGGAAAATAACAGACATAAAAATTTAATTTATTGAGTTTATGGGAATTTTGGATGAAATAAATGTTTAAAATATTTTAGTTCACATGGCATATGTGTGAGTATTGTTTTTTAATTGCAAGGAGCAGAAAATATAACTCAAAATGGCTTAAATTAGCACTGTCCAATAGAAATTGAACACAGGCCACATATATCTTTAACATTTTCTAGTAGCCATGTTTAAAAAGAAGAGTGGAAGAAATAAAATTAACGTTAGCAATACATTCTTTAATAATAAGTAATAAATATTTTAAATACATTGAATAATTTTAATAGTACTAAAATTAAATAATTTTAATATTTTAATAATAACTCAAATATTTTCAACATGTCATCAATATGTGTATAGCCTAGCATTTGGTGGGAGAAGGTGTATTTCTTTTGTGTACATGTTACAGTTGGGAAAATAGAGAACTATGTATGGTTGTAATATATTGAAAATATGGTTGAAAATATGGTTGTAATCATTAATTGACTATCACAATTCTTTCAATTACAAAATAGTTTGTGAACATGCCATGCAAATAAAAAGTAGTACCACTAAGTGTAAAATTCCAAACATCTTGGGACTACCTGTTGAAATTCACCCTGTATTCTTGAAAGCAAACGTGCATCTAAATAAACAAATAAAGATTTTACTACGCTGAACTTGGATTGAGCAACGTATCTTCTCAGATCTGTTTCATGGTTGCATTTGAGATGACTGCCACTGCCTCTCCATCTGCATACTCTGACATGAAATTGCCCTTTGCACACCTCTGCTGACGGGATGGAACTGGGCAGTCATGTTTGTGCTTCGGTGACCCTGCCCCTCCATTAATCTAAGTGGATCACCTGTGGAAACTTCACTCAAGCTGAGCCAATCATATTCTGTCTGTCTAGACAATGTAAACTAAAAGACATAGATGGTTTAAACTGGAGTACTGAACTTTCAGTAGAGGTCAGAGTCAGTTTTACGACAAGTTGTAGACAAAAGTAGAAGTAGAAGGTATGGGGAAGGGGAAACTAACATGCTTGCAGAAAAGGATCAAGATTAAGGAGAAGCTAGCCCACAGCTCTCTAGTGTCTACAAGGCCTGATTACTTCCTGCAGTTGCTTTCTGTGGTATTACTTCCTATCTCTACAACAATCTTTTTTTTATTAGAACTAGAAGAGTAAGTTTATTAGAGTTTCTGTACCTTCTCACAAACTCAGAGTAAGACAGTTGTGTAGTTTTGTAGAAATACTCTCAAAAGCAAGGGGAAGCCATTACACACACACACCACACATACACACATATGTATACACATATATAATTTTAGTTTCCTTATTTGTGAAATGGAGATGATACTTCCTATATTACAAGACAGTTACGAGTATTATAAAGCATCAGTTTAAAAATATGATCACAAAAATATTAATATGTAAGAGTGCTCTTTAGATCTACTTAAATAGTTTAGCAACTATTAAACAAATTGGTCTCTAACTCACTCCTAGGTCAGGTATTTGGAATATTTTAGGTGGAAATGTACTGCTTTAGCTTCTCAGACTTAATCTGTGTTTAGGGCCGGGCGCGGTGGCTCACGCCTGTAATCCCAGCACTTTGGGAGGCCGAGGCGGGCGGATCACGAGGTCAGGAGATCGAGACCATCCTGGCTAACACAGTGAAACCCCCGTCTCTACTAAAAATGCAAAAAATTAGCCGGGCGTGGCGGCGCCTGTAGTCCCAGCTACTTGGGAGGCTGAGGCAGGAGAATGGCGTGAACCTGGGAGGTGGAGCTTGCAGTGAGCCGAGATCGCACCACTGCATTCCAGCCTGGGTAACTGAGCAAGACTCCGTCTCAAAAAAAAAAAAAAAAAAAAAAAAAAAAATCTGTGTTTAGGGGCATAGAGATGAGAGTAAGTAACCAGATCAATGTTGGTTTCCCACTATTCCTTAAAAGATCATCTTTATTATGCCTCATCCTCCTTTTCCAATAGAAACACACACACTGACCACATACCTACTCATTCACTTATGTTTTCAAGCACAGGAATTCAGAAAGAAATGATAGCAGAAGGCCTTTTCATACTGTCTATACCGGGATGTCTGATCTTTTGGCTTCCCTGGGCAACATTGGAAGAATTGTCTCAGACCATACATAAAATACACTAACACTAATACGTTTTTTATAAAACCTGATACGTTTTTTAAACTTATAGCTGATAAGTTTTTTAAAAAACCAAAAATCAAAACAAAACACAATAGCGAAAAAAACTCATAATGTTTTAAGAAAGTTTACAAATTTGTGCTGGGCTGCATTCAAAGCCATCCTGGGCTGCATGCAGCCTACTGGCTGTGGGTTGGACAAGCTTGGTCTATATTTTTGTTTGTTTGTTTGTTTTTTGAGTCTCGCTCTGTCGCTCAGACTGGAGTACAGTGGCCTGATCTCAGTTCACTGCAACCTCCGCCTCCCGAGTTCAAGGGGTTCTCCTGCCTCAGCCTCCAGAGTAGCTGGGATTACAGGCAAGAGCCACCACGGCCGATTAATTTTTTTTTTTTTTTTTTTTTTTTTTTTTTTTGAGACGGAGTCTCGCTCTGTCGCCCAGGCTGGAGTGCAGTGGCGGGATCTTGGCTCACTGCAAGCTCCGCCTCCCGAGTTCACGTCATTCTCCTGCCTCAGCCTCCCGAGTAGCTGGGACTACCGGCGCCCACCACCGCGCCTGGCTAATTTTTTTTTTTCTTTTTTCTTTTTTTTTAAGTAGAGACAGGGTTTCACCATGTTAGCCAGGATGGTCTGGATCTCCTGACCTCGTGATCCGCCCGCGTTGGCCTCCCAAAGCGCTAGGATTACAGGCGTGAGCCACCGCGCCCAGACTAATTTTTGTATTTTTAACAGAGACGAGGTTTCACCATGTTGGTCAGGCTGATCTGGAACTCCTGACCTCCTTAACTCCCCGTCTCTGCCTCCCTAAAGTGCTGGGATTACAGGCGTGAGCCACTGAGCCCGGCCTAGCTTGGTCTATATTAAGTCACTACCACCCATCCCTCAGCCACCTCCCTCACTGACTCTTGGCTTAGTGAAGTGACTTGTTTGACCAATGGAAAAATAGGAAATGTGACACAAACAGAGACTAGAAAAGTGATTACACATAGAAACTTTTCTCTTGCTGGTTTTGAAACTGTAAAGTAGCCCAGGTTAGTCTGCCACAGGTTGGAGACATGTAGCCCAATTGCCCCTGCAGCTTCAGCCACCCACCAAATATGTGAGTGAGGCCATTCATAAAAAGTCAGACCCCAGGTGACAGCAAAATGCAGCTGCATGAGTGAGTCTAGGTGAGACCAAAAAAAGAATATCCACATATCCAACCAAAATTGCCAGTCTACAGAATTGTGAGCTAATCAACGATTATGCTTTTAAGGGACTATATATTGGAGTGATATAAGCAAAAATTAACTAATATTAAAATTTTGTGTCTGTAAATGGGGTTTTGCCACGACAAAAGTCTAAAATGTGTGACAGTGGCTTTAGGACTAGGCAGCTGATGCTGAAGCTGGAAAAGCTGTGCAATAAGGCTACAAGCAAAGACTGGAATAATTATTAAAAAAAAAAAAAAAACCATTAGCAAAGACTGGAAAAATGTTAAGCAAACGATTTGCAGAGGCTGGAACAGAAGTAAGTAGATTGCTATGGCAGGCTGGAAAACTGGTAACTCATATTGAATAGTAGTGAAACAATTAATAAAACTGTCACCTGTGGTAACTTGGAAAACAAAAAATATATCTAATGACTTGTGTGTCTGAAGAAAAAAAACAAGACTTCTGGGCAGTACCAATTTTGCTGCTAGCTGAATATCAGAAAATAGTGTAATAAAATAAATGAGATGAAAAATGAACTATTACATTTGTAAACAGAATTTAAAAGACAATGACTTTATGCCTGGCAGAAGAAATGTTAAGAATGTAAAACTGCATTGTATTTTATTCAATTTTTAGATTTTTAAAAATTCAACAGCAGTTTGTACTTTTTTCCTTGGGTTTGCAAATTCTGTGTCTTTTACTACTTCTGCTATGATGTTTCATTAGAAAATTAATGCTAAGAAATTTGCCCAGTTACACAGCAAGTGGTAAAGCCAGGATTTGATCCTGAGCTATCTGGCTTCCAAGTTAGTATGCTTTCCAAAATGCCTTTCCCTCTTCCCTTTTCTCCAAATTATTTCAGCAAGGAGAGACTTCCAATTTATACGTTATTTAACTTAAAATATATACTATATTTTCATTTTAAAAACTTCTCAGAAAATACACAAGAGTTTTACAGGTCTGAATCTTTTTAACATTCAAGATGGTTGATAAAATGATACATTATGTATGAAGGGCTAGAATATGCATTCCACTTTTGCAATTAAAATAGGGTGGAAATTATGGTTTTTGCTGTTAAAGGTGAACTTTCTCTTTGATATCTGACCCATAATATTCTCCTGGTACATCTGCCGCTGCTTCTGGCTTAGTATCTTCCCCTTTTTCTGGATAAGTTTTTTTCTCTATTTTTATTCTGAAAATTCCCATTTAGATTAATGAAATGGAATTTCCCCTGGCAGAAGAACGAGGAAGAAATGGATTTTCAACAACAGGAGGCTATAATATCAAACCTACTTAGGAAGGAAGGAATATGTTCAGTTAAGATAATTGCTCTTTTTTTTCCCCCTCCACAAGAGAAAGAGAATGCTTCTCTTGGAGTGATTTAAAGATTATTTTCTCTGGAATTACAGAGCACAGATCACATAAATTTAAATACTTTATTCTCTGAATTTCTGTATTAATCTCCATTCTCTTGGGATTTGGAAAAGAGAAAATTCCCTTCTTTTCAGAACATGAATTCAGTAACAACTAGGCTCTCTCAATGACCTTTATTCCCGGCAGGAGAAATTTTAAGGATATATAATGGTACTGCGTTTTATTTAATTTTTAAATTTTAAATTTAATACTAGTTTGTGCTTTCTTGAGTTTGCAAATTCTGTGTTTTTTTACTATTATTTACTGCCATGATATTTTATATAAAAATTAATAGTAAATGGAGTTGACATTTTGTTATTTATCACACATCTAAATATTACAAAGAGAGAATTGGAGTACAACCTTATAGTTTATCCTGTTATTTGGTATCGTTACAATGCACTCTTTCTCAATAAAGACACTGTTTATTATCATTTTAGGCAGAAAAGTAATTCCTTGTGTGGGATTGTTCTGAGCATTGCATTAGCTTATTATCCCTGTCCCAACACATTGAATGCCTATATGGTTCCACAATCATTGTGGTAAACAATAATGCCTACACACATTTACAAACACCCTTTGGGGATATGGTATTGTTACCAATAGAGGGAGATTCACGGATACAGTGCATATTTGAGAAATCCAAAATTCTCTGCTTCTCTTCTCTAAACTTCCCCCAACAAATTATGCGAGTCTGTATGGGGCGTGTCACTCATGCTCATGAAATAATCCTCTCAACTGCCACAAGGCAGCCACTCATTTCCTTCTATCCAGCTGATCATTACTGATGCTTTTTCCTGCTACATTTCTTTCCAGATGCAGACTGGTGCAACTTACTTCTCAGAACTTACCTATTCCCTTCACATTCCTACAGTTCTAGTATTAACTGAGATGAGTGGTATGTCAAGGTTAGTCTTGGAGTGAGGAGGATAGAGGGTAGAGGAGGGTGGAAAGTAGAGCAGAAATGAAGCTGAGAGCTTGCTTCTTTCAGCCCAGAACCTGTGTTCAACATTCTTCTCCCTTAGAATAGTTATGTCCCAAGAGTATCTCAGTACCTACCAGATTCTGAATTCTAGGAGAGCATGGACTTCTTCTTCTTCTTTTTTGAGATGGAGTCTTGCTCTGTTGCCCAGGCTGGAGTGCAGTGGCATGATCTCAGCTCACTGCAAGCTCCGCCTCCCGGGTTCATGCCATTCTCCTGCCTCAGCCTCCTGAGTAGCTGGGACTACAGGTGCCCGCCACCACGCCCAGCTAATTTTTTTTTTTTTTTTTTTTTTTTAAGTAGAGATGGGGTTTCACCATGTTCGCCAGGATGGTCTCGATCTCCTGACCTCGTGATCTGCCTGCCTCGGCCTCCCAAAGTGCTGGGATTACAGGCGTGAGCTACAGCACCTGGCCAACAGCATGGACTTCTGAAGAATGATACCTGGCTTATTATCGGTACTCAAATTCATACACTAAACCTCCTTAATTGAGCAGCAGTCCCTACTGGACCTCGAGTTACACTCAAACATGCCCCTTTCAAATAGGGCCGCCTTCAAGTTCTCAGGCTGATACCCCACTATAATTTCAGTTTTTAAAAACTTAGTTGACATATCAAGTATGTTCTCACTTCATGCTTCCAGTTATATATATTATTCTATTGTCCCAAAAGTAATATGTCCAGAACAAAAATAATACCTTATTCCACAATAGCTCATAATC
Organism: Chlorocebus sabaeus; assembly: GCF_047675955.1. NCBI lineage: Eukaryota > Metazoa > Chordata > Mammalia > Primates > Cercopithecidae > Chlorocebus > Chlorocebus sabaeus. Next base: position 96,190,418 of record NC_132916.1, on the reverse strand, counting down.
AGAACTACAAAGTTTGGAATTTTATCGTTTGTCAGTTGTTTCCATGATAAATTATAAGTCTTTGGAAAACCAAAATTATATTTTACTCCATTTATACATTTTCCATAGTATCTAGAAGAGGGCCAGGTACATAAAAATCGCTTATGGGACCAGATGTGGTGGCACTTTGGGAGGCCAGTGCAGGAAGATTGCTTGAGGTCAGGAATTTAAGAACAGCTTAATCAACATAGTGAGACCCCATCTTTACAAAAAATTTAAAAACTGGCTGGGCACAATGGCTACTCAAAATGCTGAAGTGGAAGGATCCCTTGAGGCCAGGAGTTCAAGATTGCAGTAAGCTATGATTGTGCCACTGTACTCTAGCCTGGGTGACAGAGCAAGACTCTGTCTCTAAAAAAAAGAAAAAAAGAAAAAAGAAAGAGAGAGAGAAACAAATTGCTTACGAGTAAACACTTGTTCACTAGTTTTATTGGAAACTTAAATTCTCCCAAGATAGGCGTAATTTTTAAATGAGCTAGCCGGGAAGCTAGGATAAAATATTTAAGATTCATTGATTTTAGCTGGTTTCCTATAGGCTGTGATGTTTCATGTTTTTTAAGCAAAATGAAATCTCACTAATTAAATTTTTTTAGGATTTAGGTCACCAAGTTAACTCATTCCTTAATCTCTCCACACTCCTTTAAAATTATTTGCCTCTTACTTGTGTAGATTCAGTCTATGTTATAGAAAAATTATAACGAATGAAACTAAGTCTTCAGAAAAAGTTTATTAAATCATTTTTGTGGAATCTGATAAACTAATTCTAAAATTTATTCAAAAGAGCAAAAGGTCAAGAATATCTAGGGAGAAAAAAGTTAGCCAATACACTATTGAAGAAGAAATGTACATATAGAAGTAGAGATAATTTGCCAGTAATATTTCCAGTATTATTTAAAGTTTCACTAGTGTGTTACTGGTACAGCATAGGTAAATATACCAGTGAGACAAAAACAGGAACCTCAGAGACAGGCCTTTACATATGTGAAGGAAGACTGGGCTGCAATTTTAGACAGGTGTAGAAGAAATGGACAATTTAATAAATAATGCCTGGAAAATTCATTTTCCACAAGGACCCACGTCATAACCAAAAAATAAATTTCTGACAGGAATTTATTTATACTTTTTAAAACTTGCTGAAGAAAGTAGATTATTTTTGCAACTGTATGTTACAAAAAGATTTAAGACAAAAAAGAGGCAGAATCTGCAAAGTAAAAGAGATAAATATAACTATCAAAATTAAAACTTGTTTATTGAAAGACACCATAAAAAATGTGAAAAGACAAAAGACAAGCCATAGACTAGGAGAATACATTTCTAACACATGTTAATTAGAATAAAATATTAATATGCTGTATATTTTTATAACCCCAGTAAAGACACAGAAACCAATAGGAAATGGGCAATGACTGTGGATACACATTTCACAGAAGAGGAAAAACCAGTGACTAGGAACATGAAAAGATATCCAACCTCATTCATACTCAGAAAAAGGCTGAAATATCATTTTGTACCCAAAACATTGACAAAATTTTTAAAGTTGACAAATCAGCTTGCTTGTGAAGGTTAGGGACAACAGGAACTGCTAATACTGCTAATAAGGGGATAAATGGTCCAACCCCCTTTGAGAATAATTTGATTGTATTTAGTAAAGCTGAAGATGCACACACCTAACACCCAGCAATTCCACGTGTAGGTATACATCCCAGACTATAGAAGCTCTCACATATGTGCAAAAGGACACAGGTATTAAAATATTTATTGCAGCACTGTTTTTAACAGTAGAAAATTGGAAGCAACACAAAGGACCACTGACAGGAGACTGGAGAAATAAACTGTGGTATATTTATCCAATGAAATATTTAAAATATAGCAGTGAAAATGAATATACTATAGCTTCATGTGTCCACGTGAATAACTCTCTCAGACATAATGCTGATGAAAATGAAAGTGACAGAATATACAGATTGCAGTTTCATTTATATGAAATTCAAAAACATGCAAAACCCAACAAACACATTATTCAGGAATACATACATTTTTATAACTACAACAAAAAAAATTAAAGGAATGATAACCCATAACTCAAGATAACGATTACCTAGGAAGCAAGGAGCGGAGTAAGTTGAGAGGAGTGGTGATGCTAGGTGGATACACAGAAGGAGACTTCACAAATATGTTAGAGTCTTCATTCTTTTCTCGTTTTTCACTCTTTTTAAATTAACTTTTTATTTTTTTGTGGTAAGAATTTTATTGTGGTAAGAGTTTTCACTCAAGCTGAGTGGTAGGTAGAAGCAGGCTTATTGGCTTATTTTATTTTTCTTATCTATATTGTACATACTTATTTTATATTCTTAGTATGTATGAAATAATTAAAAATGATTTTTTTCGTTACTATGTATAATATGTGTCAATGAAAAGAGTCAAACTGTAGAATATTTGAAGAGATTTATTCTAAGCCAAATATGAGTAAGCATGGCCTGTGACACAGCCCAAGAGATTCTGAGAACATGTGCCCAAGGTGGTCCAGCTACAGCTTGGTTTCATGCATTTTAGGGAGACTTAAGACATCAATCAATACACATAAGATGTACGATGTACATTGGTTCTGTCCAGAAAGGTGGGACAATTTGAAACTTGGGGTGGATAGTTCAAGGTCATAAGTCAATTCAAATAATTTCTGATTGGCAATTGGTTGAAAGAATTATTACCCAAAGACCTGGAATGAATAGAAGGGAGCGTCTGGGTTAAGATATGGGGTTGCGGAGAACAAGGTTCTTATTCTTATCCAGGTGGCAGGCTTCAGAGAGAATAGATTGTAAATGTTTCTTATCAGACTTTAAAAGGTGCCAGACTCTTAATTCTCTCCTGAGTCAGGAAAAAGACCTGGTAATGGAAGGAGATTCTCCCAAGAGACAACTTTGCAAGGGCATTTCAAAGAAATATATTTTGGGGTAAAGTACTTTAATTTTCTTTCACGGCCTGCTATCAGTTATGTTGAAGAGTCCGTTTTGTTAGTCTTAAGGTCTCTGTGTTAATGTTAATGGTGGTCAGTTGTGCCTGAATTCCAAAGGGGGAAGGGTAAAATGAGGCATGTCGCTCCCATCCCATCTTGGCCTGAACTTTTTCAGGCCAACAACTTTTTTCAGGTTAACTTTGGAATGCCCTTGAGTCTAGGGGGCTTAGAATTTTATTTTTGGTTTACATACGTGTTAAGCTAAATAACCTCGCTTCTGGTTTGTATCCTGATTCTAAAGTGGGTTTCTTTGCCGAACTTGTCTGAGTGCATATCTACAGTAGTCTTTTTAACCACAGTGTCTGCTTGGTTCCAATTACTGTATGTAAAGGGAATTCTCTCTTTATACCTGTATTTTCCTTTGTAGAGAATTTACACCCAAACTGTATAGAGTAAGACTGGCAGTGGGAACACGCAGAAAGTCAGGATAGTTTTGCTGAAATTGAGGGCTGAGATTATGGATAAATTGAGAGATTTCTACTTTGCTTTGTGCTGAGTAGAAATGGTTTTCATGTCTACAATTTTTAAATAACATTAAAAAATAATCCCTTTCCCCTTCCTTTTTCACAACTCTCCCCACACTAAATATCTTTAGGAACATATGGTAGTTACCAGGAAAAGCCAAGTGAATATCTCAAACATTAATGTGCCATGCTGCTATCATTACAAGAATAAAGAAAACTGGGAATCCTGAAATCTCCTAACACAACAACTGTTGCCTGCCAATTTTTATATCAAATAAAAATCATCATCTAGGGCAGGGTTGGTTGCACGGTGGCTAAGCAGGCAGATGGCAGGTGTGAGTCAAAACACTCTGGAGTGCTAGCTCAAATCATTTTGCATTACTCACTGCTGGAAAGATATGGAATCAAGAAACAAATTGCACATTGGACTGGGAGTAAAATACTGAAAACTCAACTCACAGAAATATAAAGGGTAAAGAAGACAACCACAATTTTAAATGTCATGTTGTAACTTCTAAAGCAAATTCTTTAGGTCTGCCCTGTGATCTTTCTCTGCCTCCATATAATTTAAGCCTCCTCTATCTGTCCTAGCCGACAGTTCCTTGTGATTCACAAGAAGGTAATTGTTTCTCCACTTTACCACCCCTGCTGGAGCCGGAGCCGGAGCCGGATCCGGAGCCGGAGCGGGGACCACCTGTTTCAAAGGTAACCAGGCTGCATTCCTGAAGGGCAATGTTCCAAGGCTAGAGATAAGATGTTAACCACTTCCTTGCCTGGCAAGAACCCGTGGTGGTTCACTGCCTTAGCAGTGGGTCAGTTCCTGGGAATGAGAAAATCTAATTTTTATATATTAGATTCAGGGAAAAAAACACAAAGACTCAAGCACTCTGTTTTACTTGCATAACTGCTTTACATATTGCTATCGTAAAGGAGGAGATTAGCTTTAACGAATATGAATGTAATTATAGAAAAGGGCCCTAGGTGGAGCCTCAGTACTGGTGGCAACAAATGGAAGAACAAATTGAAAATAAATCAAAGCCCTCCAAAAATTACGTAAGGAATAACTGCATTTTGTAGAACTAACCTGTTTGTTGTTAGTGTTGTTTCTCCCGCATAGGAAACTGCTGGATATAAAAATTTATGCCTTGTTAGTTCAGAATAAACCTTAAAAGAGCTTTGTTCTGTAATCAAGAATGAAAGCACATTAATGCTGATATTCAGTCTCTGATGGAGTGTCTACAAGGCATTGTGTATGGTAGAGAACTGTCCCTAACCTTAGCACATTCTCCTGACCGAACGTCTCTCCTTTCTCCTTATAAGACATTGCCACTTGTTTATCTATTTACATATAGTAAAAACATCTTACATTATAAAAGAAATAATCAGAATTATTTTTAAGATGACTTGCTTTTGTTAGATTATAAACACAGAACCTGTAAGAAGTAAAAATTACTTTTTTCTGGTTTTGGTTTGTTCTGCTTTGCTTTGTTTGTCACCACTGACAAATAACCTAGACAGACTTACCAGGTTTTTCTTTCCAGCTTTATTGAGGTACAGTTGGCAAATAGAAATTGTACATATGCAACGTGTACAACATGATGATTGTATATATATACACACTGTAAAATGATTACCACAGTCAAATTAATTAACATATCCATCACCCAACCTAAGAAATTAAACATTGCAAAAATTTAAAATCTATTGGTAACACCCTTTGATCATAACCAAGTCTCTTTACCTTTGTGGCATAGTTAATTTGTTGTTTATCATTTAAGTATATGTATAAAATTGTACTATATACATATGTATCATTAAATAAAACATAATGTATCAATACTTCTAAATTTATATAGTTGGTTACATACTATATGTGTCTTCTGCAATTAATTTATTTCCTCAACATTATGTTTATGAGATTTACCCATAATGATCTAAGAAGCTCTATTCATTTCTTTAAAAATAAACTTTTTAAAAAATAATTTCAGACTTTCAGAAAAATTGCAGAATACAGAAAGCTCCCATACTCCATTCCTCCAACTTCCTCCAATGTTAACATCCCACACAACAATGGTACATTTGTCCATACTAAGAAATTCACATTGGTATGTTGTAATTACCTAAACCACAAACTTTATTTGGATATCACCAGTTTTTCCACTGGTGTCCTTTTTCTGTTCCAGAGTTCAATCTAGAATACCACATTGCATTTAGTATTAGCTCATTTTTTTCTACTGTATGATTACACTACAATTTATTTCTTCATTATGTTGATAGATGTTTAGATTTCATTAGGCTTTCGTTAATACACCTGATGATGTCGTTGTGTACACATATGGTATCTTTGTGCACGCAGTATGTAATGCATGCTCTTCAGAGTAGTAATATCAATTTATCTACACTCTCACAAATATATTAAAGTTCTTGCTGCTCCAAATTCTTTCCAACTCTTGGTATCATCAGATTGCGTTTCTACCAACTCTATGGGTTTAAAATGGCATCTATTTTTATTTTATTTTATTTTATTTATTTATTTTTGAGACGGAGTCTCACTCTGTCGCCCAGACTGGAGTACAGTGGCACGATCTCGCCTCGCTGCAAGCCCCGCCTCCCGGGTTCACGCCATTCTCCTGCCTCAGCCTCCCGAGTAGCTGGGACTACAGGCACCTGCCACCTCGCCCGGCTAATGTTTTTGTATTTTTTAGTAGAGACGGAGTTTCACCGAGTTAGCCAGAATGGTCTCGATCTCCTGTCCTTGTGATCCGCCCGCCTCGGCCTCCCAAAGTGCTGGGATTACAGGCGTGAGCCACCGCGCCTGGCCTATTTTTGTTTACAATTATTCTGTTACTAGCGAGATTGAGCATTTTTATGTGTGTTCATGTTAATTGCTACTTGATTTTTTGGTAGGGATTTGTAGACATTTTATATGTATATACACATACTGTATACTAAATATTTGTTGCCAATATGCATTGCAAATGTCTTCTCTAGTTAGTTTGTCTTTTCTCACTTTCTAAAACAGTGTCTTTAGATCCACAGACATTTTAAATGTTAATGTGGTCTAATTGATTCATAATCTTTTCCTTAAAGGTTTCATTTTCTATTTATTGATATCAAAATCTTTCCGAACTCTGAAAGCACAAAAATATCCATCTATTCTTTATTCTAAAAGTTTGAAGATTTTACTTTGTATATTTTGGTCTTTAGGCAGATTTTGTACATCGTGTGAGGTACAAATCCAATTTTATTTTTCCCTCTGTATAGATACCCATCATCTCAGCAGTATTTATTAAAGAGTTTCTCTTTCCCTACTGATCTGCAGTGCCACTGATGTTAAATCTCAAGTTTCCATATGGGCTTGGATCTGTTTCTGGATTCTTTGTTCCTTCCACTGTTCTCTTTTTTCTTATTCTTTTGCTAATACCACACTATTGTAATTATCATATTTTTATTATTAAGTCTTAATATCAGGACGAGGTCCCATTTTGTAGTTTTTATTCAAGAGTGACCTGGTTATTTTTGCCCTTTGTTCTCTCATTTCTTTAGAAGGATTCCAATGACTCCTTCCTTGTTAAAGTCCACAAAGCAAAACAAAAACTTGGTGGAATCTGGAATTGTGATGAATTTGAAGGAAAATTGGTATCTTTATGTTCCGAGTATTTATATCCACATACATGATATATTAGTAGGTCTCTTTTAAAGTATCAATAAAGGCTTATAAATTTCTCTTAAAGTCTGCACAACTATCAATACATTTTTTATACCTTATTTTTGTTTTTAAATGTTACTTTAAAAATTATATTGTATAACTATTGTTGATGCAGAGGAATGCAATTGATTTTCATGCATTTAAACTTGCTGAATGTGTTATTACGTTTAACAATTTGTCATTAGTTTCTTTTGGGTTTTCTCTGTGGAAATTAATTATTTGCAAATAACAGTTTCAGTTCTTCATTTGCAACCTTTGTATGTTTTATTTGTGTATTTCCTCTTGAATTCTCTAATTACTAGATACAAGATTCTACATGTGTCTGTTTGAGTCATCTATTGCTGTTGTTGAATAAGAAAAATAACTTTTCTCTTGAACTCGTTATAATTCTTAGCTAGGACACCTCTAGCAAAAAGCAGATTAAAAGGAGAAAAACAAGTTTATTCATGCTTGCAGAGCACATCATGTGGGAGAAACCTGCCTGAAAAGTAATTCAAAGCAGTTATTTAGAACTCTAACTTAAATTATTAACAGCATCTTCAACAAAGAACAACAAATTTGTGGAGAAATGACAGGACAAAGGCAAGTGGTTTTAGCCTTCCACAGGTGGGAAACTGTGGGAAGGGAATATATAGGGAGAAACTAATGGAATGAGGTTTGTTTGCAGATTCTCTGGTGTCTTCTCGCCAGAAAATCAATTCCTCAACAAGTTGCTAAGTTATCTCCAGTAAAGGAGAATTTACATCCTGTCTTTGGGCAGAACAGCGGGGGATAGAGAGAGATTTTCCTCTCTTTGTTGCTATTTAATTGCCTTCAGCTCAAAAATAATTTTTATGTCAAGGAAATATTTGGGGGGTAAGATATTCTGGTTTTCTTCTCTGTGTAACAAACTATTCTAAAATCTAGTGGTCCTTCAGTTTGGGAAGAAGAAAAGGTTTTGGAGATAGATGGTGGTGATTATTATAAAACAATGTGAGTTTACTTAATGCCACTGAAATGTACACTTAAAAATGGCTAAAATGGTACAATTTAATGTTATGTACATTTTACTACAATAACAAATCAGTGATGTAACAACAATTTGTTAGTAGTATATCTTATGACTCTGGCATTAGAAATTTATTCAGGCCGGGCGCGGTGGCTCAAAGCCTGTAATCCCAGCACTTTGGGAGGCCGAGATGGGCGGATCACGAGGTCAGGAGATCGAGACCATCCCAACATGGGCTAACATGGTGAAACCCCGTCTCCACTAAAAAATACAAAAAAGTAGCCGGGCCAGGTGGCGGGCGCCTGTAGTCCCAGCTACTCAGGAGGCTGAGGCAGGAGAATGGCGTGAACCCGGGAGGCGGAGCTTGCAGTGAGCTGAGATCCGGCCACTGCACTCCAGCCTGGGCGACAGAGCGAGACTCCGTCTCAAAAAAAAAAAAAAAAAAAGAAATTTATTCAAAGCACAGCGAATACAGGTCTTTGATATCTGGGGCCCAGCTGGGATCACTCAGATGGTTGGGGGTTGGAACAGCTAAGGACTGGCTGGACATCCCTCTCTTCTCTCCACACAGCCCCTCTAGGTGGCTAACTTGGATTTTTTCGTAGCATAGCGGTCTCAGGGTAGTTGGACTTCCTACATGGCATCTCAGGTCAACCAAAAATCAAAATGAAAGCTGACAGTCCTTACAGATTTGTCCCTGAAGGAGTATGACATCAATTCCACTGTACTTTATTGATCTAATCAGTCAAGGGGAAGGAAGAAGACCCACCTCTCAATGGGAAGAATATCAAAGAACTACAGCCATCTCTCATCAACCACAATGTCCATTTAGATGAAGTTTTCAATTCTTTTTTTAAAAACTATAGTTACCATGATGTATAATAGAACTTTTGAACTTATTCCTCTCACCTAACTGAAATTTTGTGTCCTTTGACCGGTATCTCTTGTTTGTTAAAATCCTGGATTGTTTGTCTGAATGATTTATCAGTTTCTATGAGAACTGAGTTAAAATTTCCCATACTACATTGATGGGTCTACTATTAATATCATTTATAATTTTGTCAATTTTTAAGTTAAGAAGATAGGTTTATACTCATTTAAAATTTTTAAAATTTTCCTGTGAATTGTACCTTCTCATGTCATATAATGATGCTATTTAGGCCCAATAATAATTATTTTCCAAGGACAGTCCTGGTTTATGCTGTGCCCCTGATAAATTATTGAGTGGCCTTTCTCACTGTCAAACATATCCTTTGGATAATAGATCAAATAACCCCTCAAATAATTTTTTTTTTACCTAAAGTTTCTTTTTCAGATATTAACATAGATATAGCAGCTGTACTTTGTTATATCCTTTTCCATTTTAAACTTTCATGTTATTTAACCCTTTGTTTCAGAAAACTCCCATATAGCTAAAATTTTTTAAATATTTTATCAGTTCTCAAATTGAGTCTTTAACTGGTGAGTTCAGTCTATTTTCATTGGTTGTGATTACTGATATTTGGTCGTGTTTTTAGCATCTTCCTTTTTGCTCCCTGTCTTGCATTTGCTGTTTATTTTTAATTTTCTTTGGGATATATTAAGAGTTTATAAGTTTTTTTTTCCCAAAGGAAGTTAGAAATTCTATTTTTGCCCTTTTAGTAATTACCTTTTATTGTTTTAAAACATTGCTGTGTAACTAACAAAGCCAAAGTTAATCACCATAATAGCCTATTCCCTAAACAATGCAAGAATCTTAAAATATCTTAATTCCAAACCTTATCATACTAGTTATTTTTGTCCTGCTTTATGATTACATATTTTTATTAAAACTTCCCAAATTCAATATTATGAATAATATCATTTTATGAAATCTCTTTGGGCATAAGCACATTTTAAGACTATATGTGCTGGGCACGGTGGCTCAAGCCTGTAATCCCAGCACTTTGGGAGGCTGAGACGGGCAGATCACGAGGTCAGGAGATCGAGACCATCCTGGCCTACACGGTGAAACCCTGTCTCTACTAAAAAATACAAAAAAACTAGCCGGGCGAGGTGGCGGGCGCCTGTAGTCCCAGCTGCTCAGGAGGCTGAGGCAGGAGAATGGCGTGAACCTGGGAGGCGGAGCTTGCAGTGAGCTGAGATCATGCCACTGCACTCCAGCCTGGGCGACAGAGCGAGACTCCATCTCAAAAAAAAAAAAAAAAAAAAATACTATATGTGAACACAAATACTTCTTGAATCTCACTGTGTTCTCAGTGTTCACTTTCCTTCTTCCTGTGGTTTCCTTCTTCAGAAGTGCTTCAGTAATAATTTGTTAGTGGTAAAAGCTCTTAGATTTTGTTCATTTGAAAATGGCTACATTTCATCATTCTTCTTGTATGGTAATCTTAAGTCAGCCATACAAGGATTGATTAGCAGTCATTTCCTCGTAGCATTCGAAAGATAGTTTATTGTCCTCCTTTTTTTGTTGCTGTTGAAAAGTTAGCTTTGGGTCTGATCAATACTTTATTTTTTTCTTGACTGTTTTTAAGATCTTATATTTATCTGTGTTTTGCACTTATACTCTAAGTCTGGTTTTCTATATTGTTGCTAAATCAACTTTATTGAAATTTACTTACAGTAAAATGTATTCACTTAAAGTGAACACAGCAATAAGTTTTGAAAAATTTGTAAACCCATGAAACCACCACCACAATTAAGCTTGATAGCATTTTCATAACCCCAAATGTTTCTTTGATGCCCCTTCTAAGGCATTCCCCATCCCAGACCTGGCTCCTCCTTTCGATCACTATAGATCAGAATTGTTCTTTCTAGAATTTCCTATAAATGAACCTTATGTACTCTCTGGTGTCTGGCTTATTTTGCTCAGCATAACGTTTTTGAGAATCATCCATGTGTTGCATGTCTCAGTGTACATTTTCTCACAAGGTTTGTAGTTTTAGCTTTTATATTTATAAATTTATTATCCATTTTAGAGTTACTTTTTGTGCATACTGCAGGGTAAAAGTGGAGGTTTTCTTTCCTCTCTCTGTCTCTCTTTTTAAAAAATTAACTTGTTGTCAGTTGTCTAGCATCATTTGTTGAAGAAAAAAAACAAAAACAAAACAAAACTATCTTGTCCCATTGAATTGCCTTGGAGTTAATTGACCATATATGTGTATGTATATTTTTGAACTTTCTATTTTGTTTCAGTGATCTATACGTTTAGCTTTATGCCAATACCACACTGCCTTGTTTACTGCAGCCTTATAGTAAGTCTTGAAATCAGGTAATGTAAGTTCTTCTTCTCCTTTTTTCTCCTTTTCCTCCAATTCCCTTTCGTGGCACAATGAGCTATTTAAAATATAAAAGGATAAAACCTTAGTATTAAACTCTTGGCAAATATTAAGATATATAGCCGTATATACTAAACCCTTTACTATACTATGCTCAGGTAAATTTTCTAGATATTTATCCTTAGACTAACCAATAAAATTTCCAAGGAAATCAAGGTATTGTCAGAATTTTGTCCCTTGATCTAGTTTAACATACTAGAAAGGTAAAGTGACATTAAAAATTAAAAATGAATAAAGACAAAAAAGTAAAGCTGCTATATCTACATTAAAATCTAAACAAAGGACGTAAGGGGAAGATGGCCAAATAGGAAGAGCTCTGGTCTGCAGCTCCCAGTGTCATCAATGCAGAAGACAGGTGATTTCTGCATTTCCAAGTGAGGTACCTGCTTTATCTCATTGGGACTGGCTGGAAAGCGGGTGCAGCCCACGGAGGGCGAGCTGAAGCAGGGCAGAGCATTGCCTCACCTGGGATGTGCAAGGGGTCAGGGGATTTTCCTTTCCTAGCCAAGGGAAGCTGTGACAGACTAACTGGGAAAATGGGGCACCCCCACACAAATACTGTGCTTTTCCCAAGGTCTTAGCAACTGGCAGGCAAGGTGATTCTCTCCTGTGCCTGGCTCAGTGGGTCCCACACCCGTGAAGCAGCAGTCTGAGATCAATCTGTGAGGTGGCAGCCTGGCTGGGAGAGGGGCATCTGCTATTACTGAGGCTTCAGTAGGTAAACAAAGCTCAAACTGGGCAGAGCCCACCACAGCTCAACAAGGCCTACTGCCTCTAGATTCCACCTCTGTGGGCAGGGCATAGCTGAACAAAAGGCAGCAGACAACTTCAGCAGACTTAAATGTCCCTGTCTGACAGCTCTGAAGAGAGCAGTGGTTGCTCTCTGAAGAGAGCATGACATTTGAGCTCTGAGAATGGACAGACTGCCTCCTCAAGTGGACCCCTGATCCCCATGTAGCCTAACTAGGAGACACCTCCCAGTAGGGGCCGACAGACACCTCATACAGGCGGGTGCTCCTCTGGGATGAAGCTTTCAGAGGAAGGATCAGGCAGCAATATTTGCTGTTCTGCAATATTTGATATTCTGCAGCCTTTGCTGGTGATACCCAGGCAAACAGGGTCTGGAGTGGAACTCCAGCAAACTTCAACAGATCTGCAGCTGAGGGACTTGACTGTTAGAAGGAAAACTAACTAACAGAAAAGAATAGCATCAATATCAACAAAAAGGTCATCTACACCAAAACCCCATCTGTAGGTCACCAACATCAAAGACCAAAGGTAGATAAAACCACATAAATGGGGAGAAGCCAGATCAGAAAAGCTGAAAATTCTAAGAATCAAAGTGCCTCTTCTCCTCCAAAGGATTGCAGCTCCTCACCAGCAACAGAACAAAGCTGGATGGAGATTGACTTTGATGAGTTGACAGAAGTAGGTTTCAGAAGGTAAGTAATAACAAACTTCTCTGAGCTAAAGGACGATGTTCAAACCCATTGCAAAGAAGCTAAAAACCTTGAAAAAAGATTAGATGACTAGCTAACTAGAATAAATAGCGTAGAGAAGACCTTAAATGACCTGATGGAGCTGAAAACCATGGCACAAGAACTTCGTGACACATGCACAAGCTTCAATAGCTGATTTGATCAAGTGGGAGAAAGGGTATCAGTGACTGAAGATAAAATTACTGAAATAAAGTGAGAAGACAAGGTTAGAGAAAAAAGAGTAAAAAGAAATGAACAAAGCCTCCAAGAAATATGGAACTATGTGAAAAGACCAAATCTACATTTGATTGGTGTACCTGAAAGTGATGGGGAGAATGGAACCAAGTTGGAAAACACTCTTCGGGATATTATCCAGAACTTCCCCAACCTAGTAAGGCAGGCCAACATTCAAATTCAGGAAATACAGAGAACAACACAAAGATACTCCTCAAGAAGAGCAACTCCAAGACACATAATTGTCAGATTCACCAAGGTTGAAATGAAGGAAAAAGTGTTAATGGTAGCCAGAGACAAAGGTCGAGTTACCCACAAAGGGAAGCCCATTAGACTAACAGCAGATCTCTCAGCAGAAACCGTACAAGCCAGAAGAGAGTTGGGTCCAATATTCAACATTCTTAAAGAAAATACTTTTCAACCCAGAATTTCATATCCAGCCAAACTAAACTTCATAAGCGAAGGAAAAATAAAATCCTTTACAGATAAGCTAATACTGAGAGATTTTGTCACCACCAGGCCTGCCTTACAAGAGCTCCTGAAGGAAGCACTAAACATGGACAGGAACAACCGGTACCAGCCACCGCAAAAACATGCCAAATTGTAAAGATCATCGATACTAGGAAGAAACTGCATCAACTAGTGAGCAAAATAACCAGCGAACCTCATAATGACAGGATCAAATTCACACATAACAATATTAACCCTAAATGTAAATGGGCTAAATGCCCCAATTAAAAGACACAGACTGGCAAATTGGATAAAGAGTCAAGGCCCATCAGTGTCCTGTATTGAGGAGACCGATCTCACATGCAAAGATGCACATAGGCTCAAAATAAATAGATGGAGGAAGATGTACCAAGCAAATGGAAAGCAAAAAAAAAAAAAAAAACCAGGAGTTGCAATCCTAGTCTCTGACAAAACAGACTTTAAACCAACAAAGATCAAAAGAGACAAAGAAGGCCATTACATAATGGTAAAGGAATCAATTCAACAAGAAGAGCTAACTATCCTAAATATATATGCACCCAAAACAGGAGCACCCAGGTTCATAAATCAAGTCCTTAGAGACCTACAAAGAGACTTAGACTCCCACACAATAATAATGGGAGACTTTAACACCCCACTGTCAATATTAGACAGATCAATGAGACAGAAGGTTAACAAAGATATCAAGGACCTGAACTCAGCTCTGCACCAAGCAGACCTAATAGACATCTACAGAACTCTCCACCCCAAATCAACAGAATATACATTCTTCTCAGTACCACATTGCACTTACTCTAAAATTGACCACATAATTGAAAATAAAGCACTCCTCAGCAAATATACAAGAACAGAAATCACAACAGTCTCTCAGACCACAGTGCTATCAAATTAGATAGCACTAGGATTAAGAAACTCACTCAAAACCGCACAACTACGTGGAAACTGAACAACTTGCTCCTGAATGACCACTGGGTAAATAACAAAATGAAGGCAGAAATAAAGATGTTCTTTGAAACCAATGAGAACAAAGACACAACATACCAGAATCTCTGGGACACATTTAAAGCAGTGTGTAGAGGGAAATTTATAGCCCTAAATGCCCACAGGAGAAAGCAGAAAAGATCTAAAATCGACACCCTAACATGACAATTAAAAGAACTAGAGAAGCAAGAGAAAACACATTAAAAAACTAGCAGAAGGCAAGAAATAACTAAGATCAGAGCAGAACTGAAGGAGGTAAAGACAGGAAAAAACCCTTCAAAAAAATCAATGAATCTGGGAGCCGGTTTTTTGAAAAGATCAACAAAATTGACAGACCACTAACAAGATTAATGAAGAAGAAAAGAGAATAATCAAATAGATGCAGTAAAAAATGACAAAGGGGATATCACCACCGATCCCACAGAGATACAAACTACCATCAGAGAATACTATAAACACCTCAACGCAAATAAACTAGAAAATCTAGAAGAAATGGATAAATTCCTGGCTGCATACACCCTCCCAAGACTAAACCAGGAAGAAGTTGAATCTCTGAATAGACCAATAACAGGCTCTGACATTGAGGCAATAGCCCATCAACCAAAAAAAGCCCAGGACCAGACTGATTCACAGCCGAATTCTACCAGAGGTACAATGAGGAGCTGGTACCATTCCTTCTGAAACTATTCCAATCAACAGAAAAAGAGGGAATCCTCCCTAACTCATTTTATGAGGCCATCATCATCCTGATACCAAAACCTGGCAGAGACACAACAAAATAAGAGAATTTTAAACTAATATCCCTGATGAACATCAATGTAAAAATCCTCAATAAAATACTGCCAAACCACATCCAGCAGCACCTCAAAAAGCTTATCCATCAAAATCAAGTCACCTTCATCCCCTGGATGCAAGGCTGGTTCAACATGTGCAAGTCAGTAAACGTAATCCATCGCATAAACAGAAGCAATGACAAAAACCACATGATTATCTCAATAGATGCAGAAAAGGCCTTTGACAAAATTCAACAGCACTTCATGCTAAAAACTCTCAATAAATTAGGTATTGATGGAACATATCTCAAAATAATAAGAGCTATTTATGACAAACCCACAGCCAATATCATATTGAATGGGCAAAAACTGGAAGCATTCCCTTTGAAAACTGGCACAGAACAAGGATGCTTTCTCTCACCACTCCTATTCAACATAGTGTTGGAAGTTCTGGCCAGGGCATCAGGCAAGCTAAAGAAATAAAGGGTATTCAATTAGGAAAAAATGAGGAACTCAAATTGTCCCTGTTTGCAGATAACATGATTGTATATGTAGAAAACCCCATCGTCTCAGCCCAAAATCTCCTTAAGCTGATAAGCAACTTCAGCAAAGTCTCAGGATACAAAATCAATGTGCAAAAATCACAAACAATCCTATGCACCATTAACAGAAACAGAGAGCCAAACCATGTTGAACTCCCATTCACAATTGCTACTATGATAATAAAATACCTAGGAATCCAACTTACAAGGGATGTGAAGGACCTCTTCAAGGAGAACTACAAACCACTGCTCAACGAAATAAAAGAGGACACAAATAGAAATATATTCCATGCTCATGGATAGGAAGAATCAATATCATGAAAATGGTCACACTGCCCAAAGTAATTTATAGATTCAATGCCATCCCCATCAAGCTACCAATGACTTTCTTCACAGAATTGGACAAAACCACTTTAAAGTTCATATGGAACCAAAAAAAGAGCTCTCATAGCCAAGACAATCCTAAGCAAAAAGAACGAAGCTGGAGGCATCACACTACCTGACTTCAAACTATACTACAACCAAAACAGCATGGTACTGGTACCAAAACATATATATAGACCAATGGAACAGAACAGAGGCCTCAGAAATAACATCACACATCTACAACCATCTGATCTTTGACAAACCTGACAAAAACAAGAAATGGGAAAGGATTCTCTATTTAATAAATGGTGTTGGGAAAACTGGCTAGCCATGTGTAGAAAGCTGAAACTGGATTCCCTTCCTTACACCTTATACAAAAATTAATTCAAGATGGATTAAAGATTTAAAAGTTAGATCTAAAACCATAAAAACCCTAGAAAAAAACTTAGGCAATACCATTCAGGACATAAGCATGGACAAGGACTTCATGACTGAAACAAGAAAAGCAATGGCAACAAAAGCCAAAATTGACAAATGGGATCTAATTAAACTAAAGAGCTTCTGCATGGCAAAAGAAACTACCATCAGAGTGAACAGGCAACTTACAGAATAGGAGAAAATTTTTGCAATCTACCCATCTGACAAAGGGCTAATATCAAGAATCTACAAAGAACTCAAACAAATTTACAAGAAAAAAACAAACAACCGCAACAAAAAGTGGGGGAAGGATATGAACAGACACTTCTCAAAAAAAGACATCTATGCAGCCAAGAGACACATGAAAAAATGCTCATCATCACTGGTCATCAGAGAAATGCAAATTAAAACCACAATGAGATAACATCTCACACCAGTTAGAATGGCAATCATTAAAAAGTCAGGAAACAACAGATGCTGGAGAGGATGTGGAGAAATAGGAATGCTTTTACATTGTTGGTGAGAGTGTAAATTAGTTCAACCATTGTGGAAGACAGCGTGGCGACTCCTCAAGGATCTAGAACTAGAATTACCATTTGACCCAGCAATCCCACTACTCGGTATATACCCAAAGGATTATAAATCATGCTACTATAAAGACACATGCACACATATGTTTATTGCAGCACTATTCACAACAGAAAGACTTGGAACCAACCCAAATGGTCATCGATGATAGACTGGATTAAGAAAATGTGGCACATATACACCATGGAATACTATGCAGCCATAAAAAAGATGAGTTCATGTCCTTTGCAGGGACATGGATGAAGCTGGAAACCATCATTCTCAGCAAACTATCACAAGGACAGAAAACTAAACACCACATGTTCTCACTCATAGGTGAGAATTGAACAATGAGATCCCTTGGACACAGGGCAGGGAACATCACACACCAGGGCCTGTCAGGGAGTGGGGGCTTGGGGAGGGATAGCATTAGGAGAAATACCTAATGTAAATGATCAGCTGATGGGTGCAGCAAACCAACATGGCACATGTATACCTATGTATGAAACCTGCACGTTGTGCACATGTAGCCTAGAATGTTTGGAATTTATGCCTTTTGCATTTTTTTTAAAAAATTGGTTTATTTTTATTACTTTCATTTTTTATGTCTAAATGATGAGATAAAACAGAAGGGTTCAGACTGCTGTATGCAAGTGACATTCTGCAAATAGCATGATGTGGGTATGGCTGGTCTTCATTTCTAATAACAAGAGTCCAAATCAGATCTAACGGTCATTAAATTTTCTTTTTTTGACTTTGGTTTCAGAGATACAAGAGACATCATGATGAGCCATATAAACAATCTGATGGGCTGAATGCAATTTGTAGGTCTAGCGAAAGAAAATCGTCTTGGTTCAAAATTGTAGAATTATCATTTTATGGTCTTCATTTACTTTATTTTATTTTTACTTTTTTCAAGCAAACGTTTCCTAGTTTCTATTTTTAGTCAGCATTTCATTATGGGTATATATTAAGCACCACATGACTTTTAAAAATATTGCTGTAGAGTAGTCAAAGCCCACATGAGAAGCCACCCAAGCAGCTGTCACATGAACGCATATCTTGTGTTCAAGGAATGAATGCTTCATGTACTGGTGAGCATGCATTCAGAGACTTCCAAAGTGCTTGCATTTTAATGGGTAGTGGGGGATCCTAAAGGATTATTTTAATTGTTATATTTCCAAATGGAAATGTAAAAGATGCCACTGCCACATGAATGCAACACTGTGGACCTTCCTGAATGCCTTTCAGAACCCCCTCCATTTGGCAGTGTCTGAGGTCCCCTCCTGTCCTGATAGTCCATGATGCTCACCAGCATCCCCTGGGAAAATGACCCCTTATTTTCCCTTAGGAGGAGAAAGATGTGTAGGTCCCAAGGCCCATGTTCTAGGGAAGTGTGATGCAGATTTGAGCCAATTACACATAGAGAGGAACATATGATAATTTGAGTGATCCCATCAAATTATCTGGATTGACACCAAATTGAAGAAGTGGTGAGAGCCTGTCAGATGAGAAAAATTTTAAGGACTGGTAATGTCCAGTGTTGATGGGAGTGTGGGGAAATGGATACTCTTCAGTTGGCTTTGTTTTTAAGATAGTTTAGCAGAATCTGTCAATGTTTTAAATGCATGTGTCTTTCGACCCAGCAGTTTCTCTAGGATTCTCTCTTACAGATATACCCATACTTGTGAACAAATATATCATATATCATCAAATCTAAAATACCCTAAATTGTAAAATGTGCTATTATTTTATGTACCATTAAGAAAACAAAACCCACCATTTAAAAAAAAAAAAAATCTAAACAAAGGATAATTTTAAATAAAAGCACATTATATAAAGGGTCGTTATATGATTTATTATCCAAGGAACATGTTTGACAGTCAGAGGGGCCACAATGAATAGTTTCTTCAAACTTGGATATTTTTCCCATCAATTTAGTCTGAAAGTTTGCACAGTATATGATTTTTCAAGCCTATAGCCTTATTTCTTCTCCTTCCATTTTGTACACCACTAGATTGTTCATTGTTTTAAACGGTGAACTAATTTTTAAATTTAAAAAAATCTATTATGTATTTCAAGATAAATGGCAAACTCTTAGCAAGTCAGGAAAACATTTGTCTAAATAGTCTTCTTCATTTACTTTGTATCTCTAACATTTATGAAATGTAAATAAAATTTGTAAATAAAATATTTTGTAAATAAAATAAGAGGCATTGAGATTAAAATTGGAGATAAAATCCCTGATGTGTTGTTTTCCTGAGGTTTTTTCTTAATTCTGATCTTTGTTTCCCAATACAATCACACTCACACTTACCCTTGCAATTCAGTTTCCCGATGACTCTCTAGTACGCCAGACCTGTGTTTCTATGTCAGTGATCTGTTCCCTATTTTCTATGAATTCAAATATTGCTCACTCTCTAAGGTCTAGGCTAAGTCCCTAAGAAGTATTTCTTAAGTGTTATACTTCACATTCATCTCTTCCTACCTTATATCATTGGGAAAGATGTAATTTGATTTTTTGCTTTTTTCTTTTTTTCCTTTTTTTTTTAATCAAGATATAGCTGTAAAGCAAGTTTGTCTGACCTGTGGCCCACAAGCCACATGTGGCCCAGGACAGCTCTGAATGCAGCCCAACACAAATTCATAAACTTTCTTAAAATGTTATAAGATTTGGCCAGGTGCCATGGTTCACGCCTGTAATCCCAGCACTTTGGGAGGCTGAGGCAGGCAGATCACCTGATGTCAGGAGTTCGAGACCAGCCTGACCAAAATGGAAAAACCCCATCTCTACTAAAAAATACAAAATTAGCCGGGCGTGGTGGTGCATGCCTGTAATCCCAGCTACTCGGGAGGCTGAGGCAGGAGAATTGCTTGAACCCGGGAGGCAGAGGTTGTGGTTAGCCAAGATTGCGCCATTGCACTCCAGCCTGGGCAACAAGAGCAAAATGCTGTCTCAAAAAATAAATAAATAAATAAATAATTATAAGATTTATGTGTGGACTTTTTTTTTTTCCCGCTCGTTAGCTATTGTTAATGTTAGTGTATTTTACATGTGGCCCAAGACAATTCTTCTTCCAATATGGCCCAGGGAAGCTAAAAGCAGAAACACTTCTGCTCTAAAGACATTCGTATCAGAATCATCATTTATTTTGAAAATTATTATCTTTACCTTTTACATATGAATAGGTTTACTAAATAAAACACAGAATTTATAAGTCATACTTTTAACAAGTTCTAATATGCATTAATCTCTTTTTGCATTAAAATAAATAAAATGGCTTTCTGAGATTATAAAACAGATTAACACTTAAGGCAATATAAATTTGTAATCATTTCTATGTCTACAGCAACTCTGACAATGAAGTAATGTCATGAGAAGAGGAAATCATATGGAATTATTACACTTTTCTTTCCACATGAATAGACTGGCTGTTCTCTGCCCTTCTCTACTAAGGCCCATCGTCTGGAATCATAGGCCTGGAAGCCTCAAAAGGAAATTCTCCTTTGTGGTCAGAAGGAGGAAATGCTCTCTTCCATCACCCTTCTTCACACTGCAAATGTGACTTGGAATAGAGTCCACACAGAAACAGTTTTATGCTTCTGAAAGGGTGCAGGGCAAAAAAGGTGTGGTGTGGGCCAATGGTGTCTATAACTGCAAGTTCTACCAGTTCTCAAATTATAGAATGTTTCAGAAATGCCAGGGAGCAGATTAAAAATGTAACTTAAATCTGACTCAGTTCTGGGGGATAATCCAAAAGACACATTTTTAATCTAGACCCCCAGGTGGTCCTGACATAGGTGGCTGAATGAACCCCCCGCAATGTGTTGTCATTGTACTTTCTACCTGTCTTCAACATTTTCCTACATATTCAACTGTATTATGATTATAGTAATCTCTTTCCAATTTTAGCTTATCTGGCAGAAAATTATAAATCAGAACTTTTTTCTCTATATTTTTTCTAAAACTTGGAGAATTTTTTATATAAAAGGAGTTACTCATTTGAAAATATTCAGAAAAAAAGATAATGCAGAAATAGAAAGTAGAGGGTGCCTAGCCACCACAGAGAACCTGAAGATGTGAAGTAACTGTGGACCTTAGAATGACAGTCCTGAAGCTGTTACTCCAATGGACACTGAGGACAGTTCTGGTGCCCCTAAGAACCTACCTCTGGAGTCCAAAAAGCCTAATCATGAGGCTGCAAGGGTCAGTGAAGACAAAAAGTACAAAATAAGCATGGGAAAATGATACATTTTTAATACATATGTTAATTTCAACAAAGTAGAACAATTTACCCTGCCAAAATTTTGGAGGAAGGAAATTCCAAAATTTGTTGATAAGTATGTGTTAATAAAAGGGTATTCTTTGTATTAGATATTACCATTGTAGGGCAGGAAAGACTTTCTTCTACTCTCTTAAGTTCTATGGCTGGTCTGAGAATTAAACTGATAAAAGATAAATTAACAGGAGAAAAGCATACACATTTTATTTGATGTCAATATTTTTATGTGTATATAGAGGGCTTCGTGTGTCAGAAATGAGGATCTGAAAAAGCAGTTAGATCTGACAGCCTATATGCAATTTTAACAAAGAATGATAAATTCTGGAGTTGCAATAAGACAAGGAAAAAAGAAGTTTGGGCTGGGTGTGGTGGCTCATGCCTATAATCCCAGCACTTTGGGAGGCTGAGGCAGGCGGATCACCTGAGAACAGGAATTCAAGACCAGCCTGGCCAATATGATGAAACCCTGTCTACTGGCTGGGCACGGTGGCTCATCCCTGTAATCCCAGAACTTTGGGAGGCCGAGGCAGGTGGATCACAAGGTCAGGAGATCGAGACCATTCTGGCTAACACAGTAAAACCCTGTCTGTACTAAAAATACAAAAAATTAGCCGGGCGTGATAGCACACGCCTGTAGTCCCAGCTACTCGGGAGGCTGAGGCAGGAGAATCGCTTGAACTCAGGAGACAGAGGTTGCAGTGAGCTGAGATTGCACCACTGCACTCCAGCCTGCGTGACAGAGCAAGACTCTGTCTCGAAAAAAAAAAAAAAAAGAAGTTTGGGCTAGAGCAGTAAATCATGGGAAAGCAACTAGGAAATATATGGAGGAAACTAATGGAAGAGAAGGGTTATTTTAGTAAGTTGGTACAGATTCATCTCGCTGTTAACTCCCCATCTCAGGTGATAAAAATGTTCTGCTCTTCCTGGTACAGGAAAGGCACTTTCATTCTGGGAAATGTATGCCCTGCTTTTAGGTAGAAGAGGGAAGGTCAGAGAGCCCTTCCTGCATCTGCTGCTTCTCAATTGCCTTCAGCTCAAAATAACTAATACACCAAAGTGTCATAATTGGAGGCAGCATGTTCTGATCCCCTTAACCATTTATTAATTATTTAAAGTGTATAAAATTATCAATGATATGTCCTTATTTAAGGAAGAAAAGAACAAATGATTTGCTTCCACATAGGTATTATTAACAATAATTAATAAAGTGACTGTATCATAAAGAAAGAAAAGATTAAGACATTGAACCTGAGCACTTCCCAGGAGTATATTTGGGATGGAACCAGGATCAGAATTTGGCAGCTGAAGCAATTAGGTATTAATTCTTATGTCCAAAGTCATATAGCCACTGTACCAAGGGCTGATTAGCTGCTCACAGGTTTCAGAAATGTTTGAGAATTTAAAAAGAGTTATAGTCATCCCTCAGTATCTCTAGGGGTTTGGTTCCAGGACCCCCTGCAGATACCAAAATCCAAGGATATTCAAGTTCCTTATATAAAATGATGTAGTATTTTCATGTAACCTGTACTTTAAATCATCTCTAGATTACTTAAAATATCTAATACAATGTAAATGTTATGTAGATAGTTGTTTTACTCTATTGTTTAGGGAATAATGACAAGAAAAAAGGTCCATACATGTTCAGTACAGATGAAATTATCCTCTATATATATATATACACACACACACACACACTTTTTTTTTTTTTTTTTTTTGATTCATGGTTGGTTGAATCTGTGGATGTGAAACCCATGGTTATGAGAGGCCAAGTATAATTGATTCCAAAACAGAAAAACAAACTACTAAAGATACACTAATGAACGATTCATTTAATGGTTACAAAATATAAAATACACTGATTTTATTAATTTACTATTAATAAAATTTCATTCCATTTGTAACTTAGATTTAGTTACTTGGCAAAAATTCCCAAGTATGTTTGATGATGTGTGGTAAATTAGTCGATCATTCTACAGTACCAAATCATAATCAGATCATTTAAGAGCAAAATTTATTAATGTTCCAAAATTTAAAGAAAAAAGTGTTTATTATGGTTTATGGATGCAATAGTTTCATTTAAATATATTTGCTAAGTTGAAGAGATTGGGTCTTCAGAGAAAGAGTGCCTGGGTCGCCAGAGAACTTAAAATGGCCATGCTAGGTTCAATATCGTTTAGTGCTTTTATGGTGGAAAGCATAATTGTAGTACAAAAGAGTGGAATGAAAAAGAACTACAACATTGGAATAATATATATTTATTTGGTTTTGTTTTTTGTTTGTTTGTTTTTGGGACAGGGTCTTGCTCTGTTGCCAGGCTGGAGTGCAGTGGCAATCTCAGCTCACTGCAGCCTCAACCTCCTGGCTCAAGTGATCCTCCAACCTCAGCCTTCCAAGTGGCTGGTACTACAGGCGTGTACCACTGTGCCCCACACTTTCTATACTTTCCTATTCTACCTTCTCTTCTTTTTATTCAAATTATCTTCTGTTTTTTTTTTTTTTTTTTTTGAGGCGGAGTCTAGCTCTGCGCCAGGCTGGAGTGCAGTGGTGCAATCCGGCTCATTGCAACCTCCGCCTCCCGGGTTCAAGCGATTCCCCTGCCTCAGCCTTCCTAGCAGCTGGGACTACAGGCATGCACCACTACGCCTTGCTAATTTTGTGTATTTTAGTGGAGACGGGGTTTCACCATATTGGCCAGGATGGTCTCAATCTCCTGACTTTGTGATCCGCCCCCCTTGACTTCCCAAAGTGCTGAGATTAACAGGAGTGAGCCACTGCGCCCGGCCCTATCATCTGAATTTTTTCATACCAAAGGAGTTGGTTGAAATTGGATATTTAATCTATTTGAGCAGATGTACGTATACTTCACTTTAGCCAAGAGCTACTGCTCAGAATTCTATCTCAGATTCATGAACAACCAAAATAACAACACAACTAAACACCCTGCTGACACCTGTCTAATCCTCACACTGGTATTATTATATAATGATGACGCTGAAAGATTTAAAAATATACATTTAAGAAGAGAAACTCATGACCTCATAGGTCTTTCATGTCTCTAAGTATTTTTTTATGCACAGCCCGAGAAAGTGCTGCCTTTCAGAGATAAAGATAACAATACTGATTCTACTTTATTTCTTCAGTTACCTCTGTAATAGAGATGATAAAAGATATGAAAACGAAAATGTTAGCACAATCTTGGTGTACATATGTCTATTAATATGAACACATTAAGAGGCTTTCGATGCCAGAAGGCCATATCTGAATGATTGTACCTTATTTTGATGTTGCGCTTGAAGGGGAGCGTTGACAAGGCAGTGTGATAATACCAGCTCCATTTATCTGATTCAATCCCATAAACCTTTATTGAGGACCTGCTCTGTGCCAGTCCTTGACTGGCCCTCAGTAATAAAAGGATGAACAAGACAAATATGGATCCTGTATTCAAAAAGCTCACATTTCAACAGGAGAAATAGATATAAAACAAGAAACTGTGAGTGTGATATATATTACAAAGTGAAAGTAGGAGCTTATATATAGGGGATTTAGCCTACTTTTAAGACGGTGAGGAGGTACCCATGAGGAATTAAAGTTAAGTGGAATCTCGAAGTATGAATGGATATTAGCCTGGGGTGTGGGAGGAGGCAGTATTCTAGGCAGAGGTGACAGCATATATAAATACAAAAAGTCAAGATAAAAATGAAAAGATTTATCATTTGCTTGAGCATAGAATAAAAGGGAGAGCATAGAAATGAGGCTGGAGAAGTTGGCAGGATCAGATTCTGGGGACACCATATAAGCCAATTTAAAAATTTCAAACTTAGAATTGAAAGACATGCATAACGTCCTTTAATACTTACCTTACATATATGAGGTAGGTACTATTACTATTTCCATTTTAGATATGAGGACACTGAGATTCCAAGAGTTATGTGAATTTTCTGAGCTTATGTAGCCAGTAAGCAGCAGAGCTCAGAATAAAATTCAGTATGTCTAGGTCTAGTCCACTCTCTCAATTGCATGGATCACAAACTCAAATACCTTCTGCTGGGTGTAGAACAATAAGCAGTGATTGAGATGTTTACAAATGGGTGAATTTAAACCCTCTCAATGGGTACCAGATACTACTTTATTCCAGCTCTCTGGGCAAATGAGCCCAGTGTTGCCAGACATTATGATTTTTCAAGAGAAGTTGGAAAATCTGTATTATCATGGAAATCTTAGTTTAAAATGTTGTTAACTAATGACAATTTTTAAACAACTGTATACCTTCATTGAAGGCAGTGTGGCGGACTACAAACAATACACGACTTTTCCAATTAAAATAGTGAAAATGCTAGAGATATATAAGAACTATCTTTTATGGTACATTGTGTGTTTATACAAGAAGCAGAAACTCATAGAGGCCACAAATGAAATTAAAGCAGAAACCCTACCTAGTGGTGTCAGGGGTGAGGGACAAGGTAACATGGGCCAGCTTTTCTCTATAGGATTCTGCCCAGTCCCAGATATTTTGAAATTCTACCTTGACAGCTTCAGAGGCAGGGCTGAGGAAACAGAAGGTAAAGCCTAGTCTATTTGGATGAAGAGTCTAAAAAGAGACACTTGCATAAACATGGGACCTCTAAGGACCCTTCATTGAATGGTGAGTAGGCAATAAGATAGCAGGAGACCATGAGGAAACCAGTCAATTTCCATCCTGGTGTGGGGAGGAAAAAGATACATTGCATATTAGAAAATACAGTTCAGTCTTCAGGGAGGTTTGTAGTCATTTTCCATGGAAGCTGTGTGTTCTGAAAAACCTCAAGAGGAAAATTTAAAGTAGTGCCAATTTATATTGCCCCAGGTAACTAGCAGATATAAACACAAATCCTTCAACAAAATCTCAAAATATTCAATATAGACAAAGCCATTTACAATTAACCACCTCAAATGCCAATGAAATTAAGACATGACAGCAAACAGTGACAAGAGATGGCAGAATTAGGCCTGAAAACTTCATCAGGAGGCTGAGGCAGAAGAATAGCTTTAACCCAGGAGGCGGAGTTGCAGTGAGCTGACATAGTGCCACTGCACTCCAGCCTGGGTGACAAGAGCCAGACTCTGTCTCAAAAAAGCAAAACAAAACAAAACAAAACAAAACAAACCCAAAATCTTCAGACACTGGAATTATCAAACACAGATGATAAAATAATGTTTAATGTATTCAAAGAATAGAGAAGCTTGACTATATTAACAGAAATAGTAAATATTGTAATTTAAAATGTCTTCATTTTGGAATAAAATATAGAATTTAGTAAAGCTGAAAACTATATTGTTGAATTAGAAGACAAATTTCAAGATATTATTTAGAACTGCTTTCCTTTGTCCTGTCATTTCTCTACAAAGTTATTGTTCTTGGTTGAAGATGCTATATGAGCAGGAGTTTTAAGCTATTACTTAGAGTTACTCTTTGTTGAGGCTTCTCCTGCATGATATGCACTGCAAGTATTAATAATAATGATAATTAATTATCTTGTGAATCTGTCTTTTACCATGAGGTTCTGTCCCAACTAAGTACTAAGAGAGGTACATGTAAATTTTTGCCTCCCCTACAGTGGGCAGTGGCATAGGGAGCCAGAGACACTATGTGTTCCTTTCACTTGGGCGTGGGTGCCAGATCCACTGGTGCTCCCACAGCAATGGGTAGATGGGGGCTGTGCAGGAGCTGGTACTCTCTATGGGAAAGGTCAAGACAGTTGGCAGTGTTGGTAGATGAGGCAGCAGCTTCGGTAGCCATGGAGTTATCAGGAGCTCCCCAAGAGCCATCAACTGAGGACCCTGGAGGAGTCTTAGCAAATCTGAGGAACTACATTAATCATGTCAAAAACAACTGGATACTCACATGGGAAAACAGGACATCTGATCCTACCTCACATCTTAACATAAAAAAATTAATTCCAGATTAAGTAGAGGTCTAACCATGAACAGCAAAACTTTACAAGACAATTTAGGATCATGTGCTTATCTTGGGAAGTGAAGGATTTTGTAAATAGATCTCCAAGATACAAACCACAGAGCAAAGATTTCAAAATTTTATAACACTGAGGTTAAGAATCTACTGTTCAGGCCAGGCATGGTGGCCCATGCCTGTAATTCCAACATTTTGGGAGGCTGAAGCAGGCAGATCACTTGAGATCAGGAATTTGAGACCAGCCTCATGAAGAGGGAGAAACCCTGTCTCTACTAAAACACAAAAATTAGCCGGCCATGGTAGCTCATGCCTATAATCCCAGCTACTCAGGAGGCCGAGGCAGGAGAATGGCTTGAACCCAGGAGGTGGAGGTTGCGGTGAGCCAAGATTGCGCCATTGCACTCCAGCCTGGGCAACAAGAGAGAAACTTCATCTTAAAAAAAAATAAAAAGAATCTACTGTTCATCAGGAGACGTCATTAAAAGAGAGAAAGAACGAACTACAAATTTGGAGGAAATATTGGCTACACAAGTAACTGATAAAGATATTTGGCTATATTAAAAGTTTTTACAAGTCAGTTAGAAAAAGACAAATAATCCAGTAGAAAATGGGAAAATGATATTAACAGTATTTAAGAGAAGAAAACAAATGGCCTGTGAATGTATTTTAAAATGACCAAACAATATCTGAAATCCATTAATATAAGAGACCAAAGAAAAACCATATGATCATTTCAATAGACACAGAAAATGCATTTGACAAAATTCAACACCCTTTATGACAAAAACTCTCAATCAACTAGAAGTAGAAGGGAAATTCCTCAATCTGATTAAGGGCATCTATGAAAAACAGCTTTCATCATACTTAATGATAAAAGATTGGTTGTATTCCCCTTAACATCAGGAACAAGAAAAGAATGTCTGTTTTTGCTACTTCTATTTAACTTTGTACTGGATATTCTAGCCAGGTCAGTTAGGCAAGAAAATAAAATAAATGGCATCCAGTTGGAAAAGGAAGAAGTAAAACTAGCTCTATTTGCAGATGACATAATCTTGTATTTAGAAAATCCTATGGGTTCCACTAAAAAACTATTAGAACTAATAATAAGTGAGTTCAGCTAGGTTGCAGGACATAGATCAACATACAAAAATCAACTGTATTTATAGATAGTAATAATAAACAAACAAAATAAAATTAAGTGAACAATTCCATTTAAAATAGCATCAAAGGAACAAAATATTTAAGATGAAAATACTTGTACATTAATAGAAGTACAAAATTTATACTCTGATATTACAAAACCTTGGAGAGTTTTTTGGTGGAAAGGTGGCCAAGATCTCGCTCTGTCACCCAGGATAGAGTGCAGTGGTGTGATCACAGATTACTGCAGCTTCGACTTGCTGGGCTCAAACGATCCTCCCACCTCAGCACCTCCAAGTAGCTGGGACTACAGGCACGTGCCACTATGCTGATGTGTTAAAAAAATTTTTTGTAGAGATGGGTTCTCACTATATTGCCCAGGCTGGTCTTGAACCCCTGAGCTCAAGCAATCCTCCCACCTTGAACTCCCAAAGGCATGGACCATTGCAATGTGCCACAAAACCTTATTGAAAAACATTAAAGAATATCTAAATAAAAGAAAAGACATTCTGTGTTCACAGAATGGAAGACTTAATATTGTAAAGGTGGCAGACTGTAATCCCAAATTGATTTACAGATTCAGTACAATCCTTATCAAAATTCCAGCTGGTTTCTTTACAGAAATTGACAAGCTGAACCTAAAATTCATATGGAAATTCAAAGGACCTTGGATAGTCAAAACAATCTTGAAAAAGAAGATTCCAGATGAAAATGGAAATCTGGAAAATTCATACCTCCCAATTACAAAACTTACTACGATGCTGCAGTAGTCAAAACAGTTTGGTACTGGCATAAAGAAAAACATATAGGCCAGGCTCAGTGCCTCATGTCTGTAATCCCAGAACTTTGGGAGGCCAAGGCGGGTGGAACACCTGAGGTCAAGAATTTGAGACCAGCCTAGCCAACATGGCAAAACCCTGTCTTTACTAAAAATACAAAAATTAGCCAGGCGTGGTGGTGGGCGCCTATAATCCCAGCTTCTCAGAAAGCTGAGGCACAAGAATTGCTTGAACCAGGTAAGTGGAGGTTGCAGTGAGCCAAGATCACACCACTGCAATCCAGCCTGGGCACAGAGCAAGACTCTGTGAAAAAAGAAAGAAGAGGATGGAAGGAAGGAAGGAAGGAAGGAAGGAAGGAAGGAAGGAAGGAAGGAAGGAAGGAAGGAAGGAAGGAAGGAAGGAAGGAAGAAGGAAGGGAGGGAGAGAAAGAAGGAAGGAAGGCAGGGAGGGAGGGAAAAGAAAGACATATAGATCAGTGGAATAGAATTGAGAGTCCAGAAATAAGTCCTCACGTTTAGGGTCAATTGATTTTCAACAAATGTGCTAAGATAATTCAACAAGAAAAAAATAGTCTTTTCAAGAAATGGTGCTGGGACAACTGGAGATCCATATGCAGAAGAATGAAGTTCATACCTAACACTATATACAAAATTTAAGTCAAAATAAATCTAACCTGAGAGCTGAAATTATAAAATTCTAGAAAGAAAACATAAGCAAAAATCTTCATGACTTTGAAGATGGCAATGATTTCTTAGATATGACACCAAAACGACAAGCACCAGAAGAGAAGAGATAAATTGGACATCCTTGAAATTTAAAACTTTTGTCTTTCAAAGAATACCATCAAGAAAGTGTAAAGACAACCCACCAAATGGCAGAAAATGTTTGCGAATTCTGTATCTGATGAAACATGTATGTAGGACATATTACAAACTCTTACTATTTGACAATAAAGAGACAACCCAATTTAAAAATGGGCAAAGGATCTGAATAGGCATATTTCCAAAGAAGAGGTATAAATGGCCCATAATCACATAAAAGGATGCTCAACATCACTAGCCATAAAGGAAATGTAAATCAAAACCAAACTGAGCTATCACTTCACATGGAATTACTATAATCAAAAGACAGATAAATTGGTAAAGATATGGAGAAACTGAAGCCCTCATACACCACTGGTGGGTATATGAAGTGGTGCAGCGACTTTGGAAAATAGTCTGGCAGTTCCCCGAAAGGTTCAACATAGAGTCATGACATGACTCAGCAATTCCATTCCTAAGTATATAACCAGAAGGAATAAAAATATATATCCACACAAAAATATGTACATGAATGTTCATGGCAACACTATTCATTAGAGCTAAAAGAAGAAACAATCTATATGTTGTATTTCTTTACAACATTCAAATGATGAATGGATAAATAAAATGTGACATATCTGTACAATGGAAGATTATTCAGCAGTAAAGAGGAAGGAAGTAATGGTATGTGCTAAAACACGAATAAACCTTAAAAACTTTATAGTAAGTTGAAGAAGCCATTTACAAACAATCATATCTGATATGATTCCAGTTATAGGAAATGTCCACAGTAAGTAATCTATAGAGACATAAAGTCATCAGGGCAGAGGAACTTGAGGGGGACTGAGAAATAACTGCTAACGGGTACAGTGTTGCTTTTGGGCATGACAAAAATATTCTAAAATTGTTTGTGATGGTTGCACAGCTCTGCATAAACTAAAAGTCATTGAACTGTATGCTTGAAATGAGTGAATTATAAGGTAGATTAATTATATCTTAATGAAGTTATAAAAAATAAAAAATAAAAAGTGCTCAACCTCATTCAATATCAGATAAATGCAAATTAAAAACAACGTCGTATTATTTTACTGTAGACAGGTGGGGACAATTAAGATTTTGGAAAATACTAAGTGTTAGCATGATCACAGAACAATAAGAACTCTCATCCACTTCTTAGGGAAGTGCAAATTAGAAACACCACTATGGAAAATAGTAACAACTTGTATACTCTGTGACCCAGCAAATACCCTCTCTTGCACTAAACATGAAGAGACATGTAATAATATTTATAACAGATCTGTGTTTTTTTTTTTTTTTTGAGATGGAGTCTCCCTCTTGTCACCCAGGCTAGAGTGCAGTGGCGCGATATCAGCTCACTGAAACCTCCACCTCCCGGGTCAAGGGATTCTCCTGCCTCCCCAGTAGCTGGGATTACAGGCGCCTGCTGCCATGCCTGGCTAATTTTTGTATTTTTAGTAGAGATATAGTTTCACCATGTTGGCCAGGCTGGTCTCGAACTCCTGGCCTCAGGTGATCGGCCCTATAGCAGGTCTTTTAATGACAGCAAAACACTGAGTACAACCCAAATGTCTGTCAGCTGTGGAAGGGATTCAATTGGCTAGGACAGGGAAGACATCTCATTAATTGTTCCATCAAAACTGCCTACAACAGGGGAGTTAAATGTCCTCTCCGGACATTCTGCAAATAGAAATTGAATGCTATTCACGCAGGGCAATGGCTGGAAAGAAACACCACCACAACAAACCAAATACTCTTTACACACCAGCTTTTGTTTTCACTTAGTTGGTTCAGAATCCACAGGAAATATGGGTATGATTACTCAGTATGGAGTCCTAATTAGGGAAAAGGAGTTAGGCTGGTGGGACTGAGGAGAAAGCAAAAGGAGAAAGCAGGTAAGCTATGTCCGCCTTTCTTCACGGCCCAGGACACATGGCCCTCCTCAGCAAATAACTCACAGTCGTCCTGCACCCATCTTATCACCAGACACCTGCAAGTTAGCTCATTGCAACCTTGGCACTATCAGTACTGCTGAAAGCTCTCCTCAGCACAAGCACCGTTCTATAAAATCCCCAGCAAGCCTTGGTTTCTTTGCAATCTGCTCCTCTTGTGCTGATTCTGCCCATTGCAACCTTGCAACATATTTTCTTACTTTCACTAATGAATCTGCCTTTCTTTACCTACAACTGTCTTGTAATTTTTTTTTTTTTTTTTTTTTTTTTTGAGACGGAGTCTCGCTCTGTCGCCCAGGCTGGAGTGCAGTGGCCGGATCTCAGCTCACTGCAAGCTCCGCCTCCCGGGTTCACGCCATTCTCCTGCCTCAGCCTCCCGAGTAGCTGGGACTACAGGCGCCGCCACCTCGCCCGGCTAGTTTTTTGTATTTTTTAGTAGAGACGGGGTTTCACCGGGTTAGGCAGGATGGTCTCGATCTCCTGACCTCGTGATCCGCCTGCCTCGGCCTCCCAAAGTGCTGGGATTACAGGCTTGAGCCACCACGCCCGGCCTTTTTAGCACTTTGGGAGGCCGAGATGGGTGGATCACAAGGTCAGGAGATCGAGACCATCCTGGCTAACACGGTGAAACCCCGTCTCTACTAAAAATACAAAAAATTAGCCGGGCGAGGTGGCGGGCGCCTGTAGTCCCAGCTACTCGGGAGGCTGAGGCAAGAGAATGGCGTAAACCCGGGAGGCGGAGCTTGCAGTGAGCTGACATTCGGCCACTGCACTCCAGCCCGGGTGACAGAGCAAGACTCCGTCTCAAAAAAAAAAAAAAAAAAAAAAAAATTTTTAACTCTCTTGCCACTGGCCCAGATAATTGCCATTCACCCGCAATATTTAACTCCTGAAAAACAATGCACCCTGGCCGGGCGCGGTGGCTCACGCCTGTAATCCCAGCACTTTGGGGGGCTGAGGCGGGCGGATCACAAGGTCAGGAGATCGAGACCATCCTGGTTAACATGGTGAAACCTCGTCTCTACTAAAAAATACAAAAAACTAGCCGGGCGCCTGTAGTCCCAGCTACTCGGGAGGCTGAGGCAGGAGAATGGCGTGAACCCGGGAGGCGGAGCTTGCAGTGAGCCGAGATCCGGCCACTGCACTCCAGCCTGGGCGACAGAGTGAGACTCCGTCTCAAAACGAAAACAAAAACAAAAAAACAATGCACCCTATTGTTAGCTTAGCCATGAGCCCAGATTCACAGAAAGAAAGTGAAGGTAGGGCAAAATAGGGGCTTGACAGTTGAGTGTTTTCCAGGTACAGCATGTGACTCTGTGTGGTTAAGAACACTCTGCCCCTTGCTCTGCAGAGACGAAAAAGTCACAGTAGGCAGAAGGCAGATCAGTCTCCACTTGCCCCTCACTACAGTCTCCTGCCCCACAGAACCAGGTATAGGGACAGAGGAAGCCACTGGACGCTCCATTCTCAATCTGGTTCAGAACCTGCATTATCCACATTAACCAGCCCCCACCAGCTTACCTGGAAGTGGGGAGAAAACCAAACTGATTCTTCTCATTTTCATTCCCGTCCCTTTAGGCACAGAATATAGACACTGTCTATCTTCCTTACTGCTGAGAAAAGCACTTCTTTCCTTCACCTGAAGTAGGTTCCCAGCTTCTTTTGCCACTAAATCATTTATTTTTTAAGTGTGACATTTACCCAGTTGCCCTTTCTATTAATAAATCCTCACTGTCGCACCATCTTCCCAGGTGACACTGATGTCATTGATTTGCTCCCTCACTACAGCTTCCTCTTCTAGCCGTGATACTTAAAATCGTCTCAGGAGTCCCCCCTCAAGCTCTCTCTCTTTTCTCACCATCAACTCTAAACAACTCTCAGTGTCAGTTGAAGGATTTCATGTCCTGAGTCTGCAAACCAGGATCATCTGGCAGCACTGTTTACCTAAAGTGGTTAAACCCATGAATCATGATTTTTATACAAGTTTTTCTTCCTTATAAAAAGGCAGCAGGGAACGCTACAGACCACAGATGGAAGGAGTTTTTTGTTTTTGGAAACTAAATCTTATTCTGTGCCCTAGGCTGGAGGGCAGTGGCACAATCATGGCTCACTGCAGCCTTGACGTCCCCAGGCTCAGGTGATCCTCCTGCCTCAGCCTCCCAAGTAGCTGGGACTAGGGGCATGCACCACCACACCCAGCTAATATTTTTTTAAAAAATGTTTTTGTAGAGACAGGGTTTCACCATGTTGCCCTGGCTGGTCTCCCACTCCTGGGCTCAAGTGATCCACTTGCCTTGGCCTCCCAAAGTGCTGGGATTACAGGCATGAGCAATGTTGCCTGGTGAGAAGGACTTTTAAGTGTGTCTGCAGAAATATGTATTTTTAATCTAGTAAAGTAATGCTTCAGCAATTCAAGTGGATTTCACTCTTTAAAACAAAGTTAAACCATTTTGTTGGTAAATGTGATCAGTTTAACGTATAATACATACTTATTCTCACTTGATACATTCTTCAGTTGGTTCAGCTAAAGAGGAAAAAACCCTTTTAATTTCCTACCACTTAAAGTTTATTTGGTCACCATTCATGTCCGTATTTAAGAGTTAACCTCTCATAATATACATCATTCTCTCTGGGGGAATCCCTGAAAATTCATTTTTACTATGAAGGTTATTATATTTATTTTATTTATTATGCATTGCTTGCTTTTAAGAAGTAGTTTAGATGGCTTAAAAAATGCAACTACAATAGTAAAGAAAAAAATCAAGTTCCCCACCCCCCCACCAAAAAAAACAGGAAACAAATATGCTAGCTTAGTAGCTACACTGAGCAACAGCTTTAGCTCTGAGCTTCCTAGCCTCCAAAGTAAAAAGGGAAACAGAAACCATACCAACACTTCGAATTTAAAAAACCAATTCGGTTTTATTTTGCAACAAAATTCTAAAATGAGTTTATCAAAAAGGAAACATTCATTCATTTGAAAATCTCTTTAATGCTTACAATGAGCCAAATTGTTTATAAAATACTGGGAACACAATATTAAGCATTTCAAAAATGGTCTGTGCCCTCATAGACCTTACAGTCCACTGGATGAGACAGAGAATAAACAAGTCATCAAATAAAAAATATATAATTTACAATTATAGGAGTGTACAGGGAGCTAAGAGAATAACCAGGGTCCAGGAAGACCTCCCTGAGGGGTGACATTCTGAAAACAAGAGATAAAATGTAGTTTCTACCCATAGATAAGATTCAGGGAGAACAAAAGATGTGATTTTCAAGTGCAGAAATCCGAAATGCACTTGTCAGATAATCTGCTTAGGAATGTTACAGAGGGGCAAACTGGAATGCAGGCTCCAGATTTGTAATTACTGTGCTTAAGTAAGAGCCCACCGAGATAGGGTCAAGGAAGGCACTTAATGTGAGAGTGGCTAAAGTTAGTTTTACCTAAAGAAGTATCAGAATCTGTTCCAGGAGTCCTTAAGGATACATGCCTACCTATTTGGGCTTATGTGATCTTGTCTCAATTCCGAGGTTAAGAAAAATGGTCTCATTTCGGTAACTTTCAGCCTTATAATTGCCGCATCCTCCTATGTAAGTAAACGAGAGACATGTAAGTAATGCAGTTTTATGTTGGAAACAAAGTTTATTCAGAGTCATATTTAAACTTTGAATAATTTAAAGACTGAAAACCCAGAAGAAAGTTTTCTGACATGTCTTTATTCTTTTCTAGTCTTCTGAGACAGACTGCTTAGAAGAGGAGATTGCAAGAGGAGAGGCCGAAAAGGAGGAAAACTGGGAGAGGGAGAAGGGTGAGAGACAGAGAGCTTCTGCTTAAAAGGAATATGATGTTGAAAAAAACTGACAGGCAGAAAACAAGTCTAAGTGCTGTTGCTATGGAAACACTGTACCATCTGTGTTCTTGCCTACCCTACACCAAAGGGTTATATAACCTAGTAACCAGCTAAAAATTAAAATGGACCTTACAGTGAAACCAGTTATTATTATTATTTTTTAAAAGGGTGACTCTAAGTAAAAATAAAACACTGCACAACTGTTCTTTATATCTACCTCCAGGAGAAGCTTTCTAGGATGCAAGAACAATTTCCTTTGAGGGTATCAAGAAATATCTGAAGAACTGCAATTGCCCTGATTTTTAATCCTCGAGAGGCTATTGTTTTTATTTAATTTATAACTAGGCAGTGTCACAGAAGTTGATACATGCTTTCAATTGCAATCGATTTACAATTAAACCAAAGGTAGACTAAAACACAAGGTCTGTCCTCCACAGAGACTTTTCACTTACCAAAAATAAATCTAATTTTTCTCAAGTGTAGGCCTTTGCAATCTCCCTTGCACAGAGGTGAGAATATTCTAAATTCATATCACTCACCAGAAGTAGAGCTTTTTTGTGTCACATCACAGGATCTGGCATAAGAATTGTGGTATCGCAACTGGCAGAAAAATCAGCCCTGAATCATCCCACCTACCTGTGGGCCGCAATGATACATTAGAAATGCCAGGTCATAGATAAGCAACTTTCAACTACGACAAGCAAGAATTAGGCAGGTACTGGGTTTTGCCAGCATTTCATTCCCAGGCCACTTTTGTTTTTTCTTTTTCTTTTTCTTTTTTTTTTTTGAGACAGAGTCTTGCTCTGTTGCCCAGGCTAGAGTACAGTAGTACAATTTCGGCTCACTGCAACCTCCACCTCCTGGGTTCAAGTGATTCTCCTGCCTCACCTTCCCGAGTAGTCGGGATTACAGGTGTGCATCACCACATCTGGCCAATTTTTGTATTTTTAGTAGAGATGGATTATCGCCATGTTGGTCAGGCTGGTCTGAACTCCTGACCTCAGGTGTTCCACCTGCGTCAGCCTCCCAAAGTGCTGGGATTACAGGTGTGAGCCACTGTGCCTGGCCTGACCACTTTTCAATGTTTGTAGAGAAATACTGTTAGAGTCCCCTGAATGCCAATCTAAGTCTGTATTTTCAGTTCTTCTCTGTAAATATCCTGCAAGCACCTCAAAATCCACATGGACAAAGATTAATTCAACTTTCCCACATTCTATATTACATGTTCTGCTTTCCCTACTACAGTTAAAACCCAAGCTAGGAAGTTCAAAGCCACCTTCCACTTTCTCACCTCCAAACACTTTAGCCATACAGCTTATGTGAGTTGTCTAACTTTAGCTTGCTTTTCTCTCAATTATCAGGTAGGTACCTTTCTTTAAATTTGTGGTGAAGGTCAAATGAGAAAGCATGTGGAGAGTGTTCCAAACCAGAGCCTTGACAGGAGCAAACGCTCAGGAAATGGTGGCGATTTCATGATGATCCCTTGCCAGAAGGCTGCATGAACTCCTAATCCATCTTTCTGAGGGCGGTACTTCCCCATTCTTTCCCCATGGTTATTTTCTTCTCTCTTCAGGGCCCCAGTTGTGCACAGTATATAATCACTTGTCTGCAGAAGTTTTCCTGTCCTTCCCTCATCATTGTGTGTTGAGTGTCGGGGGGCAGATAACTTGTCTTTTTAGTTCACTGGTTTCCCGATGGAGAGAAAGCACATCTGAGCACACACAGGAACACAGGGAACCGTATCCCACTACAATAGCAGCTGACTGAGATGACTAGACCTTGAACTTTGAGCAGATGCCATAATAGGATGTACCCGTGGAGGCAGGTGATGATTAGTACAATTTACATGTGAGAGGAATGTAAATTATTTTAGGTAGGAGGTGGAGTGTACTAGATGGTTTCCAAAAATGGCTGCATCAGTATCTCCCATCCCACAACTCTTTGCAAGGTGATTTTGCCACTTCTGTCCTTAAGAGGTGGAGCCTAATTCCTCTTCCCTTGAATTTGGGGTGACTTTGTTTCTTGTTTTAACCAATAAAATATGGCAGGTCTTATAGCTTCTGCTGAAAGGTTTTAAAGTTCTGTTTTCACACTCTTGAAATGCTGCCTCTAAGAATGCTGCCTTGAGACTACCACACTGTAAGAAAGCCCAAGCTGGCTATGCGGAGTAGCCACAGGCTGTAAGACCACTGTGCTATGGTTGACAGCTCCAGGTGAACCCAGCCCGCAACCCATCTGCCCTAGGTGTGTAGCCACTTGAGTGATGTCAGAAGAGATCACAGAAGAACCACCCCGGCAACCCACACAATTGTGAGGAAAAAAAAAATAAATTATTGAACTATTAATCATATAAATGAATACCTTCATAATTGGGTTTTATTGCAGTTTAGTTTCCCACTCCCTGTTCTTGAAGTTGCTTCAGGAACTATTTAGACAAAGATTAAGATCATAACTTTCTTCAGAGTATTATCCAAAACTATCTTGAATTTTTAAAGTTGTGGTAAATCTATAGTACATTTTTAAATGTGGAGAATGAATTCAATGAATGCCTAGATTCAAATTTTAAGTGCCAATATGAAATCTGTAGCATGGGAATTCAATAAGTTGGACAAACATTTTTATTATCAATTGACTGCTAGTGCAGTATTCAATATATGAGAGTCAAAATGTGAGTTTTGCAAAGAAAACTTTGAACATGTGCTGTTGCTCTAGTCAGTTTGATTAAACGCATTCAAAAGAAAAATTATCCCTGCTGAATGTATCAGGAAACAAACACAAGCGACTGAAGGCATTATGGCAGAGTTAGATACCAGGAAGCAAATTTTGTCTGGAAAATAACAATCTTGGTAGGAATTTTTACTTTGCTCATTTCTTTCTGAGCATTCAATTGTCAACTTAATTACATTGTAATTTCCAGTGAAAATAATCCAGAGGTTTCTAACTTAAAATAATATAATGAAATTGTCATGCATGTCCGTGTGAAGAGACCACCAAACAGGCTTTGTGTGAGCAATAAAGCTTTTTAATCGCCTGGGTGCAGGCGGGCTGAGTCCGAAAAGAGAGTCAGCGAAGGGAGATAAGGGTGGGGCCGTTTTATAGGATTTGGGTAGGTAAAGGAAAATTACAGTCAAAGGGCGGTTGTTCTCTGGCGGGCAGAAGTAGGGGTCACAAGTTGCTCAGTGGGGGAGCTTTTTGAGCCAGAATGAGCCAGGAAAAGGAATTTCACAAGATAATATCATCGCTTAAGGCAAGGACCGGCCATTTTCACTTCTTTTGTGGTGGAATGTCATCGGTTAAGGCGAGGCAGGGCATTTGCACTTCTTTTGTGATTCTTCAGTTACTTCAGGCCATCTGGGCATATATGTGCAAGTCACAGGGGATGCGATGGCTTGGCTTGGGCTCAGAGGCCTGACATTCCTGCCTTCTTATATTAATAAGAAAAATAAAACAAAATAGTGTGAAGTGTTGGGGTGGCAAAAATTTTTCGGGGGGTGGTATGGAGAGAGAATGGGCGGTGTTTCTCAGGGCTGCTTCAAGCGGGATTAGGGGCGGCGTGGGAACCTAGAGTGGGAGAGATTAAGCTGAAGGAAGATTTTGTGGTAAGGGGTGATATTGTGGGGTCGTTAGAAGAAACATTTGTTGCATAGAATGATTGGTGATGGCCTGGATACGGTTTTGGATGAATTGAGAAACTAAACGGAGGGGCAGGGCATTTGCACTTCTTTTGCGATTCTTCAGTTACTTCAGGCCATCTGGGCATATAGGTGCAAGTCACAGGGGATGCGATGGCTTGGCCTGGGCTCAGAGGCCTGACAGAAATTTTACAGTACTAGTAGATTAGTCATCTAAACCTGGCTCTGCAAGTTGGGAAACTGACACTAAGGGGCAAAAGGGCTCTTTCCAGAGGTGGGACATGGCCAGATGAAGTGACTGATTAAGGAAGCGCTCCCAAGCCACCTGGCACCCTGTTGATCTCTGGTGGGAATTGCAAGGCATCCAGCAGAAAAGGACTAGTTGGCCCTGCTTAGGCTTTGTGAATGCCTGAAGTCTTAGGGCAATACTTATATGAGATTTTTAGGTTTGGGTGGTGGGACATGCATGACTAACCCTTCTTAGTCATAAACACACCTATAGCTACCTTCTCTTGTATTCTCATGCCTCTGAAAAATGTATTTTCTCCATATTGAGAGTTAGATACCCTTCCTGGAAGAATTTAGATTATTCAACTATGCTTACATTAAATTTCTCGTACTATGGTGAACACTGCTGGGTAGTTACAACTGGGACTAACACAGGTACCTCAGAAAAACTGTTGAGCCCTTGGTGCCTGCCTGGCTGGCTGGCACACCCTTTAGAAGCCGCGTGCTTTTTGGTTAAAATGTCACAGGTTACTGTGCCAAGGAAATTTGATCTTCGGCATTTTAGAAATCAAAAACCCACATTTGTACTTGACACAATATTTTTTGTCATGTAAATTCAGGATAATTTCCTTTTTCAGGTGAGTTTATATAAATTCACAACTTTTGTGATTTATTCATACACTAAGATCTGGATGGAAAGTCCCGCTAATAATATACATTGTATGAGTAATGCTATTACCTACCAGTGCATTCTTTCTTTTTTTTTTAGAAAACAATTTCAGCTTTAGACATTCATTATTTTCAAAACTAAACTTTGGGCTCCAGTTTTGAGATAGACATAAATATTTTTCTCCTGGTTGTTTAAAAGGAAAACACATTTTGCTTCTTTATTAGAATAGAAACACTCCTCCCAGTACATTTTTAGAATTCTTCAGACCTTTTAAGGGATGTTACTGCTGACTTTACTACCAGAACCCCATTCGCCTTTTCCCCCAGCAATGGTTTTATGAGAATATAAATAACCTGTTTCACAACGTACCCTTTCCCACATAAGCCTTGGTTGCTTCCCAGGTCATTGTGATTTCAGTAAATGTAGTTTGGTTCAGCTGGTCCTACAATTTTCTGCAGTTTGGAGCTTCCTATCTCCCACTGATTCCCTGTAGCTTCAAAACCGCAGCCTTGCAATAGAGAATGAACAAATAAGAAAACTAGCAGTGTAGTGGCCAGATCCAGGGATGGAAAGCAGAGCCCTGGACTATTACACTCAAAACGCACAGCTGGGGAAACCACACATGCTGAGCTCCCAATGTACCAGGCAGAAAGCAGAATTCTGGGCTCTTGTTACTTCCTTTTCTTCTATTTTCATTATCACCATCTCCCTCCCTTCTTTTAACCTACAGTCCTATTGCGTACTTACCCCATAGATCTATGGCCTTCTCAGATGTTACAGCCTTTCTTCAATTCTTCCCCTCCATGCTGCCACATCCTAATCTTATGGGGACAGCCGTACCCACTGCAGATGCACTGCGCCTGTATTAGTCTGTTCTCATGTTGCTATAACTACTTGAGACGGGGTAATTTATAAAGAAAAGAGGCCAGATGCAGTGGCTCATGACTGTAATCCCAGCACTTTGGGAGGCTGAGGAGGGCAGATCACCTGAGGTCAGGAGTTCAAGACCAGTCTTGCTGACATGGTGAAACCCCGTCTCTACCAAATATACAAAAATTAGTCGCGCATGGTGGTGGGCATCTGTAATCCCATCTGCTCCAGAGACTGAGGTAGGAGAATTGCTTGAACCTCAGGAGATGGAGGTTGCAGTGAGCCGAGATCGCGCCATTGCACTCCAGCCTGGACGACAGAGCGAGACTCCATCTCAAAATAAGAAAAAGAAAAGAGGTTTAATCAGCTCATGGTTCCTCAGGCTGTACAGGAAGCATGGCTGGTGAGGCCTCAGGAAACACAATCATGGAGGAGGGTGAAGGGGAAGCAGGCACGTCTTACATGGCAGGAACAGGAGGAAGAGAGCTAAGGGGAAAGCGATACACACTTTTAGACAACTAGGTCTTGTGAGAACTCACTCACTATCGTGAAAACTGAAAGGTGGTAGTCAGCCCCCATGATCCACTCACCTCCTCCAACATTTAGGATTACAATTTAACATGAGCCTTGGGTGGGGACACAGAGCCAAACCATATCAGCACCCTCAGGTGTTTCTTCAATTGGGAGGAAGAGAAGTAGCAGGAGAGGCCTCCCTGGCCTCCTAGAGGGACAGTCCCCAACAGCACCTGGACCAAGATGTACCAGGATCATCCCTTCAGTACATCTTGCTCCTTTAATCTAGATTCCTATCTAAT
The DNA here is from genome assembly GCF_047675955.1 of Chlorocebus sabaeus. Taxonomy (NCBI): domain Eukaryota; kingdom Metazoa; phylum Chordata; class Mammalia; order Primates; family Cercopithecidae; genus Chlorocebus; species Chlorocebus sabaeus. The sequence continues at coordinate 96,148,053 of NC_132916.1, read as the reverse complement.
TGTTCATATATGAAAGTGCTATTTTCCACAGTGTAGATTCAGCATTAGCTTTCTGTAGACAAGAAACATGTTTAACCCACTGTGTTGTACAAAGGGCTTGGCACATGGTAACTGTTCCAAGAAGTTCTGACTTAATAGGATGCAGAACTTCCTCCAAAAAGATTACAGTTCAACTGAGGGCAGTAACATGGGGCATTCTAGTTTTATAAAGATTCCTAGAATGCCTCAGCGATTATTATTCAGAGGCAAAAGTGACATATGAAATCTCTGTTGCATGTTTTTCAGACTTCAACCCAGGAAGCTGGCTTCTCATCCTGCCTGTAGATGAGAACCCCCTGGCATGGTTTTTGAAACTACATGTGTCCCACCTGCTTCATTCCCCTTACCACCAATTTTGATTCATTAGATATAGGACACAGTTGGAAACTATGCAATTAAGTTGCCCAAGTGACTGTCTCATGCCGAGCAAGAGTACTCTGGGTACACTGCCCCCACAGAATGCTGAAATGCAGAGCTCTATACTAACAGTGTGGCAAAACCAATCCTTCCACACCCTGCAAAACTGCTGGGGAGGCTGTGGGTGTAGCACTCCATGGTCTTAACACATTGCCTCACAGCAGAACTGGAACCAGGCAGGATGGAGATTAAAGTTGATCATTTACACTAAACATACATTGACTGTTGGTGTTAGAGGTGCCTCCTCATTGGTAAGCAACATAATTTTCCCTTGTGTGATAAGCTCCTTTTCCATGCATGACATTGGACACTGAGATATGTATTTGAGGCTGGCGTGCTGATAGTCAAAGTAATTAGGTATCATTGGCTGCAAAATGAATTTTTCTTAAGAGGAAAATGTATGTAAAGGGAAGTAAGAAAGTACTATTTGAAAGATCTATGTTTGCCTATCTATTAGACAAACATCCAGATGAGTTTGACTGGAAAAGGAGGGATGATCATGCCTGATGTTGGCTTTGATGCAAGAATGTACCCTATCTTTCCAGACTCAGGGTCCTGACCTGTACCAGCCCTGCCCTCTTCCCTGCTGACAGGGGGCTCTCTCAATTAGAGAAGTGTCTTTCTTTCATTCCTCAGCTCCTTGTGTGTCTGGCCTCACTCATCCCCAGCCCCACAGCATGGGTAAGTCAATAGAACTATCTGAGTTCTGTTGAGCTCAGACAGTTTTGAGTTCAAAAGAAGTACTGCCACAGTTCTTATCCAGTGGCAATTTTTATTTATTCATACACAGTAGATACAATAGCCATACTGATCCAAGCAATGCATAGCTATATTCCCATTAGTTGTCAGGATTCTAAAACACCGAATCAGTCCTGTTTCAGCCTGGTTACCTTTATTATAAAGACAGTCATATTTTTAACTAATGCAGAAAATAGGCTTGTGAACACAGAGTTAGATGAGGCTGGCTAAGAGCCATTGCGTTTAACTGACCAAAGAAGGCAGGCCATTCAAATCTCATTTTTCATGTATCCTAACAAATAGATTTATTATGGCATTTTTGCATATGGAAGGCATATTTTTAATGTCAAATTGAAAAATTTTAGAAATATCATTCTTCAACCTGTTATAGTTTTAGAGAGATGCTGCTTGAGATAATGCCTGCTTTTCCACACACTGCCTTTTACGTTTGCTTCTTCAAATATTGCAAGACATTTTGCTGACATTCTTATCTGGAGAAAAGGAAGGCACACTATTACTATCCTATTTGATAGTGGTGAAAGATTCCAAAAAGGCAAATTGGGAGAATGAAATAGAAATTAGATGGAGGCCTCAGGTCCGTGGTTCCCACTAATTAGTCATATAACCTTGCATAGCCTCTGAACTCATTGAGCTCACTTTTTCTCAGTCATACTTTTTTTTGTTGTTCAACATAATTTTTGGAATTATGTGCCAATGTTTAGAGTAGAGTCAAAAGAGTCTCATAAACAAATTGCTTCAGGAGCTCATGCTTTTGGCTTGGAAAGACAGAGAGGTCTCATACCCTTGAAGCCAAAAGGAAGCTGCACATGTGCCTGCGTTACGCACAATATGGCCTGCTCTTATCTTCATAAATACTCATAGCAGTTCATAAGTCACTAACATGATGAATATGGCCCTTTGTTATAGAAACAGATGTTTCTCATTATTCTTATTAGCTGCATTAAAATAAATCACCCTAGGGTTCAGTGACGATCAAATCAAGAAGCTTGGACTTCACTTCATGGAAGACAAGCCACTCCAAAAGTAATTCAAAACGGTAGTTTCAACATTCACATTTAGGGTCAAGTTATACCTGATGCTCCGGCTCTGGCTCCTCCCCTCTTGCCGCAGAGCAGGTTGAACATTTTGGTCCATAACTGTGGTCAGTCCCATAACTTACTTGAACATCCTGGCTGCACAGTCCCCATCCTTGTCCTTCCTGTTGCACGACATCTGACAGAATAAAGCCCTGAGTTTGGGAGATAGAGACACGGTCATGTATGGCACATAGTAGGAACTCAAGACAAAATTGATTCATTGAATTGAGCCCGTATTCCAGTCTTGGATTTGGTGTGTGGTTCTGGGGAGGCAGGGGTCTAAACCTAAGTTTTCCCACATATAAAAGTAAGAAAGTTAGACTTTATCATTTTGACTATCCCTTTTGGCTCTAAAATTCTATGATTTTATTATTTTTATACATCAGCTTTACCCTAAACTTGGATCCATACTCTAATCTTCCTATGTGGGACCCAGTATACCCTGGTCCATAAAAGTGAAACTCTCGGAGTTTTGTTGTCATTTATAAACATGTACAGTATATAGGGATGTTTTGTGGCTTAAATGAAATAAGAATGTAGGTGCCTAGCAATATTTCTGACACGAGGAAGGTACCCAAAAAATGATAGTTGTTGCTATTTTCAGTGTTAATGACAGCTTTTCCTTTTAGCTAATGAAGGTTAAATCAATTGGTCTTAAGTTAACTACAGTATATAACTTTTTTTTTTTTTTTTTTTGAGGTGGGGTCTTACTCTGTCGCCCAGGCTGGAGTGCAGTGGCGCAATCTCAGCTCACTGCAGCAACCTCCGCCTCCTGGGTTCAAGCAATTCTCCCTGCCTCAGTCTCCTGAGTAGCTGGGATTACAGGAGCCCAGCACCATGCACAGCTAATTTCTGTATTTTTTAGTAGAGGTGGGGTTTCGCCATGTTGGCCAGGCTGGTCTTGAACTCTTGACCTCAAGTGATCCGCCTGCCTCGGCCTCCCAAAGTGCTGGGATTACAGGCGTGAGCCACCACGCCTGACCCTACATATATAACTGAAGTCTCTAGTTTGAAAATTTTCAGTCATAGACTCCAGTGTTGGGCAAATCCAGATTCCAGTAGCAGCTCACCCATTAACTACCTGTGTTACCTTGGATGGGTCACTTAATCACTTAGAGCCTCAGTCTTCTTTTCTGTAAAACAGGTAACACTAAGCCTCTCTTACTGGTTTTCTATGAGGATTAATTGTATTTAAAGAGCCTGGTTTAGGAATGGCTTGATAAATACCAGCTATAATGGCAAGTCCGTGATGTTAGACAAGGCTGGACCCAGACTTTTAAAACTTCACTGCCAGGCGCAGTGGCTCACACCTATAATCTCAGCACTTTGGGAGGCCAAGGCGGGATAATCATGAGGTCAGAGTTCGAGACCAGCCTGGCCAACAGGGTGAAACCCTGTCTCTACTAAAAATACTAAAAATTAGCTGGGCGCAGTGGGAGGTGCCTGTAATCCCAGCTACTTGAGAAGCTAAGGCAGAAGAATCGCTTGAACCCGGGAGGCGGAGGTTGCAGTGAGCTGAGACGGCACCACTGCACTCCAGCCCAGGTAACAGCGTGAGACTCTATCTCAAAACAAAAACCAAAAACCAAAAAACTTCGCCATGCATGGGAGAGAACAAACATGTGCAGTCAATTAAATTCTATTCTCTCAATTATAGCCTACACTGATTTCTGCCAGCATTCCCCATGATGGTTTTATTTTCCCTACCTCACCTTTATCTGGGAACTTCCAGATTATTATCACAGATCTGACAACAAGTGGGTAAGAAAATTTTAACGGATTCCAAAGATAAGAATAGTTAAGGCTACCTACTTTCTGATACAGTGCTGCTAAAATACAAACCTGGAGCATCTATGCAATCCGAACCAGTGACTAATACAAAAATCATTTTGATTTGACTTTGAAATGAAGCTTGGGGTGTTTTGGCAACAATCTTCCTCTCTAATTAAGTCCTGCCTAGGATAAAATCAATTCCCATTTCCTGAGCTCACATCAACTGAAAGCAGAAAGAGGCAGCTCAAAAACCTACTTGGTTTCAGAGAAGCCCACTTTGCTCAATGTTTAGTATTTGCCACAAAAATCCTTCAGCTATCCACAAAATGCACAGAACCAGACTATGTCTACTGATTAAGTGGGATGTGCACAGAATATTGATTTAATGAATTCAGCAGGCACTGCCCAATCTCGTTCACATGCATCTGTATCCGTCCTGGCCGCATAAAGGTCAGGGAGCAGCCCTCAGAGACACTCGACTACTGACCCTGCCTCCAGCAGCTTGTGGAAGGAGGCTTTCCCCAGGGCTCCTCGGGTTGTCCACTGTGGAAGGCCAGTCTTCCTGGGACTTTCATTCCCTGAGGGCGGGTGTGGGGACACCTCTACAGGCTGGTTAGACCCAAAGACAAGCAACATTCTGTTTAGATCACAGCTGATAAACAATTTTACCAGGCTGTCCTTTTTAGAATCAGAAATGAAAAGAATCTGCAGCTCAAAAGGAGAGAAGTTTTGAAGGGCATCTCTTCATTCTTATTCAAGCATCAAAACCTGCATCAAAATCCAACTGTTCAAGTGCCTGAAGCAGGCCTTTGTGCCTCAAATGTCTGAAACAGGGAGGTCATGACCAAGTGAAGAAAGAGCTACATTTATTTCAGTGAAACGGACTCACTTTTGAATATTATAGGTTATAGTATGTACTATCCTATAGTCCATAGTTTCTGGGGACATTTTAGGGAAATGAATAGAGTTATACCCTTTCTCAACACCTGATAGTGTTCATACTCTAGAGATAAGGCTTTTGTATAAACTTCAGAAACAATGTTTGTGTGAACTTTGAAAACCCCACCTGTCAGATAATTCGACTTCAGTTACTCTTGAAAAGGAACTTTTTTCTTTTTCTTTTCTTTTTTTTTTTTTTGAGACAGAGTCTCACTTTGTCGCCAAGGCTGGAGTGCAATGGCACCATTCGGCTCACTGCAACCTCCATCTCCTGCATCAAAGCAATTCTCCCTGCCTCAGCCTCCCAAGTAGCTGGGATTACAGGTGCCCACCACCATGCCTGGCTAATTTTTGTATTTTTTAGTAGAGATGGGATTTCACCATGTTAGCCAGGCTGGTCTTGAACTCTTAAACTCAGGTGATCCACCTGCCTAGGCCTCCCAAAGTGCTGGGATTACAGGTGTTAGTCACCATGCCCGGCCTGAAAAGCAACATTTTTTGACCTGATTCTTTTAAAGATATTCCATATTTTCCCTGAAGGAAGGTGAGTTTGGGGCTTAAGTGGTGTGCAGCAGGGGCGACTTTGACCTGAGTTTCCAGCCCCAGCCCCAGTGCCCCTGCCATGGGGCAGTGAGAGAGGAGGAGCCCCCCTGCTGTACTGTGTATTGAGCAGATATTCTTTGCATAATATTGTGGCTGAGTGATAGTCTGAACCATCCGCTTATGTTTTTTTCCAAAACGTTTTCTGTTCTCTACCCCTGCCCACTTCTCATTCTTGTTTCACTGCCTCAGGAGAGGTCCAGGGCATGATGGGTAGCAGAAGAGTTTTTAGATTCTCTTTAGAAGAGGACACAGTTTGAGGAAGAGGCAGAGGCCTGGGGACAGGAGAAGGAGAGCAAGCCTCCCTCTGGATTACAAAAGGGATTTCCCCAGGGCACTGTCCAGGAGGAGAGAGTACACTGTGGACCCTGCTGGGATCTGTACAGGACTGGGCCCTGCTCTGAGGAGGGACTAGACTTCAGACTTTAGCTGCAGAGTGCTCCTAAGGAGGACACCCTTGGGCCTTGAGTACACAGCTTGGGAGGCAGATATGGCAGATGCAGAATCATTAGACTTCCCCGATGTGGCGCCGGCACAGTATTATAGACCCAAATTATTATTGTCCTCCCAAATTCCTATGTTGAAGCCCTCACTCCTAATTGCTAGTATTACGAGCCTCTGATTCAAGCTGAGACAAACTCTGAGTCAGGCTTATTGGTGGAAAAAAGTGTATGTTTTGTGGGTCATGGAAGCCAGTGGCCACAGCAGAGGAAAGGGGTAGTTTCAGAAAGGACTGAGACTGAAACCCAGGACAGACAGAAGCCACGTACACAGAGAAGAGGAGGGCCAAAAGCCACTTTCTGATTTGGTGAGACCCGGGGAGTAGAAACAGAAAGAGCTGTGGAATTGGCCCAAGGTGACCTAGAAGTTTACTCCCTTGGAGGGGGTTCTGCTGCAGATAAGCACTTCTGAGTTCCCTCTCAGGACTCAGCCCAAAGGTTGCTTGAGTAAGTGACTGATACAGGCACTAAGCAGAGGCAGCTGGAGGACTCACTGTCAACATCCTGCAATGGACAATGCCCTTGACACCAGCACTCACACAGTCTTGGATTGATTGGTTGGAAGCATCCCACTGCTTGGGAGGCCATAAGGTCCCTTGGTTATTTTAAGTTTGGGAGACTCACAACAGATCACACTTCTGAGGGTGAGAGTGATCAAAAGGAGATTCTGTTTCAGCCAATCAGTGAGTGGGGCTGGACTACGCCGTAAATTTACAGCCTTGACTGAACTTCCAGGCTGATATTGTTTGAAAAAAAATAACAAGAGTTCAGCTGGACCATTGTCACCACAGTGATTTCTGTGAAGCCTCTTCTGCGCAGGGTAATTCTATAGCTTGATGCACCTTACTGGTTAATAAACATGCAAGCTTTGGAGGGGCACCCAGATGCAAATGTGGTTCTACTCCTTACAAGATAAAGCACTTACTAGACAAACCTCTCTAAGCCTCAGTGTTCTCATGTATAAAAGGGGAATACCTCCCTCACAGATTTGCTATAAGGATTGATTTCAGCACACCTATGAAGTGCCTAGTGTACTACTTCATAGGTATTAAATACTCCACAAATTATTGCTTTTACTTTAAGGGTCTTTGTTTCTTTCTGTATATGAGTTGTAGCACACAGTACACTATACCCATCTAAATGACAAATAATTTCTAGTTTTATATATTTTTTCTAACATTGTGTATTTGTTTATTTTAAAAATCTGCTTTTAAATCACTCCTGGTTTTTTTTTTTTTTTTTTTTTTTAGACAGAGTTTTGCTATTGTTGCCCAGGCTGGAGTGCAATGGCGCAACCTCCGCCTCCCAGGTTCAAGCAATTCTCCTGCCTCAGCTTCCCGAGTGGCTGGGATTACAGGCATGTGCCATCACGCCCAGCTAATTTTCTACTTTTAGTGGAGACAGGGTTTCTCCATGTTGGTCAGGCTGGTCTCAAACTCCCAACCTCAGGTGATCCGCCCACCTTGACCTCCCAAAGTGCTGGGATTACAGGCATGAGCCACCGCGCCCGGCCTAAACCACTCCTGCTTTCTTAAGGGTCTTATTTTGTAATAATGTGGGCTGATTTCACCTTCTTCTGTTGTGTTCAGGAGGCAGTGAGGCCTTGAACAGCTATTAATGACACTTCCTCAGCAGAGTGGCACAGCATGACTCACATCAGATGGCAGGGCAAGAACACACACAAGGAGAAACAGGAACCCATTTGCATTATAATCCTGCATGTGGCATTTTAAATACATGCCCATATGAAGCGGATGCTGAAAGGGGTGACTGTAGGAAAGGCAGAAAAATAAAGGGAGGTGAGGATCTGGAGGCAGGAGTAATAAGAATCAATATTCATTGAGATTCTTGGTTATGTGGTGGTTCTGTTCCCGGCCCTTTGTACACATTTTTCTCACTTCATCCTAATAATGACTATGTGAGAGGTGGCTTATTATCCTTGTTCACTGATTAGGAAGATACATCTCAGAGATGTCAAGTGACTTGCCTGAGGTCACACAGGCAGGCTCTACATCCACATTTTTCTGACTTCAGAACTCATTCTCTTACTGGGAAGAATAACAATGCCTCAAGGAGGCTGGTCTGGAGTCAGCACTCACCAAGTTAGGACCATACCTCTTGTTCTTTATGGTTCCATTCAGGGGTAGGACAAGATGACCTCCACGGTCCCTCAACCTGTCACATACTGCCCTTGTTGTTTTGGGAAGCTCTGCTCAGGGGTTCAGGGAAGCAAAAAGAAAGTGCATGGAGTGGTTAGTAATTCATATACAAATTTCCACTCAACTTTTGATTATGAAAAAAACAGGGCTGGTCACGGTGGCTCACGCCTGTAATCCCAGCACTTTGGGAGGCCAAGGCAGGCAGATCACCTGAGGTTGGGAGTTTGAGACCAGCCACGACAATGGAGAAACCCTATCTCTACTAAAAATACAAAATTAGCCAGGTGTGGTGGCGCATGCCCATAATCCCAGCTACTCAGGAGGCTGAGGGAGGAGAATCGCTTGAACCCAGGAGGCGGAGGTTGCAGTGAGCTGAGATCGCATCACTGCACTCCAGCCGGGGCAACAAGAGCAAAACTCCGTCTCAAAAAAAAAAAAAAAAAAAAAAAAAAAAGAAAAGAAAAAAGAAAACACTTTCATTCAACGATTATTAACATTTTATCATATTTGATTACTCTGCATTTATCTATATGTACTTCTATCTGGATTTTTGAAATTAAGTAGTAGATACCTTGAAACTTTATCCCTAAATATTTTATTCTGCATCTCCTAAGAATATGGACATTTTCTTACACAATCACAATATTATTATCACACCTAAGAGAATGAACAATCGCTCCCTATTTATATTGAAGTTTAATATCCTGTTCAGGTTAGCATTTTCTTCTCTTCAAAAGGTCCTTTACACTTTTGTTTTTTGAATCAAGACCCAATCAAGTTTTACCTGTTGTGTTTGGTGAAGCAAGTTAAACAAGATCAGTCCCTCAAACTTTGGTGTGTTTGTTTTGTTTCATGACATTGACTTTTAGAAGAGTCCAAACCAAAGTTTGGTAGATTAAGCCATATTCTGGATTTGTCTGATTGTTTTCTTGTAATGTTAGTTCTCCCCACTCTCTCCCAATTTCTCCTGTAAACTGGAAGCTCAATCTAGAGGCTGAATTGGAATTAGGTTAGCTATTTTGGCAGGGATACTTCATAGGTGATTTGTACTTCAAATTGCAACAATCAGGAGGCACTTAACGCCAGATTGTCCCACAGTGGTGACATGAAATATGATCACTTGGCTACAGTGATGACACACAGGTCCTTCCATTGTAAAAGTATGGAATTTCCTTGAAAGCAGTCAGCAATTGGTAAATAATCGGTTCCATAGGAACCTTCTATTTGATGGTATTAGCATCCATTGATATTTATGTAATTATGTAGATTATTTAATTAATAAATGTAACATGCTAATTTTCTAAATTATAATTTCTCCTTTATTTATTTGCAAGCATATCTATGTAAAGAAGAGCTTCTTACCTACTGGGGATGAATTATATTTCCTTTTAAAAAGGCAGGCTAAGTGCTTAATTCTTTCTCTTTGCTAATTTTCAGAATAAGGAGTTGCTGCAACAGTCACTTTCAAGGGTTGCAAATTAGTTTTTCTGTCTCTCTTTCAACAGTTCTATGAACTATGTGGATTTTTACTTATTCAATTTTTATAATCAGTTGCAGTCACTGATCTTGGTATTCAAATTGACCCAAATTTGGCCAGAGGGAGCTCTTCAAGCTGGCTTCCTCCTATGTCCTTTTGAGATATCCCCATCATTCTCTGGGCTTTTCTTGGCCCAAGAAAATGGCCAGGCTAGGCCAGGTGCGGTGGCTCACGTCTGTAATTCCTGCACTTTGGGAGGCCAAGGCGGGCGGATCACGAGGTCAGGAGTTTGAGACCAGCCTGGCCAACATGGTGAAACCCCATCTCTACTAAAAGTACAAAAATTAGTCGGGCATGATGGCATGCACCTGTAGTCCCAGCTACTCAGGAGGCTGAGGAGAATCGTTTGAACCTCCTTCAGGGAGGCAGAGCTTGCAGTGAGCCGAGATCACGCCATTGCACTGCGGCCTGGGCAACAGGGAGAGACTCCATCTCAAAAAAAAAAAAAAAAAAAAAAAGGATAAATAGTAAGACCAGGCACCGTGGTTCACGCCTGTAATCCCACCACTTTGGGAGGCTGAGGCGGGTGAATCACTTGAAGTCAAGAGTTCGAGACTAGCCTGACCAACATGGAGAAACCCTGTCTCTACTACAAATACAAAAATGAGCCATGCATGGCGGTATGTGCCTATAGTCCCAGCTACCTGGGAGGCTGAGGCAGGAGAATTGCGTGAACCCGGAAGGCAGGTTGTAGTGATCTGAGAATGCCCCACTGGACTCCAGCCTGGGCGACAGAGTGAGACTCTGTCTCAAAAAAAAAAAAAAAAAAAGATAAACAGTAAAAGTGCTGTGTTGCAAAGTCACTCGAAAGTCACCCATGTGTAATGCAGTTAAGATAATTTGCTTCAGTTTGATTTCAAATTTAGTTTGCTTTAATTTTTCCCTGTAATAAATTTTAATTTTTAACAGGTAAAACATGTTTGAGCCATTATATGAATTTGGGCTATATAGCTCAAATTTGAAACTATGTAAAAAACATGATTAGGAAAATCTACCATATCCATTCATATCCCCTCCACCTTGCCTCCCTTCCTCTCCACCTCCTGACCCCTCTAGGTAACCACTTATTTTGTCTCTTTTTGTTTGATGTTTTATTACATATCTGTGTATATAATTTCCTTCCCTTCCTACACAAAAGACATCAAACTGTCTTCCCTGCTCTGTGCCTTGTTTTTTTCCTCCCTAACAATATTAGCAATCTATCCTGGAAAATCCATGTAGTACACACATACCTTCCTCATTCTTCATTGTTACTGTATACTTCAGTCAGCAGTCCTATGCTGTTGTTGTTGCTATTTAGCCTCAAAACAAGTGGTTTAGTTTATATTTTCTTACTTGCCTCTATTGCCTTTGTTTATACCCTCCTGGTCCTCATCGGCATTTGAGGTTTCTGCTAAGGCTTTCCAGATGGGCAGAGGCAGAGAATGCCAGGTACAGCTGACTCCTAGAGAATTCATCACATCAACTCCACTTGTCTTTGGAGGAGATGAGGATAAGCAGGACCCTCATTGCTGCTGTTTCTCCCATTTCCAGCCCCATCACCCTGAGCTTTTTCAACTTTAGGTGAAAAGATGGAGAGGGATGAATGAGGGGAAGTGTGTGGCTTTAATACACCTTGGTTTTAGCTTCCACATCTATTCCTTTTCCTTTCTATAGTAGATATAAGTGGGAATCACTTCCCTCTTGTGCTAATTTAAAGGCAATTTTAAAAAGAAAAGAGACCTGAGATTTTACTAACACTTAGAAGTCACACCATTTGTTTTTAATGGGAAGCAAAGAAAAATATTGTACAATGAAGCTAGAGCCTCCCTTTTCAAAAACAAATGTGTCTGATCTCTCAGAATAGCTTTAAATGTGTGTATGTGAATTCTCTTCACATTGATTTTTCTCCTTGCTCATCTCCAAAGGTCATAGCACACATATTCTCCAGTTGTTGTTGTTTTTCTTTCCTGCTGTGTTCCATTTACCGTTCTCATAGAAGCCTGGTTCTGCCCTTTTTTCCCCTGGAATAATAAACTAATGTTCTTTCTTGCTGGATAATTATTTTGCAAATCTCTTTTACAAAGCTCATTTTTAGGTTGTTTGTCCTATTTCTGTCTTACTCTTTTAAAAAATGGTGGATACATTAATTTGGCTAAATTTAAAGATTTTTTTTTTTTTTTTTTTGCCTGATTTCCTTCCGACCTTTATGAGAGTGAAATGGCAAAAAGAAAATAATGCAATGAGGCATGCTTATCAGACAATTGATGCATGTTAGGTGCATTATTATTGCCTGGCTTGTGAATTACTTATGCTTTAGCACATGCGGAATAAATTAATCGTGCTCTCAATATATCACCCATTGGTCCTCGGAGGATAACTGTTTCATGGGACTTTGGAGAGTCCTGTGTGAGGGCTGGCATCCTTTTTAGCCTTTAAGTCAAGCAGAAGGTGAAGCAATGATAATTTCCCAGCCTGAAAAAAAGAGGAAGGGGTCCTTAGAGAAAAAAAGAACATGTATGGGGAAAGGAGATAAAAGAGTAGATGTGAGAGAAAAGTGGGGAAGAGGGAGAGAAGAGAATGGGAGAAAGGGAGAGGATTGGGGGATAGCACAGAGAAGAATAAAAAGGATCTAAACTATGTTAGAGACACAAGTCTGATGGAAAGAATTATCTGCTGAGAGTTGGAAGTCATGTTTTCCAATTCTGTTTCTGCACATCTTGCTATTCAGGGAATCTAAGGAATTTGGTGTAAATCAAGCACTTTGGGAAATATAGTGACTTTTAAAACTTTTTTAAACTTTTTAAATAGAGTCGGAGTCTTGCTACATTGGCCAGGCTGGTCTCGAACTTCTGGTCTCAAGTGATTCTCCCATCTTAGCCTCCCAAAGTGCTGGGATTACAGGTGTGAGCTACTGAGCCCAGCCATGTCTCTTTTCATTAGTAGCTAATAGTTGTGAGTGTTGACCTTGTACCTGGCACTTACTCAAACACTTGGCACGAATTATGTCATTTAATTCTCATCCCAAGCCTAAGAGTTAGGTTTCATCACTATCTCAATTTTGCTGATATGGAAATCAAGGCACAGATACTGCCATGGTCTGAATGTTTGTGTCCTCCCCACCCCAAAATTATATATTGACACCTAATCACTAATGTGATAGTGTTAAGAGGTGGGGGCTTCTGGATGATTAGGTCATGAAGGTATAGCTCTCACGAATGAGATTAGTGCCCATATAAAAGAGACCTGGAGAGCTAGCTAGCCCCTTCTACCATGTGAGGACACAGCAAGAAGGTGCCATCTATGAACCAGGAAAGAAGCCCTCACTAGACACTGAATCTGCCTTGATCTTGGACTTCCCAGCTTTCAGTACTGTTAGAAATAAGCTCATGTTGTTTATAAGTTACCCAACTTATGGTATTTCATTATACCAGCCCAAGCTGACCAAGACAGATGCTGAGTAATTCACCCAAGACTGCACCAAGCAAATAATTGTGGCAGTCACCATTTGTTGCCACTCATCCCCCGTTGTCTTTCTTGCTAGCAGAACCCCAGTAGTTTCAGTCCCAGGGGATGAATGATAACAGACCTTAACCCGTCGTGGCTCTCCCATTCTCCTTTTTGATATGCACTTTCCCAGCCTCAACTTGCAGATGGCCATGTGACCCAGATCTGACCAGTGAGGTATAAGAAGTCAGCTGGAGTACTTCTGGGGAAGCTCTTCCTCCCTAATAAAAGGAAATCATATTTTCTGCTTGTCCTCTTCTTTCTTCCTATTTGGGATGATGGTATGAACATGCCATATTTGAGGTTGTGGCAATCACCTTGCAACCATGAGGTGGTAAGAAGCCCAAGGAAGAGCATCATGCTGAAGATGGCAGAATGGAAAGTGGAGTGTTGTGGGCTTTGAGGACATTGTTAGACTGATGTAATAAACCTGGTTTAACCTCCCTGTACACATCTTGTTATGTGAAAGAATCAAATGTCATTATTGCTGTTGGAAATTTGTCAGATTTGACCAAACTGGCAGCTGCATAAATATCAATTAATATGGGAACTGAAGCAGATTTTGGAAACAGGAAGCCTGTCTTCATTTTAGGTTGATAGGCTGCTATTTAGTGCTGCAGAATTCATTTCCTCCAGCACCTCTCCCACCCACAACCTTGACTACAAAGACCATTGTTACTCTTAACTGAGGAATAGTGGCAAAATGTAGCAAATTATAAGAAAATAGGCACTGATGAGATTTTAATTTCCTAAACTATTACTTATTCTACTTTACTATCTAAAACTAGAACAATAATGATACGTATTGCAAGTAAACTTTAGATCAAACCTCAAAGATTCCTTTCAAAGGCCCCGGATTCTGTGTCTCTTTGCATGGTTCTCACACAACCACTCACTCATGACCTTTGTGCTTCTACCTAGGATTCCAGTTTGTGCTAGCTAAAACTGTTTCACCCCATCCCCCAACATACACCTCTCTGTTTTATTAATCTTCATATTTCCAGCACCTAACACAGTGTCTAGATATATTAGCAACTTGGTGAATGAAATTAAAATTGTCTGATACCTTCTGTATTGAATAGCTACTTGAGTCATTGGGTTTTTAGGAATTACCAGGGCATATTAACATTTTTTCTGGTTTTGAGAGATGGTTTTTAAAAATTAATTATTTCCGGCCAGGCGCGGTGGCTCAAGCCTGTAATTCCAGCACTTTGGGAGGCCGAGACGGGCGGATCACGAGGTCAGGAGATCGAGACCATCCTGGCTAACACGGTGAAACCCCGTCTCTACTAAAAAATACAAAAAAAAACTAGCCGGGCGAAGTGGCGGGTGCCTGTAGTCCCAGCTACTCGGGAGGCTGAGGCAGGAGAATGGCGTGAACCCGAGAGGAGGAGCTTGCAGTGAGCTGAGATCCGGCCACTGCACTCCAGCCTGGGTGACAGAGCAAGACTCCGTCTCAAAAAAAAAAAAAAAAAAAAAAAAAAAAAAAAAAAAATTAATTATTTCCAATATAAAGAATTGCAAATTGCTGAAGAGAGGAAGTTTGAGAAGTTACCGATAAAGAGCAAGTGTTCAACAAATAAACTGAATTGAGCAGAATGCTCTTTTAAAAAGCTGTGTGTTCTGGGCAAATGTAAACTGGTTAAAGTAAGGCATTTCACTACATTGTTCTTAGGGCATAAAAAACTTAATGAGCTTTAAAAATATGTCTGATTGCCGGGCATGGTGGCTCACGCCTGTAATCCCAGCACTTTGGGAGGCTGAGGCAGGCGGATCACTTGAGGTCAGGAGTTCAAGATCAGCCTGGCCAACATAATGAAACCTCATCTCTACTAAAAATACAAAAATTAGGCGGGCATGGTAGTGCGCACCTGTAATCCCAGCTACTCAAGAACCTGAGGTGGGAAAACTGAACCTGAGGGGCGGAGGTTGCAGTGAGCAGAGATCATGCCACTGTACTCTGGCCTGGGCAATACAGTGAGACTCCGCCTCAAAAAAAAAAGTCTGATTTACAATCGGGGGCAATCAACATGGGAAAGACTAAATGCTGTCACTGACTGCTTCGTTTTGTCCTAAACTTCATGATACCTGGGTCGGATAAGGGCTTCTGAGTAGGTTGAATTTATAGGAAAGTGTTCCCTGACATCAGTGTTAAATCTATTTCCATTTAATGCAAAAATGCTTTCCCCTTGAAGCTGCTATTTAAACACAAAGACTCTCATTGCAGTACAGACCAGAGTGATATCTGCAGTTTGAGTTGCCTTTGAATATATTAGATGGAGATGGACACAAAGAACTGAGGAGAAGAAGTGGTAAGCTAATGTTAAGGTGTCTGGTTTTTCTCATCTCTGATTTTACTTTCAGGAAAAATTAGAGAAATTTGAAGGTGAAGACTTAATTGTTCTTTTTAAACTCTTTATGGCTTAAGGTGTTAAAAAGCACTAAAGGCAAATGTTCATAATTTCCATTCAGTAGGCCTTTCAAAATCACAGGAAAAAGAATAATAAAAATATGTATGCTACACAAACAATAACACTTTATGTTTGTTTAACCTGACTTTTCCATTTTCTCTAATTGTATCTATATGTAAACATTTTCTTATACTTCTATTGCAATTACTTTAAATGGCCTTTATGCCTAGCATAATGAGAAATTATAATGAATTCTAAAAACTCATTAGCAGTGTATTTATGAGGAATCAAAATAGTTTCTGAATTCAATAATAACCTAAATGCAAATTTTATGTTTATTATAACATGGTAATCATTTACAAAGTGGTGAACTAATAAAACCAAATACAGAGTATTGGAAATCCCTGTAACTTGTGTTGCCTAGAACTATTTCAGCAATAATCAACAATGAATCTTTATTTTGTTATAGTGTTGTCATCTCCTGACCTGGAATGCAATCTGGGAAAAACATAAATATATCGTCTATACTATATATAGTATATCATATATATATCATCTATACTATATATAATATCATATATTATCATCTATATATTATTATAATGGTTAATATATATCATCTATATATTAATCAAAAACATAAAAAATCTATAATTAATATTTTTGATTAACATATAGATGATATATATTAACCATAAAAAGATGACTAGGAGAGTCTTACAAGATTAAAAAATGAAATAAAAATAAAGAACAAAAAACAATATCTGATCTTTTCCTTTAAGCACAAAGCATACTTGTAATATGTTCAGTATCATCTTCTCCAATTAGGCCATAATTTCCATGAAGGTAGGGACTGTGTTTAATTTACTGCGGAATCCCCAGCATCTAGTATAGCATCTGGCAGAAACTGAGTGAATATAGCTGCAAGAAATGAACTGCACACAAGGGCTTCAGTTATCCAGCGGTTACCCTACCAGCAGATCTCAAAGCTTCCTTGTTATTGCTGCAGGACGGCAGCTGTGCAAGTCATCTCCCTTCCATCTCTTCTCTTTTTCAGTTTGCTGAGTTTTCAGTAGGAATAAGGTGCTAAGGGAATGAAAGTGCTTTTTGGGTTTTGGGTATTTTTTCCTGTCAGATAGGATAAAGAACCCTATTGGTTGAGGGGAATGTGAACTGATTCAAGAATATGTCCTGGGTGGGCTCCATGGCTCATGCCTGTAATCCCAGCATTTTGGGAAGCCAAGACGGGAGGACTGCTTAAGCCCAAGGTTCCAAACCAGCCTGGGCAACACAGACTCTGTGTCTACAAAAAAATTAAATGAATAAACTAGCCAGGTGTGCTGGTGCATGCTTGTATTTCCAGCTACTCAGGGAGCTGAGGTGGGAGGATCTCTTGAGCCCTGAAGGTCAAGGCTGTAGTGATCTGTGTTCGCACCGCTACAATCTAAACTGAGCAACAGAGCAAGACCCTGTCTCTATTAAAATACATACATACACACACACATACACACACATATATATACACACACACATATACACACACATATACATACACACACCCACACACACACACATAATTTACCGCCATTCCTTAATCATGAATGTTGAAAGTTCCATTTAATTCAGGGATTGGTTAGTATGGTTCCTGTTAATTAAAATTTTATTTGATCAAGAATAGACAGAATTGGCCTATGAAACAACATAAAGCAGTAGATAAATTCTCTTTTTATGAAATTCAAGCTGCATTATTTGACTTTATTGCTGCTTTATTTCACCAATATTCTTTTTATCTTAATTATGGCCTCTAAACTTCAATAACATCAAAAAGACTTTGTTAAGTACTTTAATTGAACATGGCACTGTATAAAGAGGCTTATACAAAACCAGATACTTTTTATTTAGAAAGTTAAAATCACATACATGAAACAAATATTTATAGGATTTATATGCTTTGTGCAAATGCAGGCCCTTTCCTGATTTACTTTGCATGATTAATAATAGATAACATTTATGGAGTCCTAACTATGTGCCAGGCATGGTGTCAAAAAGCACTGTACATACATCATCTCTATTAAGCCCTGCAACAACCAGGAAGGTAAGGAAGATGAGGTATTGGCAAGTTAAACCAGCTGCCTAAGGTCATATAGCTGTGACATTAATGCAGGTGTAGCTTCCCATTCTTTAACCCCTCTGGCCTACCCCTTCCCTTAACCTCCTCTCCCGCAAATCTATCACCCACTGACAGCCAAAAATGCTGACTCAGTTTTTGAAATAACAACCACTTGGAATTGGAAAGGGATTGTGACAAGCATGGTGTGGGCACTGTGAGGTCCCTTAAAAAGTTAAATCCTTGGGGAGCCAGGTAATACTAGTTTAAGAGCTGTTAAGAACGGGGCAGCCCTAACAGAACAAAATTATCAGTCAGATTCAGTTCTATTCTAAAATTAAAATCTGGGCCAGATGTGCTGGCTGACACCTATAATCCTAGCACTTTGGGAGGCTGAGGCAGGAGGATTGCTTGAGGCCAGGAGTTCAAGAACAGCCTGGGCAAACATAGCAACACTCTGTCTCCAAATAAGTAAATAAATAAAAATAGAATTGGGATGGTTGGGACTTCAAACTGTTTAAAAGAACTCTTTATTTAACCTGTAGATAAACCTTAATGAAGGATATTTATGTGACCTGATTTCCTTTATAGCTTGCTCTCTCCCTCTACCATCAAATTTCCAAAGAGGAGAGATGAAAGATATATCATTGCCTCTATTACCTCATCAAGTTCCAGTCCTCAAGACACTGCAATCTGGCTTCTGTCTCCGCTCCTCTACTGGAAGTGCTCTCACAAAGGTCAGCAATGATAATAAACTATTACCATGATAACAGCTAGTGCTTCTTGTGGATTTATTGGGTGCCAAACCCTGGGCTCAGTGCTTTACGATGGAGAGAGAAACCTAGAGGACCACAGGGCTGTGCCTGTAGATGGTGAGTTTAGTGAGCAAACCTGAGTTTAGTGGGCTCAGTTTTTAAAAATCAAGCCAACATTCAAAAACCAGAATACTTCAGCTACAGTCCTCATGGTGCCCACCCTTTGCACGAAGTGAATATATTTGCACTTGGATTTTCCTCACCTCCCTAATCAATGTCACCTGCCTGACCCCTAAAGAAGCATGATTTACTACCCACGCTTTACATAGGTATTCTGGTCAGGATTTAATAGTTGAAAGAAAACAGACCCACTTAAAGTAGTTCAAGATAAAGGAGGGGGATTATGAAACAGCAACTCAAGGGCAGAAACCACGGCACACTTGAATTCATGAAAACTAAGACTGGAAGCAAGACAACTGTGATCCTCCTTGTTAGTGTCTCAGCTTCTCACCACATAATGACTCCATTTCCCTGGGCCACAGACTAGCTTCCTCTTTTTACTCATTTCAGTCCCTTAATTGCCTTAACTTGCTCAAAGCTTCTCATCCCAACCTTATCCCAGCCTCACACCATCCCCCTTTATTCTATTGCTAACTGCCTTAGTCTTTAAATTTTCTAACTATAAATTCCTAAAAGAGGAATTTGAAGGACCTGCATATATTTTCCAACCTGGTCACATATGTTGCAAATTACAAGCTGCAATAGGTCATGCCGGGGGAAGTACACAAATATGGCCCAAATATTCCAAATATCTGTGACCAGGTAGCCTGAGACTTTCCTTTAGAAGGGCTGTGGGTTGACAGGCACTATATGGCATAACTTAGATAATATCCTAAGGGTAGTTAATTCTCATTAGAATATTGATTGATAGCCATTATTTATACCCATTTTATAGACAAGAAACTTGAGGCTTATGGAGGTGATGAAATTTGCCCAAGGAAAGTCTCTATTTTCAATATAATCTTTCTTGATTTTCAGGCTAACATTCTTAGATAGTCTCTACATTTTGAAACTTAAAATTCTTCTCTTGGTTTCTGTGACAGTATACTCTTTCAGTTTTGTACTATTCTGGTTGCTCCTCTACTATTTTTAATTCCTTGTTCTTCTTCCAATTCTTAAATGTAGGAGATCTCCAAGGGACTCTTCATGGCTCCTTCTTGTCTCTTTCCATATTTTCTTATTAGGCAAAATAATAGGCTTCTGTAGATTTAGATAGAGTCAGACATCATGATTTCTTAACTTGGGGTTCTTGGATCTCCCCTCACCACCAGCCTAAAGGGACTTGATAGAATTTAGGGGGTTCATGGACTTGAATGAGAAAAAAAATTCACATCTTTATCTTTTCACTAAACTCTAACTGAAATTTACCAATTCCTTCAATTATGAATGTAGTTAATAAGCCTTTGTAATAGCAGTAACACTGTGACTTTGCTACCAATAGAAATCACAGGCATTTTCATATTTTCCAAATATTGCAAATATCTCAAAATTTTATCTTTTCCCTTTACTACTTCAAAATCACAACGGCCATTTGATCCACCACTCAATCTTAATATTTAACACATTAATAAAGAATCATACACATTATCATGTCAAAATTTTAACATTTTGGTAATTGTTTTGCAATACAGTTTCCTTTGTAATCTTATACTTTCAAATTTTCTATATTTAGAAACTTTTTTTTTTGAGAAACCACTGATAGATTTCATCAGACTACTAAAGGGTCCTTGGCACTTCTCTTACTCCCACACAAAAAAATGGTCAAGAACCCCTACTTTAAAACATTCTAGCCATATGGTCTATCCGGACTTGTAAAGGCGATAAAGTCCTAGGCAACACAGGAGCCACTTTCTTCAAGCCTAATGACCTGCTCGATTTTCTTAGTCTTATCTTTCAGTTTTGACTACCCGCTCTATCTGTAGACCTTATTTGTCAGATTGGCATCTAATACTCTCTGTGGTCTGATAACCTGGTGTTGATCTTGGACCTCTATCTTACATCCTAGATTGTGTTCTGCTCTCAGTCACTCTTCCACTTTGTTTACTGACTCTGGGTCTCAACTCCATAATGGCCTTGCTGTTTTACTGGATTGCTAACACATTTTCTCCTGCATACAAGGTCGAAAAGTGAACCTTTTCATTCAGGGTGGAAAAAATAGAGGATTCTTCTTGAAGTATAGTTCTGACAATATCCTTCTGTTCCTCAGAATGCATTTGGACACAGACTGCTTATGAACTTCTCAGGGCACTTTTGGTTCCATGAAACAAAATCTATTTCAGGTGGCTTAAGCAAGATGAGGAACTTACAGATACAGGGATATTACACAGCCCTCAAGAGCAGGGATAAGGAACAGGTTGAACAGGATCAGAGATTGGCAAACTTTTTCTGTAAAGGCCAGATGTAAATGTATTAGGCTTTGTGGGCCATATGACCTCTGTCAGTCTACCATAGACAATACCAAGAGGAACGTGTTTCAATAAAACTTTATTTACAAAACAGGCAGCCACGTGCATTTGATATGCAGGTCATAGTTTGCGGACCCTTAGATGACAGTATTGTCAGGACTCTTTCTAAAACTTAGAGCTATTATCTCCAACTCTTTTTTACAAATTCTCTGTTGTTCTCTTTCTACTGACTAGCTTCTTCAGCTTCTCTGATTCTCATGTTGGAAGTTCTGAGCTTCCATGTCACAAATTCAAGCTCTCTTGTTTTCCCAGTTCCAATTCTGAATCTTTAGGGTGGAAATGTTGCTTGGCCTTGCTTGACTCACGTGCTCTCCTAGATCAATAAGCTGTGGTCAGAGGGTTAGGTCCTGCTGTATGAACAGGGCTTTGGGGACCCTTACAACCTCTAGGATCAGAGGAAAGGAGCAGAAATCCCAAGGAGCTGAGCAGATAACCCAGTGAAAGTCCTTTGTTGGTATTCATTCAAACCTACTTTTTCACATTGTGCTCTACTAGTCCCCTCATATTCCTTTCTGAAGCAAAACCAACTCCTTGCTGTTCTCCTCACACCCTGAATAGTCTCACCCTGCGTCCTCCCTATCTGCAGACAGATAAATCTTTAAAGTACCTTCTACAATGGCCACCTTTTTCCTTTACATCCACACAACACTGTATTGGTGCAGTGCGTCTTGTTCTGTCCCTATTTCTGTATCTGCCTTTTTGTTTCCCAGACAATAGGTGCTCTGCTGACAGAGAAATGACTTGTTCAACTTTTATCCATTCTTGTACCTTTCACGGAGTAGGTTCTGAGTTCCAATTATCTGAGTTTAACAATATCTTCATAGCTGAATAATTCCAAACTGAAGAAAATGTTGACTTTTATAAAGACTTGCATTTATATAGGAATTATGGTATCTACTTTTAAGAAAATTACTTTCTATTTTATAAACATGCATTTCCACATTTATGGTAGCAAAATCAAAGTACATTTGCCAAGAGATACTAAAGACAGCAAAGCTTCTATTTAAAATTTTAAACACGAAGAAGAAATAAAGTCCCATTAGGATTGTCTCTTCTATTATTGAAGGAAATTTAAAAAGATTCCTACTACAGAAATGGCTTTAAGAAAAGCAATAGGAAAGGTTATAAACTTGAAATATTCATAACTGCTCTAAAAAGTACTTCATAATGATTGCTCTTTGTGCAAGAAATTTATCAAAGAGCCACAG
Organism: Chlorocebus sabaeus; assembly: GCF_047675955.1. NCBI lineage: Eukaryota > Metazoa > Chordata > Mammalia > Primates > Cercopithecidae > Chlorocebus > Chlorocebus sabaeus. The sequence goes on along the minus strand of NC_132916.1, from coordinate 96,125,762 downwards.
ACCTCATCATCTAATTTCTTACTTTTTCTTAATTAACATTGTTCCCAGACCTCTGCTAAACTCCCGTGTTGAAAGGAAAGAAGTAAATACAGTACAGCAGGGAAAACTGGTTCCTTTCAACAAAACTGTGAGAGAGGCTTGAGCTTTTGTCAAACAGAAAGCACTTGATAAAAAACTATTCCTAAACTATTAGCAACTATATAAAAGCTTTTTATTTAACAGCATCCTCCTGGGAAACTGCTCTGGAATGTGCAGCGGTTCTGAAAAAGGCACAGATTTGGCTGAACTGTAAATATTAGGTGCACAGAGGTGAAGCCATTGTGTAGGGTAGGGGTGGGGCGGGTGGGGTCCTGATTTCCAATGTTGATAAAGGATTCCAATTTCGTTTGGTATTTTTTTTTCTACTACAATTACAGTTTTGCTAAGAAAAATAAAATATTGGTTGTGCTCCCATGTGGGTTTCTAATTTTCAGTGTGTACAGACAAGAGAAGACCTCTCATTTACCCAAAATAATCACCTTTCTGCAATCTCCAGTGCTACTGGACAAACAAGAGAGCCCTACCGTCCACACCTCCCGAGCACCCGGCTGGCTGATCCCGCCTCCTTCAGGTAGCTGGGGTTAGCCCGGTACTCCAGCGGCCGTCAGACGATGTGTGCCCGCAGCACGATCGTGTCTGTCGGCATTTCTGGGTGTGGATGCTCCAAACCAGTAAACCACAATACAGAACCCAAGCTTGGACTTTGAACCAAGCCCTTTTGCCTAGTTTGCTTTTTCCTCGTCAAGCTAGGATCCTTGCCAACCCAACTCACAGCTTCTCCCCAGGTTGCAGCTCCCCTCCAGCCACTAGCGCGTGTTCGGGATCGAAGCGCAGTCAGGAGGGGAGCTCAGTTCACCAGCCACTCCAGGGAGAGACGGAAACTACAACTCCCATCACGCCCCGCAGCCGGCTCCCTCCTCCTCCCTCTCCTTCCCCTTCAGCCTGCGGCCGGGCGGCGCTGGGCTTTTATCTGCGGACCCGGTGGGAGGGAGCCCGATCCCAGCGATCTTCCCCGACGGCAGTTCTTTACCCGGAGGCGACCGGCGGCTCGTAGCAGGGTTCAGCTCTGCGTCCACGCCAGCCCGGAGCCCGGGGGCAAGGGGTCTGTCCCGGGCGCACCGAGAGGATGGTCATCCGCGTGTTCATCGCCTCTTCTTCGGGCTTCGTGGCGGTGAGCGCGGTGGGGGCGGGCAGCAGGTTGGGGTCGCGGGGCGCGGGTCCTGCGGGAGGCGCGCGGCGCTAGTCACTACGCGTCCTTGCGTTCTGCGCGTCCGCCGGCGGGAGCCCGCGCCCGGCAGGTGATCCATCACGCTCCAGCAACAATGAACAGGGCGGGGAGGAAAGGTGGGTGGGGGACCCCGGCCTCACCCAAATGCCCACCCTGCGTGGCCTGAAAGGCAGACAGCGCGGCCTGAAAATGGAGTCCGAGGGAAGCCCCCAGCTCCTGTTGTGTGGCGTGGAAATTTGGGGAACGGGTTGTTCAAGAGCTTCGGGGGTCCCCCCTTCCTCTAGTTTAGTTCTTCCCGATTTGGGACCTTCAGACTGGTTATGTTTTGCACGGGAGCCTTTTTGGCTGCTTTGGTTTGTTAACCTGGCTCCTGAATGAAACAAGTTTAAGTGGGGATTGCTCTCTGTCCTCCCTTCCTCCACCAGCAAATGCATTTGTTTAGTTTTATACCTGCGCAAAGAGAATGGTACAACCAGGTTTGTCCTGTTGTGCTAGGATTGTTTGCTTTCACTGTCATGTTTTTCTTAGGGTGCCATAAATATTTTTGCATCTTTATGTAAATGTGTGTATATGCACGCATTTTCTTTCCACCTGTAATGCTTTGGAAATTTTATCCTGGGGATCTATGAATTGTGGTTTTTTAATTTAATTATTTTTAACTATTCTGTTTGGTGGATGTTCTTGAATTTTTTTAGAAAGAATTTTTTTTTTTTTTTTTTTTTTAAAGAGAGGAAAGTTAAATAGCTAGAGATGTCAGACTTTAAGGAAAAATTCAGTAGTTAGTATATTTGACAGCCCACTGAGGGACATAGCACATGTGTTTTACATGATTATTGAGACTTGTTTTCCTTAACCAAGAGTTCAACTACAGATTTAAGAACCTCCTTGGTGACATATATAATCAAGTAACATCAAAAAGTGCATTGTAGATTGCTTAAATTTGGTCTGGCCAATTGTCTGCCCAGTAGCTTAGTCAGATTGTTCCAAAATTTGTTTCTTAAGCGGGTGGAGTGGGGGATGGAATAAAATATTGTTTAAAAATCCTTGTAAACTAACTGAAGTTTTTTATTTAAAAAGAAACCAACACGATCATACAAAGTCCCTCCACCCCCATTTGCACTAGAAACAATAGATGGGAAAATGCAACTTATCCTTATGTGCAGGCATATTGGAGTCGTCAGACTTCTGACAGTTTCTGGTGTTTCTAGCTATTTGGGTTGGTTAGTCATCCCTGCCTTTTGTAGGTTTCCCTACTGAAGCCACACTTCATGTGTTTACAAACTGGCACTGTTTCAAGGGTAGACTTGTTCGAATGCACTCCTTACTAAGAATGCTACAGAGCTCTTGGTTTCACCACCGAATTGCATGCTTCAGTAATTGTCCCAATAGCAATATATTGATTATGGAAGAAATGGTTTTTATCCTTTCCACAAGAGATAAAGCCTAGGCTACTTTGAGCAAGTCAGACAAAGTCAAGGTAATGACTTGGCTTATTCTATTAGTAGGTAGTATATTGAGATAGTTTTGGTACTCCGCATCTTTGTTTCTTCAGTTCCATTAGCAAATATTTATTGCCTGCCTGCTGTGTGCCTTTTTAACTTTTAAATTTAATGTTTTGTGTTTTGCACATGGAGCTAAAATTAAGAGACTTAAGTTTTAGTGTGGGCCCTGACTAGTGCAGTGTAAGCTTGGATAAGGTGCCTCATCTCTGCCTGAGTTTCTCTTCTGTAAAATGAAGGATTTTCATGAATAACTCAGAATTGCACGCTAACTTTAAAGTCTTTTGACTTCACCAGGTGAGTAAATGTGGATGAATCGTTATAACAGCTTCTTTTGCTTGAACAATATACCTACCTGTTAGTCTCAAGGTGAATTTCTTTCCTTGGGCATTTTACTGTGAAGGCTCAGATCCCCTCAATGCCCTGCCTCATAGCATGTGTTCTGACATGGTTTCGTTTGAGCTAGAAGACATACGCAGTTACCACATGCTTACAGACCATAAACACTAATGATCTATTTTAATGTTCTGCTGTTTGACGACACAGTCTTTTCAGGTTTTAGAAAATACTTGTTCATTGAGTCTCCTCAATGATATCTTGTATCAACACACAGTTATTCATTGAGGCTCCCCAATTGTAGTTTTATCTCCTATATCAGTACACAGTTTATCTGTAATATCCATACTTTTAGTGATGTTAAGATTATGTTAATATGTAAGAATAATAATTTCTAAGAACTAATGAGGATATTTAGGTCAATTCTTGGGCTGGCGAGGCTAATGGGGCCAGTAGCATTAAGCTGTATTAAGCTTTAGTGGCATAGCCATGATGTGTTCCCTCCAGCAGTGTTGGGTTGACTGCTGATAGTGTTTCATTTGGTGCCTAGCCGTGGCCAGCAAGTGCATGGGAGAACAAATAATTTGATTCTTTAGTCAGTTTGGTTTTAGCTGAAGTTTATTAAACCACAAGGAAGGGATGTGACCAGAATTCGACTTAGCCAAGTCAGTCCCAGGATTTCTAAAAAGATGCTCTGCTTCAATCATCGATAGATTTAAACCGTCTAGTCAGAGAAAATCATCCTATTTTCTTCTGATTCCCCTAAGTGCTCCAGCTTCAGCAGTTGGAATAACTAACACCAAGGGATGATTCCTCTTTTGTCTTCCCTGGCTCCAGGAGAAGTCAGCTTTTACTAGGAAACAAAAGCAGTGCCACATTATTATGCTATACATACCTGAAAATCAGATTTCTTACGCAACTGACCATGTTGCTATTCGTTCACATTGTATTATAGGGAAATTTTTTGTTCTCAGTTCTAAGAAAATAGTATATTCATAGAAATGTCATTTTAAAATTTAGTTTATTCCTGAGGTATTACTGAAAGAGGAAGTCTTAGTAACTTTGTCCAGGAAATATGTGAATATGACTTTTTACTTTAAAAACATTGAAATCGGTCAATTATTTCATTTACTCATTCAACAAGTATTTTCTAAGAGTCTGCTGCTTGCCCAGCTCTGTCCTTGGTCTTGTGGGAAGCCAGAGAATAGAGGGTGTGGTCTGTGTCTCCAAGGAATTCACAGATGGGAGATGAGTTAGGAAAGGTAGTAAAGTACAACCTAAGGACACACGCTTCTTGCAGGAACATTCTTACCAGAGATAGAAATAATATAGGAGGCAGAGAGATGCATTGCAGGATGTCAGATAAAAGGAAATGTGCCAGAAATCATAAAATATGCATGTGGGAGCCTTAGGCAGATGGCAGGGAGAGGAATTGAGTTAGATTTGGAGCCTGGGAGAGAGTTCTTGAGCCCATCCTGCTCAAGCTGGAAAGGGGGAGCTTTGGGTGGGACAGGGTAGACTCCTGAAAGAAGACTGAAAGAAACCGACGATGACAAACTCTGTAGTGCTTAGCATCTCAGAGATGTCTTTAGTTTCTGTAGCTTGTCTGCTGCCTGGAGCCTTTTGTTTCTCAGGGAACATGGAGCTGCTTGGCAGTCGGGGAGCCCTGGTTGTGTGATTTCAGAAGAATCTTTACCTTCCTACTTGCCTTGACTAACATTTCTCAAAAAGTAAATAAAATCTTTTACTCCTCATTAAAGTTCCTGGGCTCTGTTAGAGTTGGAGGGAAACCTAAAGATATTTTTAGTGAAGCCCAACCACCTCATTTTTTAGAAAAGGAAATTTAGGCATAGAGATTAAGTGGCTTTCCCGGAAGCCATTTATGTCCAGTCAGTGCAGAGCTGAGATTTCATAGGAAGCCAGATTCTTGATGCCTGAATGCATTCATTCATGCATTGAATGATTCATGTATTCATCAGACAGTCACTGAAAACTTACTTACCCAGGCTCTGTATTAGGTGATGTTAGGTACTAGGCATATGCGATGGTCAGAATACACATAGACTCTGCCCTCATGGCATAAATCGGTGCTCTCTCTCTCCCCAGTTCAGAGACTTGGGATGCAAACTGTTTAATCAAGGAAGAGTGAAGGACTGATGCTGGCTTGGGAGATGTTTCCATGGGGCGGGGTGAAATGAGCTAGACATCAGTATATCCCTGGATGTTGGAGAGCCACCATCACTGGGAGCAAAAGATACAAAGGTATTGGAAGCAAAGTAGGAAATCACAGATAGAACCTCAAGTGAGGGTGGGTGTGGAAGGGGAACACATGGAAACTGTGCTCAGAGTTGTCTTGCTGTTTGCAACTGTAAAAAGTGCATACCTACTGCTTTGGGTCATTTATGACTATTTTATACACACAATTACCAGGTAAGGTGCTACATCCTCATGAATGTATTCAGTGAGGCCTCCCTGTGTAAGGACACCTCAGAAAAGAGTTCTAAGGCAGTTAAAGTCAGGATGTGATCATGTAGAATAGAGTGGGTATTAATTCCTGAGTTATTCTAATAACGCGAATGAGAGTATAAATGGCCACTTTAGGATCTTTAGTTCATTGGATCCTCACTGACACACGGCAGGGTAATTATTAATATTTATTTCCATTTTCCAGAGGAAGAGACTGGAGCAAGCTGACCAGATTGAGATCCTACTTAGTAGGTGGGGGAACCTTTAATCAAACCCTGGTGGGCAGGAGGCTTTAGAGCTGCTAGAATAGATGTTCTCCTTGTGGGCTCTGTAGCATCCTGGGGGAATGAGAGTATCAGGGGTACTTGACATCCTACAGTGTGGGGGGCAACCCCATACAGAGAACTGCCCTATCCAAAATGCAAGTGATACCCAGTGAACAGAAACAGGGCTGAAGGACATAGGCAGAGGAGGGTGTGGAGTGAGGTTAGGGAAGGATTGGGAGCATACAAGTGATCAGAAGAAGCAGGAGTAAGTTGGGGGCCCAAGGAGAGGATGTGGTGGTGACGGAAGGTCAGGGTGAGAAAGTTTGTATATTAGTTCTCTAGGGCTGTCATTAACACAATACCAAAAACTGGGGTGCTTAAATAACAGGCATTTGTCTCAACATTCTGGAAGCTGGAAGCCTGAGATCAGGGAGCTGGTGGGGTTGCTTCCTTCTGAGGGTGTGAGGGAGAGTCCTTTCCGTGTCTTTCTCCTAGTTTCTAGTGGTTTGCTGGCGATCTTTGGCATCCCCTTGTTTGTAGATGTATCACCCTCATCTCTGCCTTCACATTTGTGTGGTATTCTTCCTCTGTGCATGTATCTTTGTGCCCAAATTTGCGTTTTTATAAGGACACAGCCATACTGAGTAGAGCCTACCCTAATGATGTCATCTTACCTTGATAATCTGTAAGCATCGTATTTCCAAATAAGGTCACATTCATAGGTACTGGGGGTTAGGACCTCAATATATTCTGGGGAAGATACAACTCAACCCATAATAGCATGCAGCATGAGGATTGAAATAAAAAGACAGATTTATGGAGTTTTTCTCATTTGATTGGAAAGACTGGGCCACATTTCTTGACACTTAAAGGCAGCAGCGGGATATTGAAGTATATGGAACTATAGTCTATGTATGAGGCCCTTTGCTAGAAAATGGGATTTTTTAATATCCCAAGTGAAGATCTAACCTCAGTTTTTCTAGTACATTTTAGTGTTTCCCAGATTTGATGTGCTTTTAATCCATTCTTCAGTAACATTTAAACTTAAAAATCTAATCAAGGATATGGACTCCTTTATGAAATTAGGAGCTGTTTACCCATTTGTATATGAATATTTTAAGCATTTCAATCTACTTGAAGAAACTAATTGTTTTTTAGCAAGATAAAATAATTTATTTGAAAATCAAAATGTGGCTGGGCACAGTGGCTCATGCCTGTAATCCCAGCACTTTGGGAGGCTGAGGCAGGTGGATCGCGAGGTCAGGAGTTCGAGACCAGCCTGGCCAACAGAGTGAAACCCCCGTCTCTACTAAAAATACAAAAATTAGCCTGGTATGGTGGCGGGTGCCTATAATTCCAGCTTCTTGGGAGGCTGAAGCAGGAGAATTACTTGAACCCAGGAGGTGGAGATTGCAGTGAGCTGAGATTGGGCCATTGCGCTCCAGTCTGAGTGACAAGAGTGAAACTCCCATCTAAAAAAAAAAGAAAAGAAAAGAAAAGAAAATCGAAAATCAAAATGTATTTCACTTACAATTACAGAAGAAAACAAATCGAGTTGATCAAGAACTATGTCTTTGAGTGCAGAGAAATTGATGGTATTTTATTTCCCTGAAATTCTCATTGACCCATTTATTCAAAGAAAAACATATATGATAATGTGTCAAAATTATGTACTATTGGAAGGAAACTTTAAGATAAGCTTTAGATTCTGGAATGCAACTTCAAATTCTGCAGATGTTCTTTTACCCGTTATAAGTAGCATACAAACTATTTTTATTAAGAAAATAGAAGAATTAGAAGTTTTTTAAAATGACACATAATTATACATATTTATGGGGTATCTAGTGATATTTTTGTATGTATAATGTATAGTGGTCAAATCAGGGTAACTGACTTATCAGTCCCGTCAAATATTATTTCTTTGTGTTGGGAACATTCAAAATCTCTCCTAGCTATCTGGAAATATCTTACAATGCTATAGAATGCTAGAACTTACTCCTCCTATCTAGTTGAGAACATGTATTTATCTTTCTGTCTCTGGCTTATTTCACTTAATGTAATGTCCTCGGGTGCATTCATGTTGCCATAAGTACAGGATTTTATTCTTTTTATGGTTGAATAATATTCCACTGTGTATATATACCATATTATCCATTCGTACGTTCAACACTTAGATTGATTCCATGTCTTGGCTATTGTGAATAGTGCTGCAGCAAACATGGGACTGCAGATCCCTTTTTAATATACTGATTTCCTTTCCTTTGGATAAATTCCCAGTAGTGGGATTACAGAATCAAATTGTAGTTCCATTTGTAGTTTTTTGAGAAACTTCCATACTGTTCACTAGAATGGCTGTACTCATATACTGCTTCCCACCAGCAGTATGTGAGTTCCCCTTTCTCTGCATCCTCATCAGCATTTGTTACTTTTTGTCTTTTTGACAGTAGTCTTTCTAACTGGGGTGAGATGCAATCTCATTATGGTTTTGATTTGCATTTACCTGCTGATTACTGATGTTAAGAATTTTAAAAATATATTTGTTGGCCGTTTGTGTGTCTTCTTTTGAGAGCTATCTATTTAGATCACTTTTCCAATTTTAATTGGTTTTTTTTTTTTTTTTTTTTTTTTTTTTTTTGCTGCTGTTTGGGTTCCTTGTATATTCTCAATATTAGTCTCCTGTTGACACATAGTTTTCACCTTTTCTCCCATTCTGTAGGTTGTCTTTTCACTCTGTTGATTGTTGAGGAAACTAAATTTTGACATATATTTATAATATGAAAAACAAGGTGGTTTGCACATTGCAGGAAGTCTCATGTAAGATGGTGTGAGTGTTGATTTTTTTCTGTTTTTTGACTTTTAAAAAATCAAAAATTGAAAAGGAGAAGAGCTATTGATGGTGAAAAACTCAGCAGGCAACAGGAAGCAGTGTGAGATATTAACTAAACAATATTTCTTCCTTAGTTATTTTTCATCTTTGATTTATAAAAAGTTCTTAAATGAAATGTGTTTTTTTCTATCAAATTAGAAATGGGTGACAGAATAGAAAAAAGTCTAGATGCATAATGAATGTTTCACTTTCTAAAGTAGAAATTAGCGTGACTTACTGATCATTATATATGAAAGTTTAAAATATTTTGTGCCAGATGCAGTGGCACATGCCTATAATCTTTGCACTTTGGGAGACTGAGGCAGGCAGATCTCTTGAACTCAGGAACTCGAGACCAGCCTGGGCAACATGGCAAAACCCCATCTCTACAAAAAATATAAAAATTAGCGCGGCATGGTGGCATGTACCTGTAGTCCCAGTTACTTGGGGGGCTCAGGCAGGAGGAGTGCTTGAACCTCGGGAGGTCAAACCTGCAGTGAGCCGAGATTGTGCTACTGCACTCCAGCCTGGGTGACAAAATGAGACCCTGTCTCAAACAAATAAACAAAACCCCAAAACTATCACCACCACCAACAAAAATACTTTAGTTTGAAATGCATATTTAAGAATGGGGTCTAGAAATTATTATTTCACCTGCTAAATGTCAGTTTTTTTAAAAAGTCACCCTCCAAGCTCCAAACTCATGAGACCCTTTTAGGCTTCAGGAGTTTTTCAGCAGGAATTGCTTTAAATGGGTATTATTTTAGCTGGAGAATTAGTTAGACATTTAAGTTCTGATTTAAACCACACTCCTGTATCATTTTTTTCTGTGATTGATTTTATTTTATACTGTTTATCCATGATGCAAAAAAAGAGGTTAGCCTTAAAAATTTAGTGAACATTTTCTTTCTTCTGTGAAATGGCAAATGCTTGTTAACTTTTGTGGGGACTGTTCTACCTCAGGTTATATACAGTTGTCTTTTGAGGGTCCTCCTTCTAGTTTTAGCTTAAGAACATATCAACAAGCCTTTCTGTTTAGTGTTTTTTAGACAGTGATGAGTATGTGCCATGGCTTAGATTTTGGGGGCACTGGGATGGCTGGGAGGAGTAGGGCAGGAGGGGAGGAACTGGAGATCTGGAGATTGGAAACCTGTACCAGCTGGAAACTGCACAGCCCAATTTAAGACAGTGCAGTTTCACTTCTGTCTCTCTCTCTTAATAGGCTTATCTGACTTCATCTGTCAGCACTGGCTAGTTTCTCAGGAACTGGACTGTGGTAATTTAAAGGGTTAGTATTGCTATCTCTTTTATATTTGATTGGTTTTATTTTCTAACTCTAAAAAAGAAATAAAGCTTGGAGGAGCACTTAATTGAATGTTTCCCTTCTGGCTCATGACAGCTTTGCGGTGGGATGGAAAGCTGAACTCAGGTGCCAGCATGTAGGTGGTTGGGGCCCCACCTCCCTACAAACTTAGGCACTTTTAGGCTGGCACAGCCTCTGGGACAATTTGGGAACAATTTTGTTGGTCACCTTTGTTACTATTGACAGCTTATTCCCAAGGGGATCTGACTCTTCTGAGCTGGAGCAGTATTTGGCAGAACTCCAAGGGGTTGTTTCTTGGAGCTGACCCCTGAAGTGGAAGGTACCCCAGCAGGGTGTGCCTGCTTTGCTGTGGGGTCTTGGTGGGCCCTCTGCCAGCATTGCTTCTCAGCTCCTGGAGCAGACAGGGAACATTGGGTGCGACTGAGGGCAGGGGTTCTAACTACTTCAGGAGGTGTTTTCCAATTCCTACTGGGTCATGGCTCACATCTGAAATGGCTTTTGTCATCTTCAGTCTAGTGGCTTTGAGAGTGGAGGACTGAGAATAAGAGACACACAATTAGGTGACTTGATTGACAGGTCAGTTCAGTGGTATTTGGTAAATGCAAATATAGTTAAAGTCAGCAGCTATTGCTACATACCGATCTAATATTAAAAGCAAAACAAAGCAAAACAAAAAACCCAAAGAGCAACAAGCATAGCTTTTGAGTTAACTTGTTTTCCTTCTGCATGTTCCACAAGGCGTGGGAGTGTGGTCTTCTTTATTCATGACATTCCCATGTGAATTAAAGCTCAGTGGTTCTCTCTCTTGCTCTTTTGTGTGTGTGTGTGTGTGTGTGGTTTGTTTTAAATCACAGTCTCTGCTTATCTGTCACTGGTTCTCTTTTAATAATTATGTTCATTGGCACAGTTTCTTCGAATGGGAATTGGCCATCTTTATAGGCCTGAGCCCTCCATTGATGGGAGTTTAGATTTCACTGTTCTTTTATGATAAACGAACTGCTTACTAGCCAAAATAAATGTTTGGGTTGAATATGTGCTGATTTCTTTAATTCTGGAGTCAGTTTATATTCAACCCGTGCACCTACCTCTCTGTCCTGGCTATGGGAATCCATCATTAGAGAACAGTGTTATGGTTAAGGCAGGGGCTGAGTCCACATCCTAGCTCTGCCACTGATGAAAGGGCATGACCTTGGACAAGTAACCTCAGCCTCTTCATTTGTAAAGGTGGGATAGGAATGGTATTTTATGCATAGAAAAGCTCTTAGGAGCTTTGAATGAATGAATGATTCTGCATTCGGCATTTAACTGAGTGCCATGACATAGTGAGTACTCAGTGCATGTTACCTACTTTTTCTATGTCATAATCATCTTCAGTAGTAGTAGTGATAACAGCATAACGATAAAAAAAATCATGATGACCTTGAACTGTGTAAGTTCTTTAATCATCCAAAAAGTATATACAGTACATACTACTTACTGGGCTGAGGATGCATACAGGTATAATTTTAGGAGAGATTTTAGTAAGTTTAGGTGTAAAGGGTTTTCTACTTAAATATATGAAAACATAATTTGAGCAGGCCATTCCCCAAACATACCATTTAGAGTTCTGCTGTAATGTTTGGATGTTTTATAGGTACATGGCATGTTGTACATGAGTCATTCAGATCATATTTTCACTCCTCAAAAAGTGCTTACTACTATGCACATGGTCACTATTCTTTGCTATACATAATACAGTCAGCCCTTGGTATCTGTGGGTTCCATATTTGTGGATTCACCCACGTGTGGATCAAAAATAATGAGAAAAAAAGTGGACAGTTGCATCTATACTGAACATGTACAGACTTTTTCTAGTCTTGATTCCCTAAATAATATAGTATTACAACTATTTACACAGCATTTACATTGTATTAGATATTATAAATAATCTACAGATGGTTTAAATTATACCATACTTTACATAGGTTATATGTAAATACTATACGACTTGATATAAGGGGATTGAGCATCCAAGGATTTTGGTGTCTAAGGGACACTGTTTTCCTGCTGATCCCAGTCAAGGCTCTCCAGGAGAGCCAGGAGAGGGGTTTTGGAGCCTTGACTGGGATCAGCAGGAAAACAGTGTGATTGATTGTTGATGCCTGCCTTGGTACCAGAGGGAGGACTAGGGCTTATGCCATGTATTTGCCATCCCTGCCTTGGACTTCATGTCTTTAGACTCTGTCTTTCAGATTCTTGTAACTGATAAAGAATATGTTGAGTCTGTGAGTAACAGGGAGAAGGAATATGAAACACCAAGTTGAACTGATGGATATCCTCTGCAAACATCATACCTTGTCTGTCACCCCAAATTTGGTGGGGGTTAGGGGCAGTGAGGGGCCAGGATTTCTGTGTTTAATGAAGATGAATGGAATTTCCTAGAATCCTGACTGTGAATCTGAACACTGTGAATTTTGAATACGTGTGAAACATAAGTTGGGCACTTTCAGATCTGGCAGATGGGCAGGTTGATGATGGTAAAAGCAGTAAGGGGGCTTTGTGGAAGATTGTGGGAGACAGGAGAAGGAAAAAGACACCTGGAAGAGGGGACCCATTGTACTGAGCCTTGGAACACTGAAAGGGCAGCTGAACAGTTACTCTTTACCTGTGTCCAGCAATGTGGTACAATATTTACTTTATGTTATTTCATCTCTACAATTGTCCTACAAACTATGATTTATTATACTCATTTTACAGATGGGAGTGTTGAGACACAGGGTAATTAAGTAGCATGTCTAGGATTATTCAGCTTAGTGGTAAAGCCTAGATTCAAACCCTTTTCTTCTGATTTTGTGCCTGGTACTTTTTATATTGCACCACATTGCCCACCAGAAGAGCCCCTGACCAAGAGACTGGTGAGAACCTGGGTTGTGCTATCGCAGCAAGCATGCTAGAATAACAGTGTCTGAACTCAAGCTGTAATAAAGAGAGGGAATTGTGCAGACTCCAGGTTCCAGGGGTCTCCACTCAGCTGCTGAGCTGATAATTGTAGGCATGTTGTCCTTAGAGCATGTGAAAGTAATGGCTTTGCTTCTTCAGAGACTGATGGAAGCTAAGAGGAGTATGATTTAAAATTGAAAACGAGTATTTTGTGATGATAATAATGAGTACCATTCACATGTGCAGGCAGTACTAGGGGGCTTGTGTATGTTATTTGTATTCCTTAAAGTAACTTGGTATAGTAGCTGTTCATAATTACCCTGCCCCCTCTCAGAAGAGTAAGAAGCCCAAACTTTAAATAATTTGCCTTGTCATAGAACCCAGAAAGTTCAGATAACCAGATCGGTACCATCTTCTTCCTATAGGCCATGTCTCAGAGGAAGACTTCAGAAGTTAAAGGAATATGAGAACAGGCACTGCTCCATAGAGACTGTTTAATGTTTTGTTGGATGTCCTGAAACTAAATATATGATTTCCTTTGAATGTGGTTCTTTTGCTGTGTGTAATAAAGTTGAATAGAACCAACTTGATGGGTTGAACTGGAGGGAGCAGGATTGGCTGGGAGGGCAATAGGTAATATGGGGAAAGAAAGGTTGGCCAGGATGGCTGTAACCCAGAGATCGGGTCATAGGCAGAGATATTTAATATATTGGGGCCTTTTGGGCAACAGATCCATAGGGACAAATGGTTGCTGTGGAGGTGTGTGCCCTCCTCCTTTACATCTTGAATCCTAGGTTACTAGGAGAAATGTTCTCTATGGGCTGATTATTCCCCGTTGTATGCTCTGCACAAAAGTGTTCTTGTTAGTGGAAGGAGTTTATCAATGTATTGCAGCCTACTGAGGGAGATGAATGCAAGAGAGGGAGTAGAAAGTAGGAGGCCAGAGTTGGAGCTGTTGGTGGCAGGGAGGGAATTGAGGGTCTGGGGGAGTGTAGACAGCCTTCATCTGTAAAGGGATTCAGTCAGCACACATGGGTAGGGAGGAGGCCTGCAGGAGTGGTCAGTGAGGCTGCTGTTTACACACTTCATCTGTCCAGTTTAATTGCTCCGAGATCATTATGCTTTGTTTCTTGTCAACCATCTCTCTAATACTAGATTATTTATACGCAAGTTATTGAGAGAGCCTCATAAGCTTGGTAGATAGAGTAAATTTGTGTGATACAAGGGCAGTGATGGGTAAAAAAAATGTAGACTCTGGGGCAGAAAGACCTGGGTTTGAATTATGGATCTGATACTCTAATGGGCAAGGTGGCGAAGCGTGCCTTTTTACTTCTCTGGATTTCAGAAAATCTACTTGTAAAGCTGTTGAAGCTTAATGAAATAGTAGCCATTATTATTATTGAGTGTCATTTAAATTTAAGTTGGCAATAATTTTCTGATTTTTTTCAACTTTAAATGAGCTATATAGATTTAATTAAGAAAAAATAATGTTCAAATAATCAGATAATAGGTCCTGAGTTGGCCGGGCGCAGTGGCTCACACCTGTAATCCCAGAAGTTTGGGAGCAGAGGTGGGTGGATCACCTGAGGTCAGGAGTTGGAGACCAGCCTGGCCAAAGTGGTGAAACCCCGTCTCTACTAAAAATACAAAAATTAGCTGGGTGTGCTGGTGGGTGCCTGTAATCCCAGCTCCTTGGGAGGCTGAGGTAGGAGAATTGCTTGAACCCAGGCTTGGAGTAGGTTGCAGTGCGCCTAGATCGCGCCCCTTCACTCCAGCCTGGGTGACAGAGTCCTTAGGAACACCCCAAACTGTCATTGTTTATTAAGGTTAGTGTAGGCTGGAAGTCACAATCTGGTTTCAAGTCTGAAACACCCTCTTTTGAGTTAACACACCATTTTAAATTCTTTTGAGCAAATATTTTAAATACTGGGAGATATCTTTCTTAGACACAAGCATAACCTGGATTTCCCATTCTTCTGAAGACATCTGAAGATTACTTGATCCTAGCACCTCACTCCATCATGGCATCATGGCATCTTGGCATGGATCCACTGGAACTGAGTAGTGATACCCCCTTGCCTTGGGGCCTGTATCCTTGGTGTCTACACAGCCCCTCATCATTCTTTCCATTTTCCCAACTCTGAGCCATTTGTTGCTGAGCTTGTATATTCTTTTGTCTTATAATAGAAAGTACTTCTTGGCATCTATGTCTATCAAAAGTGGGAAACCATAAGATTATATTGAGAAGGCTATATGTTTCAAGAAGAATGGGAGCCAGCAAAAGTTTGTGCGTGTGTGTGAAAGGAAGGAAATACTAGTTTTAAATGGTTATTAGTTGTTTGCTGTCTTCATTATTTTACATTATTTACTGTCTGACTTCTGTTGGCATTTGAATATTTGACTCTTTAGGGAGGTTGACTGCAGTGGGGTTAAAAAGTTCCTGTCTGTTTGCTGTATGCTTGGTGCTAGCATGGTGTCAGCCTCTAGTCACTCTGTAATCTCAAAACTGCCACTCTGAAGTTATTAACTCTAGGGTGGAACTGCCTTGAAAAGCTTGAAAATAGTTGATCATACCCTAAACCAGGGTTTGTCAACAGTGGCATTATTGACATTTTGGGCTGGACAACCCTTTGTTGTGGGGGATTGTCTTGTATATCGTAGATATAGAGCAATTTGCCTGATTTCTACCCACTGGGTGCTAGTAGCACCCTTCCTCCTGGTGTGACAACTAAAAATGTCTCCAGACATTCTCCAATGTCCCCTAGGGGGCAAAATCACCCCTGTTTGAGAACCACCACTCTATAGCATCAGAGGAAATGGTCTCAACCTGAGAGGACTC